>NC_052070.1:92889813-94139813 GCF_015852505.1 Tachyglossus aculeatus | reverse complement strand
CAAAGCATCAATTCTGTGATGAAATACTTTTTAAATTAACTATAACCTAAATAAATTATTCTCAAAGTATCAGATAACATTGAAGGATTAAAAAAAAACCTCCAACTGTGGTGTAATGTCAGGAATTTTCAAAGTGAAGGTAAATAAATAAAATAGATAAAACAATTTAATCATTCCTACTGTAATTTAAGTGAAAAAATTGTCAATAGCATTATTTTATGAATTATGATTATATATTATTTTTAATTGAATGGCTCTATTTAAATGTTTACACATTTAGTGGGACTAAAAAAAATCTTTGATGTAGGAAGTTCTCTTATTAGGAAGAGACATATTTTAAACTAAGCATAACTTTACACCATTTATCCTAGACAAAAATGTTAAACTGGACAGAGCACACAGCTGCACAACTATTGTAGATCAGTATAGGATATATATATATACACATATATATACATATATATACATATACATACATATGTATATATATATACTTGTGTGAATTAGATAGCTCTCTAGAGAAATTACCTTTAAATAATTAACATTCACAAAAAATGTATTTCTTAAATCAAGAAGTATAAACAATGCTGAAAACTTAAGAAGAAAAACTTCAGTTTGCCTACAGGGCATTTCCTGATTCACACACAGAACCAGACAGATGCACACAGATAATTGCACACATATGGGTGCATATACAATAGTCCACAAATGGAGTTTGAAGTTCTGAAAAAAATACAAAGTAGGTCATTGAGTCTTGATATGGGATTGTTAATCAATGGAGCCAATAATAGATTTCTAATAATTAAAAAAAATAATATTTTCACTATTTCCTAAAACAAAAGACTTCATCCAGTCCCAGAATAACCACAGACATTAGAGTCTATGAATATTAAAAAGTGAAAATTTAAAAAAATCAAACTAAAATTTTAAGCAAAATTAATCTAGAAAAACTGACAAGAGTAAATATTGTCCATAGCTACTCAACAAATAGATTGAAAAAAGCATTATTCCATCAATTATTAATCAATAATATTTATGGATAATTATATTTATGGATCACTTCCTCTGTGCAGAGCACTGTTTGGGAGAATACAATACAACCAAGTTACTAGATCTGGAAGAGAGCACAGGCCTGGGAGTCAGACAGAAGGACCTGGATTCTAACTCCTTTCTCTGCCAAATGTCTGCTGTGTGACCTCAGGCAAGTCACTTAACTTCTCTCAGTTATCTCATTTGTTTAATGGGGAATAAGACTGTGAGCCACATGTAGGATACAGGCTGTATTCAACCTGATTAGTTTGTATCTACCTCAGCACTTAGAAGAGTGCCTGCTATGTAGTAAGCACTTAAATACCATTAGAAAAAAAAGCAAGCTTGCAGTCCAGAGAGGGAGACAGACATTAATATAATTTATAGATATGAACATAAATACTATGGGTCTGGAGATTGGGTGAATACATAATGTCTAAAGAGTACTGATCTCAGAGCAAAGATGATACAGAAGGGAGAGGGAACCGGGGAAAACAGGGCTTAATTGGGGAAGGCCTTTTGGAAGAGACGTGATCTCAATAAGACTTTGAAGGTGGGGTGAATGGTGGTCTGGTGTTAATGGACGGCAAAGGTGTTCCAGGCCAGAGGTAGAATGTGGGAAAGGAGTCCAGTGAGATGAGAAGCAGCATGTCATAGTGGACAGAGCACAGGCCTGTGAGTCAGAAGGTCAGGGGTTCTAATTCTGGCTCCACTCCTTGTCTGCTGTGAGACCTTGGGCAAGTCAATTCATGTCTCTGTGCCTCAGTTACCTCATCTGTAAAATGGGGATTGAGACTGTGAACCCCACATGGGACAGGGACTGTGTCCAACATGATTTGCTTGTGTCAACCCCAGTGCTTAGTACAGTGCCTAGCACATAGCAAACACTTAACAAATACCATAATTTTTATAGATGAGATAAGGGCCCAATGAGCAATCTGGAGCTAGAGGAGTGAGGTGGGAATGTTGGGCTGTTGGGAGATCAGGGAGATATAGTAACATGGGGTGAGTTGATTGGGTGCTTTAAAGCCAATGGAAAGAACAGAGTTTCTGTTTAATGTAGAAGAGGATGGACTATCACTGGAGGTTCTTGAGGAGTGGGAAGACATGGGCTATCGTTTTTTAGAAAAATGATCCAGGCAGCAGAGTGAAGTATGGACTAGAGTGGGGAAACAGAGGAGGCAAGGACCTCTCAGCTGCCTCTGACATTGTGGACTACCCCCTTCTCCTGGTTCTCCTCAACTCTCTGGCCATTCATTCTCGTTTTGTTCATGGACTTGTCCTCTGCTTCCCACCCCCTAACTATGGGAGTCTCTCAAAGTTCAGTTCTGGGTTCCCTTCTATTTCCTATCTATACCCACTATGAGAACTCATTTACTCTCGTGGCTTCAACTACCAGGTCCATGTGGATGATACCCAAATCTACATCTCCAGCCTTGATCTCTCTCCCTCTCTCCAGTCTCACATTTCCTCTTGCCTTCAAGACATCTCTACTTGGATGTTCTCTCATCACCTCAAACTTAATATGTCCAAAACGGAGCTCCTTATCTCCCAGTCAAACTCTGTCCTTTCCTATCACTGTAGATGACACTTCCATCCTTCATGTCTCACAAGCCCATAACCTTGGCATTATCCTTGACTCCTCTCTCACATTCAACTCCACATATTCAATCCATCAATAATTCCTGCCAGTCCCACCTTCACAAAATTGCTAAAAACTGCTCTTTTCCCTCCAACCAAACTGCTACCAAATTAATACAGTCACTCATCCTATCCCACCTGGATCTCCCAGCCTCCTGTCTCTCCCCACTCCAGTCCATACTTCACTCTGCTGCGTGGATCACTTTTCTACAAAAATATTGAGGATATGTCACTCCACTCCTCAAAAAACTTCAGTGGTTGCCCTTCCACCTCCACAGCAAATAAAAACTCCTCACCATTGGCTTTAATGCACTCTACCACCTTCCCCTCTCCTACTTCACCTCACTTCTCTCCTTCTACAACCCAGCCCACACATGTTGCTCCTCTAGTGCCAACTTTCTCACTGTGACTATCTCGCCTGGCTCACCGTTGACCCCTCTCCCATATCCTCCCATACTCTGCTTCCTCAAATCCAACAGACAATTACTCCCTCCTCTGGCTCCAAAGCATTAATGAAGGCACATTTCCTCCAAGCAGCCTTCCCAGACTAAGCCCCACTTTTCCTCATCTCCCACTCCCTTCTGTGTCACCCTGACTTGCTCTCTTTGATTTTACACCCTCCCAGTGCCACAGCACTTATGTACGTATCTATAATTTTATTTATTTGTATTGGTGTCTGTCTTCCCAGCTCTCGACTGTAAGCTCATTGTGCACAGGGAATGTGACTGTTTATTGTTGTATAAAGCACTACCAACTACAGTGCTCTGCTCCCAGTAAGCACTCAGTAAATATGATTGAATGAATGGATGAATATCAGTGAGGAGGCAGCGGTAACAGTCAAGACAGGATAGGATAAGTCTTTGTATCGGCATGATATCAGTCTGGAAGGAAACAAGGATGGTGTGAAGGTAGAACCTACAAAATTTGGTGACAGAATAAATCAGGGTTGTATGAGATGAGTGAAGGACAACACCAAGTTAACAGGCTTGTGAGACAGGGAGGATTGTGGTACTGTTTTCAGTAATGGGAAAGACAAGACAGACTTGTAATCTGAAGCAACACATTATGATTCATATCCAGCAAGATTCCCTTTAGTGCAGGAAGCAATGATTTAAAACTATATACATCTAGGGATTCAGATCCTTGGAATTCTAAGTTCCTAGATAATTCAGTTGTTCCTTTTACCACATGTGTCTTCCCCTTACTATACCAGCCAAACCCAGTATTAATTACTGTCTTTATTCTGGAATGAAGCTCAGAAGTCCAGAAAGTTAATCCAGGAAATATTAAACATGTTTATAAATCACACTTCTAAAACTCCTCTTATCAACATGTTCTTTTTTAAAATGATGAACAAAATTGAAATGGAAAATTGTTATATTCCAGATGTTTCAGTTGGTTCTTTTAGAGCAAGATGTTATAAATGAAGTGAAATAAAAGATTTGTGGAATTTTCAATCAGTAGTATATATCAAACACTTACTCTGTGCAGAAAACCGTACTGTTTGGGAAAGTATAGGGCAACAGAGTTAGTAGATACGATCCCTGCCTTCAAGAGGTGCAATCTAATTGGGAAGACAGACATTAAAATATTCTACAAACTATAAGGATATATTTATTTATACCATTCCAACTGAGGGCCCATTTCACAATTCCTGCTCCCAGTTGACCAAAATGAGGCCAGTATCAGAGCTCTCATTAGTCCCCTGTAAGATTTAACTCCAAGCTAAAAATATACAGTCCAGTGGGCATAGTTGCCAACTTCATAGGGATAATGGAGGCAGTTGCCCCCATTGGTTTGGCACCAGAAAAATGATACCACTAATTTCATCCCCATGGTTTTTTGGACAGGATGAACATCCATAGTGAGTACACTCTGCCTTAAGATGATGACAAAACCATAGCCTCCTTTCTGGTCTTCACGGAGTATTGGGCATTAGCTGCATGAAAGGATCACCACATCATGGGTGGAAGTTGGGCAAGTATGGTTAGGTGCAGTCAAGGGCCTTCATGACACAAGCCTGTGAGGCAGATGCCCTCCTTCCTCAAATCTGACAGAAAATTATGCTCCCCTCCTTCAAAGCTTTATTAAAGGCACATCTCCCCCAAGAGACCTTCCCTGACTAACACCCCTTTCCTCTTCTCTCATTCCCTTCAGTATCTCCCTGACTTTCTCCCTTTGTTCATTCCCCCTGCCAGTCCCACAGGACTTATGTACATACCTGTAATTTATTTATGTATATTAATGTCGGACTCCCCCTCTAGAGTGTAAGTTCACTGTGGGCAGGGAATTTGTCTGTTTCTGGTTATACTGTCCTCTCCCAAGTGCTTAGTGCTTAGTGCTCCGCACACAGCAAACACTCAGTAAATACAACTGAATGAATAAATGACTAACCTCTCTGACCAAGAAGTCTAGGGGAGTAAGAGTTCACTGGGGGCAGAAAGGAAGTTAGAATTCCACAGTTGCGGTGGTAGCATGAGCCTCGAATGATTGTGGCCTCTAAACAAGGCCACACTCCTGAACTAGGATCTTCAGCAATGATGATGATGATGGCATTTGTTAAGGACTTACTATGTGCAAAGCACTGTTCTAAGTGCTGGATGAATTTGGGTTGTTTCTATCAATCAATCAATCAATCAATCATATTTATTGAGTGCTTACTGTGTGCAGAGCACTGTACTAAGCACTTGGGAAGTACAAGTTGGCAACATAAAGAGATGGTCCCTACCCAACAGTGGGCTCACAGTCTAGAAGGGGGCAGCACTAATCCTGACCAGCCCAAACCTGGTCAGTGGACTAAAAATGATGGCATTCACTTGATCCCATAGGGTGCACACAACTGCAGTGGACTGAGTGGGGGTGAAGTAGGTTAGGTGGGTGACTCTGAGATGGGGGTGAGCAGAGTTGCCCATACTTGGGATTGGTGCCTGTTGGGTACAGGTGGGCAGCTGGTGAAGGAAGTAGTTGGTGCTTCACACTTTGCATCTCTTTGCTTCCTCTTCCTTCCTTCCCTTTTTCTCTTCCTATCCTTTCAATCAATAGTATTTATTGAGCATTTACTATGTGCAGAGCACTGTATTAAGTGCTTTGGAGAGTACAGTACAGAGTTGGTAGACATGTTCCATGCCCACAATGAGCTTACAGTCTAGAGGGGGAGACAGACATTACTATAAATTGTGGATATGTACATAAATGTGGCGGGGCAGAAGGGAGGGGTGAAAAAGGGGTGCAAATCCAAATGCAAAGGTGATGCAGAAGGGAGTGGGAGAAAAGGAAGTGAGGGCCTAGTCGAGGAAGGCATCTTGGAGGAGATGTGCTTTGAAGATGGGCAGAGTGATCCTCTGACAGGTATGAAGAGGTAGGGCGTTCCAGGCCAGAGGCAGGACATGGGCAAGAGATTGGCAGCCTCCCTCTTTTCCTCCCTTCCCTCTTTATCCCTTTTCCCTTCAACCCCACCTTCTTAAATATCTGCCCCCCATGCTTGCCTTATGTTCAAAAAGGAAAATTGGCACCAAGTCCAGCAGAGAATACAGTGGCCAGTAATGACCTTCTAGGATACCAGTCAGATGCTTGTGATGTCAAATGCATTAATTATACCAAGCATGGTGCATAGCACAGTGACATAATACATATAATTTTATGGAATTCTGTTCAAGGCCACCCACCTTTTAACCATCCCACCTTTCTATTGCTCATGCTGCTTTTGTTCTCCTCCTAGATCCCTGAGAACACAGGTGCCACTTCTGAATCATGGAACTCACCCTCAGACCACAGATGGCTGGAGTCTGGGTGCTTAAAATAAAAATACTGATTATAGAAGTATCTGATTCCATATCCATACTGGACAGAAGTTGAGTTAGCTGAAAACTATGTGAATGGACAACGAAATGGAGAGAGGGAACTGGAACTATTCTTTCAAAGTAGATGTTTGCACATGCATCTGGAATTTCTGGAAGTCATATCAAACCCTGGCCTCAGAAGAGTCACCATTACCTATGGTGATCCCAGGCTCCATAAAGGTCTGTGCTACATTTACAGGTACCCAGGAAAATTGCATTTTCTCTGCAGCCATCTTTGCTCAGACAACAGAGACTCACAGGGGAGCCCTAAACATCAGCTGTGGCAACTAAATACCCCAAATTTATACAGTCCATGTCCAACTGTCCTGAATACCACCCAAATAATCCAATTGTTGGGATAATGTAAATACATTCCTATAATATGACATTTTATTTAATATGTTAATGTTTTTGTTTTCCATTTGTAACCTATTTGCAGTAAAAATGTCCCATAGGTTTATTGCTGCAATGCTGATGATTGGGCTGATCTGTGGTTCAATATTTCCTACTATTCCATTGTTATGTATTGATTTTGTATCCTGGACCTTTCTATAAACAAAAAATTAAAACATTAATGTTGCTAAATAAAACAATTAATCCCATAAGCACAATAGGTGGTATGAAACAAATAACATAGATATTTGCTAACCAACTATTGTGATCTTTATTAACCACCAGCTGTCCTAAGAGAGATATAAACTGTTTAATTCCAGGAATCTCAACATCAAAAACTGACAAATGTATCCTATTTTGCATATAGCTATTTTATGATCTGGGCTATTGTCCACTGGAGACTGAGGTGATATTACTAAAATCATATCACCTAGGAGCAAATATATCTCCCAAGATATAGGATAAAAAAAAACTCCATGAAAACAGTATCCTTCCTTTATGTCAGGGTCTTCATCAATCCTTCTCAAAGTTCCCCAAGGCCAGAGCCTTGGGTTGAACTGGTTAGAATCCATAAGATAAGCAATGGAAGGATAGATAGTGTACTTGATTTTTTTTTTTAATCTTTGGGCACCATGTCTATTACTAATCAGTTCTTCCAAAGTTTTTCCTAAAGGAAAATTTGATTTTATCAATAGTACATAAAGGACAAAAAAAATTTAAAATGTCAATAGATTGACATTGTTTAGCTCTTTGAAAAAATGCACCAAATACACTTTTAAAACAGTTTCTGAGCCCTAATTTCTAGAGGATATCACTGAATTTTCATCATACAATCCTATGAATCATTACCGGGCCTTTGTGCAGGCTTATAGGGCTGTGCCCACGATAGTCTCAAAAAGGTATATTCAAAGGAAATACTTGATTATTTGATTTAAAGTCTTGAAGACATTAATCTGGTGCTTTCTAACATTCATCTTGAGTTGAGAGTTTATTTACAAATTTGACTGGAAGAATGACATGGCAAAGATCCTATACCTCTGAAAAATTCCACGAACAATGTTATGCCTGAAGAGAAAAATTCTGGTTCTTTATTATTTGTTTAATAGCTATTAAGTGAAGGGCTTATTCGATGTCATTTGATTTCAATTCCATGGTAATTTTGTATTTGACCAAATTCCATTATCCCATATTTGCTTGAGGCCTGTTGCTCCAACTTCTAAGCAGGAGATATTCTTATCTATTATTTTATAATAGTTTTAGCTTCTACTAAGACAAAACTGGGGAAAAGGGGAAAAAGGAGCCCACTTCTTAGCTATAAACATATCAGTTCCTTAGGCCTGATAGATTCCTCTTGAGGATTTGAAATATGATTTTTATGTTTACATGGTGCTTAATGTCATAGTTTCTAAGATCTTTACTGAACAGGAAATAAATGGAGGTCAGAGGGAGTGGGAAGAGATAAAAACATGAACTATGAGACTGAGAAAACAGTACATAATAGAGTAGATGGGTTGGAAATCTTCATATTTTATCATTTTTTTAAATAAATGGCACTGAATTACACAGCAATATGCAAAAAAGTGCATTAGTTTAATGTAACCTTTTAGTAATGTTACTTTTCTATCTTATCCATGTCACTCCATAAAGTTACAATCGAATAAGATGACTGAACTGATAGGAAAATATTGCAGGACAATTATAATGCTGATTCTCAGTCTCTTTTGCAGGCTCCTCCTCCCCCTCCCATCCCCTTATTGTGGGGGTTCCTCAAGGTTCGGTTCTTGGTCCCCTTATGTTCTCAATCTACACTCACTCCCTTGGTGACCTCATTCACTCCCACGGCTTCAACTATCATCTCTATGCTGATGACACCCAAATCTACATCTCTGCCCCTGCTCTCTCCCTCCAGGCTCGCATCTCCTCCTGCCTTCAGGACATGTCCACCTGGATGTCTGCCCGCCACCTAAAACTCAACATGTCCAAGACTGAACTCCTTGTCTTCCCTCCCAAACCCTGCCCTCTCCCTGACTTTCCCATCACCACTGACGGCACTACCATCCTTCCCGTCTCACAAGCCCGCAAACTTGGTGTCATCCTCGACTCCGCTCTCTCGTTCACCCCTCACATCCAAGCTGTGACCAAACCCTGCCGGTCTCAGCTCCGCAACACTGCCAAGATCCGCCCTTTCCTCTCCATCCAAACCGCTACCCTAATCGTTCAAGCTCTCATCCTATCCCGTCTGGACTACTGTATCAGCCTCCTCTCCGATCTCCCATCCTCTTGTCTCTCCCCACTTCATACTTCACGCCACTGCCCAGATTGTCTTTGTCCAGAAACACTCTGGGCATGTTCTCCCCTCCCCAAAAATCTCCAGTGGCTACCAATCAACCTACGCATCAGGCAGAAACTCCTCACCCTCGGCTTCAAGGCTCTCCATCACCTCGCCCCCTCCTACCTCACCTCCCTTCTCTCCTTCTACAGCCCAGCCCACACCCTCCACTCCTCTGCTGCTAATCTCTTCACCGTGCCTCGTTCTCACCTGTCCTGCCATCTACCCCTGACCCATGTCATCCCCCTGGCCTGGAATGCCCTCCCTCCCCACATCCGCCAAGCTAGCTCTCTTCCTCCCTTCAAGGCCCTACTGAGAGTTCACCTCCTCCAGGAGGCCTTCCCAGACTGAGCCCCCTCCTTCCTCTCCCCCTCCTCCCCCTCTCCATCCCCCCCACCTTACCTCCTTCCCTTCCCCACAGCACCTACATTTATGTATATATGTTTGTACATATTTATTACTCTATTTATTTATTTTACTTGTACATATCTATTCTATTTATTTTATTTTGTTAATATGTTTGGTTTTGTTCTCTGTCTCCCCCTTCTAGACTGTGAGCCCACTGTTGGGTAGGGACCGTCTCTATATGTTGCCAACTTGTACTTCCCAAGCGCTTAGTACAGTGCTCTGCACACAGTAAATGCTCAATAAATATGATTGATTGATTGATTCTAGAAGGTCATTATACAACAGTAGTTTTCCAATGAGCTCTCAGAAGTACATAAGATATAAACCAGCTGCTTCTACAGAGAGAACATCCATTAGATGTCGATAAAAGTATGACTGTGTGTTCACATTGCCCATGGCAACATTTGATGTAAGGTGAGTTTCTACAAAACTAATTCCAAAAAGTTGACAATGAGGTCCAGTTGCTGAGAAAACTTTCTAGGTGGTTATCACTTTTCAATCATAATTTGGTGTATCCAAAGTACTTTGATCTTTGATCTCGCAATCTGGCACATTTCAACAGCAGTAAATTTGGCAAAACCTCCCTTAAAAATTTTTCAGAAGAAAAACAAAGAATCACTCTCCCTCTTCCTCTACTCTACATCCCCTCCCCCTGCACAAGGCCCACTGACAGATGTTTTGCTTCTATGACAATAAAATAAACCTGCGAAATAATGAAGGTGGAACTTACACAGAAAAACATGCTACTTTTGAAGAGAACCAACTGATTGGATTATTTTCTAGATGTTATGCTCTGGCAGAATCTGACAACCATACCTTTTCATTTCCTATACTGCCTCCAGGAGATGGAAGATTTAGTATCCCTCAGTATACTTTAAGCATGAGAAACTTCTCCTTATGGCTTCTTATGAGTTCTGGAGGCTGAGAAAGCAATCAAGTTGCTTTATATTTGCAACAAAAAAAAAAAACCCATATTAAGTTCCTTCAGTTTGGGAGAAAGATGCTAGTGGCACTTTGCAAATGTCACCACTGCTGACCTGCAAAAGTTATTCATCTGAAGCCCTGAGCACTCCTTTTCCTGACAGTAAATGAGCTATTTTCAATCACAATTTCACATTTTTGCAGTTTTGCCAAGTTACAGACTGAAACTGTCAACATTACTCTAACTTGTGATCCTGCACAGCCATCAGTTTGAAACAATTTCCATGCACATTTATTCAGGGATACATGAGAGTAAGAGGTCAAGTTGGCAGATCCTTGAATTACTATGATACAGTTACTATTGAGTTAAAACACTTATTATATTTCACATCCTCAAGAGAAACTAAGTATGGCAAGATTGAGACTACTTATTATGCTTTGAAACAAGACTGTCTGGAGGAAAATGGTAGCAAGGTAAATATGCCATCTGTACTCGCATACTTCTTTTCTTCTACTCCCTTGATAAGTTCAATTTTTAAAAAGTTATTTTAAAATTTTGACTACCTTTGAAGTGTTTCAAACAACCTTGGTATGTATTCAGAGGGAAAAAAATGAAGTGTAAATTATCTCTACTAAATTTTAAGGGGGGATAGGGAAAAACCCTGACTTTTAGGCATTCCACTTCCTCATCCTTTAAGAAACTAAAATACATTGGGAAAGATTAAGTAGTTGATCAAAATATAATAAATAATAAGTGTTTACTAGATACAAATCATCACTCATAATCTCCTGATCAAATGTTGAAGCAAAAGTGTAACTGCACTGAATAAAACACACACACACACACACACACACACACACACACACACACATTTTGATTTTTGTCCTGTTTGATTCTAGTTAGGTCCTGGACAAATTAAAAAAGGCAACGTGTCAAGTAAATAAATCTTTCTTGAAACATTTTTTTTAATTGCTAGAAACAACCCCTAGCCACCCTCCCACAAAAATAAGTAAATAAATGAAAAATAGACATATTTTTCCTCCAGGGGTATTTCCAGCATATCTTTTCATACCAAATGGCCACAGACCAGGGACTTCTTTCAGTGAGCTTTATGTGCCAACTCCCATCCTAAAACTGCCTCCCCTCTCCTATTTAGGCTGCAAGCCCCATGATGGACAGGGTCTATGTTTGGCCTAATTATCTGGTACCTATCCCACCCACCTCTTAGTACAGTGCTTGACAATTATTATTATCATTATCATCATCTTCACTATCATCATGGGTCACCCAATGCTAATGGATCCTGATATCAGTAGTAGAGGTGCAGGCATGTCATGTCTCCTGTTTTTTCCAATCTTCAATCATCCTTCAGTTAATTCTTCTCCCTGTCCTCCATGCCAATTGATAGAGATTTTTGACTCCATCTACATATCCTACTCTATCTAATCATTCTACCAGTAAGGAGGGTTCAAGCTCAAAAAGTTCTAGGCAGCAGAAACATACAGTCTGAGTAGAACACCCAGTCTATAAAAAATTGCACTTCAGAAAAAATCTCTCATAGGTATGTATAGTCACATAAACGTCCCTTGATTACTGCTCATGTCAACATGAGAAAAAAAAGAACCTTAAAAAATTAAGAATTTAGAGCCCTTACGTAAACCAAAAATAAAATGTAAACTGTAGGTTTTGGTGCTTTGTCCAACATTAATGGATGTTTACCACCTCATTAACCCCACATATAATCCAGCTGCTTCCTTAAAGTTGCTTGAATACTTGGGTTTTTCCTGCTTATGAAGTCTTTGTTAGTGTAGACATCACAAAACTGTACAAAGTAAATAAGCCATGTCTGTGGTATTGTACAGGGATAATGTATGAATTAGTGCACAATTGCATGGGTTAGAAAAAGAAAAATGAGTCACAGAAGTAACTAGTCTAAAAGATTAAGTTATTACCTGCATACCTCACATTGAATTCTCCTATTTTTAAAGCCTGAATACTTAAGTTTTAAAAGTGGTGGTCTAATTTGTGCTAGGCACTGTATCCCATCATTTCACTTCTGCAAAGCTAAAATTTGGAAAAAGCACACCCTTTTGCCACAACATCCAAAGTTTTCAGGAGTTTCTTAAACTTCTGATTAATTCTTGTGGCAGAGGAAATACAAACCTTTTTTTCTGGGATATGTAGATATACACTAATGTATCTTCTGGAAATGAGCATGTGTAGAATTGACATCTATCTCTTTGACCTTTCATTATCTTCAAGAATGACACAGGATTTAAAGAATGAGCCCCATACTAGATGTGAAAAAAAAAATCGCTAATGGGGAGAATAAAAATACAAATTCCAACTCCAGAGGTGAGGCTACCATTCTTCTAAATATTCAGTGATACCCAGAGCCTTTGAATTTGATAGAATTTCACAGGCAGCCTTCTGTCTCTTAATAAGTTGAGTTTATCAATCTCTTGGAATGGATTTGTGTAATTAATTCAAAAGGGATAGCACCCTAACTCATATCCCAGATATCCCTGTGGTTTTTTTTCTGATTGTTGAAGATCAAGACCTTAGTTAGGGATTAGCAGTAACTGCCTTGCTTATGGTGTTTACAGAAGCTTATTAGGGTGACTTCATTATGGGGGGAGGAGGGGAATTTTAGAACTGACCAGGTTAACCTGAGTATGCTTGAACAGATAGTGTACGTTAAAAAAAATTAAGCAAACAAAAACCTGTTGAGCCTAAAAGAGTTGGGTTTTGGCTGTAGTTTTATCTAAGAAGAAATGCAATTTCAATAGATTTGCAAAATCTTTGCTTTGTACTTGTCAAATAACTTTTGGATTTCTGAGTGCAATTAATTTCTGACTTTCAGTGCTTAGTAAGGTTCTTGTTTTAGCTTAAAGCCTTCCCTTTGAGAGCGCAATTTTGGCTAATTGAGTACTTATCTAGAAGGAAGAAATAGAATCCAGAAATTGAAACATGGGAGACTTCTTTCAGCTGCTTTTCTCCTTCCTTCCTGCCTTACCTGTTTTGACATTAAACCTACCTTGTTTTGTCAACTTTGCGGGAGCCAGATAAGGATGGCTGGTATGCAGTTTAATAATCATTAAGTGTGAAGTGTCCTTGACATCTGCGAATACCTAAAAAGTTTCTTGTGCATATGACATCTACACATAAACTTCTCCCGTTACTCATTAACAATCCAAAATTGGGGTTTGTGGGAAATGGAATTTGAAAATTGTTATGCTATTTTGTTTCTTATTTGTTAACTTTGAAAGCTACTACATACCTCTAGTTACTCTCATACATCAAATTCACCAAATTACCCAAATCTGGGGTTAAAAAATCCCTCTAAAACCCAGATCCCCAAAGAGTTTGCTCATTACTATCTCAGTGAAGCAGATAAAAAAGAGACTGATGAGACGTGTCTGGCAGACCTTTCACTGCAGCAAAGTTTAGTTGATTATGGCATGTCTTTCTGCAAACTTTTAAAAATCATATTTATCATAATAAGAATTTGAAGAAACAAGCTGATTGGGATAAGTACTAGGATGTAATCATCACACATTTTTGCTTGAAATCACTCAGTTTTTGATGTAGCTATCCAAATAGCTGAGTGCCCTGGAAAAAAAAATTCTAGCTATCTGTTGCTGAACACTATACCATGGATAATCTGTACCTCTACCTGTCCCCCCAAAATTTAATTTAGGTGTGTAACAAAACTTGACACTGACTTTTTCCTCCAGAAATTACAATAAATGAAGTAATAAGTGCCTTTTTGAAACTTATAGAAAGAAAAGGCATGAGTAATATCTAAACAAATATACTTCATTTTAAAACACCTAAGTTGTTAAAAATGTAAAAATAAATTTTTAAAATGAAAACAAGTATGTTAGCATGGATATCATGAAATGATGAAACTATTGTGATCTGATGGTTTCAAATGTCTAGTAATCTCATAATTGCTTAGTTGCTCTTTGTTTCACTGCCATTAAAATGCCTGAATCACATTAGCAAAAAGCCTTTAGAAGCTTCAATAGAGTATATAGACTTGCATGACACAATTTTGATTGTTACCAACTGGACTGGGCACGACAACTAAGATAGACATCTATCTCAAATTCCTGCTGAGAACTGGTATTTATACTGGTCTAGAATAAGTGAGAAAGTAAGACAAATCAAAAAAACCTTTCTAGCTCCCAAAGGGATCCTCCTAACAATCCCACCCTCCAGATGAAGAATAAGTGAGAAAAACTAAGTCCATCTTCTTGTCAAATAGTGGCTCTGCAGCTGTATCTGTGCAACATAGGTCCCTAGCACTTCCAACTATAATCCTGATATTAGCTGTTGCTTCCATATCAGATAAGCTAAACGTAGTCCACATGCTCAGATTTTAAGTCTAGAAGAAAGAACACCATTTTGGGAGGGTTTGTGTCAGACACAAATGACAAGATGTATGCACTTCAAAATGTGCATTTTCACTATGCTTTTTTGATAAAATGTTGGGGAATAAGAAATAATAATTGTGTTATTTGTTAAGCACTTACTATGTGCCGAGCATCAGGGTAGACTATACCACATGTGGCTCACAATCTAAATTGGATGAAGAATGGGTATTTAATCTCTACTATACAGATGAGGACACTCAGATGTAGAGACTTTGTGACTTTCATGAGGTAATTCAGCAGGTAAGTGGCAGATCCAGGAATAGAACACATATCCTCTGACTCCCAGGCAGCGAACTCTTCCTAATGGACCAAGCTCTTTCCCAGATCATTTTTCCAGTAATGCTCATCCTACTGGAGAGGGTGTGCTGCAATTTCAGGAAAATGTGGTTGTGTGAATTTATGTGGCTTTCTCAAGGGACATATACTGCAATGTGAGTGTTCTTTAGTGTGGGGGTTCATCAAAACAGAGCCCCACATCATAGGAGAACTGAGTGCATCCATGAATGTTTCTAGAGTAGGGTCAATCAGGGCAGTCACTTGAGTTTTGGAGAACCCTGGCCCTTCCCAGAGAAGCAGAAACAGCACAATCCCTCCCCTCTTTTTGTTTCTACTTTTTAATTGTATTTGTTAAGTACTTATTATGTACCAGGCACTGTACTAAGCACGGGGGTAGATACAATATCATCAGGTTGGACTCAGCCTATGTCCCACATGGGGTTCATAGTCTTAATCCCCATTTTACAGATGAGGTTACTGAGGTACAGAGAAGTTAAGTGGCTTGCCCAGGTTCACACAGCAGACAAATGGCAGAGCTGGGATTAGACCTCAGGCCCATCTGACTCCCAGGCTTGTGTTCTATCCACTAGACCATGCTGCTTCTAGGGCCCATTCCTTGGTTCATGGATGGTAAATGGTTTTTGAACTGGAATTACAGCTTCATTAAGTAGTTCTGTTCTGCTCTTTGGACCCCCTTTCCCTCTTGCCACTCACCAACTATGGCTGCATGCTTGATTTGAGCCAGGTTCCATGACACTTAGAGATGGTTTGCATAGTTTCTCATACGCCTGGTCACAATATTGCCCTGTACTCAAGGTTAGCTTGGTTGATGATTTTACAAATGGTCCTCACATTTTGCTCACTGTTTTCGACCATCTTTTGCTTCTCTCAGCTACAAAAATCATTTCAGAAAATAGAAGGAAAGTGGATCAAAGTGGTATATTACCCTTCCCTATTCTGGCATGTAGGAAAATCCAATTTTATTTTAAACACAGGGCATATTAGCAACATGTAACTTTAAACTAGGAAAAATAGTTTGAAAATGTCTTGAACAGTCTTAAGGGAAGAGATATGTTAGTTAGTGGGCCCAAAAAGGCTCTTTGTGAAAGGATCCATAAAAGGAAACAAACTTAGGTTGGAGCAGAATGGAATTAATTAGACAGAAGGAAGAATATGAGTGGTCTAAGACTGGAGTGAGTCGCTGCCAGGGAATGTGGAATTTCCCTCTGTAAAAGTGTTTTAAAAATAACATTCTCATCTGCCTGAGATGGTTATGGTGTGGTCCAGCCTGAAGCCAGAAAGATGGACTAGGTGACTCCCCCAAGAGATTTATTAATCCAATCTATCTAAAACTCTGACACACATGATCAATTCTAGCCTTTATCAGCAGAAGGTCCTGGCCCCGGCAACCTGTACTACTTTGGGCTTGAGATAACTCTGTTGTCTTCTGTTTACTGCTTTTCTATAAGTCCAGGCAAGATAAATACTTTTTTAGTTAGTTGATATTTTAAGACAAGGTGGAGTTGGAAAGTTGTTATGCTACTGTTCCATTATTTTTGAAGACCAATTATATAATAGCCCTGATTTTTTTTAACCGTAACATCTCACTTCACTATAGTATAAAAGGACATGGAAACTGTCATATAATTGTCAGGGACTAGAACCAAGGTTTTCAGGACCATTCAGCAAGCATTCAGCAGAAAACACTACCTTCACAGTGATGGATTGATAGATGAGTACTGGTTCTGAGAGACCCAGGACTAAGACTCTGGTCTTAGTACATGGGAGTATATTGTTATCCTGATGACTTGCACAACACCAGGATACACTCATCCCTTTCAGGCATGATCCCTCTGGGAAAAGGACTACAAAGAGAGGGTAGGCAGGTATGGTGCAGCCATTGTAAAGTGCACACAAAGTTGTTGGTTTTTTTCTGTTTTTTTAATGTGCGGGTTACATTTATGATTGAAGTGACTGCAGCATAGCACCACTGCCATGCTGCAAAGCCGTTATTTAGTAGGGGATTGCCTTGGTAGCCTTTTCAGCCTCTTCTGCCAACTTTAGACAGCTCTTTTCCAAGATTCCTGCTAGGTGTGACCACTTGGGGGGTGTCCTAAGTGTCAATCAGTCCCAAACCTTCACCGCTGTTGATGCTGCCTCAGCAGGCAGAATCAACTAAAATTTAGACCTCCAAATTCCCAGAGCAGAGCGATTTCCATTAGACTAACTTCTGAATTACTATCTTCCTCATTTGGGGTCATGACTATATGATCCAAATGAAGCAGTAGATTTAAAAAAGAGTGTATCATTAGCTGATAGATTCTCCATCCACTCCATAAACCATTTCCCAACCATGAATTAAGCACTGAGTGCCGGACACAATGCTTCAAAGTCTATCAATTAGGAATTATTGGCCTTTATAGACATCCTGTGAGTGTCTCATTATTTCATTCTTAAAATAAGGATGGTAGATCCTTCAGAAAACAACTGCAAGAATGATCAAATATCCATAGAATCTTTGTATGCCCTCTGTTTTATTGTACTTTCTCAAACTCTTAAGGTACAGTGCTCTGTACACAGGAAATACTCAACAAATGCCACTGATAATGATGGTTGGAAAAAGCACCAAAGATATAAAATGATAATTGACCATGATTATGGGATTATTTCTAAGCAACCACTGTACATCCCTAGGAACAAGAATTAAGACCTACAGGAAGATGAAAGTCATTGGAAAGTTAATCCAAGTATGACAACTGGCACAATAGCATAGCCTGCAAGCCACCTACCTCTTCCAATAGAAATTAATTCTGAATCCTTCCATGTGGAGACTCATAAGTGTGTTTACCTTTTCAAAATCCTTCTAGTGGCTATATTTAAACTATTCAAGTATTTTAAAACCCTGATGATTTTTTTTCTTCCTTTTAAGGAGAAAAATAAAATTTATATGTTGCAATCAATAAGGAAAAATGAACGCTAACTGTAATCACAAATGAAAATGGACAATTTAGTTTCATTAATTTTCTAAACTAAAGTAAAATATAAAAATAGCACAATTTACAAAATGCATGATTGACTACTTCCATTTCAATAATCATTTAAAAAGGATTATTTTATGGAGTGAAATTTCTAATAAATGAGAGAAGTGGTGATTGCTCCTCACCTGCATAAGTTTTCTGGTGTACTTGGAAATCTATCTTGAAAATACAACCTTATCTGCTAAAGATAAATTATACTAGGGGAATCACAGCAAACTTCTTGTGGTTTTCTCATTTTCCATATACCTTGTATGTACATTTTGGCATAACCAAATGAAATCCAAGCCCATATCTTTTTATCAAGGTCAGTGTGTATTTGTATTCAAAGAAAGTGAGAAGTGACATGTAGTCTTTACCAAAGTAATGCAAAATATGTCAAATTAACAGCTGACCCAACCCTGGAAAGGTACATTTTTTTCACATTGAGGGAGCTTCTTGAGGAATTTCTACTTTCCTTTTCATGCAAACCAAAGAGATGAAGATGTATGAGTTTTTAATTAAACATTCAATTAAACCATTAACAAAAGTGAAAGGTAACCTGATTATTCTTCACCCTGATGAAAGGAAACAGTATAAAGGGAAATGATAAATGTACCTTAATATACAATGAAACTTGATTCTGTTAGGTCTCTCTCAAATATTCCCAAAATTTCCAAGATTTGTCATATGGAAAAATATGACATTTGGATTGGGCACTTGGCTTCAGAAATGGAAATGGCTTGAAGTTAAATAGTTCACTTGGCATTTCAGATTTTTTTTGAAGTCCTGCCATAGAATTATAGACAGTAATGATGAAGTAAGGAATAGCTTCACTGTAATGCAACATGGTCAGTATTCCTTTACTTTCAGTTCCTTTGTGAACATCAGAACCATGAGATTTGGAAGGCAGGAAGAGAGGATAATTACACAGGGCTTTGCGTCTCTGGTTGAGTAGTGAAATTGACCACCCACTTTATTTTCCATAAATAGGAAAAATAATATCCTAGAAAATGAATGAATGAAATAAGTATCCCTAGAATAATATCATATAAATACATTTGCTGTAGGTCACATAAAGATTCATGGCATACCCATGTACAGGTCAAATTAACTTTAAATACTACATTAATTTCCAACAGCAGAGAATTTGGGATTTACCCAGTTTTTATAAGAAAAAACAAAAGCAGCACCTGCACTATTTACTGACAAATCTCCATTTCTGATTTAACCTGCTGCTCGAGGTTGAGAGCCTTGTCCATTTAAAACAAACAAAACTGGGATCATATAATCACCTTCCAAGCCTTCTTCTCTCTATTTAAATAGGGCATCCTTAAATTAGTGCTTGCTAATGCTGGATTCAAAGAACTTAATGAAGGTCATCTTTGGGATAATGCTAGTTCATTCCATAGAATATAATCAACAATGGCTAAGGAGCTTTAAATGACTCAGTGAGGAATGCTTCTAGCATCTACCACTTCATATACCTCAATCTACTCTGAGAAAGGAGGAGTTTGGTTTATCATAGGTCCTTGTGGGGCACTTTCACAATTCGGCAGCCTGAACGAGTGTGTCAGCAGGTGTCAGCACCTGCTGGATCTCAACATTGTTTACACTGAATAACTCGTTTGTGGAAAAGCTAGGCAGGCTGCATGTGACATGAAAGAGACAGGAGAGCACTCTTTCATCACTGATGTCATTATCTTTTGATAAAAGGGTTCGTGAAGCATTGTTTGTCCTAAAGAAATCACATTGAGCTTAGCACATACGAGACTAGCACACATTCATTTCAATGTATTTACTGAGCACTTACTCCATGCAAAGCACTGTACTAAGTACAACAACAGACACAGTCCCTGCCCACAACAAGGTCACAGTCTAGAGGAGCATTACTGGGCCAAGTTAACCTGTCAATACCTATTATATTCTGGATTCATTTCATGCATTCATTCAATCACATTTATTGAGTGCTTACTGTGTGCAGATCACTGTACTAAGTGCTTGGGAAGTACAAGTTGGCGACCTATAGAGACGGTCCCTACCCAACAGTGGGCTCACAGTCTAGAAGGGGGAGACAGAGAACAAAACAAAACATATTAACAAAATAAAATAAATAGAATAAATATGTACAAATAAAATAAATAAATAAATAGAGTAATAAATACGTACAAACATATATACATATATACAGGTGGATGCTGCTGGCTTCCATGGTTCCAGAAAGATCCTTTACTTGAATAAGTGATAGCTACCTAAAAGGACTATTACATACTCAATTTCTAGACTATCCCAAAATGACGCTCAAAGAAACTCCCACTTTGAATTGGCAGGTGTTCTATTCTGTCAAGCTGGACACGTGAGCAGCAGGAATCCCAGAACTACAAGCCAGTATGTTTTCTATTTCACAAATTTATGATCTATCTGTTGCATGAATAAGTTTACAAGTAATGGTAACACTCAAAGACAAAAAAATTATTGTGCCTCTTCTGAGTGCAATTAAAATTAAGTCACTCTCTACTGCATTTACTCCAGCTACATCAACTGCATAAAAAGAGCTGACATAACCTTTAGTTCACTGTGTGTTTCTAATATTTGTCAATATTCAAGACAATTAATAGGACATGGAGGCACATCCAAGTGGACCCACCAGGAGTAAATGACAGCCATAGCTGAATTTCTTAGGATTTGATTTCTGCTGCTGTATTTTACTTTCATAATAGTCATCAAGAATGAGTCCTTAAACCTTGCCTCATGCTTTGCTCTGATCTAACATCACTCTGCTGGCTGTCCCAAAGAAGAGGTTTTCACACGTGTTGGCTGAAATAGGTGATCAAGTTAGAACAAAATGCTTACTAACCTGATTTCCTCCACTTTTTGCCCAAGCATGGATATTGGCAAAGCAGTCACAATTCCCTCCAGGAAAAAGGAAGGTATCTTTAGTCATTTCATAAATACATTTGTCAACTGTGATGAATATTTCAAACCAAGCAGGTATTATCTACTTTGCCCCAGAACCAGCTCACAAGAATGTCCAGGGAATGACAGATTAAACAGCTGAGTTTCCTATATTATAGCCTCTGAATGCTTCTGGTTGGCTAAAAGTATTCTGTGACTGGAATGTATTCCTGATGATATAACCCTTTTTAAAACATTTCAGTATTATTCTTTGCTCTTGAATTACTCCAAACCTATTTTACAGTTATATTCAGAATTACTCAAGTTCCTGGATAATCTTGAAAGTATCTCTTCTTGTTATAGCCTTATCCTAATAATTACAGTCAGTTTCTTGGTTTATTTGCTAAAACTGTGGGAGCTATTCCCAAGAAGAGGACAGACAGGCATTTCTGGACAGTTCTGTGCTGAATTCTTGTAGACCACTTTTTATAAATGTATCTCTAAATTATTTCCAAAAAAATAACACAGTGTCAAATTGTTAGATACTGGCAAGATGGTATCTGTCATCATCATTATTAGAAACATATTTATTATTTATCCAGAAAAGCTTAGCTGGGTCAAAAAAAATGTCTTTAGAACAATTTATAGTGAATCACAATATAACAAACCAGTAGACCTCCTTCAGTTGGACACTGTCTTCCAAGCAGGGAAATCATTTAGCTTTGTAGTCCCAAAGATTTACAGAGACCTGGTTGCCTAAAAGGCATCTGTATGCCCTAGGGTTTGCAACACTGCATTCTTTACTTCTGCTCAAGACTCAAAGCTGTTCTTTTTCCACTTCTGATCTGTGTTACAATGCCCATCTTATCTTCAGCAGTGTAGTGTGACATCTGGATTTGCAGGGTAAACCTATTTTTACATTGAAGAATTTTCTCTCTTTCTCTCTCTCTCTCTCTCTCTCTCTCACACACACACACACACACACACACACACACACACACACACACACACTCTCAAATAGGGCATCCTACAATTTTAACATGGCTGGCTCTCACTACTTTTTTTTCTAGAGTCCCTTGAACTGGGTTGGCTTTTTCTTCTTCTGACCCATGCTTTCTATCTTTGTAAGCTTGTACAATTAAGAATACAGAAGTCCCTGAACAAACAGGGTGGAATTCTCCATAATGGATCTTTTGTTCATATTCATTTCTCTGCCTGTGCCCCTTCAGATTGAGAGTTAGAGAATGGCTATCATCTTCACACTAATAATATCCCTCAGTAAATGATAAAGTCAGGTCCAACGTAAACCTAGACATTTTATCAGCATGTCAAAACTATCTCCTTACAGCTCTGTACTTGCCAACTGTGCATCTTTTCTCTTCACAGAGACTCATTGCACATTAAAAGGCACTTACCAGAGTTGGAGTTCAGCTCACCTGCTCTTTTCTAGGCACCCCAAGTTGGTCTTGCTCAGAGGAAGAAAGGTATTCTTTACTAGTTAGACTCCATCATTGATGTCCTCCACCCAAATTGGGGTGGGGGGGGGGTTACAGGGAGGAGAGATTCTGAGTTGCCTGCTGAGTTACTCATCCACTTTTCCCTTGTAAATATTAACTTATGGATTTGCCTTAACTCCAAATAGGTACAGCTTGCAGTGAATATGGCTGCACTGATGTCTGCTAAGTTTAAGGACTGGTCCTTCCCCCTCACCCCGGGAAAGGTGAATATCTCCAACCTCAAATTAAACAATCAACTGAAAAGACCATTGGCCAGCATACTGTCACTGTGATTACTGGGCAAATATTAGTAAAGAAGGCAGAGAGAGGAAATAGAAAGATCAGGTTATTTTCTCATTTAGTTTTCTTAAAAACTCCTGACTTAAATATTTCTAAATAGATTGCAGATTCAGGGTAAGTAGCCCAACTGAAAGATATTTTCCCAGCACGAAGCACTGGGCAAATATTCATCCCTTTCACCTTCATTTGGACTTGTCCTGTGTTTTCAGAAAGGAGGGGGAGGAGGGGTGTGTGTGTGTGTGTGTGTGTGTGTGTGTGTGTGTGTGTGTGTGTGTACACCTGTCTACATGGTTTGTTTTGTTGTCTGTCTCCCCCTTCTAGACTGTGAGCCTGTTGTTGGGTAGGGACCAAGTGCTTAGTACAGTGCTCTGCACACAGTAAGTGCTCAATAAATATGATTTAATGAATGAATGAATGATTTTAAAAATGCAATTAAGGTCTTTTTTTCATTGAGGAAATAGTGCACTTTGGCAGCTTCTGTTGGCTTCCTTGCAGACACAGACAAGCAACCCCACTGGGATTAGATAGCTCAGGAAATTTGTAATGGCTCGGAAGGCTTTCATCACCAAATCCCCATATAAAAATTCTGTCAAGATAGCTAGGGACTGAGAAATATATTACATTGTATCTGTGTGTCACTGTCCAAACACTACATGCTACTGGCTGATCCATCATTACAATCAGATAATTGTAAATGAAATATATAAAAGGGAGAAAACTCCAATAGTTGGTATTGGTTAAATCGGACCTGACATGTTGGTAGTGGATAGTTGGGGCTTAGAAATTCCCAAACTATCCAAGAGGTAGTTTGGGGAAATACTTTGGGCAATTTTCCAGGGTGTTCCCTCTGACACTTTTGTAATCAACATTTCCTCCTACCATCTCTTCCTTTCTTGTCCTCACATACAGCACCAGCATACACTGGCTTTCCCAATAGCAAATGACAGCTACTGATATCATGAAGAAGTGGACTAATACAGTCTGACTGGACCACCCCCACAACTTGTACCAGGCATTACCAATGTGTGAAATTCAGGAGCTCTATGATTTGATTGTGAATGAAGCACCCATTTCCCCCACTATGAAAATTAGGTTTGTTTTTGAAGTGAAGTCATTGAAAAAATACCAGGAAACAGATTTTTCAGTGGAATATGCTGATTAATAGGCCATTCCACAGGGGCTGCTGCTGCTGCCATGAATTGAGGTGGGGCAATGGCTAGCAGAGTGGACTGAAGCATTAGACACATTTGAAGTTTAACATAAAATATTGCAGCCAAGCTGAGTATAGCTGAACAACAACAGGGAGACCACCGAGGTAGATCACAGCCAAGGATGGGCCTTTTCTCTTTGAGCATAGGCTGCATGCAAACTCTGCATGCAAACTCTGGGTTTAAAGAGGCAGAGTTGCTAAGTAGCAGCCATGTCTGAAATAGAATGGACCACCTTTATGAATGCACAGTACAGAAGGCTTTACTGGTGTCATGTTAGTCTTTCCAGTGGCTCCCTGACAGATCATTGGCTGGGGAGAGACAATCTGCAGTCTGTTATCTTCAGTTAGTGACAAACTTGGGTCAGGAAGTGAGATGGGGGAGCAGGATGCTATGGTTTTCATTGTATTTTCCTTTTTATATTTCATTTATTCATTCATTCAATCATATTTATTGAGCGCTTACTGTGTGCAGAACACTTTACTAAGCACTTGGAAAGTACAATTCAGACACAGATAGAGACAATCCCTACCCAACAATGGGTCATACTTAAATTTAGTGCTCTAGTATTTTTCTTATGGAACAGTGGACCTGCAGGGAAAGATCATTAAGGAGAAACTGACTCCAAAGGGAAAATCCCCTAAAATTAACTTTAAGATTAAAAAATAGAATGGAAAACCCATGGAAAACCCCAAATTTCCCTCAGATTACTACCACAATGTGAATTTCATCTGCTCTTTCCCAGAAGATCCCTTAGCCTCTTTGTAGCCATAATGAAAATACAAATAGTAATCGATGTCAGTGAACCCATCTTTGAATATAAAGGATATAGGTAATTAGGACTAATGGTTGACAGAGACTGTCACATTTTAAGTGAATTCCAAAATCAGCATCTTCTTGAACAAAAGCACATATTTCCACCTACTAACACCAACTTAATACCTTATCTAATGAGAAGAAAAAGTCACAAACTAGAATGCATGAGTTTGTTTAGATACATCTAAATAGATTTAGTTTATCTAATTCCCTCATTTATAAAGGAACTAGTAGCCATGAAATACACCGAAGATTAATGTTAGGAAGATTTGCTATGAAGTTCCTGGAAAAAGTCAAGAAATGTGCTGATATAACAATTGCCACAGAAATACAAATTGTCAATTCTATGGTGTTTCTGGTGACAATGTATGTATCCAAAAGCTGGACGCTCATGATGATGATGGCATTTGTTAAGTGTTTACTATGTGCCAAGCACTGTTCTAAGCGCTGGGGTAAATACGAGGTACTCAGCTTGTCCCACATGGGGCTCACAGTCTTAATCCCCATTTTACAGATGAGGTAACTGGAGGCACAGAGAAGTTAAGTGACTTGCCCAAAGTCACACAACTGATAAGTGGCAGAGCCAGGAATAGAACCCATGGCCTGTGACTCCCAAGCCTGGGCTCTTTCCACTAAGCCACGCTGCTTCTCTAAAGAAAGAGCATCTTTCTAGTGTGGTGTTGGAGAAGGCTTTTGTGAGTGCCGTGGACTGCCCGAAGAGCAAAAAAATCGCTTTTAGAGCATATTAAACAAAAGTGGTCTTTGCAAGACCAAATAACTCAATTTAGATTAGCATATTTTGGACACATAATCAGGACGACTAATTCTCTGGAGAATACAGTAATGCTAGGAAAAGTCCAGGGAAAATGTGGAAGATGCAGACCAGAAGCTAGATGGATAGAAACTAAAACTATGATAATTGAAGAACCCTTAGAAAGGTTGTGGATTATGGCAGAAGGCAGGATGTCCTGCAGAAAGTATATTCATTGAGTTGCTATGAATTGGAAATGACTAGAAGGCACTTAATAATCTAGGAAGAGAAGTATTTTTCATCCAAAAAACATTTAACATAAATGTCTTCTCAGCTCCTCTCATCATTGTTAGCATTTCCTAGATTATTTGTATCACAAACACTTCCTGTCTCACAAAGGCAGTCAGTAGTTGTGGCAATGGTGTAAGCATTCTTATTGCCTCAGTATTGTGCGGTGATATGGGTGGCGACAACTAGGTGGACAGGCAACCATTGTTTTTCCAACAATAGGAGTCAAGGCTTAACAACAGCTCTGGATTATGGTAGTTCATGGGGTGGTGACAAGATGAAGTAAAGTTCTATAAAGTTTAAGTTTAGCTCAGATAAGGAAGTTTGGCAGGTGGGTTTGGGCTGGTTGTTATTCCAGCTAAACTAGTTCACACATTCCCTAATCTCTGCTATCTGATGAGCCTTCCTGATTTGGGACTATCAACAGGGTAAAATCAGCTTGTTTTCAGAAAGCTCAGAAAAACCATATGAGATAATTCTTGAAGAGTTGAAGACTGAGCATGGTCTCATTTCTGGAATCATTCAAGCTGTAAAATATCACTCCATATTAATCCACATAAAGCAATCCCACCACTGCTGAACACCTTAAACTCATTTTATCCATTAGACTGGTTTTGTGTCTACAAAAGATTGTGGCTGTAACATTGAGATCTTCAGAGGCAAACCAGGAAGCAAAATACACTCCCGTTTACATGTATTAATGTAACAAATTATGCTGGTCTTACAGACCTGGGCTACCTACTAACCTTGATAAGCACTTAAATCTAAACAAAAAGACAATCAATTTGCATTTTCCTTTCTGCTGGCTAACATAAATGTTTCATTTTACAGTTGCCATTAAAGGTTATTGCTATCTTTACACAACACATTAGGCAGTTTGTGCCCATTGTTCACATGCAGTTCCATCAGAATGTTTCAGCCTGATGGAATTTTTACAACGATGTTGCCTTTGTCCTTCCTTGCTGCTGTTATCTTGGATGTGTTTATTCCAACAGGTCTCTTCAAGACTTGATAACTCTGCTCTGTGAAAACATGTCACTCATCACCTCTGCCTTCTGAATTAACAATGCTGAAGGTTTCTCACACACACGCACACACACACACACACACACACACACACACACACACACACACACACACACACACACACACACACACACACACACACACCCCTTAACTGGGTGGCCAGTCAATAAAGCTTCTTATGACCTTAATGGTCTGAAACCTATAGGCACTAGAACTCCCTTTAGTAAACAGTATAAATCCAATCCACCTCACCAAACTGAAGTAAAACACAGATAATATCATAATCTACTTTGGAATTAGAAGTTTCTCTTCTGATCTGCAGCCTCTCCTTTTCTAGGGCGAAGGAAACCATAAACATTCATTAAGCAAACAGCTGTGGATTGGAAGCAATGGGAAGTACAATCTAGTAGCCACGTATAGTTGAGTTAGTGTAACTGAGAAATGACCACTGACAGGAAGGGTAACACAATTATTATAGACTTGCCCTTTTGGGAAGAAAAAAAATTCCTAACATGGAAAGATAGATGCACTCGGTGAAAAATAGGGACCACCAAAGACCTGGTTCATAACCTAAAGCATATCAACAGTGGCTGCAGAAAGTCACTCAAACAATGACAAATAGCTTGTTCAAAGATCAAAAATTAAAGCACAAAAAAAATCTATTTGTATTTCAAAAATCGAGTTTCTATAACAAAAGATCCATTATCTTCTGGCTTTCTTATTAACTATTTCTATACATTCAATTATTCTTTATTATATAGTAGTTGGTTGAGCATTTAAACACATGACCATGCAGCAAGTCACTACAGAATGGATCCAGCATATTCTTACATTAGTGTAAATGGTCTGATCCTTGAATGTTAAGCAATTATGGCAGTAATAGTTTAGATTTAAATGTAAACTCAACAGGGCAGTCAGATCACTCTGCTGCTCATAGTAAACCATTAGAACTTCCAATAAATCATAATAATGCAGTACTTTGTGTGTACAGGGTACCAGTCTCCAAGAATTTCCAAGTACTTCAAAGGCATTATCTTATCCTCCGGTTCCTTACAGCTCTTGAGATTAGTCCTTGTATTTTTCCATAATTCTTTGGGGAATTTCAGAGCACAGAATGATAAGGCATTTTGCTCAAGGCCCAAAGCAATTTTGTGGCAGAACTTAACACCAGGCTTTGTCTCCTTTCCAACTAAACCTAGTGAAAGAAGGGGATGTTCTCCTTGAACAGAGACTAGAAGTATTGCAAAACCAAGAGACAGATTTGCACACCCACAGGTACTGAAATTAATAAATACAGTAGCACCACAGAAGAAAGAAAGAAAATTTGAACCACTCCAAACCAAAAGGTCTCCTTTTGTTTCCAATCCCAAGGACATATATCTTTGACTCCACACACATCCTCTCTTCTCCACTGCTTCTGAAAGTATTTAAGAAAACAAACAAGAATGAAAAACAATGCCAGGCTAGGTTAGACCAGTGGCCCACCCAGCCCAGGATTCTGTTTCTGACAATGGCACCCAAGGATGTCTGGATGAACAGGGTGAGATTACTATTCTTGACATCCATAACTATATGTCGGTATGTAATATCTAATATCTCTAACTAATGTATTACATAAGTTGCATTTATAAATTTACCCTGTCTTCTAACATCTCTAGCTTTTCTTCTAAGAACAAGTTATGGATCTATTTCAGGATCCATGGATTTATCTGAATTCTTCTTAAGCCCACTGCTATTTCCTGCCAGCACAAATTTCAGTGCTATTTTTAGAATTGGGTTGGGTGTTGCAAGATTCACAATGGGAGAAGAAGATCAGGAGTTCATTAACCAATCCTGTCCCAAATGCTGTTCTCAACCATAAAATATAGAACTGTGTGATGGAAAGGAGGATTTTTTTAAAATGGTATTTGTTAAGTGCTCATTATGTGCCAGGCATTATACCAAGCCCTGGGGTAAATACAAGCTAATCAGGTCAAACTCAGTCCAAGTTCTGCATGGAACGCACAATCTTAATCCCCATTTTACAAATGAGATAACTGAGGCAAAAATAAATTAAGTGATTTACTCAAGATTGCACAGCAGACAAGTGGTAGAGTCGGGGATTAGAAGCTAGTTCCTTCTAACTCCCAGGCCTGCTCACTATCCACTAATCATTGCTGCTTTTCTTTATCCTTGCTCATTAAGAATAGGGGAACTGTCCCTCCAGAACCCAATTACCTTTCACCTTCTGCTCTCTACAGTTTGGATCAAATTGTACATATTTATTACTCTATTTATTTATTTATTTATTTATTTTACTTGTACATTTCTATCCTACTTATTTTATTTTGTTGGTATGTTTGGTTCTGTTCTCTGTCTCCCCCTTTTAGACTGTGAGCCCACTGTTGGGTAGGGACTGTCTCTATGTGATGCCAATTTGTACTTCCCAAGCGCTTAGTACAGTGCTCTGCACATAGTAAGCGCTCAATAAATACGATTGATTGATTGATTGATTGAACCTTGCTGCCTCAAATACTAAAGAGATCGAGGGCTCTATTGGTCTGAATTCTCACAATATTCCAGGCTGCCCTCCCAATGGTTCTTTGTTTTATCCCTAGACCAGTCATTTTGTATAGAAGACAGTTTTCCAAGAATCCCAACCCAATTTGAAAGACTTGTTAACTACAGATATTTTCTTATGCATAAGGCAAGTATTCTCATCTGAAATCTATTCATCTGTACTAAATTTTCCCCCACTTCATTTCATCTACCTATATGGTGGGGAATGAAAAGGATCAGGAAACATTCTGAGTCAAATATTACATCACTATAACTGACACCCCTAATGTCAATGCAATCTAACCAAGAATCTTTTAAGGACTGTGTGCAGGTAGCAGGCTACGTGTGTGTGTGTGTGTGTGTGTGTGTGTGTATACATATACATGTATGTATATATGTATACATTAATCTGTGTGTACATATATATATAATGTGATATACAGATTAATGTGCAGTCTTTTCTTTTCCTCCAGAGGATTACATAGTGATGAAGAGATTTTTGTATCTCTAAGTTAGCTCCTAACACAGCAGGCAATAATAATAATAATAATAATGATAATAATAATAATAATAATAATAATAATAATAAATGTTTATTGAACACTTTCTGAGTGTAAAGAACTGTACTAAGCTCTTGGGAAAACACAACAGAAGCAAAACATGTAATCCCTGCCTACAAAGAGCTGAAAATCTAATGGAAGTGATAGACATACAAAAATATTAACACATAAAAATGCAGTAGAGAGAAGGAGGATTGGATAGAGGGAATATGCCGTGAAGAAATAGTGGAATTTGTTCTGACGACTTTGACACCTGTCTACATGTTTTGTTTTGTTGTCTGCCTCCCCCTTCTAGACTGTGAGCCTGCTGTTGGGTAAGGACCGTCTCTATGTGTTGCCAACTTGTACTTCCCAAGTACTTAGTACAGTGCTCTGCACACAGTAACTGCTCAATAAATACGATTGAATGAGTGAATGAATATGCAGCACTAAAGATAGTGTAAATATGTAAGTGTTAAGGGTAGCTGTTGAGTTGAAAAATGATTTAATGAAATATTTCTCTAAGGCAGTGAAACACACTTTGAAGAAACTACATCTTATATCAATGAATCAGCATTTACTGAGCACCTACTGTGTGCAGAACATTGTAATAAGTAATTGAGACAGTGCAGTACAATAAAGTTGGTATTATTAATCCCTGTCTGGAAGGAGGTTACATCCATACCATCCCAATAATCACCTATTTTGTTGTGTAGCCATTGTTACCATAGTATAGAGATCTCATCTAAGTTGTTACAAGTATTGTAGAGGAATGTAGAAGATATGGCATCTCTCCTAAAGTTTTCTACAATTTAAGACTGAGATAGCACATAGAAAATATATTAAAGATGGTATATTCCTTTGCTAAATTGCACTTTTTTTGGCATCCTATAGGCATCTCCATCACCTTGCCCCCTCCTACCTCACCTCCCTTCTCTCCTTCTACAGCTCAGTCCACACCCTCCGCTCCTCTGATGTTAACTGTGCCTCGTTCTCGCCTGTCCTGCCGTCAATAATAATAATAACAGTAATAATAATAATAATAATAATTTTGGTATTTGTTAAGGACTTACTATGTGCCAAACACTATTCTAAGCGCTGGGGGAGATACAAGGTAATCAGGCTGTCCCACATGGGGATCACAGTTTTCATCCCCATTTTCCAGATGAGGTAACAGGCACAGAGAAATTAAGTAACTTACCCAAAGTCACACAGCTGATAAGTGGCAGAGCTGGGATTAGAACCCAACCTCTGACTTCCAAGCCTGTGCTCTTTCCACTGAGCCATGCTGTCAACCCCTGGTCCATGTCCTTCCCCTGGCCCGGAATGCCCTCCCTCCACATATCCACCAAACTAGCTCTCTTCCTCCCTTCAAAGCCCTACTGAGAGCTCACCTCCTCCAGGAGGCCTTCCTAGACTGAGCACCCCTTATCCTCTGCTCCTCCTCCCCTCCCCATTGCACCACTCCCTTCCTCTTCCCTACCCCCTTCCCTGCCCCACAGCACTTGTGTATATTTGTACATATTTATTACTCTATTTTATTAATGATGTGTATATATATCTATAATTCTATTTAACAAATTTTGATTGTATAGATGCATGTCTACTTGTTTTGTCTTGTTGTCTGCCTCCCCCTTCTAGACTGTGAGCCCATTGTTGGTAGGGATTGTCTCTATATATTGCCAAATTGTACTTTCCAAGTGCCTAGTACAGTGCTCTGAACACAGTAAGCACTCAATAAGTATCACTGAATGAATTAATTGGTTCTGAATCACTTAATATCCTCCTAAACACATGCTAACAAATTGGAGGATTAATAGTATCTTGAGCAACTTTCCCCAAGGCCATCTGTTCTGACTTTACAACACTGTTTGACCAATGGATTCTCCCGAAAAAAAAATCAAAAGAGAACCGTGCCAAACTGTACAATAGGTACAATTATGCCTTCACTAAGGCTGCTAGTCACTGTACTTAGGCTCTAGGATACATTAGAATTTTTTTTTAATATCACATTCCCTGTCATGTCATCAGCCAGTTGTGATGTATTTGCCAGCCCAGGTTCTGCTCACAATTACAAGGTCACTTTTTAATTAGCATGATACAGTAAAACATATGCTCAGAGGGTAAATGAGGTACAAAACTATCCCTGCTACAGTGAACCTTTTTATTGGAAAGCCCTTAAAAATAATAAGCATTGTGGAAAGTCCAGAGGCCTTTTCGACATATTTCAGTGGAGAAAAATGCCTGCCATAGTGAATGAATGCCCTGTTATAGTGAACAATCATTTGGCAGCGTAGGTTATTTTAATGGACACATCACTTTAAACGAAGCCTTCACCATCTGTTCTGCCCTCTAATTACAGATGCAAAAAGACCATAATTCACAATTGCATCATAAAAAAGTAAGATATAAGTGATTTAAATGCATGTGTATGTTCTTTATTCAATGCAGCATGCAGCTGTTATGTTGTTTTCATGTTTCAAACACAAATTAGGATGAAAATCGCTCTTTCCTGATATAGTGAATTCCCTTATACAGGAACAATCTGTATGTGCATCAGGCTCAAGGAATATTTCATGATATGGATGCATTAACTGTAGAGAAACAAATTCTTTGATTTCTTTTGGGTGTCTCTTAAAAATCAAAATATGTGTGAGTTTGAGTAGGTATGTGTGGTTGGGAGCATAGTATTATTATTTTGTGTTTGCATAGATTTTTCTAATGACCTAGTTTCGAATGCAATCTGTATCTGGCCTGTGGGCCCACACTTATAATTAGGTGAAAGTATTTTTTGCAATAAACTCAAACAGATAAGTAGTTTATTCAAGTAGTTTTTTCCCTAGTTAGTTTAGGTTAACTGTGTTCAAAGTAAAGACAGAAAGGTCAGGTCTCTAATAGACAAACATAATCAATATTATCCATTTTCAACAGACTAACATACAGGCTTTCAAGGTGAATATAAATGTGACCTATGTGCCCTCACCCTCTTTGGCAGAAACAGCTAGATCCACTACCCTAGGGGCTCCTTTCAAAGCTTGGTTTGAGCCCCCACCCAGAAACCTGGGACATGAATTAGTGCTTTGCATCCTCAAGTGACAACTTAAACCCTCTTTCCTGGGTAATCCTCTGGGGCAGGTGATTCACCTTGTCCTCATATGAACATCCTAAAATGACCAGGTGACCCTGGCTTTCTTACTCAGAGTCCTTAGTAATCAAGTGGGATTGTGCCAAGGAGAGGTTTTCTGGAATTTCCAGGTATTGATCCCACTGTTTCTCTATGTGGCAAGAACAACAATTACAGATAACCCTGAGAAAGAATCCCCTGGTTTTGCCAGTATATATTCTTTCTCTAAATATCAGTATAGGAATCATGCAACCATAGTATCTTTTTAATCTTTTCTGTCACCTAATATCTGTGCAAATTATTCTACTAGGTCACTGATAAAATAGTTTTGCCAAATAAAAACATCCTTCATGAGTCCTAGTCTCAGTTCAGCCATTAACTTGTTAAAGATTGTATCTCTCCTTAGTTGCTCAGAAGCAAATCATCAATATAAAACTACAATAAAAAAGTTTGAAAAAGAAAATCATCTAGTTGCCCAAAGTTCTTGGGAAAAACTAAGAAGAAGCATGATAATGACTTTCTGCCATGCCCTCTAAGATTTTTCAAGTTTTTTCAACAATAACTGGCTTCTTAATCTCTCTGGAGGTTTCAGTATTCAGTTTTTAGCCCATTTGGCTTGTCTCATTTTGATTTAAATGATTTATTGTTAGAGCCTTTGGTTTCACTAAAATTGATCTAACTCACTGAGATATGAGAAATGACTAATAAAATAATTAAAATTAATTAACAATTTTAGGGACTAGCAGCCTCATTCTCTGGGCATAGGTTCTGAGAGCAGAGTAACACCCTCCCCTAGATCTTCCCCCTCTCTGCCCCTCCCCAGACCCATGAGGATGAAAAGAGATTTCCATGCTTCCCTATGTCCCCCTCTGGGAGATGTGGTTAGGGGTATGTTTTGCCAAGAGTCCCTGATCTCCATGATTTATTCAGAGGTAGTCTGAACCAATTTAAAATGACTTCAGTTTAAGTGGGAGAAACAGTATGAACTCACTAGTTCATGGGCCTGTGAGCCCAAGGACCTGGGTTCTAATCTCAATACTGACAATTGCTTGCTGTGTGACCTGGGGAAAGTCACTTAACTTCTCTGTTTCTCAATTACTTCACCTGTAAAATAGGGATTAAATCATCCTCCCTCCTCCTTACACTGTGAGCCCTGTGCGGTACAGGAACAGTCTCCACCCTAATAACCTTGTATCTACCCCAGCACTTAGAAGAGTGTTTGACACATAATAAGAGCTTAACAAATGATATTTTTAAAAAGTGTGAGGGAGGAGATTCAAGACAGCAGAACTTCAGGCACTTTCACAAAGACCTATACTAGTCTGAATCAGTGCTTGGTTTCACAGGTCACCAAAATAATGACCCAGTCTATCCCCAATTTTTCTAATCCATGACTAGACAACTCTTTATAGACTTGATAATCATAATTGTGGCATTTGTTAAGCACTTACTATGTGTCAAGCAACATTCTAAGCACTGGTGTAGATACCAATTAATCAGGTTGGACACACTCCCTAGTCCACATGGGGCTCACAGTCTATGTAGGAGGGACAACAAGGTAACAAATCTTCATTTTGCAGTTGAAATTGAGACACAGAGAAGTTAAGTGACTTGCTCAAGGTAGCACAGCAGGAAAGTAGCAGAACTGGGATTAGAACCCAGTTCTTGGACTCTCAGGACCATGCTCTTTCCACTGGGCCATGCTGCTTCAAGACCGCCACAGATCTCAGGTATCATGTGTCCCCATGGACCTCATGCTAGGTTTCATATATTTCTACTAATGTGCCTCAGAGAGACGCTTTTCTAGATGTGCACATCCAGATAGTTAGACAGAGTTGTACAATGCTACTTATCATCCCCAGGCAGGACACAGGAGAGATCTATCCATGATGGACACAGGGAAAGGAAACTTCAATCAATCGATCATTGTGTTAATTGAGCACTTACTATGTGCAGAGTACTGTTTTAAGTGTTTGAATCACAATACAACAGGATTAACAGGCACATTTCCTATCCATAACAAGTTTACAATCTAGAAGGGGAGACATCCACAGGTTTCTGTGTGTTAGTAGAAGCATAGCCTTCCATTGTAAGAATTGCTTTAGAATGATCTTATTAAATGTTGAAAAAAAGTTTTACAATTTCTGAACTCCTTATGATGATTAATTTAACTGACTGTAATCAGTGTAGAATTCAGTTTTTAAGAGGGCCTAAAATACACTCACTATGGACTTCTCTGTAGTATTTACTCAAGAGCAAAACCATAGAAAGGGAAGCGGCATGGCCTATGAGAAGTGGTATGGTCTATTGGGAGGAGCATAAGAGTGGGTATCAGGACCTGGGTTCTAATCCCAGCTCCACCCCTTGTCTGTTGTGTGACATTGGGCAAGTAATATAATTTATCTGTTCCACAATTCCCTCTTTTGTAAAATGGGGATTAAGACTGTGAGCCCCTTGTGGGACCAGGACCATGTCTGACTTGATTAACTTTTACCAACTCCAGCACTTAGTACATTACATGACACACAGTAAGCACTTAGGAAATACCATTTAAAAATGTTCTAATTGCCTTGAATTTCTTAATATTTTACCAAATTTTTCTAAGCTTCACTAAGTAAGGATTAACAGAAACAAGAAATGAAAATGAAAAGGAATGGAGTGCTTGATAATGGCAGTTTCTGAGACCAGCTACTTTATTTTCACTTCATGAGCATTCAGAAAAATGTCATTTGGGTTCAAATTTTTCTGAACACATGGTTTTTTTCCCCACATTAGAAAACCCTAGAATATTTGTCCGAACTGTCACAGTATTTGCACACAAATAACAAAATGTCATTTTGTCCTTGGAAGACATGATAAAACAAGAGAACAAAAATATTTTTCTTTAAAATTGTTTTTCAATTGCATTAGATTAAAAAAATCTTTATTTTTTTATTGATTGATTTTATTTACATTTTTAAATAATCATTTGTCTTGTAAGTGGCTGTTTTATGTTGCTGACCTGATTTTTAGGGTGCTAGTATTGGTCTTATGCAATAAATTCAATCCTGATCCAATTAATTCTAAGATGCTTGTACAATATATTTTCCTGTCATTTTTTTCTGAAGGATTAAATATTAAATTAATGTTTTTAAATGGAGTCTAGCTTTTAACAAGTTATTAGGGAAAATTATACCGTAAAAACTGCTTTCTGGGAGTCCATTCAAACATGTTAATAGTTAATTTGAGTGAATTCTGGACTGAGGTATGTGAAGAAAGTAAAGAAAGGGGTGAGAACATTGGACTGGGACTCATGAAATCTGGATTATGTTCCTTGTTCTCCACAAGCTCATTGTGTAATTTGTGTAAATCACTTTATCCTACATTTGTCAAAGACTTGTCCTTCACTAGCCAGTTAAGTAGCCACACTGATCAGAAATTGTAGTTTGGCCACAACTATCTAAATAGTTAAGAAAAAGGTGATTTTTGTCCCCTTGAAATATTTAAATCAAAATTTATATATAGATGAATAAATATCCAGTTAACTGTCTATTGTAGATACCTTCTTAAAATTGCTTTAAGTAGCCCCTTCACGAAGAATCATGCCAAAGGAGAATATGAATAAATGTAGAAAGCATTAAAAAAGTCATAGTCTTTGACAGGTTTAAAAATAGTGTATTCCATTAACATTCCAATAAGCTCCAGAGCAATGTAAAGCTCTGATGGTGCCCAGTCTTCCATAAAATAGTAGGATTTGGACATTCACTGTATGATACAGTCTTCAAGCAGTTTCACCACTATCAGCCATCGTAAACTTCTAAGTGCAAGAGATTAGTAAAAGCATGGAGTTTAGCCAGTTTGCCAATCCATGCTTATGTTAGTTTATGCTGCAGTGTACTATAGCAATCAATTTTGGGTGGGAGCTGTGGAATTTCCAAACACCCAATCCAATCAGATCTCCTGTTGATGGTGGATAAAATAATTGTTGTAAAGGAAAAGTGAAACTAATAATAATAACAATAATAATAATAATAATAATGGTATTTGTTAAGTGCTTACTAAATGTGGCAAAGCACTGGGGTAGATATAAGCCAATCAGGTCAGACACAGTTCCTGTCCCACATAGGGCTTACAGTCTTAATCTCCATTTTACAGATAAGGCAACTGAAGCATAGAGGAGTTAACTGACTTGCCCAATGTCCCATAGAAGACAAACAAGGGAAGGAGCTGGGATTAGAACTCAGGTCCTTCTGACTCCCAGGCCCATGGTCTATCCACTAGGCCATGCTGCTTCATCACCTCCCATCAAGTAATAGGGTTAACTACCCACCTTTCCCATCAGTTACTGGAATTTTTTGGGTAGCAAATTCCTTCATGGCCAGGGATAAAATTGTTCCTTCTGGAACTGGGCAAACCCTAAGCACTCTGTCTGCTATCTCTTCTCCTGTATGAGTTCTGATGCTATTCCTTGAAGCAGCATGCACCAGTGGAAAGAGCATGAGCCTAGAAGACAGTGATACAAGATCCTAATTTGGGCCCTGCTACTTGCCTGTTGCTTGAGCTCAGACAAGCCACTTCACTGCTCTGGGCCTCAGTTTCCTCAAATGTAAAATGAAATTCAATACCTGTTCTCCCTCCCACTTCAACTGTGAGCCCCATGTGAACTTGTGTCTATCCCAACAGTACTTGACACAAAGTAACTAATGATTATCACTATTGCTATTGTTGTTATAGTTGTTATTGTTGCTGTTATGAGCCAGGCCTTCCTTATGGTCAGAAGCCACTTAACTACCAAGTAATTATGAGAAAGGAATAACAATAATAATGACCGTATTTGTTAAGTGCTTACTATGTGCCAAGCACTGTTCTAAGCACTGAGAAAGATACAAGGTAACAGGTTGTCCCACGTGGGGCTCAGTCTTAATCCCCATTTTATAGATGAGGTAACTGAGGCACAGAGAAGTTAAGTGACTTTCCCAAAGTCACACAGCTGACAAGTGGCAGAGGTGGGATTAGAACACATGACTTCTGATTCCCAAGCCCTTGCTCTTGCCACTGAGCCACACTGCTTTGTTAGTGTGACTAACTACACTTGTTAGTTGTTAGTAGTCCAGAGGAATAGGGTTTAAGGTTTATTTCTGCATTTTGGGCTTAAATACGAGTTTCCTCTTGTATTCCTTTTGGAGTAAATCCTTCTGGGAAAAATCAGATGTGCTGGGGATCACCATTTTAATTTACCCACCTCGACATTTCCAGAGTTTTGGTACTCTTTAAAGGATTCAGAGAGTTTTTCCATAAGTTCTTGGTCAGATACTTTGACTCTTTTACTTCTGACCATTTTTGTCTAGGAGTTTTTATAGTAGTCTAGGACAAATCATCAATAACTTAGCCCAAAGCTCACCACAGTTTAGCTCAGTTAGAACAAAAGTTCTAGAAGGATTCATGACAACAGAATCCCTAAGCAACTAGCACTGCATCAGATACACTGTTGGAAAGCTAATGAGATGAAAATGTGAATTCTTTATTCCTTTTGCGTCTACTAGGACTCAATTTTGGTAGTCCTAAGGAAAGGGGGTTGAGGATGGGGAAAGGAGACAAGTTGGGAGGGGGTCCAGCCAAAAGGCCATGCTCTCTGAGACCACTCATTTACCCCCAATTTTTGTGGAAACAGGGCCATCCCCCTACTACTCACCTCAATACTATGAATCAACAGTATTCACTGAGTACTGGGTACACAACAGGGGGGAGTTCTATAAGAAGCAGCATGGCTCAGAGGAAAGAGCCCGGGGCTTTGAAGTCAGAGGTCATGGGTTCAAATCCCAGCTCTGTCAACTTTCAGCTGTGTGACTTTGGGCAAGTCACTTAACTTCTCTGTGCCAGTTACCTCATCTGTAAAATGGGGATTAAAACTGTGAGCTCTCCCGTGGGACAACCTGATTACCTTGTAACCTCCCCAGTGCTTAGAACAGTGCTTTGCACATAGTAAGTGCTTAACAAATACCATTATTATTATTATTACCAATCTTGACACCTCTGAGCAAGGATGACATGGAAATTTGTGAAGTATTTCATATTTTCTTTTCCTCCTCTAGACTATAAACTCATTGTGGGCAGGGAATGTGTCTTGTTTATTGTGTTATACTCTCCCAAGAACTTAGTACAGTGCTCTGCACACAGTAAGCACTCAATAAATATGAATTCATTCATTCAATCATATTTATTGAGCACTTACTGTGGGAAGAGCACTGTACTAAGCACTTGGGAAGCACAAGTTGGCAACATATAGAGACGGTCCCTACCCAACAGCGGGCTCACAGTCTAGAAGGGGGAGACAGAGAACAAAACAAAACATATTAACAAAATAAAATCAATAGAATAAATATGTACAAATAAAATAGAGTAATAAATACGTACAAACATATATACATATATACAGGTGCTTGGGGAGGGGAAGGAGTTAAGGCGGGGAGGATGGGAAGGGGAACAAGGGGGAGAGGAAGGAGGGGGCTCAGTGTGGGAAGGCCTCCTGGAGGAGGTGAGCTCTCAGTAGGGCTTTGAAGGGAGGAAGAGAGCTAGCTTGGCGGATGTGTGGAGGGAGGGCATTCCAGGACAGGAGGATGATGTGGACAAAGCGGGGGTTGAAGAAGCTGGCCCTGTCGCTCACGTCCAAGGGACCTTCCAGGTTGAGGGAGATTTCCGGATCCTGGGGCTGTCCCGGGAAGGTCGTGGTCTCTGGGCTACTGCTGCTGTTTTCAGCCTCTTGGTTTCTGCATTTGGCCGCATCGCAGCTACAGCTGTGGTTGCAGCCAGCCTTCTGCTTCCTGCAGCCGCATTGCTTATTTTAGCACCAACTCTCACATGAATACCAAGGCCACGCAGCAGATGGGGGCAGAGCCAGGACCTTCCAACTGCCAGGCCGGGGCTCTACCCACTTGGTCATGCTGCTTCTCTTCCACTTCCGGGGGACATCCTCTACCACCGCCGTGTTCCTCTTGGACCCCCGGGCTGCCTTCTGGGGCTTCCAGTCGTTGTCGTCTTCACTGTCGGATGGGGCCGATGAATCTAGCACTCCTTAAACAATTAAATCTTTGCTTCTCAGATTATGATCTACCCCTCTCCCACCTCTGATTAGTTCCCTCAGGCTACTGCCAGTGACACAAACCCTCTGGTCGAGTGGAGGTGGAGCAGAGACTGAGGTAGGAGCATATGGGAAAATCTATTCCAGGCTTATTTCACCACTTTTTCTCATGTCCACTCAAAACATGCTCCTCCAAACCACCATCCAAACTCCCTCCCTTGGACACACATACCAAGACCTTATTCCTAGTCTGTCCTTTATCATACCCAGCATTCACTGTGTCCTGATGCTTCTCATGGCAGCAGGGTGAACCAGATTCAAGTCAAACTCAGGATCCTAGCTGCCAGCTCCAGGACAATTGGGGGCAAATGAGATGGTCTCCAAGGAGGTAAATATTTAAGGAGGATAAACCTGGTTCCTCCTACCCAAATGGAACCTAGGAGAGCCTTCCAGGTAGCTTTCCCATGACTGACCACAAAGTCTCTGCAGGTTTTTTCCTTGCTGGGGGCAGAGAGTGGAGATGGACAGTCTTCCCCATCTCCCATCTCCAGAAAAATTGGGCATAAATGGGTAGTCTCCAGGGAAGCAAGGTGAGTGGTATGGCAGAGACCTTGCTGCAGTGGAGAGGGCAGGACCCAGTTTCCATGAAAACTGGGGATAAATGGGTGGTCGCTGAGAAGATGGCCTTGAGGAGGCTGAACCTGTCCCACCTTGACTCCTCTCCCTAGCCCCCCAACCCCTTTTCCTTAGGGAATGCCAAAACTGAGTCCTGGTAGACTTAAAAAAAGAATAATCACTTTGTATTGCTATCTTTATTGAAAATGATAAATCTACAGGAATTCTCCAAACATGAGGATGTCTGTCCATGAAGTCAGATTAACTTCATAGAACTGTAGTGCTTACTGAACTAGGTACTTGAGGGAGTACAGTAGAGATAGTAAGCATGGATGTACTGCCTTCAAGGAGCTGTCATACTAGTCATACTAGTAAAGCAGGTAGACATTAAAATAATTTACAGGTAAGACAAAAAAGTGATATATAAATGAATTAGTGCTTAAGTGATACATCACATAAAATCTTAAGTGCCATGAGACCTGGTGAACACAAGTGCCCAGGTGGCACACACGTGATGTGGCAGTTGAAGTATTTTGAGTTTTTCTGGGAAAAAGGCAATGCGTAAATACATGGAACAATTATCATTATGGCAATAGTGTTGCAGCAACCATTTAAACAAAGTAGTTAGCAATTGTGAAGTTATGCAAAAAAGCATTTAACCCCCATGTGCATTTGGTTTTTGGAGCAGGGAGGGCAGGGAGTAAAAGTGGTTGCTCTGTCAGATGCATAGTAAAACTCCTTTCCCTGCCTGGAAAAGAGTTCTCTTGCCTTCAGAACAGAAAGAGGAGAACTGGGCATATGGTAATATTTCACATGACATCATAGTAGAGATTTCAGAATGGGAGTTACAGGATGATATGTTGCTTTTTGAATTAATTACTTATGAGGCATGATGGTAGCAGCTGGTGGTGACTGGGGAAGAAGTGCAGTGGGGCTAGTGGGAGAGGAAACTGGAGACAGCTGATCCAGAAGAATTTTGTGAAGAGAGCCAGGATAGCTGTGAGTAGGCCAATTCATTCATTCATTCATTCATTCATTCATTCATTCATTCATTCATTCATATTTATTGAGTGCTTACTGTATGCAGAGTACTGTACCAAGCTCTTGGGAAGTACAAGTTGGCAACATGTAGAGACAGCCCCTACCCAACAATGGGCTCACAGTCTAGAAGGGGGAGACAGACAACAAAACATGTGGACAGGTGTCAAGTCATCAGAATAACTAGAAGTAAAGCTAGATGCACATCATCAACAAAATAAATAGAATAGTAAATATGTACAAGTAAAATAAATAGAGTAATAAATCTGTACAAACATATATACAGGTGCTGTGGGGAGGGGAAGGAGGTAGGGTGGGGGGGATGAGGAGGAGGAGAGGAAAAGGGGGACTCAGTCTGGGAAGGCCTCCTGGAGGAGGTGAGGTCTCAGTAGGGCTTTGAAGGGAGGAAGAGAGCTAGCTTAGCAGATGTGCGGAGGAAGGACTTTCCAGGCCAGGGGGAGGACGTGGGCCGGAGGTCGATGGCGGAACAGGCAAGGACAAGGTATAGTGAGGAGGTTAGCTGCAGTGGAGCAGAGGGTGTGGGCTGGGCTGTAGAAGGAGAAAAAGGAGGTGAGGTAGGAGAGGGCGATGTGATGGAGAGCCTTAAAGCTGAGAGTGAGGAGTTTTTGCTTGATGTGTAGGTTCCAGCCTTCCCACAACTCATTCTGGTGCTCCATTGCACCCCTCCTCCAGATTAATTCTCTCCCAAACCTTTTCACCAGTCCACAAGCAAGTGTGGAAGGGCACATTACCAGGTGTTGCTGTTAACCACCCACAATAGACTGTACTCAGGAAACAATGAAGTTGGGAATTGCGGAAAATAAGTAATTACAGTAATTCAACTTTTAATGTACATGAAGCACTTACCAACAATTCAAAATTACTGCCAAAAAACATACTTGATCCAAAACAGTCTTATTACTGTAAGTTACTAAGATACTGGGTAGCTTTGGACTTTCCCTAAATCAACATGTTAGCCAATGTAAACAGTAAAGCAGTTTTTACTTACTGCCCTTTCCTTTCCAAGATATTTATTTTTATATGGAATTATTTGTTTAAGATAAAGGACTTTCAGGGTTTATGGCTAGGTAGAATATAATTTTAAAGGTTTTTTATGACAAAATGATTATGAACCTTGCTATTAGAAACACACTACACTTTACACCTTCGGAGAAAATAGAGAAAACACACACCCAGGTCCCTTCTACTCATATAAGATTAGCACACTACATAGTAAAGTCTCTGATTTGCTCTAAATTCATCAAAAAAGTGGGCCCTGTACTTGCTGTTTCAGGAATGTCAGGATGGAGGGGAAGAAATGAAGAGAAAGAAGGGAGGGAGGAGAAGTAAGAAGGGAGGGAAGGAGAAAGACAGGCAGGAGGAGGAGGTTGATGCAGTTTCAAGCAATGGACCCTGGTGCAAAGACTTCAGGATGTAGAACCTGCCCAGAGGATTTTGTTACAGTTCTAGTGGTTTGCACAATGCCAATCACTCCCTCTTCCCAGCCAGTAGGTATAAAACAACTTGGGATTGAGGCCCCAGGAAGACCTGATTGGGAGAGAGTGCAGGTAGTTACCAGTGATGTAACTTGGCTGTCTGGTATGTTGGTCCAGAGGGTGTATTGTGGTTTTGTCCTATTCATGTACTATGAAACCTTCAGTGAAATTAGCTTGGCTGTTTATCTTCCCTAAAGAATGGGTTTTGTTTTCTCTGGGCTCCAGTCTCCCAGACTCAGCACAGGCTCCTGCCTCTCCAACTTGTGCATGTAGCACAAGCAGCAAAGTAGCAAGAAGCAGTGTGGCTCAGTGGAAAGAGCCCGGGCTTTGGAGTCAGAGGTCATGGGTTCAAATTCTGACTCCGCCAACTGTCAGCTGTGTGACTTTGGGCAAGTCACTTAACTTCTCTGTGCCTCAGTTACCTCATCTGTAAAATGGGGATGAAGACTGTGAGCCCCCCGTGGGACAACCTGATCACCTTGTAACCTCCCCAGCGCTTATAGCAGTGCTTTGAACATAGTAAGTACTTAATAAATGCCATTATTATTATTATTATCATGTAGGTTTTTGTGCATATTTACATGTATATGCCATAAATTGTTGTACACTAAAACAGTTAAATAACCCTTCAATTGGCTTGAAGTCAGTTTACCAATCTCAAGGAACCTTTTTTTTATTATTATTTTGCTTTCTAATCCTGAATCCAAGCTTGTTGTATAAGGTACTTCCCAACTAGCAGAATTCAAGGACAGCATTATTTTTTGTTTTGCTAATGAAAATCTTTGATTGCGGATGGGTGTAGACTGGTAGCAGGAGTAATAGAATTTATTGAGTTATTACTACTTGTAAAGAAAGAATACATGCGTGGCAATTAAATATGGTTGCTGACCCTCTCGAGGCACACAAAGAATAAAAGTGGGGAAAGGAGTTGGGTGACATTCATTCATTCTTTCAATTGTATTTATTGAGTGCTTACTGTGTGCAGAGCACTGTACTAAGTGCCTAGGAGTAAAAGTCGGTAACATATAGAGACGGTCCCTCACCAACAATGGGCTCACAGTCTAGAAGGGACAGACATGCAAGGGCAAATGAAAGAAAAAACAAAATAGAAGAAAAGGACAAATATGTAAAATAAAAGACAAAGAATAAGTAGGGTTGTGGGGCTAGAGGAGCAGAGTTTGGGGCTGGGGCAACCAGAGTATACTTCTTCAATTAATCAATAGTATTTATTGAGTGATTACTGGATGCAGAGCACTGTACTAGGTGCCTGGGAGAGTACAATTTAGTAGGTAGACCCTGTCCCTGACCTCAAGGACCTCCTCAAATACTTCATTTGGGCCAGTTAGTGGACCAGGACACCCAATAATGTCCACGAGGTCTTATAGAATTTTAGGTTTCTTTTCCAGGGAAAGACAAGACTGGGGATCCCTGCCAAGAAAACCTGACTCCTGCACTCCTTTGGCTGTCCCCAGTTCTCTAAATCAGCCTCTGTATTCTAGACCTATAACACCAAATTCCCTTGTTTGGGTAGGAGTAGGGAGCCATTTTATTAATGGGAAATTAAAGAATGGGACACTAAGAAAAGGTCAAAACACATGGAAACACTTTGCTTAATTCAGTTCTTAATTATTTTCTATTTAATGAGAGAAAAATACAAATCGGTATTTATCTTGAGGGACCTCTGTTTCTATTAGAATTATCTAATGACAAGTCATTTCATCGAAGATAGCAGTCTCCAAAATAAATATAATAAATTGATTTAATGAATTTATGCTTGTAGACAATGAAAAGAAAGTTATCATAAGCAGAAGAACTCAGACTAGAATGTCACAAAAGGAAAAAACAGTAAAGCATTGAAAAATCACAAATTTGTTTATCTCTAATTAGCTTGAAGATTGTTAAGAAGTATTTGTCTCTTGTCATAAAGAAAGAATCATATTATTCTCAAACCTTACTTTTATTTTTTTCTGCACAGGTACACGAAGCAGGGAGGAATTTGAGTTTTAAGACTTTCACCTCTCTTTTCATCCTGGTGTTCTCACATAACTGTGGTAGTTTATGTGACACAGTCCTGGGAGTCAACTCTGAAAAGAATAAGTCCTGAATGGAGACAGATGCTGATGGCTGGGGATGGGCTTGCATTGTCTTCTAATGAGCCTCTGTTCAGGATGACACAGACGAATCACAAGAAAGCATTTTGCAGTCAGTTAGAGAATTTAGGATGACATTCCTTCAGAATGCTCACACACTCATTTAACCTGGCTATTGCCCATTAGGTTCACATGAGTTCAAAATTCTCCATTCAAAATTCTTCTTTCACTAATGAATAGCAACGAAGAAAATAAATGTTCCTTGCAATTATTTTCAGTCACCTAAAAAATGGAATTGATCCTGTTTGCAATTGTCTTCAAAATCTAACCTTTACTTCTCAGCCTGCTGATTCCTTTTTGGACATTATGTTTCATAAGACATGTTAAAGTTCTTTTCCACACTGATTCCTTTTTGGACATTATGTTTCATAAGACATGTTAAAGTTCTTTTCCACACTTTATTCTGTGATGATCAGTCTCCATTAGGTCTTTGGGCTGGGCTTTCTCCCCTTGCTCTTAATTAATTACATATTTCTCAGCCTTATTTACTGTGTCCTTTCTTCTGAGGCCATTCCAGCATCGCCATGGGAATGAATGAAAGAAACCACTGTAGCAAAGCTGGACTATATGAAAACTGTACCATGAGGTACAGAATCCATCTTTGCTTGACTCTCCCTCAACCCTCCACCCAACTCTGCCTAGATATCCTAAACAGTCCCAATCCTTACTTCCATGAAAAAGGAAAAACAGTTGTACCTTCCTGGAGTGATAAGGCTAGGCTTGATAGGAAATGTATTTTGGGAAAAATAAAAATTATGTGACTGTATTAAAGTCAATACTATTTATCATCACCTCTTGTCCCATAAAATGACAACGGGACACAACTTTTGGGCATAGCCCCCATACGCAGCTGTAAAAGAAAGAAGGCAGGGATTGGTACTTTCAAGTGTCAGACCTTTTGTGCCCCAACTACTAGTTTATGGGGCTGATGTCAAGCATCTCACTCAATGAAGCCATTGTCCTAGGTGTATAGGGCAGGACAGTGGAAAAACTGTCCTTTCTTATATCCCAGGCCCATCCATCTTCAGCTTTCCCCGTTTCTCAACTTTTCTTCTCTTGCACCAAGGGAGAGAGGATCCCTCCCGGGTTAATGTACTGGAAAATTGCCCTGCATGTTTATGAGGGGCTCCCTTCCAATGAAAGAGAAAAGGGAAGGAAAAAAAAAACATTGGGAAAAAGAGTTGTTTTCCTACTGAACTTCACTTGCCCCAGCTTGTGAGTTTCTGACCCTTATTAAGAAAACTTCAATGACCTACTAGGAGGTTTATTGTGATGTTTGGCAGAATGCACTTCCGAATGAAATTTTTTATTATTTATAATCACAAAGGTGGTTTTGAACAGTTCACAACCTGTTCCCCCTTGTTTCCCCCACCCAACACACTCCAGAAAACCCCCATCTCTCACACTGCATTTATCCCAAATCAATCTATTCCTTTCCAGATGCAGTGAGACCCAGCAGTTGGCTTCTCTGAGACAATTCCCTATAAACACCCATGTGGTCCTTTTTTATCCAGTTAATCGGAGAGTTGGACTGTGTGAACTTCACTGCTGTTGATGTGAAGCCAAAGTCATTTGCATTATGGGATGCCACTTGTTTGCTTATTTTTAAATGGATTCTGACTAAAACTAAACTCCCCAAAACTTTCCACTGATGGATATTTTATGCTGAAAGAAAACTTAATGTGACTTCTAAAGACACTTTCAGAAGCCAGGACAATAACTACGTACAAAAGAATATGTGCTGAAAGGCCAGCAAAAGTTTTTGTAAACAAACTACAGATTTCCTTTCCCATTCATTCAATCGTATTTATTGAGCCATTCTCCATTTGGCAATTGAAAAACTAATAAGAAATAGTGGAATTGGAGTCTCATTACTTATAAAATATGTATTGCATATGAAAATATTCAGCAGTGTTACTTCAAGAAAAAAAGAATGGAACTTGCTAATTATTTTCTTAATCTTTTCCTCTCCTTTCACTTCCTATTTTTATCTGAGGCCTTAGTGTGGCCATCAGAGCCTTTACTGAAAAAATAAATGTAGAGAAGTTCCCCTTCTAAAGTATTTAGTGGAAAATAGGAAAAGAAAAATAGGATTTACTGATCAAATTACCACAGGTAGTTGAACAGAGGTCCAGGACGGTTATCCAAATCTGACCTGGTTTTGAGATAGGCTAAGAAAACAGCCTGGAACCATCTGAAGGTCTTGCCTCCCCACCACCCATTCTTACATTCAAATGAAAAAGATGTTCTTTTTGCACTTACAAAAATTAAAAGTTCCTTTTCTTTATTCCTATTTATTTTAATCAAGCATCAGATCCTTTTCCTGGCCACTACCAGGTTTTATGTGGGGTTTTTTTAATTTTCCCAAGCAAATAATGATGTAATTTTGTTTCTATGGCTTCAAATGTTGGCAGAGGGAAAACTGTGCAATTGATGTGAATATGTACCTCAGTTATAAATAGAAATGGGTTGAAACAGACAAATCAGGCCCAAGAGAGGGGAGCCCTCCAGCCAAACACAAATGTTAATATGAACACCTAATCTCCTAGTTTGTCCCCTTTTGTAGAGAGGAGGTCGAAAACGTTTGGTCTCTTAAGACCCTTAACAAGCAGATGTTACTGTAACATGCTCAGGGAATCAGGCATAAATATAACCTCTGACCCCAGTTGTCAGCTGATCCACTGAGGCGCTTAGAAATATACTCTTAACTTTTATAAATTCCCACTTTTTCCCACCGTCCCACTCCATTCTTTCAGGCGCCTTTCCCTTGTGTTTCCAAGAACTGTAGCTGCAGCACTGGCGCTCGCACAGTTGCTCTCAGTCTGACCTTTCACTTCACAAGGGTCAAAGGCCAGAGACCAAGGCAGGCCTCTTTTCTTGCTAAAGGCCAGCTGATGAATCATTCCCAACTTGAAGGGAAGAGAGGTGAGAGGAGGGGTCTGAAGCCTTTTGAGAGACAAACAACTGTGGCCTATACATCAGCATTTACACTTTTCTGACACTTTCAAAACTCACTTTCCTCTCTGGGAATAACAAAAAAAAGAGAGAGGAGGAGGGTATGAAAGGTCCTAACTGACCAGGCTGTGATAAATAAGAGCCAGGTCCTGATACCCATCTTCAGGACTGGAAAACATGAGACTGCTAAAAAAAAAAAAAGAGCCAAACGTAGACACTATTCAGTGAACACACACACACACACACACACACACACACACACACACACACACACACACACCCCACCCCCACCCCCACCCCGAACCCTCCTACTTCAGAATTCAGTCAGATTACTTGTCAGCTTGCCCTACATAGAAAATTAACAGAAATGTGATGAGGAAAATATCTTTTTTTTTCCCAGCTCTCCAGTGAAACTTCTGTTAAATGAACTAGATAGTGGAACTTAATCTGAACAACTATCCTCCTCCTTTTACCCAGTCTTCAGTTTTCCTCTAAAATAAGAGAACTTTCTTTAGCAAGGAATGAAAGTGAAGACCTGTGGCAACCACTTCCCTCCCATCTCTCTAAAAGTGTGTTAGATTACAGTTTAAACTGTAGACATCTTCCTGTCTAGCTGAGCTGAGGCAGAGAGTTTAGGTGCTGGTGCTAATTGTTATAGGGCTGATTTAATATTCATTTATTCTATGAAAGTGCAGAAAACCTAGCAATCAGCTCACAAATCCCTTTAGCAATACTTTTACATGAGTAGTAACACAAGAGTACTCTTTCAGGAGAGAGTGGATAGATAAAATACTCCAAGCACAAAGTTTATCTTCATTTTTTTTTCCTTTTATCAAAGCTTAAAGAGTTCTTGGCTTACTACAGTAGGTTATGCTAACATGAAACCTCTCACATTTGATTATTTTCAGTAAGGCCGGAAACATTAATAATGTTAGATTTCTTTTTCCTACAGGATGAAAGTGGTCCTGATCCTTGGTTTGAGAAATGTTCTCAGAAAATAATAGTTTCTTCTTGGATTATATTTTAAAGATGCATTGGGGCTATTTTTCATATATTATGATTTTAATAAAACAATAGGGATTGATGTAGTCATCCTGGAGTTCATAGTAAGCTTTCTTTTAGGGTGACCCCCTGCTATTACAGTAGCACCAGTTCAGAATCCCCAGTTAACCCAGTAGATCCCATTGCCTACTATAGACATTATACTTCTAGAACTTTTTGAAATAAATCAAACCAAGCACCCACCTGAAATATGCAAGGTAGACCACAGTGAGCTTGGAAAGGGTGCAATATCACAGGGGCAGCACAGGGCCATGTCCAACGGGGTGGTGGTTAAAATTTTTTCAGTAGCCCAAACTAGGAAGCAACAGCTGTGTAAACAGAGAGCTCTAAGAAGAATACAATGGTTTTGAAGCAACAGGGGTAGATGAGGGCCCTCTTTCTAGGTTTGGGGGGTTCAAATGGGCTTTCATATGACATCATTACAGTATGCTGTATATGTACCCAGAGTAACATTTACACAAAACAGGAGGAGGAGTCTGACCTCCCAGCCCAGGACATGATATTTCAGGGTAACAAATAATAATAATGGTACTTGTTAAGCACTTACTGTGTGCCAAGTACTTTTCTAAGCACTGGGGTGGATACAAGTTAATCAGATGGGACACAGTCCCTACCCCACATGAGGCTCACACTCAATCCCAATTTAACAGATGAGGTATCTGAGGCCCAGATAAGTGAAGTGACTTTGCCCAAGGTCACACAGAAGAAGAGTGGCAGACCCAGGATTTGAATCCAGGTCCTTCTGACTCCCAGGCCTATATTCTATCCACTAAGCCATGCTGCTGCTTCCAATGACTGTTGGAACGAGTTCGTTCACTCTCACTGAGGGGAGCTTTACATCCATGCAATTATTCCCATCTAGGCAGTGAGAACAGCTTCAGCAGGGAATCTAAACCAATCATGTCACTAAGCAGTCCCAGTTCCAATAGCTTCAGATACTCCAGAGAGGGGAGGGGAGGAAACTAAGGTTGGGAGGCAAAAGTCAGTTATTTAAGCAAAGACACTGCACCCAAAGAGACCCACAATAATAATAATAATAATGATGATATTTGTTAAGTGCTTACTATGTGCCAGGCACTATACCAAATGCTGGGGTAGATACAAGTAAATTGGGTTGAACACAGTCCCTGATCCACATGGGGCTTTCAGTGTTAATCCCTATTTTCCAGATAAGGGAAAATAAGGGCACAAAGAAATTCAGTGATTTGACCATGGTCACACAGCAGACAGTGGCAAAGCTGGCATTAGAGCCCAGGTCCTTCTAATTCCTAGGCCTGGACTCTGTCCAATAGGCCATGCTGCTTCTCTTAACTGGAGAAGCAGCATGGCTCAGTGGAAAGTGCCCAGGCTTTGGAGTCAGAGGTCATGGGTTCAAATCCTGGCTCCCCCACTTGTCAGCTGTGTGACTTTGGGCAAGTCACTTAACTTCTCTGTGCCTCAGTTATCTCATCTGTAAAATGGGGATTAAGACTGTGAGTCCCCCGTGGGACAACCTGATCACCTTGTAACCACGCCAGTGCTTAGAACAGTGTTTTGCACATAGTAAGCACTTAATAAATGCTATCATTATTATTATTATTAACTGAAGAAGGGGAAAACAATCATCTGCCTACATCAGTTTGCCCAGCTCTTTATGAGTTTTATCCTCGGATTTAATCAGATGATCTGCTTGTCTCTGTATTCTATCCTAACTGCCCATGATCATTCTTTCTACTTATTAGTTTTCCATGTATGTTTCCAAATACAGGCTTTTTAAAGATTTAGACCTAAAGCTGGTGCTGGGTCATTATTGGTGAAAATGTAGAAATATAAATCCACCAAGTTAATATTGGGATTCCTTTTTTGTTTTATCGCCTTTTGTGTCATGAATGCAAACACAAAACAGAATCCGGAAACATGTCTTAGAACAAGTAGCATAGTATGTTGGAATAAACTGGCCTTTTGTAGACACACTATTCTGTCTGGGTCATTTGGACTCATTCTAAGGTCTTCCTGTATTAGCAATCAACTTAAAAATGTATCATGATTGTCACTGATAGTTTTGTTTCTAGTTTCCTTAGTAAATTAGGTTTTCAAAGGTATATGGGAAAGAAAAAAAGGAAAATAGATTTGTTATTTCTGTAGTCATGCCTCTTACAAAGTTTGTTTGCAAAACACTTCCTATTTTAAAACTGTCTTTTATGCTCACCCTCCCCGATATAGTTCAGGGAACATTATTCTAGTGAGATTGCTATTCTGTTGTTGTATAATTGTGGTAAAATATAGTAAAAGCCCCATTAAAATAATTTAAAACTAAATAATGGGATGTAGTCAAATCTATTCCTGTGAATAATCTTGTCCTAGATGTGAACTAGAAGAACTGACCTCAGGAGAGTGAATCATTTCAATTTCTGCTTAAAAATCCTAACAATACTTGGAGCCTTTCATCATACTGTGAGTTGAGTTCACCCTTCTACATCTGTAAATCTTTACAACCCTAGTAATTTAAGGGGTTTTAGAAATTTCAACTAAATGGCACTTGGTCATTATTGTAACTCCAAGAGAAAGTACAAGAAGCTATGAAACCCCTCAGTATGACTTTTCCACATCCTTTGCAGTGTTGATTGAAAAACACTTTAAATGAGTAGGAACAATTATTAAAAGTAAACCGAACCATGGCTAAGATCTTATCTGTTCTCACAGTGGGATTAAGCAGTACAGGGACTCTGTGTACTCCAGAGTAGGATAAGGCTTCATGGAAGATGACTAGCAGCTGGGAAAGGACACAGTGAAATAAATCCTTGGGGACCAAAAATGGGATCAATGAGATTCCTTTGTACTAAATTTTTTTAAATGACCATGAGAAAAGTGGAGGGACAGATGGTAGTTTTAAAGTTAGAGCTGAGATTTTTTTAAAAAAAAGGAAAAGAAAAAGAAAAGCATTCTTGACTTAATTTCCACTTAATAGATTCCAAGACAGAAAATTATGTACATTTTGTGGATAATCATTTTAAATTTTACAAATGCAATTGTAAGCATCACAATATTATGGAAGGGGGGCAGAAATAATAATTTGTGGATTCTGTAAAAAACTGAAAATGATAGGTTTATAAATGGTAATTGCTTTGTTGTCTTGAATCATAAAAGTTCAAGAGAAAAAATACAATTAATAATCTCTTCTATAGTGATGGGCAATGTCAAAAATGAAATCAGAAATGATTTACAATACAAAAATGCAGAAATGCATAAAAATTTTGTGTTATATCAAGCTTTTAGCAAACTTCAGATGAGAACACTGTGGGAATCCAGAAAAGCTTTCAATCTACCTACATGTTAATTAGGTCCACAACTCAAAGACATTCTCAGGGAAGGAGAATAAACATTATTACCTCTTCTCATTTTCTTCACTCCAAATACATTTGTTAAAAGCACACTGTTGTGGAAGAATATAAGCTATATCTTGTACTTCCCAATCACTTAGTACAGTGCTCTGTACACAGTAAGCGCTCAATAAATACGATTGAATGAATGAATAAATCCCCATTTTTCTATTTTAAATTGTCATCACTCATATTCAGTGATGTCTGAACTATTGATGATGGTTGTTCCCAAGAGCTGCTTTAGAAGCACCATGGCATAGTGGATAGAGCATGAACCTGGGAGTCAGAAGGTCATGGGTTCTAATTCTGGCTCTGTCACTCTGCTGTGTGACCTTGGGAAGTCACTTCACTTCTCTGTGCCTCAGTTACCTCATCTGTAAAATGGGGATTGAGATTGTGAGCCCTATGTAGCAGAGGGACTGTGTTCAACCTAATTTGCTGTATCCACCCAGCACTTAGTACAGTGCCTGGCACACAGTAAGTGCTTAACAAATGACACTATTTTTATTATTGAATAGAATGTCAGAAACACCAGTTTTTACAGTTTTGTACTTAGTAAAATGCTGGTTAATTTTTATGGATATTGATAAGTGTTATGCAAAGTGTAAATCACAAAACATAATAATTTTCTTTCAATGCAGGGAAATATTATGCAGCTGGAGAAAACTAGATTATTTTTCCATATCACAAAAAACAATATCAAAAGCCTTAACAAGGCAGTGCCAAAAATAGAGGCCTAGTTTCTTGGCTTCTAATTATTCAGCCTGCATGGCTCAATTCACTCAAATATCAACACTGTGGCTTGTTCCCTGCCATACAACTGACAAGTCAGTGTTATCAAAGGGTATCATGTTCTATGATAAAATACCCATAATGAATGAGAGATCCTGAATTTCAGCTTTATTTCACTGTGCCCATTAGTTCATACACCTTTTTAAAAAATATATAGATGTGATTTTCCCGAGAATTAGACAACCAGTTGCTTTCTCAAATTCCTTAGGAGTATCACCTGCTATTGCAGTACGCAAGTCCTTCCTTCCACTCTGAGAGGGTACAGTCCCAGAGCTAAGACCCTCAGGGACTTCATCCCACTCCTACCTACCTGCTCCTCGTCAATGCAGTGCACAAGCCCTGCATAAGAGAAGCAATGTGGCTCAGTGGAAAGAGCACAGGCTTTGGAGTCAGAGGTCATGGGTTCAAATCCTGGCTCTGCCAACTGTCAGTTCTGTGACTTTGGGTAAGTCACTTAACTTCTCTGTGCCTCAGTCACCTCATCTATAAAATGCGGATGAAGACTGAGTCCCTCATGGGACAGCCTGATCACCTTGTAACCTCCCCAGTGCTTAGAACAGTGCTTTGTACATAGTAAGTGCTTAACAAATACCATTATTATTATTATTATTAAAAACCCTGAAGGTTAGGTGAAGCAAGGATGGAATTTAGGTAAGGATTTTGAACATAGCTACTTTGAGATTTCTGAACCAGGAGAGGGGAGGAATGAACTAGGAGTAGCTTTGATTTTGAAAAGTTATTTTTCTGTCTTTCCCTCTAAATCTTAATTGCCTTATGTACAAGGACTATCTTAATATTTTGGGTTTTTTTTCATATTCCCAAAAGTCCAGCTCAGTGATATACCCAAATTAGATTCTCAACAAATACCATTATCGTAATTTGGGAGCATGTTTCATGCAATGAAATTGAAATGGAAATTTCATATTATGGGAGAACAGATCTGCTGTCTTTCTCCTGTCTAGTTGTAGTAGTTGGTGGAAGGAGGTACTGTCATTTCTCCACCACTGCTTTCTTCTGAGACAGGTGGCCTCCCTCAAAATAACTAGTCACTTTGACTCCGATAAAAATATGAAATCATGGCCTCCTCTTCATTCTTAAATTAATGTCCATCTGCCCTAGAATATTTGAAGAGCTACCAAGACCACTCTATAAATAATTTTACATCAAAGAAAGGATGGTCTGCTTAAGTAGTTTGGGGCATCCTGATTAAAATGAACAATTAATCTAAATGGGGACAAATCAGAAAATATTTCATCTTGATAATCTGTAACCTGATTCTGAACACGCACTAACCTTCATTCTCAATAATGCCCTTTATTTTTCAGAGTTTTCTATAGTTCATATAATCATTTTCTAGATTCATTACTGGAATCTTGTTCTGCATACTTTGGCTCTTCTTATATAGGAATTTTATCAATGAGTAATTACAAATCAAAACTATCATAATCATTTTCCCAAGTGATATAGCTCAGTAATGTTTCTTCCCTAAAGTTATGTTTATGTTTTGCTTCGTGATTAACTCATTTAAAAATGCTCTTTTCATTAGTCACGTATTCACAGACACATACACACTGTCATTTATCCTTAAAAAAAAAGCAAACCATAGTATTCCTAAAGTATCACATTCTCCTTCAGATCCTCTCCTAAAGAAAAAGAAAGTTTCTAATCTTTCAACTAAAAATCTCTTCTATCTACTTCAGGGATGTCCTTTCTCTAACAACCTCACATTTAACTTAATGTTTTTCAGATTCCCAAACTCTGTTGCCACAATGCTAAACAAATAGCAAAGGGTCAAGGGTGAGAGGTAGGGGCCTATCAGGTGAAAGGTTGAATAACTTGAAAGAAAAGAGTTACAGTTTTAAGAAAGAGGTTTAACAGGTTTCAAATCCCTCAAGTGCTGGCAAACAGTTCTTTCTTATTCTGGTAGGTCCCAACGAAGGTGTTAACTTTCTAGCTGCTGGGTATTTTTGCTTTATTAGGTTTTATCATTCTATTTATTTACTGAGTTAGGAAATAGATTAGCTCATTGCCTAAGCTGGGTTTGAATTTTTATTAATTAGCTTGCCCCAGGGAAAGTAATTTAAATTTTCATTCTATGTGTCTGTGCTCATATCTATAACTGAATTAATTTTCTCCTTGAGAGTTACGGGTTGGACCATCCAGACTCATACAGATGTTGTGCACCCATCAACAAAATAGAAATCTCATTTCCCAGGAGTCCATCCAATCTCTCCACTTTGATATAAAATCGTCCTAACGTATTTTCTTCCCTTCCTTTCAAGATTGACTGAGGTGGCTTTCCCTCTCTGTCAGTTTCTAACAGCAAAGTAGAAAGAATCTGAGCAGGATTTTACTATCATCAACGTTTCCTTCTTTTCCTCTTTCTCCTCTCTCTGCATTGCGAATGATGTATTTAGCAAGTCTGGGTTAGTTGACAATGGGTGAGGTGGCTATTGATGAGGTTCAGAAATGGGAAGAAATAGCAAATATAGTTGAAAAGATTTCCAAAAACCTTGGGTTCTGAAGTTGAAAACCATGTAAAAAATTTTTACTGGACATCTCGTATCACTGAATGGCCTAGAGAAACAGTGTGGCTTAGTGGAAAGAGCACGGGCTCGGGAGTCAGAGGTCATGGGTCCTAATCCTGACTCTGCCACTTGTCAGCTGTGTAACTTTGGGCAAGTCACTTGACTGCTCTGTGCCTCAGTTACCTCATCTGTAAAATGGGGATCAAGACTGTGAGCCCCAAGTGGGACAATCTGATAACCTTGTATCTACCCCAGCACTTTGAACAGTACTTGGCACAGAGTAAGCCCTTAAATACCATTATTATTATTATTATTATTATTATTATTATTATTATTGTTATTATCCTAGAATGAGCACGCACTGTATTTGACAGTGACTACATCAAAACCAGAGGATTCTAGTCTACATCAAAGTTCAGCAAAATATTTCTTTAATAGTAAAAAAATATAGGTCACAGAATAGGGGGAAGATATATGTTTGAGAAGCAGTGCAGAACAGGACTGGGACTCAGGAGACTTGGGTTCTAACTCCTGCTCTGTCACTTGTCTGCTGTATGACCTTGGAGAAGTCTCTTAACTTCAGTGCCTCAGTCTGATCATCTGTAAAATGGGGATTCAGTAGCTGTTCTCATGCCACATTAGACAGTGAGTCCCATATAGGACTGGACTGTATCTCACCTATGTTGTATCTACCCTGATATTTTAATACAATGCTTGTCACATAAGCATTTATCAAATAATGCTTCAAATAATCAAATAATCAATCATTTATTGATAATAAATAATGGATAATTGGTGATTATCAATAAATAATATTTATAATTAATTAACATTATTAATTAATATAACAAACAATTATTATAATCAATGCTCAATTAATCAAATAATCAAAAATATTAACAGTGATATACATAAGTATTTATTTAAATCATTAAAGGGTGACTATTAAATTGATCTAAGTTAAATGAAGCCCCAGTTATGGGTTTGACTGTGGACAAACCAACAGATGGATACTCTTTTGACTGTATTTGAACTAAAAATATTCAGTTACTCAAATTGTAAGCTCAAGGGAAGGAATTTCTTCTTCTATTACACTGTCATAAGCCCTTAGCATAGTACCTGACACACTCAAGATGCTTAAGAAATAGTATTGATTGTTCCAACTAGCTCTGGAGGGGTTGGTTTCTTGGGCAGGGAATGTATTTGCTATATTGTACTCTCTCAAGAGCTTAGTACAGTGCTCTGTACATAGCAAGCACTCAATAAATATGACAACTGACTTCTTTCATTTGTTAAGCACTTATTATATGCCAGGCACTGTAATAATAATAACAATAATAATTATGCTATTTATTAAGCATTTACTATGTGCCAGGCTTTGTTCTAAGCACTGGGGTAGATACAAAATAATCAGGTTGGACATAGTCCATGTTTCAAGTGGGGTTCACAGACTTAATCCCCATTTTACAGATGAGGTAACTGAGGCACAGAGAAGGTAAGTGACCTACCCAAAGTCACACAGCAGACAAGTGGCAGAGCTGGGATTAGAACCCCAGTCCTTCTGACTCCCAGGCCCATGCTCTATCCACTAGGCCACATGGTTTCTGGTTAAGGTCTCATATTATGTTATTCTTGATTTAGGGTTCAGGGCAGTCTCAGAGATGCAGGTCAAGACAAGGTAGGGTGTCAAAGGAAATGCAGTCACTGGTTCGGTGACATTTGAAATAGTGATCTAATATCCAAGTTTTCAAGCCTAGTAATCTATCTACCTCGTTCTGGAGGACCAGATTCATTCTTTGGTTATCCTGATATTTTGGACACAATTTGAGCATTTCTGTAGTCCAGAAGTAAGTCTTGTTCATTCTCAAATGGCTATTTCTACTCAAGCTGCTTGAATTTGCTCTCACTTTCTTTTGTAAATATACCCTTTGTTCATAGGGTCACCAGTGGGCAGTTGCTTGAATCCACTGATACGGATTGCATCAACAATAGCATCTCATGGAGATTCATTTTATTCCTCCTTCCATTTCCTTCCTCTTTGAAATTCACAAATTCTTTGTGAACTTATTTCCTACCCTCACAACTAGCACATATGAAGTTTAGGTGTAATCAGAGAAATGTAATGCTTATCTAAATTATTAGATAATTTTGTAAGTGAAGATGCCATCAACATGATATCTAAAATTAGCCAGGCAATTGCAATTTTCTGGATAATTTTACAGGCAGGTGGAGAGAATAAAGAGATAGGTGACCTGCACAGGCCCAAGTTACCCGGAGGAAAAAGAGAAATTTGGCATTTAAATTATCCAAATTGACTTTAAATGGGATATACAGCCTAAATTAAAATGAAAAATCATTTCACTTTGTACAGTGTAGGCCTGTTTCTTTTTTTACTGTACTTATTCAGTACTGTACTAAGTACTGGAGTAGACACAAGATAATCAGTTTGGACACAGTCCCTGTCTCACAGAAGGCTCACGGTCTCAGTTGAAGTCTAAGTTATGACATCCATTTTACAGATGAGGTAACTGAGGCATAGAAAGTTTAAGTGACTGGCCCAAGGTCACACAGCAGGTAACTAGAAGAAACGGTATTAAGAATCAGGCCCTCTGACTCCTAAATCTGTGCTCTTTCCACTAGATCACACTGCTCCACTAGAGCCTTCCATTTATTTTCCTAAAGTCAGTAATTCCCCTGTAAGGATGCTGGGGATGCTGATTCCTTTGTACTAAATAGTTTGTTCTTTTTAGAATGAAGATGCATTGGGAGGAGGGAAGGGGGAAAATCAAGCAAACCTGAAAAGAAAAAAGCTTCAAGATTCATTGTCAGCTTTTTTTTTAGTTTAAGTATTTCATAAACTGAATTTTACATATTCAAACATGAATGGAAATGTTCTCATGAATTTTTTCAATTACAGTGAATGGGAAGGTGTATTTAAACATAACCACAGTAAGTGAGAGTGGATGCCATAAAAGTCTCCAAAAGAATCATCAAACTGGACCTCCTGCTGCTGTGAAGCATCAGGAAAATAGCAGTTCTCACTGAGATATTGCAGAAACACTCACAGCTGCTGGGCAATTGAAAAAGTGACAGATTTTTTGAGTGTGACACTAACTTGAAAATCTATTACATATCTGCTGTGATTACCAAAGATAACTGAATGGATAATTATGAATAAATACAATTGAATGAATGAAGCCAAGGGAAAATATTTTATATCTGATGAAGTAGGTGTATGAAAAATATAAACTGCTTACGTTAAGCTTGTCTGAAGAATTAGAGGGTAATTTAATGTCTAGCATTCTATAGAACCTGTGCTAATAAAGAAACCATATTTGACATATAGGGTAATTTCTTCAGGGTCACCAACCTGCCACACTTAGCATTAAATGGCAGTGAGTCTACCAATGTCAAAATAATGTTCTTTGCATCACAACTTTCCTGTACTAGAATCAGGAAATGACTGGATACCAGATGTCTGCTGCATGGTAAGGTGAAATGGAGTCATAAACAAATATCACAGTAGGAATGCAATAAATACAACTGACTGATGACAAATATGACAAAAGAAATATTTTAAAGTCAAAGTGAAGAAAAATCTCTAACAGTGAGTGAAAGTTGTGGGCATCTGGGAGAAAGCAGCAGCAGGTAGAGCAATCTGGCATGCCGCAAGTAGAATCAATCAAGCAACCGCATTTACTGAACACTCACTGTGTGCAAAGCACTTAACATTTGGAGAGTACAGAATAGCAGAACTGTCAGACATGTTCCCTGCCCACAAGGAGCTTGAGGTCTATAAATTGGGAAATTTCTATATTTGAGAAATTAAAAACCCTGACAGAGAGAAACCAATGTAGCCCTGGGTACTGATGATAGGAAATGTCACAATGAGGCAAAGGGCAACCTTGATTTGTATCCAGTGTGGCAAGGAATATTCAGCCACTCTTCAAATGTTTCAAATGATTAAGAACCTGGATATATAACTACTATCCTCAGTACCATAGTCTATACACTCTGATAGACCTCTGGCACCCAGACTGGCATGATCAGTGTTTTTCTGATGCATGAACAGTAAAAATGAGATTTGTGTCCTCACTATCCTCAGCTCTTGATTTAACAAAGTTGGACAAGGGAGACTCTCTTTCCACTGGCCAAAGAGGCAGCTGCCTATCACTTTAATTAAACACATTTGGGCTTGTAGGCTTATATGTAGCATGATTATAAATTGTTGTCTGTGAAAAACGCTTATTTTTTCAGTCAGATTTTACTGGTATCAAGTATAAGTAGACAGTGAAGGCTTTCTTTTAAATGTATTTCCACATCAGAGCCGTTAAGGCAAGTGGGTCCAGCTTCATCTTAAACTTTACACAAAATGTCCTGTATGAAGTTCTCTTTTACAAGATTTTCTGTGGAAAAGTTTCTTTTAATAATTATGTCATTTAAGGACTTGCTATGTGCCAAATATAGTACTGTGCTAGGTATAAGATTGTCCATTAACACACTGTCCCTGCCCCATACAGAGGTCATAATCTAAGAGTGTTTCTAATTTTCAGAGAAAGAAACTGAGCTACAAAGAAGTTGTGATACCCAAAGTGACACAATAGACAAGTGGTAAAGTTGAGACTAGAACTTTGGATTCCTGTTACCCAGTCCCAAACTCTTTCCACCAGCCCATCCTCCTCAGATAAATGTTTCCAATAAATATGAGGTAGTCCAAAAAAGTGAGAATTAAGATTTTTTTTGAAAAAAATCCTCAAGTTCATACCGCAAAACTTATTTAAAAATCAATCTCTCAATCAATAGTATTTAAGGAGAGCATGCTTTGTGCAGAGCACTATACTGAGCAATTGGAAGAATACATTTGAGTTAGTAGGTATGGTAGTTCCCTTCATGGAGCTTAAAGTTGGTGGGCGAGACAGAAAATGAAATAAATGACAGGTTGGAGAAATGTAATATTGGGGGTGGGTGTTCTTAGTACCCAGGTGCTTAGGTAAGGTGCAAATGCTGAAGTAACAGAAGTTCAGGAAAATAAGAGTGGGCAAATGAGAGATTAAACAGTAGATTAAACATCCCCTGGAAATGTAATTTCAGAAGGGCCGTGAAGATATGGAGAAAAGTGGACTGCTGGATGTGAATGGGGAGTGAGTTCCTGGCAAAAGGGAGGGTGTGACCAAGAGGTTGGTGGTGAGAAAGACAAGAATGAGGCACAGTGAGTAGCTGACTTGAGAGAAGTGAAGCTTGTGAACTAGGATGAAGTGGAAGAGGAAGGAGAATTGTGGAGAGCGAGCTGATTGAGTGCCTTGAAGCCAATGGTCAGGAGTGATGCATGTTGCAGAGAAAAATTGGTAATGAACAGATGTTTTTAAGGACTAAACTATAGTTTAGTAAAATAAACTGAACAGCAGAGAGGAGTATAGATTAGAGAGGGGGGAATCTGAAGACAAAGAAGTTTGGGAAGAAGCTGATGAAGTAGTTAAGGAAGCAATTGGATCAATGGGGTAGCAGATGTAGAAGAAAGGATGGCTACTGGAGATGTTGTGAAAGGAGAACCAACAGGATTTGGTGAAGATTAATATGAATGTTGAGAGAGAGGAGCTGAGGATAGTGCCATAATTGCAATCTTGAGAGATGGGGAGATTGGTTGTATTCTCAGCAGTAATCGTAAAGTTGAATAGAAGAATGGATTTAGGAAGAAATGGAGTTTAGTTTTACACATATAGCAATGTCCTGGAGCCAGGAGGAGAAGCTAAAGTGGAGAGAGATCAAGTCTGGTGAGATAGATGTGGGAGCAATCCACCTCGAGGTTGTACTTGTATTAGTGAGAGAAGAAGTGATCCCAAAGGGTGTGAGAGTAGAATATGCACAGAAGGAGAACCAGACCTCAGTCTAGAGGGATACCTACAGTTAGGGCCTAGGAGGTAGAGAAAGAGCCATTGAAAGAAATTGAAAAGAAGTGAGCAGAGAAGTAAAGATAACCAGAAGAGGACTGTGTAGGAAGAAATAAAAACTTTCAGATAGTGTTTCCAGGATAGTGGGGAGGTTCAATATATAAATCAACCAATGGTGCTTGGGACAAAGCACTGTTTTAAGCACTTGGGAGAGTAAAATACAATAATAGAGTTAGCTAGGAAAGGTAATTTAATAATGATAATGATAATTATAACATTAATAATAATTGCAGTATTTGTTAAGTGCTTACTATGTGCCAGGCACTATAATAAGCTCTGGGATGAATACGAGCAAATCAGTTTGGACACAAACCTTTCCTTCCCACATGGGGCTCACAGTCTTAATCTCCATTTTACAGATGAAGTAACTAAGGCACAGAGAAGTTAAGTGACTTACCTAAGGTCACACTGAAGACAAGTGGCAGAGGCAGAATTAGAACCCAGGTCCTTCTGACTCCCAGGCCCGTGGTCTATCCACTAGGTAATGCTGCTTCAATTAGGGTAGGTAGGACAGGGTTAGGAGATGTGGGTAGAAAAGAAGACTCAAAGTTGAGGTAGATGATTAAGGCAGGGTCTTATTGTGTTCCCCATCTCCTTGGAGCTCACCCTGCCTTCCCCACTAGCCCCTGGAGTCACAGAGTAGGTCATCGGGTTTCGGGGAGGAGTGGGGTGAGGAAGACATCATCCATCCACAAGTTTCAATTTGGCTGTATTAGATGACTGATCCCACTGTGACAGGATTAGGAGTGACAGGAATGGCAAGCAGTATGACATTCATTCATTCAATCTTATTTATTGAGTGATTACTGTGTGTGAAGCATTTTACTAAATGCTTGGGAGAGTACAATATAACAATAAACTAGCACATTCCCTACCCACAACGAGGTTTACAGTCTAGAAGGGGAGACAGACATTAATATAGATAAATAAATGACTGTTATGTACATAAGTACTGTAGGACTGGGTAGGGGATGAGTAAAGGGAGAAAGTCAGGGTGATTCAAAAGGGAGTGGGAGAAGAGAAAAGGAGGAGGTCAAGGAAGGCCTCTTGGAAGAGATGTGCCCTCAATAAGGCCTTGAAGTGGGGGGAAAGTAATTGTCAGTCGGATTTGAGGAAGGAATGTGTTCCACACCAGAGGCAGGACTTGGGCAAGGGGCTGGCTGAGAGATAGACAAGATCAAGGCACAGTGAGAAGGTTGGCATTAGGGGAGCAAAATGTGCAGGCTGGATTGTAGTAGGAGAGTAGTGATGTGAGGTAAGAAGGGGCAAGGTGATTGAGTCCTTTGAAGCCAATGGAGAGGACCTTTTGTTTGATATGGAGGTGGATGGGCAACCACTGGAATTTCTTGAGTGGGGAAACATGTCCTGAATGTTTCTGTAGAAAAATGATCTTGGCAGCAGAGTGAAGTATGAACTAGAGTGGAGAGAGACAGGAGACTAGGAGGTTATCAAGGAGGCTGATATAGTAATTAAGACATGATAGGGTAAGTGAGTGTATCAACGTGGTACCAGTCAGGGTGGAGAGGAAAAGGTGGAACTTAGTGATGTTGCGAAGGTGGAACCAACAGGGTTTAGTGATGGATTGAATAAGTGGGTTGAATAAGAGAATCTTCTGTTTTGGATATGTTAAGCTGGAGATGACTGGAGGACATCCAAGTAGAGATGTCTTGAAGGCAGGAGGAAATGCAAGGTTGAAGAGAAGGAGAAAGATCAGGGATGGAGATGTAGACTTGGGTATCATCCACATAGAGGTGGTATTTGAAGCCATGGGAGTGAATGAGTTCTACAAGGGAGTGCATGTAGATGGAGAATAGAAGGAGACCCAGAACTGAATCTTGAGAGATACCCACAGTTAGGGGGTGGGAGGCGGAGAAGCAGTGCAGTGGGGCTTGAAGGTGGGGTGAATCAAGCATGAAAATCCAAGTGCAAGGGTGATACTGAAGGGAATGCAAGAAGAGGAAATGAGAGCTTAATCAAGGAAGTCCTTGGTGAAGGAGATCCTAGATTGTTGGCAAGATCACTTAGTGTGATGTTTCAAGGGAATGAAAAATCCAGCATGGAATAAAATGCAACGAGGTTATGTCATTCCTCATCTAAAAAAGAACATCACCTGGGTGGACAGGAGAAATCTGGTGATGAACTAGGACCTCTTTGTGGTGGGTCAGGATGGTGCCAGCAGCATTTACATGTGGAAAGGGGAGTGGCCCAATCCCCCAGCTGAGGGAAGGAGACTCCCTCTTACCTTTTCTAGCTGTTTCGCTGCTGCCTCCATTTCCTCCAACTCCCCCCTTGGCCTTCTACAATCTGGAAAAACCTCCCTTCATTCCAGTGAAATCTCCCTTCAGGGTCTCAAATGACCTCCTTCAGGCCAAATCTAACAAAATCTACTTGGTTCTAATCTTCACTGACATCCTATTGACTTTGCAAACCTAATCCCTGTGGTTTGCCTCATTCCTGACCCCTCTTCTTCCTGCATCCCCTGCCTTCACTCTACCCTAAACTTCCTTGCTCTGTCTATCAGAAACTGACTCCCTCCCTCAGCAGGGAGCAGGTCCGGCCAACTCACTTTCCACGTGTTTCTACACTTACAATCCCCACTTCTCTATTCATTTGTTCAACCTGCTGCTCAAGAGTGATGACACTTCCTTCCCTACAAGAATCCAGGAAAACGAGCAGAGGAATGAACCTCTTCCTTCAGTACATGGGCCATCCTTGCCCCTGCCACTATGCTCGTTTGGGTTTTTTTGTTTTGTTTTCTTAAACTGCTTAGACTCCTAATGCCATCTTCCCTGGTATCTGTTTGCCATAGGCCATTTTCATGTTTAATCTATTTTCAAGCCAATATGACAGTATGAATTGCATTCTAGCAGTGTGGCAAGACTTCAGGGAATCCCTTTTCTGCCTCCTCCTCAGGTCTGCACTGGCTCTGAAAAACCAAGTATTCTTTAAACTCTCAAGTGTGAAGGCTTGAGTTGGGGAGGGAAGGCAGGGCTATCAGCAGTGGAAGCTTCCTTACTTCTGACTGCCTATCATAAGTAGTTGTGAGCCCATTGTTGGGTAGCGATTGTCTCTGTTGCTGAATTGTACTTTCCAAGCACTTAGTACAGTGCTCTGTACACAGTAGGTGCTCAATAAATATGATTGAATGAATGAATGAAGTAGTTCCTTTCCAGGGTCCAGAAAGCTCACAGATGCTGAACCTTCTACACTCTAACTCATTACCTGTGCCACAGAATGAGACTAATAGCCTTCCTGTATTTTTCCCCCTAGAGAGACCAATCTGGTCCTGTTCTTCTCTTACTCTCTCCAACACTCCCACATTCCCCTCTGGGGAGCAGGAAGGGGGAAGGAATTAGGGGCTGATGAGTGATCACTGATATCTTAAATTTGTCCGGGTAACTACCATCACCTTTGGCTTCAGGTATGGAAATCAATGAATCAATGAATCAAATACCAGCCACCTTGTTCAGAGGTATGGAGAACAGAGATGGAGTGTCTTTGCCCTTCTCCGAAGTGGCTTGGAGTAAGTAGAGCCATCCAGATAAGGAGGGGCCTGTGGGTATTAAAATACCTAATTTAACAGAAACCACCTTTGTAGGAACAAACCATTGCTTCATTTTTCACATTTCCACATTTGTAATAATTTAACCTTTAAAATGCATTCTAGAATATTTCTCCTCTGTGGCATTTTTTCCATTTAAAATGTTATCCTTTCTTGGTCTTTGGAGACTTGAAGGGATTTTCACTCAGTAAATGAAGTGATTTAATTGTATATATACATACACACATATATACATGTGTGCTTTTGTACATCTCCATGCATATGTATATCTATCCAAGCAACATATACCAAAGTTTTATAAGTGATCATTGCCATTTTCCTTTAAGACTAAAACACCACCACATAATGCCCCTCGAGGTATAAACATGCATCACACTTTCATGAAATTTGCACACAATACAGGTCAGGTGGTTAATGAAGCTATAAACTATAATAAGTCTGAAGTACTAGACATCAACTTATTCACTTGGCCTTGGTGTTTAAGAGAGGGGAAGATGTTTATTGCCATGAACAACCTTTTTCCGCCTTTAGGATTTTCATTCATAGCCAGCTCTTTCTAAATAAACATATAACCTTTTCAATGGTAATTTAAGAGAGTGCAGTAAAGAAGATGCTCTGAGTGCAGGGAGAGTGCAAGAGAAGATAAAAAATCTCATGAATAAAGTTGAAGGCTGCAGGCTAAGGTGTTTATTAAGTCCCAAGCTGTTTTTTCTTCCTTTTCCCTCACTACAGAAATAAAAACAATTATTGCTATGACGCTCTAAAATTAGAACACATTTGTTGTTTTATAAAGGCAACTACAACTAAACTTCAACACTGCAGTAAAATCCTAGGCAAAGAAAATAGTTTTGCCCTAGGCCTGCCCTCTTTCTAATGTAATCAGCCAATAACAAAAAAGATCAGAAAACTTCAATTTTGAGCTATATGCAGAGTGATGCTCAAATAATAGTGTATTGAAAAAAATCTGATTGGATGATTTCGTATGGCATTGACTTTACAACAACAGCAACCCAACAGTATTCAGTGAGCTTTACTAAAACATTAACATATTGCTGTTGATAATAACTTTCTCTGAAAAAAAGGTTTTGTTACCATACTCCTACAGGTGATGAAACAGAAGAAAAGATATATCAAACTCCTTAGATAAAAATCAGGAATTGAGACCAATCCTACCTCTGCTAAGCAAAATGGAAAATGAAGGCAATTATCCAGATAATTCTGTTTTTTAAACAAGTCTTTGACAGAAATATTCACTCTTAAAAATTCTGAATTCTTCTATTTGTTTTAATGCTCCACTTAACTTTGTTAGTGTAGGATTGACTTAATATTCAGGTTTTGTCTTCATTCGCAATATGAAGCTTTAGACTGAGAAATTACCTGGTAGAATTGATCAATTCATACTAATTATCTGGATAAATCAGGGAACAATCTGCTTTGCCCCCATAATTGTGAGGTTTTTGGCTTTGACTATCCCGATGATTCCCTTATTGCTACTTTTTTTATGTATGACCTCTAAAGGCTAAGGAATGATAATAGCAAACCAAGTTACATTTTTAAAAAAACTATCTGTGGGAAGCCATTTCTAAATAGATTATTTATATTCATTTTAATCAAAGTAGGGTAAGTGGTGCTTCCTTCTATTTCAAGACTAAGAAAAAAAATCTGAGTTTGAATTCTCTTAAGATTGTGTCCTTGGGTGTAGCTCCTGACTGTCTTGGCAAGATTGGGGGTTAGTGGAGTCTGCTAAATAGACTGCAACTCATTCATTCAATCGTATTTATTGAGCTCTTACTGTGTGCAAAGCCCTATATTTAGCGCTTGGGAGAGTATAATATAATACTAAAGAGACACATTCCAGGAAATGGTGTCTAGTGGAAAGGATGAGGGCCTGGGTAACAAAGGAACTTGGTGAAAGATTTAATATGTGGGTTCAATGAACCCTAAAGCAACTCCACCTCTTACTGGGTGCAAAAGAGACAGTCTTCGGGGCATATACAGGTATGGCTCCTTTGGCGAATACTCTTCAGGAATAGATGGTGACATCCTTCTATGAATTGAAAATATGGGGTCAGACTGAAGCCAGGCAAAATTCCAAAGTGAAGGCCCCATTCTTGGCCCACATAACAGCTGAGTTCCACGTCATATTTGGGGAAGATCAATCAATCTGTGGTATTTATTGAGCACTTAATGTGTGTAGAGCACTAGACTAAGCACTTGGGAAGGAAGATGAGGCCATTGCAGAGGTGCTGCAGGTCTGGGAATCAAAAGGACCTGGGTTCTAGTCCCAACTCTGCCACATCTCTTCTGTGTGACCTTGGGCAAGTCACTTAATGTCTCCGTGCCTCAGTTACCTTATCTCTAAAATGGGGCTAAGAGTGTGATCCCCCGTTGGGACAGGGACTATGTCTAGCCTAATTAACTTGTATCTACCCCAGCTCTTAGAACAGTGCTTGACACATAGTAAGCACTTAACAAGTACCATAATTATCATTATTATTATTATTGGTAACTGCAAGCACATATTAATTTCCAAATATGTGCAATGGTGCCAATTAGCTGGCCTTGTGGAAAAAAGGTGGGCCTAGGAGTCAGGGGATCTGGATTCTAATCCTGGCTCCGCCACTTGCCCGCTGTGTGACCTTGAACTAGTCATTTAACTCTCTTGTGCCTCAGTTTCCTCATCTGTAAAATGGGGATGTAATATCTATTAATACCGATTCTCTAGCCTACTAAGAATGCTAATCCCATGAAGGGCAGGGACTGTGTTATATTTGATTATCTTGTATCTACCCAGGAGCTTGATACCATAATTATAATTATTATCCCTTCCAGCTCAAGGAGACCCAAAGTTGAGGAAAACATAGCCAATTGCCCTCACCTGCACTTATCAAGTCTCTAACTGGCCCAATTCCAGGCCTATTCAAACCTCCTACCCTGATCCCATAAAAGTGGCATTGCTGACATCCCATGATGACTGGGATAGCCACTAACAGCCCTCAGAAATACTAGACATCAAATAGACATATTGTCATCAGCAATTCATTGAATACATGGCATAATGTCTTGATATTTATATGATTTTGCACAGACAAGCTGAAAACAGACTGTCAGGTATTAAGACAGATAAATGCATACTCTTTATGGAACTTAGAATGGAGACTAGACCATCACTATTACTATTACCATGCTACTATTGCTGACACTATTGTGATTGTCAAGTTAAGGCCTATCTAAATAACTGTGAGGCTTCAGTGTCTCCATTGCCATGCCTTTTCCTTCAAGGTAAACAAAATTATTGGCTTTTAGTTTGGCTCCCTCGGCAATTCTGAGGGAATGTCTGGCTTTTCAATTTAATGCTATTGTAAAAGTGTCTTGATATGCCTCGCCATAAGGCGCTATAAAAGTTTAAGTTGTTATTGTTGAAAGGACACAAGAATACTGTGAGTGCGTGAGGGGTTTCAGTCAGTACTGTGACACATGATTCAGGCCAAAAGTGTTAAAAAAAAAAAACCCAAAGGTTTCCTGAATGCTCACTCCTCAACAATCTTTAAGGTCCTGGCCCTGTGAGTTCCACAGAGAGACCACACATTGCCTTTTCTTCACACCCATGAAAGGTTGTTTTTTAACTGAACTGAGAAGCATTTGTTCTTTTCAAAACAGGCTTAGAGTTTCAGATAAAATCTGAACAAAGTTATATTCTTTGCCGGTGTAGAAAAATTTGCTTGCCAGTCCAGCCTTGATCCTTCCTCAACTCCCTTCAAAGACAATGTGGAAGCAATATCTTTTTTCTTGAATTACCCTTCCATCTCAAGTCTACATAGTCAATCAATGATATTTATTATTTCCTTAGTACAGAGCACTGTAATAAGCACATGGGGAGAATACAATACAATTGATAGACAAGTCGATGTCCATTCAGCAAATGGAAGGGAAGAGAGCGGCTATCACCTGAAAACTTCTGTCCAACAAAACCTGCAATTCAAGGATAGACTTGAAATGTTCAAATAATTAACAACCTGACTTTATACAGTTTTCCTGATTGTTTTTGCCTGAGGCTGTATAGATATGGTCATAATGCGTTCAGCCCTTCTGATCTCCTCCAACCCTTTTTTGACCGCTTCAATCTCATTTTTCTTCACTTGTCTGATCTCATAGCAATATATCCTTTCCAGAATACTTTAACTCCTCCTTTCTCCAATTTAATTGACTATAGGTGAAGTGATTAAAGAGTGCCCAAAATTTTAACAACACCTCAATTACAGAATATCATTCACAACCAGCTGGTATAAATATGATACTCCATATTGGTTTTGTTAATCGGTGTAATTCTAATTAGCCAGTGACAACAGGAGGAAATTGACCCATTAATAAAAGCATAACTACAGATGGAAGAACATGTTTTTCCAAGTTCAGACCCCACGCGAGCTACGAAAGTTCAATCTCAAACCATAATTACCCTTTGAGGTTCATGTTCCGATTACTCTTGGCCAAATCTAACTTCCTGATTTAAATAAAGCAAGACTTCAATATGGTTTATAAAACAACAACAAAAAAGCTCTTTGGACACCAGATAGCTCCACAAAATAAGATGGTAATAACTTAAATGTAAATTAATCAAAGACATGTGAATCACATTTTCCCCTAAAATGTACTTGGGTTTAAAAATTAAAGTAAAATGTACTTGGCCAAACCTGCTATAGTTTTTGCCGAACTAAAAATATTTGGAAAATAACTCCAGACTCTGAATGAATCTAAAACAGCTAGGATTGCCTCTCCAGAACTGCCAGTTCAGGGTACTAAGATTTTAGGAAATAGAAAGGAGTTCTGAGTTTAGGTCATGGTGTAAAAGTTTTTCTTAATGCCCTGAAAACCTATAAACATACAGCTATTTCATTATGATCAAAAAGGCACAGTCGAAGTGCTTTCTGACTTGACTTTTGTAGCATAATAAAGGCATTCTAGGGGCAAATTGAGACTCAAACTTTGGGCTTTTAACCTGAGGGAGAAAAATAATGTGTCTCTCCATTTATCCATGAACTCTGCAGCTGACAAACTGCTCTCTGTTAGTAATTACAGTGAACAGATGAGGAGCTTTTTTAATTTTTTTTCTTTATTTTGACCTGCAGTTAAAATTTGCTTGTTTTATTTTGGGTTTAAAAATGATGAGGCAGCACCAACCCCTGTTTCACCCCAGAGCTGTTGATTTTTTTTCCCCTCCTTCCTAATTTGTTTCAGACTATGAGTGCACAGATTCCCAATTTAGTGGGAAACATTTCTTGCCAAGACCTTCAGGGGATTTTTCTGCAGTTTGTTTTGTTAACTACAAGTTTAAGGTTGTTGGGTTTTTTTTCCTTCCCCTTCAAACTTTGCAATATAAAAAGTTCACCGTTCATTTTAGGAAAAGGACTTTCACAAAAAAGAAAAAAAGTATTAGAATGGAGTGAACTCCCCAAAACAAGCAAAGACCCAACCAAGTCCCAGACATGTACACTTTACAATTTGGTTCCTTTACTTTATGTGGATTTAACACTAATAAGGGATTTAAAGGTAATTGTCTAGATCCAGGAATTATTAATCAAGTATCTCTAGGTTGGCAATTGATGGCAAAGATTACAGATGTTCTCTTGTCCACCAGAAAGTAACTGATATAAATGGACTGTGCAAGTTATAAGATGTCATATAGAACCTTTTGTGGAAATCTGCATAAACTTTAAGTGTGTTGTCAAGGGAACCCTGACCTCCTCCCTGGCTCTAGAGCTTTTCTGTCCCCTCCGCTCCTGTGAACAGACAGGCCTCTTTCTCACCATGGATATTTAAAATAAAAACATCAGACATAATGATAATTGTAGTATTTGTTAAGTCCTTACAAAGTGCCAAGCGTTGTTCTAAGTACTGGGTTAGATACAAGATTATCAAGTTGGACATAGTCCCTGTCCCACATGGGACTCATGGTTTAAGGAGGAGGGTGGACTATTATTTAATCACCATTTTACAGGAAAGGAAACTGAACACTGAGAAGTTAAGTGATTTGTCCAAGGTCACACAGCAGGAAACTGGCAGAGTCCAAATTAGAACACAGGTCCCCTGATTCCCAGGTTTTTGCTCTTTCCACTAGGCCAAAATTGTTTGATACTGTAACAAAAGGAAGTAGGAAAACTGTACAGTCTAGACTAAAACTGGACAAATAACTAGCCTAGGCAATCCACAAGCTACTCTAGTCAACTAGTCATATCCAATTCACTGTAAAGTAAAATCATAAGAATGTTAGTGACATTACTGAGACAAATACATGGTCAGTACAGAGGCAGTTGATTGGTTGGAGGAACAAATAGAAAACAAACAGAATGATTGTACTCCTTCAGACAATGGTATTTATTTAGTATTTTCTGTGTGCACAGCATTGTACTAAGTACTGGGAAGAATACTGCAGAAGCAAAAGATGTTCCCTCTTCTCAATGAGACTGTGAATTACTGGAGGAGAAAGGCATACAAAAACAATTTACAAATAGTGAGAGAAAGAACAAGGACTAATAACAGTGAATATGGTAAGATGAAACATGTTAAAGTAGGCATAAATTGACACATATACAACGCAACCAGTTTACATGTTAATATATACAAAAGCAATATTGGTGGTAGCTGTGTTCATGAGACTTGGGGTGATGGGAATTAATCCTGGAAGACTTTCTAAAGGACATGGACTTTCCAAAGGTTTTGAAGTTTGGGAGAGCTGTGTTCTCATGGATTTGGAGGAGAAAATTTCAGGCAGGTGAAATACCTTGAGCAAAGGGGTCAGTGGCATGAGAATCAAGACTGAGGTTCTGTTAATAAGTGAGTTCGGGAAGGAGTAGAGATAAACTCAAGTGAAACAAGTGAGTATATGAGCTGGAGAAAGTCTATGGATAGCCTTCAAGACAGTGGCCAAGAGTTTCTACTTTATGTCCAAAGAAATGAACAGCCTTGAGTGTTTGAGGAGGAGGGAGATGTGACGATTGCTATTTTATAAAGCTAGGCAATAAAGTGTAGACTAAAAGAGGGAAGACTGGACACTGAAAGACCAGTGAAGAGGCTGATATAGAATTCAAGAAATAATGAAAGCTTGAACCTAGGATGTGCTCTATTGGTGAAGAGGAGGGGATAGTCTACGAAAATGTTAAGGAGGAACTAGCAGCAGGATATATTAACAAACTGAATGTGAAAATTCCTTGATAATCAACAACAACAACAACAACAACAATCGTATTTATTGAGTGCTTACTGTGTGCAGAGCACTGTACTAAGCGCTTGGGAAGTACAAGTTGGCAACATATAGAGACAGTCCCTACCCAACAGTGGGCTCACAGTCTAAAAGGGGGAGACAGAGAACAAAACCAAACATACTAACAAAATAAAATAAATAGAATAAATATGTACAAGTAAAATAAATAAATAAATAGAGTAACAAATATGTACAAACATATATACATATATACAGGTGCAGTGCGGAAGGGAAGGAGGTAAGATGGGGGGATGGAGAAGGGGACGAGGGGGAGAGGAAGGAGAGGAAGGAAGGGGCTCAGTCTGGGAAGGCCTCCTGGAGTAGGTGAGCTCTCAGTAGCGCCTTGAAGGGAGGAAGAGAGCTAGCTTGGCGGGCTCGGGGGGTCACGTAACTATCACTTTAGTGATGGAAAACTAAACATCTATTTTTCACATCTACACTCCTAACTTTGCTTCAAGTAATCTATCATAAAGTTCTCTCCCATTAATTTATCCAAAAATCTTGTGATTTTCCTAACAAGAAATAATGCTGAATAAAATCAGAACTTATAGTTAATCCATCAACCAATGGTATTTGAGAGTACAGCACTCTGTACACAGTAGGGCTAAGTAAGCACCTGGGAGAGTATGGTCCAATGGAGTTGGAAGATAGGATTCTTGTCCTGAAAGAGCTTGTAAAGAATTGTAGAATCAAGTCTGAAATCAGGTTCACCTCCTCTGCATCCTTCCCTCAGATTCTCAGATGCCAAGCCACATGAATCATTTCCCCCTTTCTGGGGTGGGAACCTTGCTTCTAGATTCCAGCCTGGAAAATCCGTTCTCCTGTACGTCCCTAAAAATTGCTCAATCCCACTGTAATTTAAAATGGTGAGGGAATTCTTTTCACAAGTTATCAATCAATCAATCATATTTATTGAGCACTAACTGTGTGCAGAGCACTGTACTAAGAGCTTGGGAAGTACAAGTTGGCAACATATAGAGACGGTCCCTACCCAACAGCAAGCTCACAGTCTAGAACGGGGAGACAGACAACAAAACAAAACATATTAACAAAATAAAATAAATAGAATAGATATTTACAAATAAAATAAATAAATAAATAGAGTAATAAATACGTACAAACATATATACATATATACAGGTGCTGTGGGGAAGGGAAGGAGGTAAGGCTGGGGGGGATGGAGAGAGGGAGGAAGAGGAGAGGAAAGAGGGGGCTAAGTCTGGGAAGGCCTCCTGGAGGAGGGGAGCTCTCAGTAGGGCCTTGAAGGGAGGAAGAGAGCTAGCTTAGCGGATGTGGGGAGGGAGGGCATTCCAGGCCAGGGGGATGATGTGGGCCGGGGGTCAACGGCGGGACAGGTTGGACCGGGGAGAACGAGGCATGATGAGGAGATTAGCAGCAGAGGAGTGGAGGGTGCGGGCTGGGCTGTAGAAGAAGAGAAGGGAGGTGAGATAGGAGGGGGCATGGTGATGGAGAGCCTTGAAGCCGAGGGTGAGGAATTTCTGCCTGATGTGTAGGTTGATTGGTAGCCACTGGAGATTTTTGAGGAGGGGAGTAACATGCCCAGAGCCTTTCTGGACAAAGACAATCCGGGCAGCAGCGTGAAGTATGGATTGAAGTGGGGAGAGACAAGAGGATGGGAGATAGGAGAGGAGGCTGATACAGTAGTCCAGACGGGATAGGATGAGAGCTTGAATGAGCAGGGTAGCAGTTTGGATGGAGAGGAAAGGGCAGATCTTGGCAATGTACCCAATCCCCTCCTCTTTTTCCACTCCACCCCTGTGATTGGCTGGGTCCTGGGTGGAGCCAACAACTCCCTGGTTCTTAAACTGATTACCTTTCCCTCAGTAAGGGGATACTCAAGAGTGAGTTTTTTCCTTTTCTAGCAATTTCTGAGATCTCTCTTCAAGTAGGGCTAGCTTGGGCAATTGTCACAAGTTCACAGGTGGCGGTGACATGGCTCTGAAGGCCAAAGGAGAATCTGCACAGTAGTGGATCAAGGAAAAATAATATTTGTCTCTCCATGTTAGGCACACCAAGGCTGATCTTGCTCCAGAAAGTGTGTCATATACCAACATCAAATAGGGTCCCAACAAACAAAAAGTTTAGACCAGCACTTGCATGACTACAAGATGGCTGAAACTGAAGCAGGGGTCAAGTTTGGAAGCCTTATGAAGAATACAGTATTTCTTAAACTGCAGACATGTATAATTCTCACTTCCAACTAGTCCAGTCTCTTCAAAATGATAAAGTTTGGCAATTAATAAACCAGTGCATATGGGGATGACTATTCAGGTTCTTGCTCCATGATACAAGATCTACCAAATGAAATATTCATCGAAATACTGCCCTCAAAGTTGAGAACACACACCTTCAAGCCTCCTGCTGAAACATTTAATTAGTGGCTAATCAAGTCAACCCTCTTTGTGTGGGCTTCATATAGTGCATCAGGGGGCCCCTTGTAAATAACAAATAAAAATTCTAGCTGAATTCAAAAGTTCTCCAACTCCAGGTTCAGACTGGTTTTAAGATAGGGTGGTAAAAGAAGCATTAATAATGTCTTTTCCATTTTAATAAACACTTTTATTTTCCAATTCTTTCATTTGACATCTTGGTCATCCTCACAAGAGTCCTCTGAGGTAAAGTAAAAAGTAAAGAGGTGCAAGGATTACTATTCTTGTTTTACAGCTGAAGCTCAGAAAAGTTAAATGATTGGCCCAAGGTCACCCAGAAGAGAGCAGCAGAGGTAGGAACTGGGCCCAAATCTCCAGTCTCCAAGCCCTGAAAAATTTTTACCTTCCTAAAATAGAATTAGGGATGAAATTAAACATCCCTGTTATCTTTGTAGCCTATGCCTGATATACAGTGTAATGTGATGACATCATAGTCTGGACTCTCCCAAGCACTTAGTACAGTGTTCTGCACATAGTAAGTACTCAGTAAATATGATTGACTGACTGGACTGGGGTAATGCTGAAGCAAAAATTAAAGAGGAGGTGCTGAGAATGGAGGCTTCATGCCACAAATGTTGGTCAGGGGTTAGGAAACGGCCCTTATCAGTTTCCACCTTCCAACATAACAATGATGGAAGCAGCATGTATGAGTGTGACTAATTCTAAGGGTGCCAATCCTTCCCGCTCCAACCCTCACTATGACCCCTCTTCTACAGGAAGTTTCCTTTACCCCAGAAACAACACAATTAGTAGGCTTGGGGTGGGAAGAGACCATGGGCTCAGTCCCTGATTGTCCGGGTGATCAGCAGGGTGGCGGCTGATGGACCAGGATGGATCAGTGGCAGTGGAGAGGAGGTGAATGTACACAGAGCAATAACCCTGCAGAACTCAAACAACAGTGCTGATTTTGATCAATTTACTGCCTACACCACAGCTTCTGGGGGCAGTTGGCCCCATGTGAAAGTCATGTCCACTTCTCCTCCCTCATCACCCCTAAAAAAATACCTGCTTGCACTCATTCTGGACCATCACACAGCATTCCAGACCACCCTACTTTTCTTTTTCTAACAGATAGGATGTTAACTTCCAAGGGATCATCCCTTCAGTTGCTGCTGCTGTTTTTATTTTTTCTAAATGGTATTTGTTAAGCACATACTATGTGCCAGGCACTGTACTATGTGCTAGGGTAGATAGAAACTGATGAGGTTGGAAATCGTCTAATGGGGCTCACAGTGTTCATCCCCATTTTACAGATGAGGTAACTGAGGCACATAGAAGTTAAGCAGCGTGTCCAGAGTCACATAACAGACAAGTGATGGAGGCAGGATTAGAACGCAGGACCCGCCTGACTTACAGACCAGTGCTCTTCCACTAGGCCATGCTTTAATATTCTTTTCCTTTCCATTTTGATGCACAATGCACATACAAGCAAGGACTGGGGAAAGGGAGATGGACACTGATGGCCAAATCAATCAGTCATTTATTGAGCACTTACTGTGCATATATTTAGTGCCTAAATACCACCAAAAAAAAAAAAAGGTAGGCAATTGGGTACAACATAAATTCAGCAGCCACCTTCCTTACCCACAACAAAATACTGAGCGATAGCAAATCTTTTTTGTGAAAGTCTATCTTTAAAGGGGAGTCTTATTGTTTATTGTGGATTGATTTGAGTTAACTCTCAGAGTAAAATTCAAGGAGAGGAACTACCTAAGACACAAAACCGAACACAGTGACAATATCCCCCACAGCATAAAATTCACAAGACTTTCAGCCATGCTTAGGAACCATATAAATCACCTGGGTAGCTTTTCCTGTAGATAACATCCAGAGAATATCAATAACCAAAAATGTGCCAAAACCCCAGGATTCAGCCCTTTGAGCAGCATTACCTAGCATCCAGAGTATCAGTCATCAAAAATGTGCCAAAACCCCAGGGTGGAGGCCTTTGAGTAGAAAGAGCTTGCAATGTGATTCCCTCAAACCTCAAATGCAGAGTTGGGTGAAGCTGCTACAGAGTCAAGGAAATTGGATTTGAATGGGCAGTGCCAGCAGGAGTCCCTCAGCAAGGGGCTAGGGCAAGAAGGAGGCTAAAACTTATTTACATAAACTTCATTTTAGTTTGATGTTAGCTGTAGTTGATACCAACAGAAGGCCATATAAATACATATTTATTTAGCTATTGCTGCTCATCTAAGACCTTGTTGGAGGGATTAATGTCGAATCTACTGCCAGGTCCTTTATTAAAATTGGGGGTTTAAGTAGGTTTGACTCCAGTGCTTTTTTCTTTACATCCATCAGCTTTTCAAGAATAAAATGAACTGGAGCTTTAGATAATTTCATGCTTCCTCATGCATCAGAGGCAGAAATTAAGTGCATGCCGAAAGAGGGACAGAATAGTAGTAATGAAAATATGTTGCAGAGCACCACACTCAGCTCTGGGAAAGAATATCCAGGTAGGAACTAGATATGACCCTGGCCTTCGAAGGGGCTCAAAATCTAATGGAGGTAAATGTATGAATGCACCAAGAGCAGTACGGATTTAGTGAATAATGATACTGTCTTCTAGTCTTCATTTGTCCCTCCAGAAGGGGCTACAATATACTTTCTAGAGCTGAGGAAGCAATTTAGTTTCTCATTCCTGTTTCAATCCACCCAAGTTACTGCCCCAAAATGATGCATAGTTCCCCCAGTATGAACCAGTGGAAAACCAACAATCTCTAGTCTATTCTCTGCCCTCTGTTCTGGTCGAATCAAGTTCATTACAATAACCACACACACACACACACACACACACACACACACACACACACACTCCACCACCACCACCACCCCCCAGAATTCCAAACTGTCATGTATTCTATTACTAGCTGTCCTGGTCAATTTGTTCCGTTTTAGCTTCCTCCTTCCATTTTGCTCACCTTAAAGTATAAGTATAGGGACCAATGCTTTTAAATGGATGTTTTTTGGAGGTTTTATATCTATGGTGGGGAAGAATATCCATTTTCAGAATAATTCCCTTGAAACACAAGTGGTCAAATTAAACTCAAAACTTTCAAATTTTGAGGTTCAAATTTCAGTTATTCAGCCAAACAGAAAGGATCCAATTCTATATGGTCTGCAGTGAATACCTTGCAGAACTTTTCATGGATTAGTGAATTTATTCCAAGCATAGATTCAGGCTAAGCCTGTTTACATTTCTCTAGAAGCATCCCAGTACTGACAGAGCTGATTCTCTCAGGCCACTGGGAACACACCAGGTGAGTCACACACAGTGGTTGGGCCAACCAGTTTCAAGTGAGCCAGTATGTTTTGTCCTGTTCTTCATAAATGGATTTAACTTACGTGTTCAGCATTGAAAAGGTTAAAGATGTGTGTTTGGGGGGCCGGGGGGAGCGGGAGGGGATTTCTGATCCCCTCCTTTTAATTCATTGTAAATTGGATCAATCCTACAAAGCTTTCTAACACACAGAACAGATGGTATCATAGTTGATCATAAAATAACTTTTCATTTGCTTTAGAATAAAAAAAACCCCAAACAACAGTATATTTTTCACAGATCTGCAGTCTATGTTACAATCTGAACTTGTTTCTGTTCCCTGATCTAATTTGTGGTTGAATATGGCTTCTTTTATGTCAGCAGATGTACAAAATGAAAAAGTCCTTTCACAAACGGAAATATTTTTCTACTTACACAATGTGTATGTATTTTGGAAAAGTGAAAGAAACATTTAACCACACTTGGCAGAAAGATTCCAATTGTGCAGTGAATAAACTCATTTGCTTTGTTCAACTCCAGAATTAGTTACCTGCAATACTGACATTTAATTACTTTAACTTCTCTCATGTCCAAGGTTCTTTTCCCTAACTTAAAAGCACTTAAGGATGGTTAAAGAATTATGAACCTAAAGCAAGTTTCCATAAGAATTTCCATTTTTTCACTGAACTTTACTATAACTGAATATTTATGTTCCCACTTACAAATCCTTTTATTCCCTCTCTTCTGTGCCATGTATTAGAATCTGTGCCAGACAAGAGCACTAATTGGGTTAAGCTTGGTATCTCCCTCTGCCACTCCTTCCCGCCACCCTCTGTTCTTAATTCTGTACTTCCCAAGCACCTGGTACAATGCACCGCACACAAGAGGTGCTAAATAAAGGCTGTCACTAGAAAGTTATGATTAGGTGTCATCTCAAATTCAACTCCCCGATCTGGGACATCGACTGTGTCCAACCTTGTATCTACCCCAGCACTTAGTACCATGTCTAGAGCATAGTAAGCGCTTAATACTATTAAAAGAAAAAAAACCTCCAAAGATAAATAACAAAAAGTTATTGCCATCTGAAAGCTGCTTCCTTTTTATGTAAAAGAGAAATCAACACATCCTCAAGTATCTTTTAAAACTGAAGTTACTGGCACTTATGGACAGTCTTTTAGAGAGACCTAAGAACAGGAAAAGATACCAAAATTCACCCCCAATTCCAAAGGTGCCTAATGCATATTGGAACATAGATGGACAAGGTCAGAAACTGATTTCTTTGATGCATCCCTACTTCTGAGATGGAGAACCTGAATTCTGAATGTCCTCTCCAGCATCAAATTTAGTAAAAAAGAAATAAGGAGAATGATGCCAAGTCCTATCTTGAAGCATCACTATGTTCCCTGAAAGATTCTAATAAAAAATAAAAAGTAAAATGTTGGGAAAAATTAAATCATGAATTGGAGCTGATAGCTATACAATCATTGGTTTAGAGTTGATCCAAATAATTCTATATTCCCTTTTGTTGTACATTTGTGTGCCTGCCTGATTCACCACTGCTGCTACTGCTCAGTCTGTTTCTCACTAATCTAACACTTTCACTCCTGAGTTCCAAGAGCTAACACAAATGTAAAATGTAAATTCGTGAGCTAGATTGCTGCTACTAGAGTGAGAAGAAAAATATGAAACTTTGCACTAGTACAAGATGATTTGGGGATAAAATCCCAGTTCTCTCTCTCTCTCTCTCTCTCTCTCTCTGTCTCTCTCTCTCTCTCTCTCTCTCTCTCTCTCTCTCTCTCTCTCTCTCTCTCTCCATGTATATTTATATACATAATAGTAACATCCTCATTAATGTATTCCTCATATCACTTTAGCCTGTACTTTCTCTCTTCTTTTTTCAACAATACAGAAACTTTTACTCAAGCTAATATACACATGTTTTACTTGGAATAAAAATGAAATCTTCTTCAAGGACTTCCTTTAAACATGCTTTTAATCCAAAATCTTTTCTTTTTCATTATAAAATCTGTAGTTAACTGTTTTCAATATCCCTTCCCAACAATAATGACAGATTTGTTTGGTTGGCCTGAACTTGAGACCTATCAGAAGAAGCATAAATCACTTAGAGAAGTATAAGGAAAAGTCCAATTTTACTTAGCATTACCAAAGCACAGTGAACTGTCATAAAATTTGATTGGTGTAAAAAGGGAGAAGGGTGTGATACATAATTTTGTCATAAATTTGAAGTACATTTGATTCATTCAGAATTTTAATTGAGAAAAATGTTATATTAGGTTATGCTGTTTTCCCCCCAGAGAAGTGTACTTGATCTTTTGAATAAAATCAAATTTTATCTTTTTTTTCCTTCAGAAAACCTGATGAATATGTATACTTTTTTTTCCTGTGCTCATCATTGGATAGCAGTGGAAAATATATTCCTGCTTTAATTGGGGAGAGATTTCAACCACTGGGCAAATTGGGATTCAGACTCTTACTATCAATCTCAGACTCCAACTCCATTTTATCATTTTCTATCATATTTTAAAACTCTTGGGGAAGCTTTCTCTTCAGGAGCTCCCCTTAAAATAGAAGCAGTATGTTTATTTCTTTTTCTCATGCAGCAGGATGACCAGAGGTATATTGTTTCCCTGTTTCCTCAGTGGATTAGAAATCTATTTGCAGCTAAATTTTACTGCCACATCCCTAAGGAAAAGATGGATTTTTCCCCTCTTTTAAACTCCTCACCATGGATTTCAAGAAGAATGCTCCTATGGGAAAGAAGAGAAAAGAGAGCTCTTCTCTAGGTTCCTGATAACCCAAGCACCTCTAGTTCTCTGAAAGTGAGAGCATCAATCAATGTCCCGATAACCATATAATCTAAGGTAGAGCCAGCAAAGTGATAACCAGAGCACTCAGTGTTCCACTTAATCAGACTGGTTGTCAGGCCAAGCAGTAGATGGAGCCTACTTTTCCAGATATCAGTGACATTTAGGCACTCCAAAATATCGCTGGTATGCTGAAGAAGAACTGCCCCAGCAACTTGCTGCTCACTTAGCTTGAAAGTATGCTCAGCATTGATTCAGTCTTCTATCTTCCCCCAGTGTTATCAACTGCGGACTGCACCGAGCAATGAAAAACATGGTCTGGTTTGCACATCTGGCCTGGATAAGTTATGCTACAATTTAAAAAGCTACATGTTGGTCCAATTCCATCACTGAACAAGGAAATTCTGCTAACTGGTGGACTCATTTGCATGTCATTTCCCAGAATGCCTTGCTAACTCACAGATGTTTCCCAGACATGCTGGGGGAAGGGAAAAGCTGAGGAAACAAATAGATTTGTGTATGTTACATTGAAGTCTTTTCTGTCTGTTTTGCATCAGAAAAAATGTTACCCATAGATATGGACTTTTATTTAGTACTTTATAAAAAATAATATTCTGAGGAAATTTAACAAAATGCAAACCAAAGAAAACTAAGTTCTACTGAGGGATATTTTGCTCTATTAAGGTAACAGAGTTTAAGAGCTCATGGCAATTTTTGGTATTTATTCAATATTTTACCAGGTAACATTTTTCTTTACCTTAGATATCAGAACACTCTCCTAGTTGATGTTAAATTGTTTAAGGTGTGGAGGGTCTTAGTGTGGGACTGAATCATGATAAAAGTCATAGTCTGGTTGGAAGGCTTTACATTGGATAAGTGACAGTCACAGGCTATCATCTCCTTCAACCTTAAATTATTTAGTTACAATGTAAACTTCTCTGAGAAATTTTGAGATGCTGTTTTCTGAAAAATGTCTAAATGGCTCTGGACAGCAGCTGTGAAATCATGCTGTGTCCAAGGAAAATCCTGCTAGTTAAAATAGTCTGAGGTTAGAGATTTCAGGGGTGGTTTTGTTTACTTAAATTTAAGAAAGAAAGGGATGCCACATTTTGGAACATAGAGTCCTTTTTTGATACTTTTAAAAAAGTAATTGCTTTGGGGACTGAAGTTAAAAAGCAGGTGTTTTGAGGAGAACATAAACATTTTTCCCTAAATGAGGCGTTGAGGGCTGGGAGAAGGGCAGTAAAATTAGTGGAATTACTGCCTGATTTTAACCAGATGATTGCTCCAGTTGGACACCAGCAAGTTTTCATTAGGGACTCTAATTTACAGGCCATTCACCACATTCCAGTGGAGCACAACAACTCCCCCAGGTCCTAAAGAATGCCAGCTCTCTGGCTTTATGGCAAAGATGCCTGACTGCAATATTTTTAAAGGCCGGTATGGCTAGGGATGTGTGAGTATTTAGAATGGAGATCATCACATTCTTCTCACTTTCATTGGGCTAGAAATAAAACAATGATAATAATAACAAAAATAAACACATTTATAAAGTACTTAAGATGTACCAAGCCCTGGAGATGATACAAGATTATCAGATCGGACACAGTCCCTGTCCCAGACAAAGTTCACAGGTTTAGAAGGAGGAAGAACAGATATTTTATCCCCTTTTACAAGGGAGAAAACTAAGGCATGGAAAGTTCAGTTGTTGCCAACTTGTGCTTCCCAAGCGCTTAGTACAGTGCTCTGCACACAGTAAGCGCTCAATAAATATGATTGATTGATTGATTCAGTGTCTTGCTCAATGTAACACTGCAGGCAAGTGGCAAAGCTGGTCCTAGGACCTAGGTCACCTGACTCCTAGTCCCATTTTCTGTCCAATTGACCACACTGCATGTAAAACTGCATCCAGAATTTAGTACAGGTTTTCCTACTCTGTTTGCAAAGTAATTATCCTGGACCAATCAAGGTGGTGGAACTGGGGTTTTGTGGACTGGGGAGCCCATCTGCAATGCTAGAGAGTCCTAGTAACTCCAGAGAAGTTCCAGGATCCAGGGCTTCTGATTAAGATGGAACAAGCCCTAATTGTGCATGTGCAGACTTTCTTCCATACCCTGTTCACACGTATGTTGCCATGATTAAAAAAATCCAGGTGGAAAAGTACCAGAAGATATTTGGACATTTGCCTGATAACCCATTATGTTAGTGGCATTTTGCAATATTATCAAATCCAGATAGACAGTACTCTAATCTTGAGTTTCTTATTTGAACTACGTATCTTCACTGGTTAAAGTTTCAGTTTTTGAAAACGTACTGAGATCTGGTTCATCTTGAATCCTCTAGATGGATATTATAAATGTACCATAGCTCTGAGATAAGGTACCATACAACGCCTCCCCTGACACCCACTCGTTGGCTTAGAAAGGTTGAGCCTTCAAGCCCTTTTCCTACTTAAGGCAACTTTGTGGAGCTTTTAGATTGCAACATCCTTTATCCCCATCTAAGCACTCAGTAGATACCATTGATTGATCAATTATGGTGATAACTTAAAAGACCCATCCCTGAGCTACTGAACCTCCTTTCCTTCTCCATTCCATCCTTGAGCTAGGAAATTGTTTAAAGGGGATGATGTTTCTCCCCCCTCCTCCTCCCAGATGATGACCAAGTAGAATGATGCCACAAATTGCTGTGACAGAAGTGAGGTTCAAAAAAATTTTTAAAAAAGAAGCAGTACTCTAGAAGTACTCTTTAGAATTTGAAATTGGTGCTTTTAGTTATTTTCTGGGAATATTTCTTGTATCGTTTATCACACGGGTTGCAATGCATAGATCAACCTCCAATGGATAAATATGTTCTTCCTCTAACCAAGGAATTAGCCTTCTGGACCATATTTTATTTGAGTTTCTGGTGCCTCAAATTTGAAGACCTCTTCCTTCCTCTGGAATCATCTTCACCCCCTTTTTCTTCTGTAATAAGATTTAGAACATTTAGAATTTCACTCTTCTTTAGAAATTTGATGACTGTTTACATTCTAAGAATCTTAAATCATTTTCCTTTTTAATCACCTTGAGGTATGACAAACTCAGCAAAAGAGGCTTTCTTTACCAAGGGAGTTTTGCAATAAAATATATGTTAAGCAAAAATTTAGATCTGAGGCACAGTTCACAACAGGTATAAAAATTCAATGTGTTATTGTTTCTCTTTGGTAATACATAAGGGTACAATTCAAAAGTGTAATTAATTCACACATCTAAGAATAGGCCTCAAATATTTCCCTAGGATCTCATGAATTGTAAAATACTTCCCTGAAGGAGGGTAATTCCTCAACTGTCATTGTCAAATATGCAGCCCTTACCATTCAGTGATGCCACTATTGGTGCATGTGTGACAAATGGACACTGTGGGACCCACCATCCTGCTTGTACTGGACACACCTAAAGACCATCTCTTGTGGTGCTGACAAGTTTGTGGGTTGCAGTGACTGTTACTGTAATAGCTTTTGCTTTCGACTCATGATTTTTACTCAGCTTCTGCTAGTCACTAAAAGCATACTTCAACAAGTTATATTGTGTTCAGACATTCATTCAGTCTCCTTGGTTAGATCCACATTATCAAAGTGAGTCATCTTTGTGAAGGTAGCAAACTTCAAACTTCACCTTTCTCTTACAGTAGTTATAATTATGCATACTTCCCCAAGGTTTTCTGGAATTATTCACAGAGCAGGTTAGATGCCAAGTGCAGACATGGTTCTTAGGAGAAAGGATATGATTATTATTATTATATTCATTAAGAGCTCACTTTGTGCCAAGTGCTGTTCTAAGGGCTGAGGTAGGTAAGATAAATCACATAGACATGTTTCCTCCTACAAAAGGGACTCAGAATCTAAGTGGGAAAGGGCTGACAGAAAATAGGACCACATTTCCAACAATAAACTAAAAACAGTAGGAGCAAGTTAAGTAACTTAATAAATATTAGATAGCGATGTATTTTAGTTGCTAAAGGATAAGTTTTAGTTGCCAATCTAAATACTTGAAAAATCCGGGATATTTGAGTTATTGAGGATTTTCTTATTTATTGAAAAATCTGCATTTCATTTGAAGAGTCCTCATTTAAATTACTATGGCCTTGACTCCAAAAGGACCTAACAGTTAGGAATTCATCAGGCATCTTGAAGTTTTAGGAAATTATTTTTATACTGACTACCCAAGTTGGTATTTTAACTATTTTTTTTCTTTTATGAGTTAATTTATGTGCCATAAGAGACACGAGAAAATAATTTGGGACTTGGAGTTTTTAATTGACATCTATGTTCATTTGTATATGAACATAACACTAACGTATTTGTTAAGCTTCATTCATTCAAACAAATAATGGCACACTTAGGGACAGTCATATCAGCAGTTGGATTTCTCAGTATCTTGGTAATCATTTTTGTTGATTCTAATTGTATTCATTTCGTGATGTTATCACAATGATACAAAGCTATCAAGAGATTCTGATGAAATAGTGAAAAAAGCTGGTAAGTAAAACCTGATCATAATAATTGTATTTAAGTGCTTATACAGTGCTGTACTAAGCAGTGGTTCTGCCACTTCCTGCTTTGTGACCTTGGGCAAATCTCTAAACTGCTCTGGGCCTCACAGTCACTCATCTGTAAATCTGTTCTCCCTCCTATTTAGCCACGTGGCTAGATAGAGACAGTATCCAAACTGCTTACCTTGTACCTACCCCAGCACATATTATAGTTCTTGGCACATTGTAAGCCTTAACTAATACCACAGTTATTATCACTTGGGAAAGCTTAACAGGAGCATAAGACAAAATCCCTGCCCACAAAGGGTATTACATATAATACTAACCCATTTATTAAGGTTCATTTACGTCAGACAAACAAATATTGGCATGGGAGAGATGGATAAAAGGAGATGTGTCTGTTATATCATGTGTTGTACTTTCTCAAGCGCTTAGTACAGTGCCCCACAAGCAGTAAGCACTCAAATATGATTGATTAGTTGGAATATATTGACCATACAATTGAACATAAATATATTACACACACACACACACACACACACACACACACACATATACAGTAAGAGAATATCCCTAAACCAACACATGATGCTAGAAATGACTGATGCATTGTTCTGACTTCAAGGTGTTGAAAGTTAATTAGAGAGGGCTTGTTGGAGAGATGGAATTTTAGGAGGGCTTCAAATATGTCTTATTGGAGGTTGGAGGTAGGTGGAGGAGGGGAACTGAAATATTTCCAGGTCAGGGGACCTGCCTGAGTGAAGCATCAGATGTAGGATAATTGAGAGCAATGAGCAAAATCTTTGGAAAAAGAATACTATCAAGAGAAGAAGAAACGTGGCATAGTGGAAAAAGCATGAGCCTGGAAATCAGAGGACCTGGGTTCTAATCCCAACTCTGCCATTTGCTTGCTGTGTGATCTTGGGCAAGTCACTTAACTTCTCTGGGCCTCAGTTTCCTCAACTGTAAAATGGGGAATAAATACCTGTACACCCTCCTACTTAGACTGTGAGCCCCATGCAGGACAGGGACCTAATTAACTTGTACCCACCACAGTACATAGAACAGTGTTTAACAAATACCATTAAAAAACGGCATAAGGGAACAAATACAAAAGCTAAGAAAAAGTAAGCTATTAAACGTATATGGTGATGAAAGAATTATTGGCAACAAACGACTCCTTTAGACTACACTAGCACATATGGATAAAATTTCATTGACAGGAGCATCATCTTTAAACCCCAGGGATAGCTATCCATGGGTACATATGCCTATATATGTGTCGATATACCTAGGAGTAGCTATCCTTGGAGTCTGAGGATGTTGCTCCAGAGTGTGATATTTTAAATGTTTATGATACATTATATAAAAATCACACACTCTGGAAAAAATTGGGATAACCAAAAATGCATTTCAAAGATTTCACTGATGAGGTATTGACATGTGGAAAGAAGGCCTCAATGTGAAGTTTCCCAGATTATTGCCAAAATAACTAAACTCAGTTTTCTAAAGCTATGGATAGATTAAACAAAGCAGTAGAGTGACAATCTCCAATTGACCACTTCTCCTTTGTGTTCAATTAATCTTTATTAACTACTTGAGGCAAAAGTCATTCAATATTGTAAATTATTTCATACACACAACTCGAACGATAAATTGATTAACCTACCAACTTTGCTCCTGGTAGACAGGGATAGTGTCTACTAACTCTGCTGTCCTATACTCTCCCAAACACTTCAGAGTTCTTCTGTGCACAGAAAGAGCTCAATAAATACTACTGATTCATCACTATGAATCAAACTTGAGTCTTCAGTTTTATCTGGCATTACCCCCACTCCATTAGTAATTTATTAATAATGATCATAATAATGGCATTTATTAAGTGCTTACTATTTGCCAGACACTGTCCCAATCACTGGGTTAGATACAAGATAATTGAGTTGGACACAGCCCCTGGCCCATGTAGAGCACAGAGTCTTAACCCCCATTTTACAAATGAGGGAACTGAGGCACAGATAATTAAAGTGATTTGCCCAAGGTCAAACAGCAGACAAGTGGCAGTGCCTGGATTAGAACCCAGGTCATTCTGACTCCCAGGCCCATGCTCTCTCCACTAGACCATGATGTTTCTCTTCCCATTCAATCATCCTGCAACTTTCTGCAACTTCCCAAGTAAATTCATTCATTCAGTTAAATTTATCGAGTGCTGACTGTGAGCAGAACACTGTAGTAAGAGCTTGAAAAGTACAATTCAACAATAGAGGCAATCCCTGCCCACAATGGGCTTACAGTCTAAATTCAACTCAGGCAGAGAATGAGATAGTCATGTGTATCACTAAGGATTGAATTCATTCATTCATTCAATTGTATTTATTGAGCACTTACTGTGTGCACAGCACTGTACTAAGCTCTTGGGAAGTACAAGCTGGCAACATATAGAGACGGTCCCTATCCAACAGCAGGTCACAGTCTAGAAGGGGGAGACAGACAACCAAACAAAGCGTATTAACAAAATAAAATAAATGGAATATGTAAATATGTACAAGTAAAATAAATAGAGTAATAAATCTGTACAAACATATATACAGGTGCTGTGGGGAGGTTGGGGGGATGGGGGTAGAGGAAGGAGGGGTCTCAGTCTGGGAAGGCCTCCTGGAGTAGGTGAGCTCTCAGTAGGGCTTTGAAGGGAGGAAGAGAGCTAGCTTGGCAGATGTGCGGAGGGAGGGCATTCCAGGCCAGGGAGAGGACATGGGCCGGGGGTCGACGGCGGAACAGGCGAGAATGACGCACAGTGAGAGGCTGAGGAATGGAGGGTGTGGTCTGGGCTGTAGAAGGAAAGAAGGGAGGTGAGGTAGGAGGGGGCGAGGTGATGGAGAGCCTGGAAGCCGAGAGTGAGGAGTTTTTACCTGATGCATAGGTTGACTGGTAGCCACTGGAGATTATTGAGGAGGGGAGTTACATGCCCAGAGCGTTTCTGTACAAAGATGATCTGGGCAGCAGCGTGAAGTATAGATTGAAGTGGGGAGAGACAGGAGGAAGGGAGATCGGAGAGGAGGCTGATGCAGTAATCCAGTCAGGATAGGATGAGAGATTGAACCAGCAGGGTAGCGGTTTGGATGGAGAGGAAAGGGCGGATCTTGGCAATGTTGCAGAGGTGAGAGCAGCAGTTTTTGGTGACGGATTGGATCTGAGGGGTGAACGTGAGAGCAGAGTCAAGGATGACACCAAGGTTGCGGGATTGTGAGATGGGAAGGATGCTAGTGCTGAGTGCCCTGCCAAAGCCACATCCTTTTCAGAATGCCTTCCCTGATTGTGCTGCACAGTTAAGTGCTCAATAAATAAAATTGAATGAATTTTCAACATCCCCACTTTAAATCACCCCAACTCCCACATCAGAACTTAAGTACTCACAACACCATTCCCTTTGTCCCAACAAAGCAAAAAAGTACATGCCTTCATGCTTAGTTCCTCCTATGTTTAATACACTTAAATTATAAACTGCTATGTTATGAATTCTTTGAGGGCAGGGACTATGTCTACTAATTCAATCATGCTCTTCCAAGCATCTGGTACAGTGTCTTGCACAGAGTAGGTGCTCAATAAATTTTATTGACTGATTAAACATATACTGAAGTAAATGCACTGAGGACACATCTGCCGCCTTCCAGCTGCTGAAATAAAATACTCAACTGTAGGAAATGAATGTTTAACTATTATTTGGAAGGTGGAATATTATTGCTCTTGTTTGGAAGGCCTCAGATTTACCACAGTATCCAACAAGAGTCCCATGCAACAGTTGATATTTCCACTTCACCCAAATATCTGTTTGCTCAACCAGATGGAATATGAGATTATTTGGGATTTGATTTTCAGGTAAACCACAAACCTGGATGAGCTAATGTTATTCCAGATGTATTATCTCATAATCTCCAAGAAAAGAATGTTTCAGAGGAAGAGAACAAGGAAGGATCTTCACTGAAAAAACTCTAAAATTGAAGTTTAATCCCTCATTCAGCCTGGGAAGAGAAAGCTTCACCTGAAAATTCAGGGAAACGTCTTCCAAGTCAGGGCAAGATACAAAATGCCTCCTGAATTCTTAAAACATTGCAAAGTGAAGACAGATAAGTGTTAAATGACTTATCTTTGGGTTATTAAAATCGAATTTTTAATACCAGAAATAAAATTTGAATCTGCCTTTAAAAATCATAAACAGCATGAGTATGTTGAAGTCTGAATTTGAGGCAATGCATACCACAATGACTATCTGATTAATCAGGAATTTTAAAAAATAAATGAATGAAAGTGAAAAGTGTTATTGCCTTTCGTAAAAAAAGTATGCCAATTCTACTGGGTATCAGTTAATTAAAAATAAGGATTGAGCCTTTATTCATTCATTCAATTGTATTTATTGAGCACTTACTATGTGCAGAGCACTGTACTAAGCACTTGAGCTTGGACAAACCTAAACCTCTCTAATATCATTTGTTTTCTCTGTAAAATGGGAGTAGTGTTGTTTATTGCTAGGGGAGGGCCAGGATCCCCTAAAAAATCCTACCCATTTTCAGAGAGTCTCTCCTCAAACAAGACCAAAAGAGTCACAGCAGAGCTTAGTAAAACCCACTAGGTCTTAAAATAAAATCTTCAATAGCCATAACTCTGAAACAATAAAAGAATAAAAACGTGCCATTTTGTAAAATAAATATGAGTGAATTGGATTAATTATGTTTTGCACAGCAGTGACTAAAATAATAACAACAATTATTAATAATAATAATGATAATAATTAGTGGTATTTGTTGAGCATTTACTATGAGCCAAGCACTGTACTAAGCTCTGGGATGGGTATATGATCATCAGGACCCACATGGGGCTCACGCTCCATAGATGAGGTAAGTGAAGCCCGGAGAACTGAAGTGATTTACCCAAGGTTCAGCAGATAAGTGGTGGACCAGGATTAGAACTCAGGTCTTCTGACTCCCAGGCCCGTGCTCTTTCCACTAGCCATGCTGCTTCCCTATTATTGTTGTTCTGCCACCAGCATATTTACATCCACAGCACATGAACATATTTTTGTGAACCATGATATCATTCACGTTGTACCTGTACTTTTTTTTAACGGCATTTACACTTACTGTGTGTTAAGAGCCAAGGTAAGTTCAAGGTAATCAGATCAGATATAGTCTTTGATGGACATGCATAGTGTAGTGGATAGAGCATGGGCCTGGGAGTCAGAAGGTCATGAGTTCTAATCCTGGCTCTGTCACTTAGCTGCTGTTTGACACTTCACTTCCCTGGGCCTCAGTTACCTCATCTGTAAAATGGGGTTTGAAACTATGAGCCCCAGGTGGGACTGGGACTGTGTCCAACCTGATTTGCTTGAATCCACCCCAGCACTTAGTGCAATGCTAATAAATAATCATATTTTTGCTCCAACCAAAGCCACCACAATATTTGCTTCTTTTTCTTAATACAGGGCCAGGGGCAAGCATCTGAAGTAGAGGGGGACCTATTGTTCTTTCTTTCTCTTCCTCACATGCACCTCAGAAATGTCATCTTGGCATGACTAAGTCAATATGTACAAATAAAAGACACATTCAACCAGACCCACCATTGCAACAAAGCTATTCTAAGTACTCTTCACAGAAATGGCGTAAGACAAGGGTGAGGGCACAGTGGTGTCTGCTGTTGTTGGGTCCTTAAGAGATATCCTGTACTAAGCCCAGAAACTGGGTCCGTTCTCCTGGACATGCACCTCATAGTGTTTGCTGGTGGGCATCTGAAGACCAGCAGAAAGAGTGAGGAAACAGGGTGCAAACCACTACCACTTCTGCCAAAGCAGCTCAAAGCGCATGTCTTGCTGGGAATAACTATTGGTATCTGAACAAGCTCACCTCCAAATGGTAAGGACTAGAAAATGTGCCTTGCTATATTTTCATGGAAACAGTGAGCAAGTACTTCCCAAGCGCTTAGTACAGTGCTCTGCACACAGTAAGCACTCAATAAATATGACAATGAATGAATGAATGAGTAGTCAAGAAATCCTCAGTGTAACAAGGTAACATTCATATATCCATATATTCTCACTATTAGTAATGTCATTTTCAAACTGAAGGAAAACTTTACAAGAGCCAGTTTCAGCTGTTGAAATGCAATTGTCTGTTTTAAAAGTAATTCACCTTTCCACACTATACCAGATTTCTTTATCTGAGAATAATGCAGCACTAAGCATTGCCACCAACTAGCAGTCATGGATCACCTCCACAGTAAGCTTCCTTTCCTCTGGTGCATGAGCTGCAGAGAACTAGCTGAAATCTAGACCCTAGACTAACCTTGCTACCTAAAACTTCATCCTCACCTTTCTTTAATTCTGCCCTCTCATTCAATACTTCTCCATCCTTATTGACTCCCATGCCTGTTGCCCTTTACAAACCCCCTGCTATCTCAATCTCTTGTCTCTAATGAGCTGGTCATATACTTCATCAATAACATTGAAATCTATAGGCCCATTCTCCCTAAAATCTCCCCTCCTCCTTTCTAGTTCATACCTCCTCCAACCCCTCCTTCAACAACCATCATTACCATGAGTTTCTCAAAAGATCTCTTTCCTCCTATCAAATTCCACTCCCTCCACTTCTGAACCCTTCCCTTCTCACTTAAAAGCAACTGCCTAGAAGTCAGAAAACCTGAATTCCAATCTTGGCTCTGTTACTTACCTGCTGTGTGACCTTGGGCAAGTCACTTATCTTCTCTGTGTCTCAGTTCCCTTATCTGCAAAATAGGGATTCAATACTTTTTCTCTCTCCTATTTAGACTGTGAGTCCCATGGGGTGCATGATTATCTCATATCTACCCCCCTTGCCTAGTGCAGTGCTTGGCACAAGGTAAGCACTTAACAAAAACCACAATTATCATTCTCTCAACTGCCATCTTCAACCACACACTTTTCAATGGCTCCTACCCCTCTGCTTTCAAGCATGCCTATGTCTCCCCATCCTTTAAAAAAAAAAAAAGCTTCCTTGTGGTAAATTTTCTACACTCACTGTTTCTACTTCCTCATCTCAACTCACTGCAATCTGGCTTCCACCTCCTCCAGTCCAAAGAAATGCCCCTCTTTAAGGTCACCAGTGACTTCCTTTTTGCCAAATCCAATGGCCTCTACTCCATTCTTATCCTTCACCTTTCTGCAGCCTTTGACACTAGTCTACCACCCTCTCCTGGAAGCAGTATCTAACCTCGTCTTCATTGACACTATCCTTTCCTGGTTCTCCTCTTGTCACTGTACGATTCTGCTAGACCATAAGTTCCTGGTGGGCAAGTATTAATAATAAGAAGAATAAGAATGATTATGGTATTGGTTAAATGCTTACTGTGCCAAGCACTGTTCTAAATTCTGAAATAGATACAGGGAAATCAGGTTGTCCCACTTGGGGCTCACACTTTTAATCCCCATTTTACAGATGAGGTAACTGAGGCATAGAGAAGTTGAGTGACTTGCCTAAGGTCACACAGCAGACAAGTGGCAGAGCCAGGATTAGAACCTACATCCTTTGACTTTCAAGCCTTGCTCTTTCCACTAAGCCACACTGCTTCTCCAACTTATCTGCCAACTCTGCTATACTTTACTCTCCCAAATTCTTCGTACAATGCTCTGCATGCAAAAAGTGCTCAATAAACACTACTGATTGATCTCTCTGACTGCTATTCTCACTTCTTTTTATAGGCTCTTCCTCTACCTCCCACTCTCTGAGGAGGTGACCCAGGGTTCAGTTCTGGGTCCCCATATATTTTCCACCTACACTCACTCCCTTGGATAACTAATGCATTCCCAGAGTTTCTATTACCAGCTCCAAGTAGATTATTCCCAAATACACTGTCCAGCCCTGACTATTCTCCTCCTCTGCAGTCTCCACATTTCCTCCTGCCTTCAGGATCTCTCTAATGGTATCTCCTGCTGACACTTCAAATTTAACATGTCCATAGCAGAACTCATTGCCCCACTCAAACCCTGCCCTCCCCATAACTTTTCTGTCACTGAAGACAGCCCCACCATTCTCCCTGCTTCAGCATGGCTCAGTGGAAAGAGCATGGGCTTTGGAATCAGAGGTCATGGGTTCAAATCCCAGCTCCACCAATTGTCAGCTGTGTGACTTTGGGCAAGTCACTTAACTCCTCTGTGCCTCAGTTAACTCATCTGTAAAATGAGGATTAAGAATGTGAGCCCCCCATGAGACAACCTGATCACCTTGTAACCTCCCCAGTGCTTAGAACAGTGCTTTGCACATAGTAAGTGCATAATAAATGCTATCATTTCTATTATTATTATTATAAGCTCATAACCTTGGCATTATCCTTAACTCACATCTCTCTTTCACCCTGCACATTCAATGTCATGAAATCCTGCCAGTTCTACATCTACAATATCAATCAATTGTATTTATTGAATGCTAAGTGTACGCAGTACACTGTACTAAGCACTAAGCTAAGCACCGGCCATCTCAAGGTCAAATACTATCTCATGACCACCTGAGCCAGCAGGCAGGACTTGGAAGTGAGGGTGGGATACTGCCCCCACAACCAAAACTGCTAGATTGACAGCCGAAGCCGGGAATACAGAAGGTGTCCCTAGCCCCCGTGCCAATCAAATTAGGTATGGAGGAGGGGGGTGGGCATAGATTGGATAGACTGAGGCCGGAAGCTGGAATGGCCTAGGGGCACAGGTGATAAATACCTGTCGCCCCTGACCTTCAGAGCTTGGGGTCAGAACACCAAGACACACAGCAGCAGCAACAACAACCCACATGTCTCTCTCTGCCCAGAAGGCCAGATGCCCACTCTGCAACCAGAACCAACACACTGAGGCAAGGGCCACGGGTTGTGTGAGTGCCTCGTGGGGGGGACCCAGTTACCCCGCTGCTGATGGGAATCATGAGTGGATTCCTCCCATGTAGGTAGAGCACATGGTGAGAGCTAGCCACCCACCACATGCGTGGGTAATGTAATGAATTCTTCCCATGTGGGAAAGTAAGTGGATTCTTCCCGAGTGGGAAGTGCACATGGGTGAGAGCTAGCCACCTCACCCACGCACGATTAACACATGATTGTGTTCCTCCCATGTAGGAAAGCTCTAATATTGCTAAATGATTATATTCCTCCCAAAAGGGAAGTTCAATCCATTGCGCCTAAACAATTAGATAAATTCAATTCGCCTCACGGAATAAATTTTATACAAAACTCAGGCTATCCGTCCCCGGCCTCTCTCTCTCTCTCTTGCCTCGCCAATCACTGAACGAACCCGTCCCTGGACGACGGGTTCACTCATTCATTCAATTGCATTTATTGAGCACTTACTGTGTGCAGAGCACTGTGCTAAGCAACTTGTACTTGTACTTCCCAACTCGTACTTGGGAAGCACAAGTTATTGACAAAATAAAAAAATAGAATAAATATGTACAAGTAAAATAAATAGAGTAATATGTACAAACATGTATACACTATAGATATGTATTCACTATATATATAGTATATATATATATACAGGTGCTGTGGAGAGGGGGAGGAGGTAAGGCAGGGGGAGGAGGGAGAGAGGAAGGAGGGGACTCAGTCTGGGAAGGCCTCCTGGAGGAGGTGAGCTCTCAGTAGGGCCTTGAAGGGAGGAAGAGAGCTAGCTTGGTGGATGTGTGGAGGGAGGGCATTCCAGGCTACGGGGAGAACGTGGACCGGGGGTCAACAGCAGGATAAGCGAGACAGAGGCACAGTGAGGAGGTTAGTGGCAGAGGATTGGAGGGTACGGGCTGCGGTGTAGAAGGAAAGAAGGGAGGTGAGGTAAGAGGGGACGAGGTGATGCAGAGCCTTGAAGCCGAGTGTGAGGAGTTTGTGCCTGATGCGTAGGTTGATTGGTAGCCACTGGAGATTTTTGAGGAGGGGAGTAACATGCCCAGAGCGTTTCTGCACAAAGACGATCTGGGCAGCCGCGTGAAGTACAGATTGAAGTGGGAAGAGACAGGAGGGTGGCAGATTGGAGAGGAGGCTGATGCAGTAATCCAGTTGGGATAGGATGAGAGATTGAACGAGCAGGGTAGCAGTTTGGATGGAGAAGAAAGGGCAGATCTTGGCGATGTTGTGGAGGTGAGACTGGCAGGCTTTGGTGACGGATTGGATATGAGGGGTGAACAAGAGAGCGGAGTCGAGGATGAAACCAATGTTGTGGGCTTGTGAGACGGGAAGGATGGTAGTGCTGTCAACAGTGATGGGAAAGTCAGAGAGAGGGAAGGGTTTGGGAGGGAAGATAAGGAGTTCAGTTTTGGACATATTGAGTTTTAGATGGTGGGCAGACAACCAGATGGAGATGTTCTGAAGGCAGGAGGAGATACGAGCCTGGAGGGAGGGAGAGAGATCAGGGGCAGGGATGTAGATTTGGGTGTCATCAGCGTAGAGATGATAGTTGAAGCCGTGGGTGCGAATGAGTTCACCAAGGGACTGAGTGTAGATAGAGAACAGAAGGGGACCAAGAACTGACCCTTGAGGAACCCCTACGGTAAGAGGATGGGAGGGGAGACTGAGAATGAACGGCTGGAGAGATAAGAGGAGAACCAGGAGAGGACAGAGTCTTTGAACCCAAGGTTGGATAGTGTGTTGAGGAGAAGGGGGTGGTCCACAGTGTCAAAGGCAGCTGAGAGGTCGAGGATTAGGATAGAGTAGGAGCCATTGGATTTGGCAAGCAGGAGGTCATTGGTGACCTTTGAGAGGGCAGTTTCCGTGGAATGTAGGGAACGGAAGCCAGATTGGAGAGGGTCGAAGAGAGAGTTGGCATTGAGGAATTCGAGGCAGTGCATGTAGATGACTCGTTCAAGGAGTTTGGAAAGGAATGGCAGGAGGGAGATAGGGTGATAACTAGAAGGTGAGGTGGGGTCAAGAGAGGGCTTTTTAGGATGGGAGAGACGTGGGCATGTTTGAAGGCAGAGGGGAAGGAACCAGTGGAAAGTGAGTGGTTGAAGATGGAAGTTAAGGAGGGGAGGAGGGACAGAGTGAGAGATTTCATAAAATGAGAGGGAATGGGGTCAGAAGCACAGGTAGCTGGAGTAGCACTTGAGAGGAGGGAGGAGATCTCATCAGAGGATACTGCTGGGAAGGATGGGAGAGTAGCAGAGAGGGTTGAGATCCAGGGGGTTGGAGAAGGAGGGGGAGTGACTTTGGGGAGCTCAGACCTGATGGATTTAATTTTATTAATGAAGTAGGAGGCCAGATCGTTGGGGATGAGGGAAGGAGGAGGGAGAGGAAAAGGGGGTCTGAGAAGGGAGTTAAATGTATGGAAGAGCTGATGAGGATTATGGGCATGGGTGTCAATAAGGGAGGAGAAATAGTTTTGTCTGGCAGAGGAGAGGGCAGAGTTAAGGCAGGAAATGATAAGCTTGAAGTGAACTAGATTGGCATGGTGTGACATAGAGTACAATATAACAGTTGGTAGATGCATCCTCTGCCAATAACAAGCTTACAGTCTAGACAGGGAGACTGGCATTGATATAAATAAATTACAGATAAGTCCATAAGTGCTGTGGGACTGAAGTAGAGGTGAATAAAGGGTGCAAAAACAAGTGCAAAGGTAGCCCAGAAGGGACAAGAGGAGGAGGAAATGAAGGCTTAGTTGGGGAAGGCCTCTTGGCTTTGAAGGTGGGGAGAATGATTGCCTGTTGGATATGGAGAGAGGATATTCCAGGACAGAGACAGGATGTGGGTGAGATGTCAGTGGTGATGTAGACGAGATCAGTGTACAGTAAGTAGGTTGGCATTAAACAGCAAAGCGTGCAGGCTGAGTTGTAGTAAGAAATCAGAGGTAAGATTGGAGGGGGCAAGGTGATGGTAAGGAGTTTCAGTTGGATAAAGAGGTAAATAGACAACCACTGAAGGTTCCTGAGAAGTGTGGAAATATGGACTCAACATTTTTGTAGAACAATTATCCAGGCAGCAGAGTTAAGTATGGACCAGAGTTGCGAGAGACAGGAAGCAGGTAGGTCAGCAAGGATGAGTGCTTGGATAAACAGGGCAACAATTTGAATAGAGAGTTTAAGCGTGGATTTTAGTGACGTGAAGATTGAACTGACAGGATGTGGTGACAGATTGAACATGTGGGTTGAATGAGAGAGAGAGGTGAGCATAATGCCAAGGTTATAGGGTTTGTGAGATAGGAAAGATGGTGGTGTTGTTTACAGTGATAGGAAGTCAGGGGGATGATGGGGTTTTGGTGGTAACACAAGGGGTTGGGGTTCTGTTTGGGAAATGTTAAGTTTGTGGTGTCAGTGAAATATCCAAGTAGGGATGTCCTGAAGGCAGGAAGAAATGCAAGACTGCAGAGAAAGAGAGATAAGTGCTGAAGATGTAGATTTGGGAATCAGCTGCATAGAGATGGTAATTGAAGCCTTGGGAGTGAATGAGTTCTCCAAGGCAGTGGGTGTAGATGGAGAATAGAAAGGCACCCTGAATTGAGCCTCAAGGGACTCCACTGTTTGGGGCTGAGAGGCAGAGGAGGAGCCCACAGAAGAGACTGAGACAGATGGCCTGGCCAAAGAGATAGGAGGAGAACCAGGAGAGGACAGTGTCAGTGAAGCAAAGCTTGGATAATGTTTCCATGAGAAGAGGTTTGTTGACAGTGTTGAACGCAGCTGAGAGGTGAAGGAGGATTAGGTTGGAGGAGCGGCTGTTGAAACACCTCTAGAATCCACCCTTTCCTATCCATTCACACTACTACCACATTTCCATGCTTGGGAAGCAGTGTTGCCTAATGGATAGAGAACAAGCCTGGGAGTAAGAAGGACTAGGGTTCTAATCCCAACTCTGCTGCTTGTCTGTTGTTTGACCTTGGAAAAGTCATTTCACTTCTCTGGGCCTAAGCTACCTCATCTATTAAAATGGGGATTAAGACTGTGAGTCCCATGTGGGACAGAGACTGTGTCCAACCTGATTAACTTGTACCTACCCCAGCACTTAGAACAGTGCTTGACACATAGTGTGTTCTTAAATATCATCTTCATCATTATTTTCCTCCCCAACTTCTCCATCAGCCTCCTTGCTAACCTCCCTGCCTCTTGTCTCTCACTTCTCCAATCCATGATTCACTCTGCTGTTCAGATCATTTTTCTGAAAATCCATTCAGTCCCTGTGTCTCCCACTCTGCCAAAACCTCCCATGTTTGCCCTACCTTCACCGCATCAAACAGAAACTCTGTGACACTGGCTTTAAGGAACTCAATCAGCTCTTTCCCTCCTACCTTTACCTCACTGATAAACTAAAACCCAACCCACACACTCTGTTCCTCTAGCACTCACCTACTCTCTGTACCTTGATCTCAACTATCCTGCCACTGAATTCTAGCCAATGTTCTCCCTTGGGCCTGGTACTCCCTCCCTCTTCTACTACACACCACATTCCCCATCTTCAAAATCCTCCTAAAAATCACTTCTCCTCTAAGAGGCCTTCCCAGATTTTTTCTCCATCTACCTTCCCTTCTGTCTTGACGATGTCTTTGACCATGTATGCTATAAGCCCTTTGATAGCCACTCCAAGCCAAAAGACCTTATGTAATTATTCTCATACTCTATTTTCCCTACAGATGAACTATTTTAATGTCTCTTTCTCTGTAGAAGGTAAACTCCTTGTGAGCATGGACTGAGTCTATCAACTCTGTTATACTGTAATTTCCCAAGCACTTAATACAGTGGTCTGCACTCAGTAAATGCTCAATAAATATCATTGATTGATTTGATAATAATAATAATAATGATAGTATTTGTTAAGAGCTTACTATATGCAAAGCACTGTTCTAAGCACAGGGGAGGATACAAGGTGATCAGGTTGTCCCACGTGGGGCTCAAAATCTTAATCCCCATTTTACAGATGAGGTAATTGAGGCACAGAGAAGTTAAGTGACTTGCCCAAAGTCACACAATTGACAAGCGGTGGAGTCAGGATTAGAACCCATGACCTCTGACTCCCAAGCCCATGCTCTTTCCACTGAGCCATGCTGCTTCCCTAGGAAGCAGCTTTGATAGGAACCAAAAACTCTGAATCTCAATCTTTTAATTCCAGTGTTCCTGTAAATTGTCAGGTAAGTCTCATATTTTCTATCTTCGTTTTCCCTTCTTTCAAAAGTGAACAATTACTATAGTCTTCACCTAGGTAGGGAGAGAGTACCATTTTAGAGCTTTAGAAAATGCAGTGCAGGTGTAAGAATTTATAAATGGTAACTAATGTTATTGACATTTTGACCAATGCATGTTGCCAATTTAACCAACAAACCCCTTTATAGCTAACCTTTCCTTATTGACAAAAACAAAACAAGGACCTATAAAGCATTTTTTTCTATTCAATAGAATTCCATGTCTTTTTAAAGAAAGGTGCATAGCTGCCATTAGCTGCATTCATACACATTAACATTTTTCCTACATTGAGGCAGAAACTGCAATTTGATTTCAACAGCTCTGAGAAAGGGACATTTGTTTTTCAAATACAAACTGATACTTCCCAAACCTATATGGGCAGAAGTCCCTCTGTTATTGTTTTTTCTTTGATAAATGCCAAAAATTTTGTTCAGTTCTTAAAAAGGAAAAACAAAGAAATGTCAGGTTTAAGAGCTTTTAAAATATCTAATGTTCCAGGTTCTAAATTGGCAGTAAGCCAGCTGCTGTCTTAAAGGGACAGGCACTTTATTATACTTCCTAATTCTTTCCAAATCTGTCTTTAGGATATATGAGCTAGCTCTAATATGACTACTCTGTTCTCATCCTCAAGAGGTATACTCTGGTCTCAGCCCATAAATTGAAAATTGAGGATCAGTAAATCAGGGTAGACTATTTCAGAGGGCCATTGTGAATTTTCAGTCAAATCTTCCAGTTTATCTTAAATATTTCATCTTAATGTCACCTTAAGAAAAGTCTTTCATTCATGTAAGTTACAACATCTAGTTCTAAAATGATTACATTTCTCTGCTGACCTTCTGGCAGGAGACTTGCATTTTAGCATGCATGTAACTCTACTATCTTACTAAGGCACTAAATGTGTGACCTTTTTAAAACAGGATCATTCTTATATGAATGGGCAAATACATGAAGGATTTGTGTGGCCAAGGTATGTTGAGAGTAGGCAGTTGAAAAATTCATTTTTGGACAATATTCTCAATAGCTTACAATGCAGTATTCCCATTCCTTAAATAACAAGCCTAAAATTCAAACAATTTTGTGGTCTGAGGTGATTACCTAAGGTTCAACTCTAAAACACTTATACCTTTGAGACAGCCGCAGTTGCCAAACATCTGTTGTAAAAATTAGATATTCATTTTTGTCCTCAGAGTGTTCATAAGTCCAAGGACTTCTGCCAACTCTGATTGCCCTTAGATAGCTTATTTTAAAAATTTTCCATCTTCCATTTTCCTTCATTGAAGTTGCTGCTCAACAGGTTAAATGGAGCTGAGGAGATTTTCATGTCTGTTTATTTTTACAGGAATCAATGTATCCCACCTTTAACTTGCCCACTAACATGTCTGATGTTGAATTTTCTTGTCATATGATCTAGTATCTAAGGACCTGTCAGTTTAAAGGACTTTAAATAAACCTTTTTTTATAATATTTAATACAATTTCAAGGGTGCATACCCTTAGGCTCAGAGTTGAATAGACAAGAGTTCCAGACCGACCTCTTTAGTAATATACATGTTCTTCTACACACACTAATCCCTTAGTCCTTGAGACTTACTGGCAACAGCCCCGAATCCACTAGAATCCAAAAATAAATTCAGAAAAAGTATTCCCTAGGATTCAAGTTCCTGTGTCATTGCCTTTTATTTAATTGCCTCTCTCTCTCAAGCCCCCCACAATACCCAGGGACCGTGGTTATTCTCTTTTGCTGAAATAACTGGAAATTAACTTAATGTTTAAACAGAAAAATTTGTCAGGTATCTAAGCCTTACTCCATGATGAGGATCCTAAATTGGGCCTGGGTTGTAGCAGAGAATTACCTAATCATTCAGTTAGACACAATCCAGCCATCAGGTTGAAGGGACGCTGACAAGTGGGATGAGTTTTTTGTGTCTTTTCAAGATTCAAACATTTTTTTCAGGTAGTATTTGAGGAATAAGTGAAAGTTTAGGGTTTTTTTTTTTCTTTTTAAGCTTTGTGCCTAACTGTCCCCATTTAGTAACCCCAGTAGGAAATCACTGTATAAGAATAAACACCTAAATGCATTAACTTAATAACTGAGACCAGAAATGCCATATTTATAGAGTGGGAAGTTTCTCATGTCCAGAAAAAAAGAAACTGTGGAAATCAATATAAATTAATGCTTAGCTTCTCATGAGATTCCATATTCTCTTTCCCAAACTATTTGTGTTCATTCTCTCTCTCTTTTTCTCCCTTATTTTCAAAGATGACCACTGATGGTGAGACTCTAAATGTATTCCTGTTAAACTATTGTTACTAACAATTTCTTTTATAGTTTGAAGAAAGTTACCCTTGCTTACAATGATACACTTCTTAACTTCTCTGTGCCTCCATTTCCTCACCTATAAATTGGGGATCCAATACCTGTTTACTCCTGTGAACTGTCAGCCCCATATGGGACAGGGACATCCAACCTCATCAACTTCTATCTAAGCCAGTGCTTAAAACAGTGCTTGTCACATAGTAAGCACTTAAATACCATAACAGTAATTACAAATACCATAATAAGCGATTCTTTCCATTTTCTTCTCTCTGCACTATCTCTTTAAAGGCTCTGTTCTAAGAGTTTCTTAATTTCTAATTACTGGATGCCAAACTTATCTGTCTTCTACTGCTGTCTTCCAACTTTTCACAGCTAAACCACCTTATATTGTAGTCTCCCAAGTGCCTAGTACAGTGTCTGCACACACTAAGTACTCAATACAATTGAATGAATGAATTATCTGAGGTTTTACTTCTCTGAGTTTAAAATATGTCTTCTGCTCACCCTAGTTGTGGTTTCCCCACTCAACTCATCATAAAGCAGCTACATGGGAATCCTGCTGCAGCTTATGCTCCTCAGATGCATCACCCAGCAAAGATTAAACACTGCTTCAGTGTGACAGATTGACTATACATTTCAGTATCTCAATGCTGTGTTGCTGCCTTGCCATTTGATGTCCACTATGCTACAACGGTAGCATTGAAAGATCTGCTCTAGAAGTCAAATGTGATTTTGTCATTAAGTCCATATCTCAAAGGCATATAAAAGATTAAACATTGTCTTTTTTTTTCTAAAAAATATTCTTTCCTTGGAGGAGTTCCCCATTGATCCCTATCTCCTTGGTTGAGCCTCACCTATTTAGTGGAAAGAGCATGAGCCTAAAAGTCAGATGACCTAGGTTCTCATTCCAGATTTGCCATTTGCCTGCTGCGTGACCTTAGGCATGTCATTTTACTTCTCTGTGCTTCCGTTTACTCAACTGTAAAATAGGGATAAAATACCCATTCTCCATCCTAGACAGGCGCTCCAGGTACAGTCCATCAAACATTGTATCCACCCCAGTGCTTAGTACAGTACTTGGCACATAAGAACTTCACAACCACCATTATTATTATTACGACCCTTAGCACTTGCATGTCTATCAGTTCATTCATTTAATAGCCTTTTTGCTTATTTTCTTTACCATGTGTATTTTTTATGGTATCTGTTAAATGCTTACTATGAGTTCTAAGTACACTGTTCTAAGTGCTGGGATAGATGCAAATTAATCAGCTTGGACATAGTCCCTGTCCCACTTGGGGCTCACAGTCAGTCCTCTTGTTCTCATTTCATTATATGTATACAATTTATGCCTACCATGTTTCCTTGTTAAAATGTAAGATCCTCAAGGGAAGACAATGGGTCTTCTACTTTTTTGGTATACTACTACACACTTATTATGGTACTTTGCACACAATAGGCCCTCAATATTGATGATGTAAGTACTTTCAATTTGGTCAAAAACTTGATGCTCCATTTGTATGACGTTATCAGTATCCCACAGAAAGATAAGGTTTCTCAGAGAAAATCTGAGAATCACAGCCTCTCTTCCTCTCCCCACCCCACTGTGTCCTTTTAATAGCACCCTAAACTTTTCTGACTGCTCATTCCCTTTTACCCTAACCATTAATTCGAGGCAAGATATTCTCCCATCTCTTTTGTTGAAGATACTTTAGCAGCCCATTCCAGAGCTTACTGCTCCAGAAACAACTGATTTGATCATTCTGTAATAGCTGTAAGATTTGAAAGTGCTTTATGGTACATCCACCTGAGGCTCTGGCTCCTTTATAAAACCACATTCTATGGTTCGTCTAACACTGCATAATAACAATACATAAGCTGTAACATATCAACCCATTGGTGTAGAAACCTATAGAACCATTTTATAGGAATTTATCCCAGCAGGCAAGAATGAGTTGACCCCCCCCAGACGTGAGTCTAATGGGAAGCAAAAAGAGAAGATAAAACAGCGTTTTCCACCCAAATCTTCAGGGGCTTGTTGACTGGAGCTCAAATCTTTCTGGCAACCAAATGGCCAGAGCTCTCTACCTGGCTGAGTTTAATTTGTTATTTATGTCAGCTTTGCATATTTGTAAGGTTCAGGGGGTTTATTACACTGGCCTGACCTTGCCAAGTCAGAGTTAACATGTGGTTCTCTAGTAGCAATTTCTTTCTAATAAACTTTACTTTAAAGAACATATGTGAAAGATTTTGTTGATGATTAAAAAGAACAGTTGCATTTTCATTGTATAAGACCAATTTGATTTTGAAGTTTGTTGAAAGTTACCTCTGGGCTTTAAAGTAAGCTACATATATTTTTATCCTTAAAATTTCTTTGCAGAAACCTTAGTTGTACTTAAGCACATCACCTTGTTTGTGTTTGTTCATAAGGATTAATAGAATCCTCTTAAATAAAATTTGATAATATATGTTCCTAGAGCTTAGTAATTTTCAGAAAATAATTTATTTTTGCCACTGGAATTACCAAAATTTAAGCTGTCCTTAAGCTGCTATGTTTATTAGCAGGCCGATCATTTTTTTTTTTAACTAGAGCAAAGATTTTAGAGAAGGAACCAAAAAAAGTTTACCAAATTTTGTGTAGCAATCTCTTTCAAAAATGTCAATTTCCTGCTATTTTAAACTTCTAAAATTCTCAGATAGACATAGCTATGGATAATAAGACTGAATACATCTTTAGGAATAGTCAAAAGCTCAGGACAGTGAGGATGTCACCTGCCAGACTGATAAATCCATAGATCAGTCTTGGATGACATTTCTTCCAATCCATTCCAATCAATCATATTTACTAAGTGCTCACTATGTGCAGAGCACTGTACTAAGCACTTGGGAGAGTACTTTTAAATAGAATTAGCAGACGCATTCCCTGCCCATCCCCATATAGCCACTGAATCTGTTAAAAGGGACAGAGAAAACACTTGAATTGGGAAACTAACAGGTAGCTCAAAACCAGGACTTAAAATCACTACAAACTTAGATAGGCTGAGAGGAAAAGAAATATCATCAGGATGGATTCCCTCCCATTCCCCCGCCCACCCCCACCCCCCCCACCCCCATATGGAGGACCACTCAGCCACAGAGTTAATTCAAGAGCTTGGTTTGCTAAGGGCCAAAGCCTGTTATTTATTTGCTCAGTGGTTCACCCACTGGTATAATTTTACCTAACCTTTCATTTTAGAAGCATCAGTGCTCAGGGAAAGTCTGGGTCAATACCATAAGTTTCATCCTATGCCCGTTAGAAGATCTGGTCACATTCATTGGATTTCATGTATTCTATCAATGCAATGTGGGGATAGAGATGTTCAGCCCCTGATATGGTTGTACTCTGATTCTAAACAAGTTCTTGCCTCTAGGAATCATAACTGAAAATAGACATTTAGCTTAGTTGTCTAAGAGCTTGGGGAAAGGCCTGGATACTGAAGTTTGACTTGTACCACCCTTGCCTCTTCTACTGTTTGACTGTAAGGAGTATTGATTATCAATTATACTATCAAGCAGAAAGGCCAAAACAGGTCCACTAGTCTCTCTTGCACAGGGAAACAAGTAGTGGTTTTAAGATGCCTCCATAATCTTAAAAGCTTAAAAGTGAAGAGGGAGGGGGTATAATTCCCACCCAGTGCACAGCACAAGAATATTATATGATGACCTTGTACAGCATGTACACCTGAGGGCAAGTAGTAGCTTTTGGGGATAAGCAAGGAAACAGGCAATGGGTGCAGCAATTTTGCATTCAGCAGGACTGCCGCTGCTCCATTCCCCTAAAAGATCTTTTCAACCAGGCTTACAGAGTTAGAGTTTGAGTTAGAGGACAGGGAAATGGTGGACTCCTGCCCCTCAAGAAGTTATAAGTCACCACAAAAAGCCTGTTTGATGCATAGAATGGAAGGAGGGGGGAATAGGAGCTGTTTCACTGTGCTCACCAGAACCTCTTAAAGGAGAGTATCTTCGAACAACAGTTTCCACAGTCATATTAACATTAAACAGCTGTCACAGCCTCATGTTCTAGGCATGCATTTGGTGTCCAGTAAAGGTAGAAAAGTGGGTATTTTTCAGTTGAAATACACTGTAGGTTGTTTCATAATGCAAAACTGTGAGGCCTAGATGGTATATCAGTTCCTCCTTTAATTTCCAGAGATAAGCCAGACCCTGTAGAGTTATTTTGAAAGATTTTGTTCCAGAAAAAAACAAAAACACTAGCCAGACACATATACACTACATGAGGTGAGGAATTTTTTTTTTCTGATGATGTTTAAGAATACAGTAGATTTGTATCCATTATGGCAAATTGGAATGGAAGGTGACTAGGCCAGATGACTTACCTCAACCACTTCAATTTTTTTTAAATGGTTATTTGTTAAGCACTGACTACGTGCCAGTCACTGTACTAAGCCTGGGGTAAATATAATTTAATCGGATTGGATGCAGTTCATCTCCCATATGGGGCTCACAGTCCTAATCTCCATTTTACCAAAGAGGCAACTGAGGCATAGAGAAGTTAAGTAATTTCCTCAAGTCATGCAGCAGACAAGTGGCTGAGCTGGGATTAGAACCCAGGTCCTTCTGACTTTTAGGCCTGTGCTCCATTCACTAGGCCATGCTGCTCAATCTTTAGGACACTGCAATTCTATGTCTTATTTAATTTATCTACTTACATGGTGCTGCTCCATGAGCAAAGCACTTTCTTACGTACGGGACCAGAAACTCTGAATAAAGTGAGGAGAAAAGCAAAGCAGTGAAGAGCTAAGAACATAAGGGCATTTTGGGGGACTTATATCTTCTTTTGAAGTGTATAGCATTAGCCACTGTCAGGGAGAAGATTCCAAGCCAGACAGTAATTGCAATAATGGAACAGACAAATGGTCTATGTTCCCATTAAAGTCATCAACACCTCTAATTTTTGAAAGGGTCTTGTTTGAAATACAGTAATTGTGATTATGTTGTCCATAAAGTCTATAAGAGATGGGTAATTGTCAGCATGTGTATTACTGAAAGTTACAGTGTCTTTCCAGTACCCTTCCGGTATTAACTAACACAAATCTCAACACGGAAGGTCAATTTGGAGCTGAACAACCTTAAAGACAAAGCAGTATGTTTCGTAGCATTTTAAAATGAAATAAAATGCCTTATTAACTCATTTTCTTACTTTCTGGTGGTTTTTATTTTGTTCTCTTTCTTTTCCAATATTGTTTATTTTGGTAAGTAACTCTTGCTCCAAAACCAGAAAGTTCTGTTCCTCCTTCATGTTCTTTTATGCTTTGCCCAACTCTAACTAATTGTCCTTTGATAATTTCCCCCATGCTGCTTTTCTTAGACTCAAGTTGTTTTTTGCCCGTAATCATTTTTTCCTTTGTTGAAAGCATTGTTGAAACATTGTTTCCTTGCTATCCCACATTGAGGAGGGACCAATGTAGTACCTGAGCCCTTTGCTTGGAGAAAAACAGTAAGTTAATGCCACCAGAGCTTTAATTTTTAGAACAAACCCTTAAAATTCTCCTCAAAACCCTAAGGACCTAATCCTGGCAGAAAATACACAAAACTCCAACTGAAGCCAACCCAGCTATGGAAGCCAATCTCATCATGGAGGTCAGTGGGAGTGGTGCATCAATTGCTGATGGAGGAATGTGGTCCATCAGTATTATTCATTTGTGCCAGTTCCAATCCTTTCCCTTGCCCGAGTCCCAAAGGGTCTTAATTATTTGTTGATAGGATAGGTCCAATGCTACAGGAAAGAACTTTTTTTTCCCATTTTGAGTCAAAATAAACCTAAGCATAATGTCAGCTTATTTTCCATGCTACGTCCTTAAAAATTGTTTTGATTTGTGCAAGCCAATCTGCAAAGTTACAAGATTCTTTCATTCTCTAGGCAGGTAATCAAAAGACAAGATTCAAAACTGCCCAATTTAATTTTTAACAAGGTTCTATGCCATTCAAACAAGTGTGAAGTGCAATTTATAAGCTTAACATTCAACTGCTAAATTATTCCCCACATCTTTTCAGGTGACTTTCCACTCCTACTGAAGAATCTTTTATTGGAAAGAGTAAATACATATAGATAGATAGATAGATATGTAAACCTAGTAACACTGTTAAAACACTTAACAAATCGCCCTGTCAAGGCTGGAAATGGCAGTGTGTCCATTCACGTTTGAGGTCTCTGCTTCTCTTTTTCTTTCTTTGTTTAAAATATGTTGACCACCCAGTGACCTCTTTAACCCATCGGTCGAAAATTACAACCAGCCACACAAACAAGCAGCTCGAGGTCAGAAGGAGCAAGGTCTGCTAAAAGTTAGTAATCATACATTAATTCCCTGACATAATTAATCAAAACGAACCACCGTTATCTAGCAAGAAACCTTTAACCTATTACAATGGGGTCAATTTGCAAACCACTTGAGCCTGGGAGTTTGGTACAAATAGCATGCACCCTTCATCCGGGATGCCCTAAGAAAGGAAAAATGCCTTTGAAGTCCAAAATCTACCAGATTCAAATATAATTTCATCAATCAAGTTAAAAGGCTCCCTCCCTCTGAAAGGATTTCATGTAGATCTGTCATCTCGTTCTGTTTGGTGGGTGACTAGAAATCCATTTGTTAGATTTTTTTTTTCAGAATGGAATAGTCCTCAGTTGGCTTTGTCAAACTAGCCAAAATTTTATCAAAGGGAGGGCCAGAAAGATGATTTGTGGAGTACCTATTTCAGCCTAGTTAAGAGAGAAGTAAATCAGAGGCTTTTTATACCAATGAGCTAATAGAATTTTTATTTCCAAGCTTAAGAATGCAGTGGGCTTGGATTGAAAACATGCATGATTTATGCAGTTGATCATGGGATGTTTCAATCTCTGCTAATAGTGTTGATTTCATAATGCCGATGTAAAGTTCAGCTAAATTTGTCCATGATGTATTATGCTGCTTTATAGCACCAAATTCACAGAATATACATATATGCTTATAATGTAAAAAAAAAGGAATGCATGCATGGTCACCCCAGAGTGCTTTCCTGTGACAATATCTCAAGAAATTAATAAGGTTGCCAAGGCCCTAAAATATATTTAATATCAAGGTATCATGCAATTAATTTGGGAACATGTGTATGTCTTTGTTTGAAAATAACACTGCTGATAATATTTTATCCATGTGCACAAGACCTTTTTCTTGATATTGTTAATGAGTTCAGGATAAAGAGTAAAATTAATTCCCTCTTCCCCTTCCCTCTCTCTTTCTGGGGTTTCTTTGATAACAGTGAAAGGGGAAAGACTTGGGGGATGGGAAAAAGAGAGGTAAACTGAAATCCCAAATCTGAGAAATCTGTTAAAATACAATCTGCAATATCACAGGGGCCTAAAATTGCATTACACTCATAGATTGATTCACTTATTGCAGTATCTTCTCAGGAACTCTTCTCTGGTCAACAAGTACTTTCTTCAGTCAATCAGTAGAATTTTTTGATCACTTACTCTGCACAGAGCACTATACTAAGCACTTGGGATAGTACAAGAGAGTTAGTAGACAATCTAGCAGAGAGAAAGATGGGCACTAAAATAAATAACATATAGAAGGAAGCAATGTGGTAGAAAGATATTACATAAGTACAATGGGGGTAATCCAAGTGCTAAGGTGACACAAAAGGACAGAAATAGCAGTTGTGGAGGCTATAGGTGGAGAAAAAAGAAATTGATCAGGGAAGACCTCCTAGAAAATATATAATTTCAAAAAGTTTTTAAAGATAGAGAGCAGAGGTCTGTTGGATGTGAAGGAGGTGGTGTTCCAGGCAGGGGAAGGGCATGGGATTATGGGGCTTTTCCGTTAGTCAAGCCAGGATGCTACAAGTGCCTGGACCAGCCTTGTGGTCGATGGAGAAGAAGGGGCAGATCCTGGAATCTCTCTGCAATTTCACTCTCATTTTGTCCAATATCAAACATCCCACTGCAGCAGTGGATATCGCTTTGTGCCTCCCTTCCCATCTGTTTCCTACAAACCTCAGTGGATCACTATTTGTGTAGAGGCAGGTGTTTCTAGAAGTATTCCATTTCAAGCTCTTCTATATGCAAAACCCTGTACAAGATGTTGGGGAAAAGTACACAACTGAGAATTGAACTCAGTTTCTGGCCCTCAAAGGGGTCACAATCTAGAAATAAGGTGGGAAGGGTTGGGAATGGGCATCCAGTGCTTAGTATAGTGCCTGGCACATAGTAAGAGCTTAACAAATGCCATAATTATTATTATTATCCTTATTATAAGGAAATGTGAAAAAACAAAAAACACAACTATCATGAAACAGTGGAGACAAGATAAATACCTTAGAAGCTACAGAACAGTTCGGCTAAAAGGTAACTTTCAGCTTCTCACCTCCCAAGGAGGGCTATTCAGAGTCAGTCACCACAGTCACTGTCATAACCAACCCAGCACTCTCAAAGATAGTAATCAGGCTGCTGCTTCATCCACATACTGATGAAATGGAGAAGATGCCCTATGCCCTAATGTCGGGAGGAACAGCAGCTGCAGGTTCCAGGCAATGGGTTGTCAATGCCAGTTTCATTGCAGAAGATATTAGTCTGTCTAGTTTTGTACTTAAAAATCAACTGAGTCTTTTTAAAGTTCTCAATTTCCAGTTGCTTTCTTGGGTGAACCTATCTTATCTTGTTTTCTCCTTCAATCCCCAAGCACCAATATCTCAATCCAAAGAGATATTCCCAACACCCCTAACTGGCTCTTTCAATCAGTACATAAAATGCCCTGTATGAGAACAGTAATAGTGACCAACATCAAAAGACATTCTTCCACTTATTAACTAATATTTGTGATGTTTTCTTCACTACTTGTTGTGCATAGGCTGTTTTCTCTCTGTCTCTTGCTGCTAAAACCTCCCTGAAACCTCACTTTTTAAAATGTGTTACCCCATTTCTGATTGCCAACCCTTGGCTAGTATGTCTGACATCTCTCAGTGATCCATTGTTACTCCATATTATTTTTAGTTATACATCATCTCAGCCTTCCTCTTGACTCAGAGACATCTCCTGATACGGAAGAGCAGCTCCCTTATGAAGCTCAAGTAGCAGAAGGGACTATTTATAGAAGAACAGTGCCTCATCTTCCACTTCAGAAACAAGATGGCCTATTGCATAGAGCACATGACCTCAAGGAGTTAAGTCACTTCACGTCTCTATACCTCAGTGTCCTCATTTGTAAAATGGGCATTGAATACCTATTCTCCCTCTGATTGAGACATGTGGGACACATGGGACAGGGACTGTGTCCACTCTGATTATCTTATATCTACCCCAGCACTTAATACAGTGCTTGGCATGTAGTAAGCACTGAAGAAATGTCACAATTATTATTATTATGGCCGGGAGTCAGGAGACCTGGCTTCTAATCCCAGCTCCTTTACTTGCCTGTTGTGTGATCTTGAGCAAGTCAGTTAATTTCTCTGTGCCTCAATCTCCTCACCTATTATGTGAGAATTAAATAATTGTTCTCCCACTAAGATTGGGAGCCCTTTGTAAGATAGAGACTCCATCTGACCCTCAGTGCCAGCACATAGTAAGGTTTCAACAAATATGAGGTACTATTAGAATCAAAATTATTTATTTTTTATTATTGGACAGCAGTAAACATTTATTTCAAACAGCAGCCAGCTGTCTTCAACATGATCCCGGTTCCATTCCTTTCTCTCTTCTCCTCCTGTCCCTTGTTGTCCCCACATTTCAGAGAAAATCACAAGCAAATTAATTCCCATTTAGAGTGTTTTTTCTCACCCCAAAGCATGAATTGGGCTGAAGGCTGATTGCTCTATCCATGTTAGGAATGGGATAAATGTTGAAGGTAGTTATAATCTTTTGCTTTGTTACCATTTGAAAATGATTAAGAGTTGCTGGCATCTAAAGAGAAATGTGTAGCATGTGGAAAGTCGTGTCTGCTTAACAGTCATTATCACCAATTAGATGTAATTTAAAATAGCATTCAAAATCAATATTATTAATTTTATGCCCTATCCACAAGTGTTCTGAGTTTTTCCATAATAAAGAATTACTTCATACCATTATGATACAGATATTTTCTAAAAATGCCAAGTATTTGTGTAATCAATTTAGCTAGAAAAAAAGCTAACTTTTGCTATGTACTATGAAAATAATTATGAAATATCTTCCCTTTGATATTATTTGAGGCTATTTGTGCCTCAAGTCTAAATGTGGAGACAAAGACAAAGAGGAGGAGGAGACAGAAGAGGAGGCAGAGAAGAGGAAAATGTAATAGCAAGAATGAAAGACATGGCCTGTTTGTTGCAGAATATCTGATCATATTCACAAAAATAGATGTCATTCAAAAAGATTTTGCAATATCCATGCCTCCCACATTGGTTGTCTTCTTTATACACAATTACATGCTTACAGTTTCTTCTCTTATAATAACCTGCTCTTATCTGAATGTGAAATAATATGAACTATGAGTAAGCAATTAGCAATAAAATATTGATTTCTTAAACTTTGTTTTAAGAGAATAAAGGATAAGAAAGTCACAGATCACACATCCTCCAAAACTGCCCTAACTCTCATTCTGTATGAATTGTTCAAAATACAATTCAATGAAGAAACACATTACATTTTCCAGGCAGCCACTTCTTCTGCTTAAAATGAGAAATTCACACATGTTCCATCTGTTCCCTCCCCCACACTCGTTCCTCCAGCTCCCACAGGGTAGTGAGTTTATTAGCTAATGTTATAGTTTAAGTCTTCTTCAGGCAACATGATGAACATCCAAACCACACCTCCCCTGTCCTGGAGCTGAAAGTTACTAGTCATCCCCCACGCACTTCAACCTCCTCCTTCCTGGGAGAAATGAATCCCTCCTGGAGAAATCTGAGAACTGGGCCACCCTGCTTGTCCTCCCAACTGCAAAGCATCTTTTCTGAGAAAATGTGGGGATGAAATGAAACACAATGCTAAGCAGCTTCTGCCTCCACAGAGCTGCACAAAACACTGTAGGTAAAGCCAAAAATGAGCTGAGCTAAGATAACAAAAGGCGCTTGTTTTGATCCTAAGTGGTCTTGTGGTTTCATTCTTACTAATGTCAGATACATTACAAGGATACAGGGCAGGCGACATGATTTCATAAATATGCAGGGGCTTCACACCTTGAGACAAGATCCCTATTGTACAAAAGCGCATGGAAAGAAAAGAAGAAATCTTGAAAGCAGCTCTAAAATTACACCTATTCTCAAGGAAGATAAAAATCTAGGCCAAAAAGACCATTCATTTCAACAAGCTCATAGGAGCACATCTAAAAAATTTCTAGTCATGTGTTCATCCTTAACAAGGAAGAAGGGAATCATATTAAATTAAATGTATATCATTCCCACCCTCCTCCTGGCTCCTTTTTGTTTATTTTTAGAACTGTTTATAGTGAGCTCATATTGATAACCTAAATGGCGGGCCCTAATTCCATCCCTCAAGTAGTGAGCCTCTTGGCATATACAAATCCAGCCAGAATAGGAAATTCTCAGAATCTCATTATGAACTATATTTTTGGCAGCATTAACCCAATTTTTGCAGACTAAGGCAGAAATGCACTATAAATTATTCAGATAAATGAGGCTAAAAAATAACTTTGGCTGGGACTACAAAACGCTGTCATAAATATCTGGTTAATGAAGGCCAAAGTTTATTTGGGGAGCTAGGATTCTTCAAGTAATTCACTAGTGCAATTACAGCCTTTATTCTCAATTAACAGGATATCATATTTCAGGGTAAAGAAACCCTGAAATTTCTGTAAGATTCAGGCTGTGTATTTTTTTGCCTGTAATTATCTGGATAATTTACTAATGTAAATATGTCTCAAAGATGATTTTCAAAGTCTAGCAATATTCTAAAGGTTAAAGTAGTGGATTGGGAGTGAGAAACCTTGAAATTCAGATTTTCTTCTCTGGTATACTGATGACTTGCTTAAATGGCTTTTATTTGACTGAGTATTCTACCTGAAATATTCTGGCAATTCTGTAATTGGATAATGTATTGTGGAAGGTTTAGAACTATGCAATGTACAAATAAGTTACAATTGTATATGGGTAAAGAGCTACAGTTACAGATCCAAACTTCTGAACACTTGTCTGACTTTATGAGACTTTTGGGTTCTTCCAAAATGGTCTTAACCACTTGCAGATGAAAAGTTTGGATCAGAATTTATGTTATCAAGCTCTAAGGAAATGTCCCTAGGTAGAAGGTTTGGCTGTAGTCATTATTTCTTTTCATTCTAGAAGCCAAAATACTGATTTCATAAACAGTCTCTCATTACAAGAATACTATTGTTGTCAAGGAGCCTTATAAAATTTTGAATGCAATATAAGGATCAGGATTACAGATGAAGAAGTCCAACAAATGCATATGTGACAACAATAAAATAAAAACAATTTTAAAAGTTTCCAAGTTAAAGAATGCTCTATCTCTCCAACTCAATCGCCTGACTTGGTGCCAATTACTAGCAGCAAGAGGTGGTATTTCAATTGGCCTCTGTGAGAAACTGGATTTATAGCTTTAGTTAAAAGATGCACACAGTAGGCAAATCTTGCCTTATTTCTTTTTTCCCTGAGTTCTTTATTTAAAGCTTCCTTTAGCATGAACCTTCACATAGTAGGCACTTCACACTGTTTTGGCTTCTCCCACATGAAATTCTTGGAATCCTTAATACTTTGAAACCATCCTTCTGTCCCCAAAGCAAGTGCAGGTATCAGTTTACCCAATTAAAACCTGAAACAATTAATAAAATCAAGGAAATGTCACTCAAATTCCACTCAATGGTCTCCTGACATCTCCAAATGACAAATAGATTAACAATGGGGTGCTATAAAAAGGTTAAAACATTTTCTAAGTTAATTAAGAATACAGGCAAATCATCAAGTTTTTTTAGAAACCATATATGCTGACTCCTACTAAATGAATCATTGAGAGGCACAAAACTCAGGTTCTTGTGTGGTTCTTGCAGTCCTCCTCCATGCAAAATGAGGGAACTTAAAGACCACTGGAAGGAATCAACACCCACTACTTTACTATTGTTAAAAATGAACATCGGGACAGCTGTGGAGCCCAAAATATCAGTCATGTGATTCAGTTCTGATACTAACAGAATGCACATTAAAAATGATTTTAAAATGACCAATATCAGTGGCATTTAAAATTGAGTTTCTTCTTCACAAACATCAATCTTAGTTTGAGCACAGGGATGAAACAAAACTATATTTTTATAGAGAATGCTCTCAAATAAACAAAATCAAAGAGAAGTGTTTGACACAAGAGATTTGTTAGGAGAATATAGCTATCAAGAAAAAAAAAAAACATTTTCCAGAGCCTAGAACAGTACCACATGCACATAGGTGTCTAATGGATGCGTTTGACAAGTCTGACAGTGATGAATCTGGAACTCAGAACTTGATGGGGGTGGGATAGGAAGAAGGAGAATGGTAATTGCTTGGGAGAACTCTATTTTATGGGAAGCACTTGGTTAGAAGCAGTGGTTCATGTCAAATGTCCCTGTTTTTATTTGTGTTTGTGTCTTCTAAACCAAGTGTGCATCCCAAAAATGTTTTTCATCATTTTAGCTTTCTACCCAAAAGTCCACTGTATTTTTCTTTATACTGAGTCTTCTGACTTTTCCTCATCTACATTACAAATTAGATTTTCCAGATTAAGGCAATTTGAACCATTTAATTTCCTTAGTCATACAGGTTTAAAAGGAAAAAAAGTATACATAGATTTTTGGTAACTGAATTTATTTTAGGAACTAATCTACTGAGTAAATGTATTTTCAAACTACTTTTAAAGCTGTATTTGTTCATGTTGCACACCTCTGTCCAAAGAATGTTAGTTGTGCCTGTGTGCTCAAAATCTTCCAGAAAAATGCAGGTTTGAGTGCTAGTAGAACCTCTTTTCAAGTTTTATTTCTAAACTATTGGGTTGTTTGGAGGGGAAAAAAGTAAATGGAGCCATTTTAAAGGCTTTTAAAGGCTTCCAACTTTTATTTTGCTTCATTAAAACGTTTTCATGCTGCACATCTGAAATCGTCAACAAAATCTTTTCCTGCCTTATCAAATTCAGGTCATTTCAAGCTCGGCAGAGAGTAGATTCACGATCCTATTCAGTAAGATTCCCTTGTCAAGAAGGCAAGCAAACAATGCAACTTGGGTACAGCCACAGATTTAAGGAAGGTTTAAACCGTTGGTTTAAAAGCTGTTACTGCTTTTTACTCCCATAAAGCTCCTTCCTTTTGTTCTATTTTGAGGCCTGTTAGTAGTACCCTTCAGACATTTTATTGATCTTTCTCCCCCTCTAGCTCATACATGCTAATTGTACCTCTGTAGCAAAACAATCTTATTATCATGTTAATTAGTGGGAGGGCTGTTGAGGTTTTCCACTTCATTACCTGCTAATTTCAAGATAAATGAATCCACAGGTTACTAAGTAAATAAGGTCACCTATCAAGTACTTGTAAACGTGTTTGTAAACAAGGCTGGGGGGGTGGGCAGGGAAGACGACGGGTGAGGGGAAAGGGGACATGTTTGGTTTTCAAATGAGCGGGATGGTACGGAATGGCTTTGGATGGATTTTGGAATATCATGCTGGGATGGCTGTTTCCCTTGAACTGATTTCGTTATGGAAAGTGAATGTTTGTTGTCCACCTGGCTCTCTAGTGGGACGTTTCCTTTACTGCAACCACTTTGTTCTCTCAAAAGCAGCTCTTTCTGAGAAGATTACTCATTCTGTCGATTGGGTGGCTTTTGTCACTTTTATGTTGAGAGCCAGGAGTAAGGACATGCCTGGACACAGGAACACTGAGCAAGGGTTGGGTTGAGAAGAGTTAGTTTGGTGATTCTCTAGATTAATCCCATTTATTGGTCTTCTCTCCCGTCCAACTCTAGAGAGTCACCTTTTGTTTTGTAACTCATTTTCTTTGAGTTAGGCACTGTTGGAAAAACAAACAAACAAACAAATACTGCATGCAGGTAGCCAGAGAGTAAAGAGAGCTCAGTAAAGGTAAAAAAAAATTTAGCCTGTTACAAAGATGGAACCCCACAAAACCAAAAAAAAAACAAAAACCAAACCACCCCCAAAAACCAAAGTGGTCAGGAAGCTATGATACCAGAAACGAAATAAAGACACCAACCAAGAGGCTGGATCAGGATTCGATATGAACTTTTTGCTTCATTCAATTTGTAAACAGTCTCATAAAAGATGGATGATAAATGTTTTGTCATTGACTGGATTACTGGCTCAGATCCTTATTTTAAAGCTTTTTGCCCTTTATCAACCATGTTTGGATTTATTTTGAGACCACTCTAAATTTTCTGCTTTGTAGGTGGATTCTCAAGAGACATCATTTCAACAATCCAACTAGCATCTGAAACAATGAATTCTTCCTTTTTTTAATTAAGATAATAAATTAGTCTTAAATTATCCCTGAAATCAGACCAGTGTTGATTACAATGGGTTTCATGCTGTGACAGCTCAAGATGATGTTATTTTTATTCCTTTTCAATGAGATTTTAATCTCTCCCTGCTTGTAAACAAATTGTCACAGTAACCTTGTTCTTTAATCTCCCAGTTGAAGACCTTTAAAACACTGGGAGATAACAGATCTGAGATTTCATCAGCTTTCAGGCTTTTACAGATATACCACATCTCTCTTCTACTGTCTGAGCCTTTAAATGTTGAAAGAGAATAGGTTTGCTTCAATGTTGAAAAAAACTATCTGTCATATAATGGCTTGCATATTCAGGGCTCTGATCTGGAAATACAATAGAATAGAATCTGGACGCACAATGGCCTAATGGAAAGACCATAGGCCTGGGAGTCAGATGACCTGAGTTCTAATCCCTGCTCTGCCACTTGTCTGCTGTGTGACTTTAGGAAGTCACAATTTCTCAGTGCCTCAGTTACCTCATATGATAAAATGGGGATTAAGACTATGAGCCCCATGTGGGACATGGACTGTGTCAATCTAATTTGTATCTATCCCAGCACTTAATACAGTGTCTTGTATATAGTAAGCACATAAATACCATAAAAAAGTTACCCACAATGAAGATGTACTTAACCAGCAGCATCCCTCAGATAACTCTGTCCTACCTAAATTTCTTATTTTTCCCCATTAGAGTTGGGCAGAGGATAGAAAAATGGGCAGAATTCTAGCTTTCAAGATACAAGGTCATCATGACCTGCCACCAGCTAAGTGACCCAAAGAAGCTGGAAATTTCTCTTTCGTTATTTTGGTCCCTTTGCTTATGTTAGAAGACATTCCAAGAAGACTAAAACAGAACTCCTAACTATCCAATCTAATATGTAAACACATCTTTTCAATATTTTGTTTTTTACTTGGAAAAAGTTTCTATTGACTTTTGCCAAAAACAATTTCACTGTGTTGGAGACCACCCTGCATGGTACAAGAGAAGGGTAATAGGTTAAACACTAGAATGTACAAAACAAAACAGAAAGGCAAGCATTATATGTTAGATTATCACAGTGCATCCAGATGAGGGTAATTCATGTTTAAGGGCAGGTAAACTTCATTATTCCTAATAGAATGAGAAGCAGCATGGCTCAGTGGAAGGAGCCCAGGCTTGGGAGTCAGAAGTCATGGGCTCAAATCCCAGCTCTGCCAATTGTCAGCTGTGTGACTTTGGGCAAGTCACAACTTCTCTGTGCTTTAGTTACCTCATCTGTAAAATGGGGATGAAGACTGTAAGCCCCACGTGGGACAACCTGATCACCTTGTATCTTCCCCAGTGCTTAGAACAGTGCTTTGCACATAGTAAGCGCTTAACAAATGCCATCTTTATTATTATTATTATAGACTGGAAATGCTAATAGCACCCATAAACCTGGTGTAAATTTGCTTGTAGTTCATTCTATTTGTGATAGACACATGGATTCATTCCAAATATAAAACTAATTCCCAAAGTGACTGCAATACTTTTTTCTCTGGAAACTCCAGATTGAGCCCAGATGTTTGTTGGCTTTTTTTAATGGTATTCGTTAAGCACTTACTGTGTACTAGGCACTGTACTAAGTACTGGGGTAGATACAAGCTAATCAGGTTGAACACAGTCCATGTCCTACATGGAGCTCACAGTATTAATCCCCATTTTACAGATGAGGGAACTGAGGCAGAGAAGTTAAGTGATTTGTCCAAAGTCACACAGCAGATAAGTGGCAGGCCAGAATTAGGACCCAGATCCTTCTGACTCCCAGGCCTTTCCTCAATCAAGTAGGGCATGCTGCTTCTTGTTATGTGAGTAATTCCATTCCACTGATGCACCTCCTCCATTATAATTATAATGATTATAATCCCAGTGATTGATTTATTGATGATATATCTAGATAGCTGGAGTAAAGGTGCAGCTATTTGATGCAGCTTATCCAGGTAAATTGCTACTCTAGACTATGTCGCTGTGGACTGGAATCATGTCTACCAACTGTTATATTGTATTCTCCCAAGCGCTTAATATAGTGCTCTGTATACTGTAAGCACTCAATGAAGATCCAGCCTTAATTGGTTATTTGCAGACCAAGATTTAATCTGCAGGAATGAAGTAACATTTATATATTTGTGAGCACTTATGTGTAGAGTACTATTCAATACTCTTGAGGGAGTACAGTACAATGGAGTTGGTACACACAATTCTTTCCCTCAAGGAATCTGCAATCTAGAATCTACTGCTTCACTTTTTTGGTTAGAATGGATTCCAGAACTGAATTTAGGGGCAGGTAAATTAGGTGGTCCCTCAATGTTTCAAATTTGAATGGGTCCTTTCCAACCTTCTGAATATAAGTAGTGCAAATACACCAAAATAGGTTGTCAATGTGCAGCAGCTGAGTGCAACAACATATCAATCAATCATATTTATTGAGGGTTTACTGTGTGCAGAGCACTGTACTAAGTGCTTGGGAAGTACAAGTTGGCAACAAATAGAGACAGTCCCTAGCCAAATGTGGGCTCACAGTCTAAAAGGGGGAGACAGAGAACAAAGCCAAACATACTAACAAAATAAAATAAATAGAATAGATATGTACAAGTAAAATAAATAAATAAATAAATAGAGTAATAAATATATACAAACATATATACATATATACAGGTGCTGTGGGGAAGGGAAGGAGGTAAGATGAGGGGGATGGAGAGGGAGACGAGGGTGAGGGGAAGGAAGGGGCTCAGTCTGAGAAGGCCTCCTGGAGGAGGTGAGCTCTCAGTAGGGCCTTGAAGGGAGGAAGAGAGCTAGCTTGGCGGATGGGCAGAGGGAGGGCATTCCAGGCCCCGGGGGATGACGTGGGCCGGGGGTCGATGGCGGGACAGGCAAGAACGAGGCACGGTGAGGAGATTAGCGGCAGAGGAGCGGAGGGTGCGGGGTGGGCTGTAGAAGGAGAGAAGGGAGGTGAGGTAGGAGGGGGCGAGGTGATGGAGAGCCTTGAAGCCCAGGGTAAGGAGTTTCTGCTTGATGCTCAGATTGATTGGTAGCCACTGGAGATTTTTGAGGAGGGGAGTAAAATGCCCAGAGCATTTCTGGACAAAGACAATCCGGGCAGCATCATGAAGTATGTATTGAAGTGGGGAGAGACATGAGGATGGGAGATCAGAGAGAAGGCTGATACAGTAGTCCAGATAGGATAGGATGAGAGCTTGAACGAGAAGGGTAGCAGTTTGGATGGAGAGGAAAGGGTGGATCTTGGCAATGTTGCGGAGCCGAGACCGGCAGGTTTTGGTGACAGCTTGGATGTGAGGGGTGAATGAGAGAGCAGTGTCTAGGATGACACCAAGTTTGCGGGCTTGTGAGACGGGAAGGATGGTAGTGCCGTCAACAGAGATGGGAAAGTCAGGGAGAGGGCAGGGTTTGGGAGGGAAGACAAGGAGTTCAGTCTTGGACATGTTAAGTTTTAGGTGGCGGGCAGACATCCAGATGGAGATGTCCTGAGGCAGGAGGAGATGCGAGCTCAGTCCTCCTCTGGGGATGGGCAGAAGAACCTCGGTCTCATCGGAGTGAAGTGGCACTGGAGCTTCTCCTCTGGTCCCAGCCCGTGGACATGTCGAGTTGGCTGAACTATGGCTGAACTATAGTTCTATAGTTCATATAGTTCATGTGAACTATAGTTCATATGGCTGAACTATCCCAGTGGAAAACAGACACAAGACTCTCTAAGCATTTGACTTCATCCCCAAGTCCAGTGGCTAGTTCTAGCAATATGGATGATCATTCATTCATTCATTCAGTTGTATTTATTGAGTGCTTACTGTGTGCAGAGCACTGTACTAAGCGCTTCGAAAGTACAAATTGGCAACATATAGAGATGGTCTCTACCCAACAGTGGGATCACAGTCTAGAAGGGGGAGACAGACAACAGAACAAAACAAGTAGACATTTGTCAATACCATCAGAATAAATAGAATTATAACTATATACACATCAGTAATAAAATAGAGTAATAAATATGTACAAATATACACAAGTGCTGTGGGGAGGGGACGGGGGTAGGGCTGGGGGGGGCGATGGGGGCGGAGGAGGAGAGGAAAAAGGGGACTCAGTCTGGAAAGGCCTCCTGGAGGAGGTGAGCTCTCAGTAGGGCTTTGAAGAGAAGACGAGATCTACTTTGGCAGATGTGTGGATGGAGGGCATTCCAGGCCAAAAGTAGGATGTGGGCCAGGGGTCGATGGCATGACAGGCAAGAACAAGGCACAGTGAGGAGATTAGTGGCAGAGGAGCGAAGTGTGTATGTTGGGCTGTAGAAGGAGAGAAGGAAGGTGAAGTAGGAGAGGAAAGGTGATGGAGAGCTTTGAAACCTAGAGTGAGGAGTTTTTGCTTCATTCAAAGGTTGGCAGGCAACCACTGGAGATTTTTGAGGAAGGCAGCGACATGCCCAGAGTGTTTTTGTAGGAAGATAATCTGGGCAGCAGAGTGAACTATAGACTGAAGCAAGGAGAGACAGGAGGATGAGAGGTCAGAAAGGAAACTGATGTAGTAATCCAGTCGGGATAGGATGAGAGATTGAACCAGCAAGGTAGCGGTTTGGATGGAGAGGAAAAAGCGGATCTTGGCAATGCTGTGGAGGTGAGACTGGCAGGTTTTGGTGACAGATGGATGTGGCGTGAATGAGAGAGCAGAGTCAAGGGTGACACCAAGGTTGCAGGCTTGTGAGACGGGAAGGACAGTAGTGCCATACACAGAGATGGGAAAGTCAGGGAGAGGACAGGGTTTGGGAGAGAAGATAAGGAGCTCAGTCTTGGACTTGTTGAGTTTTTGATGGTGGGTAGACATCCAGATGGAGATGTCCTGAAGGCAGGAGGAGATACGAACCTAGAAGGAGGGAGAGAAAACAGGGGTGGAGATGTAGATTTGGGTGATCAGTGAATGCTTTCATTTTTTAGAGAATGGATGGGGCAGGCAGGGCTGGTGGGGGAGGTGTCTTGCCCCAATGCCTTGGGCTGTAGATTAAAGCCCAGATTTCTCCAGGTGGGGAGGATTAAAATGGGATGATCTGCTGGCTAAGGTGAATTATGGTTCAGAGTTGTATTATCACATTTCAGAGGCAGAAACTGCTTCAAGATCAGACACCCAGCACATGATCCAGCAATCCTTAGGGACAACCAAGCACTGTACTAAGTGCAGGGGTAGATATAAAATAGTCATGGGACTCATAGTCTAAATAGGAGGGAGAACAGGTAGTGAATGTACATTTTACAAATGAGGAAACTGGGACACCAAGAACTAAAGAGACTTGCCACACAACATCATTAATGGTATTTATTGAATACTTACTACGTGCAGAGCACCATGCTAAGCACTTGGGAGAGTACAATACAAACAGAGTTAGCAGACATGATTCTTGCCCCCAATGAGTTTACAGCAGGCTAATGGCAGAGCTGGAATTAAAACCCAGGTCCTATGACTCTCAGGCCTGTGATCTTTCAACTAGGCCAGGCTGATTCTCGTTATCCATGTACTTCATTCACGGATAAATTACATCATCCATGTACCAAGCATTTAGTACTGTGCTTTACACACAGTAAGCATTCAAACACCATTGATTGACACACTTCCCTTTCCCCCCAGACATTAGTTCAGCCCTGGTCAGGTGCAGGGCCAGGTTCAGACCCTATGTTTCTTGGATTCATCTTGAGTGAAGCTACCAGGTTAAGCTCAAGATATTCAGTCTGTGTAGATCTCTACTACTAATAATATTAATAATTGTGGTATTTGTTGAGCACTTACTGTGTATTTGTTAAACCCTTACTGTGTACCCTGTCACTAAATGCTGAGGTAGATACAAAATAATTGGGTTGGACACAGACCCAGTCCCGCATTGGGCAAGTAGTCTTAATCCCCATTTTACAGATGAAGGAACTGAGATACAAATAAGTTAGTGACTTGCCCAAGGTCATATAGCAGACAAGTGAACACAGGCCCTTTGACTCCTAAACCCATGCTCTTTCCAGTAGGCCATGCTACCTCTAGCCAAAAAGCAGTCATTTGTATTTATTGAGTGCTTACTGTGTACAGAGCACTGTACTAAGTGCTTGGGAGCACACAATATAAAATATAACAGATACGTTCCCTGGCCACAATGAAACAGATTACTTGCTTTAAACCCACATCTCTGGGACTGTCAGGATACCAAATTTGGGGATTAGAAGTATTTGTCTAAAGGACTTTCATATGGGCAGTAACATAGTGAAAGAATTAATTGTGCTTTCAAAAGTATCCAAACAAATTAGAGAAAAGCTCACTCCAGGGTTAGCTGACTCTTTAATGTTCTCAATGTGCTAGGTCTTGTATGGAGCTTTAAAGGCCTTGATCTCTGATCTCATAAAATTTATATTCTAAAGACAGCCCCAGCTCAAATCTGGCTCTTTCTTCCTTTCTCTGAGTACCAGGAGAAACCAAGAGACCCAGGAATTAGCCCTTTCTGCAAGTAAGGGGCAATAGGTCTATCCAATCAGTGTTTAAGATTTCTAACCAAATAACCACATAGGGCATTTCATGAGGTAGATAGGCCCTGATGTGCATCTAGCTTTATTGCTATTTATTCTGATGACTTGACACCTGTCCACATGTTTTGCTTTGTTGTCTGTCTCCCCCTTCTAGACAGCCTGTTGTTGGGTAAGGACCATCTCAATATGTTGCCAACTTGTACTTCCCAAGCGCTTAGTACAGTGCTCTGCACATTATAAGCACTCAATAAATACAATTGAATGAATCAATGACTGAATGATAATTAGCTGGCTAATGTGAACAGAGAGGACCTCAGTAACTACCAAGAGAGCACCTCCTGGGTAATGATGCTACAGTACAGCATCAGCATTATGTGGTGTTCACTCAGGGATTAAGTGGATCTTGAACATAGAATGATTTCATGAAATTTTCGAAGTTCTCCATCCCTGTCCTCCTAACTCACTTTTTGCTCTCCATGCGCCACAGTGCTCACAACTGGCAGGGACAAGAAAGTTCTAGTGTTATTTTCAACAACAGTCACTACGATCATTTTCTTCCTGAAGTCTCAGAACAATGTTTATCCGTCATTCTTGATGGGATCCTGCCCACCCCATCATCACAAAGAGAAATGTGACCAAGGCTTAGAAGACATATAAACCTTAGTTAAAGACAGGAAAAAAGCCTCAGGGTCCATACCTTCATTAGTTGAATGGGACACCATACATGGCCATGATTTACAGTCCAAAAAGTAAGTTCTGGCCACTTTGGTTGGTTTGGACCCCGTGGCCTTCACTGGTCAGTGCAACATCTGAAACTCAGTACTCCCTGAAAATGGCCATTCAGAGCAACTCCACCAAACTCAATGGAAAAAGCACAGACCTGGGAGTCAGAAGGACCTGGGTTCTAATCCCAGCTCCACCATGTGTTGCTGTGTGACCTTGGGAAAATAATTTCACTTCTCTGTTCCTCAGTTTCTTCAACTTTAAAATGGGAGATTAAATACCTTTTCTCCCTCCTATTTAGACTGTGAGTCCTGTACATAACAAGGACTGTGTCCAATAGCAGTGTGGTGTAGTGGATGGAGTACGGTCCTGGGAGTCAGAAGATCATGGGTTCTAATACCAGCTCCACCACTTGTGACCTTGGGTAAATCAATCAATCATATTTATTGAGCACTTACTGTGTGCAGAGCACTGTACTAAGCCCTTCGGAAGCGCAAGTTGGCAACATATAGAGACGGTCCCTACCCAACAGTGGGTTCACAGTCTAGAAGGGGGAGACAGAGAACAAAACCAAATATATTAACAAAATAAAATAAATAGAATAGCTATGTACAAATAAAATAAATAAATAGAGTAATAAACATGTACAAACATATATACATATATACAGGTGCTGTGGGGAAGGGAAGGAGGTAAGGCAGGGGGGATGGAGGGGGGAGGAGGGGGAGAATCACTTCATTTCTCTGAGCCTCAATTACCTAATCTGTAAAATGGAGATTGAGACTGTGAGCCCCATCTGGGATAGGAACTGTGTCCAACCGATTTGCTTGTATCCCCCCAGCACTTAGTACAGTCCCTGGAATATAGCAAATGCTTAACAAATACCACAATTAATTTGTATGTATCCTAGCACTTAGAACAGTGTTTAACACACCAAGTACTTAACAAATTGTGGCTTAGAGGAAAGAGCACAGGCTTGGGAGTCAGAGGACATGGGTTCTAATCCCACCTCTGACACTTGACTGCTGTGTGACTTTGGGCAAATCACAACTTCTCTGGGCTCAGTTACCTCATCTGTAAAATGGGGATTGAGACTGTAAACCCCACATGGGACAACCTGATTACCTTGAATCTACCCCAGCACTAAGAACAGTGCTTGGCACATAGTAAGCGTTTAACAAACACCATCATCATCATCATCAAATACCATTAAAAAATGTACCTGGGAAGGCCTAATCTTGAGGCTGGTTAGTGACTGCACATTCTAAAATACCAGAAAAACCAATGGCTCAAGGGTAAGGATGCACAGACACTTCCTCAAAAAAATTTCTTCCCTTTTTCCTTAATCTCAGTCACCTCATCTGTAAAATGGGCATTAAGGCTGTGAGTCTCACATATTACGTAGACTGTGACCAACCTGATTAGCTTGTTTCTACCCCACTGCCTAGTTTAGTGTCTGGCACATAGTAAGCACTTAACACCATTAAAAAAACCTAATTACCAAGGCAATCTCTTGTTCTCCTAGGAAAGTATGACACAGAATGGACCTATCATGAAAAGGTAGGGAGAACATGAATCCGAAGGTAAATAGAAAACCTTTGAAAGCCACTGGACTCCAGGCATTTTCTCCTTAAATACATAAAAAACATTAACCTCTCAACTTTTGATGAATTTCAAAATGTGCCTTTACCCATACCTAATGGCTTTTGCTTTTCTAGTCCAAATTATCTCATAGGAACTTTGATGGTAGGTAAAATGGGGCAGAGTGTACACAATTACTGAAGTGAATTTACACTGTGCTTAATAAAACTGAAAAAGCCTTAATGATTTTTGTTGGTGATTTAATTTCTAAAGGCAAAAGCTTAATCATTTAATAGCTTCATTAAGAAAACACCAAAGGAAGTTATAAAAGAGGATCATCCATTTCTTATGAGAAATTACTTTCTTAACACTCCATATAAGACAGAATTGAGAGTGTGCATTGGAAAACTTTAAAATACTTTAATGGCAGCAAAATACAAATAGTGTCAAAGTTTTTTTCTAAATTTCACTAATAAAGCACCTATATTTACAAGAACATGAAAGTGCTAACAAAAAAGAGGTTAACAAAAGAGATGCATGTGGTTTTTCTTGGTGAAGAAATATACTATATAAGGTTGATTGTTGGGCACTAAAATGATGTTCAAATGTAAGTTTGAATAAAATACTATGTCTTGGAATTTGGATTAAAAATAAACATAAAAATAAGACATTTAACAGACAATTCTGCATGTGTATTTTGATTCTAGGGAAAATCTTGTGAATTAACTAATGCTTTCCACTGGGATGTGGAAAATGTGACCTCATTAGCACCAGGTTTGTCATTTTACTCTATAGCAAAAGAATTAATTGCAATGTATTAATGTAATTAGTGTTGTTTTTAATGTGCGCCGGGAAACAATAAAACTTTTTATTGGGGAAATGCAATGCGTTTTTTTCACTACAGCATTAGCAGGAGGTTTCTGATAGGATAGCCAATCAGTGTCACCAGGTGGAACCCTCTCATAATGAAGTAATAAAATTGGACTCTGAAATAGTAAAATCTGTTTATGGCAAAACTATGTTTTGCCCTAATCTCATCAGAACAGGTGCCCTTACCCTATTTCATTTTGTAATCCCATTTACAATTTTTTTCAAAGAGAATAATATTTATATCTGAGGTTATACAAATAATTAACATGGTAAATCACACTTTCTTCCTGATATTATGCCTGATATTCCCCTCCTTCCCTCTGACCTATTTGGTTTGCAATCAAGATCATTAGACTCTAGAAGAGAGGTCTACATAGGAATATTGAAATCTAATGCTTTTAATTGTCTAATGAAATTTTGCACATACCGTATTGCTAGTGTAATATAACCACAGGTGCATTTACTGTTAAAGGGAAAAAATGCAGGATTCTTTTTTTTTTCCCCTTCAGAAATGGTAATTGCCAATCTTCTTTCTAAAAATTCACTCATATATTCATGATATTAATGAATAACTTCAGAGACTCGGGACAGATGGTTTGGGGGTTTTGACCACAAAGTCTTTTGCATATTTTCAATGGACAAGGAAATGAAGCAAAGTCTTTTCATTCTCCCTCAGACTGTAAACTCCCTGTGGGCAAGGACTGTGTATACTAACTCTATCACACTGTACTTTACCCAGCACTTAGTACAGTGCTCTGGATACAGTAAGCACTCAAATGCAATTAATTGAGTGATTAATACTTAAAGTGACCCTACAAAAATATTGCAGGTTTCAACACTGACCTTAAATAGGGGCCAGTTGGGATCATGGCTTTAAATTAGAAGAATTTGGCTATGTCTTGAGGGGAGCTTAAAGTGACAAATGAACTCTGTTATAGAATCTCTTCCTGAAAAACAAAGATTTTCAGTGCTTTTCAATCTACTCCACATGTTGAATCAAGTCAGTTGATGAGCATAAACTTTCACTCCAGCTTTTCTGCCCCACATCTCCTGCTTTCTTTTTTGCCATATCTAGGTAGTCAATCATATCTAAACAATATTCAGCTCTAGTGAGCGTAAAATGTAACAGTGTTGGTAGGCGTTCTCTGCCCACAGACATTTAAAAAAAATTAAAGAAGGAGCATGGCCAAATGGATAGAGAAGAGAACTGGCCTGGGAGTCAGAAAGACTTGGGTTCTAATCCCAGCTCTGCCACCTGTGTGCTGTGTGACCTTGGACAAGCCACTTCACTTCTCTGGACCTCAGTTACCTTGTCTGGAAAATGGGGGTTGAGACTGTGAGCCTCACATGGGACAGGACTGTGTCCAACCTGATTTGCTTGTATCCACCCAAGTACTTAGTACAGTGCCTGGCACATAGTAACCACTTAACAAATGTCACCATTTTTGTAGAAATAGGTACGTTAATCCTGTGGGGCCTAGTTTGATGGTGAATATCAAGTGCTTAAAGGGCACAAATCCAAATGCAAGGGTGGCACAGAAGGAAGAGTGAAGGCATCTTGGAGAAGGTGTGATTTTAATAAGGCGTTGAAGGTGGGGAGAGTGATAATCTGTCAGGTATGAAGAGGGCGGTAGCTCTGGGTTAGAGGCAAAATGTGGTTGAGGGGTTGTCAGCAAGACAGATGAGATCAAGGTACAGCTTGGAAGCAGTGTGGCTCAGTGGAAAGAGCACAGGAATGGGAGTCAGAGGTCATGTGTTCTAATCCTTGCTTTGTCACTTGTCAGCAGTGTGACTTTGGGCAAGTGACTTCACTTCTCTGTGCCTCGGTTACCTCATCTATAAAATGGGGATTAAGACTGTGAGCCTCACCTGGGACAACCTGATTGGGATAACCTGATTACTTTGTATCTCCCCAGTGCTTGGCACATAGTAAGCTCTTAACAAAAATGCCATCATCATCATCATTAGAGGAGCAAAGTGAGCATGCTGGGTTGTACTGGAAACCAGGAAGGTAAAATGACGATGATGGCATTTGTTAAGCACTTACTATGTGCAAAACACTGTTCTAAATGTTGGGGGATACAAGATAATCAGGTTGTCCTACATGGGGCTCATAGTCCTAATCCCCATTTTACAGATGCAGTAATTGAGGCTCAGAGAAGTTAAGTGACTTTCCTAAGGTCACACAGCATTCATGTGGCGGAGCCGGGATTAGAACCCATGACCTCTGACTCCCAAGCCTGGACTCTTTCCACTGAGCCATGCTGGAGGGCATGAGCTGATTGAGTGCTATAAGCCAGTGGTAAGGAGTATCCATTTGATACAGAGGTATATGGGCAATCATTGGAGGTTTCTGAGGCATAGGGAGAGGTGGACCAAACTTGTTTCTAGAAAAATGCTCCATATAACAGAGTGAAGTTTGGACTGGAGTGGGGAGACACAGAAGGCAGGGAGGTCATTGAGGAGGCTCATGCAGTTGTCAAGGCAGGATATAAGTGCTTGGATCAGTGAGTAGCAGAGAAGAGGAGGGGAGGATTTTAGCAGTGTTAAGGTAGAATTAACAGGATTTGGTGACAGATTGAATAAGAAGCACCAGAGCCTAGTGATAAGGAACTAGTAATAAGGAACTGATTTATGTAAAGACCCAGGCCTGGAAGTCAGAGCACCTGCATTCTAATCTAGGCTCTGCCACTTGCTGGCCATGTGACCTTGGACAAGTTCCTTGCTTCAGTTCCCTTATCTGCAAAATTGGAATTCAATAGCCATTTTCCCTCCTACTTAGAATGTGAGCCCCATGTGAGACCTGATCATTTTGTACTACCCAAATGCTTAGTACAGTGCTTGGCACATAGTACAAACTTAGTGAATAATCACAATTATCAATTATTATTACTATTTATGTAGACATGTCATCCTCTCCTGTGTCATCTGTCCTCCTAATTGACCTATGAACTAACCCTTCTATCACCTTTTCCTTTGGGGTTTTCATTTTCCCTACTATATCGACATTTATTTTAGCCCTTTCTTCACTGCTCCTCTCTTCCCTTCCTCCTTGACAGCCTAACACATTCCCCACCGCCTGTACTTTCCTGTCACTCTCACTACACTGAATTTCTCCCACTGCCACCTCTCTTGAATTTCAACTGCTTGTTGTGGGCAGGGAACATGTCTAGCAACTCTGTTATAGTGTACTCTCCCAAGTGCTAAATACAGTGCTCTGCACACAGTAAATGCTGCATGGAGTAGTGGAAAGAGTATGGGCCTGGGAGTCAGATGGTCATGGGTTCTAATTTTTACTCTGCCACTTGTCTGCTGTGACCTTGGACAAGTCACTTCACTGTGCTTAGTTACCTCATCTGTAAAATGGGGATTGAGGCTGTAAGCCTCTCATGGAACAGGGATCCCGATTTGCTTGTACCCACCCCAGCACTTAGAACAGTGCCTGGCACATAGTAAGTGCTGAATACCATTATTTATAAAATTGCATTTTTATTTAAATATGACTGACTTTGGAAGGTGTCACGTGGGCCTTGACCATTGCTTCAGCCCATAGCCTGCTTCATCTGCTTCATTTGAGCAGGATGAACTTAATTTTGCACAACCAGTTTGATCTTCTAGACTGTGAGCCCACTGTTGGGTAGGGACCGTCTCTATATGTTGCCAACTTGTACTTCCCAAGCGCTTAGTACAGTGCTCTGCACACAGTAAGCGCTCAATAAATACGATTGATTGATTGATTGATTGATCTTCCTGTGTCCTCACTTAGCTGGTCTCTTCATAGCCCCACTGGGTCAAGTCAATCTTCCTGCATCAGGTTTTCTTTTGAATGATTGGCTGGTATAGGTAGGCACAAGACCTGTGACAGATATCTATTTTAACCAAACTGTTTGCTGGAAGGCTCTTGGAAGACATGTGAGTCAATCTGAAAACAAATTAAGTATCTAATATCCTTACTCTCCCAAGCACTTACTATGAACATAGTGCACACATAGTGCATGCTTGCATACCATCGATTGACTGACCAAGGCCAGCAGAGGAAAAACAGAAATAGATCATAATAATTATGGTACTTGTTAAGTGCTTACTATGTGCCAAGCACTGGTCTAAGCACTCGGGGAGATACAAGTTAATCAGGTTGGGCACAGACCCGGTGCCACATGGGACTTCCAGTCTCAATCTCCATTTTACAAATGAGGTAACTGAGGCTCAGAGAAGTGAAGTGACTTGCCCAAGGTCACACAGCAGACATGTGGTGAGCTGGGATTAGAACCCAGACCCATGCTTTTTCCACTAAGCCATCATAATGTATTACTTACCACACATAGACATTTTTCTAAAAGATAAAGAACTATGCCCCAACATTAAGACTTCTAAAGATGTGACTTTTACTATACAATGGAGGGTGAAGAAGAAATTTTCATTAATTGCTATAGACAGCGTTATAACTCTGTATTCCAACAGAACCTATGTTCAGAAAGTCCACACTTCCACAAACTAAACAGTACTATTAGAACTTAAATAGTTAAATCCAATTCCCAAAACTCCTGGATTAGATGAGGAAGCAGCCTAATCATGGAAGAAATCAGGCTCACATGTTTAGTGGAATGACCAGAGCTTTTCTTGGGATAATCGAAAGAGAATGAGGGAGAAAATTCAAAATTATTTTGACTTATGAAAGTGAAGAAAGGTCATTAGAAAGACTTGAACATCTATAAAGCTTCTTAAATCCTTCCTACTTATAATGCATGGAGTAAAGCCTACAGGAAAGCTACAGCTACAAAAATTACAAATGGTAATGCTATTATTTGGCACATAATTGCCCAAGGCATTCAATATAAAGATTTTACAAAGGTGTCAACTGATATATAGCAAACACATAAACAGTCTCCAACACTGTAAAATATGCAAGTAGAGCTCAGGCTAAATATTAAGCATATGAATTATATATTTTGCAACATGAACAGAGAAAATGCTAGCTAGTCACCATAGTTAAAATGAGCAATAAATACCAGATTAATATGGCCCCATCTTCTTGTGGAGTTTTAGTTTTGTGGGGTTTTTTCATTTTGTTAGGTTTTTAGCCTCCTTCCTAAGTTTGATTCTCAAATCATGTTCTCTTGGGTTGGATAATGAAGTGATTAGACTTTTCTGTTCTGGTGCTGTTACATATTTAAAGCAGGTTACCGTTCTGCCTTATTCTAACATCAGGACCTGTTTTGGGTGCCAGAAATTTGAAACATGAACAGCAATAGCTTTTTCCTGCCAAGATAAGAGTTTGCTGCTGAAGCCAAACATATGTTGATCTTTCTCCTCCCTTAGGACATTTCTGGATAAGGAGGGAATGGGACTCTACCTCAATGGCTATGGGAAGCTTTATGACACAGAGGAGACTGTTTTTTTTCCTTTTAGTAATCTTTATTAAGGGGCGGGATATTTGTTTTTATTCTACTACAGTCCAACTTTACCTTGGCCTGTCCACTCACCAGGAGTAGCTAAGGAACTGATTTATCTAAAGGCAAAAAAGACTCTTCATTTGACTCGTTTTTATCTGCTTAAATTGCTAATTATAAGTTGGTGAATCATTCTCTTCAGGTGATGGTTTTTGACCTAAAATTATTTTAGAATGAAAAGGAAGTCCTGAAACATTTCTTCAGATGTTTTAGAAGACTACAGTGGGACTTTTGGGGGTTATGGATTAATTACTACAGGCTATATATTTGCCTCCTTGTGAAAGGCTGTGTTCATCTGAGTAGCTCCATTATGCGTTACAGAACTTCACAATCCCAAACAAGATTGCCTAAATTGGTAAGATTTCCTAAATAAATGGATAAAGCAAATAAAACAATGCTCATATTGTGTTGGGGAGGTGGGGCAGGGAGGGATTTCAATGCCAAAGTTTATTTTATTAGACCACAAAGATGTGCAGCCTGGGAGAGAAATGTTGCCTCCGTATCATTGGGACTTCCCTTCAGCTGCTGCTCTAGCCTGGGAAGGATGAAGTGACACCAGCAGCGTGAGGCCTTCTTAATCTTTAGAATGATGGGAAGATATTTGTAGCTGCAGTTGGGATTGTTATGGATTTTGGACTCTGAGCCAATGGATCCCGAAACTCTTGTCCTCGAGCCCATGGTACCCAACTGGTCTTATTGTAGGAAAACAGTTTAGCCTAATGGAAAGAGTATGGCCTTGAGAGTCAGAAGTTTTAATCCTTCTCTGCCACTTACCTTCTGGGTGACCTTGGCAAAATCACTTAATCGTTCATTGCCTCAATTTCCTCATCTCTTAAAAACCTGTTCTCCCTTCTACTTAGACTCTGAGTCCCATTTACGGAAGGGACCGTGTTCACCCTGATTATCTTGCACCTTCTCCAGCACTTAGTATACAGTGCTTCACACAAACTAAGTGCTTAAATGCTACAATTATTATTCTATTCATTTTTTTCTATGACATGTTTTTGTCTCCTCTTGACCCCAGTCTTATTCTCAGATTTGTGAACACCTTGGAGTCCAGGGGCTATGACTAATTTTCAATTGTATATATTTTTCCCAGTGCTTAATAAACACTGGTGCTTAATTCATATTATTACTACTACCTGGGTAGAGTTGGGTCAGAAAGATTTGTTCCAAGGAAATTAACTTCTCCAGTAAGATGTCAAATAATTAGTGGATCAAACCTGTAATGGCAATGAAACCATTTCCTCTGAAAACCTTGATGGTACTTGGACATCTTTTTGTTTAATTTGAGTTCTGGCTGGATTAAGAGGGCCATAAATATTACTTTTTCACCCTCCCTCATTACTATTACTGAGTGCCCCACAAGGTTCTCCTAGTAGGTGTAAACTCCTAGAAGTCTGAATTGTTTCACAGATAACTGGGGTTTTAGGTATTAAAATCCCAGTAATAAAATAGAATTGGTTTTGATTACAGTACTGTAGAATTTCAATGAGTTGCTGTTCTCAGTTGAAAACACCAAACTAAGCCTTTCTTTGGCTATACCTTTCATTAACTTTTTCCTTTGCAGTATCTTCTATTATCCAACTGTTTGATTTTAAATGAGAGATAGACAAACACAGAAACACACCCTCACAGAAAGAGAGAGAGACTAGAGCCATCAAAACTGAAACTGCTGGCAGCGCAGAAAACACATTGGAGTTGGAAGGCAAGGTTCACAGACATCACTGTGGTCATGATTTTGTTTAGAGCCTGAGGGTTGACTGCATTGGAGAGGCTGGGAGAAGGTAGTGTATAGTCATGGAAGGGTGCAGAGGGACAGAGAAGGGGATGGGCAACTCCTTTGCATAGTGGTTTGTTTCTATCAGGAAGGATAAGCATAGCTAGAATTAAACAAAAAAAGCCCTTTAATGGAAATTTCTTCTAGAAGATTAATGTTTCCATGAACATAGAACTACAACAATTTTCTTCATTTTTTTCCTGTTTTAAAGATTGATTGTGTTTAATTTCAGAGCACACTGTCAAAATATTTTATTGTAATTTTTAAAAAATATTTTTCCATGATGTTTATATTAATAACTCCTTGGAAACCTGGAGCTGAAATTTGACTCTCTCCCATTTTATTTATTTTTGTCCAATTGTGGAAACTTGCTGATTTCTATTGCAAGTTTGGCCTGTGTCCTGGATTGTATTCACATATTTGTTGATATAAGATTGATCAAGAGGGTCAAATGTATTTTAACCTTCCTAAAATGAAGAATTTTCAATAATGTAGTTCATGAAAAAGGTACAGTGGGACTTTCATTGTGTTTTCTAACAGTGTAATACTAAGTCCCACTGAAATACTGCACCAAATAACAAGGTTAATCATTAAGTGTTAGCCCAGCTGATGTTAAAAAATCACCTTGACCATGTCAAAATGTTATGGAGAAATACTAGCATTTACTGCCTCGTCTTTCACTAATGACAACATCTTTACTTCTCTTCCTCAGCTATTAAGAAGAGTTGAAAATCATGAGATCCAAGTTTGGGCTTTTTTTATAGTATTTGTAAGCACTGTATGTCAAACACTGTTCTAACCACTGGGTAGATGCAAGTTAATCAGGTTGGACACAGTTTCTATTCCACATGGGGCTCACCGTCTAGGTAGGATGGAGAACAGGATAACTGAGGCCCAGAGAAGTTAAGTGGCTTGCCCAAGGTCATACAGTAAATGATTGGTAAAGCTGGTAGAACTCAGGTCATCTGACTCTCAGGGCCATGCTCTTTCCACTAGGCATGCTGCTTCTCTAGGCCACACTGCTTCTTTAAACTTTGAAAAGTATAAAACACAAGCATTCTCAGTTTCAAGCTACTTATTCTGACCTTACATCCCTACACTTCTGTTTCTAAACATGAGAAATTAGAGGTTCCAAAGATGGTGGTTCTAGAGGCAGAGAGCAGTAGGGGTTACAAAGAAGCTCTCAGATAGGACTGATTGGTTGAATTTAAGCCCATTAAAAACTATAAGCATTAAGAGGCACAACGGGATAATTCACTGCTCTACCTAAAGGCAAATGATGCCCTATGGCAGATGTGAACATTATCTTCAGTCTTTGAAGTTCAGAAGTTTAATGATGGCTACTGTGGCTCCAGCTCTCCTTTCTGTCAGATTTTTCCCTAGAGTAATTTTCCCCATCTCTCAGAGCTTGATAGAAATAAAGTTTAAATATTGGCAATTATTGTTCAGTTCAAGTTTGGAGCCCATTCTAGAACATTCATTATTAATACATTTTTATCATACCTACATTTCCTAAAATCTATTTCAGGTTTTGTTTTAAATCATTAGTGTTTTCCCTCACCAATCCCACCCTACATCAGTTTAAAGTCTTCAAACTGACGCCTCAAACTAAACATGTTCAAATCAGAACACTTCATCTTCCCACCCAAATCCTGTCTTCTCATGTCTTTCCCATTACTACAGATGACATTACTAGCCTCCCTATTTCACAAGCATCTAATCTTGGCACTATCCTCTTTCAACCCCTCTATGTCATTCAATCCACAATTCAGTTTCACCAAATACTGTAAGTTCTACAGGCACAACATTGCTAAAATTCATGCTTTCCTCTCCATCTACAAAACTACTATGCTGATCCAAACTCTTATCATTTGACTACTGCATCAGTCTCCTTGCTTGACCTCCCTGCCTCTCCCACATCCAGTCCATAATTCACTCAGCTGCCCAGATAACTTTTTTTAAAAAAACTGTTCAGTCCACATCTCCCCAATCCTCAAGAACTTTCAGTGGTTGCCCATCCACTTCCACCTGAAGCAGCAACTCATCACTGGCTTTCAAACACTGAATCATCTCATCCCCTCCTACGCTACTTCACTGATTTCCTACTACAACCCAACCCTCACACTTTGTTCCTTTAACACCAACTCACTCACTGTAACTCAATCTCCTCTATCCAACCACTATTTATGGTATTCGTTAAGGGCTTAATACATGTCAGGCTCTGTATTCAGTGCTGAACTAGGTATAGATAGCCCTTGCCCACATCCTCCCTCTGGCCTGGAACTTCCCCTCTCTGCACGTACAACAGACCACTATTCTTCTCACCTTCAAACCCTTACTAAAAATCACATCTCCTCGAAGTGGCCTTCCCCAAGCTCCCATTTCCCCTCCTCCCTCCTCCTTTCTGCATAACCTATGCATTTGGATTGGACCCTTTCAGCACTTGATAGTCACCCCACCCTCAGACCCACAACTCTAACATATCTATCTGTAATTTATTTATATCAATGTCTTTCTCCTTTCGCTAGACTGAAAGCTGCTTCTGAGCAGGGAACAGGTCTACCAGTTATGTTGTATTGTACTCTCCCAGGTTCTTAGTACAGTGCTCTGCATATAGTAAACATTCAATAAATGCCACTGATTCACTGATTGATTGATTCGAGTCAAATAGAGCTGCTAGTGGAATTAAGGAACTCTGTGAGATGTTATCACTTGCCTCACGTTTCAGTCCAAATATTCCAATCCCCTCATACTGTAGAAGAGTGTTACTGTTCAGTGAGTGTCTTTAATGTCAAAAAGCCAAAAGGGCCTTCATAGATGTTCTAGTTCAATAATTTCAATTGTTGTGGATGAATGTTCAGTCCAACAAATGCTTTCTCCATGACAATTCTGTGCATGGGTCTGTACAAGAGAAGAATTCTGGCATATAGTTGCCTATCTTGCCAGAAGGGAATGACTCCCTTGGGGCTCAACTATGCACCACTAAAGTAAAATTCAAAATGCCCCAAATCCTACCTCCATGAGAAGGTGTAGGTCACATTTTTAATAAGAATTCAAATAGGCCTCTGCTTTTGCAACCATCCATAATTGCTGGAGCAACTACAGCATAAACAATTGAGTTTGCAGCTAAGCAGCCAACCAACCACCTGGCTTGTATTCACAATTAAGTATTTGCACCTGCAATAGTAATGTGTGAAACGTTTCCTTGTAATTAGTTGAGGGGGAAAAAAATGCAAGCCTTTTTCTAAAAAACTTTTATCCAACATCTAGTCTTGAGTCATTTTTAAATTGCTTGTATTTGTAGAAATTATTAATTATAGCATTTTAAATGATGTATTATTGACTAAATATTGACTTCCTTTCAGATAGCAAACAGTGTAAAACTTATCACATTTACTTGCATACACATCAACTCCGTTTACTCTTTTTCCAGGAGTATACTACTTTCATTATTTTTCCCCAGTTTTGAACTGACATAAATTGATGTTTTCTCAACATCCTACAGGTAAAAAATAGGCAAAAATAGACCATGGTTTATATTGACTGGAGAAGAGATGTATCCAGAAAAATATCAAGTTTCCTAATTTCACTAGGCTTATGTTTCACAGAACTTGATTGGTCCACTTGATTCATCGTAGGCATTGGTTAGGAATGCAATAAAAAAAATCAAGTGTTCCTGACAAGTTGCATAAAGAGTGCATGGCTATAGAATAATAATAATAATGACAGTATTTGTTAAGCACCTACTATGTGCCAAGTACTGGGGTAGATACAAGGTAATCAGGTTGTACCACATGAGGCTCACAGTCTTAATCCCCATTTTACAGATGAGGGAGCTGAGGCAAAGAGAAGTGAAGTGACTTGCCCAAGACCACACAGCAGATAAGTGGCAGAGGCAGAATTAGAACCCATGACCTCTGACTCCCAAGCCTGGGCTCTTTCTACTAAGCCATGCTGAGTCACTGGGATCAAGCATGTTACTGGGCATAATTTGTCCATACAAATTCCTTTAGCATTAATGAGAACTACAGTTACCTCCTAGGGTAGAGTATCCGCTGATGTTTCTAGCAGAAACTTTGAAGTTGTGATTAGTTTTTACTTCTGATAATTTATTATTTCAAGCCCAGTAAGTTGATTTCTCATAAACTGGCTTGCAATGCCCTAGATTTTTAGAGAGTTATCAGACAGTGGAATTTTGACCAAAACAATTCAAATGTTAAAAAAAGAGTCACAAATAAAGCTCTTTCCTGTGATCAAGTGACCTGCAAGGAGTTAATGGAGACTGATAGAATGCCAGAGCCCAATCCACAAAGAACAAGCAAGAGGGTGGGGGTGAAGGGGGTGGGAGTTGGCTGCATCAGCTAGATAGACCTTGAAGTGCAACAGCTGTGCGTTGTCTTTGAGGCAGAGGATCAAGTAGAGAATATGAGATAGGCAAACGTTGGCTTAAACTTTCTTCTCTCTTTGATTGTCCTTGGACATCTGCCTCATCTCCTCTCAAGAATGTTTGGCAGCTGTTAGCTCAGAATAACACTGCTGCTCAGCCAACCCGCTATTCCAGTCTTCTAATACTTTAAGCCAACTAGTCTCTGTTGTATGCCTAGACTGATACAGAACTATGCTAATGCCTTGAGCTAACTAGCATTTCTAATAGCCATGAAATAAATAGGAGTGGAATCTGTGGTTTATTTTCTTCACGTGCTAATTGGCTTTAATTGTTGGCCAATTGGATTTCAAGTCAGAAAAAGAGTGGCTCCCACCAAAGGAAAGAGTTAAGACCGTGGGAGAGACAGACTCTTCTGTTTAGCTTTCAGTGTAGTAGACATTATGCAGATGAATTCGTCTCCAGGGAGTGGATGGTCTAGGAAAGGGTTTTGAGGCATTGTGACTCCCTGAAAACCACTTTTGAGATTCCCAAAGGTTATTCCACAGAACTCTGCTACCTGAGGACACAGCAGCAGTATGAGACCTGACTGCTCCCTAAATTGGAGAACATGAAGGCCTGCTGCCCCAGACAGAGAAGCTGCTAGCCCATGCTATCTCATGGGACCCTGATCCAGTGCAGTGGATGGAAGATGGAGCTACAATAAGCCCTCCCAAATTTTTAGATTGTTGGATAGGCCATGACTATTATGACAGGCTCTGAACAAATAGAGATAGGCAGTTAGGACTTAAACATTCTTCTACATCTGCAGTAACTTGTTCATCTGTATGTATGTATCACTGTCCATGCTGTGGGCAGGGAACATTTTCTATCAACTCTATTATAATGTATTCTATCAAGTGCTTAGTACAGTGTTCTGCAGAGTAAGTGCTCAGTAAATGATTGATTATGCTCCTTGTGTGCTTTTGTTTCATCTTTCTTAATGGATGAACTTGCTAATACCATCCACCCCTCAGTCTTAGATTGGGAGTCATGTTGGGGCCGAGGGCCACGTAATTCTCATTGTTATATTGATACACATATATATTTTCCCCTAGCAGAAACAGCATGGTGTGGTGAATAGAGCATGGGCCTGGGAGTCAGAAGATCATGGGTTCTAATCTCTGTTCTGCCACTTGTTTGCTGTGTGACCTTGGGTAAGTCATTTCACTTCTCTGGGTCTCAGTTACTTCATCTGTAAAATAGGGATTGAGACTGTGAGCCCCACATGGGAGAGGGACTGTGTCCAGTCAGATTTGTTTGTATATATCCCAGTGCTTAGTACAGTGCCTGACACATAGTAACGTCATCTTGAAAATAAAGAACAGCTATAAATGCGCACACACACACGTACACAGAAGATACTCAGTGACTAGATTTGATTAATGGATTGACTACCTATTAACTTCTATTTGATTGCATGTTTCTTGAGGTCAGGAACTCTATCTTCTACTTCTGTCTTATTTTCACAAGTACTTAATTCCGTGCTCTGTGGACAGTAGAGGCTCAGTGAATACCACTGTGATTCATTCCTTGATTCAGGGAGGGAGATGGTGAAGTAAGGAATTACCTCCTCTCCTTAAACTATCTCTTCCCCCGGCCAACATCAGGACACACTGGTTATCCTGAAGTTAGACTGAGGAGAGGGTAGTTCAGGACTTTAACTTCTGGAGATATAGGTATTTACATTCTGTTACCCTATCCTCCCTTCTCTGTCAACTCCAAAATGCAGGCCTCCCCAATTACCCATGATGTTGGGATGGGAGAGGAACAGAGGCATCATCTCCCATCTTCTGCCAGACACATTAAGGGTCAGCACCCCTTTCAACTTAACACCTAGGTAGTTCCCTGCTTTGCCCATTCTGAAGACCATCTCTGGATGCTTTGATCTGAAACAAATATTTTACCAGAACCTTTAGTCCTTCCTGAAGGGAGTTTGTCTATCATTTTCCCAAAGTCTTACATTTATAGCTCATTCATTTCTAGGAAGGAAATGGAATCTACTTTTATCATTCTGTTTTAATGTTTTTCTTGGAAATATGGGTAGAATATGCACAGGTATTCTCAAAGGCTAAACATTTTTTGGGAAAACCACCTTCATGCAATGTAAAGATCATATACACATTCCACCTAAATACATTCACACATCTTGCCAAAATCCTTATCAATACTGCTATGCATTATATCAGTAATGATCTGCCTACCACCTCCAGATGCTTCCTAAATGACTAGACACAATTGGATGAACCTGATTAAATTGTGCCATTTATTAGATGCTGTTTTTATGTGGTCAACTCAAATGAACTTAATCTGCATAAATATGATAACTGAAAATCCTAATCAACTTTTTCCAGACCTTCAAATAACATTTTAAAGCACTTTGTGCTTTATAAGATTGTCCATCTTCAAGCTCTATAGATACTTGAAATATAAAGTTCCATTTTACTGCTTGAAGAATGATCTCTGATGAATATGAAGTGCTAGGCCTTAACCTAACTCACCAAGATGATCTGAAGGTTTGGTAGTGTGTCTTTCTAACTATGGATCGGAAAAATAGACTATCCAATATTAGAGGTGCATCAAGCTTTCAGGAGTACATTACTCAAAAGTCAAATTACTCTTCCAGAGTTGTGGATTCTGCCTTAGTAGCCTGAGGGCAGCAATTTTATTTCCTCCTTCATTAGTAAGATCAAGTTCAAGAATGTACCATGGTAAAAGTAACTTATTTTATGCAATTGTTTGCAAATAATTTTACAATGTTCTACTTGATGAAAATTACTTCATATTATCATTGTCATTGCTGCCAAAAAGAAATCGCAGAAATAATGATAGATATCCAATTTAATGGAAGGTATTAACAGGAGAGGTTTTCTGCCTGTTAATGGAAGAAAATAATATGATAGTAACAATTATACTTTATGAAGTGCCTTAGATCCAAGGATAAGAAACACTTTACGAACATTAATTAATTCTCATCTCAGTCCCATGCAGTAATAGTACTCTTCCTACTTCTTGGGTACAAAATCAGAGATAGTGGTTTTTAATGAGACTTGATTTAAATCATATTGCAACTCAGTGGCCAAGTTACAGCTACTTGAGGAGGTAGGCTTTGGTAAGGAAATATTTATTTAAAAACATAACAAAAAGTCATTGGCTCCGAAACAAAGCCCAAGTCAATTAGAAGTGCATATTACTCCCCATAAACTGCTAAGTATCAACTATTAACTTTTTCATGTTACTCAGGATCATGAATACACATTTTTTTTTTAACAAGATGCCTACCCCCCGCCCCACCCCCCACCACCCCGATCCCCAACCATGAAAGTTCAGGCTGCCTGACTGCATTATTCTGGAGGACATCTGGGTGAAGAACATACAGAGAGTTTAGCCTCCTATGTCTGTCATTTTGACACTCTCCCAAGCAGAAAATACACTGTTTCTGAGCTCTTCAAATAACTAGCGGCATTTGTTTGCTGTCTTCAGTATTCTTCAGGAGCAAAAATCTTCTGAAGAGCTGAACAATATCATGAGCGACACTTGAACAGAACTTCAATTTATATTCCAAGAAACAATGCTCTTTTACATGAATATGGTCATTATCACAAGCCTTTGGAACTTCTCTTACTGCATTTTCTCCTTTTCAGAGGCTGGTTGAGAAAGTGGCTTTATCTTTAACAGTGTACACTGAGAAATCATTTCACTCCTAAAAGTGCTTTAAAATCACAAAAGAACTTTGACGAGTCAAGTTTAGATTCTCCATCTATTTCTTGTTCCGTTCAAAATGGAGTTGAATTTAGAGGTGTTCCTCTGTGCTCTATTTGATTTCCATCTCAAAAGTCCCAAGCCATAGCATTCAAACTGAGGGGGTAGGGACTCAACTCCCTCCAGAACAGCTAATACTATTTTCCTAATACATGAAGGCACAGAAGTAGGAATAGGTGTCACTCAAAAGCCACACTAGGCACCAGGCCTGCAACAATTCACCACTCTTCTGCCATTACAGAACTTATTTGTCCTGAAATCGATTTTAAGATAATATTTACTTATTTTTTAAAAACCAGATTTCACTTGAAGACATGAGGCCATCTCACTTGAATCTATCACTAAATCTATAAATCGATCACTGTCTATCACTAAATTGCTAAAATCCACCCTTTTCTTTCCATCCAAATGGCTACTTCATTAATCCAAGTGCTTACCCTATTCTGCCTTGGTTACTTTGTCTGCCACCTTGCTGACCCCCCTGCCTCTTGTATCTTCCCACTCCAGCCCAAAACTTCACTTGATTGCACAGATCATTTTTCTACAAAAACATTCAGTCCATGCTTCCCCACTCCTCTAGAACCTCCAGTGATTGACCATCCACCTCTGCATCAAACAGAAACTCCTTACCATTGGCTTTAAAGCATTCGATCACCTTGCTCCCTTCTACCTCACCTTGCTGCTCTCCTACTACAACCCAGCCCACACACTTCAATCCACTAATGCTAACCTACTCTCTGTGCCTTGATCTTGTCTATCTCACCGCCTACCTCTTGTCCACATCCTACCTCTGGCCTGGAATCCCCTCCCTCTTCATATCTGACTAGCAATTATCTCCTCACCTTCAAAGCCTCCTGATGGCCCACCTCCTCATTTACTATTCTCCCACTCCTTCTATGTCATCCCGATTTGCTCCTTTTATTCACTCCTCCCTCAGCTCCAAAGCACTTATATACATATAAGTTGCCGACTTGTATTCATTCATTCAATCATATTTATTGAGCACTTACTTTGTGCAGAGCACTATACTAAGTGCTTGGGAAGTACAGGTCAGCAACATATAGAGATGGTCCCTACCCAACAACGGGCTCACAGTCTAGAAGGGGGAAGACAGACAACAAAACAAAACATGTAGACAGGTGTCAATCATCAGAACAAATAGAATTATAGCTATATGCACATCATTAACAAAATAAATGATTTTGTTTGTGAGGGGCTCCCTTAAACAAATCACTTTTACTTCTCTGCTCTGATTTTCTTTTCTGTAAGAGGAAAACTATGACTACATTATAGGATGGTTGATTAAGTTCAAGGGAAGAATTGGATGTCCACTGCTGATGTAAGTTACAACTGAGCTTTGGTCAAAGAACAAAATAATTCAGGACTAAGTATCCACACAAAGGAATGTATTCTTGCACTAGTGCCTTATGCACACTTTCTTGTTCCTCCCAGTCATGTTTCCACTGGGTCAGTGCTACAAAAACAAATAGGTGGGCAGGAGTAAAGCACATTGAGGAGTACATGCAAGTTCATATACAAAGCCCATTTGTAACCCAAGTGACCATACCAAAGTACCAATATGCATTCTGCAGTAATACATAGAACACCAGCTGGTTGCCAGGGTAATTAACTTGTTAGCCTTACAGTTTTCATCACCCTCATTAACCAGCTATTTTTTTTCCAATCAATTGCAGGTATTTATTGAGTGTTTATTGAATAAAGAAACTTGTACCAACTGCTTGGGAGAGTATAGCAGAGTTAGTAGACATAATTCCAGTCCTCAGTGATCTCAAGAGTCTTTCTGAGGCTATCCCCTGATATACCCTAACCTTAACCACATATGGCATAACCCCAGCAGACATTCCTGTACTCCCAGTTGATTCATCTCCCAACAGGGAGTGAGGATCTCACTTTGGAGAGAAATATCTTTTTTACTAGAGCTCTGTAGCAATTACAGCATAGAGAAGCAGAGTGGCTCAGTGAAAAGAGCTCGGGCTTTGGAGTCAGGTCACGGGTTCAAATCCTGGCTCTGCCAATTGTCAGCTGTGTGACTCTGGGCAATCACTTAACTTCTCTGTGCCTCAGTTGCCTCATCTGTAAAATGGGAATTAAGACTGAGCCCCTCGTGAGACAACCTGATCACCTTGTAACCTCCCCAGCACTTAGAACAGTGCTCTGCACATAGTAAGTGCTTAATAAATACCATCATAAACTACCCAAACTAAATCCTTTCCCTCAGAGATTATGAGCCACTTGAAGGACAGGTTTCATATTTCATTCCCACCTACATATATTTCCCCAGTGCTCTGGTCAGTGCTCTGCACACGGCTTAATAAATGCTATTACTTTTACATTAAGTCCAGGGTATGGAGCTGCTCCCTTGCACATGCTCTGTCTTGCAGTCACAATTATAGCTAAAGCCCTAGACAATGTTGGATTTCAACTGAAAACTGAAAGTCATTTGCCACAGATAGGCAAGTATGATGATGCACTGCAATCAAGAAAGGAGCATCTTTTCTGGGGCAGAAGCTTTATAAAGATGGTTAGGCAAGAAGACAAAAACAGTATTGGGCAGTACAAATAACATGTCAGTGTAACAAGGTAACAAGTGTAACAGTGTAACAAGGGTTAGTCTTTGTACATGTGCAATTGGAACAGGTCTGGGGATCCAATATTGGCCTTTTTAGACACAGACACGGGTAAATTTCACTATCAGGGGAATATTTTTTAAATATAGTATTTGTTAAACACAATAATAATTATGGTATTTGTTCAGCACTTACTGTGCCAAGCACTGTTCTAAGCACTAGGGGGGATACAAGGTAATCAACTTGTCCCATTTGGGGCTCCTAGTCCAAATCCCCATTTTACAGATGGGGTAACAGGCACAGAGAAATTAAGTGGCTTGCCCAAGGTCACACAGCAGACAAATGGCAGAGTCAGGAAGTCATATCATCTGACTTCCAAGCCCGTGCTCTTTCCACTAAGCCATGTTGCTTCTACAGAGGACAGACATATGTATACATTCATATATTTCTATATGTGTATTATTCTATGGACATAGGAATTTGCCCTTATTCTGAATTTCCTTTTGGTTCCACTTGTATGATCACTGAATAGTTTTCTGCCTGAATCTCTCAATGGGCTGTTTGGGGAAGCAACATGACCTATATATACCTATATATATATGCATATATATATATGTATATATGTTTGTACATATTTATTACTCTATTAATTTTACTTGTACATATCTATTCTAATTATTTTATTTTGTTAATTTGGTTTTGTTCTCTGTCTCCCCCTTCTAGACTGTGAGCCCACTGTTGGGTAGGGACTGTCTCTATATGTTGCCAACTTGTACTTCCCAAGCACTGTACAGTGCTCTGCACACAGTAAGCGCTCAATAAATACGATTGATTGATTGATAGTGGAGAGAACCTGGGCCTGGGAGTCAGAGGACCTGGATTCTAATTTTGCTCTGCCACTTGCCTGATGTGTGATCTTGGGCAAGTCACTCAACTTCTCTCTGCTTCAGTTTCCTCATCTGAACAATGGGAATTTAACACCCAATCTCCCTCCTACTGTGTGCCCCATATATGACAGGGATTATGTCCTACCTGATTAACTTGTATCACCCCCAGTGCTTAGAACAGTGTTTGACACAGAGTAAACACTTACAAATAATAGTAGTAATGATAAAACATGTTTAAAGTTATAATAATGATAGTAGTAATAACAATTAACTTATTAGACCAGGAGCCCCATGTGGGACAGGGAGTATGACTGACCTGGTTGCATTGTATCAACCCCACGGCTTAATACAAATAGTAAGTGCTTAAGTACCATCATTATAGCATGATCTAAGTGCACTGTCACAACATTTACATCAATGGCCTTTAAGATTATACTGTCAATCGCATCAGGAATAAAAAATTCAAACAAAAATGCTTAAAACATTTTTGAAAATGAATCATGCAAGCTTCCTTTCAAACCTCAGAAATATTTGGATTTTCTTTTCCTTTCTTTGGTCCTATTTTGTAAAAATAAAATAATAGAAGGAAATGTAGTCCATCCTCTATTGTATGGTATATTGCTCCTCAATGTCATAATTGTGGGCTTCCCTATTAAGTTCTATTGAACTTTTCAAATGGCTGGATTTTTCCTAATGTGAGGGCTTTTCATCACCCACAAAATGTGAGGGCTTTTCATCACCCACAAAAGGCAAGGGCCTGTTGTTTTCTTGTTTGGTTTTGTTTTTATTTGCTTTGTAGATTCTCAAGCACCTTTTACAGTGCATTATCTAAAGTTAATGCTCAAAAAATAACTGACACAATGATGAGACATATGGTAAAACCATTTTCTCAGTCCTTATGAGAAAAGAATAAATTTTTATTTCAGGCATCTGCAGTCTCTTATCAGTTCTAGTTCAACTGAACTCTTCTCTCTCCAACCCCTAAGAAAGCAGTGTCCTTCCAGGTGGCTCATTTTCTTTAGAAGACTGATGTTTGCAACAGCAATCCTCAAAGAATGCTCCTATCTGCTTTTCACTGTGGTCAAGACAAGACCACCCAGAGACTTGCCTGTAGAAATATTATACCCTACTTTAGGGTCATCTGGCATGCAATTGGTCCACAGAACAAAGTGGAAATTGATAACTTGCCCAGCCTGCAAAAAAGAAGATGATTAAATTGGTCAGTAGTATGTAGGCACAAAATAGACTTGAAAATAATTAATCCAAATCCATCCCTCTCTCACCACATGCCAGAACCCTAAACTGGATATTTTTTAAAAACCATTTTACATGAAAAAATGCTGTATCTAACTATCCATGGTCATCCTGTTCCATACAAACTAAGGGTGTCGGCAGCATTCCTACTTGGGGAGTCTTTCTTTAAACTCTGATATTTTCCCCATTTCCTTTTTTTTCCCCAAGCTGTGTTTATTCCTGAAGAGTTGCTCTTGATTCGGCTGGTGTAAACTGTGTTTCTTTGATAATCCATTTAACCGTATACAAATACGAATTGGCCAACATGCACCTATTTGTCATCACTTTCCTTCTCCACCCCAGTACTCCCAATCTCCTCCTACTCTGTCTCTCATCACAAAAGTAGAGAATCAGTGTGCCCTAGTGGAAAGAACATGAGCCTGGGAGTCAAAGGACCTGGGTTCTAATCCTACCTCTGCCACTTGACTACTCTGTGACCTCAGGCAAATTATAACATTGCTAAAATCCACCCTTTCCTCTCCATCCAAACTGCTACCATTTAATGCAATCACTTATCCTATCCCTCCTTGATTATTCTACCAGCCTCCTTGCTGATCTCCCAACCTACTGTTTCCCAACTCCAGTCCATACTTGACTTTGCTGCCCGGATCATTTTTCTACAAAAACGTTCAGAACACGTTTCTTCACTACTCAAGAAACTCCAGAGGTTTCCTGTCTACCTCTGCGTCAAATAAAAACTCCTCACCATTAGCTTTAAAGCAGTCAGTCACCTCACCTCTCTACTCTCCTACTACTACTCAGCCTGCACACTTAGCTCCTCATTCATTCATTCATTCAATCATATTTATTGAGCGCTTACTGTGTGCAGAGCACTGTACTAAGCGCTCGGGAAGTACAAGTTGGCAACATATAGAGACGGTCCCTACCCAACAGCGGGCTCACAGTCTAGAAGGGGGAGACAGACAACAAAACAAAACATATTAACAAAATAAAATAAATAGAATAAATATGTACAAATAAAATAAATAGAGAAACAAATACATACAATGCTAACCTTCTCACTGTACCCTTGATCTCATCTATCTCAAGACTGACCTCTAGACTATATCCTACCCTCTGGCCTGGAACTCCCTCCCTCCTCAAATCTGAGAGATAATTACTCTCCCTGCCTTCAAAGCCTTATTGAAGGCACATCTCCTCCAAGAGGCCTTCCCTAAGCCCTCCCTTTCTTCTTCTCCCACTCCCTTCTGTATTGCCCTGACTTGCTCTTTTCTCCACCAGTTGTCAGCTGTGTGACTTTGGGCAAGTCACTTAACTTCTCTGTGCCTCAGTTCCCTCATCTGTAAAATGGGGATTAAGACTGTGAGCCCCACAAGGGACAACCTGATTACCTTGTAACCTCCCCAGTGTTTAGAACAGTGCTTTGCACATAGTAAGCACTTAAAATATTATTATTGTTATTATTATCTCCACTCCCAGCCACACAGTACTTTTGCACATATCTGCAATTTATTTATTCATATTAATGTCTGTCTTCCCCTCTAGACTGTAAACTCAGGAATGTGTCTGTTTATGGTTATATCGTACTCTCCCAAGTGAGTAGCACAGTGCTCTGCATACAGTAAGCACTCAAATACAACAATGAATAATGAATGAATATCTTCTCTGAATTGCAATTTCCTCATTCATACACTGGGAGGTTAAATACCTATTCTCCTTCCTATTTAGTCTGTGATCCCTATGTAGAACAGGGCCTGTGTCTGACCTGATTATCTTGTTTCTCTCTAGGCACTTAATAGAATGTTTGGCAAGTGCTTAACAAATCCTATGAAAATTATCTTCATCTACAGATTTCTCTGAGTTATTTTGGGTCTGTACCTAGAGAATTTCAGTTCAAATTGGTAAATCAAAAGCATTTATTGAGCACCTATTTTGTGCAGAACACTGTATTAACCCCGGATTTGGGGTGGGGGAGGGTACAACAGAGTTAGCAGACATGCTCCCTGTCCTCAAACAATTTACAATCCAAGGTGGAGAAATATAAACACTAATATAAATTACAGATTGGAGGAAGTAATTGAGCATAAAGATATGTACATAAGTGCTTCAGTGGGAGCAAGTACCCAAGTGCCAAGGGGCATGGAAACACTGAAGTGGCATTAAGGAAGGAAATGACAGGGAGAATAGAAATTAATAGGGGAAGGCCTCCTGAAGGACAAATTATTTTAGAAGGTCTTTGAAGGTAGGGGGAAATGTCAAATCTGAAGAAGTAAGGAGAACTAAGTGTAGGTGGAGAAGGAGGCAAGTGTGAGCAAGATGTGGCAGCAGGAGAGAGAGATCAAGGAATAGGTAAGTTAGCTTGAGAGGATCAAAGCATTTGAGCCACAGTGTAGTGGGAGAAAGGACAGTGATTATTAAAGTCAATGGCTAGGAGTTTTTGCTTGAGAACTGGAAAGCCATTAGTGTTTTTTGATAGTGGAGAGATGTGTGCAGAATGACTGTTTTGAAAAGTGATCTGTGCAGCAGGTTGCAGGTTTAAGAGAGTGTCAGGATAGTAATGTAGTGAACTGCAATGGGAAAGTTAAATGGAAGAGAGAATGTGGGGGCAAAGATTTGAAATTCACCCTATTGTGAACTTAGAATTACACATTTGTAATACTGGCAAAACATCCTGGTTGAGTTGCCCTGAAATCAATCAATCAATCAATCAATCGTATTTATTGAGCGCTTACTATGTGCAGAGCACTGCACTAAGCGCTTGGGAAGTACAAATTGGCAACACATAGAGACAGTCCCTACCCAACAGTGGGCTCACAGTCTAAAAGGGGGAGACAGAGAACAGAACCAAACATACCAACAAAATAAAATAGGATAGAAATGTACAAGTAAAATAAATAAATAAATAAATAAATAGAGTAATAAATATGTACAACCATATATACATATATACAGGTGCTATGGGGAAGGGAAGGAGGTAAGGTGGGGGGATGGAGAGGGGGACGAGGGGGAGAGGAAGGAAGGGGCTCAGTCTGGGAAGGCCTCCTGGAGGAGGTGAGCTCTCAGCAGGGCCTTGAAGGGAGGAAGAGAGCTAGCTTGGCGGAGGGGCAGAGGGAGGGCATTCCAGGCCCGGGGGATGACATGGGCCGGGGGGGCGACAGCGGGACAGGCGAGAACGAGGTACAGTGAGGAGATTAGTGGTGGAGGAGTGGAGGTTGCGGGCTGGGCAGTAGAAGGAGAGAAGGGAGGTGAGGTAGGAGGGGGCGAGGTGATGGAGAGCCTTGAAGCCCAGGGTGAGGAGTTTCTGCCTGATGCGCAGATTGATTGGTAGCCACTGGAGATTTTTGAGGAGGGGAGTAATATGCCCAGAGCGTTTCTGGACAAAGATAATCCGGGCAGCAGCATGAAGTATGGATTGAAGTGGAGAGAGACACGAGGATGGGAGATCAGAGAGAAGGCTGGTGCAGTAGTCCAGACGGGATAGGATGAGAGCTTGAATGAGCAGGGTAGCAGTTTGGATGGAGAGGAAAGGGCGGATCTTGGCAATGTTGCGGAGCTGAGACCGGCAGGTTTTGGTGACGGCTTGGATGTGAGGGGTGAATGAGAGAGCGGAGTCGAGGATGACACCGAGGTTGCGGGCTTGTGAGACGGGAAGGATGGTAGTGCCGTCAACAGAGATGGGAAAGTCAGGGAGAGGACAAGGTTTGGGAGGGAAGACAAGGAGCTCAGTCTTCGACTTGTTGAGCTTTAGGTGGCGGGCGGACATCCAGATGGAGATGTCCTGAAGGCAGGAGGAGATGCGAGCCTGGAGGGAGGGGGAGAGAGCAGGGGCAGAGATGTAGATCTGGGTGTCATCAGCGTAGAGATGATAGTTGAAGCCGTGGGAGCGAATGAGGTCACCAAGGGAGTGAGTGTAGATAGAGAACAGAAGGGGACCAAGCACTGAACCTTGGGGAACCCCCACAGTAAGGGGATGGGAGGGGGAGGAGGAGCCTGCAAAAGAGACTGAGGAAGAACGACCGGAGAGATAAGAGGAGAACCAGGAGAGGACGGAGTCTGTGAAGCCAAGGTCAGATAGCGTGTTGAGGAGAAGGGGGTGGTCCACAGTGTCAAAGGCAGCTGAGAGGTCGAGGAGGATTAGGACAGAATATGAGCCGTTGGATTTGGCAAGCAGGAGGTCATTGGTGACCTTTGAGAGGGCAGTTTCTGTGGAATGAAGGGGACAGAAGCCAGACTGGAGGGGGTCGAGGAGAGAGTTGTCGTTGAGGAATTCTAGGCAGCGCGTGTAGACAACTCGTTCATGGAGTTTGGAAAGGAATGGTAGGAGGGATATGGGACGATAACTAGAAGGTGAGGTGGGGTCAAGAGAGGGTTTTTTGGTGGAAGTGCAAGATTGCAGAGAAAGAGAGAGGTTAAGGCTAATGAGGTAGATTTTGGTAGATTTCAGCATGAAGGTAGCAGTTGAAGCCAGGGGAGTGGATCCCTAGTAAACTGAGTGTAAGTGGAGAAGAGAAGCAGGCCCAGTTCAAAGATGTGAGGGTCACCCAAAGTCATCCAAAGTCACCATGGGTGTGCCTACCCCTCTAGTCTGCAAAATCCTTGTGAGTAGGGATTGTATTTAACTCTATTGTATAATACTCTCCCAACCAAATGTTTACTACAGTGGTCTACACACAATAAGTACTCAGTAAATACCAATGATAGATTGACACTTGGAGGTAAAGCTGGTGAAGCAAGAAGGATTACCAGAGAAATAAGAGAGAACCAAGAGAGAACTGTGTCATTCATTCATTCAATCGTATTTGAGCGTTTACTGTGTTCAGAGCACTGTACTAAGTGCTTTGAAGTACATTTCAGCAACAAATAGGGACAATCGCTACCAGAAAAACCTAGGTGAGTTAGTGGTTCCAAGAGAAAACAATCAAAAAGTAGAAGAATATTAGGTCAGAGAAAACTCCATTAGAGATTACTGAACTAATTAATAAGGTCCAAAGAACTTTCCATACCTTGTTAGAATAGTGATATATGGAAATTGCACTATTCCATTGGTTTTCTCCCCAGTTGCCAGTCTTAATCCCCATTAATCAGACACCAGTCTTCAATCATTTGCTTTTCATTTCCCATGCTTGGCAGTATCTATGACCCTGTGAACTCCAACATGAACCATAAAACAATTCCCAGTGGTCTACGCCTGGACACTATGTCTCTAGGCAATATTCAAGCATTTTAGGATAAACTTAGTTTGGAGTTTGATGCCCTTGACATTAGTTAAGTGTCTAATGCCTTAGCTCTATAAATACACAATTCTAAGTAATATTATTTCTAAAAAATAGGTAACAAAAGTAAAAACACACATTTCCAGAGAAACAGGAAGATGCCATTGTGCCTAAGAATGAATTTGAATTAAAGAAAATCTCAGTTTGGAAAGCTGCAGAAACATATGGACTTTTCAGTTACTTTAGATAAATTCTATTTTTTTCATGAAAAGATTTGTTATTCTAACAACATTGAGCATTTTAAATGCATTTGTTCTCCCAGACATCTAAAGATTTAGTTATGGCTTTATAAAAAATCACGGTGTGTCAGGGGACTGGGTTTTCTCCTGGCAGTATCAGTCAGTCATCATGCTAACACTGTTCAGAGGGATGGGGAATTAAACTTGTCCAGACTTTTTAAAATAGGTGGGGAAGGACTTTAATTGTTTTCTAATCTTTGCAGTACATAGTTGTTTAGAGAAACTATACCCATAAGTTAGAGATTGCATTTTTAAAATGAAGTACTTACTATTCTGCTGGGACTACTGAGATGAGGATTCCCAGGTAATAGTAGGAAACTAGATCACTTACTTCTCAAACATGATGTCCTCATTCATATGAGCATTATGAAAAACAAGGTCACCATCTGTGAAGCTGGTGAAATGTCATTTTTGTTTTTTACCAGATTGGCAGAATGCTAAGCTTTTGGTACAACTTCCTTGCCTTTTTGCTATAGGAAAAGTCATTTTCACAAGTAAGAAATTGTTTGCTCATGAAATCCCTCCAGGGGAAAACACTGGCAACATTTGGAACAAAGAAACTGGGGGAAAAAAACAAAAACCAAAAAAAACCCTTTCTGCTGTTGTGAAGTGGGGAGGAGGTGGGGAAAGGTGAGGTGACGATGAGTGTGGAAGCAAGGGAAAAAGAGAGAAAAATGAGGGAAAAGTGATCCTAATTAGTGAAGGAGGTTAAGCATTTAATGGTAAATGTTTAACTGGAATGGCCCAAAGTCTTTGGCTAGAAAAGTGGGGTGGAAATCTGACCAAACAGGATTCTTTCCTGACTAGCTGTGACTGAGCTAAAGCTCTGAGACCAGTTCTGAAATAATGACCTTTGCCTAAAAGAGTTTCCTGTACTCTGACAAGATTCAGGTTCAGTCTGGATTTGGAGTTAATTGTGTCTTGGAGAAATGAGTTTCTCCACCCACTTCTTCCCACACCAGTCTCTTTCAGAGGCACTAGTACTCTGGTGGATTGATCAGTTATCTTCTAACATTTGTTGGTCTGCTCAAGAGGGAGTTGGATTCCATTTCCCAGCAGCCACCAGAGCTTTCTTGTAAGCATGAATAAAGTTTGCTGTGGATTTTTCTCCACAGGATGCCCTGCTAATTCTCCTTGGCTGCTGGGTTTGAACCTGGAGGGCCAGTGGGAGTGAGGCCTAGAGTGATAGCTATATCCATTGACTTTCTCTCTCCTTAGTTCACCTCTTTCATTATGCTGGAGAGCTTTGTCCCAGAGTAGGAGATTATGCAACTGTCTGAGGAGGAGATGAGACTTCAGTAAGATATAGCACACAAAAAAGTGTGACAAATTGCATTGACAGGGCTGTGAAGGTAGCTTGTGATGGAGTGAAATTAAATCCCTTACCAACAATACAGCATTATGCCATATCTATGGGGACCCTTGTTGGGCCTAGATTGAGAGAGAGAGAAAGTCAAAGAGAAAAAATAAAGAGATTTGCACAAACACACTCTCAATAGAAAAGGATACTTTTTCCATTCACTATACTTTTTCACTCAAAAATGCCACAATTCTAGAAGGCTGAGAAAAATTAAATGCATAATATCTTATTCTGTTAAAACTTTTACAAAATAAAGACATTATAGAGAGGGTGCTCCATTTGGGACTCTTAAAATCGAGTCTATTTGTAAGATGCAAGTGTAAAAGCACATCCCTAAATACCATTAAATGATATCCAAGGACTGTTAGAATTGAAATACCTCAGTCCTTCACAATCCTGAATTTCCCACTGTGGCCACAGATGTGTCCTACTCTGAGTCTTCTTAGTAAGCTATCTATTCATTTTTACCAACTGGGAAATTTAACCTCTGAAAATTGCTTATCACTGCTTATTCTACATCTCTCCTAGACTGTGAGCCCATTGTTGGGTAGGGACCATCTCTATATGTTGCTAACTTGTACTTCCCAAGCGCTTAGTATAGTGCTCTGCACACAGTAAGTGCTCAATAAATATGATTGAATGAATGAATGAATGAATTAGTCCCAAGGAATTTGAAGTTCTGCTCCTCTAGCCAAATAATTCAAATGATTTTTGTTACCATTTTGTTACTATTTGTGACTATTCTTGTCCTTGTCTTATGTGATATTTTAGTGTTTTATTGTTTCATAGCTCCTTATGTATCTTTTTCCCCCCTATATTCTTAGATATTGAGCCCCTTGAAGCCCCCGGACTGTGTCTAAAAGTATTCAAACCTCTGTATACATTCCCGGCATTGAATACAGTGCTCTTCACACAGGAAGCACTTAATGAATGCCAATAGCACTAGAGAAGCAGCATGGCCTAGTGGATAGAGCACGATCCTGGTGTCAGAAGGACCTGGGCTCTAATCCCAACTCTACCACTTGTATGATGTGTGACCTTGGGCAAATCACTTCACTGCCTCAGTTCCCTCATCTATAAAATGAGGGAAGACTCTGAGGCCCATGTGGGACAGGGACTGTGTTTACCCAATTTGCTTGGAGCCTTTCCTCTCTTCCTCCAGCACTTAGTACAGTGCCTAGCACATAGTAAGAGCTTAACAAATACCATAATTATTAGCACTATTGTTATTATTATTACTAGTGCTATACAGTGGCTCCATTCTTTCTTGGTTTTCTGCTTGCAGCTACACACAGAGGCTATTTGTCAATACTGAAACCCTGGGAGGTGTTGGAGGGGAGTCATACTTCTGACACATGGGTAATAGGAAAAGCACTAGTAATTCCCATGTAGAATTCAATCCATGCACTGAAAATTGAAAGTGTAGTCCAGGAAAAGGAAGGGATGGAGTTGAAACATGAGGAAGGGAGGTGGTGAGGGAAGTGGAGAGATACAAGAAAGAAAGTGAATGAAGCCAGCAAAAGGTCAATTTGTTCTGCCACTGTCCTTCAGCAATAAGTCAATTTGTTCTCTTTTGAAATAAGCTTAGGTGTTGTCAGTCAACAAATATTTATCGAACACTCACAGGATGCACAGTTGGGTGATAGTGTTTGGGCTACATTATAAATAAAAGACATGGTTCTGAGGTTGCAACGGCAGACTAGCCACCCACGAGCCTTAGATCATGCCTCCAAGTCAGGCATCTTTCCCTCCCTTCTTAGCATTGCACTGTCAAGTTAAGAGTGGAAACCTAAAGACCAAAATCCACTGGGAAATATAAGGCCACGTGGATCTCGGAGTATTCTCATTGAGAACTATATTGTCTCACTGGAGTTTGTGACAAATTGACCTCATGTGACAGGTTGGGCTAGTTGCATGTTAGCAATGTATTTGAAAAGAAGCAGTGTGGCTCAGTGGAAAGAGCATGGGCTTTGGAGTCAGAGGTCATGGGTTCAAATTCCGGCTCCGCCACTTGTCAGCTGTGTGACTTTGGGCAAGTCATTTAACTTCTCTGTGCCTCAGTTCCCTCATCTGTAAAATGGGGATTAAGACTGTGAGCCCCACATGGGACAACCTTGATAACCTTGTATCCCCCCATCACTTAGAACAGTGCTTGGCACATAGCAGGCGCTTAACAAATACCAACATTATTATTATTATTAGTAGTAGTAGTAGTAGTAGTAGTAGTATATGCTCCCAGACCTTAAAGAGGAGGGACAGGGTTTGGTCCTAGCAGGATTTGTTCAGCCATAAAACTACACTAAAAAATTGGAGGTGTGAGAAGAGAGATGCCACAGCTCATCCTCACAATAACTGTGGCATTTAAAATATGCTTAGTATCATAGGTGCTTGCTTTTTGAGCCGTTTTCCCCTGCCTTACTCATCACATGTCTCTGATAAAGACCTGAAAATTTCCAATTAAGGATGAAAAAGACCCCAAATGGTGGCTTCCTGACCTTTGAGTTGTTTGAAACTTGTCCCTTCCCCACTGCCTCCTCACCCACTTAAAATCCATGTCCTCCATTGGTCCCCACACTCAAAATGAACAGTTGACACCTATGATAATTATGTACCTAAGCACTGAGATAGATGGAAAATAAAATAACACCACACCTAATCTCTGCCCACATGGAGCTAACAATCCCAGGCAGGGAGAGCAGGTATCTAATTGCCACTCTGTAGGTGAGGAAACAAATATAGAAAGGTTAAGTGGCAACCCCAAGGTCACATAGCAAGGCAGTGGGAGACTGAGTTTAGGGCCCAGGTCTCCTGATTCCCGGTGCCACACTCTTTACACTGGTGATGGTTCTGAGGCTATTTTTGGTTGTCTCACTGGAATTTGTGACAAATTGACCTCATGTGACAGGTTGGGCTAGTTATATGTAAGCAATGCATTGGAAAAACAATAGGGCAGATTCACATTCACTGATTTCTCAGTTATATTCTGGCAACTTTTAAGGTATAAATGTTTGGTAGTCTTGTAACCCAAACTTTGACAGTTATCTGTTTAAATCCCTAAAGTATTCCTAACATAAAAATAATTGACTAGAATGCTTAAAATTCTCTGAAACAAGAATATGGAAAACTGTGAAAATAGTGAAAGTTTGCAGAAAAGACATACTGTATATTATCATTATGATGATTACTACTGTATTAGTTACATGCTTACCCTGAGCCAAGCACTGCTCTAAGCACTAAGGTAGATATAAGGTTATCAGATTGAACACAATTCCTGTCCCACATGGGACACAGAGTCTAGGTAGGAGGGAGTAGGATTTAATCTCCATTTTTGCAGATGAGGAAACTGGGGCACAGAAAAGTTGAGTGACTTGCCCAAGGTCATACAGCAGACAAAGTGGTGGTCAGGATTAGAACCCAGATCCTCTGACTTCCAGGCCTGTGCTCTTTTCACTAGGCCATTCTGTTTCTCCGTCAGGATTTCAGGACCTGGGCAACATCATTGTCACCACGGTTCTCTGCTCAAAGTAAGCAATCAATAAATACCATTGACTGATTGATATAGCCACTACTTGAAAAATGAAAAAGTGAGATTGTAAAAACATTAAGCTTTTTACCATTTTTATTGCATTGCTGCATTATTGAAGATGAAATATAATAGTCCTATTTTTGGAAAACTTTCACTGTTGTGAGATTTCTTGTTTGGTTGAAACAATTGTTTAAGCTGTGAAACAGAGGAAGTGTAATATAAACTTTATCCCCTCCCCCATCGTCCACTCCTTTCTCTTGCACACTCTGCCTTCAGTTGCCATGAGCCAGACATTAAAAACATTTCAGACTTAAAAGGTTAAGATCTAAGTGCTGCTGATTTTATCTGGGCTTTTAACTAACACAGGCAGGTGGATTAGAGATATGTGTACAATCTCCACTCTAGACACTTGGGTAAATATGCACAAGTGCTGAATGAGCCAAGGAAGGAATCTGATGTTATTGTCTATTAATTCAAAAGTGGAGATTAAAGAAATCAGTAGTGTAAATATCAAAAAGGATTTCCATTTATATATGAGAACATTACTCTAGCAGACTGGCTATTTCAAACAACATGAAAGCTTTTCCCTTTAAGAAAAGTGTGAATTCATTTTACTTTAAATTTACATATTTTCCTCTCTGTTTGCAAGAGCCCTGCTAACATGCCTAAGAGATTCAGTTCACTTGGTTGTGATTTGTTCAAACCAACATTATGTTAAAACATGTAATTTTATTACACAAGCACACTCTCAGAGATGTCCACATACCCCAAAATGAAGAATAAGGGCAATTCCCAATTTTTTTTCTCTCTGTGTCATTTCCCAGAAATATGAAAGCATAACTTTATATCACTTTCCTAATACTTTCCAATTTAGCTCCTGAAGAACCCTTGAATGGCTCAGAAGATTCCCTGCATGATCTTCAGAAAGCCCATCTATAAGTTAAGCTGTCATGGTACCACCAGAAACACATACCAGCTGATGGCTCCCAAAGTTAGGTACGCATTCAGCTCTTTTCTCCCTGTTGAAAGAATCCTGGGGTAGAATTCCAAATACTTTTAAGGGGAAAAAAATTAACACACAAATGCCCCAATTTCCAAAAAAAAAAGGCATTCAACATCAAATCCCTGAGTGTTTTATTATGCATGCATGTAAAAACACAAGAGAAGTATGTTAATAAGATCAATCTTGGAGGTCATCTAATCACATTGGGGGGAACAAGTCATGAATTTATGTATCTGAGTAAGCGGGTTCCACTCAACATGCAAATTGCTGACTACCCCCACCTTCTTCCCTTTTCAGACATCTCACTGGATCTCACTAAAAGCACAGGAATGTTATACTTACTGGACAGCATTGCAGTCCAAGCAGACATTGTTAGGGTTTACCAGCAACTGCTTCTTCAACAGCACTGTTTTAAGGGCAGTTTATTTAAGGAAAAATATGTGATAAAATCTACAGTGAGCATTTGAAGAGTATTAGAATAAGTCAAAACTGGCCATAACTATTGAAAATTCTCAGCATCCCCATCTATCTCTCCTTATAGAAAATGGGATGATAAAAGCCATTCAAAAATAAATCCAGATGAAACTTATCAAGTGAAATTTAAATGAGCATAAAAGAACAGGAGAAAAAGTAGAGGGGTCAGAACCTGAGGTCATGTCCAAAGTCCTTAACATTTCACAAGCATTGTTTCACATTTTAAAAAGAACAGAAATGCTGCCCTTTTTTTGTTTTTGAGGAGAAAAATGTTATGTTCTTTTTGTGATTTTGTAATTTGGGCTCATAACTGGAACATGCAGAGGGAATCTAAGTCCCATTCAAGTAGCCATAATCAAATCATTTTCCTCATGCCAATTCACATTTTGAAGCTTTATGACAAAAGATGACTCAACTTAATTTGCCTAGAGCCAGATGTGAAAATTTTGGAGCTGAGTTTATAAACCCTTTACAATTTGAAGCAAAACACATAAAACTTTGGGTTCTCTAAAGTCTGGGATAAAATAAATTGATTTCCACTATCACTGGACTCCAGTGGTGATTTACACCACTTTCAATTAATAGAAAAGCACATCAAAGAATAAAAACTCAGTTGTCAAAACTTTCTTTTTTGAATGGCAAAGTTAGTTTTAATACAAGGTGATCAAGCATATAATCCTAGGCATGGACAGAGCATTTCCTTCCTTGTATTCCTCCCATTCCCTGTCACCAGCTAACAGGCACAGCTTATACAGGAGGGTATGTCTGGTCTGAAGTTGCTCATTTGTGAACCATATTTGAGGTGGTACTTCAACGTTAGCTCAGGGCTGGTCTTCACTATATGCAAACCTGTTCAGAGGCAGCTGGCATAAGTCCACCCTGCACATTTCAGATCATTGGTCAGAGAATCGGGTAATAGCGGTCAGAAGTTTAAAAGGTGGAACTGGTCAACCATCTTTGGAGGGGGAATGTGTATGCATGTGTTCTGCGCACACATACCCTATCAAATTCACTTTAAGCCACCCAGGACACATGGCTTTGCTATAACTGGGACAAGTCTGTGTTGTTTTGATTCACCACTTTTCCCCATTGAACCCCTCCCACTTCCTTTTTTCCTGCTTCTCCTGAACCAGATGCAATACCAAATTACAGGATTTCAAACACTTGTAAATGAGCCCAGAGGATGATTGTGGGTCAGGAATAGTCAGCTAAACATTCCAACAGTCTTATCCCCAAAAGTAAATTTTATGAAACAAAGAGTGTCAAGTGAAGTGCCTAGAAATTCAACATCGGTGTCGGCTGAGAGTGGGAGGACCCAGACATTCATATGGGAGGGTTTTCAACCTTAACCTAAATCAATTTTGGTATATAAGTAGGCTTGAAACCCCAGTCAAAAGATAGATGAGGAAGTTGTTCCAAAAACAAAGGGATATAAAAAAACAAAATCCTCCACATGCACCTGCTGGAAACACTGGATTGCTGGCTGCACATTTCAACTCTAACCTGTATTTGATATGGTGTTGTTGCAGCTGTGGCTTGGGGTGGTTTATTTAAGTGGCTCCAAATGCTTGTCAGTGTGGCAACCAGCTGAATACATAAAACAGGCTCTCCAAACCCTTTATGGCCCAGGGTCAGAGTAAATGGAATAATAAAATCCAAATGCTTTTGTCTCATTTTCCATCACCCCAGCCTTCCGCATAAATCTACAGCTCTGCAATGACCTTCGTGTTCAGTGTGGGGATGAGGCGGCAGGTTGGAGATACATTTGGTCTACATCTTGGGTCTTTAAAAGCTTTTTCCAATTAATTTTAACTGGCTTCCATAAGGATCAAATACAGCTTCCTCCCCTCCTACTCCCCACTCCCACCTCTTTAACCAGTCAAGTGACAGAATGCTCTAGAATTACGCCAACAGGTATCAGCTGCACAGCATACCATGTCACCAAAGAAAAAAGGCAAGTTCTCATGCTCAAAGTCCTGAAGGGCTTTATAATGGGGTATCCACTTTTAGGTTAGGGAAACAGTGAGCAGAGTGACTAAATATTTGTTCTACTTCCTTTCCTCCAGCTGCTGTCCTTCTATATATATATAGGGGAAAGAAGATTCTGTTGTCTTTGCTCCAAACACTCCTGATCTGTATTCAGAGACCAGAGGGATTTCCCTTTGAGTTGAACTGTAAAAACTGAGCTTATCACCTGTCCAATTCTATCTACTCTGAAGTTAGATATACCCACAGAAGTGGGAAAAAGTGTATGTTTGCTGCACACTCCTCTCTTCATTGCCTGCTATAACCACACTCTTAGTTTTTGAAGCAGGAGGTGCAGAAGAAATAAGGACAGCAGAAGTTAGGAAGCACTGTAACCTTGTGGGAAGAGCTGGGGGTCAGAGGACCTAGGTTCTAATCCCAACTCCACCACTTAGCTGCTGTGCAACCTTGGGGATGTTACTTAACTTCTCTAGGCCTCAGTTACCTCATCTGTAAAATGGAGATTAAAGCTGTGAGTTCCATGTGAGACATGGATCATGTCCAACCTGATTATCTTGTATCCACCCCAGGGCTTAGTGCAATTCCTGGAACACAGAAAGCACATGAATACTATTTTAAAAGTTGTAGATGGAAGTTGATGCTGCTTTAAGAATTCCTTCTCCCCATTTCCATCTAGCTTCACTGACCCTGGCCAGGAGCAATAGTAGTTGCTGCAACAGTTTCAGGGAAGCCAGGGCAACAACAAGGCATGTTTGCTTTTTATCCAACAGAAATTTGAGAGAAAACCCAAATTCCTCTTTACATTCTTTCAGGCATTCCCTCAGCTGCCCAGGGAGTGGAGTGTTAACTCTCCTTGTTCTTCCCTTGACTCTTTAAACACCCCTGTTGTCCTTCCTGTTCTTAGCTTTTTAGCTTACTCGCACCTTAATTTCATTGTTTTGTGGTTTTAGTTAAGCACTTACTATGGGCCAGTCACTGTATTAAGAACCAGGGTAGATACATGGTAATCAGGACGGGCACAGTCCCTCTTCCCATTTTACAGATGAGGTATCTGAGGCACAAATAATTTAAGTTTCTTGTTCAAGGTCATAGAGTCTCAATTAGAACCCAGATCCTCTATCTCTTGGGCCTGTGTTCTTTTCACTAGCTCACACTGCTTCTTCTGCATTGGCCCTTTCCTCTTCTCATTCCTGGTCTGATTGTTGTCTTTCCTCCAATCTTCTCCTTGTTTGCCCCCAGAAAAGCAAAGAAATAATAATTTGCCAAAAACCACAGTTGAAACCTACCCACAGAAGGCATCTCTCAAAATGTGACCATGCAGACCACTGGCCATGATTTTGGGTCCTGTAAGCCCCACCGGGTTAGAGACTGAATCTGATCTAATCGCATTGCATTTACCTCACACTTAGTGTAGTGTTTTACACAAAGTAAGCATTTTACAAATACCACAATTATTACTGAGCACTTGCCTTTTTCTTCAGCAGAAATTGTTTTAGGACAAGGACACCTTATGAAAACCACTTAAAATACTATGGGTGTTCAAGTAACATGACTCCTTACATGGTACTAACTGGTACCCCAGTGAAATGAACACTCAATACATTCAATTGATTGATTGAGTGAAGTTGTTATTCCCAGGTCATTAATTGTGAGAGGGAAAAATCTGTCTAAATAGAAAAGGCAAAGATGCACCATCTCTTAAATCAGATGCCAAGGAATCAGAAACAGTTGACCAATATAACTGTGGTTTAATTTTCATAAGATATATTCAGAGGAATGTTAGATTTCAAGTGTCATTTAAGACATTACAATTGCTTATAGAGTGTGAAATTCTCCCGTTTCCACCATTTTGCCCTCCACTCTCTCATTTTGGCATCTCCTAACCCCTTTTTCTTCACACTATTTTAAATAAAGTTAACAGATATTTCTAGCCCTATAAATTTGCCTGAGAACCACTTATAAGGGTATTTGGGATAAATGAGATTTCTTATAATCAATCTGATTTCCCACTGTTAATTTACTGAACAAATTGGATGAAATTTCTTCCACAAGTAGACTCAATCCCATGAATTCAAGAAATGAAGAATCAAGGCAATCCTGCATTTATGATTCATGTGGGTTAGGCCTTGTGTAGGCAGGAAAATGACACTAATCCATCTCTGGATTGATTTTAGGCTGATCAGATTAAAACAGAAGCATTTTTATTCTATATGTTATATTTAGATTCTTTGGTTAAGTTTCTTATATTCTACTAATTATTCAATTTGACAAAATGTTGGATAAGTCCAATAAATAATTTTTTGCAAAATACTCAGTTATGGAGTAGTGTGTGGACTACGAATAAGTGAAGGGTAGGAAAATTCATGTTAACTATTCTTTCAAAAGAGTATTTTGAAAATTTAAACTATTTTCAAAATTTAAAGTATCAGCATTCCACTCCATAGAATAATAGGAACAATCAATGAGGCATTTTGAGAAAGGAGGTTTCCGTTAAAGGCAGAAGGGTCATGGAAAAATTTAGAGTTGTCCTAAATCCTTTCAAGTAACTCACTATAGGCATTTTAATTAGTATAAAAAGAGAGAAAAGCTAAATCCAAATTTCCATGATTCAATAATTTAAATTATTCTGTCCTGAACACATGAATTCAGAATTAAATACTTACAACTCAGTCAAATGGAGAAACCAAAGGAGCACCTGGAATGAAGGAAGAGATAGAGAAAAAGAAGAGAGAAATAAGCACTGCTCAGATTTAAAAGCTCAGTGACTCACTGATTGGCTGACTTTCTCCCAGGTTACTATTGGTCCAATTCATCCCAAAATCAATCAATCAATCAATCGTATTTATTGAGCGCTTACTGTGTGCAGAGCACTGTACTAAGCGCTTGAGAAGTATAAGTTGGCAACATCTCAGGAAGTATATTTTTAGGGAAATAAAATATTTGATAGGATTTCTTCTACTTCCTTTTACCTATGGACCTCGTTGTACCCCATCAACAAGGATTTGAACAAAGTAAACTTGAAAAATATTGATACTATTGCAGTTTGCAATAAGTTGCAAGGCTAACGACTTAGTGTACTAGCCTGTATCAAAGGTAGCAGTGAGATTGACTTATAACAGGTTAGTAAAAGCAAGAGTAGTGATAAAATGTAGAATGTCATTCTGCCTTGTAGACTCTGTGGTGAGAATCAAATTCACTTGTGCTTACTCTAAAATTGAACTATTTACTTGAACTCCTTGATTGATTCACTATTTAGTCTACTTGATTAGGTAGGCTTATTTTGAAAGAGCTTATGGGCACAAAGTTTTCAATGAGTGAAGTATATAGGAATCTAAAATGTTGGGACTCTATTTTCCTCAGATTGCACTAGGACATTGAAACTAGGGGGAAATGATATTTTGAAATAGTTTAAGATATTAACTCGCCCCCAGATTAGTCAGGTTAACGCATTACACTGGCTGCAGATTGAAGTCAATTACTTTCATTTGGCCAAAGACCTTTACCACAGAGCTAAAAGATGTCACTGATATCTGTGTTCTCAGCAAAGAAATCTAATAGATGATAAGCTGAAAAATAAACACATCTTCAAAAAGGAAAAATGTTTTGAGAGCTTGCTGGAGTGAACACTGATTCAGACAAAGCTAAAGGCCTATGGATATGTGGTATTGCTCACTCTATCCTCGTCTGGGATTGAATATAGATAGCAGAGCCAGGTTCTTGTATATTTTTACCAGTGAGTCTCTGTGCCAAACTAAGAAAAAAAAACCTATTGTAAGACAGAACCTTCAACAATAAAGTTCTGAAACACAGCACTTAATACAGCTTCTTGGGCCTAGGTCTGGGCAGAGGTTATTGGGGGTAGGGAAAGCATCTGTTCATTGTTTTATAGTATTCTTCCAAGCACTTAGTGCAGTGCTCCACACACAGTAAGTGTTCAGTAAATACAAACCAATGAATGATGGCGGAAAGTGGATTTCCAATAGTGCCTGAGTGATCAAATAATATGAGGTGATAATAGGAATTAGACAATGGAGATATGCTATGAATATTTAGGTGCTGTCTGCTGAGAAGCTTTAGCAGAGATGAGTACATAAGAAGCAGTCAGAGATGGGCTAGTATATCTTAAGGACAGAAACTGAGACAATGAGAACAGAAGGTGAGTGCTTTTCTAGGCAGGTTAAACCAGCAAAAAGATCACACAGTTTTTTCAGAACAGAAAGAATGGCAGATCATATCTTGGACTTCACAGTCACACTCATACACATGGAAAATAACATCATGAGCCTAGCATTTTTGAATGCTTGGACAATGCTAAGCACATTTGCTGAACACAACAGGCTCTTTGATGTATTCCCCATGTGAAGTCATAAATAACTGGATTCATGTGACATCATAATCCTTTCCACAGCAACCAATTGCGGTGGTCCAAGTTGAGGTCTCTGGCTTCAGGTGGGTAAAAAACTCAGCAGGAGCTGACAAATTCTTATAGGAAACAAAAGGTCCTGTTTTCACCCAAGTGTCTTGAGTAATAAAGAATGACAGAAAGAAAACACAGACCATGTACAGTTTAAGAAGCTAAATGGTTATTCCTAAACATATATTTTTTCCCAAGGTTTCTAACAACTGTCAGCAGTTATTTAGTGACAGACAACCCACTTGGTGAACAAATTTCTTTTGCTGAAGATTAAAAATAAATTTATTTTGGGGTAGTAGAGAGTGGTCAGATCATTTCATTGAACTTATTTTAATGTTCCAATAGTGGGACACCCTCTAAATTAAAAATTCTTGTCAGACTCAGTGGGTGAGAGACCCGTGTGCCCTTGTCTGGTAACTGACTGCAGTATCTTGCCACATTAGCTTCTGAAGCTGCCTTTTCAGCTCTGACCTTTATATTAATGCTAATAGGTTTGGAGAAATAAAATGTAAATTTGCCTCTAAATGGATTAGTCTAGGCAAGGGGGGTGGTGGTGAAGTGGAGGGTTAGCATTGCTTCGAGCATTTGCGCTAAAATTAAAACATTTATGTTCCAACACTTAATTTTATTAGTGGCACATCAAAGTTGACTGAATGTATAATACGTTTTTCAAGTATATGGCGCTCTCATTTAGACCTCAAGACTGAGAGTGGGTAAATGGGTACACACACACATACCATTTTTGATGCAGATTACAAGCATTTTAGGATGAAAAAAAATATCAGCAAACATCCTTTCTCAAACCTTAAAATTCAGCAGCTGGTTTACTTGATTTCTCCAGTAGGAGATAGCACATTCTTACCAACTTGATCATTTAGCAACTCAAGGACTGTTTATAAACATATTAACGTATTAGGAAAAAAAGAACAACTTGGCCAAGTGAATTCTAATGCCAGTTTGATAAAATTACAGTAATTCAGGTTTTCACCTTTGAATTATTTTTAATACAGCACAAACCACTCCACAAAACCCCCTAGGGGGGACATTAGAAATTGAAGGACAGGGAAGGCAGTCGACTTAGAGCTTCCTTCTTAGCTAGCTAAGTGCCAAATGTCTCTGCTTTATTCTGAAAATGAGATAGCTTGGGCTTCACCAATCATATTCAACTCAGTTCTGAGATTAATCTTATGTTTGTCTGAAAAGTGCTGGGAAATGGTGGGGCAGTATTTCATAGGTTGTACCCTTTCTGTCTCCACCTTTATGACCATCTCATTGGTCTAGGAAGGCTCTAGTCATTTTCCCCCTGAATTAATGCAGATGCCTCTTTACTGGTCTTCAACCTCAAGTATCACCTTCTTGGTCTATCAGCTGCTTAAGATCATCTTGTTATAAAGAAAGTTATTCAGAATACATTGATTCCCTCCTTCAATTCATCCTATTTCTTTCCACATTATACAGAAACTCTGCACTAGTTATCTCCTTTTTCTCTATTTGCTCTCACTGCCATTGCACCTGGCCATTTTGGTTCCTCCTAAGAACATCTTTTAACTGTATTGTGCTCCTGACTCTCTTGTTTCTGACTCATCGATCCTAAAAAAGCAGCATAACCTAATGAAAAGAGCACTGGCCTGGGGGCCAGGAAACCTTGAAACCATCAATCAAAGGTATACACTGATCTCCTATTGTACACAAAATACTGTTCTAAGCACTTGTACAATACAATAAGATAAAGTTGGTAGACACGATCCTTGCCCCCTTGTGTGTGTGACCTTGGTCAAGTCACTTAAATTTTCTGTGACTCAGTTTCCTCACCTGTATAAATGGGGATATGATACTTTTTTTCCATTCTTCCTTAGACCATGAGGCCCATACCCTGTGGGACTGTGTCCAACCTAGCTATACCATAACTGCCTTTGTGCTTAGAACAGTGCTCAGAACAGGCCTGGGACTCTAAGTCCATAGGTTCTAATTCTGGCTCTGACACATGTCTGCTGTGTGACCTTGGGTCACTTTCCTTCTCTGGTACCTCAGTTACCCCATCTGTAAAATGGGGATTGAGACAGTGAGCCCTGGATGGGACAAGGGACTCTGTCCAACCCAATTTGCTTCTATCTGCCCCAGCACTTAGTATAGTTTCTGGCACATAGTAAGAGTTTAACAAATATCATGATAATAATAATTGTTATCATTACAGGTATTGTAATACCTGTATTGGATAGGTATTGAATCCCCATTTTGCAGTTGAGGAAACTGAAGCACAAATAAATTAAGTGCCTTGCTCAAAGTCACATAGGCAAATGGCAGGGTCAGAATTAGAACCCAGGTCCTGGGATTCCCAGGTCCGTGCTCTTCCACTAGGCCAGGCTACTTTACATGACTATGGTGAGGTCATATGAATTGGATGAACAATGAAAGAATGTCCAAGATTATCTTTCTTGACATTAATGCTTGGAAACTTGTGGCACATCAGGCACACCTGACATCAGATTTGGCATTTGGCTACCCAGTCTTTAGAGGACTAATATACACTGATGCAGCAAAGAAGAAAGGTCTTAAGTAAAAGATCATATTACACATTGCACAGCAATCCATGCCAATCTTCAATTGTCTTTATTTGAGCACTTACTATGTGCAGAGCACTATATTAAACACTTGGGAGAGTACAATATATATATAATGGAAGAATCTTCGATTGTCTAATGCAAACTAAGATTCATGGCTCAGTGCCTGGACAGTGAGTATGTTGTAAGCCCCTAAATGAGGTCCCCCAAATCAGTGTGTGTGCCACCAATCTGTCACACAGGCTAGCCTTAACACTTTCTGGCACTGTGATGTCTTCAGCTGGTTTGTGTCAGAAGTCCAGTGAGGGAGAGGTTTTCCAGAAGCTGGCTATTGAGTGTCTGGCTCCCTGGATCAAGGGTGTTGCCAGTTTAACATCACAGCAAGGGGCCATAACATCTGGTCAGAGACCCATTAGGAAAAGGGAAATGTGAAGTGAGAGGAGAAGGAGGGGGAAAGAGAGAGAAAGAGAAGGGAGGGAGAGGAGTGGGAAGGGTAGGGTAGGAGAGAAGAAAAGGAAGAGAGCAAGCAGTGAGAAGAGGTGGAGTGAGACTTGGACAGTAGCTCCATCTCTGACAATAATAAGCCTGATAATAAAAAGAATGTTCCAATATTTCAGCACAGAGGGAATAGCTAAGACCTCCCCTAGCATGGGGTGATATGAAGCTTTCAGACTATGATCCACTTTCATAAGAAGAATTAAACTTTATAAATGTGAATGGATTTCTGAAGGTCCAGTGCTTATAATAGTCTGATTTATTGTTCTGTTTCCTTCTTAAAAACTGGTGTTTTATTAGCAGATGCATCTCCTTAAAATAATATCATGTCCATCATTCCGCTTGAGACTGCACATCATGAATAGCAGTACCAGAGCCAAATATGTGTGAAATGAACAAGAATCCCAGTATGAAAAGGAAATCGTCTTTTTACAAAGCAATTTATCACTTGAGTTCTATCCTAGCTTGATTTGGTTGCCTAGATATCTTCAACCTGCACTTTAGGAGACAAAGAAAACAAATTCCACGGTATTAAATATAGAAGCAGTGTGGCTCAGTGGAAAGAGCACGGACTTTGGAGTCAGAGGTCATGGGTTCAAATCCCGACTCCGCCAACTGTCAGCTATGTGACTTTGGGCAAGTTACTTCACTTCTCTGTGCCTCACTTACCTCATCTGTAAAATGGGGATTAAAGCTGTTAGCCACCCATGGGACAACCTGATCACCTTGTAACCTTAGAACAGTGCTTAGAACAGTGCTTTGCACATAGTAAGCGCTTAACAAATACCATCATTATTGTTATTATTATTATAAAGAGCTATACGGTTATGTTCTACTAATGGCTTCAGTGCTATTCCTATCTAAGAAAACCTTCCCAGATCAAGTTAAGAAGGAACAATGGGATCGAATGAAGTGGATTAACAGAAATGGTTTAGGATTTCTTTGAGAACTTCCCAAATTGAGTGTTAATTGTTTCCAAATGGCAAATGTGGGCTGGTTATTCTGGGATGGGCTCAGAATTGGCGTTAGAACTGTTGGAAGGTACCATGACCAAGCCTACGAAACAGCATCTGGTTTAAATTTCAAGGGACAGAGGAGTGCTGTGACTTTTTCATGAGGGACAAATGAATACTCAAGCTGCTGGTACCTCAAATGACCCTGTCATGTGGCAGCTTCTTTGCAGAACCCAACCCTTGCCTTGCTGTCTGTATTTGATTTTCCAAGTTGACCCCAAGCTGCTTTATGTATGATATTGCAAGTGAGGGTTTTAAATAATGCCTAGGGGAGCAACAGAACCCAAATTCTTAGGTGGCTTAAGACTCAAGATTAGAGTGGCAAGATTCCCTTCTGCCTTAAAGAATCCCTAAGCTTCCTTGGTGCCATTACTCTTGTACGTGTCACACAGAGAAGGCCGAGATACACCAAGTTGGCATGGGCTGCTTGGTTCAAACCCTAATTGCAAAGGCTCCTAGAAAATAGAACTGATGTTTGGAGGCAAATGTCCATAAAGGCTTTTGAAAGCTAAAACCCCTCTGGGCCTGTCTTGAGATGGGTACAAATGCTCTGTCCAGAGCGCTTGGAATATTTCCTTCTGAGAGGACTCAGAGTGTTCTCAGGAACAAGGGTTGATGAAGTAGAGCATTTTACACTGAGAGAGGTGATTTTTATGGATATTAGAGGCTTGTATCAGTTTTACAGAAATTGAAAAAGGAAAAAGAAAGTCATGAATGCTATTTACCAAACCGCATTAGTCAAAATACTGCATTTTAAAACCCCTTAAGTTGTTATACATCATCATATAAGTCATCACAAAATAGAGAGTACAAATTCTTAAGAGTTATGTTGACATGGAAATTGTCAGCCGAAGTGGTGGAAAATTTACATCTCCTCATATATCTGTAGTCATATCCTCTATAGAAATTAACATATTATAACGTTAATACTTCAAGGTAATGTTTTCTCATGAGAATGCCATATTTTATCAGTTAATATCATTTGTGTACAAATTATTCAATTACAGTATCAAGCTGCACATGATTAATATTGACATCAGCTACGTAATGGTAACTATGTGAGCTATCAGTGCCTCTCAGACAGCTCTGCTAGAGACTGCAAGCAGAAAATTCATTTGTTTCTTTTAAATAAATGAAATGGGAGTGAATTTAGGACTCACGAAAGTGAGAGACTAATGGTGGTAGTTAGATCTAGCTGCCTAGATCTAACTGATGTTGATGTCTACCTCGCCCCCTAGACTGTAAGCTATTTGCAGGCAGGGAATGTGTCTATTGTTATATTGTACTCTCCCAAGGGCTTAGTATAGTGTTCTGCTTGTAGTAAGGGCTCAATAAACAGAACTAACTGACTGACTGGCTATGGTTGGGGATTTTGTTAGCTTTAATAGGCCCCCTCTTCTTACATCACCTGATCCTAGAACAGGATCGGGCAATAAGATGTGGAAGGTTTAAAATACAAATAAACATGTAATTGGATCATCTTGGCATTCCTAATTCAAATTCCCAGTTATGTCTAGCATAAATGAACAAAATGTTTCTGGTGAACCAGTGTCAAATTTAGGTGATCAATTAATCAATGGTATCTAGTGAGTTCTTATTGTGTGCAGAGCACTGTACCAAGTGCTTGGGAGGGTACAAAAAAATAGAGTTGGTAGACATGATGATCTCTGCCCTCAAGAAGCTTAGTGTCTGTGATTTAGGATTCTACTCCCAAGTCTGATTTGCTTTCTTCTAAGGAACATACAATATTTTCATATTGGGATGAGCTTAGAAAAGTAATTTTTGAGCTGCATCTATTTAGCACCTCTCTCACAATCAAGCAGTTAAGCATTTTTTGAGCACCTACTGTGTGCAGAATACTGTACTGAGTGTTTAAGAGAAAAGAATAGAATTAGCATACATGACACCTGTCCTAAAGGAGTTTACAATCTAGCACTCAGCTAGGTCATGGGCAATTTATATTACTCTTTTTGTTGGTTGCTTTTTTAAGGTATGTGCTAGACACTCAGGAAGTGTCAAGCACTGTTCTAAGCACCAGGATGGATACAAGTTAATTAGGTCAGACAGAGTCCCTGTACCACACGGGGCTCAAAGTCTTAGTTGACAGAAGACATATTTTAAAGCTATATTGTAATACACCTTCACACCATAATGAGCAGCAGGGAGCAACAGCAGCATTAAGACTAGCATCTTATGAAATGAAGAGGAATATGGCAGATTTTTTTAGCAGAGGCTTTGGGAACATTGTAATACCAGAGGAAAAAAAAACATATGGCACTGTTAATAGCAAATGCATAGCTAGGTTTTCAAGAGAAGTGGAAAGAGCAGAGGCCTGGGAGTCAGGTTCTAATCCTAGCTCCACCATTTGCTTGCTGTGTGACTTCGGGTAAGCATTTTACTTCTCTATACCTCCATTTCCTCATCTGTAAAGTGGAGAATCCCCATCCTATCCATCCTACTTGGACTGTGAGCTTCATACCGCATAGCAACTACGTCCAACCTGATTATGATGTATCTAACCCAGCACTTAGTACAATGTCTGGCACAAAGTAAATGCTTAACAAATAGCACAATTATTATTATGAAGATGGTGTTGATGATGATGATGATGGCATTTATTAAGTGCTTACTATGTGCAAGGCACTGTTCTAAGTGCTGGGGAGGTTACAAAGTGATCAGGTTGTCCCGGAGGGGCTCACAGTTTTCATCACCATTTTACAGATGAAGTAACTGAGGCACAGAGAAGTTAACTGACTTGCCCAAAGTCACATAGCTGACAAGTGGCAGAGCTGGAATTTGAACCCATGACCTCTGACTCAATAATGGCATTTGTTAAGCACTTACCATGTGTGAAGTACTGTTCTAAGTGCTGGGGGGGATACAAGGTTATCAGCTTGTCCCACGTGGGGCTCACAGTCTTCATCCCCATTTTACAGATGAGGGGACTGAGTTTAGAGAACTGAAGTGACTTGCCCAAAGTCACACAGCTGACAAGTGGCGGAGCTGGGATTAGAACCCATGACCTCTGACTCCCAAGCCCGGGCTCTTTCCACTGAGCCATGCTGCTTCTCATGGTATATATTATTATTAGATGCACCATGTGAAAATGATTTCTGGTCATGAATGGGTATCCCACACCCCAAAATGAATTCACAATCAGTTACCTTATTTGTGAGCACTTTTATATGTATCATTATTGTTATTGTTATTATTATTATATGTTAAGCACTTAATATGTGTTAAGCACTATTCTAATGGCTGGGGTAGATACAGGTTAATCAGGTTGGTTACAATCCCTGTCCCATAGAGACTCACAGTCTAAACTGGAGGGAGAAGAACTTTTTAATCCTCATTTTACAGTTGAGGAAAATGAGGCACAGAGAAGCTGAGTGACTTATTTGTTGTTTGTTTATAGTATTTGTTAAACACTTGCTATGTGCCAGGCACTTGTACTAAGTCCTGGGGTAGATACAGGCTAGTCAGGTTGGACACAATCCATGTCCCACATGGGGCTCATGATTTTAACCCCCATTTTTCAGATGAGGTAAGTGAGGTACAGAGAAGTTGAGTGACTTCCCCCGGGTCACACAGCAGACAACTGGCAGAGCCAGGATTAGAATCCAGGTGCAGAGGGGAGCTACTGTTGGCCCTGGATGGTGGGGAAGGAAGGCATTTCTTTCAGCCATGGTGAGGGGGCACCAAGAGTGCATAGGGAGGCGAGGTTGCAAATGCTGGATGTTTCCTTTGGCTCTATATCTGAAGAGGAGATGAGAAGGCTCAGCATTACTTATGTTCTGTTACTATGTGCAGACCACTGTACTAAGCACTTGGAAGAGTATAGTACAACAAGATTGGCAGACACATTCCCTGCCCATGTTATTGGTGGGAATTAGGTCCTGTTAACCTCTGGGGAGACAAAAGAACAGAGTTTAGGCAGCTTGTCCTAAGTGGCGTAAGTCTGTTTCAGGACCAGATTCCGCAAATTCCCTTGCCAGTGCTCATCATCACTATCAACAGCTCAAGCCTAAGTCCTTCTCTTGTGACCTAGCTGGATCAGAGGCATTTCCCAGTGAGTGTCCACTAAGAAACAGTCTGGTTTGTATTTGCTTTTATGTGATGAGTTCCTCAGGTCATACATTGCTCACAGTTTCTGTAAGTACTAGTTAGCATGGATACTCTCCAAAATTCAATGAATTTTTCAAGCACGTTTTTACATCTGGCTTCAGAATTCTAGCAACTTCGCAGAGGAAATTCTTCTCTTGGCACTGTAAGCTGAAATGAACTGTTACCTGCTGACAAATTGTAATCCCATCTTGAAGAAAGCAAAATGAGTCAACTATCTACAATTGGGTTTAAATCCTGAATGAATAATGTGAATAGTTATATCCTAAATTTTGATAAAATGCAGGCAAAGCTCATGTTGTCCAAAGCATCATCCATATAACTCCTGGGACAAAAGTGTATAAGCTGAGGTTATAGTAAACCCTATGCTTGAAAAGTTGAAATACTTAACTAAGTGTGCACAGTTTGAAGTTCTAACAATAAATCTATCGATCAATTGAATTCACTGAGCAGAGCACTCTACTAAGCACTTGGGAGAGAATACTATAACAGAGTTGTTGGATATATTCCTTAACCACAGGGCACTTACAGTCTACAGGCAGAGGCAGAGAATGATACAATTTAATTATGGATATACACATAAGTGTTGTGGGGCTCAGGGTGAAATGGATAAAGGGCACAAATCTAAGTGCAAGGGCAATGCAGAAGGGAGATGGAGAAGAGGAAATGAGTGGTTAGGCAGGGAAAGCCTCTTGGAGGAAGTATGTTTTTAAGATTTATTAAAGCAGATATGAAGTGGGGAGGGAGTTTCTGTCCAGAGACAGGAAATGGGGAAGGGGTTGGAGGCGAGATAGATGGGATAGAGGCATAGTGTATTCGTTGACATTAGTGAAGTCAAGTGTGCCAGTTTGGTTGGAGTAGGATAGTAGTGAGCTGAGGTAGGAGGGGGCAAGGTGATTGAGTGCTTTAAAGCCAATGATGAGGAGTTTTGTTTGATGTGGAAGTGGATGGACAACCATTGGAGTTTCTTGAGGAGTGGGGAAACATGTCCTGAATGTTTTTTCTAGAAAAATGATCCATGTGGCAGAGTGAAATGATCTAATGAGCTTGACAACTATAAACTTGGCATATTCCATGCAGTATTTTGCAGTCCGGCATCCTGGCCAATGCTGATGCTGTGGACTCCATTTCTTAATCCCTTCATTGCTCATATGATGTCTATTCCTCAGAAACATAGCAAGGGCAGTTGTAGTACTCATCCTAGTGACCATGGCCATAAGTGAGTGATTCTTCAGGCAGCACTTTCAAACTCCAGAATAGGGTTTTGAAATATTCCAAAAAGGTGGAAGAGAGATTATTTTTTTGAGGCTTTGAAGGTGGGGAAAGTGGTGATCTGTTCTATTTAGAGAGGGAGGGAATTCCAGGCCAGGGGGAGGACATGGGCAAAGGGTTGACATTGAGATAGATGAGACTGAAGTAAGAAGAGTAGGTTTGTGTTAGAAGAATAAAGTGTGCAGACTGGGTTTAGTAGGAAAACAGTGAAGTAAGGTAGGAGGAGGTGAGCTGACTGAGTGTTTTAAGGTCAATGGTAACGAGTTTCTGTTTAATGCAGAAGTGGATGGGCAACCCCTGAAGCTTCTTCAGGAGTGGGCAGATGAGGACTGAGCATCTTTTTTAGAAAAATGAACTGGGCATCAAAGTGAGGTAAGCACTGGAGTTGGGAGAGACAGGAGGCAGGGAGGATACTGAGATGGCTGATGCAGAGGTCAAGATAGGATATGATAAGTGCTTGGATCAGAATATTAGCAATTCAGATGGAGAGGAAAGGGTAGGTTTTAGGGATGTTGTAAAGGTATAACTGAGGATTTAGTGACAGATCAGATATTTATGTTGAAAGAGAGAGATGAGTCAAGGATAATGCCAAGGTTATGGGCATGTGAGACAGGCAAGATAGTGGTGTTGTCTATAGGAATAGGAAAGACATGTGGGGGTTCTGGTCTGGGTGGAAACATGAGGGGTTCTGTTTTAGGAATGTTAAATTTAAAGGGTTGGTGGGACATCTAAGTGCTTAGTACAGTGCTTTGCACACAGTAAGCACTCAATAAACAGGACTGAATGAATGAATCTAGGTAGCATGTACTGAAGCCAGGAGGAAAAGCAAGACTGCAGAGAGGAAGAATAAATGATCTCATTTGTCTTCAAAGTATCACTGAGGTGGGAAAGGCAGGAATTTTTATTCGTGTTTTAATTCTTTAATTGTATTTGCTAGGTGCTTACTGTGTGCAGAGCACTGTAATAAATGCTTGGAAAGTACAATTCAGCAATAAAAGGAGACAATCCCCGGCCACACTGGGCTCACAGTGATGAAAACATTCTTGCCTATACAAGATGATTAGATAAGCAATAGACCTTCTGGGTATCTCTCTGGCTAAGGCTGAACTTTGGTCAGATTCCCAGTTAAAAATATTCCAGTTTCGTAGTTTTACTAACTTGTAGAGGTATTCTGACCAACACATATATTTCCCAGGCCTAGGACTGGGGAAGAAAAGTTGTTCTTATTGTATTTTATTCAATGTGTCTTATGAAATGCCCTGTTAATTTGGTTGAAATTTGAAGCATTCTATTTTGTGGCTTGTTTAAACCTCATAACTCACACCGGTCTATTTAACAGAGTAGGCAGCTTTTAGAATACTGAGGGGGAAAAAAAAAGCAAGCTGAAAGACAAAGGAAATTATTCCTATAATGATTCTCTGTCGTAAACACATTTTGAGCAGATTGTAAAAAGTAATTCAACTAAAATTAGATTACAAAGAGTGCACAGTATACTAAGTACAACTGTATTATGAAAACATGAAATTAATTAGTTTAGAATAGGGCATTTCCACCAGGGAGTGCTGGGCCTGCAAACTTATGAGGGGTTTTAGGGTGAAGATCTGGAGCTTTTCCCCCTAAGGCAACATGCGTCACAGCTATGTGACATTTCCAAGACTTTGATCCTGGACTACTGTGCCCCACTGCAAAGAGTCACTTGAGCTTTAATTTGAACTTGGACAGTGCCACCTGTATCCACTGACAATTAACATGGCATTTGTTGAAAGCTAGTTAGTATCAGCTCTGCATCTACTGAAGAAAGTTACCATAAATGATTTCAGTCAGTCATGGCTTCTCTTTAACATATTAGCAATTAATACATTGGGTGGTAAAATATGGTTAGCTAAATAAAGAAAACCCTACATGATTACATGGTAATTTAGTAACCCACCCTTAAAAAAACCTGATCTTGGAATCTAATAAAAAAGATGGGGTCAGCAGATTCATCATTTTAATGTCTTAGATCACAAGTGTTGTTCATTCATTTGGATTCTGACTTAATATTATTGAGTTTTTCCCATGTCAATGTCTAAAGCTCATGTGTGTGTGTGTGTGTGTGTGTGTGTTTTGTGTGTCCGATGTGTGGATATTCATTCATTCTTTCAATAGAAGGGGGAAGGGTCACTCATCCTCATGAGTCAATTAACTTAGTGTGGAGGCTATTTTCAATAAAATTCCTCTAAGCCTACTCAGTCCTCAAACTCTACTCCATAAACAGAAGCTGTGCAATTGTGTCATGTACAGTAATACAAATCTCAATTTGGAGAGTGCAACCCCATTGTGTACTAAACTGGTTGGAAAAGCCTGTGGTTAGTCAATTGGGTGGAAACACCAAGTGTACTCCCAAAGAGTTATGCTTGGGCCATTTCAAAGTTATTTCAATTGTGCCATTAGAACCTAGCCCTATGCTTGTGCTGCTATAGTGAGTTTTGCACCTCTAGTCCCAAATAACAAAATCTGTACCATGGTAGGAAAACTTGTGTTTCTGGGAAATTTAGACTAACACTGTTCAAGTACTAGAATAATCACTATTAATTATTAATATGATTAATCATTTATATGGCTGATTACTAATTGTGGTATTGTTAAGCACTTACTATGTGCCAAGCACTGGATTAGTTGCAAGTTAATCATGTTAGACAAAATCCCTGCCCGACATGGGTTTTACAGTAGCACTAGAATTCCTTCCTCCTTGATTTCCAGTTCCCACTGGTGTATTTCAAGTACATTTAAGTAGTTCTGTTTGCAACAAATCATATAGAGTCAGTAGTGCTTCAAAGGGTCTCAAGTACCAAAGGGCTTTAAAGCGGAAATTTCTCTGGCATTCAACGCTTATTCTGGAATCAGCTTCAGTATACATGTCAAATGGCTCAAGGCCCAAATTAGTAGCATCAATGAAGGACCAGCAAATGCTTGAAAACTCAGGCTTTTAAATTTACTCTTCAAACTTGTTCCACCGATCTGAAGCTATCTGCTACTGTCAGGAAGATGTGTGCACTCATGGAATAGTGAAGAATGTACAACAATGGACTGGTGTAGCTAAGATGAAGCAGGAATGCAGGAAAGCAGGAGTCTTTGAGTACTGGAAAATACATTAGACCATCTGTGGCCAGAATGCTTTACCGCAAGAGCTGATCACTCACCCATCACTAGGCAGAAAACAGCAGAAGAAAGACTGGAATCCCAACTTATGTTTTGAAATGGGAGAAAAATAAATTGGATGAAATGGGACAAATAAATTGATTCTAGATGTAAATAATAAATCCCATAAATAAAAATGGGAAAGAATTAGCCATGATGAAAGCAGAATGGATGAACAAACCTGGGGAGTATTGTAAATCACGAATGGACCATGAGCCAATTATACGATGTGATTGCATGGAAAGCAACTCCATTTGGAAAGCATCAATGGGATTTGAGTATGCTGTAAACTGTATGGGATTTGATTATGATGTAAATTGTATAAAGCACTGCATTCTCCTCTTTGATTTATCAAGGCTGTGATCTCCACTTGAGTTTTGTATCCAGTTTTAGATACCACACTTTGAGAAGGTGGTGGAAAACCTGAAAATGGTGTAAGAAAGATCAAAGAGCACGATTAGAAGTATATGAGGAGAGATCAAAAGAAGTATGTTTGTTCAGTGTAAAGAAGGCACCAGGGAGCAAGATAGTAATCTGAAAATGTGAATAAGTTATGGAAGGGGTGGAGTGTGAAAAAATCATTAGTTCTGGTCATTGACAGCAATGAAAAAGAGATTCAAAAGCCTGAGAATATTTTAAGACTGATTTACACAGTTATTTGAAAGACGTTGGATTAGTTGGCCCATCGTACTTTTGAGTCACAATTTCATGATTCGGTGTATTACACTCTTGCCACTTCCAATCTCAACTATAAAGTATTTCTCACAAAATAGAAGACTACTGCCACCTTTCAAACTTACTACTACTAATAATAATAATGGCATTTGTTAAGCACTATGTGCCAAGCACTGTTCTAAGCACTGGTGGAGATACAAAGTAATTAGGTTGTCCCACGTGGGGTTCACAGTCTTAATCCTCATTTTACAGATGAGACAACTGTGGCATAGAGAAGTTAAGTGACTTGCCCAAGGTCACAGAGCTGACAAGTGGAGGTGTCAGGATTAGAACCCATGACTTCTGACTCCCAAGCCAGTGCTCTTTACACTGAGCCATGCTACTAGCAAATACTCATCTCAAGGATTTAACTATCTTTGCATTTTAATACCCTTAATTACTTTAAAAATGATACTGACATTAGTAACTATAAAACATAAGAGTGAGGAATATAAGCAAATAAGGGCTTTCCCGATTCCCAACAATAGGTAGGTGAATGAAATGAATTACCTAAAAGTGGAGAATCTGAACAACCCATTTTTTATCCTAAGGAAAATAGTTCATGAGCTCTCATTAAGCCACCCTATGGTGAGGTTAGGTAACAAAGAGGTGGTACTTCTTAACATGCATAATATCAAAAGACAAATAAATTGAGGATGATTCTCAAATAAAAATGAGTGATTTTAATTCATCTAGTCATTCTTCCATTGTCCACAATCACACACTCTCATTTCCCTCTTCTTCTTTGATGTACTTTTATCACACCTTTCCCTATTCCATCTTCTTGCCCTAGCTCTCCAGCATTGTCCTATGCCCAGTTAGTTGTAACTCGAACCACAAGCTGGGCCAATAGTCTCTTCTGCAATTGCCCTAATGATTCACCTTGGGAAGGATCCAGAAAGAAGTTTCTGAGGAACATAATCTTTCTCTGCTGATATCAAAGTTCTGACAACTACCTCCTTTCCAGTTTCCACTGAAGCCTGAAGTCATGGATTTTATATTAGGCTAGTGTTCAGAGCACAGGTTTGGGAGTCAGGAGGCCACAACTTCTCTGTCTCTCAGATTCAGTAAATCAGTCAATCAGTGGCATTTATTGAGTGCTTACTGTGTACAGAGCACTATACTAAACCCTTGGAAAAGTACAGTATAATAAAGCTAGTAGATACTATTCCTCATCTGTAAAATTAGGGTAAAATATCTGTTCTTCCACTCCTTTAGTCTGTTATCTCCGTCAGACAGTGATTGTGTTCAACCTGGTTAACTGTTTCTACCCTAGCATTTGACACATAGTAAGTGCTTAACACCATTCATTCATTCCATCGTATTTATTGAGCACTTACTGTGTGCAGAGCACTGGACTAAGTGCTTGGAAAGTACTATTCAGCAACATATAGAGATGGTCCCTACCCAACAACGGGCTCACAGTCTAGAAGTCTAACACCACAATTATTATCATTGTGGAGTGGAACTACACTGGGCACACTCAGTATCTAGAGCCAGGATTTGGTCTCAAAATTATAAATTTCTGCAGGGCACTTGAATATTGTGTTGAAAACCTGAGTTTTCTAGCATTTGCTGAATGGTAAACATCTGGCTGTAGTTTCTACTCCAAAGATTTGCTCCCATTCTTAATTCCTGCCTTGTCCCATAATTCTCCACTCCAATCTTTTTTCCATGACTCTTGTTCCTAGCCCCTATCAGCTCTGGCAGAATTGGTCTAGTTGGTAAATTGCCTGCAAAATATACCCGCCCTTTCTCCTAGGACTACAGCCTGGATCACAGGGGATTCCAAGTTCCACTTCATGACATTCTGGAGCCCTTTCAGATCTGAACCTCACCAGGATACCAAGAAAGTATTCCCCTTCTGAGGGCCACAGTTTAAAGGAATGGAAAAAAGATTATATGAGGAAATCTCAAACTAATTGGCAAGGTTACAATATGAAAAAAACCCAGCCCTCTCCCTCCTTCCCTCCCTGACTGCCATCTTCAACTGTTCATTCTCCAGTGGCTTTTTCTCCATTGCCTTCAAACATGCTCACGTTTCCCCTATCCCAAAGAAAACATTCTTTGACCCTTAGGCTCCCTCCAGTTATCACCCCATCTCCCTCCTACCATTCCTCTCTAAAACCCTTGAGTGAATTGTCTACACCTGCTGTCTCCAGTCCTCTCCTACAATTCTCTCCTAGATCCCTTCTAATCTGGCATCTGCCCCCCTTCACTCCACAGAAACTACCCTCTCAGAGATCACCAATGATCTTCTTCTTTCCAAATCCAGTGGTCTATAGTCCATCCTATCCTTCGAGACCTCTCAGCTCATCCCCTTCTCCTGGAAACATTATCCAACCTCGACTTCACTGATACTGCCCTCTTCTGGTTCTCCTCCTGCCTCTGGCTCCTCATTCTCAGTCTCTTTTGTGGGTTTCTCCTCTGCCTCCCACCCTCTAACTGTGGGTGTCTCTCAAGGTTCAGTTCTATTCACCATCTACACCCACTCCCTTGGAGAACTCATTCACTCCCATGGCTTCAACTACCAGTTATATGCAGATGATTTCCAAATCTATATTTCCAGCCCTGTCTCTCTCCCTCTCTGCAGTCTCACATTTCCTACTGCCTTTAGGACATCTCTATTTAGATGTTCCGCTGACACCTCAAATGTAACAGGTCCAAAACAGAATGCTTCACCTTCTGACCCAACTCTGTCCCTCCTCTGAATTTCCTGTTACTGTAGATAACAACACTATCCTCCCTGTCTCACAAGCCCATAACCTAGGTGCTGTCCTCAACTCATCTCTCTCATTCAGTTCACATATTCCATCTGTCACCAAATTCTGTTAGCTCAACTTTCACAACTTTGCTAAAATCTGCCCTTTCCTCCCTATCCAAACTGCTACTACATTGATCTAAGCACTTTCTGTTATACTGTACTCTCCCAAGCACTTAGTACAGTGCTCTGCACATAGTAAGCTCTCAATAAACATTAATGATTGAATAACAATTTATTTATAACCATACTAAACACTCATATGTGTACTCATTTATTTGACCACTCTAATTGTAAATATTTTTATATTTCTCCCCTTGTTTAGCATGTAAACTCCATGAGTACATGGAACATACAACTTCTTTATTCTGTACTCCTAATACCTAACACAGAGCACTGTACCAAGAGGGTACTCAATATATGCTACTACTACTACTACCAACTACTGCTATTGCTACTACTACTACTACTACTACTACTACTACTACTACTACTACTACTACTACTACTACTACGATTGTTTTCAAGTCAATGAAGAGTTTTCCAGTTCTCCATTTTATGGAGGAGGAATAAATGGAAATGATCAGAAATTAAAGTAGAGAACAATCCAGTTGGATGCAACAAAAAGCTTCTTGATTGTCAGAGTGATAAAATATTGGACCATACTACTAAGACTATAAAGTGTTTATTCCTGGATATCCTTAAAAAAATTCCATTTTGGATGGTTTTGTTATTCTCCTCCCTGGCAGCAGGGAGCTAGAACAGATAACTTCAAAGAGTCCCTTCCAGCTGTAGGAGTATATAACTCACACTGAAGACAGCAAAAGGCACTTTTCAAATCAGAAATATAACTTTCCTATTGTCACTGCTGAGTTCACTTTATATATAATAACATAATAGCCACTGAATTTAAATAGCTTCTTAAACATCCTCCACTCCTTATGACTGAAGACTTATTTTCAATTCTGGTTTTAGTTTCCAATGGACCAGGGGAAGAGAGAAAAAAGGGGCAATAATCATGGATCTCCTGCAATTACAAGATTGGCAGGCATCATCATCATCATCATCAATCGTATTTATTGAGCGCTTATTATGTGCAGAGCACTGTACTAAGCGCTTGGGAAGTACAAATTGGCAACATATAGAGACAGTCCCTACCCAACAGTGGGCTCACAGTCTAAAAGGGGAAGACAGAGAACAAAACCAAACATACTAACAAAATAAAATAAATAGAATAGATATGTACAAGTAAAATAAATAAATAAATAAATAGAGTAATAAATATGTACAAACATATATACATATATACAGGTGCTGTGGGAAAGGGAAGGAGGTAAGAAGGGGGGGATGGAGAGGGGGACGAGGGGGAGAGGAAGGAAGGGGCTCAGTCTGGGAAGGCCTCCTGGAGGAGATGAGCTCTCAATAGGGCCATGAAGGGAGGAAGAGAGCTAGCTTGGCGGATGGGCAGAGGGAGGCCATTCCAGGCCCGGGGGATGACGTGGGCCGGGGGTCGATGGCGGGACAGGCGAGAATGAGGTACGGTGAGGAGATTAGCGGCGGAGGAGCGGAGGGTGCGGGCTGGACTGTAGAAGGAGAGAAGGGAGGTGAGGTAGGAGGGGGCGAGGTGATGGAGAGCCTTGAAGCCCAGGGTGAGGAGTTTCTGCCTGATGTGCAGATTGATTGGTAGCCACTAGAGATTTCTGAGGAGGGGAGTGATATGCCCAGAGCGTTTCTGGACAAAGATAATCCGGGCAGCAGCATGAAGTATGGATTGAAGTGGAGAGAGACATGAGGATGGGAGATCAGAGAGAAGGCTGATGCAGTAGTCCAGACGGGATAGGATGAGAGCTTGAATTAGCAGGGTAGCGGTATGGATGGAGAGGAAAGGGCGGATCTTGGCAACGTTGCGGAGCTGAGACCGGCAGGTTTTGGTGATGGCTTGGATGTGAGGGGTGAATGAGAGAGCGGAGTCAAGGATGACACCAAGGTTGCCGGCTTGTGAGATGGGAAGGATGGTAGTGCCGTCAACAGAGATGGGAAAGTCAGGGAGAGGGCAAGGTTTGGGAGGGAAAACAAGGAGTTCAGTCTTCGACATATTGAGCTTTAGGTGGCGGGCAGACATCCAGATGGAGATGTCCTGAAGGCAGGAGGAGATGCGAGCCTGGAGAGAGGGGGAGAGAGCAGGGGCAGAGATGTAGATCTGGGTGTCATCAGCGTAGAGATGATAGTTGAAGCCATGGGAGCGAATGAGGTCACCAAGGGAGTGCGTGTAGATTGAGAACAGAAGGGGACCAAGCACTGAACCTTGGGGAACCCCCACAGTAAGAGGATGGGAGGGGGAGGAGGAGCCTGCAAAAGAGACTGAGAATGAACGACAGGAGAGGTAAGAGGAGAACCAGGAGAGGACGGAGTCTGTGAAGCCAAGGTCAGATAGCGTGTTGAGGCATCAATCCTCTTCCCCCTATCAAGTGTTTGGGGAAATATTAACTGCTTGTCTCTTTCTATTCAGCTTTTTGAGCTACCAGGCCCTCAGTCACTGACTGGGAGCTCAAATTCTTCAACTCCCAAGGCTAACATCGCCTCCCTGCTTTTCACTACTCCTAAATCCTGAAGTGTTCTCAAAAAACCTCCAGTTTTGCTAGAATGACAATTGACTCTTAGTAACTGCACCCTTTCAGGTGTTAAGATCAAAGCAACTGGAGCAATGTGATTGAAAAAGAACTTTTTTTTAACCATATTAATTTATTTTAAGTGCCATAAAGATAAGAGTTCTTTATAGATGAGAGTTGGGGAATATGGGTGTTCAATTAGAGTGGAAAATTAGGGCAGAAACATTTTCTCTCTCCATCCTGTCTGATCTCAAAAGGGAGAATCAAGCTGAATATCTTCAAATTTGACATTAATATACAATGTTAATGATGAGGGCCTGATAGTGACATTTCACTTGGAAAATATATTCTGAAACATATGGTCATCAATCAATCACTGATATTTATTAAGTGTTTACTGGATGCAGAGCACTGTACTAAGTACAATACAGTAGAGTTGGCAGACATGATACCTATCCTCAAGTATTTTACCAATATAGTCTGCAGCTTTTCCTATTCCCAACTTATCAAAATTTCCTTTTCCTGCCAGTCAAATGCGTGTAACCCTACTCTGAGTCAGTCAATCATATTTATTGAGTGCTTACTGTGTACAGAAGACTGTATTAAGCAGTTATATTGTGCTCTCCCAAGCACGTAACACAGTGCTCTGCACAAAGTAAATGCTTAATAAACTCAATTGAATGAATGAATATAACAGACACATTTCCTTCCCACAACAAACTTACAGTCATTAATATAAATAAATAAATTGCAGACATGTACATAAGTGCTTTGTAGCTGGGAGAGGGGAATGAATAAAGGGAGCAATTTCAGGGTGACGCAGAAGGGAATGGGAGAAGAGGAAAGAAGACCTTAGTAAGAGAAGGCCTCTTGGAGGAGATATGCCATCAATAAGACTTCGAAGGTGGGGTAGAGTAATTGTCAGTCAATTATGAGGAGGGAGGGCACTCCAGGACAGAGGTAGGATGTGGGCAAGAGGTTGGTGGCGAGACAGTGGAGATCAAGCTACAGTGAGATGGTTAGCATTAGAGGAGTGAAGTGTGTGGGCTAGGTTTTAGTAGGACATCAGTGAGGTAAGGTAGGAGGGGGCAAGATGATTGAGTGCTTTAAAGTCAATGGTGAGGAGTTTCTGCTTGATGTGGAGGTGAATAGGCAACCACTATAATTTTTTGAGGAATGGGAAAACATGGTCTGAACGTTTTTATAGAAAAATGATCTGGGCAGCAGAGTGAAGTATGAACAGGAGTGGGGAGAAACAGGAGATAGGGAAGTCAACAAGAAGGCTGATAGGTAATCAAGGTGAGAATAGGATAGGAGAATAGGATAGGTGCATGAACTAGGGTGGTAACAGGTGCAAGATGACTGTCCCAGAGACAACTGACTTAAGCAATAATGAAACCAAGATGTTGTTGGGCAGCAGTATTTATCAAAGCCATTTGCAATTGCTTATTTTAGACAAGACCTGAATGTAAGATTTGAAGTAGATATAAGAGCAAAACCTAAAAATCTACCTGTTTCAAAAATGTGCCAAATACCTCTGCTGACTGACCTTTAGTCTGCTTATGGGCTTATGGATGTTCAACCCAGAAATCCACATAAGGGAAAAGAAAAGGGGCAAGGAATATCAAAATAATTAAGACTTTTACATCACAATAATGGAAAACGTTTCTTTCCAGGCAAAAATTGCTTTAGCTGTCAAACTGGGTTCATATCCCTGAATTCTAAGTGTCCTTGTTAAATTGACATTGATGACATCAAACATAAAACACAAAAGATCATCTTAAAAGTAGAGCCAACCATACAAAAGAAATTTCAAAAACATTTAGAAAAAGGATTACATTCTTTGCTTGATGAGGCTGGTAAAGATAAAAGATACTCTAAATTAGTACCATTCCTAGAAAATGCCTTCAGAGAGACAATAAATGAGGAAAAAAGAAATTTAAATCAGGCCTGGGTTATACCAAATAGAGATTGTCTAATTAAACAAAGAAATAAGGCAAAATGAGCATACAAGAACTTTTCTTCAAATTAAAGCTTGGCAATTTTAAGAGACAACTTTAAAACAGTTTTAAAAAGAAAAATAAAGATGATTGATGTGTCAAGAACTTGGGGCCCTATAAAGAGGTATTTACCAAAAAGTATGTAAGATCTACTTTAAAATTAAATGAAGAGAAAGAGAAAGAAATTGGTAACCAGAGAACATTCTAGAAAAATGGAAATCAATGATCAATTGCTTTCTGAGTTCTTATTGTGTGCAGAGCACTCTACTGACTGCTTGGGAGAGTACAATGTAACAGAAATAGTAGACAACTTCCCTTCCAATAATGAACTTGCAGTGTAGAGGGGAAGACAGACAGTATGAATAAATTAAATTGTGGATATATACTTAAGTGCTATGGGACTGAGGGAGCGGTGAATGAAGGGTGCCAATCCTAGTGCAAGAGTGACATAGAAGGAAGAGAGAGGAGAGGAAATTAAGTATTAGACAAGAAAGGCCTCATAGAGGAAATGTGCTTTTAATAAGGCTTTGAAGGTGGAGGGAGTGATTGTTGGATATGAAGAGGGAAGGGAGTTCCAGGCCAGAGGCTGGATGTAGGTGAGGGCTTGACGGCATGAAAAATGAGATCAAGGTACAGTGAAGAAGGTTGGCATTAGAGGAGTGAAGTGTGAGGGCTGGGTTGTAGTAGGAAATCAGGGAGATAAGGAAGGAGGGGGCAAGGTGATTGTGTGTTTTAAAGCCTATGGTAAGGAGTTTCTATTTGATGTGGAGGTTCTTGAGGAGTGGGGAATCATGGACTGAATGTGTTTTGTAGAAAAATGACCTGGGCAGCTGAGTGAGGTATGGACTCTGGAATGGAAGGGGAGAGGAAGACAGGAAGGTCAGCAAAGAAGGCTCAATAGATTAATCAAGGTCGAATAGAATAAATGCTTGGATTGATGTAGCAGTTTGGATGATGAGGAAAGGACAGATTTTAGCGATGAATTGATGGGTTGAACTGACAGGATTTGATGACAGATTGAATATATAGGTTGAATGAAGGTTATGGACTTGGGAGGCAGGAAAGATTGATCAATTAGCTGTATTTACTGAGTGCTTTCTGTGTGCATAGCACTATACTAAGCACTTGGGAGAGTACTGTATAAGAGTTGGTAGACATGTTCCCTACTCACAGTGAGATTTCAGTCTAGGGGAGCTTACAATCTTAAGGATAGTGGTATTGTCTACAGTAATGGGAAAGACAGGGAGTGACATAGTTTGGGTGGAAAGATAAGGAATTCTGTTTTGGAAATGTTTTTATTGAGGTGTCAGTGAGATATCCAGGAAGAGATGTCCCGAAAGCAGAAGGAAATGCAAGACTGCAGGGAAGGAGAGAGTTCAGGGCTGGAGATGTAGATTTGGGAATCATCAGCATAGAGATGATAGGTGAAGCCATAGAAGTGAATGAGTTCTCCAAAGGAGTGTGTGTTGATGGAGAATAGAAGGGAACTTGTAACTTAACTTAGAGGGACATCCACTGTCAGAAGGTTGGAGGCAGAGGAGAAGCCTGCATAAGGGACTGGGAAGCAGTGTTGGCACTACTGATCAACAGCTGGCTCCACCACCTTAGATTTTGTGACCTTGGGCAAATCATTTAACCTCTCTGTGCCTCAGTTACCTCAGTTACCTCGTCTGCAAAATAGGGATTAAGACTGTGAGCTCATCTTGGACATGGACTATGTCCAACTTGCCTAACTTGTATCTAACCCAACAGGTACTACAGTGCTTGGCATATAGCAAGCACTTAACAAATACCATTAAAAAAATAGCAGAGTGATAAGAGTACAACCAAGATAGAACAGTGTCAGGGAAGTTATGGTTGGATAAATTTTCAAGGAGAAGGGGGTAGTCCATGGAGTTGAAGGCAGCTGAGAAGTCTACACTGATAAGAATGGAGTAGATGCCATAAGATTTAAAGAGAAGAAGGTTATTGGTTGCCTTATAAAGGACTGTTTCTGTGGAGTGAAGGGGGCAGAAACTTGATTGGAGGGGATCAATGAGAGAATTGGAGGAGAGGAAATGTGAACAGCAGGTGTAGACAATAGACCAGTAAAAAATATCCTATCAGTCTCCAAAATCAGAAGCATGATGACTCACCAGGGAAACTGAAAGGATGAAAGGATGAGAATTTAGAGCAGTACAATGCAAAATTAACACTAACTTTTACCTTTATTTCAGTCCTCTTGAGTTGACAGTGGTTGGAGGGAAAGAGTGAACTGTGCTCTCTGACACCATGGGGTAGGCCGTAATGGGGCTCTTTATATCTAGCCCTTCCCATCATTGCTTAGAGTTCAACCCCGCACTGGAGAAGAGGGAAAATAGAGCCCCATGTAGGACAAGTACTGTGTCCAACCTGATTAACTTGTAACTAACCACAGCACTTAGTACAGTGCCTGGCACATTGGAAGTGCTTAATAAATACCATAAAAAAAAAATGAATGCCAAAGTGAGCTCATTCATTCATTCATTCAATCGTATTTATTGAGCGCTTACTGTCTGCAGAGCACTGTACTAAGCACTTGAGAAGTACAAGTCGGCAACATATAGAGACGGTCCCTACCCAACAACGGGCTCATAGTGTAGAAGGGGGAGACAGACAACAAAACAAAACATGTAGACATGTGTCAAAATCATCAGAACAAATAGAATTAAAGCTATATGCACATCATTAACAAAATAAATAGTAAATATGTACATGTATAATAAATAGGGTAATAAATCTGTACAAATATATATACAGGTGCTGTAGGGAGGGGAAAGAGGTAGGGCAGGGGGATGGGGAGGAGGAGAGGAAAAAGGGGGCTCAGTCTGGGAAGGTCTCCTGGAGGAGGTGAGCTTTCAGTAGGGCTTTGAAGGGAGGAAGAGAGCTAGCTTGGCGGATGTGTAGAGGGAGGACATTCCAGGCCAGGGGAAGGATGTGGGCCAGGGGTCAGTGGCAGGACAGGTGATAATGAGATACAGTGAGGAGGTTAGCGGCATAAGAGCAGAGGGTGCAGGCTGGGCTGTAGAAGGAGAGAAGGGAGGTGAGGTAGGAGTGGGCAAGGTGATGGAGAGCCTTAAAGCTGAGAGTGAGGAGTTTTTGCTTCGTAGGTTGACAGGCAGCCATTGGAGATTTTTGAGGAGGGGAGTAACATGCCCAGAGTGTTTCTGCACAAAGATAATCCCGGCAGCAGAGTGGAGTATAGACTGAAGTGGGGAGAGGCAGGAGGATGGGAGATCAGAGAGGAGGCTGATGCAGTAATCCAGTCGGGATAGGATGAAAGATTGAACCAGCAAGGCAGCAGTTTGGATGGAAAGGAAAGGGCTGATCTTGGCGATGTTGCGGAGGTGAGACCGGCAGGTTTTGGTGACAGATTGGATGTGTGGGGTGAAAGAGAGAGTGGAGTAGAGGATGACACCAAGGTTGAGGGCTTGTGAGATGGCATATAAGTCAGTTCCTGACCTCATAAAACTTACAGGCAAATGGAGAAGATGAATTGACCTAAAATGAATATTAAAAAAGAATGTGAGAGAAACATAAATGATTAGCACAAATAGATAAACAAATCAATAATAGAGTGAGAAGCAGTGTGGTCTAGTGGATAGAGCACAAGCCAGGAAGTCAGAAGGATCTGGGTTCCAATCTGTCTCCGCTACATGTCGGCTGGGTGACCTTGGGCAGTTCACTTAACTTCTCTGTGTCTCAGTTACTTCATCTGAAAAATGGGGATTAAGACTGTGAGCCCCATGTGGGGTATTAATACACACACACACACACACACACACACACACACAGAGACACACACACGCGCGCGCGCGCAAATGTAGTGCTGGAGTGACTGAGGGGATGTCAGTAGATGATCAGGGAGCAATCAGAAAAGTGCCCTGTGGAAGAGGGAGCTTTTAGAAGGCCTTTAAAAGAGGCTGGCAGAGGGTCTTTAGAGGAGAAGGGAAGCAAAGCTGAGAGAGGAGAAAATTGAGGAGACAAAGGTGGTAAGTAAAAATGAGGGAAAATAGTCCCTCTGTAATGATGATGATGATGATGATGATGGTCTTTGTTAAGCACTTACTATGTGCCAAGCACTGTTCTAAGCACTGGGGTAGATACCAGGTAATCAGATTGTCCCACACAGGGCTCATAGTCTTAATCCCCATTTTGCAGATGAGGGGATTGAGGCACTGAGAAATTAAGTAACTTGCCCAACGTCACAAAGCGGAAAAGTGGCAGAGCTGGGATTAGAACCCATGACCTCTGACTCCTAAGCCCAGGCTCTTTCCACTAAACCACGCTGCTTCTCAATGAGAGATGATAAACATAGTGTCCTCTAGCTTTCCACATTTTCTATTTCCAGAACCATTTTCTGAGGGGATGCAGGGGCCACAGAACTTGAATTTGGCTCTGTCCTTGAGTTGAAATCCCTGTGCCAATAGTTAGGTGAATTTATTACCTTTCAGAAGGGTCATTATTGTCACTCCCTATTTCCAGAATGAACTGTTACACTGAAGACTAATTAAAAAGTTAAAAAAAAGCCCTATTACTACTAAGAATTACTCTTTTCTCATGCTTTCATAATTTAGAGTACCACACAAGCAGAAAAACAAAAAGCTCACAGAAGATGGTCAAAGCATTTCCAAACCTGCTTTCTAGAACCTAAGGAATGCTTGTTATTCAGTAATCTCCTGAATGAAATTTCCACCCTGTGACAGAATGTAAACCAGCCTCATTCTCCTCCAGACAGGCCTTCTAATTATCTCAGCTGTTTACAGCACCCAGACCCTCTGCCACCAATTTCTCCATTATTCTGACAGTCAACAAACTAGACCTATTAGAACATAGCACTGTTCTTGCCTAAGGCAGGAACTTTGTGAGACCACAAATCGTCTTGGTATTAAAAGTCGGTGCATAAGAACTGCCCTCAGCTTTAGCGCTAAATTGCTAGTTTGAAGACATTCATTGCTGTATATTGTATTTCCACTATACTTTGCTTTAATAGACTTCGTGCTGAAGTGTGTAGGAAGAGTTTTAAACCCTGAGGTAGCAGGCAGCCAACTTCTTTTTCTTTTTATATATTTTTCCATCTCTTTGTTTGTCACCTTATATTGTTTTGTTGCTTCACATACATAAAACAATCTGGCAATCACATAACAATATCCAGCAGTTAGTTGGAGGCACATATTGACTGTACTATTAAAAGTTGAAACAATCAAACTAAAGAATCTATGGTGTGTTTTTCTGCTACTTGCATGAGACTTTAATTTTAAAATGAATGGAAAACATCTCCCTTAAATTTAATGGTGTTTTCACCGACCTTAGTTTATTTCTATCCTTTTGGCATCAGCCTATCTTGTATCTCATTGCAGTCAGAGGAGAAATCACTGGATAAGGATATATATATATATATATATATATATATATATATATATATCAGGTGCTTTCACCTAAGAATGTTAAAATATTTTTTAGAAGTATTAATTATTTGATTCCCACTGTACCTTAACAGTATGAGCTTTCTTCTGATTTCACAGAGGGTAAACTAATGCAGAGAGTGATAAAAAATCACATGCCCAGAGAGACACACATCAAGGAAGAGCAACAATCATGCTTTTGACTATTTCCCTTCATCAGTTACACAAACTTCTCATGGGTCTTCATTACTGATCTACCCACTATGAAACTCATCTTAATTTCAGATGGAAATGCCTCCAACAATAACAGAGTGAAGAGAATAATTTTGCACAACAATGAAATGCACTCCCTCCCGCATTGCCTTATTCTTCACATTACATAAGGAATTTATTTATTTGGAGAGTCACTCTTTGGTTCAAAGACAACAGTGCTGAGGGTGAAACTGTATCCAAAAGTATTAAAGTCTTTTAGACTCTTTTGCACCCTTGCACATTGTGCCCATGAAAATATGGACAAGCATCCTTTCTGGTCCATTAACATTTGGGTTGAGCATTGCTGATTAGTTTGAATCTACCCCAAGGCAGAGTACTGTGCCTGGCACATTGTGAACACTTAACTAATACCACAGTTATTACTATTATCATTATTAATGCTCAGGCACCAATGGTTAAAAGAAAAATAGCATGACCACCAGGATGACAAGTATTTCAGTAGAAGTGATGGTTTGAATTGAGCTGTCCACACTCTCTTCTTGCCTGATCTTCCAGTGTCCAGCAATATCCATTGGGGCAAGACTGACAAGAAGAAAGAGGGCTGTCTGTGGTCATGAAATGGGATAATTCTAAGACCCTGACAGCAGTAGATGCAATTCTCTTGCCTCTGGATTATTTAGGAAGCCCTCCCTCTTGATCCCACGGCCCCCCTTCAGTAATCACCTCACCTCCACGGTCCCTTTCCTAACCAAACTCCTACCTTTACTTCCTCTTTACCAACTCTCTTCACTTTAATCAGGCATTGGACACCTTTATTCCACTAAGACTGCATGTTCCAAAATCATTAATGACCACCTTTGTATGCAAAGTGTTATACTCTGTCCTAAAGCTCTTAGACCTATCAGATAATAATAATGATAATAATAATAATAACAATAATACTATTTGTTAAGCACTTACTATGTACCAGATGCTGTACTAAGCGCTGGGTTGGATACAAGCAAATCGGGCTGGACACAGTCCCTGTCTCATACGAGGCTCACAATCTCAACCCCCATTTTCCAGACAAGGTAACTGAGGTTCAGAGAAGTGAAGTGATTTGCCCAAGGTCATAAAGCAGACAAGTGGTGTGTCAGGGACTAGAACCCAGGTCCTTCTGACTCCCAGGCCTGTGCTCTAGCCACTACACCATGTTTCTCTTGTCAGACGCCTTTGACACGGTGGACCATTCCTTCTTCTTTGAGACTCTACTAGACCTTACTAATGTAATAATAATGATAATAATGAATGTGATATTTGTTCAGTGCTTAGAACAGTGCTCAGCACTTAGAAGAGTGTTCAGCACTTAGAAGAGCTGCCAAATCCTGCCAGTTTGTCTTGCACAATATGTCCTTGATCCACCACTTCCTCTGTTACCAAAACAGCCACCAACCAGGTCCAACATCTAGTCATAGCACAGCTGGACTATTATTGCATCAGCCTCTTCACCTCAGTTCTCTCATCTGAAAAATGGGGACCCATAAGCTGTTCTCCCTCCTACTTAGATCATATGGGACCTAATTATCTTGTATCTACTTCAGACTTAGTACAATGCTTTGCACTTACTATGTGTCAATCAATCAATCAATCGTATTTATTGAGCACTTACTGTGTGCAGAGCACTGTACTAAGCGCTTGGGAAGTACAAGTTGGCAACATATAGAGACAGTCCCTACCCAACAGTGGGCTCACAGTCTAAAAGTCTAAAAGTCTAAAAGTGTCGAGCACTGTTCTAAGCACTGTGTAGATACAAGTTATTCAGTTGGACACAGTCCTTGTCCCGCATGAGAGTTACAGTCTAAGCAAGAGGGAGTAGAGTTTAATCCCCATTTTACAGGTGGGGAAACTAAGGCACAGAAAAATGACTTGTCCAAAGCCCCACAGCAAGCACTTGGCAGAGCCAGGATTAGAAACCATGCCCTCTGAGTCCCAGGCCCGTGCTCTTCTAATTCAATTCAATCATATTTATTGAGTGCTTACTATGTGCAAAGCACTGTTCTAAGTGCTTGGGAAAGTACAATACAGCAAGAGAGACAATTCCTGCCCATAGCAAGTTTGCATAATTATAGTATTTGTTAAGGGATTACTATGCGCCAGGCACTGTACTAAACGTTGGCGTGGATACAAGCCCTTAGAATTTAATGGAAACCATTTCAAAGTTGTATAATGATTCTACTTTTCATCTTAGATGTTCTCTAATTACTTAATATGGTTTGTCTCCAAGTTATTTTCCTCATTTATCATTTTGGATTCTGTCATATCTGTTCCTGGGGTATGTAGCAGTGTTCAAGGTTACAATTCTTCTGGAGACTTCTTCACAGCAGAGAGGGCAAGCAACATTTCATGCCATTTCCTGTTTCTTCACAGACTGGTCTCTCTTTTTTTCATTTTTGCTTATTTGTCTTATTTTTTGGTTCACCATCAGAAAAGCCTGGATTTGATTATCCAAATTGCAAAATAATCTAAGTGGAAGGAGACAATTGTCATAAAACTCTTATTTGGGGGTAAATATCTACCCAATCCCTGACATTTAGCAAGTGAAAAGTCAGCTGTACTACCAACCTTTTTAACAATTACAATAAAATTTTATTGGTTCACAGTTCTTTTTAGCCAAGTATTTCAAGACTCTAAAAAAAGTCAATCAATACTCCTATCACATACCACATGCTAGTATCACAGAAATCTGTGCTCTGAGATTATAGCAGGGGGTTAGAGTTTAAGATCCCTTTGTTGTGTTTCCAGATCAGCCTGCAACCCAGTTGACCTTTGGCAAGTCACTTAACCTAGCTGAACCTTAACTCAACCATCTGTAAAATGGATATAATAAGTAGTTGGTCATCTTCCAGGGATAGTGAGGGGATTAATTAATCATTGTTTAAAACCCGGTTGAAGACTGCCAAAATGAGTACTTGAAGAGTAGGAGGTAGATTAGCAAAGTGTGGGGAGTAATTTTTTCAAACCTCACCTTTCCTCCCCAGGTTCACACTGTGAGGGTACTTCCCTATTCAATTTCCAAATTCCTATCAAAGCTAAAAGTTGATATCATGACTGAAATTCACCTCACTTTCTCAGTGTAAACAGCAGCTTAACCTCCGTTGGAAGCCGTAACCCCTCCTGACATCCGGAACAGAAACAAATTACTTATGTTAAAATGAGGAGGAAGAAAATATTGCATGTTCAGCGTCTTCAAAAGCTGGAAAGATTATTTTTTCAAGAGGGTCCTTTCTATTTTAGGAATATCCATAGCAGTGGTATAATCTTTCACCCCACTTACCTCAAAAAGTTTGACCATGGAGTGGAAATTACAGATTCTTTAACAAGTCCAAACTCCAAAGCCTCAAGGGAATTTGTCAATTTTGCTTGTGCAGTCATTGAGACTGCAATTATTTCTACATGTAATCTTCAAGTCAGAACTCTGAGGCCTGAGACAGGTCAGATTTTGAAGGAGGCCTTAAGATGTGTATTCATCAATGAAAAACTTGAAATTATGATGTGTCATCCACAAAAGATCAGTGTCTGGGTTCTATTTAAATATACATTGGAAACACATCTAAACTTCTTCAGACTATAAAATTGGACTGGGAATCTATCAAGAGAAGGTTTCTAATGATAATACCTGAACTTTGCTTCTGGTACTAAACAGAAACCTAGCAGTTTATACAGTATCTTAACCCCAACTAGAAAGTGAAAGAAAAATCCTTTAGAAGGGTTTGGACCTTGTACAGAAATTGATTTTATTTTTCCTAAACTTTGTTGGGATTTGTGCAAAGAGGAGCTCCTAACTATTCAAACAGAACTAAAGCCAGAGCAGGATGCAAAATGAGGATCTGAAGGAAATCCTGAGGCAGAAATTTGAAAGGAAGGTTGGGAGAGTAAGAGTCAGGGAGACAGAAAGGAGAGCAGGAGAGGGTCAGAGAGATAGAAAGGAGGGCAGCACTGGGAGAAGACATGAAAAATTAGAACAGAAGCTAAGAGCACTCAGGAGAGCAAGGGAAATGAACAGTTAGAAATTAGAACAGGAGCTTAGAGGAGAGCAGAAGAGGCGACAGAAACCGAGAAACTTAAGGAGGGGAGAAACAACTGAGGAAAGAGTAAAAAGGAGGAAATCCAGCTTGCATAAAAAGGCCCAGAGCTCAAGTGGCTAAAGAAAGCATACTCTATTATGGACCCAAACAAATTATTTGTCTTTCTGAAACAATTCCGATCGAGGGAATGGAATACGTCCCAACAATCAATATTAAATTTTATGCCTGCTGCATCTTTCGAAAGGCATCAAGAAGACATTGATTCAAGTAAGTGTCACATTTTAAAATGATTTTTGATTATTTAGTTTAGCAGTTTTGGAGCAAGGGTATGCACAGTTTGGTGAGCAATGTAAATTATGTGTTGGTTTTCAAGCAGTGTTTCTTAGGATCCTTTTCTGTCCTGGTCACTGTAATAAGTGTAGTGATGTTTTGGTAGAAGCAGATGTGCTGTTTCTTATCCAATTGGAGCACATACAGCCGTGGCTTCAGAGCTGTGCTTTATGGTTTTCATTACGTACAGAGCATTCCTGGAAAGCAGTAAAGAACTTGTGTTTTGTGCTCAATGTTATGTAGTGGTTTGAACTAGTTCAGTAGTTATGGTTTGTGGCATTTTTACAGGAGGAAAATAAAATATCTGTGTTTATCCAAAGGAATGTTTCAGGAAACTGGCAGAGAAAACAGTGGTTAGCTCTTCTCATCCCTACAGCTGGACCAACTTCCACTGGCAGATGTTTTTCTTCTAAGGTTTCAGCTAGGCCCTCTCAGTTGGGTAGAAACGGAGAAGTCAGGTGTGGGTAATGTAATAAGTACAAGAGTTTTAAAACTGATCTCCCAAAGCAAATCTCATATAATAATAATAATAATAATAATAATAATAATAATAATAATAATTACAATACTTATTAAGCACTTATGTACCAAGCACTGTTCTAAGCACTGGGGTAATTAATCAGGTTGGATACAGTCCCTGTCCCACATAGGACTCACACTCTAAATCCCCATTTTACAGATTAGATAACTGAGGCACAGAGAAGTGAAGTGACTTGCCCCAGGTCCCACAGCAGACATGTGGTGGAGCTGGGATTAGAACCCAGGTCCCTATCTATTTATTTAGTTGACATTTATAATCCAAAACAATAGTCCTTGGCACATTTCTCTGAGAGGCCAGGACTAAAATGCTCCCTATTTGCTGAAGGTAGACTTATTCTGAAGATTTTAGTCAACCCATTGGTTGAACAATGTGGCCTTCTCTTCTATAGCAGTAGCCAATGTTTCCTCTGTGGCCATGAACTATGAGTTTGGTAAGCCTATTTTGTCTGTATAACATATTTCAATTTCAATTACATACAATTTACATACAAATTATCATTTATCTGGTTCTCCTCATCATACTTTGCCCCCATCTACTTCCCTTGATTTATTGCCCTTTGAATAAGAATTTGAACATCCCAAATGCAGAATAATGTTCCTGCTTATCAAAGAGGCCATTGAAATTTGCTAGGGATCAGAAGGTATACTGGAAATCAAATAACAAAATGTTATGAAACTTAGTGACTATTTAGAAAACAGCCTTCATGGCTTTGCAAATGAACAGAAATGTCAAGTCAGCTCACTCTGATGCAGTTTAAAGACATTTGCAACAATGAATGCATGATTAAGTTTATTGTTTAGTAAACAATTTGCAGACATTAGCCAGAGAAGAATTACATCAGCAGTTTACAAATAATTGCAATTCAATTAGGAAGCCTGCAGTGCAAAAGCAGTGCAAATAACTTGCTGGTTCAATAAAATGTTTTGCAAACAGACTCTGAAGGGAGAAAGCTAGACAGAGATGGAAAGAAAAAGAGTAGAATATGAACGTGGAAGCAAGAGACCCAGAGGCAGAAAAGCAGAGACACAGAGAGATATACAAAGAGACACAGAAAGATCGAGAGAAAATCTAGAAGGGAATGCAAATAATGAATGTAAATGTAGTTGTAATTTAACATGAGAGTTAAATGCTAGTGAAAGGTATTCATTTCTATTCTGCTTCCGAGAAGAAACTAGCTAAACACTTGACAAGAAATTGTAAGAACCATTCATTTGACATTTAATGAATTAAATTGAAAAACAGTGGCAAAAAGATTCAAAAATAGTTTTTAGTGGGAAAAATCAAGGGAAATAATCATATATAAAAAATTGAGAAAGATCTATGAAACTTCATTACTGCATTACTCAGGAGGGGGATTTTAACAATGATCTGCAAGCAATGAGAATGAGCCATTATAAATCTTAAGATATGATGCTGTTTTGTAAACAACATGTCAATACTCATTTTTACCAAGTTCTTCTAAAACATACTAGTGCAAAACAAAACTGGACTGGCATTTTTTTTTCCACCAAGCTTTTCTTTCCAGGACTGTTGACCAAACAGATAGAACTGGAGACAAAAGACAGCTAAACAGATCAATAGACAAGATATTTTTGAACCATGCAGATGTTTAATCTAACTCTATGAGCTAGTATTCTCTCATTATAGTGTAGCATTTAGGTTTCAATAGAAAAGAGCATGGACTCATAAAAGATTATGTTTCAAAAAAACAAATTTTATGAAAATGGATTACTCACAGTTCTTTGGTGGTTTAAGGTAGTTGGGCCTTTGGTTTAACAATGTACTCTGGTATGTGGTTTTCTCAATGTCACCACACCATCATGTGCTATTGATTTTACAGCTACCCAGACCGATTCTAAAACTTAAAAATGCATTTGGTAAAGAATGAATGGAATGAAAAAAAATTCTGCATATCAGATACACTACATCCTGGATGTGACAGTTAATTTCACTCATTCAGGAACTAACCCATACCAGCTCCAAAAGATTCCTGAACCAAATTGAGATCTAAGATGTTGGATCCACTTTCCCTCTCCTAATTATTTTGAAATGTAATTTAATACTCTAAATGTGGGAACTGAATAACTAATAATTGACAGTGCAATGCTGTGCTCAAGACAGGGCTTAAAACTAATATATGGCTTCAACAGGAGCAGCAGATAAGACAAATTTATAAACTCCTTAAGGGCAGGTACCATGATTACCAACTAGTTTATTCTTCCAAGTGGTTTAGTACAGTGCTCTGTGTGGAATAAGTACTCATTAAATACTACCTATCGATTCAGTGACTGCCTAGTTGGGAATTTAAACTTCTGCAAATTTCAGAAATAGTCTGAACTGGTCACTTCAAGTCTGCTTATGGGGATTCAAAGAATTAACCAGTCAACAGCAATCTATGACTGTCTGCAGCACCAGATACTGGGAGGGTAAAAAAAAAAAGCAATGGTCTCTGCCCTACAGGACCTTTCAGTCTAAAAGTGATTATTTTATGGTATTTGTTAAGCACTTGCTAAGTGTCAAGCATTGTTCTAAGCTCTGGGGTGGATAAAAGTTAAGCAGGCCAGTTACAATCTCTGTTACACATAAGGTTCATAAACTAAGTAGGAGGGAGAACAGTTATTTGGAGTCCTCAGTTGAGAAAGCTGAGGCACAGTGAAGTTAAGTGACTTACCCAATGTAGCACAGCAAGCAATTGGCAAAGTCAGGATTAGAACCCAGGTCCTCTGGCTTCCAGGCCTATGTTTTATCCACTAGGACATGCTGCTTCCCACACTTACTTGTGTAGTGAAATCTGTTCTTAGAAAAATAGACCAATTGTAGAAATGGAACAATGTGGAGATATTTTTGTTCTAAATCAATTCTTAGCCTAATATATTAGAATACATGGAGAAGGAATGAGAGAGTGCTGAGATGACTGGGATCAAACAAAATTTTTTCTTTACTTTTTACTCCTTTGTCTCTCAAAACATCATGCACTATCTTTTGGCTCTCTACGTAAGGACATGATGACTAGTATCAGCACCTGTTGATCCCATTAGCAGGAGAGATTGACAAGAAGTAGATGATTATACCTGACCTGAATGTGACTATGGAGGGGAATGTTGCAATGGAGACTCCTAATGGGATAAAGATGACCTGAGTTGTCTGATAGAAGTCAAGTGGACTAGAGTCCAGAATGAGTTATAACCATTTAATCTGCATCATAGGAGTAGACAAATCGCATGACTGATTGCCTCTAAAGTTTTATTCTATTTTTTTTTACCATGAATCATAGGGAGAATAGCTTCTCAACATGTTAAAGTGGGTCAGCATTACTCCCACAGAAAGTAAACAGTATTGGCGCTTTTGTTATTTGATGGCCTCTCATTTGGGTCAAGGAAAGAAAAAGAAAAAATATACAAAAAGTGAATAAAGAAATGATTTAAATCTACCTAAGAATGAGGATTCTTTCAGTGTCGTTATGACCTCTGTCGCAGAAATGTAATTTCTATTTCTCTGTCAGAGGCATTGATGACTGGCCTAATGTGCTTTATGAAATGAAAGTAAGAATGGAAGCATCGCCATGAACTCCATTGGCATTAAGAGATAACAGATGATAAAATATGTCTCTTGCCTGATTCACTTTGTTTGTCCTTGTTTTATGTACTTCTGAGCAGGATGACCTAAGGAGAGAGAGAACTGTTTAAAAAAAGTGTTGTGTTTTTTCCAGAATTTACCTGCTAAGAGAGTAACACAATTACACAAAAATAACAAGTTGAATACCAGGAATTTGGGTAGCAATAAAATGAATTAAATGGTACAATGGCACAATAGTATGGGTCCAGTGCCATATCCTGGTAACTAATTATAATTATAATTGCGATATATGTTAAGCACTTACTATGTCCCAAGCAATTGGCTAAGCGTTGGGGTAGATATAAAATAATCACAGTACTCCACTCCAGCATTTAGCACATAGTAAATACTTAATAACTGCCCAGTCGGTGACACTGCATCTCCCCATTTCCCATAATAATAGAGGCTCAGATTTGTGGGCAGTTGATTCTTCTCAGTAATCCAGTAGTGTATCTGAAAGGAAGAGATGGAAAACCTGGCCATTTAAGATTTTGACATTTAAGTCCCTAGTGTGATTAATAATTTCTCCCCTAAATAAATCTGATTTTTTTTGTGGCTCGTTAATGACTATAAAAGTTGCCATTAGAAAGTTCCACAGGAGTCACTCTTCTGAGTAAGGAAAAAATATTGGAAAAACTTTTTAAGCTTTAATAGAGAAGCAGCATGAACTAGTGGATATAGCACAGACCTGTGAGTTCTAATCCCAGCTCTACTACTTGACTGCTATGTGATCTTGGACAAGTCACTTCAGTTCTCACTGACTCACTTCATCTGAAAAATGAGGAATAAGACTGCAAGCCCTATGTGTGTCAGAGACTGTATAACCTGTTTATCTTGCATATTCCACAGCACTTAGTATGGTGCCTAACACATAGTGAGTTTTAACAAATAAAATTTTAAAAATTATTTAAATGATCTTCCTGTGTCCTGAGGACTTCAGTGTATGGGAGTGTATGTGTGTATATGTGTGTGATTTGTGCTTCCCTTAAATCACAAAATATTCAGCAAGCAATCGAAAACCCAGTTAGTTCCATGTGGGAAAAAAAAATTGACCTCCAAGATTGAAAATATTTGTTGAAGTCAAACCTAATGCTTAGACATCATAGTAGTGTGTAAAGATGTTAAGGTTCCAGGTGCATAAGAAAGCAAAACAGACTGATGAATTAAGGCAGCTTCCTTATCATTAAATTTCATAAAGCTGTGTGCTATTTCTAGAAGTATGCTTTATTAGGCCTAAATTATCCAACTTGCCTGTTTTCATTGGTCAGATTCCTTAAATAATTGCTCATTTTACCACTTAATTGGACTGTTTTTCTCAAACAAGAAATTGATAAACTGATGGTATTTTATTGCATATTTACTATGTGCAGAGCATGGTACTAAGAGCTTGGGTTTTAGGCACAATCCCTGCCCACAGAAAGCTAAAGAGGGAGAGGCCTAAGTCTATGTACATATTGTCCATTTTATAAAGGACAATATTTTTGCTAAGCCATAGAGAAGCAGCATGGCTCAGTGGAAAGAGCACAGGCTTTGGAGTCAGAGGTCAGGGGTTCAAATCCCGGCTCTGCCAATTGTCAGCTGTGTGACTTTGGGCAAGTCACTTAACTTCTCTGTGCCTCCGTTACCTCATCTGTAAAATGGGGATTAAGACTGAGCCCACCGTGGGACAACCTGATCACCTTGTGATCAGAAGGAAACTCCTTACCTTTGGTTTTAAAGCACTCAATCAGCTTGCTCCATCCTAACTCACCTCACAGATCTCCTACTATAACCAAGCCCACACATTCCATTCTACTAGAGCCATCTTACTCACTGTGCCCTGATCTCATCTATCTCACAGCTAAATCCTTTCCCACATCCTCCTCCTAGCTTGGAACTCCCTCCCCTTCCGTATATGCCAGACCACCTCTCTCCCCATCTTCAAAGCATTATTAACGTCACATTTTCTCCCGACAGGCTTCCCCAATGAAGCCTTCTTTTCTCCAGCTCTCTCTTCCTTCTATGTCATCTATACACTTGGACCTGTAACATTTGGGCATTTGGTATTGCCCTACGCCCAAACCCACAGCACTCATGTATGTTTCTTTAAATTAAGTATTTACTTATTCATATTAATGTCTGTCTCCCCCTCTAGACTGTAAGCTCCTTGGGAGCAGGGAATGTCTGCTAATTCTCTTATATTGTACTCTCCCAAGTGCTTAGTATAGTGCTCTGCACAGAGTAAAGCGCTCACTAAATCCATTGATTGATTTGGTTAATCTGGCTGTTGTGAACCAGTCTAAGTCTCTTAATAAGCTAGTTAGTAAAATTTATCTTAAGACTACATTGGCAAGAAGACTGAAGAAAAAATGAGCATTCAAGAATTTCTTCATGATTTGAATTGTTTAAGATTATTTCTATGGGACCCATTTATTGTTTTCATTTGTTTGTTCCACCCAGCATGGTTTGCTCACCAGCAAGTTATACTTTAAAGTAGTTGTAAAGACTCCCATGTTTTCATTCGAAAGCATTTAATACAGTGCACTGCATGCAGTAAGCATTCAATAAATACTATCCAAAATCCTTGAATGGTTGCCCATCCATTTCCACATCAAACATAAATTTGTTACCATTAGTTTTAAGAGATTTCATTGTCTCTCCCTCCTACCTTACTTTGCTAATCTCCTACCTCAAAGTAACCTACACACTTTGTTCCTCTAATGCCAACCTACTCACTGTATCTCAATCTCTTCTTTTTGCCACAGTGCTTGCCTAGGTAATCCCTTGGGCCAGAAACTCCTTCACTCCTCTCACATGACCCCTCAGCCCACCTTCAGAGCCCTCTTAAAATCACATCTCCTTCAAGAGACCTCCCTGACTAACATCCCATTTACCCACCCTATTAGCCCTTCTTTCTGAATCACCTCTGAACTTGGGTCTGTACCCTTTCAACACTTATACTCACCCCATCTCCAGACCCTCTGTATGCATATACATTTCATTATTCTCTGCCATTTCTCCTATCTGTAATGTATTTTAATGTCTGTCTCCCCTCATAGACTATAAGCTCCTTATGAGTAGGAATCACTCCATATGAGTAGGAATCACACCTACTAAATCATGTATTGTATTCTCCCAGGCATTCAAGACTGTGTTTTGCACACAATAAGCATTAATAAACACATAGACTAATTGATCTGAAAATTAACTCAATGACCAAATGACCAATATACAACCCAGCTGTATAACTGCTCTTCAAAATCAGACTTTAGAACAAGTTAAGGGAGATAATAGTAATAATGTGGTATTTGTTAAGCACTTACTATGTGCCAAGTTCTGTACTAAGCACTGGAGTATATTCAAGATACATGGGGTTCACAGTCTAAGCAAGAGGAAGGACAGGTACTAAAGCTCCATTTTGCAGATGAGAGAACTGAAGCACAGAGAAGTTAGTGAATTGCCCAAGGTCACACAGCAGGCATGTAACAGAGGCAGGATTAAAACCCAGGTCCTCTGACTCCTTCTGAAGAGACCCTCTGAACATGATAACATAAGGATATTAGGTTCATTCAGTAAATGAGTGTCTACTCAGTAAAAAGCAGTGTTCTAAGCATTTGGGAAATTGCAACAGAAGCAGAACCCATGATCCCATCTGAAAAGGTGCTTACAGTCAAATAAAGGAAAGACATTCAGAATTACTTACAAATGACCTACAAATCATGAGAATAGTATGTTAACCTCCCTCTAGTCTGTAAGCTCATTGTAGTCAAGGAAAGTGTCCACCAACTCTGATGTATTTTACTCTCCCAAATGCTTAATACAGTGCTTTTCTCACAATAAGTGCTCAATAAATACCATGGATTGACTGAAAGGAAAATAATTAAATATATAGTAGAGTAAATGAGCCATAATGAAATATCAGAATGAAACAGAATAAATAAATTAATATACAGTTGAATATAACATACACTCATAATAATAATAATTATGATATTTGTTAAGTGCTTACTACATGCTGAGCACTGTTCTAAGTGCTGGGGTAGGTAAAAGGTAATTAGGTTGTCGCACGTGGGGCTCACAGTCTTAATCCCCATTTTACAGATGAGGTAACCGAGGCCCAGAGAAGTTAAGTGGCTTGTCCAAGGTCACACAGCGGACAAGTGGAGGAGTGGAATTAGAACCCACGTCCCCTGACTCCTAAGACTGCGCTCTTTCCACTAAGCTATGCCAGATTAATAAAAACGCATAACACTGATGGGTTGATTAGACCTTGGGTGTTAGAAATCAGGGAAGACTTTCTGGAAGAGCTGGAATTCCAGGAGGTCTTGGAAGATGAACTAAGCTATTATTTAAATCTGTTTCCCCAAATCACTGTATTAGATGATCTAGATAGGAAAAAAAAATTAAAGAAACTTTCTCTTACCCAAGTCTTGAGTTTTTGTTAATCAAGTTTTTGTTACTTTGGTCTCATCAGTCACCCTTGATTGTGAACTTCCAAAGACTCAAGACTTAGCCATTGGTTTTAGGAACCCTCTTAGTCCTACGGGCCAGGCCCTGGCTTCAGCACCAGTTTTTCCATCATTGTTAATATCTAGCTCCATCTCTGTGGCAGGGCCAGATCTTCAGATGAATAAAGCAGCATTGCTCAGTGGAAAGAGCATGGACTTGGGAGTCAGAGGTCATGGGTTCTAATCCCAGCTCTACCACTCGTCAGCTGTGTGACTTTGGGCAAGTCACTTAACTTCTCTGGGCCTCACTCAGTTCCCTCATCTGTAAAATGGGGATTAAGAGTGTGAGCCCCATGTGGGACAACCTGATCACCTTGTATCCTCCCCAGTGCTTAGAACAGTGCTCTGCACCTAGTAAGCACATAACAAATACCATCATTATTATCATTATTAAATATGCCCGTGGTAAAACTATCTCCTCTCTTGTATTGGACTTTCTTGATTCATTTAATTTTCATAATTTACTCTAAGATTGTTGAGAAAATTAAACTTTAAACCAAAAAACCCTTGTGTTCTCTCTGGTTTTTAAGAGTGTGAAAGTCCCTTTGCAAAGAATTGTTGGTAAATGCATGAAAATGGCCACTATATTCTAGTTTCTGATTCCTTTTACAACCTTCCTTCCTTTTACTGACTTTTCAAACACAGTATTGCAATTTATGTCAGCCAAAATATGTGTGAATCAATTCATTCATTCATTCAGTCATATTTATTGAGCACTTACTGTACTTACTATACTTACTGTATTTACTTACTGTACTGTACTTACTTACTGTACTTATTGAGCACTTACTTACTCAAGCACTGTACTAAGCGCTTGGGAAGTACAAATCAGCAACATATAGAGACGGTTCCTACCCAATCAATACCCTCATTATAACAACTCAAACTCTTCTATCATTTTTTAAAACCTTATATATCTTTTTCTAAATCAGACTAAATCATTAGTAGAGGTAATTTCATTTTGTTATCTACTAAGCACATTTTAGATCCCAAAATACTGGGATAAGTTCTGGTATAAATATGAGTCAAATTGTACACAATCCTTTTGCCCCAGACTTTGCTCTTCTATTGCCAACCTAGTCACTGTACCTCAGTCTCAACTATCTCACTGCTGATCTCTCTCCCACGTACTGCCTCTGGCCTAGAATGCCCTCCCTCTTCATAACCAACATACAATCACTCTTACCACCTTCAAAGCCTTATAAAAAAACACATCTTTTCCATGAGGCCTTCTCTGACTCATCCTTCATCTCCTCTTCTCCCACTCCCTTCTGTCACCCTTGCACTTGGATTTGTACACTTTATTCCCCAAAGCACTTATGTACATATCCATAATTCACTTATTTATATTAATATCTGCCTTCCCCTCTAGACCATAACATCATTGTGGGCAGGGACTTTACCAACCAACTCTTAATTTTTACTATCCCAAGTGCTTAGTACAGTCCTCTGTACAAAGTAAGCACTCAATAAATATCGCTGAATGATTCCCTCACTGAACTAATAAGAGGTAGAAAGATCCAGATTTCACACATAGAAAAACAGAACCGGAAAGGTTAAGTGATTTGTGTAAGGTCCTATAGCAGCCAATGGGAGAGCAGGGACTACAGCTCCACTGCTTCTTTCGAGAAGCAGCATGGCTTAGTGGAAATAGCATGGGCTTGGGAGTCAGAGGACATGGGTTCTAATCCCTGCTCTGTCACTTGTCTGCTGTGTGACTTTGGGCAAGCCACTTAACTTCTTTGTGCCTCAGTTACCTCAGCTGTAAAATGTGGATTAAGTGTGAGCCCCACATGGGACAACCTGATTACCTTTTATCTACCCCAACACTTAGAATAGTGCTTGGCACATAGTAAGTGCTTAACAATTATTATTATTATTATTATTATTATTATTATTATTGTTAGCTCAATTTTCTTTACCAGTAGGCTTCTCTAATTTCCAAAGTGCCAAAATCCCATAAACAATGGCCTGGGGCAGGGGAGAAGGGGGTGAACAGAAGTAGCGTGGCTCAGTGGAAAGAGCATGGGCTTTGGAGTCAGAGGTCATGAGTTCAAATTCTGAGCACCAATTGTCAGCTGTGTGACTTTGGGCAAGTCACTTAACTTCTCTGTGCCTCAGTTACCTCATCAGTAAAATGGGAATTAAGACTGTAAGCCCACCATGGGACAACCTGATCAGTTACCTCATCTGCAAAATGGGGATTAAAGCTGTGAGCTCCCCGTGGGACAACCCGATAACCTTGTAACCTCCCCAGTGCTTAGAACAGTGCTTTGCACATAGTAAGCGCTTAACAAATGCCATTATTATTATTATTATTATTATTATTATTATTATTATCACCTTGTAACCTCCCCAGTGCTGAGAACAGTGCTTTGCACATATTAAACACTTAATAAATGCCATTATTGTTATTAAATTTGCTTGCCTCTGACCAAAGCATTATAAATAACAAAGGGAAAAAAAATCTAGTAATGTCTGTAGGCCCAGAGGGGTATTCTGAAGGAAAATAACTGACTGAACTTTACCAAATGTGAATTTTTAAGAATATTTTCCTTGTATATTTTGAAGACACACCTGATCACTTTCTCTTGTTTTGTTAAGACATGAAAAAGTACAATTTTGTTTCCTGGGATCTTGCAATGGGTGTGTCAGAAATTATTCTAGTTCCTTTTCCCCCATTTATCATTTAATAAGAACTAAATTCTTCCTAATGAATTGAGAGAGCCATCTCTGTTTTTTTTTAAAAAAAATAATCCTCACTAACCACAATATGTAAAGGGTTTATAAGTCCTGAAATCTGGTTTTATTTAGGTGAATTTAACATTGGTATAACCACAGTGTTCCTTAATGGATAATTAGTCTTGCTAGGTACAGTGATTTTGAAAGTTTCCCAAAAGTCAAATACCTGAAATAATTTAACCAGCAGACAACCATAGAAGATTCAGTGGTATGGCAGAATAAGAAGGTGTTAAGTAGATATATCAGAAATATCTAGCTTTATGAGCAATAGACATTTTATTTCCCAGGTAACCCCCATGTACAAATTATGGTTAACATTAAAACCATCATCACAGTATTTGAGGTTAGTAAAACATATTGCTTAAGCTATAAAACATTCTAAACTAGCATTCCAAATGTATTGCCTCAAGCAAGCACTTAAATTAAAGTTTCAGACAGCTGGTACTAGAATCATAATAACAGTTTTACACAAAGGGATTGGCTAAACATGATTATTGTTTTGATAATTTATTGCCAACATGCATTATTGCACCCTCATCCATACACTTGGTTTTGTTTTTTTCAATCATCAACAGGTGAGGAGATGCTGGCTTGGGCTGTTCAGAAGGAAATGCCTTACCCTGAATGGCACAATCCCAAGGATTTTACTGTTTTTTTTAAAAAAAGAAAAAACAGGAAATTCTGCAAATCATAGTTAGTTTCCATAATCTGGTTATTTTTTTTTTTTGTCTCCTTTCTGAGAGCAATGGGTAGCAAAAGAAAAAGGTAGCGGTGTGATTCTGGAACCCTTGTAGTGAGACTGAACAAAGCAGTTTCAATATGTAATAAACAAGCCCCACATTGCTCTATTGGAAGAGTTCTGAATCCCTTCTCTCTCTGCCTTGGCATATAAAGGAACCAGGAAAAGTGCCAGAATAGTCCTTTCATTTTCTGATGGTTTCCCTTTATAAGAGACTAATGATCTTCTTTCAGGCCAGGAAGCAGGCACACAGGTACTGACCAACAGACAACTCTATAGAATTGAATCAAAGTCTTTGTCCACTACAAACTCAGGCCTTTTAAGAAGGGACAATCATGTGTGTAATGGTATTTGTTTTGTATTTGAGATAAGTATAAAATCTTCAGTGTTTAGAAATCCTCATTTCCCTTTCGTTTGACCCATCTCAATTTTACCTCAGCTTTTTGACATGAAACTTTAGCTAACTCAGTAACTGTACTAATGCCTCAGACTACCTCACACACAGTGAGTAAGAAAAGGACACTTGGGGTGGGGGGGGGGGGGTGTCTTAGAGAAAAGAGTGCACATTTAAGGTGTTTGGGTTTTTTTCTTGGACATGACTTTTCCATTGACTTTAATTAAGCTCTCATAAAGCTCCAGAGTTTGGAAAGCTTTAATTGAAAGAGAATTTGCATGCTAGGCATATTTTTCAGCTCTGAGGAGAATACTTATAATAAATGGCCTTTAACTATATAGGAAAATTTAACTTTACCTTTGCAGAAATGGGTCATATATCCACCCTTAAGAAATGAGCCATTTCACATAACAAAAGATTTTATCTGGTAATAAAATGCTGCAAAGTTGGCTCCAGGACACATTATAAGTATATTGCTTGCTGACAAATTAAGCCAATTAACAAAGGTGAAGGTTTATAATTGAGGTTAACTAGAATTTAACTGGTCATTGTTCATCAGCCAATGCCCTCCCTCCCCATTCCCCCCAATACACAGACCCCTAAGTCATTCTGGTGTCCTAACCTAGGCTCCAGGCCTTGACTTCCTAAGCCTTCCTTCAAAGAAAGCAGACCTAATCACATTTTCAAAGCTATAGCGACAATAGAACTTAATGGTATATTTTCATCGTGTTTGAAAAAGGGATTTTTTTTTGCTTCTCTCTCTGCTGAGAGTATTTTTATATAGTTCAAGTCCCTGATGTACTTCAGTTTGCAATGTGGTTTAAAAAGTAATACATCTTTTCTTAGATGTACCCCAGTTTCTGCTTTTTAATAGACATGATAATGAGCTTCTGGGCCTTCATTTCCCAGTGAGCAGAAAGCTCAAATAAATCTTTGATTGTTCACAACCCTGGAGAAGATTCTCAAGCACTGGGATCTAATGATGTCTCTCTAAACAACCATTGTTTAAAGCATATTTTTTAATGTCAAGTTTTTTAGTACTAGTGAAATGCTTTCTGTATATTCAGTGGCAACAACTTGTAATGAACCTGGGCACAGTGAGATTCCTTTCATAGTGAGGCACAGTGAATGAAAGTTCCCAAATGTTTTGGTGCTAACAGCAATATCAGCTGTAGTAAGATTGCTTTTAGCACCAGAAGGAAAAAGACTACTATAAGCTTCAAGAAAAGCCTGTCATCAAGAAGGTCTACTTTTTGTTCCTTAATAGAACAGTGCTTTGCACATAGTAAAGTGCTTAACAAATGCCATTATTGTTATTATTATTAATATAACCACTTGGATGGACACACACACACACACACACACACACACACACACACACACACAACTGTGCCAAATTTAGCAATCATTAGATTGTAAGATTAAATCTTTTGGGATTTTGAATAATTTACGTTTGGCAAAACATTATTTTTTAAAAGACCTTACAAAACGATAATATCAAATGTTCTTTCCCGATATTACCATGTCCACTTGAATGATATTTACCTTTGGGCTTGGGAATTTACCCCAAAAGGTTATAACAACAAAATGCATTTTGGGTTTTATTGAGCTCAGATCTTTAAAAGTGAAGTTAAGACATCTGAGGAGTCTAATGTGTGGTGAAGTTCATTCACTTTTTTAATGATATTTTAAAAATATATGAATATTTACATATAAGACATTGCTCCCAGTTGAAACAACAGCAACAAATATTTCTATTATTAATTCCTCAGTTGAAATCAATGAGAGAAATAGCTACTATCAGTGGGTTTATTTAACATTGGGAAGAAGCATGATATTCATTAGGGCAAAGTATAAGGAGATAATAGATGCAAGCACTGCTTGATTTAAGATTGGGAAGCAGCAAGGCCTAGTGGAAAGAGCGTGGGCCTGGGAGTCAGAGGATCTGAGGTCTAATCCTGGCTCCTCCACTTGTCTACCCTCAATTACCTCACCTGTAAAATGGGGATTAAGACTATGAGCTCCATGTGGCTCAGAGATTGCGTCCAACACGATTATCCGGTTACTGTCCCAATGCTTAGTACAGTGCCTGACACATAATAAGAACTTAAGAAACGCCACAAAAAAATAAAAAAAACAAATTGAAAGATAAAACACCCCAATCAATGTTTCTAAATTAACACCCTGTTTCAGCTTCACTGTACCTCATTTTCACCTTTGCAACTCTAGCCTCCCTTATGGCACTAACTCCAGGGGTCTGGGTAGGAAGTGGGAGGGCACAAGGGAGTTGTAGAATTCATTTTTAAGCCAAAGTAAAACAGAACATGGGGACTGGGGTGATTTTAAAAAGGACAGAGTAGGGTAGTGTGGGAAAGACTGGAAGGAATGGGAGGAGTCTAGGATCAGATGATCACTAGACCTAGTCACCAATAGGAGCAATACGAACATTCTACTTCTGATGAAGTCAGAACTGAGTACCCTATTGCGGAACTCCTAGGACAATATAAGTACATCAGTGTAGTTATATTACTCATCTGTAATTGACTGATTACACAATTCCATGTAATTTTGGTCAAAATTGGGTACCTGACCTTGCTTCAGGAACCTATGCCTGATGAATAACATTGGTTCTATAAGGAAATTGACTCTGACTTACATTTGGACTTAAGACACAGTTATTAGGAACAAACTGTGTCATGATCCATGGAATGACTATATCTCCTTGATTTTGTTTTTACATAATTTACTAAAAATGTTTTATTTTATTGTCACCCCAAATCTTGCCTATATTCCTGGTTTCCATAACTCTGATGGAAAAATGAAATATGGTTCCATTTTTTTTTATTCAGATCTGTAAAATAAAAAGATGGTGCTCCAACCCCACTCCCAAAGCTTTAATCAGTTGACTATGATGGAATGCATTTTTTTTAGTACTACTCACTGGGATCCCCCCTTATGAAATGCACATTTCATTTTTTATCCAAGGTCTGGGAACAGGGGGTGAAATGGTTATTACTTGAGATTCAAAACTGCACAGGCACTATAAAGCAGCACACTAAATCAAACCTAATGAACAATATAGAAGAGTTATAATTTTAATCCCTTTTACAATGACAAAGTTTTTGTTTGATTTTTTGTTTTCTGGGGGGTTTTTGCTTACAGTAATTATCTTTTCAAGCAAACACCCTGGTGCCAGTCTGAATACAACCAGGTAGTTTATTCCAATTGGCAGGAACTTCAGATTCCTATTGAAATTTTTAGATCTAAGCACTATCAAATTAGTAGGGTGGTTGAAGAGAAGGGACATATTTCCAGTCTGCTTGGATCAAAATGGGTACTGAATAATTACTTGGTGCCATGGCTATACAATGAAGCAAATCATATTATCATCATCATCTCACATATATCCAGTTAAAAGACACCTGCTCTTTCTCTGACTATGCCACTTAATCCCTAACAATTATTCATTCCAAAAGAACATTAGTGGCCAGACAATAAGATCCTCACTTCATATATAAATTCAACTGGGATGTGTAATAAGTACAGGCCAAGGATATTGATATAGAGTTATGGGTGAAGTACTATTACCCTTAGAACATTTGTTAAGCATTTACAATGTGCAAAGCACTGCACTAAGTGAATGCATATTGAAAGGCATCAATAAATATTACTGATGATGACTGGAGTAATAGATTGAAAATTAATGAAAACACAGTTCTAAGCCCACAAGTAAAACAGCCATCCACCTGATTTCCAGCTGCTTCTTCCTTTGTTTGGTACTTTGGGTATATGTGTGGGGAAAGGTGGCCAGTCTTCTTTAGTGCTGTCAGTTGTCATTTTGCCCACAGAGTTTTCACAGTCTAAAGGGGGATGACAGATACATATAAACATGAGAATATAACAATGTAAACAAATTTAAATTCAATATGAAATACACCAACAGCAAAATAATGATGTTAAACACCAATTTTTTGAGGGTCGTTGTGTAGCTCATCCCTCCAAGTAAACATTTCTTGCCGGAAAAACCACCAAGACCTTCTCAGTATCCTCAAAGTTGTGATGGTGGCTTTTGCCCACTCTATCCCTTGGTTCCCATGGAATCAGGGGTTTGGATGGGAATAGCCCTGGTCATCACAAGACTTCAGAGCTCTGGTGTTAGAGATCTTGGGCTATGTGGGATGTTACTTTAGAGGGCAGGAAATGCGTCTACCAATTCTGTTATAATGGACTCTTCCAAGTACTTAGTACAGTGCTCTGCATACAGTAAAAGTGCACAATAAATACAGTTGATTCATACTTATGTCCATGATCCACTACTGCAGGATGAAAACAATGAAGCCTTCAGAAGTTCTGAAGTGGATCTGAGTACTGTCTTGGGATAAGTTCTTTGGGGTTTTTTTCTCTCAAAACTGTCTTACAACATGATATTCCCTTGTAAGGCTTGGCTGTGGGACTCCAGACTCAAGAATTAATTTCATAGCACTGTTTCAAGTGACTGAATTAGAGATCTGAGGTTCTTAATCTTTCTGGCAAGATTTTCTGGTTTTGTAAAAAGATAAATAACTAAATAGCATATGTTTCAGATAAGGACCATTTAATAGGCCTTTTGATAAAGCAAATAAAATTAGTGAATTATATTTTTCTAGCACCTATGTTTACTCTCTTCTGTAGAGAAGTATCTTGGTCAAGTGAGATAGATGAGATTGAGGTACAGTGAGTAGGTTGGCATTAGAGGAGAGAAGTGTGTGGACTGGGTTGTAGTAGGAAAGCAGCAAAGTAACATAGGAGGGTGGAAGGTGATTGAGTGCTTCAAAGCCAGTGGTAAAGGTTTCCGTTTGATTTGAAGGTGGATGGGTGACCACTGGATGTTCTTGAAGATTGGGAAAATGTGTATGGAAAAGTTCTGTAGAAAAACAATCAGGCAGCTGAGTGTAGTATGGACTGAAGTGGAGAGAGACAGTGGGGAAGGAGGTCAGGAAGGAAGCCAATGTAGTAATCAAGGTGGGATAGGATAAATGCTTGGATTAACGTGTTGGGTATTTGGAGAAGAGAGAGTGGATCTTAGTGATGTTGGGAAAGTTGAATTGATGGAATTTTGGACAGATTGAATATGTGGGTTGAATGAGAGAGATGAGTTAAGGATTACGCCAAAGTTACCTGCTTTGGAGAATAGTGATGCTGTCTACAGTGATGGGAAAGTCATGGGGAAGACAGGATTTGGGTAGAAAGATTTAGAGTTCTGTTTTGGACATGATAAGTTTGAGGTTTTGGCATAATATACAAGTATAATAATAATAATGATATTAGTCATGGTATTCATTAAGCCCTTACCATGTGCCAAGAATTGTACTAAGTACTGGGGTAGATACAAGATAATCAGGTCCCATATGGGTCTCACATTATGAATAAGAGGGAGAACAGGTATTGAATTCCCTTATTGCAGATAAGGGAACATAATCACAGAGAAGGTAAGTGACCTGCCTAAAATCATAGAGCAGATAAGTGCAGATGCCAGGATTAGAACACAGGTCCTCTGACTCCCAGTCCCATGCTCTTTCCACTAGGCCACACAGCTTCTGAAGAAGAGTTGTCCCAAATGCAGGAGGAAATGCGAGACTGCAGAGAATGACAGAGATCAGGGCTAGAGTTGGAGATTTGGGAATCAGCTGGGTATGTTTACATAGAGAGACAGAGACATTATATAGAATGCTGTGTCATATTCAGCATCATATGCAATTTAACATGATTATATCCTACAAAATGGGAGGAGGGGTGATTTCTTTCCTTCCTCAGGAAGGAAAAAAAGGTCTGACAACAGCAGTGATGGGGGAAAGCAGGCTTCCATTCTTGATATAATAAAAGTAACAGCTACTGGGTTCCTGGAGGAGAAACCAAACAGGGCTGGAAGGGAGGAGTATTGGTTGGTTTGCTCTCTTCATGATTATCTTTTTTTTTCTTTAACAAACTCAGTCCTACCTACCTCACTGATTTAATCCAGGAAAGGGAGGGAAGGCTTTTGGTCCATACCCCCTGTCTAATCTGGAATACAATGTAAAGTTATGTAATAATGATACAAATAAGAATGTTTTTAAGCACTTACTATGTGCCAAGCACTGTGACTAGCACTGAGGTAGATACAATCAGAATGCCCCACGTGAGATTCATGGTCTAAGGCAGGAGGGAGAACAATCAATCCTATTTACTGATTGCGTACTGTGTGCAGGGCACTGTCCTAAGTGCTTGAGAGAGTACAAAGAGCAATATAACAGACACATTCTTTGCCCACAGTGAGCTTAGAATATGGAAGGGGAACAAATATTATTTTAAACAAATATTGAATATGTACATAAGTTCTGTGGGGCTGGGGGCAGGGGTGGTGAATAAAGGGAGCAAGTCAGGGTGATGCAGAAGGGAGTTAGAAAAGAGGAAATGAGGGCTTAGCCATGGTAGGCCTCTTGGAAGAGATGAATCTTCAATAAGACTTTCAAGATGGGGAGAGTAATTGTCTGGCAGATATAAAAAGAAAGGGTGTCCAGGCCAGACACAGTGCATGGGAAGACTGACAAGATTGAGGTACAGCAAGTAGGTTGGCATTAGTGGAGCAAAGTGTGCGGGCTGGGTTGCAGCAGGAGAGTAGCAAAGTGAGGTAGAAGGGGTAAAGGTGATTTGAGTGCTTCAAAGCCTATGTTACGGAATTTCTGTTTCTGATGTGGAGATGGATGGGCAGCCACTAGAGAGGTTCTTAAGGCTTTGGGGAAACATGGACTGAATTTTTTTTTTAGAAAAATAATCCAAACAGCAAAGCATGGACTGGAGAGGGGGAGACAGGACAGGAGGCAGGGAGGTCAGCAAGAAGGCTGATACAGTAATCAAGGGAGGAAAGGATAAATGCTTGGATTAACATGGTAATAGTTTGGAAGGAGAAGAAAGGGCAATTTTAGCAATGTTGTGAAAGTTGAATTGATAGGATTTAGTGGTAGTTTGAATATGTGGGTTGAATAAGAGAGAGGAATCAAGGATAATTCCATGATTATGGGCTTCTGCGACAGGAACAATGGTGGTGCTGTCTACAGAGAAGCAGCATGGCTCAATGGAAAGATCCCGGGCTTGGGAGTCAGAGGTCATGGGTTCAAATCCCAGCTCCACCACTTGTCAGCTGTGTGACTTTGGACAAGTCACTTAACTTCTCTGTGCCTCAGTTCCCTCATCTGTAAAATGGGGATTAAGACTGTGAGCCCCAAGTGGGGCAACCTGATCACCTTGTACCCTCCCCAGTGCTTAGAACAGTGCTTTGCACATAATAAGTGCTTAACAAATGCCATTATTATTATTATTGTTACAGTGATGGGAAAGTCAGAAAGAAGGCAGGGTTTGGGTGGAAAGATAAGGAGCTCTGTTTTGGACATGTTAAATTTGAGGTGGCTGCAGGACATCCAAGTTGGATTATCTTTCTATAGAAACGCTCTGGGGATGCCACCCACCTCCTCCATAATCTCCAGTGGTTGCCTATCAACCTTTGTATCAAGAAAAAACTCCTCACTATGGGCTTCAAAGCTCTCCATCACCTTGCCCCCTCTTACCTCACCTCCCTTCTCTTCTTCTATAGCCCAGCCCGCACACTCCATTCCTCTGCCACTAACCTCCTCATGGTGCCTCGTTCTCTCTACCTATCCCACCATCAACCCCGGCCCACATCCTACCTCTGGCCTGGAACGCTCTCCCTCCTCACATCCGCCCAGCTAGAACACTTCCCCTCTTCAAAGCCCTACTGAAAGCTAAACTCCTCCAGGAGGTCTTCCCAGACTGAGCTCCCCTTTTTCCTCTGCTCCTCCTCCCCACCACCCCTACACCCTCCCTCTGCTTTACCCCTCTCTCCACCCCACAGCAGTTGTGTATATATGTACATATTTATTAATGATATATATATAATATCTATAATTCTATTTTTATTGATGTTATTGATGCCTGTCTACTTGTTTGTTTTGTTGTCTGTCTCCCCTGCCCCTTCTAGACTGTGAGTACGTTGTTGGGTAGGGACTGTTTTTGTTGCCGAATTGTACTTTCCAAGCATTTAGTATAGTGCTTTGCACACAGTAAGTGCTCAATAAGTACTATTGAATTGAATGTCTTGAAGGCAGCAGGAAATGCAAGATTGCAGAGAGGGTGAGTGATTAGGGCTGGAGATGTAGATTTAGAAATTATCTCCCTAGAGCTGGTAGTTGAAGCCATGTGAGTGAATGAGTTCTTCAAGGGAGTGGGTACAGAGGGAGAATAGAAGGGGATCCAGAACTGAACCTTTGAAGGACATCCACAGTTAAGGGGTAGAAGGCAGGGGAGAAGACCACAAAAGAGACAGAGAATGAGCAGCCAGAGAGATTGGAGGAGAATCAGGAGAGGACAGTGTCAGGGAAGTTGAATTTGGATAATGTTTCCAGGAGAAGTGTGGTGGATAGTGTCAAAGGCTGCTAAGAGGTTGAGAAGGATTAGGATGGAGTAGAGACCACTGGATTTGGCAAGAAGGAGATTATTGGTGACCTTTCAGTGAGTGAGCAGTTTCTGTGGAATGAGGGAGATGGAACGCAGATTGGAGGGAGAAAAGGAGAGAATTGGAGGAGAGGCACTGGAGGCAGCAGCATTAGGCAACTTGCTCAAGGAGTTTGGAGAGGAATAGTAGGAGGGAGATGGAGCAATAACTACAGAAAGTTATGGGGGTCAAGGGAGGGGTTTTTTAGGCTAGGGGAGACAGGAGGATGTTTGAAAGCAGTGGTGAAGAAGTTATTGGAGAGTGAACAGTTCAAGTGGTGGTCAGGGAGTGAAAAGAGGTGTTTTAATAATGTGTGAAGGGATGGCATATTGAATACCCATTCTATAGGTGAGGAAACTGAGAACTGAAGACAGAGAAGCTAAAAGACTTAACTAAGGTCACAAGCACACAGCAGACTCATGCCCTTTCACCTATGCCATGCACTCGGTAAGCTGTAAGGTTGGATGAAAGATGGCTCACGAAGATGGGATCTGGCTGAATACACTATGTTTCAGAATGGTCTTTTCTCATTGAAGTGGTAACCAAAGTTGGGTGGAGGTTTTCCAGCAGACAGTTTCTTGGATAAAACCCTTAAAATTTTCCTTGAGGTAGACGTGACTGCTGGTGACTCTGTGCTGCCCTCTGAAACAATTGCCCTGCAAATATCTGAATATAGCCTGCAATATACGTATGTGTGTGTGTGTGTGTTCTGATGTGCCTGTTTTATGGCTCCTGTCAGTCTAGTTGTGCAGAAAACATCTGTATGTTGTTTATGCTGTGTCTACTTTTAAAATTTCTTATATTTTGATTTTCCCGAGTTTTCAGAAAAGAAATGGAAAAATTGAACACGCTTTTTTATAGTAAGTGCCTAACAAATACCATGTGCCAAGCACTGTTCTAAAAGCTAGGGTAGACGCAAGATAATCAAGTTGGACACAGTCTATATCCCATAAGGGGCTCACAGTCTTAATCTCCATTTTAGAGATGAGGTAACTGAGGCAAAGAGAAGTTAAGTCACTTACCCAAGGTCATACAACAGTTACGTGGCAGAGGCAGGATTAGAATTCGAGTCCTCCTGACTCCCAAGGCCATGCTCTATCCACTAGGCAACACTTTCTTAAACCTCTCTGAGTATTAATCTTATATGGATGCTTTACCAAAGGGGTGAGAGTACAGTGGTATATGCTGCTATTGAGGTCTCAGAGATATTCTGTCCTGTGGCCAAGACTCCGCCTGTCCTCCTTACCAGCTATCCAGCTATCCAACATTGCTGGATAGGAACAGAGGACAGAGGGACAGAATATGAATTACTCACTGCAAACCATCACCACTATTGAAGACAGGTCAAGTGCATGCCCCTCTTACCTGTGCCTCAGACCCCATCCCCTCCCATCTCTTCAAAATACTTGCTCTTACTCTCCTCCCCTCCCTTTCTACACTTTGTAACCCCTCTCTATCTCAGCTTCTCTCAAACTCAACCTTTTAGATTATTGTGTTACAATCTCCCAAGCGTTTAGTACAGTGCTCTGCACACAGGAAGTGCTCAATAAATACGATTGATTAGTTAATTGGTCCATAATGGTTTTCTAGGGGGAGAGTTTGGGATGTGAAATGAGACATCTCTAAACTATAAGGATTTTTGTCAAAGTTATATATCATCCCATCAATCCTCTAGGCATTTTTTTCCTACCATAGCTGATGGATTAAAGGGATGGATGAAGCACTTTTGATCTGACCAGGTAATGAACTCACCTAGGGTCAGAACTGAGAGAATAGAAGAGAGAATAGAAGAAACTGGGAGCTAGAGAAGGCATTTATTTTTTCAAGTGTAATTCCAGGACCCAGTCAATTCTCACTTGAGACAACTTACTGTTTTTGAGACCGTTTGAGGATACTTGGTCTAGATTAATAGCCAAAATTAATTAAATAGCAAACCTCTCTCTTTACCTCCACCTTTTCTCTATGTCTTCCCATCTCTTCCTGTTTCTTTCCCATCCCTTACAAAATTATGATTTACACACCCTCTAGGAATTTGTCATTCCCCTCAGATTTTGGCGTGAATAACCTAAGAAGTTCTTAAAATGCATATCCTTGGTCCTTATGTCATATATAAATCTGACAGCTTGAAGCTACATGTCACAGGATTTTAGCTACTTCCACTGGCTTGGGTGGAATGCAAAAAAAATCTAGAAAGAATTCAAGATAATGAAGACAATCCTAATACTCTTTGAATCAATTAGTTTGGCTGCATTTAAGCTGGTTGAGCATCATAGCTTTTCCTGATGTTTGCTGGATTTCAGAGGAGAGGAAGAACAAAAGATCCCAGAGAAAATTGTGTATACACTTGACTCACTCCTTTCCTTCCTTCTGCCCCTTTTCTAAAAACCACTATTATAGTGTTTTCCCAAAACAGAACTCTTCTTAATGCAATAGGAGATGGGGTTGGCAATTCCACCAGTCCAGCTGTTTATTTCAGAGACTGTGTCATTTCCTGGAGGCTCAAACAGAGCATTTTGTGTTACGTTTAAACATAAACTGGCTCTGCCTTGGAGTAGTAGTACATTTTGTCCCCTTAGTTTTAAATAGAAACAGTTGAATCAATTATGTAGAGTGTTAAAACTATAAGAGAAGTAAAGAAGGTAGTAAGACTAATAACTGGAAATTGAATAATTAGGCCAGAAAGCTTCCTTTCCCCCTTCTATCATACATCCCTTCCTCTTCAAATAATTCATTTCTCTTGGATCTACAAAGAAACAGAAAAACCCATCAGTAGATGACAATCACCAAGAAAGCAGCTAATCCTGGGTTTCAGCTTGGTTAATCGGTATCCCTGTGGCCAACTCTAGTGTACTTGACTGAAGAAGCCCAGAGATTCTCAAGCACATATCCTGGAAAGCTGAAAGTTGAGGGCTGCTTCTTTCTGGAAAGCAACTCCAGGCTCATTATAATTAACCACCTCTCCCTACCCTGGGATGGCTTGTGTGGACGAGAAGGTCTTTCCCAAGAAACTAGAATGGGGATAGAGGAGAAATAGAATGGAAAAAAAAAGGTGAGTTCAGGAGGGCAATGAGGCGGGGGTTAACAACGCTGTTTAAGATCAAGGGCTGGAATGCTGAGATGCTGCCAGACTTGAAAACTTTAATTTACTGTCACTGTTAGCCCCCTTTGAGGTTTATGGTGGTATTTATACACACAGCATCAATCACATGAAACAAGGAGGGGATTTATAGTTTGTTTTAAAGACTGCAAATGCAATGTAATGCAAATAGCTTTCCTCGTGGGCATTTACATTTAATGGGAAAATTACAGATGCAAAAGATTGGTAGAACAAATTTTAAATTGACTTTATTACATCTAGTGCTTTTCAGAGAATACTATTAAAAAAAACAAGGAAGATATGGTAATGGAGTTCTACAGTATAGCTTGACAGCTTCAATTCCACTTAACTGACTTTGTTTGCATCTTCCTGCTTACATTACTTCTTCCAACAGTTTGGCTGAAAAATTTCCTGGATCTTAAACTGATTACAGCTTTGATTTTTAAAATTTTATTTTGGACTTTGGTTTTTTTTTGGATGGGGGAGACAAAATAAAAGGCTCCATGTATTAACATCTTCATGTATCTGTGGATCAATAGTTGGGTCAGGTAACTGAGCTAGTTTCTTAGATTTGAAAATAATGATAATTATAATAATTGTGGTATTTGGTAAGCACGTACTATGTGCCAAGCACTGGGGTAGATACAAGATCATCAGATCCCACATGGGGCTCACATTCTAAGTAGGGGAGAGAACAGTTATTGAATTTCCATCTTACAGATGAGGAAACTGAGGCCCAGATAAGTTAAGCAAGCTTCCCAAGATCACACAGCAGGTAAGAGGTGGAGCCAGGAATAGAACACAAATCCTCTGACTCCAGGCCCTGGCCCTTTTCATTAGGCCATGCTGCTGCTCTTATTAATAGAGTTCAAAAAATCAAATTAGAAGGACTAATTATTATTCAATTTTACAAACCCTAAAAAGTGTGCTTTTTTCTAATATGATATTTTGTAAATACACATATGTACACATATTTCCTCCATTTCTCTTGGGTGTACTAGGAAATGACAGTTATTCACAGAAAAATATGTTGCAGTGGTTATACTAATCTGTAAAGACCAGAGGTTATCATCCAATGGCTGTCTACTTTGCTCTGTGAAGTAAACGAGGGGTCTCAGTTCAGGTTGTAACTGACAGATGCTTAGATTGTGCAAGTATAATAATAATAATAATTACAATAATAATAATGGCATTCGTTAAGCAATTACTATGTGACATACACTGTTCTAAGCACTGGGGTAGATAGAAGTAATCAGGTTGTCCCACATAAGGCTCACAGTCTTAGTCCTCATTTTACAGATGAGGTAACAGGCACAGAGCAGTTAAGTGGCTTGCCCAAGGTCACACAGCAGACAAGTGGCAGAGCTGGGATTAGAACCCACGTCCTCTGACTCCCAAGCCCATGTTCTTTCCACTAAGCCTCACTGCTTCTCCTACAATTCAGTTGGCCCCCAGTGTGGATTAAGACATCATGCCAGTCTATCAACCCATTGGTTGAAGCCTTGGAAAGGCAATAAAAAGAGTGGAAGGATCAAAACAATTTCAAAGAGTAACATTTCTGTTGAAGAGAATGACTCTCTCTCTTATTAAGAGTGGCCTCCAATCATATCCATTTGTCATTAGTACTTTATTGGAACAAAGCAAAATAAACATAAATGAAGCTCATAATCAAAAGGCTCAAATATTGCCTTTTGTTTCAAATGTATTTTCCACCTGACATCACCTGCAAAGGAGTAGCAAAATGGCTGATGGAAAAGAAGGAAATATACTCTCCATCTCAGCCCTTAGTTGGAGGTGTCATCAAAAGCAGGGCAGGAAAAAGGGAAATGAAGAAACAGAGAGGACTAGGGTATACACAAGCTGGATATGCTGTCCTTGAACAGTTGAGACTTGGCACTATATTTCAATTGAGCTATTCCATTTCTCCAAGAAGGCACTTAGGTTAAATTGAGGGTAAAAAAGAGGCCATGAATGAAAAATAACTTCCTCCTGAAGCGAGGGCTACTGAGCCTCCTGGAAAAGTTCTCCACCATGCTGAAAGGCTCTTTCATAGTGGGACCTACTTACCAGCCTCACCTTTGAGATCAATCTGACTATGTCTCCAGGTCTTAAGACAATTAATGTAAAACCTATTAGTCATCTGAATAAGGTTCTGCCTCTAACTTCAGTAGGAACTCTGAAACCAGAGAAGTGGTTGGAGAACATAAACGTATAGCCCTAACCACAATATCAAGTAGGTATTTATGGAAAGGCAAAATGTTGAGGCCTATCTCCTTACTCATTGAAAACTGTGTGAAGATAGATGCCTTGCATTTTGGGGGTATTGTTTCTTTAGCAGTCCCACAGTGCCTAATTCACTGCTCTGTGTACAGTAGACACTCAGTAAATATTGTAATTTGTATACATATCTTTCCTTCATGTTTGATGGCAATACCATTGTGGGGAGATTCAAGCACTATGTGGGATTGTGACTGAAGACAGTATATAATGGAATTTTGAAACTTAGAGAGTAGAGCATACATTTTCCAACGTGAACATTTCTAAATCAGGCCGTTCAGGAATGAAGGTGATGCCAAAGCACTGCACCTACCACCACATCACCCGAGAGGCTTAGAGAACAAACAGTGTGCATGGTAGAAAATTAAGTTTTCTGTTGGAATACCAAGGACCTGAACAAGGCATAATTTCAGAGGATTAGTCCTCATTCTATATTTGGTCCAAATGACTGTGAATCTGTTAGTTGTGCTCAAAAATCTATCTGTGCTAAGCCAGTCTTTCCCTTCAGGAAGTATGCTTAATCAATCAATCAATCAATCAATCGTATTTATTGAGCGCTTACTGTGTGCAGAGCACTGTACTAAGCGCTTGGGAAGTACAAGTTGGCAACATATAGAGACAGTCCAAGTTCTTTCTTCTCCTAATGCTTTTCAGATTTCTAAAATTTTGCCAGCTTTTGTTTTCATGTTTAGTCTAGCATATCATCAAGTACCAAAGAGAGTTCCTAAAGATGATACTTTTTAATGAGTCCCTACTCCTTCAAGTGACTTTTAAATTCTGTTTCCTAATTTTGCTATCTCTAAGATATTTTATTGCCTAAATGGACTGTATTTCAGGTAACAGGGTTAAAGATATACCTGAAAGCTACTCAATGGGAATTTTTAACAAGGTGTTTATGAATGACCTGGCTTGGGCCAAACCATGTTAAAATAAAAAGTCGTGTTGATGCCGTATGAATTTAAGAGATCATTTTTGTGATGCTTTTCTAGCACTAGCATTCCCTATTAATACGCAGTAAGTATAGTGTGAATATTTACAAGCAGAAACTTAAACGTTTATCTGTTTTACTCAATTTTATAATCTCTCAACCCTCTGTAATTGAAAGACACTAGGATATCTCACTTTAAAATTGTGTTTCTCTAAATGGATGCAATGGTCAATCCAGAACAGATCCCCTCTTTGTATCTCTGGTTTTGACACTATTAGAACGTGTAGTAAACTTCCTCTCCATCCAATCTAAGTATGTAAAGGATATAATGTGAAAAGATTTGAAAGTTTCCAATATGTACTAACACTCTCACTATTAGTTAGTGTTAAAGGGATGCAATGTTCCAAAAGATACCACCACCGCCCCCCCCCCCCCGCGACTTGCCTAGCTTATCTAGAAATATATATATATATATATATATATATATATTTATATAACTAGTTGAGCATGTTGAACAAGTGATATGCATATATATATATTGATTGAAGTCACTTTCATACCATTACATTATTGGTTGCTTCTGCATTTTAAAGATAAGTGAATCCTTTATATAAATTGTCATTACTATTTTTCCATCCAAAAGTTTTGACTCATCTCTAATCATGCAGAGATAATCATAATGTAATCATAATCATTTTGCTCAGTTGCTATAATTTCCCCAGATTCAGTTGTCTTTTGCATACAATAAAACACATATTAATATTACAGATGTCAATGGGTATGTTTTCCTACTACAATTAATGATCAAAATGTCATAATCCTTGGAGCTAAGTATGGTGCTGATTTCTGGTGCTGTAAATTTTAGATATGGGCCATAGATTGAGTTTTGAACTGCCTGTAATTTAATTTAGTTCCTGTTCTGAATATTACTGGTTTATAATGCAATCATTTATTATTGTGTACTATTTACTGAGAACAGAAAATAGGAACAGCAAAGCATAAAATATATACCTTCAATTCTAGACTGTTTTTGATCTTGTTCTAAACATTCCCTGGGTTTATCTATGTAATATGCATATGATCACATTCTCTATGGAAATATGTACCTGCATTCAGATATGGTACAGCTGAGAGGAAACCACAATTTTAGGAAATTGTATGCGTCTGTGTTTGTCTACATTCCTGGAGATGTAAATGAATGTAAAACCAATTTCCGCACATCACCCTAAAAACTTATCAAACCCTGCTTCGTAGATAGCTATAGGTTAGCTCACAACCTATAGAGTAGGTAGAGCATTATTTAATGGATTTCAACTTCCCGTTGAATTTGGCCTAAAATAGATATATTTGTTCAGAAATTTAAATGAGTAGATTTGGAGAAATTGTGGTGCCTATATTAGTGGGGATGATACATCCTGTATTAATTTTTTCCCTGAGATTTAATTTAGTAAATATTATATGGAAAAATGTGATTAGTTCTCATTTCTTGTGGTTTCAATTTAATTGAAAAGCAGCATTCTCTAATGGTACTATGGCTTAACATAATATTGTGTGATGCCATTGTCCTTAAGCATCAGGTGACACCTGCTTGCATTGCAGCAAAATTTTGAAACAAATTCCAAGAGCCCTTATTCTGTACTTTTTCACCATACACTGAAGCCTTCTCTCATAAGGGAATGGCCAACCTAGAGCTGCAGGCTAAATCTGGGTTGAATTTATCTAGAGACTGGTCTTAATGTTCACATTTTAGCTCTGAAAGGGTCTATTGAATTTCCCCCCATTTTTTCACCATTTAATGTTGACTGCCCTCCTTAACTGAATTTTTAGATGTTTATTAATTTGTTAAAAAAAGCTATATAAAATGTTTCAATTGGGCATTTTCTCACATCTAGAATATTATTAAGCTGTGAGAAAGGAGACAGATTATGAAAGAAGAAACAAGGGAAAGGAATGTGTATTTATTCATTTTGGTGTATGTATTTGCATATAGAAAATTTCAGATTCCAGAATGAAAGTTTTTGATAAGCACTTTATCATGGAGTTGAATTTCATTACATTATATCATTTATAACATCTGCAGGACTGAAGAGTCTACATGTTATTTTTTTCTGTTTTTTTTTAAAAAGCATTGTATGTCCTTAAACAAAACTACTTTATCATGGGTTCTTTTTTGCTCCATCCATAAAATGGAACAACTCTTAGAGTAGTTTGAGAACAAATGTGAAAAATTTACTATAAAACTTAGAAAAAAAGTTGTAATAAGTTTTATTGTGTATTCTGAAGCTAAAAATTCATACTTCTCCAGTCTACTTCAATCAATGGTATTTAGTAAGCACTTACCATGTGCATAATTGCTTGGGAACTACAAGTTGGCAACATATAGAGAAAGTCCCTACCCAACAGTGGGCTCACAGTCTAGAAGGGGGAGACAGAGAACAAAACCAAACATATTAACAAAATAAAATAAATAGAATAGATATGTACAAGTAAAATAAATAAATAAATAAATAGAGTAATAAATATGTACAAACAAATATACATATATACAGGTGCTGTGAGGAAGGGAAGGAGTTAAGATGGGGGGTGAAGAGGGGGGCGAGGGGGAGAGGAAGGAGGGGGCTCAGTCCGGGAAGGCCTCCTGGAGGAGGTGAGCTCTCAGTAGGGCCTGGAAGGGAAGAAGAGAGCTAGCTTGGTGGATGGGCAGAGGGAGGGCATTCCAGGCCAGGGGGATGACGTGGGCCAGGGTTCGACGGCGGGACAGGTGAGAATGAGGCATGGTGAGGAGATTAGCGGCAGAGGAGCAGAGGGTGTGGGCTGGGCTGTAGAAGGAGAGAAGGGAGGTGAGGTAGGAGGGGGCGAGGTAATGGAGAGCCTTGAAGCCGAGGGTGAGGAGTTTCTGCCTGATGCGCAGATTGATTGGTAGCCACTGGAGATTTTTGAGGAGGGGAGTAACATGCCCAGAGCATTTCTGGACAAAGACAATCTGGGCAGCAGCATGAAGTATGGATTGAAGTGGGGAGAGGATGGGAGATCAGAGAGAAGGCTGATGCAGTAGTCCAGACGGGATAGGATGAGAGCTTGAACGAGCAAGGTAGTGGTTTGGATGGAGAGGAAAGGGCGGATCTTGGCAATGTTGCGGAGCTGAGACCGGCAGGTTTTGGTGACAGTTTGGATGTGAGGGGTGAATGAGAGAGCAGAGTCGAGGATGCGGAGTCGAGGATGACACCAAGGTTGCGGGCTTGTGAGATGGGAAGAATGGTAGTGCCATCAACAGTGATGGGAAAGTCAGGGCAGGGTTTGGGAGGGAAGACAAGGAGTTCAGTCTTGGACATGTTGAGTTTTAGGTGGTGGGCAGACATCCAGATGGAGATGTCCTGAAGGCAGGAGGAGATGCGAGCCTGGAAGGAGGGGGAGAGAGCAGGGGCAGAGATGTAGATTTGGGTGTCATCAGCGTACAGATGATAGTTGAAGCTGTGGGAGCAAATGAGGTCACCGAGGGAGTGAGTGTAGATCGAGAACAGAAGGGGACCAAGAACTGAACCTTGGGGAACCCCCACAGTAAGGGGATGGAAGGGGGAGGAGGAACCTGCAAAAGAGACTGAGAATGAACGACCCGAGAGATAAGAGGAGAACCAGGAGAGGACGGAGTCTGTGAAGCCAAGGTTGGAGAGTGTGTTGAGGAGAAGGGGGTGGTCCACAGTGTCGAAGGCAGCTGAGAGGTCGAGGAGGATTAGGATAGAGTATGAGTCATTGGATTTGGCAAGCAGGAGGTCATTGGTGACCTTTGAGAGGGCAGTTTCCGTGTATGTACATAAGCTCTGTGGGGAGAGAATGGGGAATGAAAAAAGGGAGCAAGTCAGGGTGACGCAGAGGGAAGTGGAAGAAGAGAAAATCATCATTATCATCAATCGTATTTATTGAGCGCTTACTATGTGCGGAGCACTGTACTAAGTGCTTGGGAAGTACAAATTGGCGACAAAAAGTAATAATAATAATAATGAGTGTGTTACTTGTTAATCTCTTACTATGTGCCAAGGACTATACTAAGCACTGGGCTAGATACAAGATATGGGGGGCTTAGTCAGGGAAGGCCTCTTGGAGGAGATGTGTCTTCAATAAGGCTTTGAATTTCAGGAGAATAATTGTTAGATATGAAGAGGGAGGACATGGAGAAGAGGGTGGAGAAGATTGTCACTTAATTGTTTATTGTACTTTCCCAAGTGCTTAGTTCAGTGTTCTGCACACAGTAAGCACTCAATAAATATGAGTGAATAGATGAGATAGACAAGATAAAGGTTCAGAGGAATGAGGTATGTGGGCTGGGTTGTAGTAAGAAAGCAGCAAAGTGAGGCAGGAAGGGGCAATGTGATTGAGTGCTTTAAAGCCGATGGTAAGGAGTTCCTGTTTGATACAAATGTGGATGGACAACCACAGGAGGTTCTTGAGGAGTGGTGAAACAGACTGATTATTATGGTCAAAAAATGATCTGTGCAGCAGAGTGAAGTATGGAATGGAGTGGAAGAGACAGAAGGAGGGAGGTCAACAGGGAGGCCGACTGGATAAGTGTTTGGATTAATGTGGTAGCAGTTTGGATGGAGAGGAAAGAGTAGATTTTAGCAATGTTGTGGAGGTTGAACTGACGGGATTTAGTGATAGACTGAAGTGTTTTGTAATATATTCAATCTATACAAAACAATTTCCATTTGCCTAGATCTAAAATATTGCAACTTGTCAAAGACTGACTTCAATACCATCAGTTATGATTTCACATAATAATGACCACTAGAATTCCTTTCCCTAGAAGTTTTGTTACAATAAGAACTTTCCCAGGTTGCGATTCTTTTAGCATCATAAAAAGAGGCTACTTAGTTTAAAATTTGGGGTGAAACTGCTTGACTTGCGGAAGAAAATACTAAACTTTTTTTACAGACTATTTAGAAGTGTGCTGCATGAAAGTCGAGGTCCAGATGAGAGTGAAAAAAAGGAGGAAACAAACATTTAGAAATGTTTTTTAAAAGAACCCTCTTTGAGGAATCTTCAGCTGAGTAGCCTAGGCATTAGCTCTCTTCTGGTCTCATTTGTGTTTTCTCCCTCTTGTTTGGGGCAGGAATGACCCACATATCCTGGTAATCAGTCTGTGACTGAGCTCAAATCATTCTAACATTGCGAAAGCAGCTATTGTGGGCAAGATTGTTTTTTCCTTTTTCATCTTAATTTACCTGTTACACATTGTTCAAGAACATACAGATAGGGAGTTTTTACTGTTAGTAGATCAATGAAAAAGCAAATTTGCAGAAAATGGAAAAACAAAGGGTCAATAGTTGCCTCATCTAATAGACTCTCTCAACCGACAAGAGCTTTGAATGTCTGACTAAAATCCAAGAACTGTATTGAAGATAAAGTAGGGGAAAGGAAAGCTAGTATCTACATACAGCCATTCTACTTAGCTTCAGGTTCCAGTTTCCTACCTTTATCAAGGAACCTTAGTTTTGGTTCCTAACATCATAAGTAGACTTTTGGCAGGAGGTGATTGCCTACATATCTCATTTTTACAAACTTGCTTTAATTTCCTTTTAATATTCTCACTTTTCCAAGAGTCACTGGGTCTCAGAAGAATAGTTTAGTTAGGGAATCTTGTTTACGAATCACCTGGATTCTGTAACCTGGAAACAGTGACTGCAGTCCAAGAGTCCTATAACAGAATGTTCAGGCTAAAATTCGCAGTACCTTAAAGCCGACCTGGAGCATGTCTTGAGGCAATTAGAAGATCAAACAAAATAAGAAAAATGTAATTGCATTTATAATAGAAACAATAGCTGTAAAATCTTGGAACTGATGGTTTTCCTCCCATCACACCAATGACTTCCACATGCTAAAACATAAATGAGAGATTTCATAAGTGTTTTTTTCATAATTTCCTCAGATTAGGTTTTTATTAATGCCTGTCAACAGCAAATGATAGGCATGTGTTGCATTAACAACTGCCATGAGCAATGCCAGCACTGACATCTTTGCTAATCTAAAGCTTACAGTAAGCCTAAAAGTCCATTGATTGTAGGAGGAACTTCAAGTAGTTTTAATAAATTACTAATAGTTGTCTTTCTATTACTAGTAATGATTAATTGTGAGTTGTTTGAGGTTTAAAATGAACTAAAATTAATGTATCTCAAGCCTCAACTTTCAGGATTTAATTTTAAACATCTTTACTTTGGTTAGTGCTCCTAGTCTCATCTCATTATGTTTCAACAACTCAGTTGCTGTTCAGTTGAAAGTCTCACACTTGTTTAACTTCCTATGCAGATGTATGAAGGATGTGTTCTCTCCAAAAACATATAATGTTGAAGTGAGACACAATCTCATGATAAGCCACAAGGAATACAACTTGGAAACAATTATTTCTAATAGGAGATTTAGTTATTCAATCATAATGTACTAATAAATTCACTGAAAATTAGTTCTTACATTTTGTTACTGTGATGTAGAGTATACAGTGAAAAAACACTGAAATTCTATGCAGACAAGGTACAAATTTTATCTTCTCATAACTGAGCCAATATTAATTGAAAACATATCCAGCTCAGGAGCCCTAATTTTACTATTTTAATATTGCTTCAATACCTCAATATTGGGGTGAAAACAGAATGAAAAATATTTTGAGAGATATTTTGATTGTGGATTATTTGGCAGGTGGAATGGTTATGGAAACAGTTTTGTATTATTGGGAAATATTAGCATTTCAAAAATTACAGTCAGTGCAAATAGCAATTGTTGGATTAAAGCACTTCATGGGTAGAGTTGCTTACTGGAAATCTAGTTTTCCAAGTACTAAAGGAACCTCTCCTGGATTTTGGACCTTAACCAAGTGAATTAATAAGTCATAAGACCTTTATTGCATTGACTATTCAGATTCTATACATAGTGACCAAAAGTTGTTATCAATGACTTCTGGTAAACCTGTGAAATCAAGTCATCACTGAGTCCTCTTTCTTGGGGGTTTTCTCAATTCCACAGCTATCTCATCAATAAATTCTGAAAGATGTTTCCATGAGCCCCCAGTTCATACCAACCAGGACCTTCCTGGACTGGGGGAGCCTCAGTGACACATAATAGAAGTCAAACCACACTTTTGATCACCAAGGTTACTGTGAAGAGTTGTTTACTTAGTTTTACCAACACACAAGGGAGTGACACATATAGACACTCACTCACTTCCACCACGCAAGTGTCCAATACTAATCTGTGGTCAAAGGAGCTCATTTTGCCAATGCTACTTCTTTCTACTTTCAAGTACTGTTCTCCTGCTGCTTCAGTGCTTGCTTATCTCAGCATGCCTCTGTATGCTTCTAGTACTCCCCCCAGGTATGCCTCAAGTAACTGCCTTTTTTCTATCTGCCTTAGACATGGCAGCTGTGGCACCATGTAGCAGTTACTGCTTGGTCCAGGCCCTTTATTGGGTAGAACAGGGAGAAAAAGCCATGCCTCCCTCCATGATGCAAACACCGCCCCCCCCCCCCCCACCCCCACACACAGAGGCCAGCAATCACCTGCCTAGCTAAAATTAGCTTTGGTGATTATATATGGCTTTCATTTCTTCATGCTATTCTAATCTAGACCCCCATTACCAAAAAACATCACATTAGTGCTCAAAGAAGATGCCACTGACAGTGAAATTCGTCTATCAGCTTGTTGGTGGATGAGAAGGCAAATTCAGGACATATAATCCCAACCATATTTTGCACACAAAGAGATTATCCTTCGTGTGTTCTGTTTGTGGTTTCCAGCACCTAGTGCTGGTTTGGCTTTTGCCTCTCTATCTCACAGTCCTTATCAGGCGTCTACTCAAAAAGAATGGCTCCTTTCTTGATAGTAGTAGTAGGTGGCCTTAGTATTTTTTAAATGCCAACTGAGTTCAATGTCTTGAACTAAGTCCTTAGTGCAGGTGTCTTCTGCACCTGATGTGCCTCTCCTTGAACTAAGTACTAGGAGAGTCACAACAGGTGCAGAAAATACCTTCCTTGCCCAAAGGAAGGTTCCATTCTGAATCCTGGGTTTTAACTGAAGTGCAGCATTGTCTGAGGTTATCTTTTCCAGTATCCTTAAAATATTTAATAATAATGATATTTATTAAGCACTTACTATGTGTTCTACACTGTACTAAGCACTGAGGAGGATACAAGTATATTAAATTGGTTTCAGTTCCTGTCCCACATAGGGCTCATGGTGTTAATGCACATTTTACAGATGAGGTAACAGAGGCACAGAGAAGTGTCTTGCCCAAGGCCATAGAGCAGACAAGTGGCAGATCTGGGATTAGAACCCATAACCTTCTGACTCCCAGGCCTGAGCTCTATCCCCTGTGCCATGCTACTTCATCTGCTATCCTTATTTTTGGCTTCCCAATTTTGGCTGCTTGGGTATTTTACTGTCCTCCATTCTCCTCACATATCCCATCAGCTCAGCTCTGTTGTTGTGAGCATAGCTTCAGTGTTAAGAGCTCTACTTCATTCCAGAATGTAATAAAGAATCAGGGTAGTGTTGAAAGCATTTAGAGAATATTGTCTATGACACCACCAACCACACCTCACCCCACAAAATAAGACTGAAAATCAGACTAGCCTGTAAGAAACAGGATGAATAACCATCATATCAAGACTGTTATGACCCTATATCAGTAAATACAGTATCAAGAATGACATTTTTAAGCTATAACAAATTCCCTTCCAAATCATTTTTTATTTCCACAGTGTTAGACATTTCAAGGACCTCATAGAAAAAGTTTGGACCTTCCTCCCTCATTGCTTTTCAATAGATTTTTTTCTACAATTACAAATGACATATATTTCTTCATAAAATATTCCAAAGAATTCCCAAAGCAAAATCCAAAATTTAGACTTTTGGACAATTCTGAAAATAAAAAACTACAAACCCACACAAAGTTACTAAAATATTACTCTGAATAGCAGGTAAGCAATTTTGCTGGAAAGTATTCTGTGGTTTTAAACAAATATTCACTACTGTGACTAGCTCTGCATGCACAGTCACACCCTATTCAATCAATGAAAGTAACCCAATTTGCTGAATCTAACTAGACTGAACAACAATAAAAGGCAATTAGTAAAAAAGCTAGCCTAGGGCAAAACGAATTTGTCTTTTAAAATGAAAAAAACGCACAATTTGGGTAATACATGAAGAAGCAAAAAACAATATTAAATGCAGGTAATTTTGGTGGTATAGATGAGGAAGGAAAGAGGCTAAACTTATTTAATAACATGATGACTACTATTATTATTAATAATAAAGGTATTTCTTAAGTGCTTACTTTGTGCCTAGAACTCTACTAGGCCCTAGATAAACATCAGGGTCATTATAGCCTTTGTCGCACATGGGTCCCATAGTCTAAGAAGGAAGACTAGACATTGAATCCTCATTTTACAGATGAGAAAACTGAGACATAGAGAAGTTAAGTGACTTGCCCAAAGTCACACAGCAGGGAATTATTCTTCTGCATTTCAGGCCCTAGCTCTTTTTTTAAGCCAGACTGCTTTTCTCTTTGGGTCACCGAAATCCACCTAAACAAATACTGAGAAACGCAAGTCCATGTTCTTTAACTATATTCTTTAACTTTTCTATTATGCTTTATAATGTTGTGGCCCATACATTGCTTCTTTATGTATAAGTCCCCCTCATACCAAACCCCTCCAGTTGGATTTCAAAACCACCAGTCAGAAAATGAATAACCTCTGTGGTGGCCAGCTTGCTACTGTGGCCTAGTCTCACATCAAGTCTCCCTATCAGTACAGCTGGACACAGCTACAGAAGACTCCGGAAGCATTTTATGAAAAATCTGTAACAGACCTCAGCAATGCAAGGGATAAAAGTGGCAATGGTGGGATTGGCTCACCGCATCAGATTGGTTCTCTCTGGCTGGATAATCTGAGTGGACCTTATTCCCATCAATAGGGAAGAGAATGTTTCCTGGACGTCCTTCATAATAAGACCAAGTCCATTCTCTCACATTTCATTGGCTCCACACAAATCATGCTCAAAAGGCACAATGCACTCCTCAGAGTGCAAACACTGTAGAACTGACATAAAGCTACTGACAAGTCCAGCAGTTGTATATTCTGGAAATAGAGTGGATTTCCTCTTTCTATGCACAGCTTTCCCTAGCCTCGACAGAAGGTTGTGAAAAGCTTGGGCAGTCTTTCTAACCTGTCATCATGCAATCACTATCAGCTTTGGCAGGGAGGGAGAGGATAAGAAGCATGCCCTTCTCCTACACAAAGGAATTTGAAATATAACCTAATTAGTTTGAATGAGCACTTCAATCCCATGGTGATAGGCACTAGAGATATAGATGAAAGCGCACCAGGTCAAAATTGATGGCTATTTTCTGAATTTCCCAAGGAGGCTGCTTTTAGTTAGGGGGTATCCCAAGATAGTTTTCTATCATTAAAGCCTATGCAGTGGTAAATGTGCAATGCTTAATTGATCGACTCTGCATTGCATATCCAGGACAGTGCCCAGGGTATGATACAAGGGTGTCATTACCCATCTCTGTAAAAAATGAAAAGAAAATGCTTGCATCTTCTGCACTTCAGCCTTAGTCAATTTGCATTTTACACATTTGGCACACTTTGAAATATTCAACTTTTCCCCAAAGTGACTGATAGCTATCCTTCTTCTTAGGCTATAAGACTGTACTCTGCAGATATAAATATATATTTGTCATAAAAGCAGGCCCAGCCATAAATTAACATGACAGACATATAGTTTGTCAGTATCTCTGATTCAGCTATAGATACCAAAAACTCTTGCCCCTTGTTTCTAATTCATAAGGCAGTTTTGAATATTTCAATAGAACGCTGTCAGGGCATTATTAAGAAATAGTGACCTGCATTTCAAGCAATCCCAAACTCAGTAAGAGAAAAAAAATATTTCAGAAACTGTTTAATAATAGTTTGCTTAATAAAATATTCATATTATCATATATTTCCCATCTTAGAGGATGGATCATAATGTCATTTTAATATTTTTTCTCCTAAAATAAATTTTTAATTAAGGCTAAAGATATATTGCCTATGGTAAGCTAAACTGTTTAAAATTATTAACTGCTTGAATACTTGTTGCTATACTACAAGCTGCCATAAAAGAAAAGAAATTAAGTACTCGAGGGATTAACGCAATTTTGAAAGCAGTGGCCCCCTCTCTCCTCCTTTTAGATACGCCTAACTGAGCCATAACTATTTTTCTCCACTCAGCCAGACTCCAGCTTTGTGGCTTTTTTAATAACCTGGCTTTTCAAGTCCCTGCCCCTGAGAGCCTTTTCATTTCTGCCGCAGTACCTACAAGCAAATTTCTTCCAGTTGCTCAACAGTCTTAATGTCTCCTTTTCTTCGTTGTTGAAGCATTTCATTGCAGTTTCATTGACAGGGAGGTGTTCTGTTACAGTGGAATCAATAGCTTAGGGCTTCCCAGCACACCGATTAGCTTGTCAGTCAGAGCCTGGGGGAGGTAGTGTAAATCCCAGAATACCAGGGGCCACCAGTTTGAAAACTAAGGAATGCAGGCAGACCCTATGGTTGTCTACCACCTGTTGCTCTGTAACATGTGCAAAGTGTATTAACTTCTTTGCTGCTACATGCCTTAAAGGTCAACTGCAATAGCGGCTTTAAGCTTTTGGAATATTTTAACTCATTACAGGAATCAAGTTTTACTGATTTGTTACCGGTTCCTAACAAAAGATAATTTAGTCTTTATGAGGCTGAGCTTGACAACACGTTGGTTGGAGGGGGTGGTGGGGTTGTTATTTATTTTTCAAAGTAAATGACCTGCCTGCTTCTTGATTACACATTAATGGAAAACAGTTTCCACAGTTAAAGTGAGCATGGTGTGTGTGTGTGTGTGTGCGCGCGCGCGCACGCACGTGTGTGTTTTAAACCTCTGAATGGATTGTTTTACGTGACAGGAGAGTCATGAGGCAACATTTTCCCCTTCCTTGATTTGGAACCAAAGGCACTGAAATGGTAAAGAAAGAGAAAACAATGGGCAAACTGTTTCCATGCACGTGTTCTTGGCCCTCAAACCATAAAGGTGTGTGAATATTTGAGCTAATAAGGGGATTAGATGATGATTGCCTATTAGGAGATGATTACAAAGTGATGTGAGTTTAATAAAATGAGTCTTCAAATTGTACTGAGAAAATCTGAAATCAACCACTTAAAGCAAAGACGCTGCCTTCCAGACAACCTCAGGAAATCTTTCTACAGATATTTGTTATCCAAGCCAACATCCTGTTCAACCACAAAAGGAAACTCTGTGCTTAGAACTGAAAGCCTCTACTCTGTATAGGTTTGCCGACACCACTTTGAGTTTTCTCACAAAACCTCAACAAAACTTGCCACAAACCACAGCGTGAACCAGTTAGTTACAGATTTGACTCTTTAAACTCCACTAAATTAATGCACCATTTTTAAAGGGATTTCCTGACTAATCATGCAAACAAAAATTTAAAAGCCCTGAGTATATCCGTGAAATTAAGAAGTGTGTAGATAAAAAGTATTAATGTGACTAATAAACAAGAAAAAAAAAAGATTTCTATAATGGCCAAGGAAATTAAAACTCAACTCATTCAGGATAAGTATTAAAATCTTAAACATTTTAAAATAAACCAGGCTTGCAATATTAAGGCTAACACCTGAAAGTAAGATTAGGAAAGATATGTATAGTCATTTAAAAATTATTTTAAATGATTTTGTTTCTTGGTACTTTATGTTCATTCATTCAATCATATTTATTGAGCACTTCTTGTATGCACACTAAGCACTTGGGAGGGTAAAAAATAACAATAAACAGACATATTCCTTGCTCACTACAAGCTTACAGTCTACATGGGGAGAGACATTAATATGAATAAATAAATTACGGATATGTACATGAGTGCTGTGGGACTGGGAGGGGGAGTGAATAAAGGGAGCATGTTTGTACATATCCTTAGTATACATTGACTTTTATATACTGCAGTTCCCCTGAGTAACAGGGACTGTGTCCAATCTAATTAACTTGTATCTACCTCAGCACTTAGAACATTGCTTGACGTATGCTATAATTATTATGGCATGTATCTCCCCCTCTAGATTATAAGTTTGCTGTGGGCAGGGAATGTGTCTGTTTTATTGTTGTGTTGTACTCTCCCAAGCCCTTAGTACAGTGCCTTGCATGCAATAAGTGCTCAATAAAGGACTGATTGATAATTGTTTTATTGCCTGTACAGACTAATTCCTAGTCCTAGGTCAATTGAATTGAATCATTCATTCATTTATTAAATTGTATTTATTGAGCACTTACTGTTTGCAAAGCCCTGTACTAAGCACTTAGGAGAGTACAATATAATGATAAACGGACACATTCCCTTCCTGCAACAAGCTCGCTTAAAAATCATTTGAGATAGACAGACAGACAGACAGAAAGATCTGTAGACGTATGTATATATGGGTTATAAAACTTTCATTCTAATGTTTTTAGTGTGTGACTTGTAAGAATTCCTCACTGATCAACTTTTCTTCCCGGTTTCACTGGACAAGCTCAGGATGACTTTCCATCTAATGCTGTTGTTTTCCTGACTTTATCTCTAGTTAAATAGCCTTTTTCCCCTTTTCCCCTTTGGTCATTGTGCTGTCAATTAATTCAGTTTGATTAACTTAGAGGTTCTTTGGGATGAGGGGGTATAGGAAGGCAATACATGAAGAAGATCTTGTCTCTGTCTCATAGGTCTGTGATCCAAGTTCAGCCAAATCAGAAATCTTGAGTAAGTTACAAATCATCTGCACAATGAAGATGGTCACACTGCTAGGCTAGGTTTTCACTTTTCAAAGGGTTCTTTTTATTTTAACCTGTTTTAAACTGAAATTCCTGCTTACTATCAATATTTTCTACCAGTAAAGATTTCAATTTGTAATAACCATTCTATAAAATGTAATCTCAAGGTGCACTTAGGCAATTCAATATAAGCAACAACTCATCAAGACATCGAGAAAGGAACTTCTGAGTAGATCATCCTCCTTTCAAACTTGTTCATAATAATCATGTTGTTTAAGTGCATACTAGGTACAAGCACTGCATTAAACACTGCAAGCACTGTATTGAGCACTGAGAGAGATAGAAGAAAATCAAACCAGATTCAGCCCTTGCTCCACATGGAGCTCATGGTCTAAGTAAGAGGGAGAACTGTTATTTAAATCCCCATTTTAGAAATGAGGAAATAGGCACAGAGAAGTTAAGTGGTGTGCACAAGGTCACACTCCAGTCCAGGGAGCCAGGATAAGAAACAAGTTCCTCTGACTTCCAGGCCTGTGTCCTTAACATGAGGTAAAGCCTGGTGGAATGTTGAATGTGTAGTGTCTTAGAACATTGTCTGAAGGCCCAAATTAATGCCTGGCAGATTTGAGTCCTCAACATTAGTGTATGGTAGGGCAGGGGACAGGTGAGGTGACAGATGGAAAGGAGAAATACTGACAGGACTTCTGGAAAAATCTGCTGTGTTTCTATCTCCCTCCCACACCTGTCCCTGTATTAGAAGTGGGTAGCTGTTCAGAGTCACCATCTGCAGGCAACTATTTGTTATCAATCTCTTAGAACCTCTTTATACGTCTATCATCAGAACTGGCAGACCCCCCCCCCCACAAAAAAATCATATATGTCTGGATAGATAAATAGATATAGATAGATAGATGGATGGATAGATAGATAGATAGATCTATATATGTATGTATGTATGGGTTATAAAGCTTTCATTCTTACATTTTCAGTGTGTGACTTATGAGAATTCCTCACTGAGGTACCTTGGTCAACTTTTCTTCCCGGTTTCAAGCTCAGGATGACTTTCCATCTACTGTTGCTGTTTTCCTGACTTTATCTCTAGTTAAATAGTCTCTATTGGTGTTCAGAGTTGAATAGTTACAACTCACGAGCAGATAGTATGGCACCTCAAGAGCAGATAGTATGGCTGTTTAGGTTTTTATACAGTTCCAAGTGCCTAGCACAGTGTACCCAAAATTCAAAAAGTAAAGTGTTCTTAGGGTAAGAGCACAGGCCTGGGAGTCAGAGGACCTAAACTATAAGCACGGTGTGGGCAGGGATTGTCTCTTTGTTGCTGAATTGTACTTTCCAAATGCTTTGTACAGTGTTCTGCACACAGTAAGAGCTTGATAAATATGACTGAATGAAGGACCTGGGTTTTAGTTCTGACTCCACTACTTCCCTGCTGTGTGACCTTGGACAAATCACTTTTCTATGTGCCTCAGATTCATCATTTGTAAAATGATGAATCAATACCTGTTTTCCCTCCTACCCAGAATGTGAGCCCCATGTGGGCCAGGGATTGTATCTGACCTTATTATCTTATACCTAACACAGTTCCTGGCATGTAGTAAACACTTTATCATCATCATCATCATCATCGTTATTACCTTCACCTCACCATAGTAGGGGAAGGGACAGCTGAACAGTCTAAACTATGGAGATGCTTTCTGGGCTATGCTACTAGGGATGAAGGGTTATTATTATTATTGTACTTGTCAAGTGCTTACTATGTGCTAAGTACTGTTCAAAGCACTCGGGTAAATACAAGTTTATCAGGTTGGAAACAATTCCTACCTCACATGGGGCTCAAACTCTTAAACCCCATTAACAGATAAGGTAACTGAGGCCTAGAGAAGGTAAGTTACTTGCCCAAGGCCACACGGAAGACATGTATTAGAGCCGGGATTAGAACCCAGGTCCTTTTGACTCCCAGACCCATTCTGACCAATAACCTTGTGTGGTGTTTCACATTCTGGACAGGCTCAGCATGAATCCTGAAAACACATAGCTAACACTGGGGTAAAAGACTGCAGCAGTTATCAAGGCAGCTACTCATTCATTCATTCAATCATATTTATTGAGCACTTACTGTGTGCCGAGCACTGTACTAAGTATAACAATAAGCCAAAACATTTCCTGCCCACACGAGTTTATAGTCTAGAATGGGAGACAGACATTAATATAAATAACTAAATTACAGATGTGTACATAAGTGCTGTGGGGCTGGGAAGGGGAATGAATGAAAGGAGCAAGTCAGGGCTACACAGAAGTGATGAGACAGTGTGATCAATGCTATATAAACCACTAGCAGAATAATCCATTCATCCGTGCAAGTTTTCAGATTTTTTGGCTAGACTGAGGTTTGTCAGTGATTTTTTACAGAACATATAATTACCATCCCCACACCACCTTCCCAGTATTCTGCATACAGTAGGCTGAATAAACCAACACCACTGATGATGATCCCCTGGCCTAAAATTGCTGGCTGTCTTCATGTGGAAAGAGTCTGGGCTTGGCAAGATTTGCCACGTGTCAGGCAAATCATTTAACTTCTTTGTTCCTCAGTTTCTTCATCTGTGAAATGGGGATTCAATACCTGTTCTCCCTCCTACATAGACTATGAGACCAATGTGGGATAGAAACTGTGTCCAACCTGATTAACTTGTATCTACCCACAATTTTGATCAGTGCTTGGCACATAATAAGAATTTAACAAATACCACAAAGATTTTTTTATTATTTTTGTTATCATCATTATTAAATAAGCTGGTACTGTCTTATGGTTATATTTGACAGAGGATTGGTAACTTGTTAAATTCCTGACATTCCCAGCAAGGCTTCCAGGATCAGACTTTGGAAAAACACCTCTTCTGTTCAGACATAGTGGTTGCTTGCCAATCCTGAAGCCGTCCATGATTACCATGACTCTAAATTGCTTTATTGGTGTGGTGGCCTGGATGGCCCATGTATTAGTTAATGTACTAGTAAATACCTCACTTCCTAGTTTTGTTACCCCAGTACTGATCACAATAGTCTCATTCTTTTGACCACTGAAGTGAATCTTGTTTGACCCCAAATGTCTGTGTGCAAGAGCCACATGGTATCAAATAGAATCCATGTGCTCCTTTTTGATGTGTCAGTCTCTTGGTGCAGTTTATAAAGCATCTTCCCTCCATGCTTAAAAATTCACCAGTCAGGTCAGTTATGGAAGAATGTGGTTGTGAGAAGCTCCAACTTTTTGAATATTTACTCTATAATCCATTGGATACACACTGCCCAGGTAGAATTTGTGTCAGCATTTGATTCTGTGTTGCTAATTGGTCATGTATGGTGTTTCTCCTAAGGTTAGGCTATTCCACTATTTCTATGGGCATTGTCAATCCATAGTGCTGTGCCAAAGCTGCAAAATGTGATTTAATATCATTTGCATATCCACTAAAAATCCTATAAAAATAGAACTGGAAGGTTACTGTAACCAAAAGCCTGTCATAACTGTTCTCTTGGAGCAACCATTCAAAAAAGCATTCAATCACTACAGCATGCTTTGCAGAATCATACAAATATCAAAGACTAATAATTAGCCCATGTAATCCTCCTCCAAAAATCCTTACACACAACAAAGACTCCCATTCATACTGTGTCTCTGAGTTCTACCACTTAGATAGACTACCCAATGATATGCTTATGTACAAATGATTATTTATATTATGTCTGTCTCTCCACTAGACTGGTAGCTTGTTGTGGACAGGGAATGTGTCTGTCCATTGTTCAGTGTTATACTGTACTCTCCTAAGTGCTTAGTACAGTGCTCTGCACACAGTAGGTGAAAAATAAATGATTGAATGAATGAATAGCAAGTCAAATCAAGGAGAGCATGTTCTTTGTACCACCAATGCAGAGTGTGGTGATAATAAGCCATTAGCATTCATACCAAAAGAAAAGTTTACAGAACTATTCCGATGTTTAACTTTCTATATGACTGCAAGATCTGTACCTATTATATTTCATATACATTTACTTTGCTCAGTTCCATAAGCACCACCTTCATATTGTACTTATATCACAGGACAGAATTATAAACAGTTAGATCTTGGATTGCAGGTAAGCTTTCAACATTGAAGTGTTGTTCATTGCAAGCTTAACTTATTGTGAAAACTTTATGGATGGTCTATAAAGATATGGACTGAACTGAAATGCATTCCAGCACAAGGCATTTTGGAGTGGGCTGGCTCTTTTAGAGGTAGGACTTTAAGAAGATTGTGATATCAAGAGGTGGAATTGAAAACAACATGGGAAATTGCAATTAGCAAATGCAAATTACCTTAGCAAAGATTATTTTCATTTGCAAATAGTGCATTGGGATCAATCAATCAATGGTATTTATTGAGCACTTTCTGTGCCCAGAGCACTGTACTAAGTGCTTTGGAAAGTACAATATATTAGAATTGGTAGACATACTGCCTTCCCACAAGGAGCTTATATCTAGAGGAATTGTTCAATGAGATTATTGATTGTGCATTAACCTTTGCAGTGGCTTCCAAACCTAGGATAAATTCTCTCCATTCTTATCATCATTCCTCAAGTTAAAGAATAGGTACCTGTATATATAGCATGCACATACATAAACAGTCCCGTTCTCATGCATATAATGCTTAATCAAGATTGCAAATCAAGAAGCAGTGTGGCCTAGTAGATAGAGCACAGGCCTGGGAGTCAGAAGGACCTGAATTTTAATCCTGGCTCCACTACTTGTCTGCCAGGTGACCTTGGGCAAGTCACTTCACTTCTCTGTGCCTCAGTTACCTCATCTAGAAAATGAGATTAGTTTTGTGAGCTCCATGTTGGGATCAGTTTGTATCAACCCCAGTGCTTAGAACCACAAGTAAGTGTCTAGTAAGTGCTTAACAAATACTGCAATTATTATTATTATTACTATTATTAATGAATACCATTAAAAAATTGGCCAAACAAGAGCTAATATTGCCATTCTAATTGGAGTAAAAGAGACTGTGTCCAGTCCCCACACAAGAGACTCAAATTTGTTCCTCCTGAAGAATGTGGCTTCTTGGAGATTGGGTTTCAGTCACAGACATTCTAATGTTTTTGACTTCAAAATGATTAATATTTTTTTCAGTTATTATTACTAGCCCAATTTCTGCCAAATTGTAAATGATTTAATTCATTCATTCATTCACTCAATCATATTTATTGAGCGCTTACTGTGTGCAGAGCACTGTACTAAGCACTTGGGAAGTACAAGTTGGCAACATATAGAGACAGTCCCTACCCAACAGTGGGCTCACAGTCTAGAAGGGGGAGACAGACAACAAAACAAAACATATTAACAAAATAAAATAAATAGAATAAATATGTACAAGTAAAATAGAGTAATAAATATGTACAAACATATATACATATATACAGGTTCTGTGGGGAGGGGAAGGAGGTAAGGAGGGGGATGAGGAGGGGGAGGATGGGGAGAGGAAGGAGGGGGTTCAGTCTGGGAAGGCCTCCTGGAGGAGGTGAGCTCTCAGTAGGGCCTTGAAGGGAGGAAAAGAGCTAGCTTGATGAATGTGCAGAGGGAGGGCATTCCAGGCCAGGGGGAGGACATGGGCCAGGAGTCGATGGTGGGACAGGCGAGAACGAGGCACAGTGAGGATGTTAGTGGCAGAGGAGCGGATGGTGTGGGCTGGGCTGTAGAAGGAGAGAAGGGAGGTGAGGTAGGAGGGGGCAAGGTGATGGAGAGCCTTGAAGCCGAGAATGAGGAGTTTTTGCCTGATGCATAGGTTGATTGGTAGCCACTGAAAATTTTTGAGGAGGGGAGTAACATGCCCAGAGCGTTTCTGCACAAAGACGATCCAGGCAGCGGTGTGAAGTATAGATTTGAGTGGGGAGAGACAGGAGGATGGGAGATCAGAGAGGAGGCTGATGAAGTAATCCAGTCGGGATACGATGAGAGACTGAACAAGCAGGGTAGCGGTTTGGATGGAGAGGCAAGGGTGGATCTTGGTGATGTTGCAGAGGTGAGACCGGCAGGTTTTGGTGACGGATTGGATGTGAGGGGTGAACAAGAGAGCGGAGTCGAGGATGACACCAATTAATTATTCCTATACCCACGGATGGAAAATATATTTTTGTTTCAAAGAGGTTGTCCCTAGATGAAGCCTTTCATTAAATTGAAGGAAGGGTATTTTTATCACCTATCATCATTTTTCAAATCCTGAACTGAATGTTTTAATACTGAGAAGAACCTCATGATTTTGATGGTTTGGCAAAAAATAAACACTGTATTTTACATGGAGAGTGAAGTACTGGCTTCTAGATAGGCATGTCCTATGGCATGATCCCCTCCTTTGACTGGCAGGATGTCTAAGGATCTGCCGCTGTGATTCAACGCTATCGAAGCTACATTATACTTTTCATATCTACATCAACACCCACAGTCATTATGACTTCATGTGTTTGGATGCTGTCTTAAATGGCAGCAAAAGCTGTCATTAGGAACAGGAAATGGTATGAAAGACCTTTCATGGCCTCTTTCAGCAAGTAATGGCATCCGTTACAGTAGGTTGTATAGAAATGATGGCTATAAATGCTGGTATGAATGAAGCGAAGCTTTGTGTGATGATCAGCTTGAAAGACCTTCCATTACATTGGCTCTTAAGGTGCTCATACTTGGCCTATTCATAAGCTTCCCATAGTAGGTATCATCATCAGACCTAATGTATAAACAAGTTGGCATATTCCACTTCTGGATGAAAATCTCTCAATCTAATTCTGTCAGTTTTACACACCTCAAAGTGTTCATTCTATGTCTTGTGTCAGATCAGAGTGTGAATAATCTGGGCTTTAAAAAATGGCATTACATTTCCCAAAATGATTAATAAGTAGAAAAACAAATCCAATGTAATATTATTGAAGTATAATTGTTTTCATTATTGCAATCATTTGAGTTTACAAATAAGTATTTTTCTAATTGCTGACCCATTGTCCAGATGCTAATTAATTGTTTACACTAGCTAGGTAAATATATTTGGAGAAAATTAAATGATATATTTAATTATATTATGTTGTTTTTGGCTTCCATGCCATGGTTCTTTTGTATAAAACTTTCTATGTATTGGCATAAGTTAAGGGGACTAATAAGATTTAACCATTGAGATTTAAGATTTAATTGTGTTCTTGCAAGAATTCCAGAGTCTTTCTCTGGTCTTCCCAGCCCAGTATGATGGGATAGGGTTCCTCCAGATAGGAAACTGCCAATCAAAATTGCTGAAAAATAACTCTCTTTGGAATGATGAAGTTACTTCCAAGAGATCTTCTCTTTAAACTTAATCAGAACTGGAGCCTTGGTTTATAGGAGCAGAAGTGGGGTTCTTGACCCAGTCATTTAGGGCCTTTCTTAAGAACAGGACTCCCAAGAAACCAGTGACAGGGAGTCGGAAATGGCTATCTCCAAATTTAGATTTCAACCATGAGTAAATTTCAACCATGAGTAAATGAGGCTAATTGATCCACGTAGCTGAGCCCACTATGTAATTATTTTTCTCCTTACTTTATCTGACTCCACCTCCATCTCCTTTCTTCCCTGAGCCACACTCTCATTTCTGTCCAACCTAAACTCATCCCTCAGGCTTTTCTCTCCAAACAACCTTGTCTAAATGCATCTGGTGGGACTCCCCACTCCATCATGGGCAAATACCCTAATTCTCAACCTCTTCCTAACACAGCAACTCCTCCTCATCACCATCCTCTAGACCTGGATGGATCCAGGTGATAATTACTGTCCTTCTGCTTCCTCCTGAGATGCCTCATACTTATGAAGACCATGAACCCTGTGTGAAAAAGGAACTGTGTCCAACCTGACTACCTTGTGACTCATCCCTGCTCCTAGCACAGTGCCTGGCACATAGTAAGCACTCAACAAATACCATACATTTCCTACTCCCCCTCACTTCCTGAGAAAGAGGGATGAACTGGCCTCCTCCTTGTCCCCAAATGCTGCTTTTTCACCATACCACCCCTCTGCCCTCATTTCCCCTTCTTTAAAAACCCATATCATCTGCCTTAACTACCCAATCAATTATTAGTCACTGTCATCTACTGTCTCACTGGACACACTTGCAATATTAGGGACATTTTTTATGCCTTTCTTATCTTCCTTTTCTCTTTCTCCCCACCCCCTGCATAGATACTCAGAGACTTCAATATCCATGTGGGTGTTCTTTATCATTTCCTATCTGCCCACTTCCTCTCACTCTTTCACTCCTCAGACCTCCTGCCCCTACCTTACCCACTCATCAACTGGCTCCATATTTTATCATCATCAGCAACCTGACCAAAATCTCCTAACATGACTTCTCTCCCCAAATACCCCTCTTGTAAAGATTTTCTTCTTTCCCTTCAGAGATCTCCAATCCCCAGATTCTCTCCACTCATGGCAGGCCATCAGGCCCCATTTGGACACCTTACCCAACCTTCCCTCTCAACACAAACGTCCATGCCCTCTCAACTCCTTTGTATCTCTCTCCCTCTACTTATCTAGAACGAACAGCCCCCAGTCCTGTATTTTTTTTGATGGTATTTGTTAAGCACTTACTATGTGCAAAGCACTGTTCTAAGCACTGGGGAGGTTACAAGGTGATCAGGTTGTCCCACGGGGGGCTCAAAGTTTTAATCCCCATTTTACAGATGAGGTAACTGAGGCATAGAGAAGTTAAGTGACTTGCCCAAAGTCACACAGCTGACAGTTGGTGGAGCCAGGATTTGAACCCATGACCTCTGACTCCAAAGCCCCTGCTCTTTCCACTGAGCCATGCTGCTTCTCCCTGTATTGCCTTCACAATATGCTCCTCTTATCCTGCTCTCCTGCTGTGGAATACCCATTAATGGAAATTCAAGCACCAGTCTAATTTGAGTCACTTCACTTTGTCCCTACCTGCCATAACTCCACCCTCTCTTCTGCTCAGCAACATTGTTCCTGTTCTCATATGGAGTCTCATCCCCAATGCTCCCACTTGCAATTTCAACCTTTAACTCACTCACCCCAGTGAACATCCCAACTTACTTTGTTGATAAAATTAAAATCATCTGGCATGAGTGGTCCCGAACCTTTCCCTCACCTACCCAGTTCCCTCTCACCCCCACAACTACTGTCCCATCCTTCTTCGCTACCTCTCAAAAAGAGATCTCCTGCCTGCTTTCAAAACTGTTTCCTCAACCTATGCCTCTGATGACATCACTTCACATCTTTAAAAAGCAGTCACATACTTTTTTTCTCACCTTTACTGCCTCTTCTTGTCTACTTTCAAATACAACCTTGTACCCCACACCCATGTACCCTTTATTCTAAAAATAACCACTGCACCAACCAGATAGCGATAGCCTTATCTCCCTCCTCTCATTTCTCTCCTCAGGTGAGCATGAAAAAGGATTTAGATTGCTTTGCTCCAAAAAGGGCAACTGACATTATATCTAGAATCTTGAATTTGGTTATTAGCTCTCAGGTATATGTTTTAATCATTGACATCAATGTCATATTTTGAGCGCTTATGGTGCGCTCAGCACTGTACTAAGCACTTGAAAGAGTACAATGCAATGGAGTTGTTAGACACATTCCCTGCCTTCAAAGAGCTTACAATCTAGATGGGGAGACAGACATTAATATAAATAAATAATTTATAATATATTATTTATAGTTATGTACATAAATGCTATGGCAATGAGGATTGGGTGAATAACAAATGCCCAAAGGTCACAGATCCAATTGCATAGATGAAGCAGAAAGGGCAGGGAGCCAGGGAAAAGAAGGCTTAGTTTGTGAAGGCCTTTTGAAGCTGCTGTGACCTTAACAATGCTTTGAAGATGGGTAGAGTGGTGGCCTAATGTATTTGGAGCAGGAGGGAGTTCCATGCCAGGGGGAGTATGTGAGAAAGCCATCACTGGTGATATAGTACCAAAGTGGTTCAAGCAATTCTTTGTCCTCCTTGGGTTCTGTAAAAGTAACATACAAAGACACAAGATTATCCCTGATCTTCACAGTGTCTTCACTATTTGCATAAATTAGTTGTTACTATGCCACAATTCTTCCTGGGCCCACCCTTTTATCAGGGTGAATTTGGTGTGGAAGAGGAGAAGCATACTCTCCTGGGTTTCAAGGTTACCATGACCACCTTGGTTAAAAGCTGGAAGCAAGGCTAGAGTTGTGACAGTCATCTAATCCTTATTTACTCCTCAGTGTTGCTCAGCAAATAATATAGTAAATGCCATTGATAACTGCTGGCTCTCAGTCATAGGACTCTAGTGATGGAGTCAACTGGAGCAGCACTTTTAGTGAGCAAGTCAAGTCAGAAAGAGATCTGGGAATGGTTCTACTAAGCAGAAACCATATAACATCTCCTAACATCTTTCCAACAAAATTCACACCCCTCAATTCAATGGAATTCTGCAATTTTAATCTGGTTTTATGTAACTCCTGGGTTACCTGACAATGGGGCAGGATGAAAATGGTAAAATGGGGACTAGAGGATATTATATAAAAATGTGGAAATTATAACAGATTTTTCATGTTAGGCATTAGCTGACTGTCTACATTACAAATTATCTAGGTGATTTAGACTCAAAAAATAAATAAAATTATCATTAATCATCCAGATGTTTTATAAAAATGAGGTCTTTGGAATTGAAATAACCTGAAAACTTAGGCCAAAAGAATTAGACCTCAATTATCCAGATTATTTATGTGTGTTGGGCAATGCTCTGCCCATGAAGTTCTTTAAATGAAAGAAAAGCAAGTTTTCAAGATGAAATGCAACTTATTTTATGAAGAAGTTTGCATTTGTATAGTGTTCAAAATGAGATTGGTCTATTTTCAAATTTAATAACAGAAAGTTATTTTCTCAATTGTCAGAGTCTACTACCACCATAGGTGCCCACTTGATGATGATCCTGAGTTCAAATTAAAAAGTTGCCCACCCTTATTTCTACATATTACTACTAGTACTACTGCTAGTATTACTACCACTATTACTACTACTCTACTGCTATTACAGTCGTCTTGTAACACCTATGTATAAGATGTGCATATAGCTTTAATTCTATTTGTTCTGGCGATTTTGACACCTGTCCACATGTTTTGTTTTGTTGTCGGTCTCCCCCTTCTAGACTGTGAGCCCGTTGTTGTGTAGGGACTGTCTCTATATGTTGCTGACTTGTACTTCCCAAGTGCATAGTACAGTGCTCTGCACACAGTAAACACTCAATAAATATGATTGAATGAATGAATATAAGGAACTCAAAAGTTGTCATATATAAAAATACAGATTCAAGGAATGTAAAAGTAACTTTCTCTGAGTGCCTAGGCACATTTATAACTGACATTTTATGGTTTCACATTTATATTTTGTAGGAAGGGCTATTTACAAGTATTGGACTTAGAAATAGATTATATTCATTCATTCCTTTAATAGCATTTCATTCATTCATTCAATCCTATTTATTGAGCGCTTACTGTGTGCAGAGCACTGTACTAAGCGCTTGGGAAGTACAAGTTGGCAACATATAGAGATGGTCCCTACCCAACAACGGGCTCCTACCCAACAACGGGCCTACCTCACCTCCCTTCTCTCCTTCTACAGCCCAGCCCGCACCCTCCGCTCCTCTGCCGCTAATCTCCTCACCGTGCCTCATTCTCACCTGTCCCGCGGTCGACCCCCCCCCTGGCCTGGAATGCGCTCCCTCCGCATATCTGCCAAGCTAGCTCTCTTCCTCCCTTCAAGGCCCTACTGAGAGCTCACCTCCTCCAGGAGGCCTTCCCAGACTGAGCCGCCTCCTTCCTCTCCCCGCCTGCCTTACCTCCTTCCCCTCCCCACAGCACCTGTATATATGTATATATGTTTGTATGCATTTATTACTCTATTTATTTATTTATTTATTTTGTACATATTTATTCTATTTATTTTATTTTGTTAATATGTTTTGTTTTGTTCTCTGTCTCCCCCTTCTAGACTGTGAGCCCACTGTTCGGTAGGGACCATCTCTATATGTTGCCAACTTGTACTTCCCAAGCACTTAGTACAGTGCTCTGCATACAGTAAGCACTCAATAAATACAATTGAATGAATGAATGAATGAATGAAAGGGGGGGACAGGCAACAAAACAAAACATGTAGACAGGTGTCAAGTTGTCAGAACAAATAGAATTAAAGCTAAATGCACATCATTAACAAAATAAATAGAATAATAAATATGTACAAGTAAAATAGAGTGATAAATCTGTACAAACAGGTGCTGTGGGGAGGGGAAGGAGGTAGGGCAGGAGGGATGGGGAGGAGGAGAGGAAAAAGGGGACTCAGTCTGGGAAGGCCTCTTGGAGGAGGTGAGCTCCCAGTAGGGCTTTGAAGGGAGGAAGAGAGCTAACTTGGTGGATGTGTGGAGGGAGGGCATTCCAGGCCAGGGGGAGGACGTGGGCCGGGGCTCGACGGTGGGACAGGCGAGAATGAGGTACAGTCAGGAGGTTAGTGGCAGAGGAGCAGAGGGTGCGGGCTGGGCTGTAGAAGGAGAGAATGGAGGTGAGGTAGGAGGGGGAGAGGTGATGGAGAGCCTTGAAGCCGAGAGTGAGGAGTTTTTGCTTGATGCATAGGTTGACAGGCAGCCACTGGAGATTTTTGAGGAGGGGAGTATTTGAAATGCAAAAGGAGAAACTTGCTTCTTGCAGAAATTATCCCATTAATTTGTCCACCACAGGTCTTCAAGACGTGAAGACAAAATATAGGAGCTGGAAAGGGAGAAATTGTCTTGATGCAAAAAAAATCTCCGGCTTGTATTTCTCTACCTAAGATCATCCAGGCCTCCAAAGAGAATATTTGAGATGAAAAAGGAGAAATTTGCCTCATGCAAAATAATCTCCAGACTTTAAGTACTCTTACCTAAACTTTCCAAGACCTGCAGAGTCAGTGTACTCAGTGTATGAGAGGGACAAGGAGGAAAATGGTCCACGCAAAAAAAAAAAAAAAAACCCAAAAAAACCCCTCTCATTTGTTTCGCTATCTATGGCCTATAAGACCGGCAAAGAGAACATCTGAGGAGTTAAAGGAAATATGACCCACATGCAGATTTCCCTTTTTTTTTTTAACCACCTCAGCCTTACCATCCTTATGTTTTATTCTAAGATTGTGAGCCCCTGGAGGGCCAGGGATCATGTCTAACTCTCACTTGTGTACAGTGTTTAGTACAGAGCTCTACACACAGTAGTTGTTAAATAAATACTATTGCTATTACTACTACTATTACTCCTCTACCTACTGTGTTGCCGACATGTACTTCCCAAGCGCTTAGTACAGTGTTCTGCATACAGTAAGCACTCAATAAATACGAATGAACGAATGAATGAAAACATGCCCTGCACATTTCTGCACAAAGATGATCCGGGCAGCAGAGTGAAGTATAGACTGAAGTGGGGAGAGACAGGAGGATGGGAGATCAGAGAGGAGGCTGATGCAGTATTTACTGTGCAATAATGAATTAAAGCTGATTAAATCATTGATCTATATTCAAGTATACAGGAATTATCATTGCCGGTCATGTTGGTAGATTATAGTGTAAACTGTAGGTGGAAGAGTAAACCAATTTGAAAAAAAAAACAGATCTCCATCATGAGACCTTCATTTGATTTCTAAGCAAGATTCTAATTGAATCTGTTAAAATCCAGGATTTTCAGAGTTCATATAGATGTGTGGTTACTTTTGATGATTTTTTTTTGGCTGTTGTTTTTTTGTCTGCATTTCCAGTTTGGCACTGGAAATGTTGATTTTTCTACCAGTAGTTGAAGATTAGAGCATTAGTGAAATTTTATAAACCTAATCTCTGTGGATTTGTATAGTAATCTTACTTATTGCATATTTCTGAGGAATTATTTGAAACCCAGTTTTGCAAACTGAAAATTGAAAGATTTAAAACATGGATCTCAGTTTGGAGTGAATCTCAAACTAAAATTTCAGTCTTTGGAAGTTTAAAGACAAACTGAACCATCACACTGTAACTCCCCTTGAGATGGTGATGATGTAATTCTGAAAAGCAAGCACTAAGCAGAGGCTGGGAATTCCTCTCTGACTGAAAATGAATGAATTAGCGGGAGTTTTGTCACTCTAGAACCAGACCTTAGTAATGGGGCTGGTTTCTTTGTGCTCTAATCTCTTTTCATTTTCTTTCTCCCTGCGTAACAGTTGCCTGTTAGTGGTTATGAAGAGCAATAGGCCTATATTTCAACCCTGGTGGGGAATCTCTCCTTTATTTCCAGAAGTGGGTTTTCTCAAGAGCAACATGTTAAAGTTATCAACAAGCCGAGGCTTTCTTGTGACTGTTTGTGTGTGTGCGAAACAAGCTCTCAACATGTTAGTAAGAAGCCTTTAGCCCTGATTACAGCACCTCTCTTTCTATAGTGCTCTTTTAGGGTAGGGTGTGAAAGGTCATCCTCTCAGACTGGATAGCTGTACTCTACCAATTACAAGATCCCAGTGTTTCAACAAAAGAGATCTTCACACCAACAACAAAAGATTTCGTGTTTCTGATTTTCAAAACCACGATTAAGTAAAAGGAGGCCTCATTTAGGACTACTGGGGGAAAGGACATACTTTTAAATTCTAGAATTTTTGCAAACAGCAAAAAGAAAAATCAGTGGTATACTATAGATCCAAAATAGTAGGTGATCTATAGACTGTACTCTTGAAATGGATTGTGCAATGACCTGAATTATACCAAAGAGTGTGAAAAAATGAAAAGATGCATATGGGCACTATTGGTGAACTATCAGACCCAACTTTAATATAGTCTAAATTCTACAAACTGCTTTGTGAACAACAGTTTATAATGAACAATAAACCTGTTCTAGGATCAGCAAACATATAAGGCATATAAATAATGATGCACATACATTGCACTACTTTTGCTATTTTATTATCAAAGTTATGGTTTCTTCGGCACAAAGGAGATTAGGCTTTCTTTTGTTTGAACCTTTTTTAAGATAAGGACATTGATTTGTTTAGAGCTATCAAGGGGGAGTCTAGAATACAATAAGGTATTTGAATTAGTGTGTTTCTTTGTCAAAGATTTTACTGCTAAATGCAATGGAATTAGAGGAGTACATTACCAACACCTGCAATCAGAGGGTATCTGGGTCAACATTTAAATGTCTATTTGTGTCACTTGGTTCACCTGAGTTGATTTTGCATAGTCCTGACAGACCTGTGCTACTTTTTATTCACAGAAAAACACTATTTTTTGCAAACTGAGGAACACAAATGAGTTCATTTTTATGAAAGAGCCCATTAAAATGGTTGCCTCTAAGATTATGTTTTCTAGACTTAAGCCTCTTGGGGAATAGAAAATAGAAAGTAAATGCATCACTTAGCTATTGAGAGTACTGGAACAGAGATTGATACTCCAAGGACCCAAAAAAATCACCACTAAAATTGTCATCAATCAATCAATCATATTTATTCAATACTTAGTGCAGAACACTGTACTAGACACTTGAGAGAGTACAACATAACAATATAACAAACAGATTCCCTCCCCAACGAGCTTACAGTCTAGAGGGGGAGACAGATACTAATATAAATAATAAATTACAAGTATGCACATAAGTGCTATGAGGCTGGGAGCCAGAGTGGTGAATAAAGGGAGCAAGTTAGGGTGATGTAGAAGGGAGTGGGAAAAGAGGAAATGAGGGCTTAGTTAGGGAAGGCCTCTTGGAGGAAGTGTGCCTTCAATAAGTCTTTGAAAGTGGGAAGGGTAATTGTCTATCAGATATGAAATTGCAGGGCGTTCCAGGCCAGAGGCATGATATGGGCAAGAGGCCATTGGTGAGGAAGATGAGATCGAGGTACAATGAGTAGATTGGCATTAGAGGAGCGAAGTGTGCAAGCTGGACTGTAATAGGAGAGTAGTGCAAATAGAAAGTGCTTAAATATCATAATAATGATCATTATTATTAACAGCAAGGAGGCTGATACAGTAATTAAGGTAGGATAGGATAAATGCTTAGACTTCCTTTGGTAGAAGTTTGGATGGAGAGGAAAGGTTGGATTTTAACAATGTTGTGAAGGTTGAACTGACAGGATTTAATGATAGATTGAATATGTGGGTTAAATGAGAGAGAGAAGTCAAGGATAACACCAAGGTTTTGGGTTTGTGAGACAAGAAGGATGGTGATGCTGTCTACAGTGATGGAAAATTCAGGGGGAGGACATGGTTTGGGTTGAGATGATATGGAATTCCATCTTGGACATGTTAAGTTTGAAGTGACTGCAGGATATCTGAATAGATATGTCTTGAAGGCAGGAGGTAATGTGAGAGTGCAGAGGAGAGGAGAGATAAGGGCTAGAGATGTAGATTTGGGAATCATCCTCATAGAGGTGGTAGTTGAAGCATGGAGTGGGTGTAGATGGAGAACAGAAGGGGATCCAGAAGTGAACCTTGTGGGAGACTGAAAATGACCGGTCAGAAAGATAGGAGGAGAACCAGGAAAGGACAATGTCACTGTAGCCAAGGTTGGATAATGTTTTCAGAAGGGAATGGTCAACAATGCTAAAGTCATTAATCAACTGATCAATCAATTGATCAATATTATTGAGCACTTATTCCTTGCATTGCACTGTACTAAAAGCTTGTGAGAGTACAATAGCATTAATGTACATGATCCCTGCCCTTAAAGAACTTACAATCTACCAAGGGGAGACAGACCCTAAAATAAAAGACACAAAGAGAGAAGCAACAGAGTTTAAAGATATATATATAAGTACTACTAGGGGGTGGGATGTAATGAGATGAGTGTTTGGTTAGGGTGGAAGTGCCAACTTGGCAGTAGTTGGAAAAGAGTAGGAAGACTGAGTCAGAAGGTCATCAGTTCTAATCCCAGCTCCACCACTTTTCTGCTGTGTGACCTTGGGCATGTCACTTAACTTCTCTGTGCCTCAGTTCCTTCATTTGTAAAATGGGAATTAAGACTGCAAGCCCAATATGGGACAGGGACTGTGTCGAACCTGATTATCTTGTATCTACCCCAGTGCTTAGAACAGTGTCTGGCACGTAGTAAGTACTTAAAAAATACCATAATTACTTGTTACTATTATTATTATTAATCAGGAAGGCCTCCAGGAGAAGATGTGATTCCTTTGGTAGACAATAAAGTAAGAAATTACAATGAGGGCTAGGATCTGTGTGTCTCCTCAAGGACATAGAGAGCAAAACAAAAGATGCAATTTTGCAATTTATGAAGTCTTTGTTTATCCACGCCTGGAAAGCTATGGACAAATTAGTCACCGTCACATTTTAGAAAGGATGTAATAGAGCTGGAGAAAGTACAGATGATTAAAGCTGTTGGACTTTACATAAGAACCCTTCCAGAAATATGTTCAACAGCCTAGAGTTTGTTAAAGCCATGAAAGGTGAAGGGTGAACCCCAAATTGTTATCCGTCAATGATATTTATCAATTTGTAGCATTTGCTGAGTGCTTACCCTTTGGACAATGGATCACTCATTGTAGTTTGAAGATGGTATGTTAAAAACAAGCCAAAGGAAGAATTTCTTCCCTCAGAGGGGTACAGCCAGATGGACTATGTTACCTCAGGAATTTGTGCGGGCCACAAATCCAGTGTGGGACTGTGGGTACAAGCCTCACTGTGCAATTATAAATCTGTCCCTTGTTCCTGTTTCCAGAACCTGATGCTAAATTGATTTTTTCTCCTTGTCTCTTAATCCCAATACATGTCCGCTGTGTGACCTTAGACAAGTCACTTAACTTCACTGTGCCTTAGTTTCCTCATTTAGACAATGGGCATTAAGACTGTGAGCCCCTAGTGAGATATGGACGGTGTACAACTTGAATGTCCTGTATCTACCCAGAGCTTAGTACAGTGACTGGCATGTAGTAAGTGCTAGCAAACACCACTTAAAAATACTTTTGAAGCTTATAAGCAGAAAAAGCAGCATGGTTCAGGAGAATGAACATGGGCCTTGGAGTCAGAGGTCATGGGTTCAAATCCAGGCTCTGCCAATTGTCAGCTGGGTGACTTTGGGCAAGTCACTTAACTTCTCTGTGCCTCAGTTACCTCATCTGTAAAATGGGGATTAAGACTGTGAGCACCACCCCCCCCCCCCCGGAACAAACTCATCACCTTGTAACTTCCCCAGCACTTAGAACAGTGCTTTGCACATAATAAGCACTTAATAAATTAATAAATAAATAAATATTTACTCATTTATAAACAAATACATTAACGACAACCTCATTCACACCTACTCAGCCTTCCTGTCCCACCATTGACCCCCGGCCCATGTCCTCCCCCGGGCCTGGAATGCCCTCCCTCTGCCCATCCGCCAAGCTAGCTCTCTTCCTCCCTTCAAGGCCCTACTGAGAGCTCATCTCCTCCAGGAGAACTTCCCAGACTGAGCCCCTTCCTTCCTCTCCCCCTCGTCCCCCTCTCCATCCCCCGCATCTTACCTCCTTCCCTTCCCCACAGCACCTGTATATATGTATATATGTTTGTACATATTTATTACTCTATTTATTTATTTATTTTACTTGTACCTATCTATTCTATTTATTTTATTTTGTTACTATGTTTGGTTTTGTTCTCTGTCTCCCCCTTCTAGACTGTGAGCCCACTGTTGGGTAGGGACTGTCTCTATATGTTGCCAGCTTGTACTTCCCAAGCGCTTAGTACAGTGCTCTGCACACACTAAGTGCTCAATAAATATGACTGATTGATTGATTGATTGATTGATTGATTAAATGCCATCATTATTAAAAAGACACTCCTTTATTGATTGCAGTTCACCATGGTTCAGCAATTGACTCCTGGTTCTCAACTGGGATTCAGCATTAGCTGAAGCTTTGTTTTATTGTGTCCTTAAGGTGTTTCCTCTGCTCTCATTATTTTCCATGTCCCAATTTCAGCTCACAATACTGGAGTTATGATATAATAATAACTGGTATCATTATTATTATTGGTAATAGTAGTAGTAGTAGTAGTAGTAGTAGTAGTAGTAGTAGTAGTAGTAGTAGTAGTAGTAGCATTTCTGTGGGTGGGGAACGTGACTACCAAAGTAGTAGTATTGTACTGTCCCAAGTGGAGAATAGAGTCCCTACTACAGAATAAGCTCACTGTGGGCAGAGAATGTGCCTGTTATATTGTACTCTCCCAAGCACTCAGCACAGTGCTCTGCACACAGTAAGTGCTCAATAATTACCACTGATTGTTTACTATTAATTAATAATACATATTAATAATGATATTTAAGTGATTACTCTTTCTATATCTGTACACACATGTATGTATTTAGTTAGCTATAGCTGGATAAATGTACCAATAGATACATGTACAGATACCTCTATATAGATATAGTCAAATATATATATATGCACATATGTATATGATTATGGTATTTTTAAGTGCTTACTATGTACCAAACACTGTTCTAAGTGCAGGGGTAGATTGAAGTAGATCAGGTTGGATATAATCCATGTCCCACATAGGGCTCAGAGTTTTAAGTAGGTGGGAGTAGGATTTAACACCCATTTTACAGGTAGGGAAAGTTACTTAACTTCTCTGTGCCTTAGTTACCTTAAGTCAAACATGGGAAAATAGCAGAGTCAGGATTAAAACCCAGGTCCTCTGACTCTAAGGTTTGTGCTCTTTCCATTAGGCTACACTGGTTTTCTACTATGCCACACTACTTTTATATGTGTGTGTGTGTGTGTGTGTACCATTTCATATTATATATATATATATATGTATATATATTATAAATATGTATATATATAATATTTAAAGGTACACACATACATACATGTTCACATTATGTCATTTGTACACACATATAACAGATATACATATAGTATACTGCATATACATTTTACTTTATGTTTATATGTTCATATTTATATGTATGCATTTGTGTATATTAGTGTATATTAACAATTATAACTGTGGCATTTGTTAAACATTTATCATGTGATAGGAACTGTTCAAAGAACTGGGGCAGATACAAGCAAATTAGGCTGGGCACAGCCCTTGTCTCACATGGAGCACATATATATATTCCTGGCCTCAGACTTGGAGGAGATCCAACCTGTCAGGCTGGGCAGCTCTGCCTCAGAGAAGACCCTTCCTCCAATCCAAATGTAGTTATCATGACACCAATCAATCAATGGTACTTATTGAATGTTTACCACATGCAGAGCTCTGTACTAAGCACTTGGGAGAGTACAATACAACAAAGGTGGTAGATACATTCCCTGACCATAATGAGCTTCTTCTAATCCTTCTACTTAGTCCTGCAACTTGCCAGTGGCTGTCCCTAAGGCCAAAGCTGAACGACCCCATCCAGGCCCTGTCCAGGATACCCTTTCACACTAGCAGCAGAGCAGAACCCAAATTAGGGAGCCAGTTGGGTCCAGTTCAGCCCACATCTGGCCCAACCTGGCCCAGCCCAGCCTTCCTCCTTGCTCTGTCTCCTGGGCTACCCTTGGTTCCAGGGCATCCTTTCCCTGGCAGTTCCTGGCACCCAGAAATATGTCCTAAGACATCCTGCTTGTCTATACTTTATTCAAGCCACAGGTAATACTGTCTGAATCAGCCCCTTGGACTATGCAGCTCACTATTCTACCTCTGACAGTGATACCAGGATTCTTGGAGGAATCATGTGTTGGTTGCCCTCCTGGACTCCCAACCTTTTTTTTTAATGACATTTATTAAGTGCTTGCTATGTGCAAAGCACTGTTCTAAGCGCTGATGGAGCATCCTATCCCTAACTCACCCCTCTCCATCCCTAACTCTTCAACCAGAGTATCAACACCCCTGACTTCCCTCTCCATCCCCAACTCTCTCTCCAGTGACCCAACATGGATCCATCAAGACTAGAATGATTTACTCTCTGGAGTCTAACAACCTCAACTTTTCCCTCTCATTACTCAGTATGAACCATTCATTTATGAACACATCCCAACGTCTCTTAAAGTTGCTGATCTTTTCAACCAGCATTTCTTTGCAGCCTGGCTTCATATGAAGGCTGTTCCAAACTTCAGTCATCTGGTTCCTTTTCTCTATTCTTTGTCCAGTTTCATTACACCAAGAAGACAGCAATCAAATCTGCTTACCATATTCCAGGTTCAGATGAATCCTGCTTTATTTTGTGGCAAATCTTTCTTCCTTCCACTACCACTTCTTCTATTTCTGATCCCCTCCCCCCCCGCCCCCCAAACTCAGTCCTGACTGCTGCAAATGAGCCAGTGAATCCCTTTGGCCTCCAAGAACTCACATGGTTGTAGTACCTGCCAGATTGTTGCTGTTCTCTGCTTTCTCTGTATCTGATACACTGCAAAGATAATTTTCACTCTAAGTAAGCTGAAGCTACATAGTGATTCTGGGAACATTTGATCAACAATATTCTTCTATATTTGATCCAAAATTTACCTTGCCAGTAGGGAAGAATGATTAGATGCCTCAACAATTCATGCAATTGGATCTTTAGTCCTTTATCTTGAGGATGGTGATGGTGGTGATATCTTTGAGGCATTGTGACATTTCTTCAGGGATCCATATGTTGAAGAAGAGCTTTTGGCCCCTATTGCTGAAGTGACCTCCTCAATAGTTGGGACCTATGGGAAGGTTTTGTACATGCTAAAGCATCTTCTCTTCAATAGAAGAAGGAATATTGAGGATAACATTGAAATGTTTTTGCCATCTCCAGATTTCCTTCCTCATCTGTGATGAGACTGGATCTGTTTTCACTCTGCAGAGGTACCATGAAGACAAGTCCTAGAGGAAGGGGGTGGTGGGTATATGAAATTTTCAATAATGTATAGAAGCTCTTGGTTTGAAAGCATTCTTTATAACCCTAGATCTTTCCACTTGGTCATCTCACCTGCCAAGCATATTCCTCAACTTGTTTCACATGTCACAGTTCTGAAAACCCCACTCCTGTCTTGAATTCTTTGGTGTCACAGTGTTACTGGTGAATCACTGTTTTCTCATACATAGGCTTTTTTTGTCTCAAAGTCATTTATGTTCAACCAACCTTGATGACTTCTCTAGACTGTACCTAAAGTCTTGTCAGCTGCCTGTCAGAGAAATGCCCACTTGATGGGTATCTTGGGTTTATGATTTGAGTTTCTTACTTCAACAAGACTGTTGTGTTGTTGTTGCAGAGACCTTGCATATGTGTTGGGACGCTAGGAGCTTAACGTTCAGTTGTTTTGGTGGTTCTGAGGTTTCCTTTTTGATTCAATGAACAATGTGAATTTGGAGGGAAAATTTCAGAAAGATTTGAATAAATTCATGGACCACATGTCCATAACAGGTTAACAGAAGAAAATTTAGGAATACAACAGGAAATACTCGGCACATTAGATGAAGCATCCATCACCATTGTGACTGTTGTAAATGAGGGCAGCCATCACATTTCATTGCCACGGTTGATGACAGAATATTGGGCTAGATGGACTAGTGGTATTACTGATTGGACTGAAAAGGGAATTTTTTGGTCCTGCCGTTAATGTTCAATCAAAACCATGCTTTACGTGCTTCATGAGAAAGGGAAGGAGTGAATCAGAAGAAATATATGCCTCCAGAAAATCATTTTCAAAATATAGGGCTTAAGAAATCTCAATGTTTCGGAAGTCTTGAAAACAGGGAGTTGTGGGAGAGAGGTTTAAGTTCCTCAATATGCATATATTATTTTGTAGAGAAAATCAGAATTAGGCTAACCTTAAAAGTAAAAATAATAACACTACACAAGTTTCCATGGAAATTTTCCAAGATTAGTAGATTTTATAATGTGGTTAGTTATCGTGCATTAAGGCCAACTGAAATGTTCATGCCAGAAATAAAAATCAATAAATGAGAGGGGACATTGAGGACTTTTTGTTCTTGTTTGTAATTATAGTTCCTGTGTGCACCAGAAGAATTTAAAGTTAAATTTCAGAAAACTTTTAAAGAGGTTTTTTTATTTGACATAGTCAAAGTGAAGGGATTATTTGAAGGATTTGCAGACAGTGGAGAAAGATTTTCTTTAGGACAGACTAAGTAGGAAGCTACTACATTTATGTTGTCTTAGTATTTTGTTTCCTCTCTCATGTGTCTGTCACCAGTCACTTCTCAATCAATCAGTCAATCAATTGTATTTATTTATTTCTTACTGTGTGTACTAAACCCTTGGGAAAGTAAATACACCAGATTTGGAAGACGCAATCCATGCCTCTAAGGAGCTTATATTCTACAAGGGGAGACCAATATTAAAATAAATTACAGATAAGGGAAGTAGTAGAATGTAAGGATATTACCTAAGTGTCATGGGGCTGGGATAAGTATCTAAGTGCTGAAAGAGGTACAGAGACAAGGGCATAGGTGACACAGAGAAATGTGAGTCTCCTGAGGGCCAGGAACCATGTGTAATTCCCACCTATGTATTCTTTCCCAGTGCCTAGTACAGTGCACTACACACAGTAAGTGCTCAATAAATATTGTATTACTACTACTAAATTGTGTTCACTTGTTTTTTTCACTTTGATCTTGCTGAGTAAACTACAGGTAAGTGACCTGCACTTTATGCTCTTCCATTCACCCTTCAGGAACAGTAATATCAGTCTGGAATTGTTGTTGTGTGAAGCCATTTAAATTTTAAAAGCCCTGGAAATTTTTACCTGGATGTCCCGGTAGCATGTCAAATTTAACATGGCCAAAACAGAACTCCTAATTTTCCCATTAAAACCCTGCTGTCCTCCTGACTTTCCAATCATGGTAGACAACACCACCATCCTGTCTCACAAGCCATCCTGTCTCACCTTGGCATTATCCTAGACCCATCTCTCTCATTCAATCCACATATTCAATCCTGTCTGTCAACTTTCACAACATCACTAAAATCCTTCTTTCCACTCTCTGCCCACATGGCTACTACATTGATCCAAGCACCTATCCTATCCCTTCTTGATAACTACATCCTCCTCCTTGCTGCCCTCCCTGCCCTTTCTCCCCCCATTTCAGTTTCCCCACTTTACTCTGCTGCCCAGATCATTTTTCTTAAAAAAAAAAAAGGTTCAGTCCACATCTCCCCACTCATTCATTCATTCATTCAATCGTGTTTATTGAACGCTTACTGTGTGCAGAGCACTGTACTAAGCTCTTGGGAAGTACAAGTTGGCAACATATAGAGACAGTCCCTACCCAAAAATGGACTCACAGTCTAGAAGGGGGAGACAGACAACAAAACAAAACATGTAGAGAGGTGTCAAAATTGTCAGAACAAATAGAATTAAAGCTATATGCACATCATTAACAAAATAAATAGAATAGTAAATATGTACAAGTAAAACAGAGTAATAAATCCGTATAAATATATATACAAGTGCTGTGGGGAGGGGAAGGAGGTAGGGCAGGGGAGATGAGGAGGAGGAGAGGATGGAGGGGGCTCAGTCTGGGAAGGCCTCCTGGAGGAGGTGAGCTCTCAGTAGGGCTTTGAAGGGAGGAAGAGAGCTAGTTTGGTGGCTGTGTGGAGGGAGGGCATTCCAGGCCAGGGGAAGGATGTGGGCTGGGGGTCGACGGTGGGACAAGCGAGAACTAGGTACAGTGAGGAGGTTAGCGGCAGAGGAGAGGAGGGTGAGGGCTGGACTGTAGAATTAGAGAAGGGAGGTGAGGTAAAAAGGTGTGAGGTGATGGAGAGCCTTGAAGCCGAGAGTGAGGAGTTTTTGCTTGATTCATAGGTTGCCAGGCAGTCACTGGAGATTTTTGAGGAGGGGAGTAACATGTCCAGAGCATTTCTGCACAAAGATGATCTGGGCAGCAGAGTGAAGTATAGACTGAAGAGGGGAGAGACAGGAGGATGGGAGATCAGAGAGGAGGCTGATGCAGCAATCCAGTTGGGACAGGATGAGAGATTGAACCAGCAAGGTAGCGGTTTGGATGGAGAGGAAAGGGCAGATCTTAGCGATGTTGCGAAGGTGAGACTGGCAGGTTTTGGTGACAGATTGGATATGTGGGGTGAACGAGAGAGCGGAGTCGAGGATGACACCAAGGTTGTGGGCTTGTGAGATGGGAAGGATGGTAGTGCCGTCTACAGTGATGGGAAAGTCAGAGAGAGGACAGAGTTTGGGAGGGAAGATAAGGAGTTCAGTCTTGGACATATTGAGTTTTAGATGGCGGGCAGACATCCAGATGGATGGATGGCAAAAACTCCTCACCCTCGGCTTCAAGGCTCTCCATCACCTCGCCCCCTCCTACCTCACCTCCCTTCTCTCCTTCTACAGCCCAGCCTGCACCCTCCACTCCTCTGCCACTAATCTCCTCACTGTGCCTCATTCTCACCTGTCCTGCCGTCGACCCCTGGCCCACATCATCCCCCTGGCCTGGAATGCTGGCACATCTACCAAGCTAGCTCTCTTCCTCCCTTCAAGGCCCTACTGAGAGCTCACCCCCTCCAGGAGCCCTTCCCAGACTGAGCTGCCTCCATCCTCTCCCCCTCCTCCCCATCCCCATCCCCCCCCGCCTTACCTCCTTCCCTTCCCCACAGCACCTGTATATATGTATATATGTTTGTACATATTTATTACTCTATTTATTTATTGTATTTGTACATATTTATTCTATTTATTTTATTTTGTTAATATGTTTTGTTTTGTCCTCTGTCTCCCCCTTCTAGTCTGTGAGCCTACTGTTGGGTAGGGACCGTCTCTATATGTTGCCAACTTGTACTTCCCAAGCACTTAGTACAGTGCTCTGCACACAGTAAGTGCTCAATAAATATGATTGAATAGAATAGAATAGATGGAGATGTCCTAAATGCAGGAGGAGACACGAGCCTGAAGGGAGGGGGAGAGAGCAGGGGCAGAGATGTAGATTTGGGTCTAATCAGCATAGAGATGATAGTTGAAGCCATGGGAGTGAATGAGTTCACCAAGGGAGTGAGTGTAGATAAAGAACAGAAGGGGACCAAGGACTGACCCTTGAGGAACCTAAGGGGATGGGAGGGGGAGGAGGAGCCCACAAAGGAGACTGAGAATGAATGGCCAGAGAGGTAAGAGAAGAATCAGGAGAGCATGGAGTCTGTGAAGCCAAGGTTGGATAGCTTGTTGAGGTGAAGGGGGTGCTCCGCAGTGTCAAAGGCAGCTGGGAGGTCGAGGAGGATTAGGATAGAGTAGGAGCCATTGGATTTGGCAAACAAGAGGTCATTGGTGACCTTTGAGAGGGCAGTTTTGGTGGAGTGTAGGGGACAGAAGCCTGATTGGAGGGGGTCAAGGAGAGAGTTGGCGTTGAGGAATTCGAGGCAGCGGGTGTAGATGACTCGTTCTAGGAGTTTGGAAAAGAAGGGTAGGCGGGAGATAGGGCGATAACTAGAAGGGGAGGGGGGGTCAAGAGAGGGTTTTTTTAGGATGGGGGAGACGTGGGCATGTTTGAAGGCAGAGGGGAAGGAACCAGTGGAGAGTGAGCGGTTGAAGATGGAAGTTAAGGAGGAGAGGAGGGAAGGGGAGAGAGATTTCATAAGATGAGAGAGAATTGGGTCTGAAGCACAGGTAGATGGAGTAGCACTTGAGAGGAGGGAGGAGATCTCATCTGAAGATACTGCTGGAAAGGATGGGAGAGTAGTGGAGAGGGTTGAGAGCCGGGGGGTGGAGAAGGGGGAGGAGTGACTTTTGGGAGCTCAGACCTGATGGAGTTAATTTCATGAATGAAGTAGGAGGCCAGATCATTGTGGGTGAGGGATGGAGGTGGGGGAGGAACAGGGGTCCTGAGAAGGGAGTTAAATATACAGAATAGCTGATGGGGATGGTGGGCATGGGTGTCAATAAGGGAGGAGAAATAGTTTTCTCAAGAACTTCCAGTGGTTGCCCATCCACCTTCCTAAACAAGAAGCACCATGAATGTGCTAGTAGCTAAACAGCTACACTTTGTTCCAAAAACCCCCAGAAAAATTCCAAGAGATCCTACTTCTACCTCTGAATGAAATGTTAACAGGACAAGAAGAGCCATTTTTGAGTTATTTGAGGCTAGGTTTGTGGTAGATATTCTGCATTTGGTAACACCTGTGCAAAATCAAGGCCCAGAAAACCTCCTCTGGTAATGTAACTCGAGGCCTGATGGGGATAGTGAGAATAATGGGTTTGGCTCATGATTTCTTGTGTAGGAAGATGAAAATCATTTGTATGAATGAATCTCTGCCTTTTAGGCTCTGCAAGAAATGTAGACTTCCTCCGCCCCCTCAAAACATCTAGCTTCTGCTTGCCTAAGTGCCAATAAAAACTCAAACAGCTGTGTGCCAGCTAGATGATAAGGATGGGTGTGGGTCACAGTTCAAACTATGCTATATCTTAGTTGCTTGGCTGGGAAAATGTGTTCAGGAGATAACTACAGGAATAAATCCACAGCACATATAAGAAGCTCTTGTTATATCTCACTTTATTCTACTGCTCCAATGAGATGATTTTCCCCCTTTTTCTTTCAGTTGGGGTAGAGATATAGCTTGATACAACTAGATGATGAGGCCCTGTGATTATAGATTAAAGCAATCAGGGTGTCTTTTCCCAGTTTGACTACACCTGCTCATCTTTACCAGTAGTATGGTTTTCAGTAGTTTGGATTAGTTCATGTGGATAGGGGAGAGCATACTTCAAGGGCAATTTGACATCCCCCGACCTCAGTCTTTCCTAACTCCCATTCAATGTGTTTTTGGGTCAACTGTTTCTCACAAGCAATCCATCAGAAAAATGGTGTTTGAGTGTGTATGCGTGTGTGTGTGTATGTGTGTGTGTGAGAGAGAGAGAGAGCAAGAGAGAGAGCGAGAGAGAGATACATTAGTCACTTTATTCAATGAATACTACATTGTCATCACTGTCAAATATAATCAGAGTCTGCCTAAAACACTTAACCACATATCGATCTGGTCCCACATCTCCTGGAGTGTACTTAGCGTAATAAAGCCCTTTTTTTCAAATCTTGAATGCAGAGAGCAGTGTGCTTCCTGTAACGGTTTGTTTTGGAAAGTGTGAAGGAAGCATCTGACCTCAAACATGCCCACTGTTCAGTTATTGCCATGTAATCCCCTGGATGCACTGTGGATGGATAAGAAATACCGAGTTTTTAATTTTTTTTATTTTTTAATTAAAAACTGGTTCTTGCTAGTATGCCGTCCTTGATAGAGTCAGGTAGAAATCTTTCTCCATGAGTGCTGGACACTTTGAAAATTAGCTTATGAAAAGATATAATAAAATACTGAAGCATCTGCCTTTCTTTTCCACTAAAAACACATTCTGATAGTGCCTCTTTCAAAGGAATTTGAAGTTTGATATGGATAGTATTTTATTTCATTATGTTTTTTCTTATTGAATACTATTACTCCTACTAATAATGATAGCTGTATTAAAGATGACAAAGCCAGGGGTAATCAGTGCTCCTATTCTCTCTATCCAGTTTGATTTGATACTATCTTATCATTTGAAGTTGTTCTAAAAATAAGCAGGGAGAGCATTTCAAGAAAGATCATGCTAATAGGAGAGAACCGAAACTTGCATTTCAGACTTGGTGCTCCCTTTCCAAACTCTGCCACTAATTGGCCATGTGGATTTGAGCAGGGAGATTTAACCTCTCTGTACCCTTATCTGAATAAAAGGTATACAAAGGTCTAGACACAGAAGTGGGATGAAGCTTCATTATTTCTTTGAAAAACACTTTGAAAAACTGGACTATAAGGCTCTATGAAAAACTGAATTGCTCACATCCACCATATTTTGGCCTGGTAGTTTTTAACCACTCTGAAGCTACCTTTTTTCCCCTCTTTAGTTCACACATTACCAAAATCAGATAAATACATCCTCCATTTAATCTTATTAAAACAAACTCCATTCAGGATCTCAAAGTTAAATACAAAATATCAACTCTAGAAGATTGGTTTTGCCCAAGGATATAGAAAGCTTAGTAGTTTCACCAGGACTAGTGTTTAGTTGCTGAAATGTGTGGTGTGTCTCCTCATAAACACAACTGTTAAAGATAAGTGTATCCACTTCAATAGGTATCCAGCCACATACATGGAACCAAGTGTCCTGATTTCTTTATCTGATCTCTGATTCCCTATTATCAGGGCGAAAGGTGAAGATCAGCTTGTTTTGACAAAGGTCATTTCCAAAAGCCACAATCTGAAGTGATGGAGCAGATTTTTCTCAGAATGTAAACCATTCCTTGTAGCAATTGAGTCCATTTGGAAGCTGCGTTCACACTTCCAGACCATTTGGGTACCATTTGGTAAACTGCTATTTGAGAACATGAAAAGTCATGCTGACAATTTTATAAACAGAGTCTCTCCCCTTTTGCCTAGATCTTTGGTAAACAGTGGTGTATCACATACCCTTGAAAAAGTAGCATTTTTAACCTACCCATGGGTAATTCAGAATGGTAGGTATTTTAATCTCCAGCATCTCTACAATGTATCTATTTATTTTCTTTGGCTTCTGGCACCCGACTGGCAGAAATTCAACCCTTGCAATTACAATATGATGAGACACAAGAAGAAACTCAGAAATACATAATTCTAACCCAATTAACCCTTTTCTTAATTCTGGGTTTTCCTGGCATCTAGCTGGAACAGAAATTCTCTCAAATACAGATCCGCAGGATATCCCCTGAAATTTTGCACATATTAATACTGTGTCTTTACTCTAGCCCTGTAACTCACAAGCCTAGGGCTATAATGGAAGAAAAAAAGTATGAGTAATTACATTAGACTGTTCTTTTCTCTTTTTTTCTTTTTCTCTATCTTTTCTCTCTCTGTTTGCTTGTAACACACTGAGAGCAGGTTATAAGGAGCCTGAGATAAGAAGGAATGAAAAGTGTCCAATTCCCAAGGTTTCATAAACTTCTGATTAATGATCAATTTGAGGAAATGTGTTTTACAAAAAACGATTAGCATGCTGGAAAAATGAAACTGTTTGCACCAAAATATAAGCCTGCTTTTAAGTAGGTTTGCAAAGTTAACAATTCACAAGATATAGAACACAAAATAAAGTACAGTATTAAGAATTCCTGTGTCTGTCTTCTTCCTAACTTAATGGGAATCTTGGTTACTCTCAAATTCTAATAATTGTGTCCTTATGAAGTCTGGAATATCATACTTGATAGATAAAAGAGACCCAGAGAAAGTATTATAATACTATTCTTGCTGCTGTTTTATTATAATGGCCACTAAGGACAGCTTCCAAAATTTACATCACTTTGGTGGAATAGTTTGATAAATCTAAGATTGAATGGAAAAGATAACCTTAGAAACTCATATTCTCATTTCATCTAAATACTTAGAAGGGGCTTGAGGCTGGAGTATTTAGGAGGCTTAGACTTTGTATGACTATACCTTTGAATTGCTGGGACTAATTTTTGACTTCTGTTTTGACTGAAGTTGCCCATAGAAAGATAGTGGTTGGAAATTTCTTCAGCAGTACAATCTTCCCTACAAATCAAGATCTAGAAATAAATAGTATTTTTTGGTTCTATGGTAACAAGCATATCCATAACCACAACATTTCTCTTGAACATTCCCTTCTTAAGGTGGCAGAGAAAAGATAATCACTCTCATTCCAAACCCAGTCTAAATTCTCTAAATATGGAGTTTCAAATTGAATCTAAAATGTTTGGATGTTTTAATGTTCTTGTCCTTCATCCTCATTTCCTTATGTACTGAAGGGGTAAGATGTTCTCGATTTATATTGATCAATTTATTGAGTTATTGAGTGCTGACTGTGCAGAGTATTATACTAAACACTTGAGAAAATACAATAAATAGAGTTGGTAGATGTAATACCTGCCCACAAGGAACTTACCATCAAAAGGGGAAAACAGACATTAAAATAGATTATGGATAGGTGAAATAGAATATAAGGTATTATGTTTAAGTATTGTTTGGCTGGGGTGAGTATGTAGATTATTAAAGTCTAGATTGATCAGGATAGCTTGACTCGATCATTATTTCTGTGCTGCTGAAATGAAATGTACTTTTAAAAACCTACAGAATATTCTTTATCTGTATGTGAATTGTATATGGGAATCCCAAAAAACTCACTATTATCCATTTTGCTAACACCGAGAAAACAGCTATTCCTGAAGCACTGTGGCTTTGAATGTTCAGTTATGACTAGGTTTTGGTTTTATTAATTCTCCTATTTTGTGCAGAGTCTTAGTTTTCAAGGTATGCTCATCTTCATTTAGAAGACTCTCCTGTGCCTCTTTTAAAATAGTTATGTCTCATCTTCTGCCTGAGAATTGTTTGAGGGAAGGGACATCATTTGGTCTTCTAGAAAAGTAATTTTCAAGCCACAACTGCAAACCACCACCTCTGCATCTCCAGGAAGGCTTCCAACATGGCTTTTTCCCCCCAGGCAAGGCCAGGATATTTTTATAGGTGTTGATAACTGGAGGAGGAAATCCCTAGTCCTATATTTGAATCAATACATGCATATATATTTCAGTGATACACAAAATATTCTTGTTTCCATAATGCCCCTTCTAAAACTCTCCCCTTGGAAATTTCCACTGTTTCTGAGTAAAAAGACATAAAAGATCATAAAAACAGTTCCACCCTTCTGGGTTATGAACTATCTGAGTGCAGGGTATCTCACTTAGGTGCTTAGGTGTGGGGAAGAGTTTAAGTAGCCTCAGACCAAACTTAGTTTAACCCAATGTGAAAGCTGTCAGGGGCATGGACACTCTTCAATCAATCAATCAATCAATCGTATTTATTGAGCACTTACTGTGTGCAGAGCACTGTACTAAGCACTTGGGAAGTACAAGTTGGCAACATATAGAGACGGTCCCTACCCAACAGTGGGCTCACAGTCTAGAAGGGGGAGACAGAGAACAAAACCAAACATATTAACAAAATAAAATAAATAGAATAGCTATGTACAAGTAAAATAAATAAATAAATAGAATAATAAATATGTACAAACATATATACACACATACAGGTGCTGTGGGGAAGAGAAGGAGATAAGACGGGGGGGATGGAGAGGGTGAGAAGGGGGAGAGGAAGGAGGGGGCTCAGTCTGGGAAGGCCTCCTGGAGGAGGTGAGCTTCAGTAGGGCCTTGAATGGAGGAAGAGAGCTAGCTTGGTGGATGTGGGGAGGGAGGGCATTCCAGGCCAGGGGGATGACGTGGGCCGGGGGTCGACGGCGGGACAGGCGAGAATGAGGCACGGTGAGGAGATTAGCAGCAGAGGAGTGGAGGGTGCGGGCTGGGCTGTAGAAGGAGAGAAGGGAGGTGAGGTAGGAGGGGGCGAGGTGATGGAGAGCCTTGAAGCAGAGGGTGAGGAGTTTCTGCCTGATGTGTAGGTTGATTGGTAGCCACTGAAGATTTTTGAGGAGGGGAGTAACATGCCCAGTGCATTTCTGGACAAAGACAATCCGGGCAGCGGCGTGAAATATGGATTGAAGCGGGGAGAGACAAGAGGATGGAAGATTGGAGAGGAGGCTGATACAGTAGTCCAGATGGGATAGGATGAGAGCTTGAATGAGCAGGGTAGCGCTTGGAGAGGAAAGGGCGGATCTTGGCAATGTTACGGAGCTGAGATCGGCAGGTTTTGGTGACGGCTTGGATGTGAGGGGTGAACGAGAGAGCGGAGTCGAGGATGACACCAAGTTTGCGGGCTTGTGAGATGGGAAGGATGGTAGTGCCATCAACAGAGATGGGAAAGTCAGGGAGAGAGCAGGGCTTGGGAGGGAAGACAAGGAGTTCAGTCTTGGACATGTTGAGTTTTAGGTGGCCGGCAGACATCCAGATGGAGATGTTCTGAAGGCAGGAGGAGATGCGAGCCTGGAGGGTGGGGGAGGGAGCAGGGGCAGAGATGTAGATTTGGGTGTCATCAGCGTAGAGATGATAGTTGAAGCCATGGGAGCGAATGAGGCCACCAAGGGAGTGAGTGTAGATCGAGAACAGAAGGGGACCAAGAACCGAACCTTGAGGAACCCCCACAGTAAGGGGTTGGGAGGGGGAGGAGGAGCCCGGAAAAGAGACTGAGAATGAAAGAGAATGACCGAGAATTGCCCAGAATAGGTAACACCCAATAGCAGCCTTTTCTCCTAGGGGGATCAAAAGTCCGCTTTCAGGGCTGGGTTCATCCCACCTCCCTTTGCAGACTTTTATTTAAATTATCAGAAAGAGATTCCAGCAAGAGGTAGAGGTAGAAATGTTGAGTGAGAGTACAAGTGCCTTGCCCTTTTTGGAGGCCAGGTGAAAGAGAGCTGGCAAGGTCATGCATTGTCACCGGGTGGTGTATTTAATTTAAAAGGAGTGTTAACCTTGTTTATACAAAATAACACCAATATGCAGAGAAGCAGTAAATCCATTGTCGTTAAACAGCAGGGAGGCTGCTTTCTGCTGGCAGCCTGCCCGAGAGCAACATGAACTCAGCTGGCACCAAATATGCAGGCCTGAACCTGGGCCTTCTAATCCTGCCAGCCTCAGAAGAGAATGTCTGTGGCATGCCCCTTTTACCCTCCAGTTGACTCTTTACATTCCTGTTAAATATATTTAGAACAAGAGGTGTCCACTTGAAGGGAAACATTTGTTAATCACTTAAATGTAGAAGTTTGGCAGCTCTCCAAGTTTACATTTATAAATATGTAGTACTAAATCTGTTTCCAGCGAAGAGGGAACTCCTGATCAAGTTTTCTTCCCTTCAGCACATTCCCTCCCCATGAAATAGACCTGAGGTGAGAGTCAATGGGAAATTATCAAGAGCTACTCTGGTTAACAACCCAGGGTTTTCCTGGGGGTCGATTTGTTTTCTGCTTTTGCCTGAAAGTGATAAGAATAAGGAAGCATAGGGGAAAGGGGATAATGTGTCTAGAAGGACTGAACAGATTAAAGTTAAATTCCCGTTGACCAAGGCACTTGGTTTGACATTCCCGTTGTTTAGAGCCTTCTGTCCCAGTTAATGATTCTCTGATAACTAGAGTGAGGCTGGTGTTAGGTCGAGAGATATGAAGGGGGTTAATGTCAGACCACTTTAGGAATAACTCCATTTTCAAATTTGGTTACTTGACCATCAAAGAAAAATCTAGCCACTCTCATCTTTGGCTGGGGCCAGAACTGGTCTGAACAGGATTGTTCTTTGGTAGCAGATTTTGTAGGTTGGGCTTTATTTGTATACCTGGCCTGAGGATACAACTGAGAAGGAGTCTCCTGTCAGTGCTCTGGAGGGGCTGATGAAGATTCCAGAAGTAATGCAAAACAACAACAACAAAAAGAAGTCAGCCATCATCAATCAGCATCTATCTGCCCCTTAGCCTCTCTAATCCCCTGGGGCCACAATCAAGTCCTAATCTGGCTGCTTACAATTGAGGAAGATAAGATTAGTAGTTGGTTATGTGAAAACGTTATCTTCTTTTTCCATAAAGAACTATCCCACCTTACCCCCCAAAAAATGTTACTCTAAGTGATAGAATTTGAAGGCTTTGGAAAGAATTCACAGACAATGCAGTGAACCTTAACAACCCTGATGATTTCTGAAGCATTTAAAGCTACTATTGTTGATGCAGTTCATCACAGGATCAAGTTGGGCTGGTACAGTTGGGTATTTGTTCCATGAAGTTGGAACCCATATTCAATGGTTGATCCAGGAGGCTGCTAAGCCAACAGCTAACTCAGAGAGTGAGTGAGTCTATATTTTCCCTTTTACCCCACCTCTAGGTTGTCTGACCTTAGAGAAATGATGTTCCCTGCTCTCATGGTGGTAGTGGGGCTGAGAAGAGACAGGAATGGGAAAGAGCTGGAGGTGAAAAGTCCTGAAAGTTTGTATTTCAACTTATCAGAGTGCTGGTGTCAGAATCTCTAGACTGTAAGTTCATTGTGGGCAGTGAATGTGTCTGTTATTTTGTTTTATTGTACTGTCCCAAGTGCTTAATGCAGTGTTCTGCACACAGTAAGTACACAATGAACACGTTTGACTGATTGACCCCAAGGATTCCAACATTGGACCTTTTCATATGATGTATCCCCACTAATGTAACTTCCACCTTGACATTTGTTGTTGGGAGTTTTTAAAGGTTGGTGGGGGAAATGGAGTATTTTTACAGAAAAATATTACTTCGGAAAACATGCTTGCCACATATAGACATACTCTTTCAGTCCATTTTTCTATGCAATGCATACATATTTTTTTTCTAGGTTGTTGAGCACTTTCTGTGCCCCAGACACAGTACTATGCACGGGGGTAGATGTGAGCTAATCAAGTTGGACACAGTCCATATCCCACATGGGGATCACAGTCTTAATCCTCATTTTACAAATGAGAGTACTGAGGTGTAGGAAAATGAAGTGACTTTCTGAGCTAATTTTGCAAGCAAAACCCTGGAAATTCTGCTGTAAAATGAAAATCATTTTTAAAAGATAATGCCCGAAGGAAAAATATTCATTTTCCTTGGATATGTTAGATTTTAAGATGGGAAAGAGTGACTGTTTCAAAGGGCTAAGTGAAACCTCATTTTAAAATTGAATCTTGAAACCTCGATGTAACAAGTTTATAACAACTGTTGCTCTTCAGTAATAGGCTGTGAAGAGGCAGAAAAGCTTCCTTGGCCAAGGGCCCGCAGAGTAGATATTCAGTCTTTTCCCAAGATCTTCCTCATTCCCAATTAACTGAAGGATCAATTCATGGAAATATAAACAAAGTTGGAACTCAGCTTTAACTCCCTAAACTTTTAATGTGCCAACTTGCCAACCAGTCATAGCTCCAGAAAATCTAAGGTGGAAAACCAATTTTACTCTCCGTACAGAGAAATACAGGGCATATCCTTTGCCCCTCCATCTGTTGTATTACCACTACTGCAGTATGATCCATTTGCTTGTAAGATCCTTGTGATCAAGGAATGTGTGTTATGCTTCTGCTGTACTTCATCAAGTGCTTAGCACAGTGCTTTGTACTTAACAGGCACTCTGCAGATATTATTAATACTTTGTGGCAAGAAATGTGTATACCAACTCTGTTGTACTGTACTCTTCCAAGTCCTTAGAACAGTGCTCTGTACACAGTAAGTGCTCAGTAAATGCCACTGATGATGAGACTGTAAACTTGTAGTGGGGAGGGGAACATGTCTACCAACTGGGTTGTACTCTCCCAGGAACTTAATATAGTGCTCTGCATGTCAGTCAGTCAATTGTATTTATTGAGAGCTTACTGTGAGCCAAGCACAGTACTAAGTGCTTGGGAGACTACACTATAACAATAAACAGTAAGCATAAGTAAGCATTCAATAACTACCATTTATGATAATAGATTGATTTCACTAAGATGGTTCAATGAGAAAGGGGAAAACATGCTTAAAGAGTTTTGAAAATTTTCAAATGAAGATTTATATCACATATGTTGGGAAAAAAAGAGCATTTAAACTATTTAATACGGTGAATTGGATAGTTAAATTCAGCTAGTTATTTAATAGACTTGTGAATGAATTATCATGAAGTTTTTCAATGTTTTTGTGTTCATATACCCAGATCTGCAGTGGCATGATTGCATTCTTTGCCACACATACCTGCACATCAATTCAGTTCATAAGTTTTGAAAGATGTTCCTTGAATAAAAGTTATATTCTGTGTTTAACCTCCTTTATTTAAGCCTGAACCTCTTTAATTGCCAATCCATTTGAGCATTCTCATTAACACTACATTGCCATGAAAAAAATCAATACATTTATTTTTTGAATTTATGAAATATTTTTATGGGCTCTAAAGTTCAAATAAAGTACTGAAACATAAACTATCCTTTCATCACCAAAACTTCATTTCTTATAAGAGAAGCACATTTCATGCAATATGAACACTGAGAGTAAACACAAGTAATTTAAGTGAGTATCAATTAAGAGGAAGGTACCTTGCTAGATGGCAGAGTACATTTCATTAAATCTCCTGTGATAGGGGATAGAATTTTTTTCCAAAATCTAAGCAAAAATGGCCTGGTTACTGGAGAGACTAGATCTTACATCTAGCTTCAATCCTCTGACTAACTGTGGTATTTGTTAAGCACTTACAATGTGCCAGACACTGTGTTAAGCACTGAGGTAGATACAAACAAATCAGGTTGGACACAGTCCTTGTCCCATGTGGGGCTCCCAGTCTTTAGAGAAGCAGCGTGGCTCAGTGGAAAGAGCCCTGGCTTGGGAGTCAGAGGTCGTGGGTTCTAATCCCAGCTCTGCCACATGTTTGCTATGTGACCTTGGGCAAGTCACTTAACTTCTCTGAGCCTCAGTTCCCTCATCTGTAAAATGGGGATGAAGACTGTGACCCCCATCTGGGACAAACTGATCACCTTGTAGCCTCCCCTCCCCAGTGCTTAGAACAGTGCTTTGCACATAATAAGTGCTTAACAAACGCCATTATTATTATTTAGTCCCCATTTTACAGATGAGGGAACTGAGGCACAGAGAAGTGAAGTGACCTGCACACACAGCAGACAAGTGGCAAAGCCAGGATTAGAACCCAAGTTTCTCCGACTTCCAGGCCCTTGCTTTCTCCACTAGGCCACACTGCCTTACCGCCTGACTACTGCATCACCTATTTGCCAAGCACTTTGAAAGGCAATGGGAATAAGATCTTCTTCACAGTCTAAGAACAGGTATTTGATCCCCATTTCACACATGAGGAAACTGTGGCCCAGAAAAATTGTGACTTGCCTGAGGTCACATAGCAGGCAGGTGGTGAAGTCAAAATGAGAACCCAGTTTCCTGCCTCCCATTCCTGTGTTCTTCCCACTAGGCCATAGAAATCTAGTATATTTCAAAATACTTTGAGTTTATTGTAATTAATCGTATTTCTTACAACCCCAAGTGTGACCATTTATAAACAACCTTGTCCATTGGTTGAGCATGTGCCTTTGGAAAATTTCTTTTGAGAATCACTGCTAGACCTTCACCTTGCCCTAAATGGTTATTTTTCAATACAGACTCGCTGATGTCATAGATTTTCCCTCCTGCCATGCAAATACACAGGCCTCCCTTACATATGTCTCACTCCTCTCTTCAGACACACTCTCTTCTCCTGCTCTTCATACCTCTAAACTTAGTGATCAAAATCCCTTTGCTGCTTCTAAACCCTCCACAAAGCACAAAGAGCTATAAAAAGGTAATAGAGTTGTCAAGTTATTTACCGTTCATTTTAAATCTTCAACTTGTCTTACTGCTTAGCACTCATATGGTACAATGGTAAACGGGCCAACTCCCAAGGCAGATAATTTTGCTCTCCTCAAATATTGACTGTGTCAAATATGACTGTGTCATAACTACTGACAGAGGAGTTATATTAACCTTCCTTTCTTTTGCTTCATCCTCCCACCCTTAGACCTAGGAAGCAGTTTGTGGAGGATCAGAACAGTGGGAAAATTGGGTTTATTGCTCCAAACCTAATTGTAAACTCTAAACTGGGTGCTGTCTCTTCCACAAGGAACTGCATAGCTGCATATCAATATTTATGGTCCCCTTTTTACCAGAGTAAGAAGACCTTTAATAAAGGAAAAGAATGGAATCATAATTATGTCATTAATAACACTTTGTATTTATGCAGCTGCTTTTTTTGCTTTTCCAAGGACCTCTAAAAAGCTTTTTCATTTATGCTCTCAATATCCTCATGAAATTGGTAGGAAGTGGACACTGTTATGGGATGGAGGAGGAGTGCTCTAGGGAACTTAGGCATACTTCCATTCAAGGTAGGTAAAGGGGTTCTCTGCTTACAATAGTCAGGACTAATGAGCAGTCAGTTTCCACACCCATCCTTTCTATACTAACCTAGGATTACTTTGATGGGTTTAAAAATCTGCTTTGCATTTCATTTGAGTTTTTGCCTGAACAATGTGTTCATGCAATTATAAGTATTACTAATTATTCATTTATTTTATTTTTTATCCCTGAAATAAGGCCCTCGACCTATGTTAAGCACACTTTTGCAAATTACGAGGCAAGTTAACGCTTTGAGCAGAGGGTTCTGTCTGCCTTTTCAGCAGGACTGTACCAGTGAGTTCCATGCAGGTTCAATTGTCATTTTGCCTTAGTGGTCAGGAACGAATGGAAAGATAGAGCTTAAAAGTTGAAAAAGTCTCTAGGTCGTATTCCTGTGACCTTTAATGTTGATTTCAATACAGAATGACTCAAGAGGTTAAGAACTCACCAATTTTCTCAGATAATTTCCCAGGAGGGTTGAACTGGTTATTTAGGAATATTACTATGTACTATAGAGCCTATATTAACTTTAAAGAACACAGACTTACAGTTAACAATGAAACTCTACCTTATGCACAAATCCAGATAGTAACCATTCATTCTATTGCAGAAGAATGACACCACATGTTGTGTATACACACAACACAAGCTTTTCCAAGCTTGCAGAGTTGCTAAACTTGCACTGGGAGACATGCTCATGTTAAATCTTTCCCCTAAGTGCAATCTTGTAAACAAGCGGTAGAATTATCAGTCTCATCTATAAACACAAATTTTGCAGTTTGGCCTTGCAGACACCACCTGCTCCTTAAATACAAGTTGATTGGAATGGTGGAGACCCACTGTGTATATTCAAAAATCTATTGTTTGGAATGCACTGACATGTTCTTAGTCCATAACAAATGATAGTTTTGTAGACTCAATGCTACATTTGAAGAAATGATTGGGAAGTAACCTAAGTCAAATAAAAATTTAAAAAATTGCCCAGACTCCCCTATCTGTTATTCTCGGATCTATCCATTTTAAAAATATCTTTCACCTTCTTGGGTTCAATTAAGCAGAGATGTGATTTGCTGATCATGACGACTTTAATACAGCCTTTGTCCTTCAGCACCTACTGAGAATATTCTTAATTCCAAAGACCCAAAGACTTACTTTTGCCAAGCAGATCTTTTTTGTGGTCCTGGATGCAGGTCTACCTCTAGTCTACTGTAAGATCTCCCTCAGGGTTCCCAGTGCAATGTTTGCCAGAATATGGGTGCAAACACTTTAATTGAATGTAGAGTAATACAATTTTGAGATGCAGCTTGGTCTAGTGTAAAGACATCAGAACTGGGAGTCAGGATACCTTGATTTTAATCCCAGCTCTAACAGGTGCCTGCTGTGTGTCTTTAGGTAAGTCACTTAACTTCCCTGTACCTCAATTACCTCATCTGAGATTTTTGTACCTGTAAAGTTCTTTTGTTTTTCACAATGGAATGATTTTTGGAGATTGGAAGAAAAAGAGAGAAGGAACCCATGAATTTCATTTGGAGAACTTCTTCATGCTCTCTTATTTTGGTTATTGGTGAAATAATGTTTTTCCTTCAGCATCTCAAATCCAAGTTCTTCAGAAAATATATTATTTATCAGTAGAGTGGTCCTGAAGAAGGATGATAAAAAAGGAGAACTATGATGAGTTGAGTAGAAAGGAGAAAAACAAGGAAAATTAGAAAACTGGAGGAGAAAGAGGAAGAGAATCTTAAACATAACAAGATATCGGAAATAAGAAAGAAGCCCAGATTAGTGGATTTCATTCATTCATATTTATTGAGTGCTTACTATGTGCAGAGCACTGTACTAAGTGCTTGGAAAGTACAATTCAGCAACAGAGACAATCCCTACCGAACAGCGGGCTCACAGTCTAAAAGGGGGAGGCAGACAACAAAGCAAAACATGTAGAGAGGCATCAATAGCCTCAGGGTAGATAAATAGAATTATGGATGAATACACATCATTAATAAAATATAGTAATAAATATGTACAACTATATACAAGTGCTGTGGGGAAGGGAAGTGGGTAGAGCAGAGGGAGGGAGTAGGGGTGATGGGGAGGGGAGGAGGAACACAGGATAAGGGGGGCTCAATCTGGGAAGGCCTCCTGAAGGAGGTGAGCTCTCAGTAGGGTTTTGAAGAGGGGAGGTGTTCTAGTTTGGCGGATGTGAGGAGGGATGGCATTCCAGGACAGAGGTAGGACGTGGGCCAGGGGTCGATGGCGGGACAGGTGAGAACGAGGTACAGTGAGGAGGTTAGCAGCAGAGTGGAGTGGGTGGGCAGGGCTGTAGAAGGAGCGGAGGGAGGTGAGGTAGGAGGGGGCAAGGTGATGGAGCTTTGAAGCCAATAGTGAGGAGTTTTTGCTTCATGCGAAGGTTGATAGGCAACCACTGGAGATTTTTGCAGAGGGGAGTGAAATGCCCAGAGTGTTTCTGTACAAAGATAATCTGGGTAGCAGAGTGAAATATAGACTGAAGAGGGGAGAGACAGGAGGATGGGAGATCAGAAAGGAGGCTGATGCAGTAATCTAGGGATAGGATGAGAGATTGTACCAACAAGGTAGTGGTTTAGATGGAGAGGAAAGGGCAGATCTTGGCGATGTTGTGAAGGTGAGACAGGCAGATTTTGGTGATGGATTGGATGTGTGGGGTGAAGTTGGTACTGGAGATAAGAGGCAATGGGGATAAAGAGAAGTTGGACACAGGCCAAGACACTTTCATGCAGAGAATAAATATTTATCATCCTATAAACTGATCTCAACTGGTAGAACAGCTAGCAGAAATTTAGAAGGACAGAAAGCATAGTGCATAAAATGAGGAGCATCATTGCCTACTGGAAAGAACACAGGCCTGGGGGTCAGAAGACCTGGGTTCTAATCCTGGCACTGCCATTTGCCTGCTGTATGACACTGAGCAAGTCACTTTGCTTCTCCATATCTCTGTTTCGTCAGCAGTAAAATGGGGATTCAACTAGCCTATTCTCCCTCCTATTTAGACTGTGAGCCCCCTTTGAGAGGGGGACTGCATCCGACCTGATAAACTTGTATCTTCTCTGGCACTTAGAAAATGGCTTGACACATAGTAAGTGCTTAACAAATACAATAATAATAAGTGTTGAGGTAGTGACAGGTCAGAGGGAGGGACCTATTTACCAGAGGCTTTAGTGGAAAGAGCACGGGCTTGGAAGTCAGAAGTTGTGAGTTCTAATCTAGACTCTCCCACTTAGCTGTGTGACTTTGGGCAAGTCACTTTTTTATAATGGCATTTATTAAGCACTTACTATGTGCAAAGCATTGTTCTAAGTGCTGGGGAGGTTACAAGGTGATCAGGTTGTCCCACGTGGGGCTCAAGTCTTAATCCCCATTTTAAAGATGAGGGAACTGAGGCACAGAGAAGTTAAGTGACTTGCCCAAAGTCACACAGCTGATAATTGGCAGAGTCAGGATTTGAACCCATGACCTCTGACTCCAAAGCCCCTGCTATTTCCACTAAGCCACGCTGCTTCTCAACTTAACTTCTCTGTGCCTCACTGCAGTGTGGCTCAATGGAAAGAGCACGGGCTTGGGAGTCAGAGGTCGTGGGTTCTAATCCCAAATCTGCCAATTAGCTGTGTGACTTTGGGCAAGTCACTTAACTTCTCTGTGTCTCAGTTCCCTCATCTGTAAAATGGTGATTAAGACTGTGAGCCCCATGTGGGACCACCTAGTTACCTTGTATGCCCCCCAGCGCTTAGAACAATGCTTGGCACATAGTAGGCACTTAACAAATACCACAATTATTATTATTAGTATTACCTCATCTGTAAAATAGGGATTAAGACTGTGAGTCCCACGTGGGACAACCTGATTACCTTGTATCCCACCAGCGCTTAGAACAGTGCTGGCACATAGTAAGTACTTAACAAATACCATCATTATTATTAGTAGTAGTAGTAGTAGTAGTCATAGTAGTATAGTGCTCTGCACACAGTAAGCACTCAGTAAATACCGCTGAATGAATCATATTGAGTAAGTGCTCCTTATTTTCATGATTGTGTGAAATATGAGTTAGATTGTAAAACTGTCTTTCAAATAGCTTTCAAAATCATTCAGCCTAAAAATCTACTTTAGGCCCCATTTAGTTACCAGTGGTACTATTCCCCTTCGTAAATTTTGAGAACACAAGTATTTATCTGCAGTAAATATGTTGTTTTCCCCTGTAAGCACAGACTAAGAAAATGAAACAAAGAGAAGATAAAGGAGAAAAAAATATATTTAAAATAGTTTAGATCCACCATTTAGCTTTTGTTGTGTCTGCTGCCTGATTTCCTTTGGGCCTACCCTGATTTCTTTTAAGTGTTTCACTCACGGCCATATGTTTATTTTCACGACTGATGAGCATATTTCCATATGCATATGTTTTCATTTACATACATATGCATATCAAATAAAGGGAAAAATGCACATGTTTGCAAGAAAAGCCCTCAAAAAAAAAATTACTCTATCTTGTAGTAAAGTCTGTGGACATGCTCTTGAACACAGTCTAAATCCCCAGAATGGCAATGGGTGGGAAAATAACACACGATCAAGTTGTTTGTTTTTGATTGTGTGCTATCTTTATCAACAAATATGATCCCTGGTAATCAAATAAGTGCCCCTACTCTGGCGCTTGCTTGGCAGTACAAGAATCTTAGTGAAAACTAGGTAGAACTCTCTACGTTTTACTATCACCCTTGCTAAGCCTTCATTTGGTTGGCACTGGTCTATGAACAGATGGGTGTGAAACCACTCTGCCAAAGAAACAGTATGTGCACCATGTTCTTGTTTTAGGGGCTGTAGTACCATCCCAGAATGCCCACTAGGAAGTCTGGACAGTATGATTCTCCTCATAGAAAAATAACAAAGCCATTCATTGCCTAGTATAATTGATTGGTAACTCTGGATAAAGAATTTGAACTGAGATTTGGAAAAAAATCTCTTTTACTTGCAGCAATTTCTTCATATAATTATCTGGAGATTATATGTATGGGCTTTTCTAGTTTGACCAGACTACCTCTCCCAGCTCCCTTCAAATATTCCCTTAATACTCACTTAATATCCACTTTTACATTCAGTGGATGTTGGTGGGTAGCTGGTAATTCTGTCTAGTTGTTAAGGCGAATCCAACCTCGAGTCCAAAGAGCCACAGTTTTGAACCTTAACATTCTGCCATCCCTTCCACTTCATCCCTAAAATCAAAGTCTGAACTGGATTAAAGTAAGCTTGTAGTGGGCCAGGAATGTGTCTGTTTATTCTTGTATTGTACTCTCCCAAGTGCTTAGTACTGTGCTTTGCACACAGTAAGCACTCAATAAATACAACTGACTCACTGACTAAAGGCAATCTTCACCTGAGGTGGACCTCAGATCTTCTCTCCAATTCAATTCATAGTTCATGCCGCAGTCAAATCTGTGCCACCATATCCTTCCTGGCTTCTTATTGTCCAGGTGGTCAAGTGCAGATTCCTATCCAACATCTTTCCTTGCCTTATCTGTCTAAGCCCATCCCTGTAGTTGTTCCAGTCAAGTAAGTCTAATTGCTAACTTTTGGCCACAGAATAATAATAGATTCAGATAGCTGGACTAAGCACTGGAAGAAAATATGCAGGTGGGAATTAGACTCTATCCCTGTCTCTCAGAAGGCTCAATCTTGTCTTTCCCAGCCCCTTATACTGAGTTGATTTCCAACCATCCTGGGTTTCTCATTCTGCTGTGTGTCCTTCATTCTTGAAGATGATGCAACTAATATTGAGGCCCACTCCTTTTATAAGACAATGGGCCTGAAAGGATGGATCTTTGTTGTCCTAGTGGCTTTGTCCCACATCAAGACTCTCCCTTTTCAATTCTGTCTCCTGACTCATTCAATCATGATCAATCATCGATCTACACGCACTCCCTTGGTGACCTCCCTCGCTCCCACGGCTTCAACTATCATCTCTATGCTGATGACACCCAGATCTACATCTCTGCCCCTGCTCTCTCCCCCTCTCTCCAGGCTCGTATCTCCTCCTGCCTTCAGGACATCTCCATCTGGATGTCTGCCCGCCATCTAAAGCTCAACATGTCAAAGACTGAACTCCTTGTCTTCCCTCCCAAACCTTGCCCTCTCCCTGACTTTCCCATCTCTGTTGATGGCACTACCATCCTTCCCATCTCACAAGCCCACAACCTTGGTGTCATCCTCGACTCCGCTCTCTCATTCACCCCTCACATCCAAGCCGTCACCAAAACCTGCCGGTCTCAGCTCCGCAACATTGCCAAGATCCGCCATTTCCTCTCCATCCATACCGCTACCCTGCTCATTCAAGCTCTCATCCTATCCCATCTGGACTACTGCATCAGCCTTCTCTCTGATCTCCCATCCTCGTGTCTCTCCCCACTTCAATCCATACTTCATGCTGCTGCCCAGATTATCTTTGTCCAGAAATGCTCTGGGCATATTACTCCCCTCCTCAAAAATCTCCAGTGGCTACCAATCAATCTGCACATCAGGCAGAAACTCCTCACCCTTGGCTTCAAGGCTGTCCATCACCTCGCCCCCTCCTACCTCACCTCCCTTCTCTCCTTCTACAGCCCACCCCACACCCTCTGCTCCTCTGCTGCTAATCTCCTCACCGTACCTCGTTCTCATCTGTCCCGCCTTCGACCCCCGGCCCACGTCATCCCCCTGGCCTGGAATGCCCTCCCTCTGCCATCCACCAAGCTAGCTCTCTTCCTCCCTTCAAGGCCCTACTGAGAGCTCACCTCCTCCAGGAGGCCTTCCCAGACTGAGCCCCTTCCTTCCTCTCCCCCTCGTCCCCCTCTCCATCCCCCCCATCTTATCTCCTTCCCTTCCCCACAGCACCTGTATATATGTATATATGTTTGTACATATTTATTACTCTATTTATTTATTTATTTTACTTGTACATATCTATTCTATTTATTTTATTTTGTTAGTATGTTTGGTTTTGTTCTCTGTCTCCCCCTTTTAGACTGTGAGCCCACTGTTGGGTAGGGACTGTCTCTATATGTTGCCAGCTTGTACTTCCCAAGTGCTTAGTACAGTGCTCTGCACACAGTAAGTGCTCAATAAATATGATTGATGATGATGATGATGTGTATTTAATGCTTACTGTGTGAAGAGCCCTGTATTAAGCACTTGGGAGAGTACAGTATAACAATAAACAGACACATTCCCTGCCCACAACAAGTTAACAGTCACGTCTCAACCTTCATGAATCTTTGCCTTAGAAGTCACCAATTTCCAATTTCTCTTTCAATTACTGCCCAGCAGCCTAGACTATTCAGGTCTTCCATGCTGTTTGAGAACATGCTTCAACAAGTCTTTAAAATGTGTTTTGTTCTGCCCTCTGGAATGGCCTGAAGCCATCAAGTTCTCCTTACAGTACCTGTTTGGGTATCCTGCTACCATCTATTCTCCTCACATGTACCACTCAGCAGTTTTGGTTTGCTGTGAGCACTACTCCAATGCTTGTGAACTGATTGTGTTCCAGGACCTGGCAGGTAATCTTGTACAACCATTTGATGTTGAGTGAAGGTCATTTATCTCTGATGAAACTGCTACAGAAGCTGGGTGAGTCTTCTCTAGTAGATCTAGATCTCACAGCCAGGTAGATTGTTGAATATCATTATAGTACTGTAGACTTTCAACTTTGTATGGAATTGGCCTTATTTGTCACCACACCCTGACTTTTTGTCTTCCACAGGCCATGCTAACCCTTTTTAATCTATCCTGACGTGGGACAGTTTTCAGTCTGAATGAAATAATTTGGTGACTCCTTGAAGGTCTGTATTTCAAAATGAAATATTTGAATATCTAGGTTTTTTGAGTTTTGTATGGTACATGACTCATATTCTTCAGGCTTAACTTTAGATTGTGGCATTGGGCTAAATCTGAAAAGCAATTCATAAACTTTTGCATTTTTATTATATTAAATCTTGACTCAAAATTTCTTGCTGAACAGAGCTTTCCCTAATCCTTAACCCAGACTAAGTTTACTCCTGACTCTTTCCTGGTATTGTATAAACCATCATTCCTAGGCAAACATGTTAATATAAACTCGTTACGGGTTGGGAACATGTCTACTAATTCTGTTGTAGTCTCCCAAGCACTTAGCACAGTGATCTGATAAGCACTCAATACAATTGCTTGATATACAAAAACCCATGTATTCTACATCATGTATGTACTTATTGGCTCAAATTACATCTGTGTCTGATCCATCCTGTCTCCTCCCTAAACCCCTTTTGGGTAGGGACTTAATCTAACAAAGATAATGTAAAACTGCACTGTTGGGTAGGGACTGTCTCTATATGTTGCCAACTTGTACTTCCCAAGCGCTTAGTACAGTGCTCTGCACGCAGTAAGCGCTCAATAAATATGATTGATTGATAGAGTATGTTACAGAAATAAGCACCTGCATATATTCTAATTTGATAATATTGTTTATATAAAGGAAAAAAGTATTAGAGTAGTAATTAATTATCCCTTATTCAAAGGGATACAATCAGGTGGATGCAGTAACATGGGACAAAGATATGAAAAGGAAATTATAGTAATGGCTTGCCTGTGTTCACAACACTTTTGCCTCATAAAACATCTTGAAGTTAAATGCACACCCTGAGCTCTTCAAAATATGGAAGACTAGAACTCATATCTGTATGCATGGTTATTCAGAAGCAACATGGCCTAGTGGATAGAACAGGGGCCTGGGAGTCAGGGGACATGGGTTCTAATCCCAGCTCTGCCAGTTGCTTGCTGTTTGTGTGACCTTGGGCAAGACACTTAATTTCTCTATGCCTCCGTTTTCTCAACTGTAAAATGGGGATTACCTGTTTTCCCTCCTGGACTGTGTGTCCCATGCGGGACAGGGACTATGTCTGACCTAATTAACCTGTATCTACCCCAGCACTTAGAATGGTGATTGACACAAAGTGCTTAACAAATACCATAAAACCAACAAATAAACAGTTCAAAGAAGACAAAGGTAATGGTGCTTGTAGTTGTGTGTGGATATACATATGTATACACTGTATTCACTGCTTTTGGTTTCCCAATTTCAGCCAATCAATAGTTTTATTGGGCACCTACTGTGTGCCAAGCACTGAACTGTTTCAGGGAGTCTCAGACAATCAAAAAAACAAGATCCCTGCCCTTAAGGAACATATAATCTCACTGGGGAGACAAACAGTAAAACAAATTACTTATAATAAGGAAAAGGGAAATGTGATGTGTACATGTAAAAGGGTATGTAGTATTTGTATATGAGCACTATGGGAGACTGCGAGTATTTAAGTGGAAGTACTGAAGTGGCAGCTGAGGGATATGAGTTGGGAGAGAAACTAATTAAATCAGGGAAGGCCTCATGAAAGAAATTAGGTTTTTAAAAGATGTAGCCAGGAGTTTCTGGCAGGGGAAAGATGTGGGCAAGAAGACCTTGATGAAACTGATGAGAATGAGGCTCCGTGATTATGTTACTTGAGAGGAAAATGAAGAGTGTGATCTGGGGTGAGGTGGGAAAAGACAGTGGATTAGAGGAAGGGAGAGAGTTGACTGCATGGTTTAAAGCCAACAGTCAGGAGCTTCTGCTTGATGGAGACAGAAATGGATAACCATCTGAGGCTTTTGAGGTAGTATGCTATTTCAGAAAAATGATCCAGGGAGAGAAGCGAAATGTGGACAGGAAAGGGGAAAAACAAGAGAGAAAGCCAATACACTAATCAAGCTAGACTATGACAATTTCAGCCTCCTATATAGTAACTGTTTGGATATCTTACTGTCAGTACCCTACTCTGGGTTGTAATTGGAGAGAATCCTGGCCTGCTGCTTCCCAAAATGAGTCAGTTATATGGGTTGATTTGCATTCATCAGGTGCTCTTAAAGTGAGTGTCTGTTAAGTAAGTGCTGATGTGTCAGTCCCTTGGAAGGGGTCTTTTTTCTTTTCATTTTTCTTTTTTTTTTATGGTGTGTATTAGGTTCTTACTGTATGTCGGACACTGTTTTAAGCATTTGGGTAGATAACAAAGTAATCAAGCTGGACCCAATCCAAGTCCCAAATTTTAATCTCCATTTTACAGATGAGGTAATTGAGGCACAGAGAAGTTAAGTGACTTGCCCAAAGTCACACAGCAGGCAAGTGGTAGAGTTGGGATTAGAACCCAAGTCCTTCTGACTCACAGCCTTGTGCTCTATCCACTAGGCCAAGAGGGAGGACAAATACAGCTTTCCTGGCCCACTTGGAAGAATGCCCCAGGGAAGATGCAATAGATCTATATGGAGGTGGAAGGGGTTTTTACATGGACACCTGCTAGGTGACAAACAGACTCACTATTTATATGCCCAGGTTCACTCCATCCCTATCCTCCTCTGAGGCCAAGCCCCAGATTGCCTTCTTTACCAGCAGCAATAATAAGGTTTTCACTTCATCCACGCTCTCTCCTTAGTAGCCTGGAAACCAATATCCCACATGTAAAGATGGCAGCTCAAATTTTGATGGTTACCTTTGGCTCTTCAACTCTATGTACTTTTTGGGAGTGGTATCTGTTTACAGGGGTTTGTTGTCTGTGAGTGAGGCACATGTGTTTTCTGTTCAACTACTGAAGTCCCTTCTGTTAATCAAGTCACTGGGTTTCAGGGAGTGGTCTTCAAGGCTGCTAAGCATAAACCAATTATTGAATTCACTACAGATCCAGAAGCTGTGATTTCTATAGCCTCCATCCCATGGAACCTGCAAAACAGAAGAGAAAATGTGGTAAAGTCCACATGGACATGAAAAATTGAATCCACCTAACCCTGTTCCTTCTAAACACCCAGCTCTCCAGCTATCCTGAAAACCCAGCCAAACTCCATTTAGCTCTTCTCTCAACAAAGCCCCTACCAGCTGTGGATGATTCATTCTCTGTCTTCCTAAAGCAGCCCTCAGGATACCAATAGTAATAATAAGCATAAACACTCTGGATTGAATGCCAGCAATGTGCCTGGTGTTCCAACAAACCCAGAATTAGACACAGTCCTAGGCCAGTAGACTTTCAATCTGAATAGAAAGATGACACCACAGACCAAAAGAAGAATGTAAACAGGCTCAAGAGGGAGGTGAGTAACAGGATGAGAAGCTGATGAATGGTTTAGTCTGTGTTCACCTCTCTCAGAGGTTTGAAGATTGAAATGAAAAATAAAAAACTCCAAGCTGGCAGGAATGGAGGAAAGCCTTTTGTAAGTGCTGATTTGTGGAGTTGGGGTGGGGAGATTAGAAATTCAAACCTTAAAGAGCTGGATATGTCATTTTGGGGATGCTGGGGTTAAGATAGTGGGAGGAGAGCATACAGAGTGGAGGACCTCTGTAGCAGAATGGTTAGAGTGTAAAGTTGTGAGATTTCAATTTCGAGACCGCAGGACACCAACTGTGATTTAGCTTCATCCCTCCCTCTACTCTTGTAGTGAGCAGGACTTGAGTCACGTAAAACACAATACAATCAGGCATTGCTGTCTGACTAGCCTTTCTGGGAAAACAGGTCAGACTATGAAATAAATGACAATTCCTAATACAGAGGAGATAAAGTAAGCCGATCTTAGCTACGCTTTCCCTCAATCTAGCCTCTCTATTCTCTATTGCTTCTTTGGTCCTGGCCATATCCCCAACAGGCCTATGAGTTTCCAGAAATAGACCTACTTAGTTCATTCATTCATTCATATTTATTGAGTGCTTACTGTGTGGAGAGCACTAAACAGCACTTGGGAGAGTACAATACAACAATAAACAGTCACATTCCCTGCCCACAACGAGTTTGCAATCTGGGGGTGGGGTGGGGGTGGTGGTAGGGGAGAGACAGACATTAATACAAATAAATAAATTATAGATATGTTCATGAGTTCTGGAAGTGAGTGCTCCACTTGTGCATGGAGGATAAGAAACCCATTCTCAAACAATCATGTTTAGTGAGTATTGACTCTGTGCAGAGTACTATATTAAGAGCTTGGAAGAGTACAACTGAGTTAGTTAACATGGTCTCTGCCCTCAAAGAGATAACAAAATTAGCTGGAGAAAGAACCTAAAATGAATTACAAGTAGGAGAAAGCAATAAAGTGTGAAGATATGTATATAGAAGCACCTTGGCCTAGTGGATAGATCATGGGCCTGGGAGTCAGAATGACATGGGTTCTAAACCCGGCTCCACCATTTGTCTGCTGAGTGACCTTGGGCAAGTCATTTCACTTTCCTGTGCCTCATTTACCTCATCTGTAAAATGGGGATTGAGATTGTGAGCCCCATGTGGGATGGGGACTGTGTTCAACCTGATTAGCTTACATCTACCCCAAGTGCTTAGAGAGTGCTTGGCACACAGTGAGCACCCAATAAATAACATAAAAAATGACATGTTAAGCTTAGGGAACGTGTAGTGATGTCCTGGAGACCGTGGAGATGTGAGCTCTGCAGAGAAGGAAGTCAGTGCTAGAGACGTCGATTTTGGGTTGAACAGTGTAGAGGTAGTAGTTGAAATCATGGAACCAGATGAGTTCCCCAAGGAAGGGGTGTAGATTGAGAATCAATGCAAGCCCAGAATTGATCTTAGAGGGCCACCCATAGAGAGTGGGAGGCAGAGAAGAGCTAGAGATGTATGGGGAGAACTAAGAGAGAACTGTTAGAACAATCAAGATTAGGTAGCATTTCCAAGAGCTGAGTGGGATCAACAGTGTTGAAGGCAGCCAAGAAGTCGATGAGGATAAGGATGGAACAGAGTCCACTATATTTAGTGAGAATCTCATTGGTGGCCTTAAGAGAGAGTGGTCTCAGTGGAGTGAAGGGGTCAAAAGTTAGATTGTAAGGGATCGAAGTAGGTGTTAAAGGAAAGGAAGTGAAGCCAGCAGGTGTAAAAAAAATCCTTATGAGGAATTTGGAAAGGAATGATAGGAGGATGATGGGGTGGTAGTTCCATAAATGAAATGTGGCTTCATGAACAGCAATTTTGCTATTTTCGTGAACCTGGTACAATGGTACAGTGGGGTGCAGTTTCATAATGGGCATGAAAGATTTTCAATATATATTAAGTACCCAAGTGTTTTGAGTATGCAGAAAGAAATGCCCGGTACTGGGACCAAAGCAGTCATAATATAGTAGAATTACTACTATTTAGAATTTCCAGGCATAATATTTAGAGGTTTGGTACTAGGATGATGAAATTTTCCAAGTTACAAAGAAATGGGAATGGTGTAGTTGCAAGACTTGTTTTCCCTTGCACCTCTTCTCCCCTTCTCTAACTCCTCCCCCCTCTTTCCCCACAGCGTAAAACAGCCCTCATATCTCATCATCATCATCATCAACATCAGTATTTATGGAGCACTTGGTATGTACAGACCACCACACTTGGTATTTGGAACCATGAAATAGCAGTAGAAGATATAGTCCCTGCCCTAGAGGAAAATACAGTCTAATGGAGCAAACAGATAGACACATATTGCTAACATACAGTGGAAACCAGAGGAAATTTTTAGGTGCCTCTGATAATAACCAAGTAAAAAAGGAATAAATAAGTGGAATACATAAATTAGTAAACAACTAAAAGTTCTAAGAGAGCTGAAGGAGCACAATGACCAGCCTGGTGGAAATTAAATGGAAAACACCTCCTGGATGAAGGGTTTATTGGGAGAGTTTTGTTAGAGGGAGGGGTCATATTTGCCAGATTTGAAGGGAAAAGAAGTTCTGTACAGAAGATAGGCATTTTCTACTTTCTCTTGATAGGACTTTGGAATCTCAAAAAAAAAAATGGTGGGTCAGAGAATATATAAATTGATAATAAAGGCACTGCTTTCTCTAACGATGACTCGCTCTGAGAATTACAAGTATCCACTATATTCTAACAGCATAAAAGGTACACACGGTATCTCTGTAACTTTGAGATATAAAAGAGTCTATTGGTAATAGTCCAAACCAACTGTATACAGGTATTTCTAATTGCCTAGAAAGTAAATATAAGTTGAGGAACAGTTTTCACATTGTCATTTTATGGATCTGAGAAATTTTAAATCATTTATTTTGCACAGCCATAATTATGTAATGAGATCTAGAAAAGACTTTCAATTATGTATGCATAGTAATAATTATTATGAAGGGGCACCCTTAGCTGATAAAATATATATTGTTTCAGAAAATATTATGTCTGTTAGCAATGAATTACTTCTGCATGTGAATGTTTCATAAATTCATTTCTGACAATTAAAACATATGCAGCTTTCAGTTTCTATCCTCAGTGAAACAAATGGCTGGTGTGTAGATTCAATGGAATATATATTTCTTTCTGCCCCTCATCTTAACATTTTTATTTCCCAATTTATTCTTTGGAAGTCAACAGTGTGCCTACCCAATCTACGAAGACTAATGTAAGAAGAAATTGAAGTTGATTTTTGCATGACAAAAATTTAATTTAAAATTGTTGTAATGGAATAGCTGATTCAAGTGTTAATTGGAGATTGTGTGGATGTGTGTGCATCTAGGTGTACCAGCAAATCTCAGAAATCAATAAAAGGAATTCTGTCACTTTCTCTCATCTCAATTGTCTTATCATTTGTTTATACAAACTTGGCTATGTTACAGACAGGGACATGGTATTTTTAAAAGTGAAGATAAATGGGAAAGTATAACTATTTTACCTTTCTGAACATCTACTATACTTCTATAATGCATGCTCTAAAATTATATGACATCCAAAAATGAAGATCATTTGCTTCTAGTTTCTGAAAGTTGAGTGGTTAGTGTCCTGAGGTGGATCACTGGACAGCAACTTTGAAGACATAATAATATGATAACAATAACCATGTTGTCCTATTTAAATTTCTACCTTCAGCACCTAAAAATGAAGTGCCTTTTAATAAAACATGTACATTCATTGTCTGAAGTGCAAATACATTTTCCTTCTTTGCTACTTCGAAATAACATGCCAGAATTAGGATAACTCTCAGTTGTATTTCGAAATTTAGATTTGGAAAAAAAACTTAAGACTGGTCAGTGAGATTAGTGTTTAAAAAAAAAAGAAAACTCGAAGACTGCAATTAGAAGTATCCTGGGGTTATTAGAGATAAGAGTGTTCATATCCAATTAAGATGAAAACCATTTTGCCAGTTTAATGTGCCACCTCTGGCGGTTTGGGTTTATTCATTTTATCAGACTTGAGAACTAAAACTAGAAGTGATACTTATGCTTTGTACCAAAGAGATAAGTGTTAAGACTTCAAGATTCATTCATTTAAAAGATGCCTCAGAAGTTGTTGATTAACTGCAGGTATTGAATGCCTTAATGAGAATGAGGACTGGTCACTTTTAAACAAATGATAATATTGGTATTGTGACCCTAAAAAATATTTCTAAAACAGAAGAAAATGAGCAACAGTCTTTGATGTTCACAAATGTATGTAAGATTTTTATATAGTATACGGTGACCTTAAAGCACTTTCTGGTTCGTAAAGTCTAGCTGCATGCAAAAAATATGTCATTTAGATTTCTCTTTTCTAAAAGAGACTGAAGGACATTATTATCTTACCATTGATTCTATTATCATTTTAGTTTTCACATTAACTAGTTTACTGAGATACCATCAAATACCAAGGAGCATTGACTAGAGGAATAGGGGAAACCACAGCAACAACTGGGGGAGTAGGACTTAGGGAAGAAGCTGGAGGGAGATGGAGAGGAAGAGAGAGAGGGAGAGGAAGAGAGAGGGGAAGAGGGAGAGAGGCACAGAGAGAGAGAGAGAAAGGGAGAGAGAGAAAGCAAACTGGCTTGAAGGTCTGCAGTTCTATTTGCTGCTTCATGCCTCTTTCCACAATCTAAGGGTTTCCCTCCAACTTCCCACACTATAGCTCCCCACAGCCATGTCATTTCTCCAAACCGTTCTCTAGAGTTAGTTAACTTAGCCCTTCTACCACTCCCTAGGGGCAGAAGTAAACAGTTCTGATGCAATTCACTGGAATTTCTGATAAACAACCAACTGCTGGGTTAATATAACAGCTAGGCATTAAGCAGGTTCATTGTAATTGTCTGCTGTGTGTCACCTGGTTATGTGACAGATATCCCAAGGAATCCTTTTCTGAATTTATTTCAACAGTTCCTTAAATGGCTTAACAAATGTAAGAGAAATCATGCTAGTTACCAAGGGGTTTCAGTATAATCACCTCCACCGCTGATCTACTCACCGTACCTCGCTCTCGCCTGTCCCGCCATCGACCCCCAGCCCACGTCATCCCCTGGGCCTGGAATGCCCTCCCTCTGCCCATCCGCCAAGCTAGCTCTCTTCCTCTCTTCAAGGCCCTGCTGAGAGCTCACCTCCTCCAGGAGGCCTTCCCAGACTGAGCCCCTTCCTTCCTCTCCCCCTCGTCCCCCTCTCCATCCCCCCCATCTTACCTCCTTCCCTTCCCCACAGCACCTGTATATATGTATATATGTTTGTACATATTTTTTACTCTATTTATTTATTTATTTATTTTATTTGTACATATCTATTCTATTTATTTTATTTTGTTAGTATGTTTGGTTTTGTTCTCTGTCTCCCCCTTTTAGACTGTGAGCCCACTGTTGGGTAGGGACTGTTGCCAATTTGTACTTCCCAAGCGCTTAGTACAGTGCTCTGCACATAGTAAGCGCTCAATAAATACGATTAAATAAATAAAATAAATATTACTATCATTATTCATTATCATTATTATCAGAGAAGCAGCATGGCTCAGGGGAAAGAGCCTGGGCTTTGGAGTCAGAGGTCATGGGTTCAAATCTAGACTCTGCCACTCATCAGCTGTATGAGTTTGGGCAAGTCACTTCACTTCTCTGTGCCTCAGTTATCTTATCAGTAAAATGGGGATGAAGACTGTGAGCCCCCCATGGGACAACCTGATCGACTTGTAACCTCCCCAGAGCTTAGAACAGTGCTTTGCACATAGTAAGTGCTTAATAAATGCCATTATTATTATTATTATTATTATTCAATTTATCCCTTCATTTTTCCCAAGATTTTTAAGATAGGGCAGGGTATCAGGTAGAAAACCCAAAATGTTTCTTTCATCATTTTCAATTAACTTTTTATGCCCTTATGGCATTTTCACAATAGGTTTCAACTTTTCCATTTTTTTATTTATCTTTACATAGCTATAGCATGTGAGCCCGCTATTGGGTAGGGACTGTCTCTATATGTTGCCAACTTGTATTTCCCAAGCGCTTAGTACAGTGCTCTGCATACAGTAAGCACTCAATAAATACGATTGAATGAATGAATGAATATAGCATCCATCTGAGTGCCTCAGAATGATTAAAAAGCAAACAGATAAACACTGAAGTTTCCCACTAGGCAGCAATAAAATCACTGTTGCATAGTCTCAATAGACAACCCCCTGACTAATAAAAATCTTGTCACTCATTTCTGAAGGCAGAAAAAAAAGTCTTCCCTCTCTAAGGCACAGTGCCACACACTCATTTCTAATAAAAGGCAAAAGTTCCAATGAGAAATGGGCTATGCTCAGAAACTGAGTTACTCCCTAGTGGCTCTAAAAGGAGTGTGATAGTCCAGGCCCAATTCTATGGCATCTAAAACACTGCAAACCTATCATGGTTCAGTAGATCTGGTCTAGTAGCACATCTAGTGGTTTCTAGGATGTTATAGTACTACCAATATGGTAGTATGGTACTACTATGGTCTAGTAGGAACTAGATATGAAAAGTATGTTTTTTGAGGAGAATTCTGTAAGAAAGAATATCCATGCCTTGATTCTGCTCAAAACAGAGCTACTGGAATCACCCACATAATGCTAATGGCAACAGTCCTGTGCAGAAAAGATGAATGCATTTGGTGCTTGTATTACACGAGTTGTTTCTCTAAACCATCCAGCACAATTATTCTTAGTAGGTTGTATGATCAAGAGCAAGTCACCAAAAATAGTGCCCTCAACATGGGAAGGCTGAGAGAATAGATATTAAAGAGCCAAACTATTTACTACAGTCATTCCACTCTTAAACCATATTCTCCTCTCTTTCCTCCTCGCCAGCTTACAGTCTTTAGGTTCCAAGTCTGCTGGAGGCCAAGAGGAGTAGGGCCTTCCAGGGAAAGGAATATAGGGTAGTTGTCCCTATTCACCATCATCATCATCAATCACATTTATTGAGCACTTACTGTGTGCAGAGCACTGTACTAAGAGCTTGGGAAGTACAAGTTGGCAACATATAGAGACAGTCCCTACCCAATAATGGGCTCACAGTCTAAAAGGGGGAGACAGAGAACAAAACCAAACATACTAACAAAATAAAATAAATAGAATAGATATGTACAAGTAAAATAAATAAATAAATAGAGTAATAAATATGTACAAACATATATACACATATACAGGTGCTGTGGGGAAGGGAAGGAGGTAAGATGGGGGGGATGGAGAGGGGGGCTAGGGGGAGAGGAAGGAAGGGCCTCAGTCTGGGAAGGACTCCTGGAGGAGGTGAGCTCTCAGTAGGGCCTTGAAGGGAGGAAGAGAGCTAGCTTGGCGGATGGGTAGAGGGAGGGCATTCCAGGCCTGGGGGATGACGTGGGCCGGGGGTCGATGGCGGGACAGGCGAGAACAAGGTACGGTGAAGAGATTAGCAGCAGAGGAGCGGAGGGTGCGGGGTGTGTTGTAGAAGGAGAGAAGGGAGGTGAGGTAGGAGGGGGCGAGGTAATGGAGAGCCTTGAAGGCCAGGGTGAGGAGTTTCTGCCTGATGCGCAGATTGATTGGTAGCCACTGGAGATTTTTGAGGAGGAGAGTAACATGCCCAGAGCGTTTCTGGACAAAGACAATCTAGGCAGCAGCATGAAGTATGGATTGAAGTGGGGAAAGACACGAGGATGGGAGATCAGAGAGAAGGCTGATGCAGTAGTCCAGATGGGATAGGATGAGAGCTTGAACGAGCAGGGTAGCGGTATGGATGGAGAGGAAAGGGCGGATCTTGGCAATGTTGTGGAGCTGAGACCAGCAGGTTTTGGTGACGGCTTGGATGTGAGGGGTGAATGAGAGAGCGGAGTCGAGGATGACACCAAGGTTGCAGGCTTGCGAAACGGGAAGGATGGTGGTGCCGTCAACAGAGATGGGAAAGTCAGGGAGAAGGCAGGGTTTGGGAGGGAAGACAAGGAGTTCAGTCTTGGACATATTGAGTTTTAGGTGGCAGGCAGACATCCAGATGGAGATGTCCTGAAGGCAGGAGGAGATGCGAGCCTGGACAGAAGGAGGAGAGAGCAGGGGCAGAGATGTAGATCTGGGTGTCATCAGGGTAGAGATGATAGTTGCAGCCGTGGGAGCAAATGAGGTCACCAAGGGAGTGCGTGTAGATCGAGAACAGAAGGGGACCAAGCACTGAACCTTGGGGAACCCCCACAGTAAGGGGATGGGAGGGGGAGGAGGAGCCTGCAAAAGAGACTGAGAATGAACGACCGGAGAGATAAGAGGAGAACCAGGAGAGGACGGAGTCTGTGAAGCCAAGGTCAGATAGCGTGTTGAGGAGAAGGGGGTGGTCCACAGTGTCGAAGGCAGCTGAGAGGTCGAGGAGGATTAGGACAGAGTATGAGCCGTTGGATTTGGCAAGCAGGAGGTCATTGGTGACCTTTGAGAGGGCAGTTTCCATGGAATGTAGGGGATGGAAGCCAGACTGGAGGGGGTCAAGGAGAGAGTTGTTGTTGAGGAATTCTAGGCAACGCATGTAGACAACTTGTTCAAGGAGTTTGGAAAGGAATGGTAGGAGGGATATGGGGCGATAACTAGAAGGTGAGGTTGGGTCAAGAGAGGGTTTTTTTAGGATGGGAGAGACATTAGCATGTTTGAAGGCAGAGGGGAAGGAACCAGTGGAGAGTGAGCGGTTGAAGATGGAAGTTAAGGAGGGGAGAAGGGATGGAGCGAGAGATTTCATGAGATGAGAGGGAATGGGGTCAGAAGCACAGGTGGCCGGAGTAGCACTTGAGAGGAGGGAGGAGAGCTCCTCTGAGGATACTGCTGGGAAGGATGGGAGAGTAGCAGAGAGTGTTGAGAGCCGGGGGGTTGGAGAAGGGGGGGAAGTGACTTTGGGGAGGTTCGGCAGCTCGAGCATAAGAGCGAAGGAGGTGGACAGTGGCAGTGATCCAGGGCTGTGGGTTAGCGGTACGAGAGCAGCGAAGGGAAAGGGGAGCGAGTGAGTCTAGCTGAGTAGAAAGGGTAGAGTTGAGAGCAGTAATCTGATCATCAAGACTGGGTAGAGAGGAGAGGGCGGCGAGGTGGGGTGTGGGGCGCTCCGAAAGATGGATGGGGTCAAGAGAGCGGAGATCTCTGTGAGGGAGTAATATGGATTTACAGGGGAAAGGAGTGTGAGTGCACCATTCACCGTGTCCTGAGCAGTGTGGCCTAATGGAAAGAGCAGGGCCCTGAGAATCAGAGGACCTGAGTTCTAAGACCAGCTCACTACTTAACTGCTGGGCTGGTTTGTGCAAGTCATTTCACTTTCTGTGCCTTAATTACCTCATCTGTAAACATGAAGTACCTATTCATCCTCCCTCTTAGACTATGAGCCCTGTGTGGGACAGGGACTGGGTCTGATTGGCTAGAATTGCATCAACTCCAGTATAGTGTGTGTAAGTACTTAACAGACATTATTATTATTATTATTATTATTATTACTAATAATAATAATAATAAATCCTTGGTATAATTATGCCCCCCTGAGAATGCTGCCTTTAATATTACTCATTTGGGCCATCCACCCACCTAGAACCCCTACCCCACTACTCCCAGAGTGGTCCCGAGAGTCTAAGCAAGCTAGTGGTAGAGCAAGTGGGAGAGAATAGGACAACTGGTCACTCTAGGAAGCAGCTGTTAGTAAGAAATCTCAGAGGGAAATATAAAATACCCAGTCTGGCTGGATTTAACCTAATGTTTTTAAGCCCTACAATGTGGGAAATGCAACACAAGGTATAAGTAGGAAATCACTCTTCCCCAGATGGTGAAACAGGGATGAATAAGTACTAATACATCTCTGGGAACCTTGAGGAGGTGGTCCTGGCTATCTCGGAGAACCCAGATGGATTTTGATCAGAGGTCCAGATACCCTGGTGTGAACCTCTAAGTCAGAAACTACTTATAACTCTTCCCACCTTCAAAGCCCTATTAAAATCACATCTCTTCCAAGAGGCCTTCCCTAACTAAACCCTTATCTCTCCTATTCCCTTTTCATTATGTGTCTCCTGATCTCTTGGATCTCGTCCCCTTGAGCACTTGATAAACAGCACGAGCTTGGGAGTCAGAGGACATGGGTTCTAATCCCAGCTCTGCCACTGGTCTGCTGGTTGACCTTGGGCAAGCCACTTAACTTCTCTGTGCTTCAGTTACTTCATCTGTAAAATGGGGATTAAGACTGTGAGCCCCACATGGGACAACCTGATTACCTTGTATCTACCCCAGTGCATAGTACAGTGCTTGGCACATAGTAAGCACTTAATAAATACCGTAATCATCATCATCATCATTATTATTATATCCTTAACCTTTCTCATTTTTCCGATCTATAATTTATTTCAATGTATCCTTCTCCTTCTAGACTGTAAACTCTTTCTTGGCAGGGTTCTTGTCTACCAAGTCTATTGCATTGTACTCTTCCAAGCACTCAGTACAGTATTCTGCACACAGTAAGACTGATTGACAGGATCAGATTCTCATAAAGAACACTGAGAATGCTTAACTTTGTTTGGAATTTAATTGGAATTGGGTATTTAAAGCAATTTCTACCTAAAGTATTTAAACTCCTCAATGACAGGGACTAATTTTATTTAACTTTTTTTGCTTAACACCTAAAATATGACATGGGGGCTTAATTACCACTAATATTGAGCAGTAACACTGAAGAAGCAACATGACCTATGAAAAGAGCTTGGGTTTGGAAGTCAGGAGGCTTGGGTTCAAATTCCATCTCATTAATTTACCTGCTGTTTGACTTTGGCCAAGTCACTTAGCTTCTCTTTGCCTCAGTTACCACATTAATGACTCTGTGGATGAGATTACTGTTCTCCTTCCTCTTAGACTGTGAGCCCCCTGTAGGACAGAGTCTGTGTATGATCTGCTTATAGTATATCTAACTCAGCACTTACTACAATGCTTGAGAGATTGTGTTTTACAAATAATATCAGTAGTAGTAGTAGTAGTAAAAATTAATTATCAATGTGCCAGTATGTTAAATCTATGAATGTATAATTGAGCTTGAACAAGAACAGTAGAACATTTATTAGTAGTAGTAGTAGTAATAATAATAATAATGATTGTGAATTTTGTCAAACACTTACTAGGTGCCTAGTACTGTATGAAACACTGAGGTAGATACAGCACATTCAGATCCTGTCTGCAGTCCTGCTAGGTAGGAAGGAGAACAGATGTTGAATCTCAATTTTACAGAAAAGAAAATTGAGGCACAGAGAAGTTAAGTGGCTTGCTGGGGGTCAAACACCAGGCAAGTGGCAGAGCTGGGATTAGAATCCAGGTCCTCTGACTCCCAGGACTATGCTCTTTCCACTAGGCCACATTTCTTTAACATTTATGAAGCTAGCTACTTGGATAGAAACATTTAGTCCAGGTCTGCAGACTAACATTTTCAAAATGGAGAAATACTCTCCATTTTTGCAAGCTCCTTGTCACTAGTTATTGCACAGCATTGGTCAAACCTGAGATGCTAGAAGTTGAGTGTGACTCCCAAATCTTGTAAGCACATACTATGTGCTTACACTGTTGCAAAAAACACAGAGAACAACAAAATGACTATGCTGTTTTCTTCAACCCCACAAAACTTTTAACATCATCACTTCATCCACATTCTCTTCACAGAAAAAAACTCCATAAAATTCTTAGACTCCATGATAGTGTGTCCAGCCTGAGGAAACTCTGAAAGTACAACCTTAAATGAAGTGACAGATCTGACGACCACTGAGAATTAACAGTGGCAGAACTAAGTGTGCATCCAAAAAGGTGAGGGATATTTTAATGACAGTCAATAGGCATTCCATGAGCCTAAGAGGCAGATCCTTGAAACGAGCCATTCTTTATGTGAACAAAACTTTGAAAGAAATACTGGTCAGATATCAGTCTTTTCTGCAAAAAATTTACCTATATATTACACTCATTTGAAGCAGAAATGTTACCTTACCTATAAATAATGATTTTTCTCCAAAGTTTGTTTTCCTTTCTATTATTGCTGGTCACCAGTCACTAAGGAAATTGGATAAAAGGAGGGTATTGAAAGTAAGGGAAAGTTTCAACTTTATTAGGTGTAAAAGAGCGTGCATACTGCTGATCTGGAACTCAACCCTTTGAGCACTTGATATTCACGCCACCCTCAGCCCTCCAGGATTTATGTACATATTTGTAATTTATTATGCATGGCTCAGTGGAAAGAGCATGGGATTGGGCGTCAGAGCTCTAATCCCAGCTCCCTCACATGTATGCTGTTTGACCTTGGGCAAGTCACTTAACTTCTCTGAGCCTGTTACCTTTTCTGTAAAATGGGGATTAAGACTGTGAGCCCAATGTGGGACAACATGATCACCTTGTATTCTCCCCAGCACTTAAAACAGTGCTTTTGCTTTGCACATAGTAAGTGTTTAACAAATGCCATCATTATTATTATTATTATTATTATTATTATTATTATGTATGTCTCCCCTTCTAGATTTTAAGTGTCTGAGGGCAGGAAATGTTTCTACTAAGTCAGTTGCATTGTACTCTCCCAAGTGCTTAGTATAGTGCTCTGCACAAAGTAAGCACTAAATAAATATGACTGATAAGTTAGCACTTAACAAGTACCATAATTATTATTATTATTTAAGCAATGTATGTCATGTGTATCCCTCTCTGCCTTCTACAATGTTCTCCTGATTTTACCATTCCTTTCTTTTTGAAACAGCTCGAAGTCCACCCATATTTAAGGCTCATAATTTGTGGTTAAAAGGCAGATGCATATAAATGCTACAGGCCTTTCTTCAAATTGGTCTTTAATTGGTATAATCACAAGCTTGAATTATGGGTTCCACTAAAGGAAAGGTAGTCTCTCTAGTTAACAGGATCTTTCTCTATCTGCTTTTTTATTAGAAAAAGCTCTAAAATAATAACTTTTTTTAGGAGCTAAACCAAAACCCATATGAAAAAAAGAGAATTTAATAGTAAACCACAGGCCATACCTAATTGCTAGGGGTATCTGCTGGGTTGACAAGATTCAAGATTTAGGGAATACATTGGGGAAAACTTGCAGGAAGGGAAGGGTTTGCTGGAGGATGTTCAGTTAGACTCAGAAGGACCTGGGTTCTAATACCAGATCTGCCACTTGTCTGCTGTGTGACCTTGGGCAAGGCACATAACTTCTCTGTGCTTGTTACCACAGCATTAAAAAATGGGGATTAGGGCTGTGAGCCCCCTGTGGGACATGGACTGTGTCAAACTTTATTAGCTTGTATCTACCCCAGTGCTTAGTACAATACCTGGCAGACAATTAACGCTTAACACAATACCATAAAAATATTATAGTTTTAGCACCCACTTGATGTGTGGCATTATGTGATAAGCACTTTATATAAACTGAGTCTAATTTCTCACTTCAAACTTTAACAAGTACTGTGTAATTCCAAACTCATGGGGAAGGAAATCTAGTCTCTATTGTTTTCCCAATGCAGGGGTGTGAAGTGAGAGTGTTCTACACAGTTAACCACTGGATAAATATGATTGAATGAATGAGATGAGGGGGTCAGGCAGAGAACATTTGCATAAATGTGTATTTAGCATATATACCTCAAATGTTCACTTTGAATTTAATTCCATGCTTTAACTTGGTCCACCTGTCACTCTGCCTTTGAAACAAATAGCTAAAAATGCTACAAATTTTATGTCATCTGTCATAATTTGACATTTCATGGGACTGTCCAGTGGGCTAAAAGTTTCTAAGAAAATTTGGCTTAAAAAGAGTGGTTTCCAATTGTACTTCCAAAAACCCTTTGGCATTTGACTAAAATCTATTCATCTAAGTTTTCTTTCTCCCATTGGATTACACTAATCTTTCTTTCCTGTCCTAATCATTTTTATTCCTGTCTTTTTCTACAATGCCAAATTCAAATAACTTCTAGTCCTGTCCCTTTCCCTCCAAATATCATCACCAGTTCCTACTCCTTCCCTTCTTCTCTCTTTGAAGTTACTGATGTTTTTATTCTTCAAGTCCAAAGCCATTATGTATTCTCTGTTAGAGGGACAAACTGACTTTAACCATATTCATAAAACTTGGTTTTCACTCTAAGTTCAGAAAGCAATTTCTTAATAAGAAACATATCTATCTTTATCTGAATGACTTCTTTACTCTACAAGCAGCAGAAAATAAGTTTTTCACTAAATAAGCCCTCCTGGGACCAATTAGATATCCCTAGGAAATAAGCCAGGGCTGCAGTGATATTTTCAGGACCTTTCTACTAGAAATTAATAAACCTACCAACTCTTTTGTTTGTACTCTCCCAAATGCCTAGTACAATGCTCTGCACACAAAATTTACTGAGGGTTACTGTATGCAGAGCACTGTACTGAGCATCTGGGAGAGTACAATATCCATATGACTTCTTAAACACTTATATTAGCACCACCTCCAAGCCATATTCAGCATCAAATGGCAGTCAGCTTCACTGGCATTGAGACAAAGCTTAACCCACTTACCTATGAATAAGATCTTACCATCAAATTTCCAATATGAAGGACAGCTCTTTCAATATAGAGTTATCTATCCCAGAGTTCAACTGAAGTACTGTTGTTTCTACCTTCTGTGGATTGAAACCCTTTGTGAGAACCCTTTGCACTTAGACTGTACACTCATTTCTAGACTGTAAGCTTTTTATGGTTCGGGAATGTGTCGACCAACTCTGTTTTATTGTACTCTCCCAAATGCTTAATACAGTTCTAGGCACAGAGTAAGCATTCAGTAAATACCACTGATAGATTGAGAATAGTCACTATTTTGGAAAAGTGATACACCACTCAATGTTCATGTATCTCAATCTATTTTACTAAGAGTTGTAGATCACTCAACATAGACTGGGGATGAAGGCAAATGCTTCAAGAAAAATTTGGACCAGAATAACTTTGTCACACATGACAGTTACAGCCCGTTTAATGACCATTTTATGAAAGGAAATTAATTTGAGTATGTTTAGGTCTACAGTCCCCTGGAATATAAAATAAAACCCAATACAAAGCTGGGCAACTTTGGCATTGTATTCATCCCTTTCATAGCTATGGTGTCACCTTAAAAGTAAGAAAAAAGTTCCTCCAAGGAAAATATCCAACGATAAAGAAGTTTAGTTCATTCAAAAGATTAGCTAATTTTTCTCCTCTTCAAATCTGAATATTTAACACAGAACAGAAAATCCTTCCTATTTTTCAGCCGGAATAACAGCAGTTTCTGTTTCTAACCTGAGAAGAATGTGGTTGGGATTGAAAAGCACCCCTGTCCTATTGTTAGACTCCCCCAGCACTGATCCCCGCTTTTAACATCATAATGAAGGATGCTCTTTAGTGGATTATCTTGAGAAGGGATTAACTCCTTCAAGACTTCTTAGAAGGCAAGGTGTTTTGAGCCCTAAATACACACCAATTGCCTGCTTAACTTTTCATCTTATTTTGAAAACTGCCCAGCTGGAATTCAAATTCTTTTCCATAGAGCTGAATTTTATTAGTGGCAAAGTTTGGGCTGGTGGCAGCAGATGCTAAATATAAGCACTGTTCTTTTAATCTTGTGAGGCCAAATGTTTCAGATATTTTACTCAGACAGGCATGGCAGATTAAGACTCAATCAGAACTTTGCAACAAACTGGGCAACTGCTTACATGCATTCCCCATCTCCCAGCCTATGATTCAGACTTTTGGACTAAACTTTTACTGAAAGAATCCTTAAACACCCTTTAATGTGGATTAAAGTGAGTCACTGGTATGTATTTATCTAGATGAATATATGTGAATATATACATATATACATACATATTTATACATATGGCTATTGCACTTTGACTTTTAACATCATTATCAGCATTGTTTTATGACACATCTTATGAAGAATACAAATGCTTCATATTTAAAACACACATTGAAAGGAGGACTAATTGCTCTATAAATTATAATCAAGTGGCTTCTTCAACTTTTGCTTCTTTATCTTAATAACCATACATTTCTTCCTGCCTAATTTATTGAAACTAAAATTGTGCATTTGTTCTGTGGTCATTTTACCCCTTATCTAACCTTGCTTCATAATATTAACCCACTCTATTGTATCATCATCTGATATGCTGAGAAACTAGGTAGACTGCAAAACTCTTCCTGCTTAGTTTATCACTTTAATGTTCAATTCAAAGTTCATTTCTACATATAATACAATAGAACTTTTTTTAGTATGAGTAATTTTTCCCACTGAAAATATTGTATTTTAAAGCTGCTCAATAATTCTTCTTGTAACTCTAAAAGCGGAAAACTATTTTTATAAAAAGCATGGAAAAATACTTTCTTCTAAGGCTTTTTTCCTATAATTCTTTTTTTAGCTGACATTGCTCCCATGAAATGGTAATGTGCATCCCCCACATTCTAAAAAACAGACTCCATAAAATAAATAGAATACCTTTCCCAATCTATTAAAAATAAACGTTTTTGTTTTTTTACATGACAACAGAAAACTGCATGCAGGGCTGGCAAAATTTCTTAATTTTAACAAACTGAGAGGCCCCAGGTGCGCTTTTATTGTGAACTAAATGAAATGCCCTCTTATTCATTTTTTTCAATAATAACTGTATTCTACAGACTATGCTTTAATTGTAAATAATCCTCCACATTCTTTCAATGTAAACTCTTTAAGGAGTCATGAATTTTATTTATACTCTCTCACTCTTTGAGAGTCTTTTGTTTATTTGCTGTTTCGTTCTTTGTGAAATAACACTCCCAGAGGAAAATCCCCCTCTCTGCTTAAGGAATTAGCCCAGAGACAAAAGCAGAGAATTCTTTAAGCCTTGTTTTGTGCTAAGAGAAATGTTTGACATTTCTGTGGAGAGGTGTTTAGTTTGGATTCATTAGGTCTTAGGGACTCTTTTCTCTTCTTTGGCCTTTCAGTTTCTGTCACTGTTTTTTTTCTGTGTTTGGTAGACTGAAGAGAATTTGCCAGTGCGTAATTAGGTTTCCTACATTTGAATAGAAAAAAATTCAGTTGTGTTTTAAATGGGTAGCCCAAGTATTCCCCTCTCTCAGCAGGCACGAACCTGAATCTTCCCTTCTGATGCCTATTGGATTGGAGGAAAGGGTTGCAGATGGAAGAGGAAAAATCACTTTTCAGAGGTTATATAATGCTTGTAATAAACATCTCTAGTAGTCATTCTTTAAAGGTAGACACCATACATCTACTCCCACAGTTACATGTATAAGGAGAAGTACCTTAACTTTAAGTTATAGTTGATGTTTGATGCAAAAAAAAGAAGTTTATGTCTTTAAAAGAAAGAGCATATTAAATGTAGACTGAAATTTATTTGGCTTGCCTCTACCTCTCCCTTTATTTTCACTTCTTTTGGACAACTAAGATGTATTTCCAGAGCTCTTGGACTGCCTGCTGCCCAATATTTGATTGAATACCTTTGCGGGTCCCAAAATCTGAATAGATTTTTATCACAATAATATTTAATTATACTTATTGGGTGTTTAATCAATCAATCAATGGCATTTATTGATTGATTACAGTGCAGAGCACTGTACTAAGCACTTGGGAGAATAAAATACAATAGAATTAGCAGACAAGGTCCCTGTCCACAATGAGATTACAGTCTAGAGGAGGAAATGAACTTTAATTATTTTACAATTATCACTGCAAAGGTAGGATAGCACCAGGGAGAAAACATAGTATTTGACCAGCTAAGGACAATTTTTTTTGGAATTTACATTTGGTTTTGCTTTAGTTTCTGTTGTTTCCATTAAACTGTGGGATGTTAATCTACTAAACCATCTAAGTGAGTTTAGTTGATCCTTCCTATTTTAACTACATGCTCACTCTGCGTTATGACTACCCCACAGTATGTACAAGCTAAAAATATGCCTAACACTATTTGCTGACTTATTTCAACACATTCAAATTCTGGCCCAACATTACATCCAATCACTGCAGACAAGTCAATGTTCTCCCCACACTCATCGACCATCTCCTGTTCACTCCCTGAACTCATCCTTCCTGTCTCCTCAATTCTTTTATGTGCCCCTGGTTCCAGTATTTCTTTTTCTTGCTTTGAACTTTAATCATGGCAACAGTGCCTCTGCCAAAGCCAAATAAATGGGCATGAGGATGGAACAAATTGAGATGAGGTTCGGCGATTGTGGCCTTAGAAGTCGTAACTTGTACTTTGCTATTACTCTTTATGGTTGGTTTTCCACTTAATAATAAAAATAGTAATAATAGAGATATTTTTAAGCACTTACCATGTGTCAAGCACTGTTATAAGCACCGGGAAAACTATAAGATAATCAGGTGAGATGGGAGTCCCTTTCCCACTCAGGGTTCAGTCTAAATAAGAGAGAAAACAGGTATTGAATCCCCATTTTACAGGTGAAGTAACTGAGGCCCATAGAAGTAAAGTGAATTACCCAAGGTCATAAGGCAGGCACATGGTGGAACCAGGATTAGAACCTAAGTCCTCTGACTCCCAGATCCATGATCTTTCCATTAGGCCATGCTATTCTTCATGCTTCTTCAAAGAGCTAAAAATGTTCCAATCTGCACCTTGGAAAAATTCAGAGATTAGTGAGTGTCAGCTATTAAGGCTGTGCAAGTCACTTTTCAACTAAATCCCAACTGACACTCCAAAGCTTTGCATCCAGAGCCCAGTGGCCTATGACTTGGAGCTTCAGAAATATATGAAACATACCCCAAGGCTACTGCAGAGTCTTATGTTATACATTCATCCCATTCCTTAGAGTATGTCGAATTTAATAGGGCTACAAAGGAGCCCTCCCTACTAACATCCTTATTGGAAAGAGACTGGCAATTACCCTGTGTTCGATCTGATCAGGAAAATCTTTTTCCAAAGCCAAAAGCCAGAAGAAAAACTGGTGGACAGCAGAATATCCATAACATCCATCTGGATGTCTGCCCACCATCTAAAACTCAACATGTCCAAGACTGAACTCCTTATCTTCCCTCCCAAACCCTGTCCTCTCCCTACCTTTCCCATCACTGTATACAGCACTACCATTCTTCCCGTCTCACAAGCCCACAACTTTGGTGTCATCCTTGATTCTGCTCTCTCATTCACCCCACACATCCAATCCGTCACCAAAACCTGCCAGTCTCACCTCCACAGCTTCACCAAGATCAGCCCTTTCCTCTCCATTCAAACCGCTACCTTGCTGGTTCAACCTCTCATTTTATCCTGACTGGATTACTGCATTAGCCTCCTTTCTGATCTCCTATCCTCTTTGTCTCTTCCTGCTTCAGTCTATACCTCACTCTGCTGACCAGATTATCTTTGTACAGAAATGCTCTGGGCAGGTCACTCCTGTCCTCAAAAATCTCCAGTGGTTATCTATCAACCTTCAAATCAAGCAAAAACTCCTCACTCTCAGCTTCAAAGCTATCACCTCACCCCCTCATACCTCACCTCCCTTCTCTCATTCTACAGCCCAGCATGCACACTTCATTCCTCTGCCACTAACCTCCTCACTGTGCCTCATTCTCACCTGTCCTGCCGTTGACCCCTGGCCCATATCCTACCTCTGGCCTGGAATGCCCTCCTTCCGCACATCCACCAAACTAGCTTTCTTCCTCCCTTCAAAGCCCCACTGAGAGTTCACCTCCTCCAAGAGGCCTTCACAGACTGATCACCCCTTTTTCCTCTCCTCCTCCTTCTCCCCTCCCCATCGTCACCCCTCCCCCCGACCTTTTCCTCTCCCCACAGCACTTGTATATATTTCTACATATTTATTACTCTATTTTATTTGTACATACTCACTATATTTTATTAATGATGTGTATATAGCTATAATTCTATTTATTCTGATAATGTTATTATGTTGCCAATTTGTACTTCCCAAGCGCTTAGTACAGTGCTCTGCACATAGTAAGCGCTCAATAAATACGATTGATGATGATGATGATGATGATGATGATAATGTTGACACCTGTCTACTTGTTTTGTTTTGTTGTCTGTCTCCCCTTTCTAGACTGTGAGCCCGTTGTTGGGTAGGGACCATCGCCATGTTGCCAATTGGTACTTTTCAAGCACTTAGTACAGTGCTCTGCACCCAGTAAGCACTCAATAAATATGATTGAATGAATGAATGAATGAACAAAATAGCAAGAGGTTGTATTCAGCTCAAAATTGTTCAATTGCAAACTGCCTCCAAATCCCAAATTCATCATGACTGAAATTATGAAGAATCTGTTCATACTTGATTCTTGTTTCAGTAAGCGCTCAATAAATACGATTGAATGCATGAATGAATGAATGAATGAAAAGTGTGATAGACCTTTCTTCTCTACTCTTTACTCTCTCCTGAAGGGCCTGTTTGGACAGTAAGCAAGTGTAGAAGTTGCCTCAGGGTGCACTGTCATGGGACAGAGGGGTGTCAGCAATTAAAAATGTAAAAACACCCATGTCCACATCAGAAATGGCAGCTGTATGAAGAGGGATCTTGGAGGAGAGAATAATAATGACAGTAATAATAATAATAATAACTATCATTGTTATTAATAAGGAAAATAATGATATAATTTGTTAAACAATTGCTATATGTCAAGCACTATACCGAGCGCCAGGGTAGAGACAAGATAATCAGGTCTTGAAGGAGAAAATAAAAATGATAATTAGGATAATAATAATAATAATCAATAATAACAAGAAAAATATTGGAACTTGTTAAGCACTTATTATATGCCAAGCACTGTGTCAAGTGCTGGAATAGACACAAGATAATCAGGTCAGGCACATCCCTGTCCCACATGGAGCTCACTGTTTAAGATGGAAGAAGAACAGGTATTCAGTCCCCATTTTACAGATTAAGAAACTGAGGGGCAAAGAAGTTAGTGACTGGCCTAAGGTGACCCTGCAGGTAAGTGGTGGAACCAGAATTAGAACCCATGTCATCTGACTCCCAGGCCCGTGCTTTTTCCACTAAGCCACGAGGCCACATGACTTCCCAAGTGTTTAGAGCAAAGTGGGTTAAGGAGCAACTTCCCCACAGAGAAACATTCTTGGTCCAAAGATTTCCAAATAATATCATACAGAATAGGACTAGCCAATTTTTACCCCACTTATATTGACCGGATGTCTAAATTTGGTCCTTCCTACCTGTTAATCCACATATTCAAATGTATGAGTAAAATTTATACAAATGTCAAAAGCCAACCTGAAATCCCCCACAATTCACAGCCTCTTTTCAAGAGAAGAAAAATACAGGAAGGAATAGAGGACGAAAGGACTGATTTATGAAGCATGATTATAAAAATTAAATGCAGTATATAAGAATAAGGGAGATGTGACAACTACAAAAGAGTGTTTGAAACTGTTTAGACCAGTGTCAGTGGCCTTATGATACAGCTAAGAAACTGAGAAATTAAAATGAGGAAAAGAAAAATGCTTTTCCATACAGGGAAGAAATCTAATTGCCTGAGATATAAGACAATGCATGAGACATAACAAATTCTAAGCTATACTTTAAAGCATTTTATGTTGTAGAGAATGATTTTGCACAGTCCAAATGGATTTAAATAATATAACAGACTCTTAATACCCTAATTTATATTATGAATAATTTCAGTTATAAATATGCAAAATATAATTCACCATTTTTAAAACCTTTAGCTGGTGGAAAGTGATGGGAGAGGGAAAAGTTTGAGTGTTCTTTTGAGTCCTAAAGAAAGATGGCATTTTTTTACCAATCAAGACCATCAGCCATTCAACACTGAAATCAAATAAATGGCTTCAAGTGACTGAAAAATAAAATGAATAGGACTCCTTATTTCACTTTGAAGAGCAAAGGATGACAAAGGTAGGTTTTAAAATATGCAAAGTTTGAATTCTTTCTCAGTCCTCAAACTCTCTCTCCCTTCACATCTGACTGTCCACCTCTCTCACCACCTTTGAAACCTTCCTAAAATCACAACTCTTCCAAGAGGCCCTCCCTAACTAAGCACTCATTTTCCCTACCCACCCGACCTCTTTGTCTACTAGGCCCTTAGGTGTACTTCATAAGCACTTCAATGCTTTCCTGCAACCCCACAGCAATTATGCACAAAGCTTTGGACTTTATTTCCCCTATCTGTAATTTATTTTAATGTCTACCTTTCCCTTTGGAAGGTAAGCTTTTTTTGGACAGGGATCATATTCACCAACTCTATTTTATTACACTTTCCCAAGTGCTTAGTACAGTTGTTCTGCATACAATAAGCTATCAATAAATACCACTGATCTATTGATTGTTGTAGGTCAAGTAGAGGCAACTCCACAGAACTATTTTAACTCTTGGACATCTTGAATTTTTTTGGTACAACTTGCAGGATACATTATGATCATCTGATAATCTTCCTGGTGGAACAACTGAAAGACTACCTTAGCCAGACATACATAAAGTTAATATTTATTAGTATTTAAGTACTGAAAAGCAATATCAGTTTTACAGATTACACTATGAAAATATATATTCTCCTTTAGTTACTAAATGCTAAGGCCATGACTACAAGATGGTAGATACACATTTTGGAATGGAATAACCTGGGCATAATGTGGTAAATAGGGTTGAGCAAACTAACTCCCTCCCATCAGCCTGGGAGTCCCAAATTGACCCAAAGTCATGGACACATCTATCCCAGAATACCCCACCTCCAGCTGCAATCATCCTGGTAGTTTATCCATAGTATTTTCTTGATAAAGATATGGAAGTGGTTTACCACTGCCTTCTTCCATGCGGTAAACTTGAGTCTCCTCCCTCAACTCTCTCTCATGCCGCTGCTGCCCAGCACGGGTGAATTTTGACCCATAGCAGATTGCCTTCCACTGGCTAGCCACTGCCCAAGCTAGGAATTGAATGGCTATGCCTCTGCTTGACTCTCCCTCCCGTAGCCATGAGTGGTAGAGTGCTGATAGATTCTGAGAGGGGTGAGACAGTGCTTCATAACATAAAAGGGCTGTGGCCCAGTCCCATTAGGACTAGCTCTTTAAGGGAGGTGACTGTATTTTCTTAATTCCATTTGATGTTCCCAATGGACTACACACAGTACACACTAATAAATTCTGATGAGGTTGAAGATGAATGATGAACTTCCACACAAATTATGGCTCTTTTAATTTCCTGAACACATATTGTGTTATAATCAATCAGTAGTATGTTTTGAGCACCTAATGTATGCAGAGAAGAGCACTTTATTAAGGATTTGGGAGATTACAATAGAGATAATAGACATAATTCCTGCCCTCAAGTAGATTAAATGTGTGGATGTTAATAACTGTTTTAACTGATTTTATGCCCACATACATATGATATATGTGTGTATCCACATATGTATGTAAAATTGCACATCTGCATAGAACAAGCTGTAGATGTTTAAAATTACAATAAATGTAGCATATACTTTTAACATATTTTATTCTCCCAAATTTAACAAATTCTAAAGTACATAGCTTAGAGAAGAGTTTCTATGTTTATACTTCAAGTCACTGTCTCATCAGCAACTCTTTACTTAGATATAGTCCCTTTAAGATATTGCAACTATTTAAAACCAAATGTGGCTCTATTTTTTTAGATCATCATGTAAACACACTTCTTATCTTCTAAACAAAAAAGCTACTATCTCTGCATTCCTATTATTTGTTAATTACTCTGCAGATAGCAATATTAAATAAACAGGATCTTTTAACTTCTTAATAAAGAAAAATTGTTTTCTTCAGCCCACCATAAAAATGTGACATTATTTCTGATTAAAGGATTTGTAGACATTATTCAAATCAACATTCCTTTTAGGACAGTAAGATTCCTTTATAATGACCAAACCATGCCCCATCCTCCTTCACATGCTTGTAGATAAGACAAGATGACTTACAGCATTAAAGACACTAATGTGATTATGTCCCATATTTTCAGTTGATTTCCCTAACCACGCTTGCCTCTGTGTGAGGTCTAAGATGCTCTGGTCTATTTTAGAAGAAAAACATGTGTAATTTCCATAGGGGACTGCAGAAGCTAAAAAAGAGATGTGGTTTTTTTGAGAACCTGTAGCAAAATAATTTCCTTAAAAATCCTTCCCAATCTGAATTGATTCTTCCAAAAGCTTTTTTAATTTACACCTTTCATTGCTGTATGATATGATATTTAATATAAATGAGTACACTTTTAATGATATATTTTCAAACAACTCAGTTGTTCCCATTTTCTTCCATATAGAAGCTCCTATTTTTCATTCAAACTTTGTAGAGGGTTATTTTGGGGGGTTTTTGTATTATTTTACCTTGAATAAAATGTAGAAATCAAATGTTTTGTTTACAGAAGCAAACTGGAAGGTTTGATTCGTTATTAACAAAACAAAAGCACTGTATAATGGACCAATTTTCCATATTTGGTGTCAATTATAAGTGTTCATTTTCAGATATTGCTTCAGATGTGATCATCATCTCTGTTATTTTTTGTTCCTACAAAATAAAGACTTTTTTCTTAAGTTGGCTGTCACTTTTGAAATGGAAAACATGATGAATTATGGCACATTTGCCTTGCTATGCTTTATCAAGCTCATTAGAGATGATGCATGATCTGAATTCTACAGAAGGGAAAAAACACACACACACACACACACACACACACACGAGGCTTCTCTTCCTTATCCTCCATATCTACTTCTGAAATCTTGCTAGTTTACTTGGCGTTTAAACTGACCACCTATTATTGAACAAATCATCCTGTCTGAGCAACTCATGTTTTTTCTCCAGTTCAGACAATGACTTGAGCTGTAAGTTCTCTAAGGATGATGTCATCTACCAGCTTGGAAAGTTGTTTTAAATGTTTCTTTCTAAATTTCTTTTGTCATGATATGCAAATAAACAACTTTACATTCCTCTGCAGAGTGGTTGACAAAGGTTGTCTATTTTAAAATAGTATTTTATGGGGAAATATTCACAGACGGCAACACATGTTCCAGATCCTACAGTTAGCCTCTATTTATGCATCTGACTTCCATCCATAAATTAAACTATTCTATTTCTGCCTGAGACCCAGAAGCTTTATTGAATATTCATATTTTAAAGAAAATTAAATTTATTTAAGGAACTTCAGAAGTAAAGTGTGTTGATGCCAGAGAGATTTTTGAAGCATCATAGAAATATGAATACATGGCAAGCAGTTTCTAAAATTCAATTTTTTCCCTTCTCTTCATCTATTTCTAAATCAGATTTGAATTTGGAGCTCAAAAAACTGTCAACTCTTTGCATGGAATGAAATTTCCTCCCAACTTTTTTTAATATTCTTCACTTTAAAACCTTCAAAACTAGTAATCATTGTGGCATATGTTAAGTGCCTACTAAATGTCAAGCACTTTACTAAGTGCTGGGGTAGATACAGGATAATCAGGTCCCACCTGGGGATCAAAGAGTAAGTAGGAGGGAAAATAGATATTACCCATTTTGCAGATGAGGGAACTGAGGCACAGAGAAGTTAACTGATTTGCACAACATCACACAACATGTAAGTGGCAGAGCTGTTATTAGAACACAGGCCTTTAACTCCTGGGTGTCTCACACCATAAATGACAGACAGGCCTCAGTCCAGTTGCAAAGACTGACTTTGCAGGGAATTGGCTATTGAGCTTATGGTTTTCCCAGCACTTTACAAACTCTCCTGTTCCTACCTGTATTCCCTCTGGGGTCTGGGGAACAGTTAGTGAGTAATTAGTGATTGCTGAATAGTGCTAATTTAGAAAAAAATGTTGACCTATTGGCTGAATAATAATTGCAGTATTCATTAAGCAGTCACTCCATGCCAGCACTGTGTTAAACACTAGGATACAAGAGAATTAGTTCTGATGCAGTCCTTTGTCCTATCTGGAGCCCACAGCCTAAGATGGAGGAAGAGTAGTTATTTTTACAGATGAGGAAGCTGAAGTCTAAAGAGGTTAAATGACTTGACCAAGATCACACAGCAGTTAAATGACAGAAGATGGACCAGAACCCAGGTCTCCTGACTCCTATTCCTATGCTCCTTCCACTGGGAAGTTTTAAACCTTTAGATTCACATTTTGCTAGGGCACAAGTATCCCTAATCAACAAAGTTCCCTGTCTTGTGCAGCAAATTAGAACAAACTGTTTTGAATTCTATAGCACTAACAAGATTTCAGGTTGACATCTGGCCTGGATTAGCTTCTCTGGTCTCATCATAACACAGGACTGGACTCCATGTGTTCCCAGCTCTCATAAAGCTTTCACAATTTCATTGCTCTTGAACAATACATCTGTGAGGTCATAAAACCATGCATCATATTGAAAAATAAAACAGAGCATTTCTTAGGCCATTCTGCACTTCTGAGATAGAGAATTACAGCAATTACCTAGATTATTTGTTTTTAAAACCTACTTCTTTCATCTGGATATTGTATATGAAAATTTTTGAACATATGAATTATGGAAATAATGACCTCAATTCACTAGTGGATGGTATATATGATGTGAGTGTCTTAATTCAAACAGAAAAATAAGGAATTTGTGGCCTTTCATGATGGCCAATTGGGGCATAGCAATCAATCAATCATTGGTATTTTTTGAGTGCTTACTGCTTGCAGATTTCTTTACTAAGCACTTGGGAGAGTACAATATAACAGACTTGGTAGACACATTCCCTGACCACATTGAGTTTACAGTCTAGAGATGGAGACAGGCATTAATATAAATAAATAATGTATAGATATGAACATAAGTACTTTGGGGTTGAGAGTGGGTCAAATACTAAAATGGCACAGAGCTTACAGTCTAGAGAGGGAGACAGACATTAATATGAATAAATAATTAATTTATAATATATAAATATATATACATAAATGCTGTGGGGTTGGATGTTAGGAGAATATCAATTGTTCCAAGGTCACAGATTGAGGTGCAAGGATGATACAGAAGGGAGAGTGAGCTAGGAAAAAGAGGGCTTAACTGGGGAAGGCCTCTTGGAGGAGATGTGACCTTAGTATTGTTTTGAAGGTGGAGATAGTGGTCGTATGGCATAGATAGACAGGGAGGATATTCCAGGCTAAGGAGAGGATATGAGATAGGGGTCAGTGGCAAGATAGATGAGATCAGGGCACAGTAAGTAAGCTGGTGCTAAAAGAGCAGAATGTATGGGGCTGGGCTGTAGTAGGAGATTAGTTAGGTTAGGTAGGGTATGACAAGTAGATAGAGTGCAAAGCCAAAGATAAGGAGTTTCTGTTTGAATTTGGTGTGAAATAGACCCCATGATCTCCTCAAGAACTGCCATGGCACTTAAAGAAAAAAAAACCTTTGTCCCTTTACCTCATTTTTATTTAATCAGAATGTAAAACTAAAAAGAAACTTGGCTCATGTTCCCAAAAGAGGCTACCACAAATAATGAGTATGATTATGTTAGGCAAGAGAAGAACATAGGGGCAAGAACTCTCTGATTTAAAATATTATCTAGGTCATGTGCTTCTATGTCTCTTAGTTATTCTGTCATCTCAGTGATAGCAGTTTCAGAACAGTGAAAACAATGTATACCTGAGGAAGCACCCAGAACTAGACCAGCCTGGAAACCCTCCTCTAGAAACAGATTAGCCCAGAGGATTTCAAGTATTTTTGGCCTCCAGCCTATCATTTCTCTGGGTCACTGCTTCAGGGATAATCCTCAAAGTCCAGGAAAGTTATTAATGAGGTAAGGAGAGAGCAGCAGGGCTTCTAACACCTCAGAATGAGCCATCACTTCACTGAACTCCCCAGCCAATGAGAGGTGTGCAAGAGCCAATTCTGCCATTAAAACATGAAGAATCGATTATTTTCCTTTTTCTCTTTCACAACTCACCATATGGTTGGTTCAGTTGAGTATGCCTCTTACAGTCCACTGATAAAAGATGCCGTGCTCATGATCATTAAAATCATCCCCAGTGTCTCACTCCCAACCTCAGAGGCAACACAAAGGGAGAGAGAAGAGCGGGCTTTCTTGGAAGAACATCAGGATGCCTGGTGTACTTTTACTGGGGATAGAGAGAGTAGCCCAGATTGCCCTTTTGCAGACACGTTTCATGTGGAGAAAGCATGTGAAAGTGGTTCCTGGTGTGCCCAGCCCAGTAAGAGCTGTGCTTGGTTTGTGGAGCAATTTGATTGCCTGCTGCATCGATGAAGGAGGAATGTTGTAGTCCCCCCCACCAGGGAGGCTGCCATGGATACACGAGTCTTTGGGGGATAAGCATTCATTCTTTAAAGGGAGAAGCATCCGCTGAATTATTGCCCAGGCTCCAAAGCACTTTGTAACCTTCCCCCTTCTAGATGGTGAGCCCGTTGTTGGGTAGGGATTGTCTCTATTGCTGAATTGTACTTTCCAAGTGCTTAGTACAGGGCTCTGCACACAGTAAGTGCTCAATAAATACAATTGAATGAATAATGTTCTGACAGGATTAATATTGTTCACTCTTCTCCCCACAGTGTAATGAATTTGCATCTACTGGGGCCATTAAGTATGCATGGTCTTTACTGCAGGAAACCATTCTATCTTTACAGCAAAGGTGGACTGGGGGACCACTAATGAAATTTAATAATGAATAATTGGTCTTGTAGCCTGCATATAGTAAGTACTGATTTCCTGAACACTTTCGTGAACATTCTTCAAAGAAATTAAGACATGTATTATGTAATACTTCAAATTGCACACATTCTGAATCCAGGAAAAACATATTGCTTATTCTGGTGTGCAATGCTGATGTCATTTTATGACAACAGTTTGATCACCTTTTATGAACAGGCACCTCGTTATTAATACTAGGATTCTATGTTCATGTCAAGTAATGGTCATGATAGAGAGTCTTTTGGAGCTCCACACTGATGAGCTACAAGTTCCCCCACACTACCCCAGTAGTTTGCTCCCACCATCCTTTTACATTTAGATTTTGACATTTTGACATTTCGTAGAGAGGCGGTACCCCCGACACAGAGATCACCCACTCTCTTGACCCTACAACCCCTTCTCCATCCCTGTTTTCTCACCCCCACAATCCTTCACAGGAGGTCCTCCTGACCTTCTCCTCCTTCCCCATGCTAATGGGCTCTGAGTCTACCCTGTGTAGCTGGGTAAGTAGCTGGGTGTGTAGCTGCTCTCCCAGCACAGAGTCCCATTCAGCAACTCTCCCCATGTCCTAGGCTTGGGGAGTTAGTTGCCAACAACTACTCTTGGTGGTCCCCACCCAGCCACTGGAGCTTCTGGAGAAGCAGTGTAGTCTAGTGGAAAGAGCACAGGCCTGGGAGTCAGAGGACCTGGTTTCCAATCCTGGCTCTGCCCAATACTTGCTGTGTGACTTTGAGCAAGACATTTAACTTTTCCATGCCTCAATTTTCCTGTTCTGCCTCCTACATAGATTGTGAGTCCCATATGGGACAAGGACTGTGTCCAATCTAATGCACTTGAATCTACCACAGTGCTTAGAATAGTGTTTGACACATAGTAAGCACTTAAGAAAGCACACAATAAATACCACTGGTTGATTGATTATTATCATTATTGTTATTGCGGCATCTCCAAAAGGCCTAGGAAACGTTTGGGTTTCAGCTAACCAATCCTTTACTCCAAAAGCAAGATGTTGATAATTGGAGTGAAATTCTATGCCATCCCCTCACCGAAAAATGAGTCTGTTCAAATTAGCAGTTAGGTATTCTCTTTGATCATAAACTGATAACTAGTACTTACTTGGTTAAAGATTACAATAGCAGTGGTAGTTGTACAACAGTTCTAAAATTAGATGCAGGAATAAATACCTATCCCAGACTTTGTATGTGTTTTTAACTTACACCCAAGGTTTCCTCTGAGACACATTATACCTAACACACTTACCTTGGCATCTTCTCTGTGGGCACACTACCCACAGATAATTCCCTCTGGTGAAACTCAGCCTTTCTAAAAACACCAGCCACCCAAGACTTTTCCTGCTGGGCATCTGTCGGAGACTGACCTCTCTTTGTGGCTTCAGGGTTTTACCTATCCCTCAAGCCCCCTAAATCCTCATCTGTGATACAGCGATGTAACCAGATTAGGTATTGACATTCTCTGAAGAACAGCTTTTCCCCAGTGATGGGGTGGTCCTGAGGAGTAAGCAGTTTCCAGATCTGGAGCTCCATGAAGATATATAACAAGCTTAAATTTATCTCTATTTTTGTGGAATGAATAGAATAAACTTGTGGGCCTTGTGCTGCTTCTGGGCCTCATCTCCATTCCCTACCCACCTCCTCCCCATACCTTGGAAGAAATGCAAAAAGTGAAGTTGTGCACTAATCTTTCTTTCTTTTTTTCTCTTTCATTGTAGTTCTCTGTCTAATCATGACAGACTTTCTGGGAACTGAAAATACTTTTTCACAATCAAATCCTCAACACAGGCTACTGTTTCTTCAAAAATAGATTGTCTTTGACTTAAGAGAGACCCAGAATGAAGCCCTCTGTAGAAGACCAATACTAGAATGTGTTCTACAATATCGGTATAGATCTAGAAAGTTTGTAACTATAACTTGCCTACGTTGTATGGTGAATAGTTCAGGCATACCCCCAAATAACTTGGCTTCCGGCTTGCTAAACACAAAACAGAAGCTGAAACACCTGTGTCCCAGGTATGCATAGCAATAGACCAACATGCCAAGACTGAACCATCTGAAAAAATAAACTCTCTAAAACTCCAACTGCTTGATTACAGAATCATAGAAGACATATCAGCTAAAGAGAGTCCCTATTCCACCAAAAATAAGCCTTTATTTGTTTTACCCAGAGGCATTTTATCTATTTTCTGAAGATCCCCTTTTCTCCTTTACCTCTCAGATTTCTCTTTCTTTGTCCTCCATCAAGTTAGAGACACTGATGAAACAAGTAGTCAACTGCAATGGAAATATAAAATTATATTTATTTATGTTTCTGTTACTAAAATATTTATCCTTTTATCAGTCTCTGTAGATTTCTTCCTCTCTCTTCACTTAGAGAGGTCAAAGATGCAGACTTGACTTGGAAATGATTTTCTGTTCTCATACTGCTGCTTCTCTCATCTTAGAGAAGCAGTGTGGCTCAGTGGAAAGAGCATGGTCTTGGGAACCAGAGGTCATGGGCTCTAGTCCCAGCTCTGCCACTTTGGGCAAGCCACTTAACTCCTCTGAGCCTCAGTTACCTCATTTGTAAAATGGGGATTAAAACTGTGAGCCCCACGTGGGACAACCTGATCACCTTGTATCACCCCCAGTGCTTAGAACAGTGCTTCGCACATAGTAAATGCTTAACAAATGCCATCATTATCATCATTATTATTACTATACCAGATTAACATTTGATTCATGATGAAGTAACTTGGAAAATTTATCTTTCCAGTAACTCAGTTTCCCCATTCAAAAGGGAGTTGGGGTTGATGTTAGAAGAGTGGTCCTTATACAAGCATGATAGTGCTTCATTTCAGCAGAGTACTTGGAAAATACAAAGCACTCTCCAAATATTAAGTGTACTTGATCACTCCTCATGTCTGCCCAGACTCCAGGGATTAATGCTGAACTATAATTTTTGCAGTTCTGCCTGTAATAATATTTTTAATGTATTACCAAGGCCCAGATTCATACTGCTGCTCTAATTAAGCCCATAGTACTAATTATTCTTCATGTAGGTACGTTCTGGTTAGAACATTTCAAATGGATATTCCTAACTAAGGAGCCTATAAATGAGGGTTAGTGGAAGTGCAGTTGAAGGCAGGGAGAGTTGTAGCATTATTTTCCTCAGAAATATTTAAAAATAGGACAATCATCTATCACTTTTGAGTGATCTAACTAGAGTCGACCTATAGTTTAATGTTAAAGAATTATATTTCTTGTTTACCATGACTAAGGCCACATTTCCTCCAATCGACCACACCTCTGCATCAACTATGCGCTTGGCTATGCACCCATTTAGGCACTTTGATACTCACCCCAGCCTCACAGCACTTATGTAAATATCCTCATATTCTATTTCCCCTATCAATAATTTAGTTCAATGTCTGTCTCCTCCTGCAAACTGTAAGCTCCTTGTGGGCAGTGATCATACCTTCCATCTTTGTTGTATTGTATTTCCCCAAGCCATTAGTACATTACTCTGCCCACAGTAACCACTCAATAATACCTTTGATTGCTTGATTACCAGATAAACCAAGATTATGTGATCTCATTCATTCATTCAATCATATTTATTGAGTGCTTACTGTGTGCAGAGCACTGTACTAAGCTCTTGGGAAGTACAAATCAGCAACATATAGAGATGGTCCCTACCCAACAATGGGCTCACAGTGTAAACAACTCCCCAAAAGGCAAAACTGAGTGATCAGAAGGAGCTCAATTTTTTATGGTATTTATTAAATCGCTTACTATGTGCCAGGAACTGTACCAAAAGCTGGAATAAATAGAAGTTAGTCAAGGGATTAACTTGATAATCCAGCGCTTAGAACAGTGCTTTGCACATAGTAAGCACTTAACAAATGCCATCATTATTATTATTATTATAACTAATGAGATGCAACATTGCTCTGTGTCAAGCACTCGGGCTTGGGAGCCAGAGTTTGTGGGTTCTAATCACGACTCCGCCACTTGTCAGCTGTGTGACCTTGGGCAAGTCACTTAACCTCTCTGTGCCTCCATCTGTAAAATGGGGATTAAGACTGTGAGCCCCACGTGGGACAGCCTGATAACCTTGCATTCCCCCAGCACTTAGAACAGTGCTTTGCACATAGTAAGCACTTAACAATTATTATTATTATTATCATTATTTTTATTATTATTATTATTATAAGGGACACGTGAAACTGACAAGTTTTTAGAAAGTATTGTTAAATTGGGGCTGGGGAGGAGAGAGACAGCGAAAGAGTAATGCATCCTCTAGTCTCTTTAACCCAGAAATCAGCACTGAAAATTATTTTGTCTGTATATGAAAATCATAAACTATTATTAAAAGAGAATATGGACAAGCTGATGATCTAGTGAAACTACAGGACCAAATTATAATTTTATAGAAGTTTATAACTCTCTCTGAGGGAACTATATTATGTGAGAAAGGACACTTTTATTCCAAAACTTAATGTGGCATTCTATCTCTTTTTACAAAAATGTTTCATATAGGGATGACTATGAAACTTGCTGTGAAGTTTAGTAATTTTAAAAATTGATTTTATCTGGATTCCTGCTAGAGAACTCAGTGCCTTTCCCTGAAACACATCATCATTTGGGAATTGGCATAAACAACCTCTTTAATAAAGTCTGCTTTAAAAACTTAAGAAGCATACTTTTTAAAAGCTGGTGAAAGGTGATTGCTCTCTCTGAAACAAAAGGCCTACTTTTATCTTGAAAACATGATGCTCCTCGGTTGGACTGAAATACATTAAGCAGAATAGGGTGACTATCTCTTGTAATTGTCAGCAGACAGGCACCCTGTCATATAATTTTGTCAAACTTGTACTTAATTGATAAAATATGACTTCCTAGTAACTATGAGTATGTTCTGGCAATGTCAAGTCATCCCAAGCCACATGACTTGACTTCGGCTTTAGAATTAAAATTGAAGATTTATCCCAGGTCGAAGGAATGCCCCTCCCACATTGTAAGAACTCTAGAGAATGCGGAGGGAAAATGGGATGTCGTTAAAGCAGAGAAGTGCCCCTAGGGTCAGTGTCAGATACAATCTAATTTAACATCTTTATTAAGGATCTCGAAGAGGGAGTAAGCCGCATATTAATGAAATGTGCAAATGATATTAAACTGGGAGCTGGTGCAAATGCAAGGACAAAGAAATAATGTAAATGGATTAAAAGAATTTAAAAGAGTGGGCAGAAAATTACCACATCAAAATGAACCTTTAGCTCTTTGGCCAGTTGGAGGGTGGTCAACAGGTGAGATAAGGGTTGGTGGTCTGGGGAGCTTTCTAGAGAAGTATTGCACCTAAACAGGCTTCCTACAGGAACCAGAGGGAAATAAAAAAATGAAACATTTAACCTTAAATATATATAAAACAAAAATTCTGGGGTTTTTTTGGTTTATGTGAAGACAGTTTACAAGGAGGCATTCATCAACTTTGAAGTGATGTAAAATGGGCCTTTAAAAACTTTTGTTACAGCTGTGACCACAGTAGGCCTCCAATGTGGTTCAGTTAGATATACTTAACCACTGGTGAGTGGAGCTTTCACGCTGAGAAACTCAGGATTGCTGAATTAACACAAACTTCCACCTTTTATTTGGAGTCAAAGATCAGGTAATGTGACAGTATATTACCAACCCAAAATTGTCCAGTCAATCCCAGAATTCATGAGTGAAGCATATTCTTCCCTAATTCCTGGAGTTCTCTAGATCCCTTTGCAGAATTGATCAGTTTTAAGGCCATATCTCTTCACTGGTAAAGTGTGGTTAAGAGAAGTGCAGGGATTGAATAAGACCCTTTGCTTATATTAGGGCCTCCAGGTATGGTCCTGAAAATGTCATCTAGTCAGTCATATTTACTGAACACTTACTGTATGCAGAGCACTGTACTAAGGGCTCGAGAGAGTAAATTATAACACTATAACAGACACATTCCCTGCCCACAATGAAATAGGTAACAGTATCTTGTGTAGCCACAGCTGTGAGATGCTAAGTCAAGATAAATAAAGCAGAAAAATATATTTTTTTTAGATTGCATGCACGACGCATTAAGACAGGACTAACTGATGATACTGGTAACTCAACTCCACAGGTCCACAGGTCAATTCCACAGTCCACACATATATTTCCTGTGGCATTGTTGATTGCCTCAGTTACAAAAAGATGAAGACAGATTAGACAAGATCCAGAGAAAAGCAACAAAAAGGAGTAAGGTAATTGGTAAATTGACATATGAGGAAAGGTTAAAAGAAGTAATTAGGTATATTGTGGCTAAATCATAAGTGATGGGAGAGGACAAGCTACAGTCACCAAAGTGGGAGATTAATTATTTAGAATATACAAAGAGCATAACCAGGAATAACTGGAAAAAATTCAAGGGTAAAAAAAAGTTATCTAAATTTCAGGCACTAGATTATAGACTATTGGAAAGCACTTGAGGCATCTAAAGGTGATTTCTCAGGAGCCTTAGCAAATGAGTGGACTGGGGCTTTTTCCATCTATCCTTCCTAGAGAACAATTATTCAAGTCAGAATTTCCTATTCCAGGTGTAAGTGAAGATCGGTTTCATTCCTGACCTAGTTCCACATACAGATTACATTGGCACTAATGCATGCACAATTCCAAGAAAAAAAGATTCTGGAAATCAGTTTAAGTGGCCTTAAATCCTTTGGGCTTGTCTCATGGGTTTTTTATGTAATTTCTCCTATGAAGTCTCTTTATCCCTCCTTACCCCCTTACTCAGCTCCCCCTGGCAAAATAGGTCTTTGTGTTAGCAGATCAATCTCTCTTTCACTAGACTGGGCACCTATTTTCTTCCCTCTAAGAGAATGCTCAAAAATTTGGATCAAGGAGGGATAGTAAAATAATGAGTTCCCATTCCAGACATAAAATATACATTTATTGGATTGTACCCTGAAACTAGCTGCATATATTTATACTAAAATAATTGTTGCATTAAACCATTATTTCAAAAGTTGGCTATTTAGAATTCATTTCTCCCAAGAGACATTTTCCAAATCTGTGCATATTTAATAAGTCTCCAAGACTAAAACACATATTCTGCATCTATACTGTGTATGAGTGGAGAGAGAGAGAGAGAGAGAGAGAGAGAGAGAGAGAGAGAGAGAGAGAGAGAGGAAAGCAGAAAAAGGCAGAGAAAGGGAGAGGACCTTGTAAGTTGCAAAGTGAGTTGGTAATTGCTGGCCTCCTCCCAGGACCCTGCAAGCAATGAGTTATCATAAATTGGAAGAATTAGACAAATGATAGCTAAAGGATGAAAAAAAAAATGACGGCTAGCAAAATTATTTGCTTTCAAAGAAAAGTCACCAGAGCACAACTGTTAGCTTGTAAGGATAGAGACCAATATTTATTTGTACCCAAAAGAAAAAAATAGATATTAAATTACACGTCAGCCAATCAATCAATCATATTTTATTGAGCATTTACTGTGTGCACAGCACTGAACTAAGAACTTGCAAGAGTACAGTAAGGCAGAGTTGGTAGACACATAACAGTTTTTAAATGGATTACTAATCTTTTAACAATATATGTTGATAAATTAAATGCCATCCTTTATAGTGTAACTTCCTTAAAAACAGGGATTACATTGTTTGTTTCTTTCACAGTGCTTCCCCAAGTGCCTACAACAGTGCTTTTTAATTCAGTAGGCGCCAAATCAGTACTCTTGGTACTTGTTCCAATTGCCAATAGTGTGTAGCTCTGAGGGTATCTAGTTGAAGATGACGACTCCTATAATGAAATATAACTATGTGACTATAAAGATTGTCCTTTCCTACGCTGAAGTTTTCACTCTTTGCCATTTCTGTTAAAGCTGCCTTTTGTTCTCCCAAATGTACCAAAATCTCCACTCAAAGACAGCAACCGCTCTACTGATTACCTCATGCCAGGTTAGTCTGTCTACTGTTGTCTCCCAGGCATAGATGTTGTCTCCCAGGCATAGACCATGTTATATCATTCTAAGTCTTGAAAGCACGTGTTTTGCCTTCCTAGTGTATCAAGGAGGAATTTTCTACCCTCGCTTTGTAATAGCTAGAAAATCCTGCTAACATGCTAACATCCATTTTAGTCATATACCCAGTTCAGAATGGTTGTGTTGTAATTAGCTTTACATCATTGTTGATGAGCTAACTGGGTTCCTGGACCTCACTGATGGTTTCTTATCTGGACATTTAGTACTTGCAATACTGTGTCATGGAGAAGACCACGTTTCTGTGCTTTTTCTCTTGGTTTTGCCATGGACTTTCTTATTACTGATGGGCAAAAATTAGCTTCTCTGCGCCTTGGTGTGCTTTCCTGATAAATAAGCACATTGAAATTTAACTTTTTTACAGTATAATTGGGAGTTAGAACAATTTGTTCTGTACATGAAGGGCAAATTCTCAGTGATAGAAACATCTGAGTGTCTGACAAGAAAAATAAAATATACAGCAGTGAAGAAATGTTCTCTGATTTGAACTGTTTCTTGCGGGAATTTGTGTGTGGCAATAAAAATAATACAACCCTGATAACAAAATAATTCATCATGTGAAATAAAAATGAATGTCTTTTCATTGAAATCCATTCTCCTGTATCTAATTTGAAGAAATACTTACCCAATTGGATTGCAAAGATTTTATTTCTATTATATGAAGTAATTGATATAGACCTAACCATTTTGCCTGATCAATTTCGTTTAAGAAGAGTGACAGTTGCTCACTGTACCATTATTAATTGTTGTACTCAGATTTGTAAAAAAAATCAAAAAAACTACAAAACAAATCTGTGTTCTGCACCCAGTGGGAAAGCACCTCTACCCATAAAATAGTGTTACTGTGGCTAGTTTCTTGAAGTGTTGCATGAACTGTTTGCAAAATAAATTAAACTTAAGCCTATTAAAAACATACTTGAAAGGAATGAGGCCTAGTAAATAGAATCCTGGACCCACATCAGGATCCCAGGGTTCTATTGCCAACACTACTACTGACCTGCTGTGTGACCTTGGCCTAGGCACTTTACCTCTCTGTGCCCCAGTTTCCTGATGTTGGAAGAGGGGATAATAATTGCCACCTGCCTTCCAGGAATGTTGTGAGGATTAATGAGATAATTTTTGTAAAGTAGTTTGAGCTCCTTGGAAGAAAAACTATGTAAGAATAAAGTGTTATTATAATTATTATGTAGCACCTTTCATCTGAGAATCTCAAAGCACTTCACAAAACATTAACTCATTAATCTTTCTAACACTCCTGTGAGAGAACAGCAGGGATGAGCCCTAGTTCACAAATGCAGACACAGAGATCCAAAAGGTTAAATGGATAAACCGTTACCCGAAACACCACAGAAGATAAGGCACCCAAGCCAAAAATGGGATTCAGAATTCCTGGCCCATATTCCACTATTCAAACCCTGAGAATATAATTCCTCGGTAATATGTTTAATTCATGCCCACACATCCCACCAATTTACCAGGATAGCGGAGATCCAATTGAAGTAAGACACAAAGGAGCCAGGTGAATTTTAGGAGCAGGAAAAACATGGACCACAACCTTCCCTTACCAATTTCCAAGTGGGAGACAGAGAGATCAGGAAAGAAACCACTGCAGCCAAGCTCTAGCATTTCTAAAGGCTTCTGATCAAGTATTTTTAGCCTTCCTCTTTTAACTTGACACCTTGTTGGGATATTCCTGTCTCTCAGCCAAAAAGTGTCTCAACATATGAATACAAAGGTAGTAGTTCATCATCCAAAGGAATCATTGTAAAATACCATATTCAAAGGAGCTTTCCCTTCTTAATACTCCTTTTCCTGCTGAATCAACTAATTGTGTAGCTGAGACAGGTGGTGGTAATCCCCTCTGGGAGAGGAAGAGGAAGAAAGATAACTATTTTGCATAGGTTTTAAGGAAGAGGCACTGTACGTTTGTATAACCTTGGGCAGGGATGCAGACAGTGGCACACCATGTTCTCCTCCTGTCCAGCTCACATCCTGTGACCACTTGGCCTTTTAGCTGCTGTTTTCCCAGACTCAGGCTTAGGTCTTCAAGTCCCTCTACTCTGTAGCAGGAGAAGACTGGGTAGCACTCAGATCTCCAAGCCATGCAGGCCACTGTCTGTAGCCATACTTAGAGAATAAAGCATGACCATCATCTGCATTAATCAATTAAGCAAGATATGTATTAAGTGCTTACTTTGTGCAGAGCTCTGTACTAAACAATAGCATTACATCACAGATCTGCCACCACTTGTTTTTATGGCCAACGCTCTAGGTTAAATTGGCAGCCCCCTTTCAGATGCTAAACACACTGGAATGTGTTGTGCTGTACTCTCCTAAGTGCTTAGTATAGTGCCCTCCCAAGCATGTAAGAATTATGATTGATTGATTGGTCAAGGTCATTTGTCAGCGTGCAGTGGGATGCCAAAAGATGCAGTCAAAGGTTGGAGGGTTTCTATAGCTTTGCCTAAAAGTCAGCTGCAATCTGTGATTATCCTCTGAAGAGTCACACTTTTATCATGCAAGCTGTTACTATTAATAGAAAGTATCTCTAATTTAAAACACAGGGTGAGCTTAAACGTTCATCAGGATCCATGACTTCTGAACAGTGACAGATACCACTGACTGAAAATGTCATGGTAATAATAATAGTGATAATTGTAGCTTTTGTTGATTGCTTATTCTAATGCCAAGCACTGAGATAAGCACTGGGAAAGAAACAATTCAATCAGATCAGCCACCATTCCTGTCTCATATAGGGCTCATAAAATAAGCAGAGGGAGAGTAGGTATTTTATTCCCATTTTACAGATGAGGAAACTGAGGCATGGAGAGGCTTAGTGACAATTAATTTTGTAGGCAAATGGTGAACCCAGGTCTCCAGACTTGGAGGAAGATGTTTGATTTTTTAAATCTGAGTTAGTACTGACATAATTTGTCAAATTTGGGCAAAATGCATTTTTGCCAGCAAAATTCACAACATACTTGAAAATAAGTTTTTTAATTTCTAAAATTATTTCATTCTTAAAGGTGGTTGATGGTACCTAGCAAGATGTATAGAGCTTGGTACTTAATTTAGGATAGAGCCACTCTAAATTTCCAGTGCCTGTTCTATATCTAAAAAGGACCTAACTTTCAATACAATGCATAAAAACTAAAAATGGCAACAAAAAGCCTGAACTCCTAGAAAGGCTAAGAAAAAGAGATCTAAATATCTGCTTGGATGTTGACATATAACCATTGAAGAAAGAGTATCTCGCACATTGATTCTGTTTCTAAATATTTTACTAAGCCACTAAGCTTAGTTTTTAAGGAGGAAATTCATCAAGTAACAAGTTTTGAAATGAATTAAAAGGTCACAGAAAATTAAGCTATTTTGGTGTAACACCAACGCCCTGGTAAATTATGTCTGAGTATAATTTCATGAAAATTTTAGAGTTGAATATCATGAATATGTGGACTTGGAGGATTTAAATGAGCTGTACCTAGAGGATCAGAGCTGCAGGCTTTTCTAGAGAGTCTGATAAAAGCTTAAACTTGCAATGCTTCTCTCTCAAGTAAATTAACCTTGGATTTTTAGGGGCCAAACTTGTTAGCAAGTCCAGCAAATGCCCTGAATGTTTCTAAAAACTAGTTTGACAGTGATCCATTTTTCAAGGAGGTATTTTGCTTGGAAAATATTCAGTAAGGTTGCCTTATTGCTAAATGCCTTAAGGAAGGATAAGATTTGCTAATATTGGAATTTTGAAGGCTCTAATCTTAAAGGTCTCTAAGTAAATGTGTTTTTGATATATTCCATGCTGTCTCTACCACCAATAATTCCCCAAAGTAGGTCATACCCTATATCTGCCAACCCTCAGTTGTGGATATTTGGCATAGTGACACGTGAATTTTAGAATGGACTGAGAACGTAGACTTTAGTAGACAGCTTTTGACTCTTCATCTGTCTCCATCAGCTCAGCTATAAACATACACCTGAGGCCCAGACACAGAGACATTCAACTTGCAAGAAAGAAAAATCTGTTTATCTAAATCTTCCTATTTTCATAGAATTGTTCTAAGCTAAAAGGCACTGCAAGCAAGTCGCATCTATTGCTGGACTGAGTTTTGGATAGAGATAGATACTCCAAAGGACAGAGATTTAATTTCATGTGCTGTGACAACACTTTTTTTAATAATTGGAAGGACCTGATGTCAGTTAAAGGACTCAAATGATATTTTAACAAAGCCTAGGTCATCGTCTTTGAGAAGAATTGTAATTGTAGTTGTGGCATTTGTTGAGCTCTTACTATGTGCCAGACACTATTCTAAGCACTGAGGTGGATACAAGCAAATTGGGTTGGACACAGTCCCTGTCCCACATGGGGCTCACAGTCTTAATCTCCATTTTACAGATGAAGTAACTGAGGCACAGAGAAGTGGTATGACGACCCAGGACACAAAGCAAGCATGTGGTGGAGCCTGGAATAGAACCCAGGTCCTTCTGACTCTCAACCCCTGTTATCCACTTGACCATGCCCCTCAAAAACTGATGAGGGTGACCACTGTGATATCTATTTACCTTTGCTTTCAAGATTTGAACCAGAGTTGTGGATTGGCTGCTGAAGACTATCAAAGACCATCTGGGGAGAATTGTGCTCGGGTCTGAGATGCTGGAATAAAAACTTTACTATTGCAGTTTGGATGGAGGGAGGAGGGTTAGGATCAAAGGAGCAGGTGAGGAAGGGGAGTGGGGTAGCACCTAGGAGCTCTCAATGCCCTTATATATACTGTGAGTCACCTGCCTAGCTTCAATAATGATGCTGGCTGATCAAAGGATGAACCACTGCACTCCAAGCACTTACACCACACCATAATTCTCAAGTAGAGCCAGACTAATGACACATAAACCTTCTAATCCTCCTGGAAAGAAGGCCAGAGCTAACAATAACAATGTCTTTAAGCATGCTGTGACCCAACATGTTCCATCCATATTAACCCACTCCAACCAAACAATTCAGTAAATTCTGTGATTTGGTTCTTAAACTCAGTACTTCCTCATTAATCAGGTAGCTTGGATTCATTCAATCATATTTATTGAGACCTTACTGTGTGCAGAGCACTGTACTAAGCGCTTAGTGCAGTGACAAAGTGTGGGATCAGAAGTATGGGAAAGAGGAAGAGCTATAATAATGACAGCATTTGTTAAGCACTTACTGTGTGCCAAGCACTGTTCTAAGCACTGGAAGGGATACAAGGTAATCAGGTTGCCCCACGTGGGGCTCACAGTTAATCCCAATTTTACAGATGAGGCAACTGAGGCACAGAGAAGTTAAGTGACTTGCCCAAAGTCACATGGCTGACAAGTGGCAGACCTAGGATTAAAACCCATGACCTCTGACTCCCAAGCCAGTGCTCTTTCCACTGAGCCACGCTGCTTCTCTAGCTATCTTCGGACTACTGTACTCTACTAAGTGTTTAAATGTGTGTCTACCCAGGAACAGCTTATGGGCCTTGAGTTTTCAGTATTTTTGATTTAAACAAATATGGTTAGTAGTTAAGAGCAAAGAAAACCCTGCCACCTCCCCTAAAGCTGTATGATCTCTTTAACACGGAGTCAGCATTACTGAGAATTGTTGAAGGAACTTGAAGGACAAGGGGAAGGAGGGTAGCATGCTTCCTCCTTCACCATGCAATCTCTAGGCTCTCCCCTCTCCGGTCCCAGCTGCCTGAATCATTACTTTAAAATATAATTTTTTCTCATCTTCCCTCCCACACCCTGTCCTCTCCCTGACATTCCCATCACTGTAGACGGCACTACCATCCTTCTCGTCTCACAAGCCCGCAACCTTGGTGTCATCCTCGTCTCTGCTCTCTCATTCACCCCAAACATCCAATCGGTCACCAAAACCTGCTGCTCTCACCTCCACAATATCACCAAGATCTGCTCTTTCCTCTCCATCCAAACCGCTACCTTGCTGGTTCAATCTCTCAACCTATCCCGACTGGATTACTGCACCAGCTTCCTCTCTGATCTCCCATCCTCCTGTCTCCCCCCGCTGCAGTCTATACTTCACTCTGCTGCCCGGATTATCTTTGTACAGAAACACTCTGGGCGTGTCACTCCCTTCCTCAAAAATCTCCAGTGTTAATGTGTCAACCTACTAATCAAGCAAAAACTCCTCACTCTCAGCTTCAAGACTCTCCATCACCTCACCCTCTCCTAACTCACCTACCTTCTCTCCTTCTACAGGCCAGCATGCACACTCTGCTCCTCTGCTGCTAACCTTCTCGCTGTGCCTTGTTCTCACCTGTCCCACCATTGACCCTTGGCCCACGTCCTTCCCCTGGTCTGGAATGCCCTCCCTCCACACATCCGCCAAGCTACCTCTCTTCTCCCTTCAAAGCCCTACTGAGAGCTCACCTCCTCCAGGAGGCCTTCCTGGACTGAGCCCCCTTCTCCTCTCCTCCTCCCCGTCCACCCACCCTACCTTGTTCCCCTCCCCACAGCACTTGTATATATTTGTACAGATTTATTACTCTATTCATTTTACTTGTACATATTTACTATTCAATTTTGTTAATGTTGTGCATATAGCTATAATTCTATTTATTCTGGTGGTTTTGACACCTGTCTACATGGTTTTTTTTTGTTGTCTGTCTCCCCCTTCTAGACTGTGAGCCTGTTGTTGGGTAGGGACCATCTCTATATGTTGCCGACTTGTACTTCCCAAGCTTTTAGTATAGTGCTCTGCACACAATAAATGCTCAATAAATACAATTGAATGAATGAAAATGAATGAATAATTTTGCACATCTAATCATTCCTCAAAAACTTCCAGGGGTTGTGTATTACTCACTGCATCAAGCAGAAAATTCTGACCTATAACTATGGCACTCAGCTCTCTTTCCCTTCCATTTCCCCTCAGGCCAATCCCACTACCCCTCCCCACCCTCACCTCTCCACCATATCTCAAATGCTTAGCTCCTCTCAAGCCAATCTACTCACTGTGCCTTTTTTTCTATGATCAAGCACTTATTATGTGCCAGGAACTCTAATAAATGCTGGGGTAGATATAAGCTAATCAAGCTGGACACAGTTTAAGTCCCATTTAGGGCACACAGTTTTAATCCCCATTTTACAGATCAGGTAACTGAGGCACAGAGAAGTTTAGTTTTGTTTTTGTTTTTATAGTATTTGTTAAGTGGTTACTATGTGTCAAGCACTATTCTAAATCCTGGGTCAGATGCAAGTTAATCAAGTTGGACACAGGCCCTGTCCCACATGGAGCTCACAGTCTAAGGAGAAAGGAGAACAGGTATTGAAGCCCCATTTCACAGTTGAAGAAACTGAGAAACAGAGAAGAGAAGTGACTTGCCTAGAATCACACAGCAGATAAGTGGCAGAGCTGGGATTAGAACCCAGGTTCTTCAGTCTCCCAGGCCCGTGCTCTTTCCATTAAGCCAAGCTATTTCATGCTGCTTCTTATCTATAGGTTCCACCCTCAACATATCTATAAATGATATGTATATCATGTACATATCTATAAATGATATATAAGAAATTATTTATTAATATTAGTATCTGTCTCCCCCTCGACTGTAAATTGGCTGTGGGAAGAGAATATGACTATCAACTCTATTGTACTGTACTCTTCCAAGCACTTAGTACAGTGCCCTGTACACAATAAGCACTCAATGAGTACTATTGATCACATGATCTCTGCTCCAGTTCACTCGTCCCAAGCTTAAACTAACTGGTGGCCAGTAATAGCCATCTCCTGTAGTTTTCATCTCTTGGATTTGGCAGGAGCATGTCCTAGTGGATAGAGCATGGGCCTAGGAGCCAAAAGGACCTAGGTTCTAATCCCAGTTCTACCACTCGTCTGTTGTGCGACCTTGGGTGAATCACTTCACCTCTCTGTACCTCAGTTACCTCATCTCTAAAATGGGGATTAAGACTGTGAGCCCAATTTGGGGGATTAAGACTGTGAGCCCATTTTGGGACTGGGACTATGTCCAACCCAATTTGCTTGATTCCACCCCAGTGCTTAATACAGTGCTTAGCACATTGTAAGTGCTTAATTATTATTATTACTGTTATTACTGTCCCACTATCCTGTCTATGGCAGCAGTGGCAGCTGACAAAGAAAGGACACACTGTGTGGAGGAAACTCACTTCTGTATCCGTCCCTTGGGAAATGCACCAAAACAAGCAGTCAGTGACTGACTGATACATTGGTTTGACACTGCCCAGGGCCTTGTTAGGGATGAACTATAATCACCTCCTCTTGAGTCATCCTAGGGTCACTCTACAGTGCTTTAGGCTACCACCATTCATTTCTTGACAAGCTTTTTTTCCTCAAGTTGAGGGGGTCATAGACAAGACAACTAAAGATAGCTACAATGGCACCCATCACTTGGTTAAACCTTACTCCTGCCATGCAGCAGCCTTCTCTGATCAGGACAAGAATACAGTGTAGAAGTCCAACCATTTCATCATAAATTCAAAAGTATCTCTGTTCACATGAGTGCTGAAGAACAGCAAGAGTTGATTTGCTTAGCTGAGAAGGACCAACACAGGTAACAGGAGAAGAAAAGCCCAGATTTTTTTTATATCTGTATGTAGCATTTTTTAAGTGCTTACTTTGTGTCAGGCATTGATCTAAGCTCTGGGGTAAATACAAGGTAATCTGGTTGGGTACAGTTCATGTCCTACATGGGGTGTATAGTCTTAGTCACCATTTTACAGATGAGGCAACCGAGGCACAGAGACATCAAGTGACTTGCCCAAGGCCACACAGAAGATAAGTGGCAGAGCAGGGATTAAAACCCAGGTCCTTCTGGCTCCCAGGCCTATGCTCTATTCATTAGGCCATGCTGCTTCTCAGACAGCAGATTTTTGGCCTTGTCCCAGTAAGAAATGAGAAATGAGGAAAGCAGATGCAATCATTAGTCTGCTGGAGACCATCCTTCTGCACTTCCCCAAATGCTGCAACCCATTACCTGAGGCATGTCTTTGTCCTAAATGTCTGGCTCAGGAGTTAAATTCATTGCATTAAATTGCAACAAATTTAACGTTGCATTAAATTCAGCAGTGTTGCCTAAGGGAAAGAGCACTGGCTTGGAAATCAGAGGACTTGAGTTCTAATCCCTCTTCCTCCACTTGTCTGCTGTGTGACCTTGGGCAAGCCACTTAATTTCTCTGTGCCCCAATTGCTTCATCTGTAAAATGGGGATTAAGACTGTGAGCCCCACGTGGGACAAGCTGATTACCTTATATCTGCCCCAGTGCTAAGAACAGTGCTTGACACATAGTAAGTGCTTAACAAATACCATCATCATAATAATAATAATTATGTGATTATCTTGTTTCTTCCCCACTTCTGAGTACAGTGCCTGGAACACAGTAAATAGCAGTATCATTTTTAAAAAAATCCCTGCAAGAAAGGATTCCTATTCTCATTGCCCATCTGTGGTTTGTAAACTTCAAGACCATCCAAATGTTTGATGCTAATGAATGGGGCTTTCGCACCAACAAGTGAACCTCCTTCCCTGGCTGATGTGGGATCCAAGATTAAGTTTGAGTTTTGTAAAGTCAGTAGAAGCAGGGTGGTGGCTGTTTTGGGAGAAACATAGGAGCCAAGATTCCATGGGGAGTAGGGCTGTAAGATTGTTGATGTGCTGTTTGTGATTGGCTTTCCCAAGGTGCTTCTTCTGGAGCAGAAGCTTCATAAGAAGGATGACAGAAGGATGCAAAAATGAAAATAGCACCAGGTGCTACAAAAACCAAACACAACAATAAAGGATTGTCTTTGTGTGAGCCCGACGTAGAGAGGGATGTCGTTCTCATATTGGATATTTCAGCTGCATTTGCTACCATGTACATGAACTCCTCCCTCAGTGGCATTTTCTCTAAGTACAAAGGACAGTTAAATGTACTATTTTTCAAAGTCTTAATGAGAGCAGCATGGCTCAGTGGAAAGAGCACGGGCTTGGGAGTCAGAGGTCATGGGTTCAAACCCCTGCTCTGCTGCTTGTCAGCAGTGTGACTTTGGGCAAGTCACTTAACTTCTCTGCACCTCAGTTCCCTCATCTGTAAAAAATGGGGATTAAGATTGTGAGCCCCACATGGGACAATCTGATCACCTTGTATCCTCCCAAGCACTTAGAACAGTGCTTTGCACATAGTAAGCGCTTAACAAATACCAAAATTATTATTATTACGTTAAAGATTTTTCAATGTCTAATCTTTAATTGTTTCCAATTTAGTGACACCACTAGACTGATTTGCCCACGACAATTTGGGTGGAAAAGATATTTCCACTAGAAAATTCCTTTCAAAAAAATGTGTCTGGCCTTGTGCAGACAAGGCCATTTAGTTATGAAATTGCAAACCAGGCAGAACTGTGAATTCATCTCTACAGGCCTGCAGGCCAGAGCACACATTTCAGAGTCTTGAGGCTCTCACAAATCACTCCAACTTTGATCTCATCAGAACCTCTCAATCCAACCTTCCTACAGTTGACCTTAGTTAGTTTGTAGGCATGCCAATTTGTTTCAGTCTCTTCTAATGTCAGGCAGCTTCAGTAATGAGTGTGGTCTTTTTTATTGCCTAAATTTCAAGAGCCATTGTAACAGCTCTTTTTCCCAAGCAAGATCACACTGAAGAGCAAACCTATTGAAATATCCACAAGCTAATTCAATTGATACTAATGCCACTAATTCAACAGGTGCTAACAAGCAAATAATGATAACCTCGATTAAACAGCTGGCTCCATGCCTTTATTCTTTTTTTTTTCTTGGTGAAATAGTCTCAGACCAGCTACAAATAATAGCTAATATCAGGTTTACTCAAAATCTTTCTGATTATATATTTATCATTCCCACTCCATCTCTTTCAATTCATTCAACACGCTCTACACCCTGGACTTAGCAGTAAAGTTTGCATTAAGATATTATATTTTGAAGGATCAATATATCATCTCTGATTAGATTTTTATAGTATCAAAATACTTGCTCTACAAACTACTTTATGGACAGACCCTCCATTCTTGGCTCTGAGTTGTCAGTAAGGGTAGTCAGCAAATGCAATAACTTTCTCAAAGAACATGACAATTAACCTAAACTGGGAATGTAGACTGAATGCTGCTCACATTGCTTTGCTGATTTGGATGTTTGGGAACTTAAAGTTACGCTGATTTAGGATTGAAATCATTCTACAATGTATGCTTCTGTCAGATCAGAATAGAGTCCTTGTTTTGCCCTAAAATTTTGCTGTACAGAGAAAAATGTAATGCTCTTCGGCACAGCAATAGAAAACTAAGCCTCATTTAGCAACTGGGGGCTTTTTTGTCCTCACTTTCAGATATACGTTTACCATCAGTAGGCCCAGAGTTGAAGCATACCCTTCAACCTTTTCTTTAGCACATTTCAAGCCCCTTTTCGCTGCACTTATCAATAATTGTTCTTGATCTTAGAATCCCGGGCCATCTTTCTAAATTTAAACCCCGAAGAATATGATTATTCTCTTGATCTTTCCCAAGATCACTTTTCTTTATCCATACAAAATGTATAGTCTCTAAAAATCCTCATGATACACACTTTTTAAATCCCCTAGTTAATTTCTTTTGAAGTGTTCCAGGCAAGCTTTAGAAGATGGAAATAGTTAATTAACCGAGCTTGACTTCAAGAATGGTTTTTTTTTCAAGTAGACCCAGGATTTTCCAAAGCTCAAGAAACTAACCATGGATTGTAAGAAGTCCTGTTTGTAGTCCTTACCATGCTGGTAGTTTCTATCATTTTGCATTTGTAGATTGCTGGAATTCCCAGGATGTTTTGAGTCATTGCTTCTGTTTCTGTTTGCTAACATGTAAATCTCTCCTCTTCACAAATACTGACTTTTATCAATCAATCAGTGGTATCTGTTTGAATATGTACTGTGTTGGGCAGAACAGTATATTAGACCCTTGGGCAAGTACCATAGAGAAGGGAGACAAAAACTCTGCCCTCAGTGAGTTTACAGTCTAGTTGTGGAGTTTATAATCTAGCAAGTGTAACCTTGGGTTAGTCAGTAATGTTTCCTCAGGGCACAGAAAGTACCACAACTTAATGCCTGGATCTAGCCTTTCTTGTGTTACAAGGTGTTAATCCCTTTGTAATAACTTATGATCTAAATTGGCGACATCATTGCATGCAACAGAGAATATAGCCTTATTTTGTGCTACGATTTATTATACTAACGTTCCTATATTTTCTAAGATGATCTGTACCTGCTTTACAAAAGTTGAACAAAAGTAGGAAATGTAACAGTTTAAAAGTACCTAAAAGAATGAATGCATTCATATCAGCAGTCTGATGACACCTGTCCTAGAATTCCTATGATATTGGTGAAGTTACTAGAACAAATAATTAAATAATCCATATTAGAGCCTGAGATACTACAAGACTTTGTGAAGACCAGGTCATGCCAGACCAATTTCATTTTCTCATCTATGATAGAGTGAGAAGGGAAAATCAGTCATATTTATTGAGTGGCTTACTGGGTGTGGAGCATTGTACTAAGTGCTTGGGAGAGTTTGGAAAATCCAAATTGTCTCTGTTATTCACATATGAACTTCCATCTGTAACCTTTGGACATACGATATTTGCCCCACCCCCAATCTCAGCACCCATACCTTTAAATTATATAGCATAAATTATTTATTTATTCATATTAATGTCTCCCCCTCTAGACCTGTAAGCTCATTATGGGCAGGGAATGTATCTGCTAATTTTCTTATACTGTACTCTCCCAAGCACATAGTACAGTACGGTGCACATAGAAAGAACTCAGTAAATACAACTGTTTGAATTAATCTTTCTAGAGCTACTCGGAGCTCTCTAGAGCTCTCTAGAGCTTCTATCTCCCTTCCACCCATCAGTTCCTGCTCCGGTGTTTGGTATCCAATGAACATAGAAAAATGGAGGATGAAGAAGAAAAAAGAGGAGGACAAGGAGAAAGATAAATTATAGAGGAGGAGGCCAACAGTTGGAAATAAAGTTGAGGTAATAGGGAAGCAGAGTGGCCTAGTAGTTAAAGCATGGTCCTGGGAGTCAGGAGGACCTGAGTTCTAGTCCCAGATCTGCCACTTGTCTGCTGTGTGACCTTCGGCAAGTCACTTCATTTCTCTGGGTCTAACCTACCTCATCTGTAAAATGGGAATTAAGACTGTGAGTCCCACAGGGGACATGGACTGTGTCCAACCTGATTAGCTTGCATCTACCCCAAGATTTAGTACAGTCTCAGGCATGCAGTAAATGCTTAACAAATACCACCAAAACAGAGAAAAAAGCAATATTCATTCAATCGTATTCAGTGAGCGCTTACTGTGTGCAGAGCACTGTACTAAGCACTTGGAAAGTACAAAACATATAGAGACGGTCCCTACCCAACAACGGGCTCCCAGTCTAGAAGGGGTGAGACAGACAACAAAACAAAACAAGTACACAGGTGTATAGAAATATACACATCATTAATAAAATAATAGGTGCTCGATAAATATGGCTAATTGATGGGGGGATTAATTGATGGGGGGGGGGGGGTTGTTTCCACAGCTAAGTTCAGTTCTCCTCAGCTGGTCTCACCTAGGCATTGGGGGTCACACACACACACACACACACACACACACACGTTTGTGACAGGGTTGGAGCTTATTTTAGACTTTTTAGGCAGACAGCATTCTAAGGAGCATGCAGGAAGAAGGAGATTAAACTAGAAGGATGGAGTAGCAGTCAGAGACTAGACTGATGTGAAATGAGAAGAGATTTCCAGCCGCAGGCTATTCTTATTAGAAAGGATTTTTTTTTATTCATTCATTCATTCATTCATTTGTATTTATTGAATGCTTACTGTGAGCAGAGCACTGTACTAAGCACTTGGGAGATTACAGTATAACAGTAAACAGTCATATTCCCTGCCCACAATGAGCTTACAGTCTACAGGGTGGAGGTAGGCATTAATATAAATAAATAAATTATAGATATGTACATAAGTGCTGCAGGGCTGGTCAAACTTCCCATTTGGTAGATTAATAAGCCAATAATTCAGACCCTCCCCTGAAAGAGACCATTCTGTTAGCAAGCTTTTCTGTTTGTACAGTAACTAGCCAAGATGTACATATAGTTGCCTTTCTTTTAAAGATAATGCCATAACGATGACATATATTATGGAATCATGAAAAGGACAATGCGGGAACTGACAGTTTTAACCAATTAGGTCAGTCAGTCAGTCAATCATATTTGAGTGCTTACTCTGTACAGACACTGTACTAAGCACTTGGGAGAGTTTAATGTAACAATAAACAGCCACATTCACTGCCTGCAAAGATTATCTCTTCTTAGGATGATGATATGCTTGCTCTTTGCAACAGTTGAATATGTTTACATTTAGTCTCACCATCCTCTTAAAACTTCAGCTAAAAAAGACTCAGGGCTTTATGTTCTATTGCCACATACCAGATTGGTCTGTTAGCTACAGTTGTCTTGCAATACTCAGTTGCAATGTTTCAATGTCTGAGATTGTGCTTTACTGCATCATTAAAGCATTTCTTCAATTTTCTTGCTGTCAATTACTCCAATTCAAGTGAAAATACAGAAGCTGTCTAGGAATTCCAATCCCATCCCTTTTCCTCAAATATTGCATCCAGGGAAGATTGGTTGAGGTAAAGAGAATTCCAATGCTAGTAGACTCATTGGTAAAGAAGCCAAGCTATTACAAAAGTTACCTGTACAAAGAGAATGTAAGGACATTCATGCTGCAGACTTTGAAAAGGGATAACTTGAGATGACCAGTTTCAGAGCAATTCAGGCAGGGAAGGATGCAGCATGAGAAACCCCATGGCCTACTGAAAAGAGCACAGGCCTGGGAGTCAGAAGGACCTGGGTTCTAATCCCAGTTCTGCCACTTGTCTTCTCTATGACCTTGGGCAAGTCACTTAACACCTCTGTGCTGAGTTACCTCATCTGTTAAATGGGGATTAAGACTGTGAGCCCCAAGTGGGATGTACTGCGCCCAACCGGTTTAGCTTGTTGTACCTATACCAGCACTTAATACAGTACCAGCACATTGTAAGCACATAAAAAATACCATTAAAAAAAAAGAAAGCTTTCCCTGCTGTGCAGTGTTCCAGGTCAGCCCAGCAGAATTATCTTCCTCTCAAAATGATTGCTGTGTGTCTTTCTATTTTTGAAAAGTCACCAGGGAAATGGGAATTCTGCCCCCTCCCTAGCCTCCTCCGAGCCCAGCCACCTCCAGTTCCTGGTCTTTTTCTTTCTTTCCTGGTCTCAATCAATCAATCAATCAATTGTATTTATTGAGTGCTTACTGTGTGCAGAGCACTGTACTAAGCGCGTGGGAAGTACAAGTTGGCAACCTATAGAGACGGTCCCTACCCAACAGTGGGCTCACAGTCTAGAAGACAGAGAACAAAACCAAACATATTAACAAAATAAAATAAATAGAATAGATATGTACAAGTGGTCTCCCACATATCAATTGATGGCATTGACTGAGTGGTTACTGTTTATATAGCAATGTACTAAGCCCTTGGGAAAGTACAATACAACAGAGTTAGTAGCAGCATCCCTATCCACAAGAAACTTACAGTCTATAGGATACAAACATTAAAATAGATTAAGGATAGGGAAAATAGTAGAGAATAAGAATATTTACATAAGTACTGTGAGTCTGGGTTGAATAACAAAGTACTTAAGGGGAAACAGTATTTAAGGGGGGACAGAAGAGGAAAAAGAGGAGGAAAAGGAGGAGAAGGAAGTGGAGAAAGGGAAGAAGAAGAGAAGGCTCAAGGTGGAAGGGAAGGAGGAACTACCAGGGGGCTTCCTTCCTACAGCCACCTTTTCTCCTACTGCCGACTGCTCTCCCAAATCCCACCCTGGCCTGGCTCTGTTCCCCCAATTATGCAACCCCAGAATACAAGGATTGCTAGCTAGGGAAGCCGGTAGATTGGTGGTGGCAAAAGGAGCAATGGGTCCTCAGTGGAACACAGCAGCAATGGAGCTGTTAAAAAATCAGTTAAAAGATTAACATATGATAAAGGAGAGCTAGGTGCAGGTGGATTGGGGAGATTGAAGCAATGTGCCTAAGGGAAAGATCCGGGCCAGGAGTCAGGAATCTAGGTTTAATCCTAACCCCTCACTACTTGCCTGCTGTGTGACCTTGGACAAGTTCTCTGTGCCACAATTTCCTCATTTATAGAATGGAGATAAAATACCTGTTCTCTCCATCCCCACACCCCCCTCCTTGACACCTTAGACTGTGAAACCATAGGGAACAGGGACTGTGTCTGATCTGATTATCTTGTATCTACCCCAACATTTTCCACAGTGGTTAGCACATAGAAAATAAGCACTGAACAAATGCTACAATTTTATCATTATTATTATTATTATTATTATGCTTAGGGGATGAGTGCAGAGGCAGGAAAACTGTGGAAACAGGAAGGGAAAAGGAAGGAGGGGGTGGGCTTATAGGCAATGGAAGGGGTGGGACTAGCTTTATGTATGTCAACAGTAAGAGATTAAATGGATAACTTCTAGGATTCCCAGTGCCACAAAATTTGCTTGGTAATTTTTTTCAGCAAGATGACTAATTGGCCATCTCATCAACTCTACTGTACTTACTTTGTGGCAAAACCACTGGGGTAATTAAATGGAAGAGTTATTTTTCAACAGACAAGATAATACATAGCAGGAAATTAGGCATTTCATACTCATAAAGTATACTTTGGTATTTGTTAAGTGTTTACTATGTGCCAGGCTCTGTACTAAGCACTAAGGTAGACAAGAAAATAGGGTTGGACAGAGTCCCTGTTGCACATAAAGCTCACAGTCTTAATGCCCATTTTACAGATGAGATAACTGAGGCCCAGAGAAGTTAAGTGATTTACCTGAGGTCAAACAGCAGACAAGTGGCAGAGCCAGGATTAAAACCCAGGCCCTCTGACTCCCCGGCCCATGCTTTTTCCACTAGGCTATGCTGCTTTTCCAATAATCATTTATCTTTAGATAGTATCAATTAGTGGTCTGACCCAGTATGATAAGTTTTATATCATAAATGAAAAAGGGTGATCTGCAAGTTCCTATTGAAACAGCTCCATTGTGCTGTATTGCATATCTCAACTGCCTTTCAATGACCTCCAAGTGACCTTCAGTGACCTAAATTATCTCAATCTGCAAAGTGCAATAAAACAGACATGCTATATTTATGGGGCAATGAGGCCAACCAATTAAACTGTATGTTCCTTGCAGGCAAGGGTTTTGTCTTTTACTTCTAGAGTACACTTCCAAGAACATAGAATAGTATTCTACACACAGTAATTGCTCAATAAATTTTGCTGATTGATAAACTCAACATATTAATTAGGGAAACAGTATCTGGGCTTTTTCATCTTTAGATAAAACTCCCTTTAGGTCTAGATTGTCCCAGTGATGACATTCCAACCTTGTGCAGTCATAGACAATGTGTGTGTGTGTGTGTGTGTGTGTGTGTGTGTGTAACAAAGCTTTGCTTGAAGTGCTCCAACTGGTTTGCTTGGCAGACCTCACTATGTGCCTAAAAAGACAAATAAACTCTATGAAAGGAATCTCAAATGCTTTCTGGAGAGGTTTACTAACCCAAGAAATTTAGGTGGGGTGTGGGTGTGGGGAACACTAAAACTAAACCCTCAGCCTTTGACCTTTCATTGGGAGCTCCATAGGCTATATCTGGCTTCTGAAGAGTTAGTAAGTGCAATGTACTGTAAGTGTTTGGTTAATTCACTTATTAAAAACATTAAAAGCTTTTGGCTCTTTGACACCCAAACAAAAGCCAAAGCAATTGAATGACTTCTGACCTCAACTTATCAGATGACTGGTGTAATGCTGTCAAGCCCTCATCAGCACATTCAAGTAAGGTCATATTTTATAGGTGTTTATGACAGTTTAAGGTTCATGCTGCCTATCTTTGTCAACAGGAGAATGCGACAGGTCAACTGGCCAGGTTAATGAGGCTGAGTGAAAGAGGCAAAAACACTGGAATGAGTATAATATATAAAGATCACATGTTTGCATTTAGAAAAGAGAAAGAGGTTCTACCCAAATGTGGGCAAGCACCAGTTGCTTGAATGGTATTGCATTTCCTCTGTCATAATTTGTATTGTAGAGTTAATTGCTTTCAATATTTGAGCACTATGGAGGTTTCAACTAATAAACTTGATTCCTCAGTGCCCCATGCCCCCCTTCATTCTTTCCCTCGAGATGCTCAGGTCTATTTCCTTTCTAAATCAACGAGTTATTTTTTCAGCCATACATTTTTCTTTCTTTGGAAGGAAAGATTATTGCTTCCTAATAGTGAATTGCTTAAGGGCTTTTGTTATACTCGTTCTGTGTGTGTGTGCGTGTGTGTGTGTGTGTGTGTGTGTGTGTGTGTGTATTTTCCACACACCCTTTTCAAGACTACTTTTTTTCAGTGTTATCTAAACTGCATGCAATTGTAGTGCAGGATTATATATAATTCTTCAGTGACAGGAGTCAATAAAATTGTAGGGTTGGAGCCAATATCCATTGGAAGAAGGGGGTTGAATTCCTTTGTTTGACTAATGAATCATGATATCAAGATAATGTCTGATAAACATTTTAAATACTTTCAGGGTTTGTTTTCATGAACTTTGAGAGAAGATTAAAAGTAGGTGGTGAGATTTGGGGACTGGAAACTCTCATGTTCTTCTCCCAGAAAAGAAGGAAAAGAAGTGTCAGTAGAACTCCTCACATCTATATTGATGGTTTGAATGAAAGTCAAAGTGGGAGGATAGAGAGATTTTTGGTTTCCCTAAACCTTCAAATCTCATCTTTTCTAACAGAACTATTATAAAGAATGCCAACTGTCACCAGTTCTGCTGATGTGTATTTTTTTTAAAGACGGATCACTAAAACTAAACAGTAACCTAATAAAATGTATATATATAAGTAGATGGGTCACTTATACCCAGCTATACCCATAAAACTAAACTTTCTTTAGTTTTAAAGTCCTTTAAGCTTTCTAAAATCTTCAAAATGTATTCTTCTAAAGTATAATTTCATTATCATCATCATCACTCTCAACAAGTGTTTATTGAGGACCCATAAGTGGCTTCTATTGGTATACTTAGTTTGCTAAAATAGACAGTTTCTACTCCTAAAGAGAAACTAGATGAACAAGCGAAAAGAGTATAAATATGCTCACTGTGGGCAGAGAAAGTCTACCAACACTTGTCATATTGTGCTCTCTTCCGCATAAGTGCGTAAGTACACAATAAGCTATTAATAAATATCACTGATTTATTTATGGATGATTGATCAATGGCTATATTATATTAAATGTTTGCATGCATATACATATACTCTACTGTCAGAACAGGAGATAACAGAAATGAGAGGAGGATCATTGTCTCATATAATATTCAAAATTCTGTCTCATATTCTTGGTTTTCTATTCTGGCCTATTTTCATCCATACCACAACTAATCAAATAGATATTGAAGTATTATCAGTTCTGTCCTTCCCTCCACCAAATTGTGTTGATTGTCATCTACTACATGAGCTATTTAGTTTTTCACTAATTCATTAATTCTTTAAATAATATTTTCTGAGAAGCCACTGTGCAGAACACTGTACTAGGGACTTAGAGTGTAATACAAGTAAAAGATGTGGTAATAATAATGGTATTTGTTAAGTGCTTACTATTTTCCAAGCACTGTACTAAGAGCTAGGGTAGATGTGATATAATCAGACTGTAACAGTCCCTGTTCTGCATGGGACTCACAATCCAAAGGGGTGACATTTAATCCTCATTTTACAGATATGAAAACTGAGGCGTAGAGAAGTTTATTGATATGCCCAAAAGGTCACACAGCAGTCAAATAAGTGGCACAGTCTATGAGTTAAAACTTCCCTTAGTCCATTCTTAATCTCTTGAACATTTATGTGCTTCAGAAGCAACATGGTCTAGTGGGTAGAGCATGGGCCTCGGAGTCAGAAACTCATGGCTTTTAATCCAGGCTCTACCACTTGCCTGTTGTGTGACCTTGGCTAGTTACTGTAGCATCTCTGTGCCTCAGTAACCTCATCTGTAAAATGGGGATTGAGGCTGTGAGCCCTACGTGAGACAGGAACTGTGTCCAAACCAATTTTCTTGTATCCACCCCAGCAGTTAGTACAGTGTCTGGCATATAGTAAGCATTTAACAAATGCCATCATTATTATTATGGCTGTAGTTTTTTATATGTATTAATGTCTGAATCCTCCTCATGGACATCAGACCTCCTGATTAGAATCAAAAATGACTCTAGGGATATACATGGCTGCAAAAATTGGTCTTGCTTTCATGGTTAAAGCTACCTTGGCTTCAGGTATTAGTTTGTTCCATGCAGATTTGTTCACTCTTAAAAAAAAAATAAACAAAACTCCCTCTATTTATTTCTCACCCTGGGTTTTATTATCCAGTCTGAAAAAGAAGATGATAGTACTCAGTGACCAACTCACAGGGATGTTGTGGATACAGAACATCTACCAACTTTATTACACTGTACTTTCCCAAGAGCTCAGTACAGTGCTCTGCACAAAGTAAGCCCTCAATATATATATATATATATATTGTTTTCCTGATTTGTTAAAATACCCAGCTCTATGTGTCACAGTTATCTGACCCTCCACTAGGTATTATTTCAACTGGATGAAATACTCAGTTTCTAAAATAAAAGGTTGCATCCAAAGAGTAATAGGGAATAAACACATTTCTACATTAATATTTTCTACAGAAGGAAGCATTCTATCTATGATGTACCACAAAATGAAATATATATTTTCCATCTTTCAAAGCATTCTATAATAATGCTAGTCTCTTCCTAGTGACCCTTTAAGGCATTTTAACAAATTATACATGTAAATATATTTACATATAGCTCTACTCTTTACATTTATTCAATGCCTTGAACTGGTTTATGGATATTATTTTCCTGGATTTCATAACATCCCTGTGAGTTGGTCACTAAGTATTATCATCTTCTATTTTAGACTATATAATAAAACCCAGGTGGGGGGGAGGTAAAGGTAGTTCTGTTTAAAATGTTCAAATCTTCATGGGACAAGCCAATATTTGGAGCCAAACTAGCCTTAGCTTTGAAAGCAAGACCAATTTTTGCCACCATGTATATTCCTAGAGTCATCTTTGAATCTGATCAAGAGCCCTGATGTCCATGTTTCCACTCCAATCAACCAATAGTATTTATTGAGCACTTACTGTGTGTAGAGCACTGTACTAAGTGCTTGTGAAAATATAATACAACAGAGTAGGTAGACATGTTCAGGAAGCCTGGGATTCAGGAGACCTGGGTTCTAATCCCAACTCTATCTCTTCTCTGCTGTGGGAACTTGGTAAAGTCACTTGACTTCTCTGTGCCTGTTTTCTCACCTGTAAAACAGGAATTCAATACCTGTTCTCCCTTCCCCTTAGACTGTGAGCCCCATGTGAGACAGGGACTGTGATCTAATTACACTACTTTACCTTAGGGCTTAGTAAAGTGCTTGAAACATAGTAAGCACTTAATAAACCCCACAATTTATTATTAGTATTACTCTAGGTCAGTCCAAATGCATGCATGAAAATACAATATCTAAGGAAATTGAATTCTAATTGAAACAGTAGCTAGAAAGTGAGGGGGAACACCAATTTTAAAAATTGATAATATTACATAAATTAACGATATCTTGACATATAAATCGTGATTTTTTTAAATTCAGAAACCACAAAGCTCAGGGTACTGATAGAATCTGTATCTCACAATCCCTTAATTTTTGGAGGCAGGTTATAGGAGGTACTAAATATAAGATAGTTATGTAAATTGTGCCCATATTTTTAGATACTCATTCCTATACTTACTTTAAGCCTTTAATTCAAACCATAACTTCCCCATTACTTGTTTAGATTTGTAACTAGTTCTTTTTTCTTGATTTAAAAAAAAGTTGGAGTACCTCTTTAGTTATATAATGAATAGAGATATTAAAGGCAAAAAACTTAAAGAATTATTAGTATAATGCATAGCTCCTCATGTCACCTGACACCTAGGCAGAGTGGAATGACTTTTAACAGCTTTCTAATACATCACTTTGTGCCTAGGTGTGAAATGGCACATGGTATATTCCCTTGCTTTTGTCAGTTTTGTCAGTTTTTTAAATTCCATTTAAAACCTGTGTGTCCTCATAACTAACAATTTTGGTAAGAATATTAGAAGAGAGAAATTTGAAGAATTATTTTAAATCTGGAGGAGATGTACATACAAATCCTATTAATAATCCAGGGGTTCCTGGCAAATGGGTTTTGAAGGTGGGGGCACTTCATTCCTACAATAATTGTCCAAGTAAATGCCACATCTGTAAACAATGGATCCAGTTTTTTTCCCCCTCTCAAATATAGACTTAAAGAATTATACATTCAATAAAATTTAGATTTGCACAAAATCTCAAACTCCTGATCTGGAGCATGGTTCTGAAAACACAGAAGCCATATCCTTTTGAGTTTCACTGTACTCGAACATAGTTCAAACTTAACATTCTGTCTAAAGAGCTGACCTGCTGTGTAACCTTTGGCAAGTCACTTAGATACACAGAACCTCAGGCACCTCATCTGTAAAATGGGGTTAAATTATCTTCTTTTGGACGGAAGCTGTGTCCAATCTGAATATCTTGCATCCATCCCAACACTTAGCACAGTGCTCTGGCCCATAGGAAGAACCTAATATCAATGTTTCTATGATTAGTTAATTTTCAGTTCTCCTGCATAGTAGGACACAGTTTTCAATCAATCAATCACATCTATTAAAACACTTACCATATGCAGTGCACTGTACTAAGTGCTTGGGAGAGTACAGTACAACACAGAGAGTGGCATGCTCGCTGCTCATGAGGAGCTTACAGTCCCCTCTTAACTACTGATTATAGAAAAAATGATCATCTCAAATGGCAAGAGCCAGGAAAGGTGTTCTACTGTATTTTCATGGGCATGGTGGGCCATTCAAAAACATTCTGGCAGACTCCAGAATGTCCAACAGCTAATTAATCCACAAACCAGGTTCTTTAGTTGTGTACAAGGAATATGTCTACCAATTCTGTTGTATTGTACTCTAACAAGTGCTTAGTACATTGTTCTGTACATAGTACTCACTGAATAAATACCCATGGCAAAATCAGAAAGTAAACTTCTCTTGGAAGACATTATATTAGCAATCTTATCTCATATTTCAGCTGCTCAATTAATCATATCACATTTTGTCAAATAGAATTGTACACCAATCCCTGAAAGCTAAAACAGAGTCAAAGTATCCTTTTTAAAGGAAAATTGCTTCAAGAATAAAATCTCCCTGATTTGGATAACATAATTAAAATGACATCAATTAATTCAGTGAATGCAGTTAGATATAATGTTGCAAAAAGTTTATAAAACCATTTGGGAATGAGCATATTCATTTATTAGGTTTGAAAAAAAAATGTGCTCTTTTCCACATCTCCTGATGTATATACAAAGTTTAAAAGACACAATAAACTATTAAAGAATTGACCAATAAATGGATATCTTGCAGCAAACGTGGCCAAACCAAATAAATACACCAAATATTCCAAACTCAAATTGAAGTAATGATGACTGTCAAACAGAAGGGGAAGCTAGGGAAGCAATGTTGCCTAGTGGATAGAGCACAGACCTGGAAGTCTGAAGGCCCTGGGTTCTAAAACCAGTTCCACCACTTGTCTGATGTGTGACCTTGTACAAGGCACTTCACTTCTCTGGGCCTTAGTTACTTCATCTATAAAATGGGTACTAAGGCTGTGAGCCTCATGTAGGACATGAACTGTGTCCAACCTGATTATCATGTATCCATCCCAGTATTCAGCACAGTGTCTGGCACATAGTAAGTGCTCAAAAAATACCATAAAAAGGAGATGATCTCCTAACTTTATCCTAACTCTGGGAAACTGCATAGAGAGTAGGTGAATTCCAATATCAAATAATCAATCAATGGTATTGATTTGACACTTTCTCAGTGTAGCACACTATACTAAGCACTTGGGAAAATACAATACAATAGAGTTGGCAGACACGATCTCTGTCTGCAAGGAATTTTCACCCTAAAACTTCAAGAAGATTCTAGAGTCCATTGTGTTCGGAAAATGATTCTTCTGGGAATTTTTCAGATTTCCATACATCTACTAAAATGAATATTTGTTTGTTTCTTTTCCTACACATTTATTTTAGTCATGCATTTAATAACTTGCTTTGCAATCCATCATTTGTATCTTTGCTCTTACTACTTGCTTACTACTTACTATACTACTAACAAATGCAATTATTATTATATGAGAAAGTGGCTATTAGAATATTTTTCTGGTTTAATCTGAGCAATATAGATGTCACTGAATTATGAAAGTTAAAACTCCATCATTCTTCACAGCAGGTATTTTTACATATTATCATTGTGATTATTGTCATATTTCTTAAGTAATATTATATGCCAACCACTGGGGTAAGCACTAGAGTAGTTACAATGCAATCATATCAGACACAGTCTCTATCCCACTTGGGATTCACAGTCTAAGAGGGGAAAACAGGTATTTAACTCTTATTTCAGAGATGAGGAAACTGAGACACAGAGAGGTTAAGTGACTTGCCAAAGGTCACACAGCAGGAAATTGGTAGAGCTGGGATTAGAACTCCGGTCTCCTGATCCACATTTTGTGGTAGGATTTTCAGGATAGTGCTAAGGTTGGTGGACAACAGATAGGATGATGGCAAGCCCCCGTCTCTGCTCCCTCATCCACAATCCCAAATCCTTCATTCATCCCCCTGTTGTTGCTTAAATTACCTGAGAAATTGCTTAACTGTACATTTCACTTTGTCCATAAAGACCCAGCCTGTGGATAGTTCAGCTGAGTTGTCAATAGGAAGCCAGTCATTGTAAGAGACAAAGATTATGCTGGTCAATAATTCAGATACCTGTTGCCAGTGGCTAACAGTGAATATTTCAATCCATGTCATGAAACTTTGGACCAACTTCACTCCTCCACTAATACTTCTTGAATTAGCAGAAAATGATACTGGTTAGTAACTGGATAGGAAATATGGCTCTAACCATAATGGTGAAGCACTGTTGCCTAGTGGAAAGGGCCGGGGTCTGGGAGTCCTCTAGACTGTATGTTCTCTGGGGGCAGGAAATATGTCTGTTATATTGTTGTGTTGTTCTCTCCCAAGCACTTAGTATAGTGCCCTCTTTGATTGATTGATTGATTGAGTCTGAGGACCTGGCTTCTAATTACAGCTCTTTCAATTGTTATTCCAGTTGCTAGCTGTGTGACACTGGGCAAGTCAATTAGCTTCTCTATGCCTCAGTTTCCTCACTGTAAAATATCTATTCAATATCTGTTCTCCTTCCTACTTAGACTGTGAGTCCCATACAGGACAGGGACTGTGTCCAACCTAATTGATTTGTACCTACTGCAGATATTAGAACTGGGTTTGCCACATAGTAAGTGCTTAACAAATACCAGGAAAAAAAAAATGGTCTATTAAATTTCATGCAGCCCACACTTAGACACTCATTTTTCACCTGGTCAACCTGAAGGCAGTTGATGATAAATACTATAATTAATGGTCAGTTTACACAATGGAAGATATTCAGAACTTGATTTAGGCACATTTCTGATTTGGAGCTTGGTAACCAGGTGTTCATGGCCCCTCCCTTCCATTTCCCACTCCTAAGATTCCTTATTCTTGATCAATTCTTCAAATCTCGCTGTCAAATCCTTCCAACTTCCATCTCCATGTAGATAACTCTCAAATCCACCTCACCAGCTCTGACCTCTCATTTCCTATGCAATCTCAAATTTCCTCCCACTTCCAGGTCTCATCTATGTGGATATCCCAAGCAGGTAAACATGAGAAGCAGTTTGGCCTAGTGGAAAGAGGATGAGTCTGGGAATAAGAGAACCTGGGTTCTAATTCCTGCTCTGCCACTTTTCTGCTTTGTGACCAAAGGCAAGTCACTTCACTTTTCTGTGCCTCTGTTACCTCATCTGGAAAATGGGGATTGAGACTATAAATCCCAAATAATCAGGGACTGTGTCTAACCCAATTTGCTTGTACCTACCCCAGTGCTTAGTATAGTGCCTGACACAAAGTGCTTAAAAATTTCATGCCGAAAAGAAATCCTACAGTATGTACAAAACTGAATTCCTCATCTTCCCTCCCAAATCTTCCCCTTCGCCTAATTTTCTCACCTCAGATGACATCACAATCCTTCTTTTCTTTCAAGCCTACCACCTTGGCACAGTTCTCAACCCTCTTTCATCCCTTATAATAATTCTGTCACCAAATCTTGTCATTGTTTTCTCCATAAAATTTATAGGATCCTTCCCTTCCTTTCTCCAAACCCACCACACTAGTGCAGACACTTGTAACATCTCAGCTTGACTACTATAGTACCTTCTTCACTGATCTCCCTACCTTTAGCCTGTCCTCACTCCAGTCCATACGTCATTCTACTGCCCTAATCATGTTTCTAAAACAATACTCTGCACATAACTCCCTATTACTCAGAAACTTCAAATGGTGGCCTGTTTTTCTCTTATCAAGCAGATAACCCTAACAACTGATTTTGAGGTGCTCAAATAGCTTTTTCTCTCCTAATTATCCAATCTTTTCGGTAACTACACCACAGGTTGCATTCCTCCTTCTTTTCAAGCTAAACCTACTCCCTGTTTCTCATCCTTATCTCTCCTGCTCCTGATCTTCTCCATGCCTGGGATTCCCTGTACTTTTAAATCCAAAGGATCGCAGTTCTCCCCATTTTCCAAACCCCTCCAAAATCATCCTTTCTAGGTGGCCTTTCCCAGTTAATTTTTAGCTTCCCTCTGAGTCCTTATAAACATCATCTTTTCCTTCTTCCTCCTAGCCATAAATTATTTTAGTATTGTCTCCTTGGCTACATTATAAGCTCTTTGAGGGATGGGATCATATTTACTAAGTAACTTACTCTCTCGAGTGCATAATACAGTGCTCCGCACACTTTAGGTGCTCAATCAATACCCATTATTCTACATGCACTAGTTTTAGAAAGTCTAAAGAGGCAATCCTTTTCAACACCTTCTGTGTTCACAGAGATAATTTTCTAAGACAGCATTTTAAGATGATTCAAAGCAACTAATAAATACCACAAACTTATTAATGTAATAATAAGGGGGCAGGGGATTTCAGTCAGAGAATATATAGACATGTGTATTTATGTATTGGCCATGTTCGTTGGCCAGACTTTGGGGATTTATGACTGCCTTCTTCCCCAAACTCCCAACATCCTTGTTTAAATCCTCAAAGCACTTCAAAACATGCAGTGTGGTTGAAAACTGTCCAGAGATTTGGATTTTGTTTCCTGTTCTGTCACTAATGTGCTTGTAGCCTTAACAAATGGTTTTCCTTTTTGCTTCTATTTCTCTATTGGTAAAATGGGGATAAGAACACTTGCCAAGTACCGCAATGAAAATGTAAAACACTGAATTTTTTGTGTGTAGTTCTGAATTTACAACCACTATTGAGATTGGCTTATTTTCTCTGCCTCTAGACACCACAAATAACACCTTCTCTTAGGTTTCCTGCAGTCTATTTTCTCTTTTCACCTGGTGGAACCACGGATGAACCAATTCATTGGAATAAATCATTGAACTTATTCAGTTTTAGAACGAAACCTTTTTTGAGGTTCTGAAATGTTGAGTTATGTTTTGTTCACTTCAGTTTCTGGCCAAGAACAGATCCAGAAGGTCTCAAATACCAAAGGAAAGGGTGTTCTCACAGTATTTCTGGCTGGGACAAGAAGCGGAAATAGTGAAGAACTCATAAGTACTGCTGTTCTTCTGAGATTTCCAGCTTAATTCTGAAAATTCTACAGGCTCACAAAAGATTTGCTGTGGCTATCCATCTGAATCGACCTTATACTATAAAACTTCCAAATATGGTAGGAGAATCAGTTTTATCAAAGCAAGGTACTACTGTGGGTCCTCTTCACTTCCTGCTCAATACTTCACTCTCTTAGGAAACCACAGCTTTTATGGCACATATGCCATATGGCTTATGTGGCAGATGACTACCAAATCTATTTCTCTAGTCCTGAGATCCCAACTACCCTTGTCTTGTCTTATGCCATCGTGTTGTTTCCAACCTATAGCAATTCCATGGCCACATCTGTCCCAGAACCCCCCACCTCCATCTGCAATAATTCTGGTAGTGTATCCCTAGAGTTTTCTTGGTAAAAGTATGGAAATGGTTTACCATTGCCTCCTTCTGTGCAGTAAACTTGAGTCTCCACCCTCCTCAACTCTCTCTCATGCTGTTGCTGCCCAGCTACCCTACAATCTGGTAAATTTCCTTTTGTCTCCAAGATATCTGCACCCTAGATGTCCTTCTGGAACTTTGAGATTAACATGTCCAAAACTATTCATCTATTCCCTAAAGCCTCTAGTCCTCTAACTTGACAATACCACCAACCTCCCTACCCCAGAAGCCCACAATTTGGTGTTAACCTAGACTCCTCACTTCTACATTCTATTTGCAGCCAAATCCTGCTGTTCTTTCTACACAACATTTTGCAGCTCTGCCTGTTCCACTCCATCCAAATGGTACCACACTTGTCCAAGCTCTTATCACATGTCTATTATTATTATTATTATTATTATTATGGTATTTATTAAGTGCTTACTATGTGCCAAGCACTGTTCTAGGTGCTGCGGTAGATACAAGGCAATCAGGTTGAACGCACTCCCTGTCCCATGTGGGCTCACAGTCTCAATCCCCATTTCACAGATGAGGTAACAGGCACAGAGAAGTTACGTGACTTGCCCAAGGTCACAGAGCAGATGTAGCAACCATTTGTTTTTTACCAACTTCTTCACTGGTTTCTCTGCCCCCACACTCTCCTTTCTCCATCCTGTACTAAACGTTGCTGCCTAGATCAACTTCCTAAAGTGTTGCTCAGCATGTTTTCTCTCCACTTCTCAAAAACTTCCATTGGCTTCCCATTTCCCTTCACATTAAACAAACACTCTGCATAATTGGTTTCACCCACCATCTCTCATTTTTTTTCTTTTTATGGTATTTATTATGCACTTACTACATGCCAGGCACTGTACTAAGTGCAAAACACTGCACTAAGTATAACCTACTTATCTGCTGCCTTCATCCTTTGTTCCTCAACTTGATCTAATTGTGGTATTTGTTAAGTGCTTACTATGTGCCAGGTGCTATATTAAGCACTGGGATGGATACAAGCAAATCGGGTTAGACACGGTCCCTGTCCGATGTGGGACTCACAGTCTCAATCCCCATTTTCCACATGAGATAACTGAGGCACAGAGAACTGAAGTGACTTGCCCAAGGTTACACAGCAGACAATTGATGGAGCTGGGATTAGAACTCATGATCTTCTGATTCCCAGGCCCGTGCTCTATCCACTGCATTATGCTGCTTCTCTCTTTGAGCCTCCTATTAGACTGCCAGCATAAATTACTCTCTACTCTCCTACTTCTATCCCCTTTCCCATGCTTTTCTGCCATCCTGGAACTACCTCTCCCCTCAGAATCTATAGACACAGCTCATCTCATTTTCAATCCCTCCCAAATCTGTACCTCTTCCAACAAGCCTTCCCTGATTAATTCCCGAGGCCCATTAGCCCTGCATTCACCTCTAAACTACATAGTCAATTGATAGTCAATTATTAACATTAATTACTTTATTTGTAATAATAATAATTGTGGCATGTTAAGCAGTTACTGCGTTCCAAACACTATACTATGAGCTGGCATAGATATAATCTGTTCAGATTCAGGCCCTGTCCCACATTAGAACAGTGCTTTGCACATAGTAAGCGCTTAATAAATGCCATCCTTATTATGAAGCTCACAGTCTAGTAAATATTTTCATGTCCTCCTTGCCCATTGGAGTGTAAGACTGTAAACTCCAGGTGGGCAAGGAATATGCCTTGAGTCTCTGTGATATTTTCTCAAGTGATTAGAACAGCACATTTCTCCTATTTCTACTACTATGACTACTACCACTCAATCTCATCTATCTTGCCGCTGACCTCTCAACCACATCCTGCATCTGGCCTGGATCACCCGCCTTCCTCGTATCAGACAGATAATTGGTCTCTCCCACTTCAAAGCCTTACTGAAGGCTTCTCCTCCAAGAAATCTTCCCTAACTAAACCCTCCTCTCTTCTTCCACTCCCTTTTGCGTCACCCTCCCACCCATTCCCACAGCACATATGTATATATCTGAAATTTATTTATTATTTATTATTTGTATCAATATCTGTCTCCCCCCCAAGACTGTGAGCTAACTGTGGGAAGGGAATGTGTTTGTTTATTTTTGTATTGTACTCTCCCAAGTGATTAGCATAGTGCTTTTCACACAGTAAGTGCTCAGTTGAAAGAATTGACTGACTGACTGAATGAATGAATACTACTGTGTGGCCTTGGGCAAGTCACTTTACTTCTCTACGCCTCAGTTAACTCATCGTGGCTCAGTGGAAGAATCATGGGCTTGGGAGTCAGAAGACATGGGTTCGAATCCCAGCTCTACCATTTGTCAGCTGTGTGACTTTGGGCAAGTCACTTAACTTCTCTGTGCCTCAGTTACCTCATCTGTAAAATGGGGATTAAGACTGTGAGCCCCCTGTGGGACAACCTGATCACCTTGAAATCTCCCCAGCGCTTAGAATAGTGCTTTGCACATAGTAAGCGCTTAATCAATGCCATCATTATTATGAGAAGCAGAGTGGCTTAATAGAAAGAGTATGGGCTTGGGAGTCAGAGGTTATGGGTTCTAATCCCAACTCTGCCACTTGTCAGCTGTGTGACCTTGGGCAAGTCATTTCACTTCTCTGTGCCTCAGTTACCTTATCTATAAAATGAGGATGACGACTGTGAGCCCCATATGGGACATACCTTGTGTCTCCCACAACACGTAAAACAGTGCTTGGAACATAGTAAGCACTTAACAAATACCAACATTATTATTATCTGTAAAATGGGGATCAAGACTCTGAGACCCATGTGGGACAGGGATGGTGTTCAACCTAATTACCTTGTATCTACCCCAGTGCTTAGAACAGTGCTTTGCACATAGTAAGCACTTAATTGCTACTACTACTATTACAACTACTACTACTGCTCTCTTCCACTCATGTTAGTATTAAAAATAATTATTTTTAAATCCACCTCCACCTAAAAAAGATTAAATGTTTTTTGCTCCTTTTCATTTCCTAGAGAAAATATAGCTCTCAAATTGTTGCTGAATACTCTGCTTTCTTTAGCTGTGTATGCCAGAGTAATTTATGTGGCCAACAAACATACATAAGGTCACGTATATGACCTTGGGCAAATCACTTAATTTCTCTGTGCCTCAGTTTCCTCAACTGTGAAATGAGGATTAAGTACCTGTTCTCCCTCCTACTTAGATTATGAGTCCCAAATAGAACAGGGACTGTGTCCAACATAGTTAACTTGTACCTACCCCAGCCCTCAGAACAGTTTGACACATAGTAAGTGCTTAGCACATACCATAAAAAATTATATACTGTTTCACAAAAGCTCTTAGCTTCCTGGCTTGACAAAAATGATATGATTTCCCCAAATCCATTTTATTTTTAGCTATTCTATATGAATGTATCACCTATTAGTCGCTTTAGTTTTGATTACTGACAAATCTAGCTCCAACTTCAAAATTACACCTCCACTTTCCTTAACTACTCTGGGAAGAAAGCCAAGTTCTGATCTAAGAACTGTTGTCCTTTTCCTCAGTATCTAGGACTTTTGGATTTCCACCCTTCAAATATTCAGTTTTTAGGGGTTTTTTTTCTGCTCATACCACTTGTGCCCAAAAATATTAACTTTATAAAAGGGAAAGTGTTCTTAGAGCTATTCAAATCAGATTTTTGTGAGACTGGCATTTCTAGATAAAATTTGGAGAATATCAAAAGGAATGAATTTTAAATCTTGCTACTGTGATGGTAAAATCATCTATCAATGGTATTAAGTATTTGCTGTGTGCAGAACACTGCAGTAAGAGCTTTATGCAAGTTCTGTTTAGTGGTTTTATTGTCAAAGCACCTTACGTTATTTATCTCAATTTAGCCTTACAGTACCCTTGCAAGGTAGGGAGAGAAGGGGCAAATATTATTATCCACATTTTATAGATGGTGGAACTAAGGCATAGGGAGGTTAGGTGACTTCCCAAGGTCAAAGAACAGGCAAGTGCAGAGCTGGGACAAGAACCTTGGTCCTCTAACTTCCAGTGCTATGCTTTTTCCACCAAATCTGGTAACTGGAGCTTTTATGCAAGATTTTAGGGACTAAAGTAAATCAATTCAGCCATATTTGTACTTTTTGCAGAGCCACAGAAAAACTTTGTAGATATAAGATACACACATGTGTGTAGGTTAAGGGTAACTGTTCCAGTGGCAAACCCTGGGGAGGTAGTAGTTACTTGGGAAAAACCCATGGAAGTGGTGTATTTTTCAGGAGGGCTCTTAAGATAGGGATAGATGTGGTCTGATGGAAAGGGGAGGGAGTTTTAGGTAGAGGAAAGGCCATGAACATTGGGTCAGAGACTGGAGAATGAGGTATGGTAAAGGTTAGCTTGGGAGAGCAAAAAATGCAAGTTGGAGTGTAGCAGATGAAGAAATTGATTAATTGATTGATTGAAGAAAGAGAGGCAATAAAGAAACTTAAGGCTAATGGTCAGAAATGTCTTCATTCAATTAAATCAGAGTAGACTGTTTCTCCCTAGGTTCAGTCTAAAATCCATGGCCATTATCCTCATTTGGAAAACCTCTTCCCTGTGTTCATTAGTGAATTTTCCAGGCTCTCATTTTATCTTTCTCCTAAAATTATGAGTTTTGAATTAGAATCCTACTTATACAATAAAATTTTAAAATACTGAAAAAGTAATATTGAAAATGTTGAAAATAAATCTTCTGCAGTTATTAACCCCTTTTCCATTGTTGCTCCATTTCTCATCATGGCCAAAAGCAGATGGAAGGGTACTGCCCCAGAATTAAACTGATGAGCTTTGAAATAGGAAGACCAAGGGAATGAGATGCTGCTGCTAAGAGCTATGGAAGGTACAGACTGTATCCTTCCCTTTTCAATATACATTTACAGAACATTTCAGCAGGACAACTAACTATTCTGCTATATGGCCTATATAGGGAGAATACACCACGATGCAACTATCTGGGTTACCACATCATTTAGATTAAACCGACAACAGGTTGAATGCATTTTCCAGTTGTGACTATGAACTTTTAGAACAGATCAAGCAAACAACAAAAGCCTTAAAAAAAGTTCTCCTGATTTCTTGATAATAGTCTTGAAAAGGTCTAAACCAAATAGTTTGCAAAGACAAGTCAAAAGAAATTCAATAAGAGAAAAGTGCCTTGTCACGCAGTATTTACCAGGTCAAATGCATATTTTTGAATAAGGTCTGTACATATTTTGGTAATGCATAGTGTTTACCCAGTTGAGTCTAATGGCCCCTTCAAAGGCCATTAAGGTGTATTAAGTAAATACATTTTTGGTCTGTGTGCTAATTTTAAAAACACATTGTTTTATTTACAATACATTCTTTCAAGTCAGAATCTACTGCTACAAAAGTGGCCACGCTGTTTGAATTGAGCAATTTATAAAGTGGGAAATGGAGACTTTTTTGGATGATATTTCATATTGCACCTGAAGAGTTTTTGTTAAGAGGTGATGTTGATATGATAGGGTGGATTGGAAAAATCAAGGGGAAAGGGTTATTCTTAGAAATATCTAATTAAGCCAAAAATAAAGGTGAGTGATGGTTATGATGACAGCAATTTTGGCATTCATTATGGCACGTAGGATGATTTAGAAGAATCCATAGAGGGAGAAAACATCGGTTTTCCTATTAAATGACCTCCACATGGATTTGTACCATGAAGAGTAGAAAAACCTTCCACTCATCTACCTGAACAATGACCAAGTTTATAGATTCACTTGAGAGATTAAAAAAAAAACCTCACAAGTAATATTAACTGAATCACTCTGAGTGTGTATGCCAAGAAGTAAATGCCAAGCTGTACCTACTCAGATGGGTTGTAAGATCTTCTTTGGCATGTAAGTATCCCTGGAAATGATCTCTTGTCAAAAAATACTACCCTGAGTGGAATGTTTCTGCTTATTAGTAAAGGGGCCAAAATCCCTTTTGTTATGATGTGAAATATATGTTTGTGAGAAACATAAGGAAGCTGACTTTAACTCTCCATGAACTTCAAATCCTAATGTTTTAAACAATTTTTAAAGTACCTATTCAAATAGATATATATTTATGTATGTGTCTGAATATATATATATATACATACATATATATGTAATATCTTCCAAAACACCACTAGTGAAAAAGATAAACAAGCAGACACACTCACAACATACATATGTATACATATGGATAGTCTGAAAGTATTTGACCTCTTAAAATGGGTTTGTTTATTTAGAATAGCTAGTACTTTCTGTTTTAAGATCAAGAAAAAATATAACCATTAACAAAATAATCATAAAATTATACTTAGTGGGGCATTATAAGGAGCAGAATTTCTGGACTTCATATAATCCCCCAAATGATTTCCATTTCCTCTTCCTCCTTTCCTAGAAAAGCACAGCACTGCAATACAATCCTTCCATTAACTACCCACTATTTCTTTTGCCAGGTTTCTTATTTTAAAATCATTTTTTAATGAAAGATAATTCTATAAAGTGGAAAACAGTAAAACATTAATGGATAGACATGATATTGAAAAATATGTATTATTAGATAGCTTCATTCTTTTGCCCATTACTCAATTACAGGGTAGCACAGTGGTATATAGGTGTGTTTTATGGATCATTCTATACAAAATATATTACTTCAAGACTATCACTGAGAAATTTAATTCAGCATTCGGTTTGACTTTCAGTGGCAAATGGTATTTGTTTTCATAGAGATATTACTTAGGGTTTTTACTATTATTGTCAGTTTTTGCAATGTTTATGAGTGAGGTTCTAAAAAGAGAATTAAGAAAAACATATGAAAGTCTAAAAGCATAAATGCACAAAGATTTGGTCTTAACTGTCTCATACCTAAAACAAAAGTTTTTATTTCTAGAGCTCTGTCCAGTATCTTCTATCAGTGGGAGAGTAAAGAAGATGAAAACTGAAATTAATCCATCAGTGGAATTTACTGAGCACTGACTTGGTGTTGAGCCCTATACTAAGCACTTAGGAGAGTATAATACTGTTGGTAGACATGCTGCCTTCCCTCAAGCAATTTACAGTCAAGCAGAAAATGTTCAATAAATGCTCAGTGAATGTCAACAGTCTCCAGATCCTCTGTAATTGTCGTAAACATCTGTTCCAAGCTTATCCTCTACAGAAAGACCCACTAAAGACATCCTGACAAAACATTTCTCCCTTCTGACCATTACACCTTCAAACATGGTGGCTGCTTCACACTGAAACTAGCCCCTGGCATTGCCAGAGAGATAAATGCACAAGGGAAAGTAGGAGCCTAGTTGAAAGATTTGGGTTCTAACGCCAATTCCATCATTGCCTTGCTGTACCTTGGGCTGCACTGCAATCCAGTCCTTCCATTAACAACCAATTGCTTCTTTTGCCAGGCTTTTTATTTAAAAATTTCTGTGCCTCAGTTTCGATATATGTAGAATGGGGATAAGCTACCTATTCTCCCTCCCTCTTATATTCTGAGCCCAGAGCTCCTGTTTAACCTGATGGTGTGGTATCTATCCCAGAGGTTAGTACAGTACTTGATACATAGTAAGGGTTCAACAAACGGCACAGTTTTTACATCCTAGGAAGGATTGGCAGTTGGAAACTTTGACCTCAGGAACCTCCTCGGACCTATATGGACAAGAGCCACTTAAAGTCTATATTTGATCCTGATGGCCTTAGCAGAAGAGCTAAGAGAAGTCTATGAGTCATGGTAGAGTACTAGCTAGCTGTCACTCACTGGTCAGTACACTGGAAGTCTCCCTGCTGTTTCCAGCACTTACCATTTAGTTCTGTTTTATTCTCTTCTCTACCTGTCTTTTCCTCATTACCCCTCACCCCAATCCCGTTTTTTGCATTAAATATCTGACTAATGGTGATAAAAATGTATTTTTTTGGATTGAATTAGCCAGATAGATTATTAGTATAGATTGAAGGTTCACTCTTTTAGGTGAAACTTCTGAAGCTCTTTTGAGATGTCCTGAAGTTCGCCCAAAAGAGCACATGTTTTAATGATTCTGTGGTATCCTTCCATGATTTCTGTAGTTATTAGCTGCTTCCTAGTCTATTTCATTTTACCTGAGTCTCCAAACTTGTTGATGGTTCATTTTAACTTCTGCTCAGATTTATGCTACTGCTCTTGTTTCTGGTACAAGCTCTAGAATTCCTCCTCATTTTATAGCATTCTGAACTGTCCATCACTACAAGACTTGAAAATGATATGAAAATTTAATCTTTTGTGATTTGCCAGAAAATAGAAAACAGTGTAAATATAAAACATATTAGACTAAAGGTGTTGTTATCCAAGTTTGTCAACCCAAAACCTCTTGTAGCCAGAATTTCATTCTTTCATTCAATCGTATTTATTGAGCGCTTACTGTGTGTAGAGCACTGTACTAAGCACTTGGGAAGTACAAATCGGCAACATATAGAGACGGTCCCTACCCAACATTGGGCTCACAGTCTAGAAGGGGGAGACGGACAACAAAACAAGTAGACAGGTGTCAGTACCATCAGAATAAACAGACATAGGTATACACACATCATTAATATGATAGAGTAATAAATATGTACAAATATACACAAGTGCTGTGGGGAGGGGAAGGGAGTAGGGTGGCGGGCGATGGGGAGAGGAGGAGGAGCATTTCTGCTTCAATAAGGGATCTCAATCCATGGCCATTCTTGAACATTAATGCCCTGTGATGACTACCCAGCAGCAAAGATTGCAAAGATTTGAGTAGTCTCTAATCGAGAAGCAGCGTGGCTCAGTGGAAAGAGCACGGTCTTTGGAGTCAGGGGTCATGGGTTCGAATCCCGGCTCTGCCACATGTCTGCTGTATGACCTTGGGCTAGTCACTTAACTTCTCTGAGCCTCAGTTACCTCATCTGTAAAATGGGGATTAAGACTGTGAGCCCCACGTGGGACAACTTGAACAACTTTTATCCCCCCCAGTGCTTAGAACAGTGCTTTGCACATAGTAAGCGCTTAACAAATGCCATCATTATATTATTATTATTATTATTATTATTAGTCACAATTAGTTGCCATGGTAGGGTCAAGTTAATGCAGCACCCCTGGAATCTTTAGCATAAACTTTCCCACGGATGAGATCGTAGAAGAGCAGCCCAGAGCAGGACAATATAGGCAGGTAGATATGTGATCTGCTAATCTGATTAGCAAATAATTATCCTTCTAACAACAGCTCAGACCTGGTAATAGAATGGGATAGAATAGAATGCAGTCTAGGACTGCAACTGGCCACTAAATATCTGAATTTCAGCAGAGTCAGGATACCTTAATCACTGAATTTGCTCTTCCCACTAATGCAAAGATCCCTGCTGAGAGTGGTTCTCAGCACAGTTCTGGCTCTTAATTACCTTAAGTGTTTAACTAGCCAACACTTCCCAATCACCCTTTTTGCAAGATAACAAAAGAGCTAACATTTAAACCAAAAGGAAAAAGCTGACTGATGTAGATTAGCTTTGAGTAGATAAAGTCCCTTAAGGGCAGGAACCATGTGTTTTACCTGGTTTGCAGGCTCCTAAATCCCTCTATATGTTCTTCGCACAGTAGGAACTAGGTAATATTGATGATGGTCACCATGATTACTGCATCAGCCTCCTCTCTGATCTCCCATCCTCCTGTCTCTTCCGGCTTCAGTCTATACTTCACTCTTCTGTCCGGATTATCTTTGTACAGAAACGCTCTGGGCATGCCACTCCCCTCCTCAAAAATCTCCAGTGGTTGCCTGTCAACCTACAAATCAAGCAAAAACTCTCAGTCTCGGGTTCAAGGCTCTCCATCACCTCGCCCCCTCCTACCTCACCTTCCTTCTCTGCCTCTACAGCCCACCCCCTCCAATCTTCTGCCGCTAACCTCCTCACTGTGCCTCGTTCTCGCCCGTCCCGCCGTCGACCCCCGGCCCACGTCCTTCCCCTGGCCTGCAATGCCCTCCCTCCACACATCCGCCAAGCTAGCTCTCTTCCTCCATTCAAAGCCCTACTGAGAGCTCACCTCCTCCGGGAGGCCTTCCCACACTGAGCCCCCTTTTGCCTCTCCTCCTCCCCAACCCCCCCGCCCCTCCCCACAGCACTTGTATAATGATGGCATTTATTAAGCTTTTACTATGTGTAAGCACTGTTCTAAGCGGTGGGGAGGTTACAAGGTGATCAGGTTGTCCCACGGGGGGCTCACAGTCTTAATCCCCATTTTACCAATGAGGCAACTGAGGCACTGAGAAGTTAAGTGACTTGCCCAAAGTCACACAACTGACAATTGGTGGAGCCTGGATTTGAACCCATGACCTCTGACTCCAAAGCCTGTGCTCTTGCCACTGAGCCATGTATGTATTAGTACAGATTTATTATTCTATTTATTTTATTCGTACATATTTACTGTTCTATTTATTTTGTTAATAATGTGCATATAGCTATAATTCTATTTATTCTGATGATTTTGACACCTGTTTATACGTTTTGTTTTGTTGTCTGTCTCCCCCTTCTGAACTGTGAGTCCGTTGTTGGATAGGGACCATCTCTATATGTTGCCGACTTGTACTTCCCAAGCGCTTAGTACAGTACTCTGCACACAGTAAGCGCTCAAAAAATATGCTTGAATGAATGAATGAATGATTAGAATTGACAGAGTGCAAAAGCCAAAAATATCACCTATAAAATCTTTTTAGGCATCTCAAATTGGAAATATCATCATCATCTAATATCTATTTCGGGCCCATGAACATATGACATTCTGACACCCCCTGTAAAGACAGTTTAAATGATGCAGAGATTGCAGTTTTTCATAAACATTAATATTGATAAATAAGTAGGTGGGTTATTACTCTCACCAGAGCGTCCTTTCCTTTTCAGTCATCCCTAAGGAAAAGTAATGCCAACAGAAGAAATTGAGGAGTGAGCAAATTAATCAATCGATCAATCAATGGCATTTATAGAGTGGTAACTGTCCAGAGCACTGTACCAATTGCTTGGGAGAGTACAATACAATAGAATTGATGAATGCTTACAAGGAGCTTGCAATTTTGTGGGGAAATGAATCCCCATGTCCCGAAATAGCCATGCCCAATCCTGCTGGTTTTGATAACCCTACCTTTTCCCCTTGTGTTTTACTCAGCAAAGAACTACAGACTGTTCAGGCTATATGGGGGAGAAATTGCCGTAAAGCAAAACTATACCTGTCCTAATGTTTTACAACACAATTCAGTAAGGCACCAGAAAGTAGAGAACGTTTAGATGATTTTGTGTGATCCTTTGTTTTTCAAATGCCCTTGGAAAATGAAATTTATAATTAGTACATCATATTAAGTACATGCATGTTAACTTTAGAATGAACAATCTCAAAAATATTTGATTTATTCATTCATTTCATTAGATCGTTTTTATTGAGTGCTTACTGTGTGCAGGGCACTGTACTAAGTGCTTGGGAAGTACAAGTTGGCAACATATAGAGATGGTCCCTACCCAACAACAGGCTCACAGTTAAATAGAGTTATAAACTCTGCTTCTTCATGAAAATGAGATGGAGTTCTCAGAGGGGTCATCACTACATTTTAGCATTACAAGCATCCATTAAGAAACTGAAATTGGAAGAGCACATGAGAACTGCATTACTAAAACCACACCATTGATTTAGAAAGGTCTTGGAATGTAGGACCTAAAACCCAAGTTAAATAAATTGGAGTGACTTAGCCAGGAATTGGTTAGTAAGAGTACTATGACACTTTTTATCTCAACTGAGTCCAGAACTGTGGAAACTGACCACATTGTTTGTCTTGAAAACAAGACATTGAAATGTCATCCCAATTTTAAACACCTTCCACATCCTCCCAAATATGGACAATAATGAGGAGGGAGAAGCATGGAGGCAAAGGCCTCTGACATTCTGGGCTGTCTGTTCTACAAGTCCCAGAATGCTGTGGAGACTAAATAATAATAATAATAATAATAATAATAATAATAATAATAATAATAATAATAATTGTGGCATTTGTTAAGTACTTACATGTGCCACACATTGTATTAAGTGCTGGATGGATACAATACAATCAATCAGTCGCAGTTCCTGTCTTATGTTGGGCTCATGGTCTAAAGGTGTGGGAGAACAGGCAGTTAATCCCTATTTTGCAAATGAGGTAACCAATGCACATATAAGTTGAGTGACTTGAAGCAGGCAAGTATGGGAGCCAGAATTAAAACCCTGGTCTCCTGACTTCCATTTTGCTCTTCTCCCACTAGGCCATGTTGCTTCTACTAAGCAAACTCTACCTTAGATGTGCCAGTCCAGAAATACAATGCACAAAGTTCCCATGATATATGTTTTCTGCAATAGTCCAAAACAGCCTATAAAATCCAAGACAGGACTTCTGATTTAAAACTAAATGCATAGGCATTAATTGCACCCAGGAAAGTAGGGAAAAAACTTCATAACAGCAAGGTATTAAATACCACGAGTGATTGCTGAGGAAAACTGTGAGATATCCTGGAGGTTTTTAAAAATAAGATATTTGAGATGATTGTGTTGGTTATCTACTATGGAGTGAGGAAATTAGTTTAGAGAATCTCTGAAGGGGACATTCAAACATATATTATATGATTTATCAGATAGATGCACAATCGTACAGCTCAATTAAAAAAAAAGATCAGTCACAGTTCTTGGTTTTGATTTTCATAGACTTCCCAACCTCTGGCTTCAAAGTTCATCCAATCCCGAGCTTCTTGTGGAATCCATAATAGGAAAATTTGTTCCTCATAAGCTTTTCACTAAAACGGTTTGTTTCTGGCTCTCTTTAGAGACAGCAAACTATCCAGCAGAAGGTCCACCCAAACCACAGCTGTTTCTATTAGTACGCTTCTGAACCACAGAATTGAAATTTTCAATTGAGAAAGTCCTATTACCGATGTCATAGCTAGAAAACGAGTGCAACCACCTTCAAACCCATGTGTGTTTTGCAAGTTTTTATGGTATTGTTTCTCCACAGATGGCCTACAAGGAAAATGAGATGTGTGGAATAAGAAGGATCTTCTTTTAAAATACAAAAATACCTTTACTCCAAAAATCTAATTAGTGGGTGTGACTGATAAGGTTCACTCATCCATTTGCTCCCAAAATTGCACTGCTCTCCTCTAACTATTGTATTCTCTTTCTTAACATGATAATGGCTACAAATGCTCAATTGCTTAGTTTTCAACCCAGCAACTCTCCATGTACCATGCAGCAGCAGATGGCTGGAGGCTTGATGTGTTAATGGAAGTGATTATTTTATGAAGTGACAGCTGATCAAGGACATAAAGCAACAATAGAGGCTACCATCCTGGAAGAGGTGCTAAATGTGGATTCCTGCTGTAGGCATTGCTTCTCTTTTGCCTCATTTCCAGTTTTGAAGAATTAGACTAGCCTTACAATGGAGCTGGAATTAGAAGAAGAAAGAAAACCATCAAGATGTCCCTAATGTTTGGGGACATTTTTGAGATTCAATCTACTTTGGGGATATAACCAGCTAATTTTACAAGTTATATTACTGTTTTATGATTCTCCACATTTTATCAGAAAAAGCACCATTTTTATTAGTGTTGATATCACTTTTCCATTGCTCCAGTCATGACCATTGGCAAGAATGGTAATTGTTTCCCAGTATGATGAACTCTACCTTTCATTCAATCATACTTATTGAGTGCTTACCCTATACAGAGCACCGTACTAAGCACTAGGGAGAATACAATATAACAATAAACAGACACATTCCCTGCCCACAGCTAGCTTAGAGTCTAGAGGCTGAGCCTATAGTTTAGAGGATGAGCTCTTCACCTACTGGGGCTATAACTATAAGAATTAACAGTGTTTTGAGCAAACATCCATCCATGAGCCATCAGCCTTCCTGACAAAAAAAACAACAACAATTGTATGCTTAGACTAAAGAAATGCATGCTTAGACTAAAAGGAGAAGATTCTGCTTAGGATTGTAATAAGTTACCTTTGTTTAAATTCAGCTCTTCCTTCAGGATTCCTTGCAAAATAATAATAATAATGGTATTTGTTAAGTGCTTACTGTGTGCCAAAAACTGCTACTAAAACTTTATGAAGTGTAACTTTTTAAACTAAAAGTTCAGCTTGAAATATCTTATCCTAGTGATTTGTTCAGAATACTATGGCCCTGTATTTAATATTTCAGAAAATTATTGTGGTATTTATTAAGCTCTTACTATTTGCCAAGCAGTGTGCTAAAGTACTGGGATGAGTACAGTGTAATCAGATCGGACACAGTTTGTTCCACTAGGGCTAAGTAGGAGTGAAGAAGGTGAAATCTTCAATAATGCATGTTTTTTTCATGATATTTTTTATAACAAATATGTTGTCCACTAAATCTCATAAATAAATGAAAATAAAAAGTAATTTCAAATAGATTAAGTTTTCTTTTTGAAAATGAAAAGAAAGTCAGAGTTATAGGCAGAGACCCTCTGGACTTCACAATTATCCAAGGAAATTTAATGATCCTTAATGAAGCATTCTCATCCCACCCAAGTGCCTTGAAGCTTATGCTTTTTCAGCCTAAAAACACATTTCCCATTCAAGTTAAAGGAGAATTTCTATAATCTATGTGTGTAGTAGTATAACTTCTTATATACTTTCTTCCTAAGCCTCCAAACTAAAGTAGATAAGAACATTGCAAATATTTTATCCTAGCCACTATGATATTTTCTCAAGGTCTCAATTAGAGTATTACTCTGTTACCCCTAGGGACATTTCATGGTTCAGAAATATTCCAGTACTTTTACTTTATCATATAATTCATTTATCCTAATTTGATGGTGGCTTACTTCCTCAGTTGTGACCACCTTTTCCCTCAAAATTACTTCTGTTGCCAAAGTTTTATTTGATTTTACATTCATGGTTTATTAGGATTTGGCATAATTGGTCAATTATCTTTTTTTAAATAAAAGACTGAGGAAATAATATCTCATTGCCCTAGTAGAAAAAAAATTCAGGACATGTTTTATATTTTGGCTGGTTGTTTCATTCCAACCCACATTCTTCAAGTGGTTTATTTTCAAAGCATTGAAAGGACATTTGAGACTAATGTCTGACCCTTACTTAAGTCAGTGGGGGCTGTGTTATTAAAACTCAAGACCATCCTATGAATAGTTCTAAGATATTGGTGTGGATGAATGGAAAGGAACAAGAATACAATAGGGTGTTAGATCCTTAATAAGATAGATCAGAAATAAAGCAGGAAAATAGGGTGTGATATTGCCACGAAGAGTCCAGGCTCCCAGAGATGAGGACCTTTTAGCCACAGACACTTTCAGTGTCAGAGGTGGAAGTAAAAAAAAATTTCCCAGAGATAGCTGGAAAAGGAATCCAGCTCTAAATGAATCTAGAAATATGAGGTCTTCCAACTCCAGAAGTTGAACTCCAGGTACGTAACTTTCCGGAAATTGCTGCAATAGAAGACAAATTGATTGTTCTAACTGTCTCCTCAAATTAATTCCTAAGTAGTTTGTTCGAGGTTTTCCCAATCTTTTCCAGTCCCTCATTTACTAAGCTCCTCCTATTCCAGTCAATCAATCAAAGAATTATCCTTCCCCTGTTTCTCCCCTTCTGGAAAATCAATCTGCAGTGACATATTGCTGGTTAGGTCCAGTGATAGGCACTTCTTACCTTCTTCTACTGCAGTGTACGCTCACTGCTGACCATAGTTTAGACTTAACACAGCTCTGTTACAAAGCAGGGGGTTTCCGGCTTATGCATTTTTTTAAATCTTCCTTTAAACCTTCTAACTTGCCTGCAAGTTAGGAAGATGACCCTTAAAGAATGCATATGTTCAATGTAGTCATGCAATATGAGCCAACCAAAAATTGGCCCCCAAGATGACTTATAAGGGGATTTTATAAGACATGAGCAGAACAGCATGGACTCTGACTAGGCAAGGAAATCAGGGTTGTAATAGAAAACATTTATTTGGCTGCAGCTAAACATCCTAACACATGTTAGCATTTGCTGCCAATATGCTTCCTAATTAAGAGCAACATAAAATCATAGGAAATCCTGTATCCCTATCCTTATGCATTTTTCTTATATCTTTAGTGTCCTGGCATTAGTTCTCAAGTGTAGCCACCACAAGAGAAAGGTTAATCCAAAAGTAATGTTTTGCCAACCATTAACTGTGCTGTCATTAACAAGATTAATGTACATTCCAGTATGCATCACCAAGCGTGCTTTTTTAAACAACTGCTCCTATTAAAACCTAATGAGAACATCCCAACTTAAAGAAAAGGGCTCTTTCTGTTAGGGATGTTGTCTGCAAAGCATAGCGAGCTACAGGATTATTATGGATCTAATTGAAGGGTAACTTTAAAAAAAATCTGTTCTCTCGGACTGTATAGAGTTGGCCATGTTTGTATATTTTATCACGTTGAACAGCTTTCAAGACGAAGGACAGACTAGGATCTGTTTTTACTCTTCACCCCCCACCCTTAAATCCACTCTTCATCTGAAACTGTTTAGAGAAGTACTAGTGAGTCTGTTAACCACCCCTCTTCATTAGATACAAACTTACAACCAGTGATTACTGTATAGGTAAACATTTAATTGGATCCTTCTAAACAATCATAGGATGCATGTTTTATGAGCTGCTCTTAGAGAACCCTGATTCATCAGCCTGGAAATGGCCTAGCCCCTACTTAGCCAAACTAATCACTTCCTGTCCCCACCATCAGGCAAGGAACTTAAAAAAAAAAAAAAGCCACCAGTACATTACTTTACACACTGACTTCCTCTCGCTCGTTTTATTTGATTCTTTGTTTTTGTACCATGAAATGGGTTCAGGCATGACATAAAGAAATAGAATCTGCATCTGAAAGGTTATCTCTCTACATTTTCCATAAGACTTGTAATGATTTTCAGAATTATTGCATTTTTTAAAATGAAATGCACATGCTCTCTTCTGACCCTTTCCTGCCTCTCTGCTTTGCATTTCTTTTTGTCCTTTTTCTTCTTCTTTTCCAATCTATTTATTACTTGTTTTTCTTGGCTCTTTCTCACTTTCCATTCTTCGTTATTAGTTCTTTATGATCTTCTGTTTCCTTTTTTTCCTCTGTATCATGGCTGTTCTCCCAGTTGTTCTCCTCTGGGGCTCCCAAGTTTCCCTTAGCTAATGAAACAAGAGCTGCCTACCTCCCTTGCTCTGCCATCCAGCTGTTTCCTTTTTAAAATGTAAACTCATCTTTATTCAGTGAAGTTCCTGGGCAAGGCCTATTCCTTTCAAAGAACACGGCACCAGGGACACTCATGACAGTTTTTTTTTTTTAATTAAGTCATTTTGCTGGGAAAATTTGTGTTTTGGACAGAAATCCAAATTCTTTAAAAAAAAAGGAAGTAAGATTTCTCTCTCAACCAGTCCTGACTCTTCGGGGAAACTCTAGGCATCTTGATATAGAGAAATTCTCCTTGACAGTCTACCCTCCCTTTTCCTAGCCTTTTAAACCTCCCACCTAGAAAGCTTAACGTTGCCTGGTCTCTGTGAAAAGTGTAGTCTAACTAACACCAGAAACCTGGATTTTATATGATTAGTTAGTAAGAACTCGCCAACTTTAGGTACACCCTGCCAAGTCAAGTCAATTTACAGTGATGCTTCGACTGTACAAGTAGGCCTTAATCCCTCTTTAATCTCCAGTGTGCCCTTGACATCATGGACATTACTTACAAAGCTAATGTCATCAGATGAATCACGTTAACTATTTCAGTGATCGTTCTTCCTCACATAATAACCTATTTACCTTATAAACCTCGGACCCCAAAATATTTTATTGAAACTGATAAGCCCAGTAGAGATCATCTTACAAATGGGGAATGCAAAATCCTTTTTTTAACATTATAACTCATAAGACTTCATAAGAATGAGAATTTATAAACTTACATGAGTGGCAGTTCAGTGTATTTTATTTTGGATCTGGTTGGATAAAGAGAGATTTACAAAGGGACAATTATGACTTTAGAGAAATAAAATTTCCAGGTTAATCATTTTTAATGGCTTATTTGGACACTAAAAAGATTAAAGAAAATGAAAGAAAAGAAAACCTGTTTCCATGTCATCTTGGGGTCAGCTGTGGCCTGAGTCACACCAGACAGTAACTGAGAAGAAAGTTGAGAAGAACAGCACCCTCTTCCCCACATAAGCACTTTCCACCAATAGTGACATTTGTCGGAGAGGAGGTAACTGTCATAGTGCCCCTCTCCCACAATCTGCTAGGATGTGGTTATTATCAGTTATGCTTCAATAGGACTAATAACATTTAGGTAACAACTATACTCTTAAAAGATTCTGAATTATTTTGCAAACATGTCCAAGTAATTTTATATACCATATGCAAATCACTTGACTTACCTCAGGATCTTTCTGGGACAACATGATTCCACTACTCCCTAACATATGTGAAAATAATGTTTAAAAGGTATTTGTTAAGTGCTTACTATGTGCCAGGCACTGGACTAAGTGCTGGGGTAGATACAAAATACTTAGGTTGAACACAGTTCCTGTCCCCCATGTGGATCACAGTCTTAATCCCCATTTTGCAGATGAGGTAACTGAGGCACAGAAAATAAAGTGATTCACCCAAGGTCATACAGCAGACAAATGGCAGAATCAGGATTAGAACTCAGGTCTTCCAGGCCCATGTTCTTTCCACTAGGCCAAGCTGCTTCTCTACTTCCAAAGAATTCTGGAAAGGAAGGGGAAAAATGGAGAGCGCATGTAGATTTCACATTCCTTACCACCAAAAAGTATTTATTGAATTTCATTTACTTGTCTCAAATTTTATCAAAACAAGAAACTTGTACAACAGTAACAATAATGATAACTGTGGTATTTGGTAAGGGCTATGTGCCAATAATAATAATAATAATAATGATGGCATTTATTAAGCACTTACTATGTGCAAAGCACTGTTCTAAGCTCTGATAATGGCATTTATTAAGTGCTTACCTTGTGCAAAGCACTGTTCTAAGCACTGGGGAGGTTTCAAGGTGATCAGTTTGTCCCACGGGGGCTCACAGTCTTCATCCCCATTTTACAGATGAGGTAATGGAGGCACAGAGAAGTTAAGTGACTTGCCCAAAGTCACACAAATGACAATTGGCATAGCCAAAATTTGAACCCATGACCTCTGACTCCAAAGCCCGGGCTCTTTCCATTGAGCCACGCTGGGGGCCAATCTCTGTGCTAAGTACTGGGGTAGATAAAAGATAAACAGATCAGGTGTAATCTCTGTTCCACATGATCTCCCAGTCTAAGGCGGAAGGTGCACAGGTGTTTGTCACATTTTAGAAAGCAGTGTGGCCTGGTGGAAAGCTATTGGGTCTGGGAGTCAGAGGACCTGGGTTCTAATCCTTGCTCTGCCAAATACCTGCTATGTGGCCTGCAAAAGAAGAATTCAATACCTATTCTCCTGCCAATTTAAGACTGTGAACCCCACATGGGACCTGATTATCTTGTATCTTGTATTACCCCGGTGCTTAGTACAATACTTGGCACATAATAACAATAATAATGGTATTTGTTAAGTGCTTACTATGTGCCAAGCACTGTTCTAAGCACTGGGGTAATCATGTTGTCCCATGTGGGGCTCACAGTCTTAATCCCCATTTAACAGATGAGGTAACTGAGGCACAGAAAAGTTAAGTTAAGTGGCTTTTCCAAGGTCACACAGTGGACAAGTGGGGGAGTCGAGATTACAACCCATGTCCTCTGACTCCCAAGCCTGTGCTCTATCCACTAAGCCATGCTGCTTCTCTAAGAGCTTTACAAATGTCATAATTATTATTCTACAAATAAGGAAACTGAGGTACAGAGATGTTAAGTGACTTGTCTAAGGGCACAGAGAAGGCATGTGATGAAGGCAGGATTAGAACCTGAGACTCCTAACTCCAAGGCCCATGTTCTTTCCAAAACACTATATTATATATATATATATATATATATATATATATATATATATATATATATATATATATATATATATGAGGAGCAGGGTGGCCTAGGGGAAAGAGCACAGGCCTGGAAGTCAGAATACAAATACCATTATTATATAAAATTAGAATTTCCTCCATTGCTTTTGTTTCAATTGCATGGGAAAGTGAGTATCTTAAATGTCTTTATCCTGTTGAAATTACTGTAGCTTTAGTCTTATGTAAAGCCCATCACACATATTCTCACTTAAAAGCCAGCATCCATGGAACCAAGTAGCCTCCAAATCATGGAACCAAGTAACCTCCAAATCACTGGTTTCGATGCTGAAATGGAGAATTCCATCTACCAAACACTTTACTTAAGATAATACTTGGCATTTTTCCACTCAGTGTTGACACAACTTGCCCATCTAAGACTTTCCAAAAAAAAGGACCTTTACAAACTACTGTGTAGTTAAATATCATTTAGTACAAGATTAAAATAAAGCTTAAAAAAATAGTACCAGTAGAGTAGAAAATTCATGCTCCAAATTGATAAAAACAATTTGAAGTAGAAACACTTAGGTTTATTGGATTTTTTAAGAGCTTCCAGGGTCTTTGATGACCTTTGAATATAAAATCACATGGCAAATATAAAAACAATAAAATTATCAAATTAATACATGCGGTTATTTCTTTGAGGATGAAGGAGAGGATGGTTAGGGCTAAATTTAAGTGGCAACAAAATAACAGACATCATATCTGTGACTTCCAAGATGGAGATGAATGAATCAGTGACAGCATTCATGTCACGCAGTTCCTTTTCCTAGCATTCTCTTCCTGTACAGATCATCTCATCATTTCCTTTATATTGATTTCATTCACATGAGTAGGGACCCTGGAAGAGGATAGACCTGTAGGTTCCAGAAAATGGGATGGGAAACTGAACTCTAAGTAAACATAGACTTCCCAGATAAAATTTTAAGAGCATCCCTTTCCAAATGTGCATGCATGCATATGGTAGGTCTCCTTTGGTTACATCTTGCAACTCTGAGGCATTTGAAATACTTCACATATACTATTTAATTCATACCAACCATGTGATTAGGTACCAATAAGTTTCTACCAGGGTAGAGAAGCCTTGGATCAAAACAATTAGGGAGCTTGTCTATATTTGACTGCAATGTTTGCGTGGAGCATGTGCATGTTTTGAACTAAATTTCAACTGTAAAATTTGTCATTTGTAACCCATTTCTACCCAAGGCCAATTAACTTTAACATGAAGCTCAAATGGCCCTAAAAATTTTAGTGTCATTAGTCAATAGTCCCATCTCACAGCTTGACCAGGGGATCATAGATGTAACAGGTTTGCTTGATTTCCAGTTAACATTTCACTGATGCCAGAATCCCAGCCCCAACTTCCATGCTCCAGTCTCTCATGGGGATCCTTCAGAATGCCCCTACAGGTAGAAGAACAGGTGGGGAGTAAGATCAGAGCTACTCTATCCCCAGTCAGTTGATTGGATTCCTGGGTCTAATGGCAGGAATGAATGAACCCGCACTGGGACCTGGGGCTGGACCACCCTGTGGGACCCCCTCTCTTCTTTCTTCGCCTCCACAAGACTCCCAAGTCTCCAAACTTTAGGTCTTGACACAAAGTCAGGACAACCATGTCTTCTCAAAAGAGGCATGAGAAAGAGGCAGAGGTGCTGACAAGGGCAGAGGTGTTAACCTCTGTGATGGAGCATGAGGGAGAGCTGCCAAGAGCTGGGACTAGGGTGGGAGCAGGAGAAAGAAGGAGGAGGAAGTGGTGGTGGCACAGAGATGTGGACTTTAAAGTAGCAACAAATAACCTGAGTTTAGTCCAAATGTTGCAGCCCAGACAGTCATGCCCAGGGTTATACCACTTGGCTCAGCATGGTAAGATGAGGGGACTACTGAAGAGGATCTGAAGCAACACTGACCACACCATGAAGGCCACAGAGGTGGGCAGGGCACCAGAGGAGGGGACTCATGGTCAGGCTGCCACATCTACCCCCACCCCTCACTCATACCTGACCTCTGCATTCAACTGGGATCCAGAGTGGGGACAGGAGGAAGAAGAGATCCCTCTGTCATACTTCAGGGACATGCACACTCCTGCCTTAGGCCACCCATTCCCTGCCTTCCCCAACATGGGGCTGAGTTAGTTAAAAAGAGGATTCAAGCAGACGGAAAGTTGCCTTGTCCCTGGAGTGCTACTGAAGTGGGAGGGTGTAGGAGCATGGCAGGGACACAGTCAGGGCAACACCTGGAGACCAGAGCTCAGTCCCAAATCTATGGTCTCATGTGGCCTACTCCGGTCCTCTGTCAACTACCCTCTCTTTATCAAACAGGGAATCTGAAAATGAACTCCATGCATGAGTAGCAAATGAGGAAAGCCGGGATTGGGCTGCTGATGAATGCCAGCACTGTCCTGCCTCCTCCAATGGGCACAAGCATGACAGCCATTTGGGGATGGTCCATTTCAGAAGTCATATTTATAATGTCCCAATCGGTGGCCATGTTAGTAAGTCTCAGAAGATAAGTGAGTGGAAACTTAGAGTCTTCTCTAGACGGTAACCTCATTATGGGCAGGAAAGGTGTCTGCTTATTGTTGCATTGTACTCTCCCAAGTGCTTAGTACAGTGCTTTGTACACAGTAAGTGCTCAATAAATATGCTTGACTGACTGACATCTATATGGGGTGGCCAGGGCCCTGCCTTAGCATAGAATTGTAGTCCTTAAAGGTCCTTGGTTAATCAGGCCCTGCCTAGCATTAGGTTACATAGGATAATGAAGACTTTCAGAGGAAAAGAAAGCACCAACATGGACTAGTAAAAAGAGCAAAGGCTTGGGAGCCAAGAGACCTGGGTTCTAATCCAGGCTCCACCACTTGTCTGCTGTAGAACCTTTGGCAATTCACTTAGCTTCTCTTCGTCTCAGTTTGTTCAGTAATAAAATGGGGATTAATTACTTGTTTTCCCTTCCCTTAGGACTGTGAACCTCAGGTGGGATAATTACTTCACCTGATCAATCAATCAATCAATCAATCAATCGTATTTATTGAGCGCTTACTATGTGCAGAGCACTGTACTAAGCGCTTGGGAAGTACAAATTGGCATCACATAGAGACAGTCCCTACCCAACAGTGGGCTCACAGTCTAAAAGGGGGAGACAGAGAACAGAACCAAACATACCAACAAAATAAAATAAGTAGGATAGAAATGTACAAGTAAAATAAATAAATAAATAAATAAATAGAGTAATAAATATGTACAACCATATATACATATATACAGGTGCTGTGGGGAAGGGAAGGAGGTAAGACGGGGGGGATGGAGAGGGGGACGAGGGGAGAGGAAAGAAGGGGCTCAGTCTGGGAAGGCCTCCTGGAGGAGGTGAGCTCTCAGCAGGGCCTTGAAGGGAGGAAGAGAGCTAGCTTGGCGGAGGGGCAGAGGGAGGGCATTCCAGGCCCGGGGGATGACGTGGGCCGGGGGTCGATGGCGGGACAGGCGAGAGCGAGGTACAGTGAGGAGATTAGTGGCGGAGGAGCGGAGGGTGCGGGCTGATCTCATTGTATTGTATTTACCCCAAAGTCTAATACAGTGGTTGGCATGTAGAATATACTTAACAAATACTACTACCATAATTATTGTTACTACTATTGTCTACAGGGCCTCAACCTAATGTTTTTTGCTCTTTCCATTCTAAATTGTTGCAAAATACAAGTAGCAAATTTCTTATTACTAGCTGTCCAATGAGGTAAATTTTGTTAGGGCCATTGAGAACCACATAGATTCTGTGGGGAAAAAAAAAAGGAATTCAACCTGACACTAGGTTTGCCCCATGCAGACTTGGCATTTAATTGTAGAGATCAGATCTGAACCCTGTTCATCCAAAATAGATTGTCTTTGGAGGGGCTGTGTCCTACTTTTGAGTCCTTGTAAAAGTTTAAATCTTAAAACATTTTAAGGGAGAAAAATGGGCAGCTTTACAAGTGAGAATTTCTCACTATGGACAAGGACTAAGCAACGGTTGTCTGTGGGCCTGAGAGAGACGTTTTTGCATATTGGCACTTAATCCTTGCTTGAGTTACAACTCCTGACGAGAAATTTGAGTGCTGTACATGAGTTCTTCATTTATATCTGAGCCAGGATAATTCTAGGATTACCACTTGGAAAATTGGGAGAACAGACTTTTGCATAGTTACCAGGCAGACGGTATTTGAAACAACTAGCTGAAAGTAAATGTATACTACATTTTCTTGCCAAGGTTAGGGCTAGGTATTGTGGTTAAATCCCATTATCAAGGACATGACATTCATTAATTGAACCACAGAGTGTAATTTTTGTGCAAAACAAGAAACAAAACCCCCAAACAGAGTGACAAACCCCTTAATGCAGTAGATTCCTTACCCTGCAAATGCTTCTCCAGAGTAAACTGGAGAACACCATGATGCTTAGCAGCTCCAAAGATTGGACAAGCGAGAAATGACACATGCCACTTTTGATAAAAGTCTGAGCTTGGTCTTGTTTATAACAAGCTTTGTTTTATTTCTGGGTGACCTTTAGGGTTTGGATAGAATTCCTTTATAGTAATGCTAAAACAAACTAGGTTGCAGGCATCTTTTGAGAATTTAAAATTCTATTAATCTGATGATTTAATTGTTATTGAGATTAGAAAACAGCACTGTCTTTGTTTCCAGAATGACCATGTACTTTTATAAAGTTGGGCAGAATGTTTGATTTTTGAAAGCTATTTTCCTGATAATGCAACAAATAGGGTAACTGTTAAAGTAGCTTTTATTTGCCAGATAAAAGAGATTCATACAGATTTCAGAAGAAAAAGTGTAAATTAAAGGAATGCTTGCAACCAGTGATGTAAAGCTGTTAATCCCCTAGGGAGCATGTTACATGAGCAATTTCAGATAGGAATTTTTCTGACCACAAAAATAGCTAAGCATTAAATCCTGAATTGCAGAGATTCTAAACAATGGTTTTAAAATCAAATGAGCATAAACCACACTAAACAGGGAAAGGATAAATATCAAACAGAAAAAAATGAACAGAACAGTGCAATCAGAAGTGAAAAATTACTTTAAAGGATGACAAAACAGAATAAAGTTTTAGAAGCACATAATTAAAATGACTAAAACAATCAAACATTATGGACAAAACCAAACCTTCAAAGTTTGACTAGGCTTCCATTTCAACAGGCTCAGGTTTTATGTCACCTACAATAATTTGTGATGGTATTTTTCATTTTTCATATTGTTAACGTAGAACAGGTGGAGTTAGAAAAATATACCATAAAAGTCACTGAGTTAGGTAGTTAACAATTAATTTTGCCTTAAGTTCAGACACTTCCTATTGGAGTTTGGTTGGCCACAAACAGGCAAGTGTATATGTTTTGTACACCAAAACAAGACTTGAAAAAAGCAGGTGGTATTTTCATTCTACCTGCGGCAGGTAACATAGAAGCCAATTGTCATTTTCCAATATATTTCTATGCTTTAAAAGTACTTGAAAGGGGAAAAAGGTATTTGGTAGACTTGACAGGAATAAAGGATTTAGAGACCTTTGTCATGTAAGATTTAAATTACAAGATCCCTCTAAGCTAAAAGTTGACATTACTAAACTGCATCTATTTTTGGGTAAGCAAAGTGGGGACTGTGGTGTTTTAGAGGACAAATATAAATTATGATCCTGTCACCACACTTTTCCTAAGTCCACATTTTTTTACACTAGTGAATCCTACAAGCTCATTTACTGAGTCAATTAACCAAAGATAACCTCCTTTTGTGCAATCATCAATAAATCAATTGTGTTAATACTATCTTGGAAGTCTTCCACTATTTACTTTCATATTGTTGACACTTGAGACACTTGAGAAATCCAGTACCTTCAAGTCAACTTGATTAAGGGGGAAATGGAGTCTGTAGGAACCATTATATACAGAAATTGTTTGGCAAAGTATTTTGGTTTGGCCGAACTCACCTCAGTTTTGGACATTAAAAGTATTCCACTTTGCACATGTGTAATGAATTCTTGGGAAGACATTTATAAACAAAATTTGAGCATTTATTAAAGACATCCACCCCTGTGTCTTTTGACATTTGAATAATCTATTCCCACCTACCCCAGCTTCAACTTCCTCACTACAGTTAATAATTGGGGAATCAAATTAATCTTCAATTATGTGAAAGAATTTCAAGAACGAGCCAAGCTCGTTACCACGTCGCTTGCTTCTATGAAGAGACTTACATTGCAAGCAGTAGAAATTCTGTAAACTGGTGTGTGGGTGCACGTGCACATGTGTGTGTGTGTGTGTGTGTGTGTGTGTGTTCCTCCAGCCAAGTAGGTGAAATTTTTTTGACTAATAATCCTTTGTGCACCTTAAAAATGGCAATGTACGGGCTTTATTTGCTTGCTAATATCCCCTCTTTAGCTCTGGACCCCCAGTACATAAAATTAAATCTTAGAAAAGGATTTCTCTTGAGGTAATTTTGTACTTTTGCTTCCAGGAAGCCCAAAAATAGTCCAAGAACAGATTATCTCAGAATGGTCCAGCATGTCTTCTCATCCTGAGTCCTAGACCCTACAGATACTATTTACAAAGGACATGAAAGAAAGGAAAAAGAAAAACAGTCCTTATATGTCCCAAGGTTCCAATTTCAGTTTAGGCAAATTCACTCCCTCCACCCTCCCGTTTTAGTGACATGCTGCATACTTTTCAAGTCCTCACTTGCTTCTGGAAAGATAAAAATCTGTCCTCCCTTTGGAACTAGGCAGGCCAGACCTGCCGAATAAAACAATAGATTTATCTTCAAAATAGTCTCTCAAAAAACGTTTTCTTCTTGTTAATCCTGAATAAATACCAAGTCACTATCACTATAATTTTGAAGTCATCTTACCTTTGAGGTATGAAATCAGTTATTTCACTTATTCTCCTTTTGCCTGCTAACTCAGTAGCCTTGGCAGTAAATTGAATATTACACTGCAGCATAACCCATCTTCCTTGTCAAACATCAAGCTCTATTCTTTTCTTGATGTTGATTGGTAACTTTAAAACTCACATGACTACTGGATAATAAATGGAAACTGTCATTGTTCTAAATCTTTTTTTTTCCACTTGCTTTGACCTCATTGTGATGTATGTCTACTTCGGGTGTTTTGAAAATAGTAAGGGAAAAGACAAGGACTTTTAAAGGAAAAACAGACCACTAATTGGATGCCTTTGGCAGACCCCTCTGTGACCCTATACAGAACACTCATAATGGATTGGTTCGCTACTCATGATCTTGGAACTTGTTGGATTTTCAACATGTTCTGTCTTTCATATTATTTCAAGATGACAATATGTATAACTTAGGAAGACAAAAAAAATATGTTAATACTCTTTACAAAAGCAATACTCAAGAAAATCCGAAATCAACTCTGGCCTTCTTCGCTGCATGGTAATTTCTGCCCTTCTCTCACTAACAACAGGGCCTTCCCTTGGTTGAAGGAATTATCAATGGGCCCTAAATATTTAGCTGTTAATTATGGTATCAGAGTCAATCTGTTGTGTTCCAGCTAAACCTGAAAAGTTCTAATACCATCTCCTTCATTTGCCCATTGCATGATTTTGGGCAAGTCACTTAATTTATTTTTGTCTCCATCATCTCATCAGTAAAATGGGGATTAAATTATATTCTCCCTCCCCTTTTAGACTGTTAGCCCCTGTGAGACAGAGATTTTGTCCAAACAGATTGAATTGTATCCACACCAGGTTTTAGAACAGTGCTGAGCATATAGTAAGAGCTAAACAATTATTATTTTTAATATTTTTATTGTTATCCATAATTAAATGGTATCTGTTAATAATCATTATTATATTTGTTAAGCCCTTACTGTGTGCCAGGCGCTGTTCTTAGCACTAGAGTAGATACAAGATAATCAGGTTGGACACACTCCCTGTCACGCATAGGGCTCACGGTCTTAATTTGTAAAATAGGGAATTGAGGCCCAGAGAAGTAGTGACTTGCCCAAGTTCACACAGCAGAGAAGTGGTGGAGTCAGGATTAGCACCTACTATGTGCCAGGCACTGTACTTAGTGCTGGGACAGATATAAAACATTCAGGTTCTTATCCGGGTTCTGCCACTTGTCTGTTGTTTGACCTTGGTGAAGTCACTTAACTTCTCTGGGCATCAAATACCTAATCTGTAAATTGAGGATTGAGATTTTGAGCTTCATGTGGGCCAGGGAATATCTCCAACCCAATTTGCTTGTCTCCACCCCAGTGCTTAGTACAGTGCCTAGCACATAGTAAGTGCTCAAAAATACCATAATTATTATTATTATTGTTGTTACACAGTCCATGCCTCACATGAGGCTCACAGTCTTAATCCCCATTTTACAGATGAGATAACTGAGGAACAGAGAAGTTACTGAATTGATGGAGCTGGGATTAAAACCTAGTCCTCTGACTCCCAGAGCTATGCTCTTTCCACTAGGTCACACTGCTTCATTTTTCATTTTTCATGTGTGACCTTGGGCAAGCCACTTAACTTCTCTGTGCTTCAGTGACCTCATCTGTAAAATGGGGATTAAAGCTGTGAGCTCCATGTGGGACAACCTGATTACCTTGTAGCTATCCCAGCACTTGAGACAGTGCTTGGCCCATAGTAAATGCTTAACAAATACCATAGTCACATAGCTCTGTCACTTGTCAGCTGTGTGACTTTGGGCAAGTCACTTAACTTCTCTGGGCCTCAGTTACCTCATCTGTAAAATGGGGATGAAGACTGTGAGCCCCCCGTGGGACAACCTGATCACCTTGTAACCTCCCCAGTGCTTAGAACAGTGCTTTGCACATAGTAAGCACTTAATAAAATGCCATCAAAAAATTATTATTATTGTTATGTTCTCTCCTTCAATCTAAACTACTACCTGTTTTCTGTCTTTGTTCAGTTTTTTTTCCTTCTAGTTGTCATTCTTCCTGATCCTAAATAGGTCATGTTTTGGATCACCTGGGTCCTGTGCTACCCTCCCCATCCCCTTAGAGCTCCAATATCAGCTTTCCAGTCTCTCAGTGTCCTTCCTTCTTTGCTTTAATAGCCCGTTAGGACTCTCCTTTTCCACTAATAGTAATAGTTGCATTTGTTAAGCACTTTTTAAGAGCTAAGCTCTGTACTGAGCACTGGGGTCAATAAAAGCTAATCAGATCAGGCAGTCCCTGTACCCCATGTGCTCTACTCTCCCCTCTTCTGCTGTTTCACTTCATGTTCTCTGAGCCACTCCGCTACATCCTCCTGTCACCACAACCCTGGTCCAACTCTGTTGTTTGGCTCTGGCTCTGGCTTCAGGACAGACATACTCAGTTAAAGTTATTTCTCTCCTCCCTGCCTCTCTTTCTTCTTGGTACTGGCAGAGGATGTGACTGAAGATGCCATTTTACATATTACCAAATTTTGAGTTGAGAAAAGTACAGAATACACATATTGATCTCTTGTGCATTTTAAAAGAGACAGGAGAAGAATGAAAACACAACCCCAGTGTTATAGGAGAGCTGAATGTACATTTCTGAGGTATAATACCAAAAAGGTAAAAATGGAATACATGGAAAGATTACCAAAGAAGCTAAATGCAGAACAGTGTAACTTCTGAAAGTAAGAGATTCCTTAAGGAAAAGGAATGTATTTTACCATATTTGAAAGCTTTATCCTGAAACTTTGATAGAAGGTTGTCATATATTTTTGAAGTTATAGCTCAGCACTGTTTCCCAAGATATATTTTCCATAGATCTACCCTTAATAGTTAAAAGAAAACAAAATGATGGCATGAGGATACATGAAAAATTCACAAGAGTCTTCGAAGCCTTGCAACTTAGTCCTAATTGTTTCTTTAAAACCATCTTGGTCCCATGACCAAGGTAACACTGTAGGCCTGATCCTATAGCTTTCAAAGCATGTATAAGACTGCAGGTTCAGCTTTTATGGGTATTAAAATACCTTAGCCTTATGAGGGTGATTGAAGGCTTCAAAGGAGATGTTCTGGAAGACATGGGCAGTTCAGAGTAAAAGAAAATATCCCCCTGTGAATTAAGAAGGAATTGATTTTTCCAGACATTCAAATTCATTCTTTACTGATAATTTACAAAAAGATATGTACTTACGATAAACCTTCTTTATAAATGCATACATAGCATATCAATCCACAGTAAAAATAAATGGACTTGGAAATAAATCTACAGTCAAAACAGAAAATAGCTAATGAAACTAAGTTTACATACATATGAAATGAAAAAAAATGATGAAAATTTTAATGTATCTTTTTTTTTCCTGATACACTTTGGCTTTTTGTTGCAATGCCAACTTTAATTTTGACTCTTTTTTTGTTAGTGATGTCACAGACCTAGCATGAAACACAGAATTTTATGTCTAATTTGACAATTTATATAAAGTTGCTGGCAAAGTGATTGAGTCTACTTGTCTTTTCTAGGCCACTGGAAGATCTAAGTCAGAATATCACACTTCTATCCCAGATTTCTATTTATTACCTACCTCACTGAGAAAGACAAGGTGAGTTATCATTGAGCACAGAAAACCTGAGAGGCATTTATATGCTTGAAGTACTGCATAACCATGCCATACAGAACTAATGTTTAAGGAAATACATTATATCCTAGGAGCATCCCTTCATCACGGACACTTTTGAGTCAAATGGTCTATAAGGCTAAGAGCAGACATCTAGAAAGTGTATCTTCTGCCCAGCCCTATTCCAAACCCTCAAAGGTTACAAATACAAAGACTTGTGACAGATTGCTCCCCAGACTTACTACTTAAATTATGTATGATAAATCACCCCAAAATGATGAACATAGCAAGTGTTCTAGGTGTTTCTTAAAAATAAAAACTCTTAAATTTACCTAAGTTGAAACTCAGTGAATGATAAAGATGTAAATGCATACCTAGGACATACCCCAAAACTTTAATAACTACAAATGCCATATAGTTATTTATGGATGGAATTGTATTAATATTTTAAAATACTGTATTTTCACGGACACTATGAGATATTCCAAATGTGTTGTTATGCAAAGATAATGACAATTCAGTGGATCTTTTTCTAATATTAGCATGTTCACAGATGAAGAAAAAGGGGGAAAAAACACTTTGTTATCCACTGCTCCAGTGATAACAGGAATGTCATATGCTCAATTTCCAGGAAAAGGCTTTCTATTTTTATGAATAAAAAAATTTGGGCTACTGACTGTCTGTTTAAATTAGGTAAATGCAATTAGCAGGAATCAAAGATACACAGTCTCCCAGATGGGTAAAATTAAGGTCACTGGTTGTAACCCTAATCCAACTGTATTGCCTAATCTAAGCATTAGCCATTAGAATTGTGTGGAATAGAAATGTCTTGCTAGTGTTAGGGTTAATGTAGACTTACTGGATAACTAGAGATAAATCCTCCAGACTTACTTGAATGTGGAAGTGCTTAACACTGACATTTTGAGAAAATGTGTTCCATTCCCCAGGACTAGGTCATGGTCCTTTGAGTTTCTCCTTCTTTTCTTCTTTATTTCCTATTTTTTTAAAAAAACTTTTTAATGATGATTATTTCTTTCAGTCATCCTTTCATATGCCACTTGGAGAAATCTCTTGCTTGTTCCATGTGGAAAAGTTTAGAATATTAGTCTTCTTGAAGCAAGAAGTATTATATCTTTCTTTTTTTGTTGTTGTTTGCATGTAGATTTTAAAAAATCACTTAGGAGTTGGTTAAGGAAGTCACAAGATTTGAAGAACACTTTGAGAATATTTTTTAAAATGTTGACATTTACTGGTCAGGAACTCGGAATGCAATTGCAAAGGTCATCAATGAGTAAACATATATTAATGGTTACCTGGATAAATGGTACATAAACAAGTCACATTAATAATTAACACAAGGAAAGCCTAGCAGTTTAAACTAAGCTCATAAAACACATGCTAGAAGTAACTTTATAAAATGTAAGAACTAAAGGTGACTCTAGGATTCTACCTGCAATGCATTTTAGGGGCTCCACTTGAAATACTCTAGACTGTAAGCTCATTGTGGGCAGGGAATGTGTTTGTTTATTGTTATATTGTACTCTCCCAAGCACTTAGTACAGTGTTCTGCACACAGTAAGCATTCGATACATATGATTGAATAAATGAATGAATGAATACGTTCCCATTCTTTAATCTCTCTTCCTCATTCAATGAATGATTTCAAAGTTGATCAAGTGTACTGGCCACTAAATATTTAAGAATGGAATCCTGCCTTAGTCTCGATCCTATTTTATTGTCCTTTGATTTTCCCTATATGCAGAATGGAAAATATCTAAGGAATTTAGATATCCCAGGTGAATTAAAAATAACCATTCTCCCTGATAGATAGTATTACTGAACGACGTTAAACAGGAGAACAGGTATAAGTTCTATTGGCTAGAATTCCACTTTGACCTCCTCCAAAAGTATTAAATTTGCCAAATAATGGAAGTTGAACCTTTCTCAAGTTGAAGATTCAATATTATTCTCTTAACCTTTGGAGAGTGAAATTTGAGTATCATACCATTGGCTGTAAAACTCATCTGAACCTTTGCTGTTCAGTGCAAAGTCCTTCATAGGAAGGAAAGAGAGTAAAAATCTAATCAAAAGACAATAGATGTAATAGATAAATGGGATACCTGAAAGGATTCTGAACTTGATGTTCTAACAAAATGAATAAATGTAAGGTGCAATATATTATATATGTGTGTAAAAATAGTCTCAAAATGAATGATACTGCTTTCAAGAACAGTATGAGGAAACCAATTTTAAAATAAATGGAGAGTTTGAATGTCAAGCCCATAGGAGACATTATGACATATCCAACTTGCAAATTAATTTTTTTAAAGTTGGTTATGAGCCTCTAACCCTCTGTTTAAAGTGGTTTTAAACCCAAAGTACAGATATAAAAAGCTCAAAAATGGTAAATTAAATGGACAGGGGTGTGAGGAGCTAGAAATTGTTGGGGCAAGACTCATATCCAAGTTAAAACATAATTATTTTGCATAAATAAAAATGTATTTTAGAAGTCTGATTGTAGTGGTAATGGGGTTGAGTAATGGGTAGGGTTAAATTCAAGGCCACCTCAGGATTTGAGATGGCACTGAAAGTGTCACATAAGACATTTCAACAATACCAGTATTATCTCCAGGTCTAACCATGAGTATATAGAACAATAACTTTTATGTTGGTAAATCAGCATATATAATAACACATTGAATTTGTGAGGTGCTTTTCTATCAATTATCTCATTTTGTCCTTGCATCATCTATAGATGGAAGGGGAGATGGCTGGTTCACATTACAAATGAGGAATTTGTGTTCGTAGAGTTTAAGTGATCCAAGAACACACAGAAAGCTGCCTTCCAGCCCCTAGTTTTTTCCATCAGACCACATTTGCTCCCCAAGCTGTCCTTCATGTTTAAAGATGACACTTATTTCCCTTATTAAATAAGCAATAGAAGCATCTTAATCCTAAAACTTCAAGACTAAGGACCTGCCCAATAGAATTTATTACAGGAATAGTGGCTTGCATAGGGCCACCTGCACTTTCACCCAAGTCAGTTGTGTTCCTGCTGGGGCATGGAGTGACCTCTAGACTCTAAGCTTGTGGACATGGAACGTGTCTGTTATAGTGTACTCTCCCAAATGGTTAGTATGGTGCTCTGTACAGAGTAAGTATTCAGTAAATACAATTGACTAAGTGAGCCCACTGTTGGGTAGGGACCATCTCTATATGTTGCCAACTTGTACTTCCCAAGCGCTTAGTACAGTGCTCTGCACACAGTAAGAGCTCAAAAATACAATTGAATGAATAAGCGAAACAAATGAGTAGGAAGTGTAGGCATGTTGCAAAGGGCACATAAAGGATTTTTTACATGTAGGACTCATTTACAGTAGAAGTGACCCCAATATAATGTTGCCCAATAGTGTGCTGTAGCATCTTAACATGACAGACAATTGCTTTGATAGCTACAATTGCATTCACCACTCAATTTAACCAATACTTTTTCAGGATTTCCACCTGTAATGTCCACCTCATGGAACACCATAGATGGTTCTTCATTCAAATACTTTCATCACCAATGGCATAGTTCTAGAAGACATTCTCCTACTTCTAGTGGTTACAGCTCCCAGTGATGAGGTACAACTGAAGGAAGGAGATGTCCTTATTGGCAGTGAGAACCTATCTATGCATGTAGGTGTAGCTGAATAAACATGAGCAACGGGACACTGTGTGTGGATAAAAATTATTCAATGCTGGGTTGGCATGTTTGTTTTGAGCAGCCCCTATTGCATTTTCCAAATCTCCCTCTCATCCTTCCCATCTTCCCAAAGCCTTTGATTGAAGAGCAAAACCTCTCTCCAGGTAACTGCATGTCAGCTTCATATGTCTTCTGCAGTTGTCTCCTAGTAGTCCACCGCTAAACTACATGGTATCATTTTTCTGCCCTCTTTACTTGTATTTGCCTAATTTCTGTTTGTTACACAACAGTGTAACATGGGAGCAGCATGGCTTAGTGGAAAGAGCATGGGCTTGGGTGTCACAAGACATGGGTTCTAATCCCAGCTCTGCCACTTATAGCTGTGTGACTTTGGGCAAGTCACTTAACTTCTCTGCACATCAGTTGTCTCATCTGTAAATAGGGATTAAGACTGTGAACCCCACGTGAGGCAACCTGATTACCTTGTATTTACCCCAGTGTTTAGGACAGTGCTTGGCACATAGTAAGCACTTAACAAATACCATCATCATCATCAACAATTGCTTGGTTACTTAGTACTACTACTACTGCCACTACTACTACTAAAAAGAATATTAATAATAATATTACCAACTCTGTTGTATTGTACTCTCCCAAGTTCTTAGTACAGTGCTCTGCATACAGTAAACACCCAATAAATGTCACTGATTGATTATTCTTATTATAACATTTGTTAAGGGCCTACTATTTGCCAAGCACTATTTTAAAGCACTGGGGTAGATATAATACAGTCAGATCAGATGCAGTCCCTGTTCTACATGGGACTCACAATTGAAGTTAAGTGAGGAAGGGTATTTAATCCCCACTTTATAGTTGAGGAAACAGGCCCTGAGAAGTCAAATAACTTGTTCAAGTTCATACAGCAGGCAAGCAGAGAAGCCAGGATTAGAATCCAGGCCTTCTGGCTGTATTTCTTTTTCTTCATGTACCCCACCTAATCAAGCTGTAATACAAAGAGCATTACCTCCAGTACTGATGAATCTACTGTGCCTCTAGACTTCAGTGTTGGACATCATATCCTGGTCACTGAAGTCATGTATGGTCAACTTACAGATGCTGCTAAGCCACCTGAAATAGCACCTGACAGTTGGAATGGGGGAGAATTAGTGCTGACCATGACAAAGGTGGTGAAAAGAATAAATCTGAGTTTGATCCCCTTGGTCCTTAGTAATCTCATTTGCTCTCACATTTCCTCACCATGGCTGTCCAGAAGGACAGGATATAGGAAGTGATGAAAAGATCAGCTACCTTATACCTGACTCCACTGTTACTGAGGAACAGAATCAGAGGCTTAGGTTGATGAGGTAGATTTTGAAAATAGGCAGGAGGATTCCTCTTGAGAAACTGTTGGGAAATATGAAAGAATGGAGGTTGCAAGAGTGGCAGGAAATTTATGGAGGTGAGGGTGGATTTTGAAGAGCTAACCTCCAATGGCTTAAATCTTGTAAACAAAGAAGTTACTGAGGTTACCCTGGGCAAAGGAGGGAGGAGTGGGGGCATGGGAAGTTTCAAGTGGTATTTCCTGCCCCATTGAGAAATGGTTTGGAAGAACGGGAAGTTGAGAGGATGGTTGGAAGGGAGGAATGGGGACACTGGAAGCTTCCGAGGGCATTTCATGCCCCATTTAGTCTCCTTACCCCAAAACTATCTTCCCTTCACAACTAGACACCCTCAACATTACCCTTTCTACTGAACTCAACCAACTCACACCCCATCCCTTTGCTGATCTTGTACAACTACCCCACAGCCCTACATGACCTCCACAGTTCAGTTATTTTGCTTCTGTGCCGAAGCTGCAGAGTGGGGCTGGTGGAAATCCCGATATCAGTCTGATCTAGTCACCTATAGTTCATCCTTGCCTACTTTAACTCTGCCCTTTCCTCTACCCGGCAACATAATTTCTCTATCCTTATTGACTCCCAGGCCCATTGCCCTCACCAGTGGTTTCAGGAAGTTAACTCCCTCTTCAAATCTCCTGTCCCCCTGTCTTCCCATTTCTTGTCTCTAATTAACTGGCCACATTACTATATTGAGAAAATTGAAGCTGTCAGGCATGATCTCCCCAAATTTCGCTTGTTTCTCTTCAGTCCCTCCTTCTTCCTGCCTCTTCTTCAAATCTCACATCTTTCCCAGAAGTATCTCAAGAGGCAATCTCCCACCTTCTCTCCAAATCCACCCTCTCCCCTTGTGCCACCGACCCCATCCCTCCACACCTTATCAAAATGCTTGGACCCTCCTTTCATTCCTGATCACCATCTTCAACTGTTCCCTCTTCAAAGGCTCCCTCCCCACTGCTTTCAAGCATGCTCATATCTCCCCTAATCTAAAAAAAAAACCACCCACCTCCCTTGACTTCAGGGGACCTCAGTTACCTCATCACCTCCTGTCTACCATTCCTCTGCAATTTCTTGAATGAGTTGTCTCCACCCACTGCCTCTACCTCTTCTCCTCCAATTCTCTCCTTAACCTCCTCTAATCTGGCCTCCTACCCCTTCACTCCAAAGAAACTGCCCTCTAAAAGGTCAACAATGATCATTCACCTTCTTGCCAAATCCATTGGCCTCTACTCCATTCTAATCCTCCTTGACCTCTCAGCTGTCTTCTAATAATGATAGTATTTGTTAAGTGCTTATTATGTGCCCAGCACTGTCCTAAGTGCTGGGGTAGATACAAGTTAATCAGGTTGGACACAGTCCCTATCCCACATGGGGCTCACAGTCTTAATCCCCATTTTACAGATATGGTAACTGAGGCACAGAAAAGTTAAGTGACTTGCCCAAGGTCACACAGCAGGCAAGTGGCAGAGCTGGGATTAGAACTCAGGTCCTTCTGACTCCTAGGCCTGTGCTCTATCCACTAGGCCATGCTGTTCCCTTATACTATACTATTAGACACTGTGAACTACCCCCTTCTCCTGGTAACATTATTCAACCTTGGCTTCACGGACACTGTCCTCTTCTGATTCTCCTCTTATCTCTCTGGCTGCTCATTCTCAGTCTCTTTCATGGGTTTCTCCTCTGCCTCCCACCCCCTAACTGTGGGAGTCGCTAACAGAGTCCTTAAGTTCTGGGCCCCCCTCTATTCTGCATCTACACCCACTCCCTCGGAGAACTTTTTTTATTCCTGTGACTTCAACTACCAGCTCTATGCAGATGAATCCCAATCTACATCTCCAACCCTGAGGTCTCTCCTCTGCAGTACTCCTGCCTTCAGAATAGGTCTACTTGGATGTCCCACCAACAACTCAAACTTAGTAGGTCCTAAACAAAGCTTTTCATATTCCCACCCAACCCTTGAACTCCCCATGATTTTCCCATCAGTGTAGACAGCACCACCATCCTCCCTGTCTCACATGCCCATAAATTTAGTATTATCCTTGACTCATTCTCTCATTCAACCCACATATTCAATCTGTCACCAAATCCTGTTGGTTCAACCTTCACAACATCCCTAAAATCCATCCTTTCCTTCCATCTAAACTGCTACCACTTTGATCCAAGTACTTATCCTATCCCACCTTGATTACTACATCAGTCTTCTTGCTGACCTCCCTGGATCCTGTCTCTCCCTACTTCCATACATATTTTTCTACGAAACTTTTCAGCCCATGTTTCCCAACTCCTCAAGAACCTTCAGTGGTTTCCCATCCACCTCTACATCAAACAGAAACTCTTTACCATTGGCTTTAAAACACTTAATCACCTTGTCCCCATCTGGCTTATCTCCTTGATTTCCCAATGCAGAATAGCCCACATACTTCGCTCCTCTAATGCCAACCTACTCATTGTACCTCAATCTCATTTATCTCACTTCTGACCCCTCGCCCACATCCTGCCTCTGGACTGGAACTCCCTTCCTCTTCACATCTGACATTCACTCTCCCCACCTTCAAAACCTTATTAAGAGCATATCTCTTACTACAAGAGGCCTTTTCTGATTAGGGACTGTCTCTATATGTTGCCAACTTGTACTTCCCCAGTGCTTAGTACAGTGCTCTGCACACAGTAAGTGCTCAATAAATATGATTGAATGAATCAAGTACTCATTTCCTCTTCTCCCACTCCCATTTTTGTTGCTCCTACACTTGGATTTGTACCCTTTATTCACCCCACCCTCAGGCCCACAGTACTGGTGTACATATCCATAATTTATTTCTTTATATTAATGTCTGTCTCCCCCTCTAGACTGTAAGTTCATTGTAGGCTGGGAATGTGTCTACTAACTCCAATATATTGTACTTTCCCAAGTGCTTAGTACAGTGCTCTGCACACAGTAAGTGCTCAATAAATAAGAGTGATTGATTGATAGATACAATTAACTGATTTCTTGTGTTCCTATTGTATCCCTTGGATCCAACAATAAGTAGGGGAAAGAGCTTGGGAAAAGTCCTTTGAAATAGAGTTCAGGTGTCCATCAGCTAAAATGGACTCCAGTGACTATATTCTAACCCCTGGGCATACACTGCACCTCTTGGCGGCTTCTCTGAAGCAAACCAAAATATCCTTAGCAACAGTGAACAGGAAGCTAGCAGTGCCTGGAATCCAGAACAAGAGCCAAGATGCCCCAGTGGCTATTGAGGTTCTGGACCATCCCACTCAATGGGAGCTGACCCAAGGGGAAAGGACCAAAGGTCACCCTTGTCTTATATTTCCATGATGCTGGGCAGGAGATAGAGGTGCAGAATATGGGAGAGAGATATTTCTTAGAACAGGAGGTGAAAATAGACAAAGCTATCCCCAACCAGTCCCATGGTGGTGATCTATCAGCTCATTCATAGCACTCTACCTATTCACCTGGATCCCTCTAGACTGCAAACTCCTTGTGGGCAGGGAACATGTCTACCAACTCTGTTTTATTGTGCTCTCCAAAGTTCTTAGTATAGTGCTCTGCACACAGTAAGTGCTCAATAAATATGATTGATTGATTACCCATACCACCTTTGAAATTGCAAATGTAGTGACATATCTGTTATATGTGCATACTCACATTTACTGTTGATAAATTGCTTCTGTTCATCAGCTCATTGTAAAATCACTAAATCAATCTCATATTTACTGAATGTGTACTGTGTGCAGAGCACTGTACTAAGAGATTGGGAGAGTACATTATAAAAGGGTTTGGTAGGCACATTCACTGTCCATAAGGTTCAAGACTTGCTTGGCAATTCTGCCATGTGAAATGACCCATATTAACTAGTAAACCTTGATTTTCCATTATTTTCTCCATGTTGAATTTATGGTCAAGCCTTTCACTATTGTCAAAAATAATGGCCTCATTTTGGTGTCCAAATTATGCCAGGCAACATACAGTAGAGCTGAACAATCAAAAGTCTTTGTTTTTAAGGAGCTTGAAATATCAAGGATTGCCAAGTCCATTGTTAGCCCTATTATATTAATACTCTATTATATATGTGTCCCTCTATTAAAATATGCCTTTTACTAAGGGGAAAATAATTTCAAATGAATAATATGTCTTTTTGTGCCTTAAAGCAAAGATTTTACTTTGCATAAAACAATACATTTATTGCTGAAAATGGTAGTAAATATTTGCAATTGCCAGTAACCAGATTTTGCCCCATGGTTAAAAAGAAGCTTTCTTTGCTCACAGACTGGCTTCTGGCTTCTGTAATGGACAATAATCTAAAAGCATTGACTGGAACAGCAGAGCCAGAGAAATATCACCACTCAACAAGGCAAGGTTTGATGCACAATAATTAGAAGAAAAAAATTAAATGGAAATATAAGAGTGCAAAGGCATTTACTCATGTAAACTTAAAGGGGAAAAACACTGGATTGAGCCTCTGTATACTTTAAAAGCTTTCCTTTAGTCTAAATGGCTTTGTTATTAGTGATTCTTAATGCATGAGGTAGTCATTTAAGAATAAATCTTTAAGTAATTCAAAACAAGGACTCTTCAGTAAATAGTTGAAATTAAAGGGGGAGTTAGAGTCATCTGGTTTCCATTAGGATGATAAAATAGTTCACTTGAAACCTTTAACAAGATGCTTTGTTACTGGGAGGTGTCTGTGCATCTCACTCCATCACTAGCCATTTGACACAACATAAAAGGCTTCAAAAGCCATGCTAGGCCTCTTAATCAAAAACTAATTGTAATAGATATTGGGGAGTGTTAACACGGTGACCGCTAGGTTGTATCTGTGGTACATAAGCAGGAGCGAACATTAAACACAACCCTGAGTTGATAGGGCTTATCTGAATTTCAGAGCTAAGTGCTAAGTACTGTAGGCCAGTATCTTCTTGCTATTGCTTTGTACCACTTTTGGAGTTAATTGCACCATAAGACTTCATCCTCCTAATGAAATTTATGGCATTTTCAGAGGACTAGGAAGGCCCACAGAAGATACCACTGTCTTTATAAGGCTTTACAGAAAACAGAGAGCATAAACTCAGGAGAAAAGAAAACACTCCCAAGTTCATATTTAGGCACCTAATGTGTCTAGAGGATTTGGCCTGAAGCCCCCAATGTGTGGAAAAACTTTTGGGATTTACGTAGGCATTTTGAGGACATATTAACTCTTTCCTGTCAATTGGGCACTGTTTATTTAATGTACTCCAGTAGGAATTTACCAAATAGCACCTTAGAGGCCTCAGATTCAATATGACTCTGAAAATCTCTAATTTACTCTGAGGGAGTAATTTGCCCATGGAGTAATCTGTAAATACAATTTTCATGGCTCTCTGAAACAAGGATTTCCACATTCAGCAGAAAACACAGAATTAAATGTCAGTGACTGAAGAGAGTAATCTAAGATATCTGCATTTGATATATATAAATCATAATATTTCCTGTATAAAGTCATTCTTTCTATCTAATTATAAATACACATAATTTCACCATTATTATTTTCATTAAAGTGATTCAATCAATTAGTACTTCCAACTAAGGAGATCTTTGCATGATGAGTCTAGTTAAATACAAGTGGAACCACAAAAAGGTTGCCCATTGCAATCCTTCAGAAGCCCCTCAGATGCCCTGGCTACTAGAATTACACATGTGTAATGGAAGCTGTGAGCGTCTAGTGAAAAGAAAATGGGACTGGGAGTCAGGAGACTTGGATTCCAGTCTCAACTCTGCCACTGGCCTCTTGTGAGGTTTAAGGCAAGTCATAACCTCTCAGAGCCTCAGATTCCTCATCTGTGAAATGGAGATAATAATTTTACCTGCCCCCACCGACCTCTCAGGGATATACTTAAGATAAAATGTGATTATTGATATGAAAGTGCTTTGGAAAAATTCAAGTGCAATGTAAAATGTAAGTTGTTTAGATGCCAGTACACTGAGGTTGTTCACAAATTAAAATAAGATTGTCTACCTCTACCCTATTGGATGATGAAGCACAGAACGAAAGAGAATTTGTGCAAACTGATTTGTAAAACTTCATTTGGGTTTTCCATAACGCATGAATAAGTGTAAGACATTCATCTTAAAATGTCCAAGACAGAACAAAAAAAAGAGTATGTTATGTTCAGAATATTCAGACTATTTAAAAGTACACTAACCTGTGTGGTACAAGAAAAATCCAGGTAGCTGCATTCTTTTTTACTCCTATTTCAAACAATATAATTTAAAAAGGATTCACTGAAATGTAGATACCTCTACCATTTACCATGGAATGCTGGTGCTATCCAAAATAGCCTAGTCTGTTAATAACAGATTAGTATCAGTGAAAGAAAAGCTCCTATTCCATAAAACTGCATTCAAAAGAAAATCTCCACCTTTTTTGCCATAAAAGAAGCAGCTTTGTTTGTAAGACCCATAATTATCCTAAATGTTCTGAGATGATGTGAGAGCTGCAAACATTAAAACAAAATCTAAGGAAATATTTTCAGTTTCCAAATGGAGGCATATAAGGATGATGTCCTCTTCTGACTATTAGTTTACTACAGTATATTAATGAGAAGACATAAAATAGTTTGAGATTTAATTAAAGTAATTGACTGAATTGCATTTTGGAGTAGTGATTGTCATTAACATTCCTGACCTCTCTGTCATTTGGAAGTGCCAGAGTTCTTTTCCAAAGGATATTTATCATGAATATTAACATCATCAATAAGAGCCATCAACATATTAAAATTAATTTTAACCTCTTTATGGAAGACTGAAAGCATAACCAACTGCTGAAAATCAAGAGATTTAAATCATTTCATATTGATTCACATGGAGCTAAACATGAAGAGTAACTAATGGAATAAATATGCATACATATTATTTTATGAATGTTTTCTTATTCTTGGTAAATTTCTTAGAAGGAGTTAGCTGTTTTAACACATATTGAAAAATTCACTATGTAAGATGCATACTTGCACTTGTATCAGTTTATCTTATATTTTTTGCCTCATAATGTGGTGGAAGGAAGTAGTGTGACCAACACCATATTTCACTTGATCTTTTTCTGACAGCTTGCAAAAACCTTAATAAAAGATGGGACTAGTGGCAAACAGAAGAAATATAAATTCCAGGTGCTCTTTGCTCTCCTACTTGTCCTCAGAACAAACAATCCAGTAGTGAAATTTGATACTCTAAGTTGTATCAGCCAGGCACCTGTCCACGAGAGGGGAAAACACCTTTTCATTACTCAACGATTGTGTGTGATGGGCTGTGTAGAGTTACATCATTTTCTATTATGTGATAGTGGCTTTAGAGGATTCAGCTTCTCTTTTTTTGAGACACTAGTAAGTTTTGGCTGAGGAAAAGGAAGTGTGCCAGTGACAGGGTAGCTAGAATTGAAAGTCAAGTAAAGAGAAGTCTATATTCAGTCCTTCACATTTATCTGGGGTTGAGGTGGGATTTGGGAATGTGGAGTTCAAATAAGCTTCTACTCTAAAGTTTATACAGTACAAAGTAGAAGGTGGGCAACTATTCAATGAATTTTGAATATGCAGAGAACAAATCTGATTAATGCAGATCCAAACTTTACGTCTTTCTTCATGTTTAGGGTAATTCAGGCAAAACCTTTTTTTTTATTCTTAACCTGAATTAGTTAAATGTGTGCACCTATTCAAATCTAATCAGTTAAAGAGGTCTTTTGGATTCCTACTGCTGTTGGAAACTTCCTAGTAACTCTATTCTATGATTTTTTTCTCCCTCCTTTTCCATCTAACACCCCTTTTGATTGTAGCAGCATTCTTCTGTAACTAAGGAGGTCATCTGCAGTGCTAAATACAGTATATACTTAAGCACTCGATTTGGTACTCTTCAAGGCTTTTCAGTTTAGCTAAGACTGCTTCAGCTCTCCTCTCCTAATAAATTATAGGGCTCCTTTCCTTTGGAATTTTACAGATGAAAAATGAAAAAAAATCTCTCCACAATCCCAAAGCCGAGTGTTCCTCTTTGCAAATATTGTTTCCCTCTCTATAAAAACCTATACTTGATTTAGTTTTCATGTTGCTTGTATATCAATCAATCAATTGTATTTATTGAGCGCTTACTGTGTGCAGATCACTGTACTAAGCGCTTGGGAAGTACAGTTTGGCAACATATAGAGACAGTCCCTACCCAACAGTGGTCTCACAGTCTAAAGAGGACATACAATCTCACCTTTTATGATATTCTCCCTAGTTTATTCATTCATTCTCTTTGGATTGGGATTGAGCAGAATTGGCAATCGTGGACATGCACTCTTCATTGCTCTTATGTAAATAATTATTTTCCCCTCAGTAAAGGGGGAATGGGATTTTGGAGGGAGAAAAAGGGACCCTAGTGTGAGGTGAGGAATAGGATTGCTCCATAGCCACCCAAAAAGCATTGCAGCTCTATGTTACTGGTGTGAACAGTCTTGACTAGGTAGACTACAGGAAGAGGTGGTCCTAGAGATAGGTGACCCCTCAAGAGCACCTACACTAGCCAGAGTGTAGCTACATACTATGGTGCATGTGTCACACAGGGCACACAGGGTATCATTCTCACCATGTTACCTAAGCAGTTCAGGCCAACATCATCATCATCATCATCAATCGTATTTATTGAGCGCTTACTATGTGCAGAGCACTGTACTAAGTGCTTGGGAAGTACAAATTGGCAACATATAGAGACAGTCCCTACCCAACAGTGGGCTCACAGTCTAAAAGGGGGAGACAGAGAACAAAACCAAACATACTAACAAAATAAAATAAATAGAATAGATATGTGCAAATAAAATAAATAAATAAATAGAGTAAAAAAAATATGTACAAACATATATACATATATACAGGTGCTGTGGGGAAGGGAAGGAGGTAAGATGGGGGGGATGGAGAGGGGGACGAGGGGGAGAGGAAGGAAGGGGCTCAGTCTGGGAAGGCCTCCTGGAGGAGGTGAGCTCTCAGCAGGGCCTTGAAGGGAGGAAGAGAGTTAGCTTGGCGGATGGGCAGAGGGAGGGCATTCCAGGCCCGGGGGATGACGTGGGTCGGGGGTCGATGGCGGGACAGGTGAGAGCGAGGTACGGTGAGGAGATCAGCGGTGGAGGAGCGGAGGGTGCGGACTGGGCTGTAGAAGGAGAGAAGGGAGGTGAGGTAGGAGGGGGCGAGGTGATGGACAGCCTTGAAGCCGAGGGTGAGGAGTTTCTGCCTGATGCGCAGATTGATTGGTAGCCACTGGAGATTTTTGAGGAGGGGAGTGATATGCCCAGAGTGTTTCTGGACAAAGATAATCCGTGCAGCAGCATGAAGTATGGATTGAAGTGGAGAGAGACACAAGGATGGGAGATCAGAGAGAAGGCTGATGCAGCAGTCCAGACGGGATAGGATGAGAGCTTGAATGAGCAGGGTAGCGGTTGGGATGGAGATGAAAGGGCGGATCTTGGCAATGTTGTGGACCCAGAGAGTGTTTTCCCACGTTGGACCCCTTACCTCCACATTCACTCCAGAGTCATTACATTCCCTTCCCATATCCCTGTTAACACAGGCACCATTTCTGAAATGAGGAAGTTAGCAGTAGGAGCCAAGGTGGTGGGAGATATTGAAAATGAAAGCCCAGGACAAGAAGCCTGAGTAACTTGTCTCTACCCCTGTGCTTAGAACAGTGCCTGACAGATAGTCAGCATTCAACAGATACCATAAAAGTCCAGTGTTGTATCCATACCTGACAAAGCAAACTACCTGAAAACCAGGTAATTCAGTATAAACTGGAATGCATGGCCATCCTATTAATAATGGTATGTGTCAAGTTCTTGCTACATGCCAAGCACTTTATTAAGTGCTTAGCTAGATTCAAGATAGCCAAGTCAGTCTCACAGACATTGAATCACCACTTTATGAATAAGGAAACTGAGGCCCAGAGAAGTTAAGTGACTTGCCTAGAGTCTCTCAACAGGCCACTGGAAGAGCCAGAATTACAACCAAGGTCCTCTGTCTCCCAGGTCTATGCCCTTTACACTAGACCCTGCTGCTTCTCTGTGGAATGCCAATTAAACCAGAATCTCTAGCAGTTTCTTTTGTAATCACTCCCTCAAAATTCACCACTACTTCATTGCACTTCCTGGGTCTGATTTGATTATAAGCAAGGTGGATAGTAAGATAATAGCAGGGCAAATCCCCCAGAACCTCCTGTTTTGGGACTACCAGGAGTGCTGGGAGAAGCAACATGGCTCAGTGGAAAGATCACAGGCTTGGGAGTCAGAGGACGTGGGTTCTAATCCCAGCTCTGCCACTTGCCTGCTGTGTGACCTTGGGCAAGTTGCTTAACTTCTCTGTGCCTCAGTTACCTCATATGTAAAATGGAGATTAAGACTGTGAGCCCCATGTGGGACAACCTGATTACCATGTATTTACCCCAGCACTTAGAACAACGCTCAGCACATAGTAAGCGTTTAACAAATACCATAATTATTATTATTATTGCCATATATAGCTTCCAGACTTCATTCATTCATTCATTCAATCGTATTTATTGAGCACTTACTGTGTGCAGAGCACTAAACTAAGCTCTTGGGAAGTACAAGTTGGCAACACATAGAGATGGTCCCTACCCAACAGTGGGCTCACATTCTACAAGATCACTACCATCAGGTCCTCCTGCCACGTATACTACCATCCTCCTGAGTACTGCTGGAAAGATGGGCTCTACCATCAAGAATAATGGATGAGCCTCAGACCTGAGACCTCAGCATTGAGACCCTGTACAGAGGAATTAAAATGCTAGTGGTTTGTGCCTACTCACTCTTCTCTGACAGTCATAGTCCCACCATGGCACACAGCATAGCAGCTCATGGACAGAAGTACAGCCCACTGTGGCATGCATACATGGACTTTCCCTTCACAGCCTAAGTGATTACAGCACAGGACTTAATGCTGTGAATGAATTAATCTGGTTGCCTTGGTAGCCAGTATGGTCTTTGCTGCCCACATTATCCAGCTATTATTCAGTCTCCTTCTGGACCTACCCCTTACATAGTACATTCTGTGGGTTTTGATCAGAAACTTTCATCACAGATGGCATAACCAGAATTAAAATCAAGGTCTTCTGATTCCCAGAGCAGTGTTCTTCTCACTGGACCAAGAGCAGGGCTGACTCATGGGATACAACTCACAGAAACCTTCAGATTATACAATAATAATAATAACTTTGGTATTTGTTAAGCACTTACTATGTGCCATGCACTGTACTAAGTGCTGGGGTGGATAAAAGTCAATCAGGTTGGACACTGTCCCACCTGGGGCTCACATATTCAATGCCCACTTTAAAGATGAAGTAACTGAGGTGTTGAGAAGTGAGGTGATGCTCAAAGTCACACAGCAGACAAGTGGTGGAGCCAGCAGTAGAACCCATGATCTTCTGACTCCTAGGCCCATGTTCTATCCACTCTGCCATGCTGCTTCTCCAGTCCTCTGCCAACTTTCTCCTTATGTCCCCATGCACATATGCTCATGCTGATGCTTCTCAAACCCAGCAAGTACCTGTAGTGTTGCATGCCCAGGGAAAAGGCCCATTGCACCATAGTTCCAGATAATAGGAGGGAGAATTCCTCAATGCCTCACTCAACCTCCTTAGTACAGTGCTCTGCATACAGTAAGCGCTCAATAAATACAAATGAATGAAGGAAAGAATGAACTTCCTGGACTGCTCTTTGCCTTCTGATAATTCACTGAGAGGCCATTAACTTCCAGACCTACTGGAACCCAAGGCTGTCCCCAATTTGGACACCTTAATCCCCTAAAACGTGCCCCGTGGAGAGGCTTGCCTGGCAGATTGGCAGCTTCAGAAATTGATACCATATTGTTTTATCCAAAAAAGCATTTTTACCCAATTCAGAGATTGTCAAACCTTCCTAAACTCTCCTATCTTTGAAAAACAGCCTTGAAAAGGTAATTCATCATGAATAACAAAGCAAATATTTATTATTATTAATAATAATGGTATTTGTTTAGCACTTACTATGTGCTGAGCACTGTTCTAAACACTAGGGTAGACACAAGATAAACAGGTTGAACACAGTGCCTGTCCCACAAAGGGATCACAGTCTCAGTCCCATATTACATATGAGGTAACTGAGGTACAGAGAAGTGAAGTGACTTGTCCAAGGTCACATAGCAGACAAGTGGTGTAACAGGAATTAGAACCCATGACCTCTGACTCCAAAGCCTGTGCTCTTGCCACTAGACCATGCTGCTTGTGCTCTCTCCCCCAACATCCTGAATTAATAAGAATTGAACTGTTCTTCACCCCACTTACTCTAAGACCTCATGCAACCATCAGGGACCACTAACCTTTGGTCAGTTCCTGTATGTTACAGTGACCAAATCTGATGGGGTGACCTGGAGGTGACTGGTTAATTCAGACTAATGACATCTCAAGCAAAGTGAAGAGTAAGTTAAAAAAAATCTTTCAATTTCACTCTGAATACTGTGGAAACCCTTGAGGGAGTCCACTGATTATACTACTGAGATTGGTATGAACCCATGAGGGTAAATAATTAGACTATATTTTTAATTAATATAACAGTGCCTTCCAGCATGTCTATATTTAAGATTATGACAGCATTAGAGTGAAAAAATGTATTATCCTGATGAGACCTTTAAGAACAATGGTAGTTTTGTCAGATTCACAAAATTATTTATACCAAGAGTTAACTGGCATGTTCAAAGAAAAATTTCATTTAATCAAATGGTTGATTTGTACTAATAAGAAAATGTGATCTTACTAGCAACAATGAATCTGGTGAAAATTGAAGTTAGGTCCATGAATTTCTTGGCAAAACTGCAAATCTACATAAAATTGATGTGAGTTTAAGGGACAATGACAGTCAGCATAGATTTCAGAAGGGGCAAATTTTCAATTTTATTTCATTAATCTTCAGGAAAATGTATGCTCATGCAAGAGCTACTTCAATTAAGGCCTGGAATTTTTTTTATTTTTTTAAATGTTTTACATCTCTTTAAATTATGGCATTGCTAATAATTTATTAATGCGTATTTTTTACCCCACACCCTTCTCATTTGAACAAGATTTATTTCATGATTTAGTCAAACAGATTATTTGGTATTAGCCAGTACCGCAAAATATAAAACATAATTTAGGAAACTAGTCACTGAGCTCATAATCAGTCCTTTAAAAATATTTTGTTAGTTTTGGAATTATGAAAACTAATATAGTATTTAATTCAATCATATTTATTGAATGTTTACTGTGTGCAGAGCACTATACTAAGTACTTGGAAGAGTACAGTGTAAGAATAAACAGACACATTCCCTGCCCACAATGAGTTTACAGTGTAGACCACTTATTTTTACACATAGCATTGATAATAATATCAGACATAATCCCTGTCCCATAGGAGACTCACATTCTAAGAGTTAGGAAGAGCAGGTATTTAATACCATTTTATAGATGAGAAAATTGAGGTCACAGAGGTAAAATTGATTTTTCCAAGGTGACAAAGAGGCCAATAGCAGAGATGAAATCTGATGAAGATGATAAAGCCCTGAAGGCCATCTTTTTCAGGCATGTCTCACCAAAATGATCCCGGATTGATGAATCCAAGAAAGAAGACTCTGTAACCTCTTTCCAAACCTCAATCCAATGTTTAACCATTCTCACTACTAGCAAATGCTTTCTTAGATTTTGTCTAGATTCCTCTTGCTGCGACTAAAGCCTAATTCTTCCTGTCTAGGCCTCAGTCTCCCACTCCTTCTGTGTCTCCCTGATTTGTTCCCTTTATTCATCCATCCCTCAGTCCTACAGCCCTTATGTACATAACAGTAAATGATTTATTTATATTAATTTCTGCCTCCCACTATAGACTATAAGCTCACCGTGGGCAAGGAATGAATCTACCAACTCTGTTAGTTATATTGTTATAGTGTACTCTCCCAAGCATTTATTTCAGTGTTCTGCACACAGTAAGCACTCAATAAATATGATTAATTGATTGCTTGATAGTAGAGAACCATAAAATGAAATAATCTGTTGCTTTGTCTGCCTGAAGGTAGGGACCTGAACTGAATGACCTCTTGAGATTTCCCTCTTGCACTAAAATTCTATAATTTGGTGAACAAATGCTTGAAGAGTATTAACTCACAGTCTCCCATCTTGTAAACTAAATAATGCAATTTGTTTAATCTCTCACATTTGCCTTATTTTACAAACCTTTAGTCACTTCCATAGCTCTCAACTGAATCGCCCCAAAACTCTACCTGTCCCTCTACAATTGTGCAGTTCAGCCTAAATTTACATTTGAATAGGGACCATTATTCCTGGCAATTTTCCTGAGTATTCAGCAGGACTTTCTATGTGTCCTGGCTACAGTGTTTCTACTTGGGTCACATGGCATAACCATGTTGTTGAGCAAGCCAGAGAAGAGATTCTCCCATTCCAATACTATAACCCCCTATAGACCATAAAGTCATTGTGGGCAGGGAGCCTGTCTATAAACTCTGTTGTATTGTACTATCCATAGCTCTTAGTATAGTACTGTGCATACAGTTACACTCAGTATAATACCATTGATCATGATTTCAAACATGGAGAACAGAATAGTAGGAAAGACTTCACTTCACACTTCAACTCACCGCAGAAAGTCTGGGTGAGGGGTAGATTAATTCAGGGGCTTTAGGGGCTGCCATATTGAAATCTTAGGATCAGGGTCCCCCAGAAGCACCCCTAGAGATGCACTACTCAATAATAATAATAATGGTATTTGTTAAGCACTTACTTTAAGCACTGTACTTTGAGCTCTTCTGAGAGTACAGCATAACAACAGACACATTCCTGCCCACAATGAGCTCACAATCTAGAGGGGGTGACAGACATTAATATAAATAGATAAAGCCCGTTCTTGGGTAGGGATTGTCTCTGTTGCCAAATTGTACTTTCCAAGCACTTAGTACAGTGCTCTGCACACACTAAGTGCTTAATAAATATGATTGAATGAATGAATATGCCAGGTAGTGTACTAAACCCCGGGGTGGATACAAGCAAATCGGTTGGACATAGTCCATGTCCCACATTTTACAGATGAGGTAACTAAGTCACAGAGAAGTGAAGTGACCTGCCCAATGCCACACAAGCAGACAACTGGCGGAGATGGGATTAGAACCCATGACCTCCTGATTCCCAGGGCTGTGTTCTATCCACTATGCCATGCTGCTTCCCTACTTTAGATGTTCCTTTTTCAGCTGGCCATCTAGAGTCTTCCAAAATGGCCACCACTTGGGACATTAAAAAGATAGCACACAAAATTACCATTACCAAATTACCATTTTTCATGTGACAAATCAGAAGGGCCAGGGTAGAGAAGCAGCGTGGCTCAGTGGAAAGAGTCCCGGCTTTGGAGTCAGAGGTCATGGTTTCAAATACTGGCTCTGCCAATTGTCAGCTGTGTGACTTTGGGCAAGTCACTTCACTTCTCTGTGCCTCAGTTATCTCATCTGTAAAATGGGGATTAAGACTGTGAGCCTCCCGCAGGACAACCTGGTCACCTTGTAACCTCCCCAGTGCTTAGAATAGTGCTTCACACATAGTAAGTGCTTAATAAATGCCATTATTATTATTATTATTATTATTATCATGGGCACTGTCCTGCAGTCCCTGCAAACTGAGCACAGTAGCTGATGTGGCTGGCTCTTTAAAAGAACACTGACCATTAAGTGGCTCAACTCCTGCCCAGGGCAAACAGGAAATGGGAGGAAATGGGAGGTCTCAGAGAGGAGCCTGCATGTCCGGAAGCCAAGACAAAGACTATGGGATTCCCTCTGCCTCCGACCCTCTCCAGTATAATAAATCTCAGAAATACATATCCAGGAGGGAAAGGGAGGTTTTGGATGAGTGAAGAAATGGTGTGGGCACTGCAGCAATCATGAGGCCCAGACCTTATCCTGGCAACCCATAGTGCCCATGACCTAGTGGATAGAGCATAGGCCTGGAAGTCAGAAGGACTAGTTTCTAATCCCTGCTCTGTCACGTATCTGCTCTGTGATCTTGGTCAAGTCATTTCATTTCTCTGGGCCTCAGTGACTTCATCTATAAAATGGGGATTAAGACTGTGAGCCCCATGTGGGACAAGGACTGAGTCCAACCTGACTAGCTTGTATCTACCCCAGTGCTTAGAACAGTGTTTGACAAATAGTAAGCTATTAACAAATACCATTATCATCATCATTGTGCGGCAGCTTCTGCTGGAGCTGAACAGGTATGAGGTCGAGGCAAGAGGAACTGGGTGAACGTCAGGAGGTCGTGAAGGAGCTGCAGAGGAATTGCCAAGTTCTTCTCTCCTCATGGACCTCCCAGACAAAAGACTTCCTGCCCTGGCTGCCCTTGTCTTCCCTGGCTACCAGGCGTGGCTGTCTACAGTTCCCTTCTATATCCACCACTGTTCTGACTGGAGACAATCAATCAATCAGTCAATCATATTTATTGAGTGCTTACTGTGTGCAGAGCACTGTACTAAGCACTTGACTAATCCAAGGGAAATAAAGAAAAACAATTAAACTCATTCACCTCACATGCATTCACTAGTTCCTCCTGTGAACAATTCTGGAAAATTTCCTACTTTAGGAAAGCTTGTCCTGTAGACACATACTTTACCCTGTAGACACATACTTTGCCTAGCATCATCATTTGAAGCAAACAATTTTCTTCTTTCAAAGTATACATCACTCAGCGAGGCTATTCATTTAATTCCATTGCTCTTTGGTTCCAAATTTGTTTAAGCGATGATTTCTTCTCATCATACAACCAAAGCAGAGATCATTTATCAACATCACATCTGCTTTTTTTCCTAATACACACAAATAGAGTAAGCAAAGAAAAAACTAATTAGGTTTTTTTTCTTCATAATCATCATCAGCAACAGAAGCAGCAATATTTACTGAGGTGTACCAGTAGTATGGCGAGTACAATACTAGGTACTAAAGTATTAGGTTTGATCCTAGCTGTTGAAGAGCTTAGAAACTAATGAGAAAGACAGACATAAATTAATTAAAATGTAGAGTTAAGGAAGAACAAGACTGTAAATAAAAACCCAAGCATATAAAATATCAGTAATGGACATATTAAAGGACTTTAGTGGTTAAAGTGATGGAATAATGGGAAGGTGGGAGATTTAATCAGAGAAGGCCTCCTGAAGGAGGTGGCTTTATAAAAAGGGCCTTTAAAGCAATATAAAACTGGAGAAATCAATTTAGGAAAGTACAACATGACCTTAGATCAATAATACCAGAGAAACCCAAGTGTAAATTGCATACATTCACAGATTTTAGGTGTCTATATATATGTTAATTTTATACACATATGTCTAGACTGAGTTGATTCAAGCTCTTTTAATAATTATAATGATGGTATTTATTAAGCACTTACTATGTGCCAAGCAAAGTTCTAAGTAGAAAAATGATTTTCATAGTTACCAGAGGTATTAACTCTATCCCCACTTCAAACTCCCCATTTATTTGGGGCAAGAGACTTCCTTATATTTACTTAACACCTGCAGAGGAATCCCAAGAAGCAGGAATCAACCTTAACATTAATCTTCCCAGTGGTCTTTCATTACTTTGCCAATAAGATGATCTTCTTCACACCACACTTCGATATATTTGACATCTGTCATAAAACTCAGGTCAGGCATATCTGTCTTCTGTTAAAATAAGTCATTTTACAGAGATCCTACCATGCTGTTAGGGTTCTGCCAGAAATAATTATTGACATATTGTCAACACATCCAGCCTACCATATTAATAGGAGCCATAAATTACAAGCCCTGTTTTCCCCCATTCCTATCAAAGAAATAAGGTATAAGTTAATAGGACCAGAAGGAGAAATAGAGAGATGAAAAATAAAAGTGGCAGCTGTAGCCTGAAGTGACTGACTTAGACTAAAACCTTGCTTTTAATACCTTTTGAAAGTCAGTAGTTTTGTCAACACTCACAATCACCTCACTTTGGGGATGGAGATTTTTATAAACCTTAGCTTATGGACAACTTCTGTGACTGGTGAGCTTTCATCTCCTTTTTGGGTTCAGGAAGGTATGAGCTAGACCCTATCTGGGTGTGGAGCAAAGACATGAGTCCATCCCACAACCACCACAGAGAAAAATGCTGGGCACAATGTAACATGTGCCTCTGAGTGCAAGATGCTACAGTGGGGCTATATTTGGATCTCTCTTAACTGATCAATTGATTAGTTCACAATATCAGTAGAGAAGCTGCTCATAGCCTAGCTGACTGCCTGGAGATATGTCATAACTCTGCTAGGGTGACCTCACCCTTTTTGAGGGCTACCGGATCACTCCCCTATGGGATGAGAATCATCACATGTTATGGCTGTATCCAAGCAGCTGCATTGGAACTTAACATATGCACAGGGTCGCATTACAGGCCTTTATGACAGAGATAGAAAATAAGTTTGATTGTATAGAAAAAAAATAGTTTTTTCAAGAGAGTTGCATCTTCTTAAGAGCCTCAATGTTTACTGGACATTTTGCAATGTTTTTCATCAAGGGGGCTTTTTCTCTATGAAAAAAAAATCAGGTAAAATGAAATAATTTGGTCAACTAAGTCTTAATAACCAAATAGAAATTTTTTTTCTGGGACACGAAAATAAAAACATTCACTTCACTCCTGGAAATGTTCACCATAAAAATAACATTTTGGCAGATAACATTATGGCAACTTAAACTGCCCTAAAATGTTGTAGTTAGAAAATGATGGCCAGGGGAAATGAAAAAGCAGTGACTCATTTCTACCTGCATGTCTGGGACAGATCTCTAGAAATTATTTATTTATATTAATGTCTGCCTCCCCCTCTAGACTGTAAGCTCACTGTGGGCAGGGAATGTGTCTATCAACTCCACTGTAACAAGTACTCAGTATCGTGCTCCACACACAGTAAGAGCTCAATAAATACCATTGATTGATTGATTAGTGGCATCAACTCAATAATGATAATGATTATGGTATTTGTGGATAGGGTGGATACAAGCAAATTGGGGTGGACACAGTCCCTGTCCCAGGTGGGGCTCACAGTCTCCTCACTGTGCCGCGTTCTCGCCTGTCCCGCCATAGACCCCTGGCCCACGTCATCCCCCTGGCCTGGAATGCCCTCCCTCCGCACATCTGCCAAGCTATCTCTCTTCCTCCCTTCAAAGCCCTACTGAGAGCTCACCTCCTCCAGGAGGCCTTCCCAGACTGAGCCCCCTCCATCCTGTTCCCCTCCTCCCCCTCCCCATCTCCCCCACCTTACCTCCTTCCCCTCCCCACAGCACCTGTATATATGTATATATGTTTGTATGTATTTATTACTCCATTTATTTTATTTGTACATATTTATTCTATTTATTTTATTTTGTTAATGTGTTTTGTTTTGTTGTCTGTCTCTCCCTTCTAGACTGTGAGTCCGCTGTTGGGTAGGGACCGTCTCTATATATTGCCAACTTGTACTTCCCAAGCGCTTGGTACAGTGCTCTGCACACAGTAAGCACTCAATAAATACGATTGAATGAATGAATGAAATGAAGTAATTGAGGCCCAGAGAAGTGAAGTGAATTGCCCAGCAGAAAAGTGGCAGACCCAGGATTAGAACCCATGATCTTATGACTTCCATGCCCATGCTTTATCCACTACACCATGCTGCTTCTCTTAGCAGTCATCTGTGGAGCAGAGTGAGTTTCAATTTCAAGAGCAAAAAGTGACCTTGGGAATGCAGAGTGAAGTCAATCAGTCAATTAATCAGTGGTAATTATTGAGCACCTACTGTGGGAGAGCACTGTAGTGAGTGCTTAGGAGAATAAGGAACAATATTAATATCTATCTCCATTGTTGTCCCCCATCCCCACCCCAAAGTGTAAACTCCTTGTGATCAGGGAATGTGTCTACCAGCTCTGTTGTATTGTACTCTACCAAATGTTCTGTAAAGTGCTCTGCACAGAGTAAGTGTTCAGAAAACATCGCTGATGGATTGATTAATGGATACAGACCCCTAGGTGCATAAGGGAGGGTGAATAAGTGGGGGGACTGAGGGGTGGAACAGGGATGGTTAGTTAAGAGGGTGCTTTTGGTCTGGGTTCCAGGACAGCCCTTCAGAGACATAGAATATAGTGTGCTTTCCTAATCTACACTACCAAGCCAAGGAGGTATAGGAAAGAGCAGTTAAAACCTGGAGTAGTGAGTGAAGGAGTTCGAGACATCAAACTAGCCCTGTTGTCCGTAGCTATAGTGAATGTTCTATTTCCTGCTTAGTGTTCTTGTTGTTGTCATTTTCCTTTCCTTTCATGAGATAGATTCACAGAAGACTGTAGGGTTCAATTGTAATTTTCAGAGGTGTCTTAAGCACTGAGGCATTCTCCTCCAATGCAGGAAAAACCTACTAGGATCAATGACATTCAAAGGCAAGATTTGCTTCTTGCTTAGTAATACCTCTATAAGCTAGAAATAAAGACTATTCTTTTTGTTTGCTTGCTTTTTATGGCATTTGTTAAGCACTTACTAAGTACCAGGCACTGTACTAAGCAATGCGGTAGTTACAAGATAATCAGTCTGGACACAGTCCCTGTCCCACATTTGGGCTCAACAGTCTTAATTTCCATTTTACAGATGAGGTAACAGGCACAGAGAAGTTAAAGCGACTTACCCGAGGTCACTCAACAGATAAGTGAAGGGGATGGTATTAGAACCTACGTCCTCTGAACCCCAGGCCCATGCTCTTTCCACTAGACCACACTGCTTCTTGGAAGAGGTACTTTAGCAGTATCTCAGAGTGAGAGATTAGCTTTACCAGAATTAGAGGAAATTGTCCATTTCCCCTTGTCCAATCCACTCAATTCAAACCACCTCTAATCTTTCAGTAGATTTGAAACCAGAGGAAGTGGTTAATTTTATGACCAATAATAACTTTGATGGATATGTGTGTTAAGATAAAAGTAATGAAATTCTGGCTTCTAACCATACACAGATCATTTGCAGGAATCATGAGAATTATGTAATGCATCAGCATTGGTTATTGGCCCAGGCACCACCAAAATGCAAACTGTGGCAGTTGGGTCTGGATTAAGTGTTCTGACTCACATTTATCACAAATCCCACAATCCTGAGAACACGAAGTGGGCTGAGGGTTGGGTTGCTTAAAGGCTACAAATCCTAGTACATTAGGTGATGCAGAAGGAAGAGGAAATAGGAGAAATGAGGGCTTTGTTGGGGAAGGCCTCTTGGAAGAGTTATGATTTTAATCTTCCATCCTAGGAAGATTTTTTGACTCATTTAGGAGTTCCTCTCTCCCCCAAAGTTAGAAGACATAAATGTGGTGGCAACTCTCTCCTAGACCCCTCCAGTCTGGCTTTCGTCCCCTACACTCCACCGAAACTTCCCTCTCAAAAGTTACCAATGACCTACTCTTGCCAATCCAATGGCTCCTACTCTGTCTTAATCCTCCTTGACCTCTCAGTTGCCTTCAACACTGTGGACAGCCCCCTTCTCTTCAACACGCTATCCAACCTTGGCTTCACAGACTCATTCTTATTCTGGTTCTCCTCTTATCTCTCTGGCTGTTCATTCTCAGTCTCTTTTGCGGGCTCCTCCACTGTTGGGTAGGGACCGTCTCTATATGTTGCGAACTTGTACTTCCCAAGCGCTTAGTACAGTGCTCTGCACACAGTAAGCGCTCAATAGATATGATTGATTGATTGATCCCTTTACTGTAGGGGTTCCTCAAGTGTCAGTTCTTGGTCCCCTTCTGTTCTCTATCTATACTCACTCCCTTGGTGAACTCTTTCGCTTCCACGGCTTCAACTATTATCTCTATGTTGATGACACCCAAATCTACATTTCCACCCCAGTTCTCTCTCCCTCCCTCCAGGCTCATATCTCCTCCTGCCTTCAGGACATCTCCATCTGGATGTCTGCCCACCATCTAAAACTCAACATGTCCAAGACGGAGCTCCTTATCTTCCCTCCCAAACCCTGTCCTCCCCCTGCCTTTCCCATCTCTGTAGATGGCACTACCATCCTTCCCAACTCGCAAACCCGCAACCTTAGTGTCATCCTTGACTCCGCTCTCTCATTCACCCCACACATTCAATCTGTCACCAAAACCTGCCGGTCTCACCTCCACAACTTCACCAAGATCCGCCCTTTCCTCTCCATCCAAGCCGCTACCTTGCTAGCTCAATCTCTCATCCTATCCCGACTGGATTACTGCATCAGCCTCCTTTCTGATCTCCCATCCTTCTGTCTCTCCCCACTTCAGTCTACACTTCACTCTGCTGCCTGGATTATCTTTGTACAGAAACGCTTTGGACATGTCACTCCCCTCCTCAAAAATCTCCAGTGGTTGCCTGTCAACCTTCAAATCAAGCAAAAACTCCTCACTCTTGGCTTCAAGGCTCTTCATCACCACGCCCCCTCCTACCTCACCTCCCTTCTCTCATTCTACAGCCCAGCCCACACCCTTTGCTCCTCTACCACTAACCTCCTCACTGTGCCTCATTCTTACCTGTGCCACCATCGACCCCTGGCCTGTGTCCTTTCTCTGGCCTGGAATGCCCTCCCTCCACACATCTGCCAAACTAGCTCTCTTCCTCCCTTCAAAGCCCTACTGAGAGCTCACCTCCTCCCAGAGGCCTTCCCAGACTGAGCCCCCATTTTTCCTCCCCTCCTTTTTCTCCCCTCCCCATCACCCCCCTACCTTCCTCTGCCCTACCACCTTCCCCTCGCCACAGCACTGGTATATATTTCTACATATTCATTACTCTATTTATTTTATATGTACATATTTACTATATTAATTTTATTAATGATGTGTATATAGCTATAATTCTATTTATTCTGATAGTATTGACACCTGTCTACTTGTTTTGCTTTGTTGCTGTCTCCCCCTTCTATTCATTCATTCAATCATATTTATTGAGTGCTTACTGTGTGCAGGGCACTGTACTAAACACTTGGGAAGTAGAAGTTGGCAACATACAGAGACGGTCCCCCTACCCAACAATGGGCTCACAGTCTAGAAGGGGGAGACAGATAACAAAACAAAACATATTAACAAAATAAAATAAGTAGAATAGTAAATATGTACAAGTAAAATAGAGTAATAAATCTGTACAAACATATACACGGGTGCTGTGGGGAGGGGAAGAAGGTAGGGCGGGGGGGAGAAGGAGGGGGAGAGTAAGGGGGAGAGGAAGGATAGCGCTCATTCTGAGAAAGCCTCCTGGAGGAGGTGAGCTCTCAGTAGGGTTTTGAAGGGAGAAGAGAGCTAGTTTGGTGGATATGCGGAGGGAAGGTATTCCAGGCCAGAGGGAGGACGTGGACCGGGGGTCGATGGCGGGACAGACGAGAATGAGGCACAGTGTGGAGGTTAATGGCAGAGGAGTGGAGGGTGCGGGCTGGGCTGTAGAAGGAAAGAAGGGAGGTGAGGTAGAAGGGGGCGAGGTGATGGAGAGCCTTGAAGCCGAGAGTGAGGAGCTTTTGCCTGATGCGTAGGTTGACTGGTAGCCACTGGAGCCCACTGTTGGGTAGGAACTGTCTCTATATGTTGCCAATTTGTACTTCCCAAGCGCTTAGTACAGTGCTCTGCACACAGTAAGCGCTCAATAAATACGATTGATGATGGTGGAGATTTTTGAGGAGGGGAGTAACATGCCCAGAGCGTTTCTGCACAAAGATTATCCTTCAAGACTGTGAGCCCGTTGTTGGGCAGGGACCATCTCTATATGTTGCCGATTTGTACTTCCCAAGTGCTTAGTACAGTGCTCTGCACACAGTAAGTGCTCAATAAATATGATTGAATGAATTAATTAATACTTCACAATCTTCCAAGAGTAGAGAAATTGGGATTTCTGAATTGGGCAAAGATTCCACCCATTAACAAGCGAGGTTAGCAGCATAGTATAGTCCCATATGTGCTGAAAACCCAAGCTACACATCATGGCTATGTAGTCCAAGATCAGCAGTGCACTTTTACGTTCATGGGTATTGTACTGCAACAGGTTTATTTCACTAGGCTTTGGTGCCGGTGATAACACAAGCCACTCTGAGGAAGGATGTTCATTTTTCACTGACAGCCATCAAGTGATTGATGTACTAGAGAATATTAAGTTATTTTCACATGAAGGTTTTGGCATGTTGCTTTCTGGAAAAATCTATTCTACTGAATGTTGTCCACACATAGCAGATGTTCTGTGGAAGAATTATGCCACCTTCTTGCCAGTTTTCAACACAGTTCCTGATGCCTATCTTGGGAGGGAGGAAGGGATGGAGGGGGGAAGCTAGTGACTCTTTTAAAAGTGTTTCCCCACTCAAAATGCCATGCCTCCATTAAGTAGATACAAACACTGTGTTCTGATCCTTGAGTTTAATTTTACTTCCCCTCATGTAAGAAAGACATTTTCATCCACAAATTATGTGTCTCCCTCCAACATCCTCTTTTTTTTCCTATAAAGCAAACACAACACCTTATCACCTATGGAAAGGATTGTAAGGAAGACTCAGATGATTTCTTAACATGTCATGCTCACTATTATCACTACTGAGCTAATGATTCATTTAAAACCTGAATGACACCCTTAGATTCTATTCAAATAATGTTCCCTTTGAGTCTGTCCAAATGTTACTCATAGGACCACACACTGTTAATGTGATATGGGCACTTCCTTAATTCTAAATCCATGTGTGTATATTTGTGCCTGTGGGTGGGGATGACTGGATACGATTACCCTGATGGCTAATGATAAGATTTCTACCAATTGTTAAGCTTCTTAAGTCTCTTCTCCACTTGGGGCGTGTTTAGCATATCATTTTCTAAAATAGTGGTTAAGATGCCTTAGGAAAAGTAAGATTCAATACTGTGTTCTAGTGAGATTATCTACAGCTAAGCTGCCAAGCAAGAATCTCTGTCTCACTCAGCCAGACTCTCTATAAATGTACCTTTATAAACCTCTCAGGGGTGAATTGGGTCACTTGATGTTGTTTCAGTACATCTGGAAAATAGTTATTGGGGTGAAAGTTAAAGCTCTCAGTGCAGGGTGCAGGTTAGAATGAAAACATGAATGTGACACATACCAAATTATTTTAAAACATACACTTGTTTGTAGGTACCCAAACTATTCATTATCTGCTTTTATTTCAAATAAGAAGGATCTGGCAAGAAGAAGAGATCAAATAAGGGTTACTGTTCTTCCAAAAACTTGAATCTCTTTCCTGAAGCTCTAGGAAAACAGAAAAGCTAATTGGAGTTAAAGTAAGCAAACATTTTATACCTCACATGAATACAAGGTCTGAAGGACTGAAAAACCAACATAACAAGGGAAAACAGGAAGTAAAAATGAAAAGTTTCCTCAGATGAAAATGCAGAGGGAAATATATAGATGTCCAAAGTAGAATCAAATCAGCACAGGCAGAATCACGCTTTGTGTACTCTATTGAGATGGCTATCTTCACTGACCTACCTGGTTGAGAAAAATGAATCTTCATGGAGCTTTTAAGATATTTAATTCAATGAGCAACTAAAATGTATGCTACAGGTGTTTCAATTAATTTTTTTCTTAAAGGGACCAAACTGTTATCCAAAACTCCAGTTTCTTTACTGTAAACCATTAATCTCAGGAATAACTCAGGTAGTTTGCTTCATGGTTCATGTATTTCCTAAAATATTAGAAAACAAATAAAAGCGTTTCCTCCCAAGCAGCAGAGAGACTTAAAATAACTTGTTCTTCATAGTAGTCATATTACACTCTGCTTTTTCCTTAGCATAGGAAACCAGGGTCTTTCTTCAAATTAACACAATGTGCTTATAGTGATTAATCCTATTGGCTGTCTATCTTCCTTATGTAATCTGGCTCTGCTCAAGCTGCAATGAAGCCATTTCTTCTGATTGTGGCTGATTAACCACAGAGTAAACCTAGATCTCTGAGGAGGCTCTAATGATTCTTCACAGAGCTAATGGTGGCCCAGTTTCTGCAGCACTCAACTTCTTCATTTACATCATAAAATGAAGCATCTGTTACAGAGAAGTGCTATCTTTTTATCATCTATGGTATCTCTGTTTTAGCATTTTACTGATCCCATTTGTATAAATTATTGCTGTCCTACAGGTAATAAATTGTCACCAAGGAAGTTCTGTAGTTTGAAAAGGCACACTTTGGAGAAAGTGAAGTCCACTAGCACTTGGATAAAATCTCCTTCACATAACAGGTAGTAAAAAATTAAAGCTCAGTCTTTACTTAGCTGAGAACAATGTGGCCTAGTGGATAGAGCATGGACTTGGGAGTCATAAGGACCTGGGTCTAATGCTAGCTCGGCCACTTATCTGCTGTGTGGCCTTGGGCAAGTCATTTATCTTCATTGTGCCTTAGTTGCCTCACCTGTAAAATAAAGATATCTAATTAGCTTGTATCTACCCAAGTACATAGTACAGTTCCTGGCACACAGCAAATACCAAATATCATAAATAATTATCAGCATATCAGCAATACACTTGGCTTGGAGATAATATTAATAACAAGAAGAAGAAAAAGAATTGTGATATTTAAGTGTCAAGCACTGTACAAAGCACTGGTGTAGATACAAGTTAACCAGGTTAGATAAAGCCCCTGCCCACAGTGAGTACATATTCTAAAGAAAATGAAGGACAGATAGTTAATCCCCATTTTACAGATGAGGAAGCTGAGGCACCAATCAATCAATCGTATTTATTGAGCACTTACTGTGTGCAGAGCACTGTACTAAGCACTTGGGAAGTACAAGTTGGCAACATATAGAGACAGTCCCTACCCAATAGTGGGCTCACAGTCTAAAAGAGTGGGCTCACAGTCTAAAAGAAGAAGGTAAGTAATTTGCTAAAGGTCACACAGCAGACTTGTTATTTCTCTGACTGGTACTGGATTTCCTAATTTATTTTATCAAATATTTATCATTTTTAGGAAATTATTGGGTTACATTCATGCATTTATTTTCCTTTGACAATATCAACAAAAATGCTTAGTAGAACTAATAATAAAGTAGCATAAAATAGTCTCATTTTCTCACCCTATCTTCCTTTGAAATACAAGAAACTGGGACTAACAGAAGGAGAGTGGAGAATTCCTAAGCAGGGTTTACCCTGCCTCATTTCACCCTGCTGATCCTCACCTGAAAATAGAGATGACAAATAGAAAGCAAATCCATCCAATCAATCAATCAGTGGTATTTTTTGAGCACTATATGCAGAGCACCGTACTAAGCACTTGGGTGAATAATAATACGACGAAATTGGTAGACATGTTCCCTACCCATAGGGAGCTTAGAATCTAGAGAAGGAGACAGGTATGAAAATAAATTATGGATATGTACATAAGTGCTGTGGGCTGAGGGTTGGGTTGTTTAAATGCTACAAAACCCAGTACATATTTGATGCAGAAGGAAGAGGAAATAGGGAGAATTAGGGCTTTGTTGGGGAAGGCCTCTTGGAGGAGATATGATTTTAATAAGATTTTAAAGGTGGGGAGAGTAGTGGACTGTTGCATATGGAAGGGGAAGGAGTTCCAGGCCCTAGGGATAATGTGGGCAAGGGATCAGTGGAAAGATAGATGAGAAAGAGGTACAGTGAGTAGGCTGGTGTTAGAGGAGCAAAGTGTGCAGGCTAGGTTATAATAGGAAATCAGCTAGGTAAGATAGGAGGGGTCAAGCTAATTAAGACTGGTTTACAACTGAAGGTAAGGATTTTCATTTGATCCTGAGATGGGTAGGCAAACTTTGAGGGTTTTTAAGGCATGGACAGATGTGAACTGAACAGTTTTTAGAAAAATGATCTGGGCAGCAGAGTGAAGTAAGGACTAAAGTGGGGAGAGACAAAAGGCAGGGAGGGTGGGATGAGATAGTTGTTTGGATCAACATAGTAGCAGGTTGGAATAATTCATGAATACTAGGGGTAACAGCATGGCGTAGTGGTTAGAGCATAGACCTGGGAATCAGAAGTCCATGGGTTCTAATTCTGGCTCTGTCACTTGTCTGCTATGTGGCCTTGGACAAGTCACTTTACTTCTCTATGCCTCAGTTAACTCATCTGTATAATGGGGATTAAGATTGTGAGCCCCATGTGGGACCGGGACTATGTCCAACCTGATTTGCTTGTATCCACCCTAGCACTTAGTACAGCGTCTGGCACATAGTAAGCATTAACAAATACCACAATTAATACATACCGCAATTGCTTAGATACTTCTGCCTCCCTAATAAAACCTTGAGTCAATTTAGTAAAGAGTATGCTTGCAATTAGAAATGAACCACATAGTGTGGAGGAGATTCTGATAACTCAGGCCTGAATGCCCACCACCTCCCTAATCCAAGTCACACAGATGAGGGCTTGATTAGTTTGTTGAACCACCACCTTTCTGTCGTGTTTTCTCAGACTTTCTGTTACTTGAAGAGCCAGTCTGATAATCTCCCACCCTGAGCCAGGTAGAGGCACACTCTAAGCAAAAAGAAAAGATTTAGAGACACTGAAAGAATGGAATGTGTTAAAACCAATAGGGGGTTTTAGAGAACTAGACTTAGCGATTATCTAGGATAAAGATCTCTAGATTTCATCACCTCCCCTGACCCACCCAGGCTGCATTCTCATTCCAGACTGTCTGTCCCAGGTATGCCCAGGTCACAGTGTGGGCTGCTTCACAGTTGGGGTCCCCCTGCATCCCTAAAGGGAAAGGGAATGAGGGGGAGAGAGGGATGCATCTCTGTCCCTCTGTGTCCTTATAAATCAGTCAACATTTAGTGTGGCCCAATGGGAAGGGCATGGGCCTGAGAGTCAGAGGATCTGGGTTCTAACCCCAGATCTGTCACTTGTCTGTTACACAACAGCTCTCTCTCTCAGGCCCAAATGTCTTCCCCTTGAAACATATTAAACCATGTGGTCTCGGGTCTGTATGCACAATAAGACAACTTACAGGAGAAACCTTTATCAATTTCTTTGTGAGCATTCCCCTGCCTTAGACTAAAATTGACTTTACGCACGTACACACACATGTACACACCGAAGTTCTCCTGTGGGTCAGATATTACTGTGCCTACCCATCTTTGTTCAGTGACTCTTTCGTATGCTCTGAAGACATTCTTAACAAAAAAAAGACTTGAAATTATAATAGCTCCTTTCTATTTATCTGAGCACCTATGGAGAATACAGTACTGTCACAGCATTCTTTGAATTTGCCTAGAAATGTTTCACCAATTTATCATATAGAAGATGCCAAACAAAACAAAAAAATGAAAAACTACAATATTCATTGGTGGTTCCATTTATATTAGAGAGCTACATAAGCAAACTTGTATCTTGCTTTTTATATGGATGAATCTGGAAGTCATCCCAGATTACATATCTGCCTGTGTAACTCATACTTCATTGGACAAGATTGATATCTCATAAATCTACAAAATCACAATCTTGACTGACAGAAGACATATATCTTTAACCAAAGTAAAAACCAGGGCTACTGACCAAAGATTTTTATCCAGGAACAGGTAGATGACATTTCTCAACCACTACTTAAAGTGAATTTACAGCAGTCATATATGTATTTCATTCAAAGAAAAAGTATCTAGAATTAGAAATAAAGTGCTTTTTCTCATTAGTTAGTTGAAGCAGAACATCAACTTTGCTGCATCCAAGACATGCTATTGCTTTAACTGAATGGGAAGATTACAATAATGGCCTGTTGTCAAAGTTTAAAAATTCCATTTTACTACATTTGGATAGTGATTCTGAGTTCACCAAAATAACATCAGCAAGAGCAACACTATCAACAAGACCATAAACCCCAAACACAAACTTAATATAAAAGCTAAAAGGAAATATGATCTTTTTTAAAAAGTTCTCTTCCTTCAAATAGTATGGAGCATCACATAATTTTTATATTGCTTATTTGTATGCCTATTCAAATATCATGGACCTGGGAGTTGGGGACCTGGATTTTAAACCCAGATCTGCCATTTATCTTCCTTGTGACCTTGAACAAGTCACTTCACTTCTCTGTGCCTCAGTTAACTCATCTGTAAAATCAATCAATGGTATTTATAGGGATTAAATACCTGCATTGTTTTAGTTTTGCTTTGCATTGTTTTGTTTTGTTTTATGGTATTTGTTAAGTGCTTACTGTGTGCCAGGCACTGTACTAAGCCCTGTGGGAGACACATGGTTGACTGTGTCAGGTTGGACACAGTCCCTGTCCCATATGGAGTTCACAGTCTTAATCCCCATTTTACAGATGAGATAACAGGCACAGAGAAGTGAAGTGACCTGTTTTTCCCCTTCCTTAGACTGTGAGCTCCACATGTGTCAGAGACTGTGCCTGACCATATTATCTTGTATTTATTCCAGCACTTAGTACATGGTTTGGCACATAGTAAGGGCTTAACAAAAACAATAATTACAATTAGTAGTAGTAATAGTAATAGTAGTAGTAACATCACTTCTGTTTTGGAAGCTTAGCCTCAAACCCATGAGCATTGCCTAATAGCAGGAAGTGCTGAAATGGAAAATGTAATAAAGATATAAAACCCCCCAAAATGGTTTCTAAATGCTTCAAACCAAATTATTCATAAGTCCTTAGTCTCTTAAATGATGTAAGATGATTATCCAGCATTTATTCCAGAAAATGACTAGACAGACATTGATCAGGATAACAAACTCAGGAAAGATACCATTTGCTGAGCCCAAACAGGTGAGTTTAACAAGTTGCATATTATCTCATTGTGGGAAGGGACTGTGTCTGTTGGGTTATTTTATTGTACTGTCCCAAGAACTTAGTACAGGGCTCTCCATACAGTGAGCACTCAATAAATATGATTGATTGATAGTTGAAGATATAGTCCTATACATCAAGAACTATGCATTTGGGGTGTCCAAGACTGATGCGGCCAGTGTAACACTCAACCATATCTTGAAAGTGGCAGGATTTGGGCAACCACAGGTTATGATGGATCTTTTCTACACATTGTCAGAATGAGGCCTTGTAGTACTGTCACCATGGCCTTAAGCATCCATGGGACCAATCACTGAGTCACGAACATTCTGTCCAACTTCTGGGCAGTGTCTCTGGCTATGGTAATAATAGTAAGTGCTCACACTGTCCCAAGGACTGGAGTAGGTACAATACAATCATATTAGACACAGCCTCTGTCCCACATGGAGCTCACAGTCTAAGGGGTAGGTTGAATAGGTATTTAATTCCAATTTTTACAGATGAGGAAATTGAGAGAGAGAGAAAGTAAGTGATTTGTCCAAAGTCCCATAGCTGGCTAGCTGTGGAACAGGGATTGGGACCCATATCTTTTGACTCTGAGTCAATCAATAATCAGTAGTATTTTCTGAACTTTTACTGTGTGCAGAGTATAGACTAAGCACTTGGGAAAATACAGTACCAAAGAGTAGGTGTAGAAAATCCCTGTCCACAAATAGTTACAGATAGGAGGGGGAGACTGATGCACTGCTTTATTCTTTGAAACTGTTTTGATGTTGAATATGGTTTTAGAACCCTGACACAGTTCATCCTGTAACCTATTTTACTCTTATTCTTCTTGCTCCCACTATTTGTAAATAATTTTCACCCCATTAGATTGTAAACTCCTTGAGGACTGGAAATGTATACTTTGTTTCTGTTGTACTCTCTCAAGTGCTCAGGATGGAATGCTTTGCATTCAGGTGTTCAATCAATTCTTCTGATTGATTGATTGACTCTGCTGTTTTAAGTAAAATTATGTTGAGCAAGAACCACCAAGGTCTTAAGTAAAATAAATTTTTCAGTTTGCTAAATAGGATCCAAGTTGCTTGAAGATATCAATGCATCTCCCAAAGACTTTAGTGACCATGAGGAAGTATTTTAGAGACGTTGCCTTACTAAAATACAATTGGTATTCATAATGTGTAAAAGTTATGGTTCATTTTAATACGATGGCTGGTATCCATAATTATTGGCTGAAGATTGTTAAGTCTACATTTTGACAGGTGCCTTGTGATGCACAGCAGAGAAGCTAGCATCAAGTAGTGTTCACAAGATGTTAAAAATAAAAGTGCCTCCAGCCTAACAGAGTTGTGGGTAAACTAATGATGTAGAAACCATTAAAGATTCATGATTTTTATGCTGATCATCATTAGAAGGCATTTAAAGGCTTCGGCTACACTAACAATCTATTAAGACCAGGGACATAAATCCAAATCCAAATTCAACCCTGTAAATGGATATGCTTTTGAATAGGGGTCCCCACTGTGCAAGTGAATTTGGATTTAGGCCCACCAGTTAACACTCTGCTAGTGAAGTATGGTAATGCATTGATCTGAATGAAAATCCAGTCATTATTCTATGTACCTACCTGCAAAAAATTCTATTTTTTTTTCTAAACAGGTATCAACTCACTTGAGAACATGTGTATCTTTTTGTTTCCATACCTAGTTGAATGCTGCATCAGTAAATTAATCCTAATCATTACTATCGGTATTTGTTCTGTATCTGCTGTATTCAGGGCCTTGTTCTAAACAGTTGGCAGAATACAATAGAGTTCATTCACTCATTCAATCATATTTATTAAGTACTTACTGGGTGCAGAGCACTGTACTAAGCACTTGGAAGAATACAGTACAACAATAAACAGACATGTTCCCTGTCTACAAAGATCTTAGAGTCTAGAGAGGGGGAGACTGATACCTGCTCTCAAGGACCTTAGCATCTGTAACAAAATTAGTTGCAGAAAGAAAAAGAAAAAAGAAAAATGTAGACAAAGATAAGTGATTAAATAGTGAGATATGTAAATTGATATGTACAGAAGTGCTACAAGTGCATAAGTAAGTGCATTCTTGGCTCAGAAGTACTGAGATAGCAGAAACGAGATATAATTTGGTGAAGAAAAGCTAATTGGGAAAGACCTCCTAGAGGAGTGGTGACTCAAAAAGAGGTAAGAATATAAAGTTCCATGCCTAGGAAAAGATTCACAAAATGGTCAGAGATGGAATGGTCAGAGACAGAAGAGTCAAAAGTGAGGTTAGGAAGTTAACTTGAGAGCAGCATAGAGTCATAAAGACATAGATCACTTATCTATGTCTACATTTTTCTTTTCTCTTTTTCTTTCTGCAACTAATTTTGTTGCAGATGCTAAGGTCCTTGAGAGCAGGGATCAGTCTCCCCCTCTCTAAACTCTTACGATCTTTGTAGACAGGGAACCTGTCTGTTTATTGTTGTAGCTTAGTACAGTGCTCTGCCCCCAGTAAGTAGTTAATAAATATGATTGAATGAATGAATTAACTATAGTGTATTCTGCCAACTGTTTAGAACAAGGCCCTGAATACAGTAGATACTGAACAAATACTGGTAGTAATGATTAGGATTAATTTACTGATGCAGCATTCAACAAGGTATGGAAACAAAAAGATATACATGTTTTCAAGTGAGTTGATACCTGTTTAGAAAGAGAGTTAGTGCTCAATAATCCAGTAGCTGCCAAAATATCCACATAATTTTAATAGAACAGAATAATTTTAAAAGACTATCTAGAGAATATTTCTAAGCAGGATGTTGAAAACCAGGAAGAGATGCTGCGTTTTCTGTAGGTACGTACGATAGCCACTTAAACAAGTGAAAACAAGAGAAAACAAATGACATTTTCACTGAAAATGGCTTACCTTTAGTCTTTTGTGAGAAGATCTTTTCAAATGCATATTAACTGTAGCTGACATTTTATTAAACTTTTGAGGTTTCATTCACAGATTGGAGTCAACTAAGGTTTGGCAAAATTTGTTATGATATCATTTCTGTTTGTAGCTGCTTAGAGCAACAAATGACTCAACCATGGACTCAATGGTACAAGCTTCATTGGATCTCACTGAAACTCAATAACTTAAATATGTGAAAAATGTTGCTGTCACTACAGGTGAGAGAGGCTCAAGACAAAATTGGTCTTTCATGGAGATTTCAGCTCACTCTATCAAGTTTAATCAATGTCTATCAATATTGCTTCATTGATTTTGAAGAGTGAAAAGGCCATGTTAATGGTGATAGTATAGCCAATGCAAGGATTCTCCTGGTCCTGAACATAGACAAGTTATGAAAATTCATTGTTGTTGAGAGTAGTTGGGTTTACTTTTTGGCATCTCATCTGAAGTCCCATAAACTTAAAGGGCTGCATGACCCAAGGAATGTGAGCTCACAGTTTGCAGAATCACAGCCTTAATTGGCAGTGAGCAAACTGATGATGCTGGTGGAATTAGTGATGAATAGGAAAACAGTTTGCTGAAGTAAGGAGAAAGCACTTAATCAATCAGTAACATTTATTGAGCATTTACCAGCATACTCCCCTTTCCCCACCACATACACATCCCAAATGTATTCTGTTTTCCAATCTCTACAGTTGGGATTGCCTGTTGCAAATTTCATGCAGTTTGAGAAATGAGTTTTGGCATTTTCAGAACTTAGAGGAAGACGAGAATAAAGACCTCACTCAAACTATCATCCAGATTATTTTGTTTTTCAGACTGACCTATTTGATCTAATCCCATAATAAAGCAGAGTGTGCCAAGAGTTTTCAGGAAAGAGATTTCTGGTGACATTATTATTCAAAAATAAAACGGTGGCTTTCCCTGACTTAATTACTAATGATAATTACAAGTATCACTGTAGCAGTACCTTCTTAAACCACTTCAAGCCTTCCCAAATCCATCTGCAAATGCATGGTTTAACTGAATTCAGCAATGTGTGTGGGATTTCACATTTATATTTCCTTAGTCCTTTGAAAATGACAGGAGTTTCCCTTCGGTTTTTTTTCTCACACAAAAATTGCCTTCTTTTTAGCACACAAAAGTACCATTGATTAGGATAGTAGTTCTAGCAGGGCCAACGGGTCTGGGCCCCATAAACTTTGAACTGGTTTAACAAGAATGATTACTACACCTTCAGAGCACTCCACAGTGACCAAATCACTAGGTCTTGTGCCTGTAATGTGAATTGTGAGCAATAAGGGAATTCCCCTTGGGCAATTGGGAGTGAAGATAAGAGGCAAATGAGCTTCTCTCAGCCCATCCTATTTCAACTTCCTCCTTGCATTCTTTTTGAAAGTCCCTCTGCCCTAGACTTAAAACAAATGGGACTAAGGATTATATGAACTGTAGCAGAAAGTGAATTTATTCACTTTGTATTTATTGAGTGCTGATTATAGGCAGAGTGCTGTACTAAGTGCTTGGGTAAGTTCAATGTAACAATAAGCAGTGACATTCCCTCCCTACAATGAGCAGCCAGTCTGCAGTGAGGCAATCAAACATTAATACAAATAAATAAAATTACAGATATGTACAAAAGTACTTTGGGGCTGGGAGGGGAAGAGAGTAAAAGGAGTGAGTCAGGGCAACACAGAAGGGAGTGAAAGATGAGGAAAAGTGGGACTTAGTCTGGGAAGGCCTCTTGGAGGAGATGTGCCTTCAATAAGGCTTTGAAGCGCAGGAGAGTAATTGTCTGTCAGCTTAGAGGAGGGAGGGCATTCCAGGCCAGAAGCAGGATGTGGGCTAGAGGTCAGCTGTGAGACAGGAGAGATCAAAGCACAGTGAGAAGGTTAGCACCAGAGGAGTGAAGTGTGTGGGCTGCGTTGTAGAAGAAGGGAAGCGAGGTGAAGAACCTTGGCTATCTGTCTCACTATCTAGAGGAGGAGAGCATCCCTGTAATGGCAATTTACTTACCCATTTAGTATTCTTGTTGAGAAACCAGAGTGTTTTCTTCCCTCTTTGCCTGTCTTTCTAATCAGTCAATTAGTCATTTGTATTTATTGAGCAGGTGTTCAATGTGCGTACTAAGTGCTTGAAAGAGTACAGTACAACAGAATTGTTGTTAGACAAGTTCTCTGCCCACAAGGAGCTTACAGTCTAGAGGGGTAGACAGCTCAGTTATTATACTTGGATCCACAAAACCCTGAAAAGGGGTTGGGTTAAGAGTGTGTCAGAAGTCACAACTGTTTTCTCATGCTGTCCCTACAGAGCTGGAGTTGAGGTAAAGAATCACTTGGCCTCTGACCAGTGCATCAGAAGCCCCATGACAACCTCTCCTGCAGGCAACTCAGCAACTGTGATCTGGCCTCACCAGAGTCCTAATGCTTAAGATGAATTATTGGTGGGGGGAAATGCTACTGAGAAGCAGCATGACTCAAGTCAAAAGAGCGCCAGTTTGGGAGTCAGAGGTCATGGGTTTTAATTCCGGGTCCACCACTTATCAGCTGTGTGACTTTGGGCAAGTCACTTAACTTCTCTGTGCCTCAGTTACCTCATCTGTAAAATGGGGATTAAGACTGTGAGCCCCAGGTGGGTCAACCTGATTACCTTGTAACCTCCCTAGCATTTATAACAGTGCACATAGTAAGCACTTAATAAATGCCATCATTATTATATTATTATTGAGCCAGGATACTATGGAAACAGGTTGTAAATGAGCTAAAAATTGAGAGGCAAAATAAAGAGTAAATGTAGGTGAAGTCAAACTCACCTGTGCAGGGCAGCAGCGGCATGGGAGAGAGTTGAGGGCAGAGACACAAGTTTACTGCATGGAAGGAAGTAATGGTAAACCACTTCGGTATTTTTACCAAGAAAACTCTATGGATGCACTACCAGAATGATTGCAGATAGAGATGAAATGTTCTTGGAGAGATGTGTCCATGGCGTCGCTATGGAGATGACTCAACAGCAGAAGACAAGACAAGACGTTCCTAGATATATCACAAAGCACCGAGCACCAGATCCTATCATATGGCTAAGCAAGGTGTTCATTAAGCCCATCTAGAGGAGCCTTCCTTCTTTTAGACCACCAACGGACCATTTTGTGTACCAGAGCAGTAATTTACTAAATAGCACCTTAGTAGCTTGGAAGGAAAGCCCGTTCAGAAGTATTCACTGGTATAGGGCTCACTTCACAGGTGAGGCACAAAGTAACTTCTTCTTTAATTGATGGGCTGCGTTGAATGAGACGGTTAGTAAAAAGGGGTATGGGGCTAGAACTTAGCTTGACCAATATTGACTAGGTCAAGGAGCAGACAGGTGGAGGTCAGAACCAATCAGAAAGGTAAATACAAATCTGTATTTCACATATCGAAGAAAAGCAAACTACGCCAAATAAGAAATAATTATGCCTAGGTTATGAAAAAGTAAACCAGAAAACACCCAACTACTTCAGTGAACCGCTTAGTGGTAGCAGAAATATAGTATTGTTGACCACGTTGCTGCTGAAGTTTATAGAAGGTAGTAGGAACCTAACAAATCAATGCCAAGAGGCCTAAACTCAGGGTGCATAAGGAAAAACATGATTCTCTGATTTTTTTCTTCTCAAAATTAAGGTTTCTTCTCAATCAATGAATCAATCATATTTATTGAGCACTTTGTGCTGAGCACTGTACTAAGCACTTGGGAGAGTAAAATAAAACAGAGTTGGTAGATAAATTCCCTGCCTGCAATAAGCTTACAGGAAGTTTTCCTATAGAATCACTGTCCCCTGGTATAAACCCCAAGAAAAAGATTTAAAATTAGAATAAAAATGAGTAGAATATCAGTCATATTGGAAAATATGACAAATATGAGAAAATATGAGAGCCACAGCTCTCTTCCTTCATCACTAGTCTTTCCACCCAGACACCCCCAAGTTGACAGGACTTTCTAGGGAAATGCAGAATGGAACTTCCTATCAATACATTACATTTATCGAGCATCTACTCTGCAAAGCACTGTACAAGTACTTGGGAGAGTACAACATGACAGAGGTGGTAGATACATTTCCTGCTTGCAAGGAACTAACATTCTAAACACCAGTCTTCCATGGCTCCATGGAAGCATGGCACTCAGGAGCTGTGGGTAATCCTTCCACCCTAGTGGAACATTTTTAAGCCCCAATTTATTAGAGAACTGGGTTCCATTTGAGGATCCTCTACCTCACAGAGTTCAAGGTTAGGAGCAGAACTGGAAAAATTCAATGTAAATAATTAAACAACCGAAAACTGATGCCTAAGGAGAAGGATTGAAGAATAAAGTTTATTTAGTCAGAATAGAAGTCAAATGTGTGTTGTAATCACTATTGCTTTAGTAATGAGGAACACAAGGAATACAAGGAAACAGATTCTGGCCACTGAACACACAGGGATATTGAACAAATGTTGCAGCAGGAAAAAACAAGTACCTAAGATACAAAAAAATGTAGGGGAAGGAAGTTTTTTGAAGACCTCCAGTGCTCCTCTTACCACCTTTTAACCAGCAACCAGGACCAACATTGCTGAGACTTGTCTCCTATCTTGCTGTTTAATGCCCAGGATAAGATAATGAAGTTGATAGGATAATTTTTCTAAGAGAAACAGCAGAAGTAAATGGTTTAGTGTTAACAGAATTGAAACCAGCAATTCTCCATGTTCACTGGAGACAGAAGCCTGAGAAAATGGAAGCAGAGAGATGGAGTTTTAAAATGAGAAAGAACTTCTTGGCACGAAGATAGCTATGGATGGAATAGGAAAACATGAATTCTTCCAGTCCATCTTTTGGGAGAGAAATAAACTCCTCAAAGTCAGGGACCATGTCTTCCAGTTTTTTATGTGTGCTCCAAAGCTGTTAGTACAGTGTTCTGCCTCACAATAGGCACTCAAAAATAGTGATGATTGACTGAAATGATGTTTGGAAGTCTCCCATTAGGAAGAACAGATGAGTCTCTGCCTAATCCTGGCTCTGCTATTTGTCTGCTGTGTGACTTTGGGCAAGTCACTTCACTTTTCTGTACCTCAGTGACTTCATCTGTACAATGGGGATTAAGACTGTGAGCCACATACAGTGACTATGTCCAACCTGATGATCTTGTACATACCCCAGCACTTAGAACAGTGCTTGACACATAGTAAGTGTTTAACAAATATCATTATTATTATTATTACTATTCCCTGACAGTCATTTTACCAGTAGAGCAAAGAGTGTGATGAATGAGTCAGATAAATTGGGGTGCACCACATTGCAAAGTGCATCTCTTCTAGACTGTGAGCCCACTGTTGGGTAGGGACCGTCTCTACATGTTGCCAACTTGTACTTCCCAAGCGCTTAGTATAGTGCTCGGCACACAGTAAGTGCTCAATAAATATGATTGAATGAATGAATCTCTTCACCCACATTTACCAGGTAAAGGCAGCACTAAACCTAGATCCTGGATCTCATCTCCAGAATAATGCTCCTTCCAATGGACCAACAGCAGAACTGGCTGACTGACTGATAGACTGATTAGAGCCAAAGGAGTCGGGGGGGGGGGGAAAGAGCAATATGAACTCTAAAGATTTCATCAATTCACCGGCTCTATTTAGCTATTTGTTATTCGGAAGCAAGATAATCACAAAATATATGATAAATTATATGTGACTTACAGTGATTTTTATATGTATATATAGACTCCCCCCCCTTTTAGACTCCCCCCCTTTTTAAACTGTGAGCCCACCGTTGGGTAGGGACTGTCTCTATATGTTGCCAACTTGTACTTCCCAAGTGCTTAGTACAGTGCTCTGCACACAGTAAGCGCTCAATAAATACTATTGATTGATTGATTTATAATATATATATATATATATGTACGTTTCAAAACAGACTAATAGAAATGTTGATGTAATATCTATTTCCATCATAAGGACAATAATACTTTCTCCTCCAGAAAGCTTAAGATGTATAGGGCATATTAGGAACAGTGAATTTCGTTCCATTTTACTTTCCTTTCCAGAAAGACATGGGTAGTCTTTACTTTCCTAGATAAGATGGCATCGTCACTCACCTATTTTCACACAATAAGGTTCATTGTATTATAATTTGGGGTCCATTCTCTTCCTTTTGTCATTCATTCACAAGCTTATTCAGCTCCATACTTTCTCAATGGATAAATAATTTTATCCTAGCCAACATAAAAGGATGTATAATTGTAAACAGTTTTTAAAACCACATGGAAGTATGAATAATCTTCTCTTTTGTTTCCCCTCTTTCCTGAAGAATCATACGCTTGGGTCTTGCAATACCTTTAGCACTCAGTTAGCATAGAACAGTTTCTTGGTCAATTGCCATTTTGCAATATCTTACAAAATGAATTGCCTTTTTTGTAAATAAGAAAAGACTCAGTAACTTTTGGAAATAATGTTTCAAAATAACCTGCTTGAGTTATGGCTAGCCAGTAGCACTCACATTGGTGTAGAGGAGGGTAGTCAGTTTACTGTCTACTCAGCATGTATAAATCATTATGCAGGTAATATTTTGTGCTTGACTTCAAAAGCTTATAGCGGGTGTAGTTTTTGGCATTGTAAATATCCTTTCCGTAAAAAATAGTGTAGCCCTAGAAGCAAAGGTGGGCTTTTATTTAGCTTAGAATTTTTGAATGGTATTGACTCTCTGTTCCCAATCATACAAAAATATTCAGTATTGCCTATATACTAAAAGTTCCATTCATAATGGGCCAGGTCTTGATACTGAGTAAGCTAGTAATTACAATTTTATGCAGTGAAGCTTGAATCTGCTCGAGCATCCCAAACACACTACGTAATAAGTATATTACAATGCACAGTTTTGAAATGAAGCCATTTAGTTATGTTTCATCGAAACAACAAGCAAAATATTTCAAAAGGATTTGTTGTAAGTCAACTGAACCTCTCATATTTGGAAAACAAAAATGTTTAAGGTAATACCATAAAGCAACCAACTGAAGTGTAGAAAAAGTAGGAATTTGGCTCAACTGATCACCTTTCTTCAACAAATCACTTTAACTACTAATGTATATTTTTTTCTTCAAGAATATCATTTAATATCAAAAGTAAAATGAATTAGTACTGTAAGAAATCCAGGTTGCATACCAGTCCTACAGATAATAGATCCTGGAAGATGTGAATGGCTGCCTGAAAATCTTCCCATCTCAGAGATACTTCTTTTTTTTTTTTTCATTTGTTTAGTATTCCTCTAGAGCATTTGTTTAGGGATTGTTTTTTCAAGTAGCTTCTATGTGACTCAAGGAGATAATTGCCTAAAAGCAGTGCTAGTCCCACAACTAAAAGCTTGGATTAATGCAGGCAAGACCCAGGAATCTCATGTGTGTTTCCTTTTCACCTTTGCCTCCTTTTAGGCTGGCACAGGAGAAAAGGCTGAGAAATAGAAAAGTCAATATAGGGTCAGGAAATCTCTTTTATCTTTATCATTTGCCAGCTGCAGGATAAGGAAAACCCCTATTACTACTCAGCTGAAAAGCAGAAGAGTTGGACAGAGTTGGACTGTCTACACCATTTCAGTGTACCCTTTTTCCTTGCCATTTACCTTCAAAGAAATTATGAACTCTAATTTAAAGGCAGACCAATATGAACGTTATTCTTACACTTATTCTGGTTTTGTCTCCTGTTCACCATTTCTCCTCCTCATTACTCTCAGAAGAAATTTCTAGGACATATGGGACATCTGGGCTAAAATTTAAATTGGTCTCACCCTTGTAATCCAAGCTCCTGTAAGAATAGAGCCCAATACAGAACACTGTGATCCAAAGGGAGTGGTGATACATTACTGTCACAGAACATCAGTGGAAGTGGTGGTAGCTGTTCAGATAGGGCCCTGACTTTCCTATGTTTCTAGGATCTGCTTTCCCTAACCATCCCTGCTATCTCACTCCATTCCAAGTCACTTCCCTTGCCAAGATGACCTCTGGGAAGTCCTACATCCAAACTATTGCCTCTCCAACACTGCACCTGACAGCATGCTCATGGCTGTCAGGGTGCCAAGTAGCTCCAATGCAAGTAACTCTAACCTGGCCCAGCCTCCAGGGTCTGTAACAATGCCCCGCTCTTAACCCTGCAACTCTACCTCCTTACTCTTCCTTTTTTTTAATGGTATTTGTTAAGCACTTCTTAGGTGCTGAGCACTGTTCTAAGGCCTGGAGCAGATAAATTAATCGGGCTGGATCCACTGTCCCACATGGGTATCACAGTCTTAAACCTCATTTTGTAAATGAGGTAACTGAGGCACAGAGAAGTTACTTGTGACTTGTCTAAGATCACACAGCAGACAGGTAGGGGAGCAGGGATTAGAACCCATGACCTTCTGACTCCCAGGCCCATGCTCTATCCTTTACGCCATGCTGCTTCTCTAACCCAGATCCTTCTGACTCCTAGGCCCATGCTCTATCCCCAAGGCCACACTGCTCTCCAATGAAGAGTTATCACCTAGGGGTTAGCATAGCTTGAATTGCCTACATGACATCTCTTATGTGGGTCCCTCTAACGTGTTTAGGGAGATGTTAATAGTATTAATAATGATGATGGTATTTGTTAAGCAGTTACTATGCACCAAACACTGCTCTAAGCACTGGGGTAGATACAAGGTAATCAGGTAATCAGGTTATCCCACATGGGGCTTACAGTCTTAATCCCCATTTTACAGAAGAGGTAACTGAGGAACAGAGAAGTGAAGTGACTTACCCGAGGTCACACAGCAGATGAGTGGTGGAGCCGGGATGAGAACTCATGCTCTCTGACTTCCAAGCCCGTGCTTTTGCCACTAGGCCATGCTGCTTCTCATGTTGTAAGATGTTGTTACAAGAGTAGAGTTGCAGCTACTCTGTCAATCAATCAATCAATCAATCGTATTTATTGAGCGCTTACTATGTGCAGAGCACTGTATTATGCGCTTGGGAAGTACAAATTGGCAACACATAGAGACAGTCCCTACCCAACAGTGGGCTCACAGTCTAAAAGGGGGAGACAGAGAACAGAACCAAACATACCAACAAAATAAAATAAATAGGATAGAAATGTACAAGTAAAATAAATAAATAAATAAGTAAATAAATAGAGTAATAAATATGTACAACCATATATACATATATACAGGTGCTGTGGGGAAGGGAAGGAGGTAAGATGGGGGGATGGAGAGGGGGACGAGGGTACTGTCACCCTCAGTACCCTCAAAATGCTCATGGAAGAGTATCATGTAGCCTCAGTTTTATAGCTATGCACTAAATCATAACTACAGATCCATTTTAAGTGTGGTGATACTCTCCCAATCCCATGAAAATACCTAAGGAGAATCAATCACGTTCCTCTGGGTGTTTCAGACTGTCCCTCTCCCTTCCCTCACTACTCTTTCTTCACCCATGCTGCAACACACATACCTATAAGAAGGGCTCAGTTTGTTCTTAACACATATAATTATGGAAATTATGATAGAGCAAAACAGAAAGTAGGAACTATACAAAGAGTTTTTGGAATACTTAAAAAGGAAACCTTGAAATTATCTTAGAACAGGAAGTACCTTTTTTTCTTCTCATTGAAACCCTGGAAACATAACTGAAGGTATTTTATGGTTTTTATGAGTTGCACATGCAAATCTACTGTGCATCATGATGTGAGCTCACTGTTAGACTGTGAGCTCATTGTGGGCAGGGAATGATCTGTTTGTTGTATTGTACTCTTCCAAGCTCTGCACTCAATAAATATGATTGAACTGAATGAATATGGAATGACAAAGAGAAAACATTCCCTTGCAAAACTGTGGAATAAATATTGTTAATTCAAAATGGGAGAGTTATAAAAACTTTTAGACAGGAAAAATTCAGGGGTAGATCCCAGGAAATGAAATCTCTGCATGTCTCCCCATGAAAGCAAACACATGCTTTGGAAGGACAGACAAAATGTTCATCTGCTTCCGTTCACTTTCATACCTTTCAGAACTCATGCTTGTTCTCCCATATTGAGGATTGGCTATCTTCAGGTGAGACTATAGAAAACCCAACAGAAAGAACTAAAAAGAGTAATGAATCATATATAACCAATCAATAGTTTTTGTTGAGCACTTACTCTGTGCAGAGCACCTTACTATTCTTTTGAAATGTGGTGTTGGAGAAGGTTTTTGTGAATATCATGGACTACCCAAAAAATAAATAAATGGATTTTAGTGCAAATTAAACCAAAGTGGTCTTTGGAAGGCCAAATAATTGACTTAGATTAGCATATTTTGGGCACATAATCAGGAGGACTAAGTCTCTGGAGAAGACACTAATGCTAGGAAAAGTCCAGAGAAACTGTGGAAGAGGCAGACCTATCCAGGCTAAATGGATAAAGAGCATAACAATGGTAATAGAAAAACCATTAGAAATGTTGCAAATTATGGCAGACAGGACATTCTGGAGAAAGTATATTTATGGAGAAGCAGCGTGGCTCAATGGAAAGAGCCTGAGCTTTGGAGTCAGAGGTCGTGGATTCAGATCCCAGCTCCGCAACTTGTCAACTGTGTGACTTTGGGCAAGTCATTGAACTTCTCTGTGCCTCAGTTTCCCCATCTGTAAAATGGGGATTAAGACTGTGAGCCCCACCTGGGACAACCTGATCACCTTGTAACCTCCCCAGCACTTAGAACAGTGCTTTGCACATAGTAAGCACTTAATATATGCCATCATCATTATTATTATTATTATGGAGTGGCTATGAATCAGAAATTACTCTTCAGCACTTAATAATAATAAATCAGTAGTTTTTGTTGAGCACTTACTCTGTGCAAAGCACCTTACTAAAAGCTAAAATAGAATTGGTAAACATTTCATTCATTCATTTAATCACATTTATTGAGCACTTACTGTGTGCACAGCACTGTACTAGGCATTTGGGAAGTACAATTCAGCAACAAATAGAGAGAGACAATCCCTACCCAACAACTGGATCACAGCCTAGAAACAAGATCCCTGCCTTCAAAGGAGATTATAATCTAGCAAGATGTTTCTTAATGACATCATATAGAACATTGTGTGCCAACGCAATGTTATGAATTGATGTCATATGGAACAAATGATGATGGCAGATTTTTATGTGCCTCAGGGCAGCTAATGCCTGAAGTCAGCCCCAGGTACATTTGGAGTCAAACAATAAATAGTTTGAAAAGCATTCCCCTTGTTTATACACAACCAATGGATTTACAGTTTTTTCATGCTGTGCATTCCTGCACATTCCCCTCTAGATCATAAACTCTTCCTGGGAAGGGATCGTTTCTATCAACTCTATGGTATTGTACTTTCTCAAGCACTCAGTACAGTGCTCTGCACACAATAAGCACTCAGTAAATGCCACTGATAGGTTAGTTGGTTGATTCTCCTGTGGCTTACCTAGGGTATAATGTGTCCACAGTTCTCAGCAGTTGACTTCCATTGGTTTCAGGGGGTGGAGAACAACTCTAGTCAATCTTTGGAACAGGAAAGCCCCATGGTGGAATCAGTAATACATTTTCTAGTTACAAAAGGAAGTAAATACAGAGTAAAATAATATTAAAAAATGTAATCTGCCTTATCAGCTCAATTCTAAGAAAGTAGTTTCTTCTATGGAACCCAAGGAAAATGATGTGTTAAAGAACTGCCCACCAGAGTTGCTCCATGAAGATAGCCCAGTGGGATAATTCAGTCCCCAACCTGGATTTCTTTTTCATTTGAATTGTGCAGTTGAACCACCTACATGGAGCAAATCAAACTGGATAACTGCTCAACCTCTATCAATCCACTTGGACTACAAAAACCTTGTCATGGGGAATTAAGTGTTACAATGCAGTAATACATGGATGAGAAACTCATCTTCATTCTAAATCTCTTCCTGTGCTTGGCCTATCCTGGAATTGGTTTCAATATCACTGGGCAAAAACAGAAAACAGAAAACAGTGAGAATAGGCTTGTCCGTCCTCTAAGAACCATTTTGAAAAATAATAAGACTGTTCCTGAGCAGTTTGCATATTTTAAAGCCTGAATGAATGATTATTATTATTGGTATTGTTCGTATTGAAAATACCACTGAAATAATGGGCAGCTTGAATATTAAACAAAACAATCCTCTTATGGGATGTATAGGGTTATTCAACATCTTCAACATCTTTCAACATGATTTGCTTGTATCTACCCCAGCGCTTAGTACAGTACCTGGCATTTGTAAGCACTTAATGAATAACATAACTATTATTATTATTATTATTATCTTTGTGTTTTAAAGGGGAATGGAGTCATCCTTCACAAACAAGTTTTAGCTGTGAAATAGATTTATTCTTTTGACAAAGTTTAAAAAATTCCCTGATAATTAAAGTTTTGGAAAGGAGTCTTAGATAAAAGGGAGTCAATGGAAAAGCTGCCTATCCTGAACCTCACCAATGCAATGATAAGAAAATGCATTAACATAAGACTAGCCAGACTAACCTGCCTTTAGGCTTCTCTGTGACAATCATTTCTCATACATAAAGATATATGTTTTAGCCCAGGTGTGCCCTCCAAATACAAAGACTTCAAAAATCCTCTCCGAGATTTTTTTTTTGGTTTGGTTTGTTTTATTTTTTTTTTCCCTGTGACACTGGAGGCATTTCTGTAGTTGTGAACAACTACATTTGATTAAAATCTGTCAGATTTATCTTTTTAGCAGGAGAGAAGAAATATGTGTTTTCTCCAGAAAGGAAATCAATGTGTCTTTATGATAGATGTAGACTGGAAAACTGGATACTGTCGCTTTAAGTGATGAAGAGGAAGGCAGTGTGGCTACAGCAGATATTACCGTTCGCTGCTGACATAATTGTTGTGAAGCAAAGCCCAGTTTAAATCTTATAATCCATGTTTATAGGATTGTTTTACAGCCACTGACCTAATAGTCATTACTCCAACTTCTTAAATGACAAAGTCTTGAGTGTAGAGCTGCTGTAGTTTGTTTTGTTTGGCTTCTCCAGCAGTGCTGCCCCGTAGCCACAGCCCCAAGCAGGTGTTTTCCTTTCTCATACTGGACTAAACTTCCTTTCTTTGTGCAAGGAGAGAAGCTAAATTTTGCCTTCCCGGGTGTGCAGGTGCGCATATTCTCACACTCCACCTTGTTTGTTCTTCCCTTTTCCTGGCCCTATGCCTCTCTTCATTCTCACTTCCAACTAAAAGTAGCCCTAGATGAGCAGGGGAAATCCCCAAAGACTGGTACTGAAATTACCTAGAAGGGGAAAGAGTAGGGGATTAGGGGTAGAAAGGAGAAAGAGGAGATAGAGAGGAATGTAGGCAGCAAAGGAGAAGAAAAGTGAATGGTAGACAGCTGGGAGAGCGTTCTAAAGAATGATGGAGAAAAAAAAGGATGGCAGCCCTCACTGCTGGCCCCTCCCACTGTGGAATATTTATTCTTTACCAAGCCTAATGGTTTAAGGGGATTTTTTTGTTACTATTATTATTATTGTTGCTGTTGTTACTTCTGGGCATTTTTAAGCACTTTGTGCAACATACACTAGAAGTCATCATCATCATCATCAATCGTATTTATTGAGCGCTTACTATGTGCAGAGCACTGTACTAAGCGCTTGGGAAGTACAAACTGGCAAAATATAGAGACAGTCCCTACCCAACAGTGGGCTCACAGTCTAAAAGGGGGAGACAGAGAACAAAACCAAACATACTAACAAAATAAAATAAATAGAATAGATATGTACAAGTAAAATAAATAAATAAATAGAGTAATAAATATGTACAAACATATATACATATATACAGGTGCTGTGGGGAAGGGAAGAAGGTAAGATGGGGGGATGGAGAGGGAGACGAGGGGGAGAGGAAGGAAGGGGCTCAGTCTGGGAAGGCCTCCTGGAGGAGGTGATATTACCGTCTCAGCAGGGCCTTGAAGGGAGGAAGAGAGCTAGCTTGGCGGATGGGCAGAGGGAGGGCATTCCAGGCCCGGGGGATGACGTGGGCTGGGGGTCGATGGCGGGACAGGCGAGAACGAGGTACGGTGAGGAGATTAGCGGCGGAGGAGCGGAGGGTGCAGGCTGGGCTGTAGTAGGAGAGAAGGGAGGTGAGGTAGGAGGGGGCGAGGGGATGGACAGCCTTGAAGCCCAGGGTGAGGAGTTTCTGCCTGATGCGCATATTGATTGGTAGCCACTGGAGATTTTTGAGGAGGGGAGTAACATGCTCAGAGCGTTTCTGGACAAAGACAATCCGGGCAGCAGCATGAAGTATGGATTGAAGTGGGGAGAGACACGAGGATGGGAGATCAGAGAGAAGGCTGATGCAGTAGTCCAGACGGGATAGGATGAGAGCTTGAACGAGCAGGGTAGTGGTATGGATGGAGAGGAAAGGGTGGATCTTGGCAATATTGCGGAGCTGAGACCGGCAGGTTTTGGTGACACCTTGGATGTGAGGGGTGAATGAGAGAGCGGATCAGACAGAACTGACTACCAGAAAATCCAGAGGCTAGCCTGATCCACTAGATTGGACTCTTTCCTCTTCATCTAGTGCATTTTTTCCAGAGCTTAGTACAGTGCTCAGAAACACAGTAGGGGCTCAGTAAATATGACTGATTGATTGATTGATAGACCGTGATTGTGAATACCGCAGATGGAGACTCCCCAAACAGGAGCAACCTCTTGCCCCTCTGGGGGGAGTGGGAGGTGGTTTCTGGTCTCAGAATTTATGACCCTAGAAGGACTGCCTTGTGGAGCTAGCCCCAGGGCTATCTATGGAAGGGTGATGCCACGGGAGGTCTAGGAAGAGTGCTACCTGTAAATTGCATTGGCTACAGAGTCAAGATCAGCCAGCCAGTTGCTGTAACTGTAACCGAGAACCACCACCACAGCAGCAGCATGAAGTATGGATTGAAGAGGAGAGAGACACGAGGATGGGAGATCAGAGAGAAGGCTGATGCAGTAGTCCAGATGGGGTAGGATGAGAGCTTGAATGAGTAGGGTAGCGGTATGGATGGAGAGGAAAGGGCGGATCTTGGCAATGTTGTGGAGCTGAGACCGGCAGGTTTTGGTCACGGCTTGGATGTGAGGGGTGAATGAGAGAGCGGAGTCGAGGATGACACCAAGGTTGCGGGCTTGTGAGACGGGAAGGATGGTAGTGCCGTCAACAGAGATGGGAAAGTCAGGGAGAGGGCAAGGTTTGGGAGGGAAGACAAGGAGTTCAGTCTTCGACATGTTGAGCTTTAGGTGGCGGGCAGACATCCAGATGGAGATGTCCTGAGGGCAGGAGGAGATGCGAGCCTGGAGAGAGGGGGGGAGAGCAGGGGCAGAGATGTAGATCTGGGTGTAATCAGCATAGAGATGATAGTTGAAGCCGTGGGAGCGAATGAGGTCACCAAGGGAGTGCGTGTAGATTGAGAACAGAAGGGGACCAAGCACTGGACCTTGGGGAACCCCCACAGTAAGTGGTTGGGAGGGGGAGGAGGAGCCTGCAAAAGAGACTGAGAAAGAATGACCAGAGAGATAAGAGGAAATTTACAGTAAGGTTCGGTTTTTTAATCAACTTTTAAATAAGAAAGGTACAGAGATCCAGAATCAGGCGTGATCCATAGTCTATAGTGGTTCACAATTAAAAGGCACACCCTGGGAAAGAAATAAAAATCAAGCTAATTCAATAAAAAACTAAAACAAAACATTAATAGCAGCAACTAGAAAAGGAGCATTTCTCCCCCAATGCTGCTGGAGCAATTAGTTTCCAGTCTTACTCAATGCTTCGGACAGGAACCATCTTTCGAGCTCACCAGTACAAATTTTGCAACATTCAAAAAATTGGGCAGCTACCTTCTTCCCGCCCAGTACAGGGCTACAGACCCACTGGTGCCACTGACTTAATTCTTCATATGTATTAATAACAATAACGGCAATAATAACAATAATGATAATGATAATAATTTTAGGTATCGGTTAAGTGCTTATTATGTGCTAAGCACTGTACTAGAGCTGTGGTAGGTACAAGATGATCAAGTCAGGTATAGTCTCTGCCCATGTGGAGCTCACATCGAAGGTGGGAGGGAGAATAGATATTTAATCCCCATTTTACAGATAGAGACCTGAGACTCAGAGAAGTTAAATGACTTGTCCAGGGTTACAGAGCAGGCAAGCGCCAGAGCTGAGATTAGAACCCAAGTCCTCTGACACTCAAGCCCCTTGTTCTTTCTCCTAGAAAACACTGCTTCTCACAGAAATAGACCAATAATTGTGCCAACATCCCTTTCACACCACTGATTAATCAGTCATTCAATCAGTACTATTTTTTGAGGATCTTACTGTGTGCAGTGCACTGTTCTAAACACTTGATAATCCCAATTCTCTTCAGAAGAACATTGTGTAACTAGTGAGAAGGGGAAAGAGGGTGGGAGGTGACAGATACTCTCCCATCCTACCACAAAGCCATAGGACTCATCATTTTATTATGATATTCCTGCAGAGCTCCTCAATTGAAAGAGTAGTTAATTTTTAAGATTGTGCCTCAACATTACTAATAACACAGAAACTCAGGGACAACTTGGATAACTTTTTCTGGAAAGAGCACTGCTCTGTGAGGTCATTTGACTGGAATTCTAGTCCTGCTTTGCCTGAAGCTGAAAAGTGGATGTCCACCACTGATGTACTTCACACTGTGCAACACCTCCACCTACCTGCTCATTATCCAGCAGGAACACGACTGGTATGGGATCAGACAGTATAATGAGTACTGCACAAATCATTAGCATTACAGTTAATTACACTGCATACATTTTCAGAAGTGAAGTCTCAGGACTGAAGCTCATCCATTGTTCCTGATGGAAGTTCTATAATCTGATGGAAGAATTAACACAAGTCCATTATACCCCAGATTGGCTCAAATAGATCCAGAATAGAAAGAAATGGTTGTGCGCATGCATATGGACTCGGTTTGGGCATGAAGCATAACCTCATAACCTGACCTTATCATACAGCATGCATTATTCTTCATGCTTTTCCAACTTCATACAGTTTTTAATATGGTAAAATGGCAATGGGCAGCAAAGATGTGATACATTCCACTATAGGTGGACAGAAGCAGTGTGGCTTAGTGGAAAGAGCATGGGCTTGGGAGTCGAAGGTCATGAGTTCTAATACTGGCTCCACCACTTGTCAGCTATGTGACTTTGGGCGAGTCACTTTGCTTCTCTGGGCCTCAGTTACCTCATCTGTAAAATGGGGATTAAGGCTGTGAGCCCTGTGTGGGACAACCTGATTATCTTGTATCTACCCCAGTGTTTAGAACAGCGCTTGTTACATAGTAAGCACTTAACAAATACCATCATTATTATTATAAAAATAAAATGGGGGTTATTTTTAAAAAGTCAGACATGATATGTAGTAGTAACACTATTCATTAAGCACTTGCTGTGTGTAGAGCACTGTATTAAGTGCTGGGAGAAAATCAATCAATCAATCAATCAATCGTATTTATTGAGCGCTTACTATGTGCAGAGCACTGTACTAAGCGCTTGGGAAGTACAAATTGGCATCACATAGAGACAGTCCCTACCCGATAGTGGGCTCACAGTCTAAAAGGGGGAGACAGAGAACAGAACCAAACATACCAACAAAATAAAATAAGTAGGATAGAAATGTACAAGTAAAATAAATAAATAAATAAATAAATAAACAGAGTAATAAATATGTACAACCATATATACATATATACAGGTGCTGTGGGGAGGGGAAGGCGGTAAGGCGGGGGGATGGAGAGGGGGACGAGGGGGGGAGGAAAGAAGGGGCTCAATCTGGGAAGGCCTCCTGGAGGAGGTGAGCTCTCAGCAGGGCCTTGAAGGGAGGAAGAGAGCTAGCTTGGCGGATGGGCAGAGGGAGGGCATTCCAGGCCCGGGGGATGACGTGGGCCGGGGGTCGATGGCGGGACAGGCGAGAGCGAGGTACAGTGAGGAGATTAGTGGTGGAGGAGCGGAGGGTGCGGGCTGGGCAGTAGAAGGAGAGAAGGGAGGTGAGGTAGGAGGGGGCGAGGTGATGGAGAGCCTTGAAGCCCAGGGTGAGGAGTTTCTGCCTGATGCGCAGATTGATCGGTAGCCATTGGAGGTTTTTGAGGAGGGGAGTGATATGTCCAGAGCGTTTCTGGACAAAGATAATCCGGGCAGCAGCATGAAGTATGGATTGAAGTGGAGAGAGACACGAGGATGGGAGATCAGAGAGAAGGCTAGTGCAGTAGTCCAGACGGGATAGGATGAGAGCTTGAATTAGCAGGGTAGCGGTTTGGATGGAGAGGAAAGGGCGGATCTTGGCAATGTTGCGGAGCTGAGACCGGCAGGTTTTGGTGACGGCTTGGATGTGAGGGGTGAATGAGAGAGCGGAGTCGAGGATGACACCAAGGTTGCGGGCTTGTGAGACGGGAAGGATGGTAGTGCCGTCAACAGAGATGGGAAAGTCAGGGAGAGGACAAGGTTTGGGAGGGAAGACAAGGAGCTCAGTCTTCGACATGTTGAGCTTTAGGTGGCGGGCGGACATCCAGATGGAGATGTCCTGAAGGCAGGAGGAGATGCGAGCCTGGAGGGAGGGGGAGAGAGCAGGGGCAGAGATGTAGATCTGGGTGTCATCAGCGTAGAGGTGATAGTTGAAGCCGTGGGAGCGAATGAGGTCACCAAGGGAGTGAGTGTAGATTGAGAACAGAAGGGGACCAAGCACTGAACCTTGGGGAACTCCCACAGTAAGAGGATGGGAGGGGGAGGAGGAGCCTGCAAAAGAGACTGAGAAAGAACGACCGGAGAGATAAGAGGAGAACCAGGAGAGGACGGAGTCTGTGAAGCCAAGGTCAGATAACGTGTTGAGGAGAAGGGGGTGGTCCACAGTGTCAAAGAAAATACTCAGGTGGGAGTTAAACACAGTCCCTGTCACTCGTGGAGCTCACAGTCTAAAAGAATGTTTAAACTACCTCACCTATAGCCCATTAACCTCCTGGAATTAATGGATAATAATAATAATAATAATGTTGGTATTTGTTAAGCACTTACTATGTGCCAAACACTGTTCTAAGTGCTAGGGTAGATACAAGGTTATTAGGTTGCCTCACTTGGGGCTCACAGTCTTGATCCCCATTTTACAGATGAGGTAACTGAAGCACAGAGAAGTTAAGTGACTTGCCCAAAGCCACACAGTTGACAAGTGGAAGAGTTGGGATTAGAACCCACAACCTCTGACTCCCAAGCCCGTACTCTTTCCACTAAGCCATGATACTATAACACCACTTGCCCATAACATTTTGTTCTTTAATTAAGAAATCAATAGATCAATCAGTGGAAATTATTGAGCACTTACTGTGCACTGAGCACAACTATACACTTAGAAGAGAATAATACAATATAGTGGATAGACATGATCCCAGCCCACAAGGAGCCCAAACTCTAGAGGGGCAATAGACATTAAGATGAATTACTCATAGGGGATTGAGAGAATTTAAGGTTTTGTAACTAAGGACCTGGGGTGGGGTGAATAGGAAGTATTAATCTGTCATCATCTATCCACCATCAGTAGTATTTATTGAGCACATAATTGTGAGCAGAGCTAAGCGCTAGGAAGCAGGCAATAGAGTTAGAAGGCCCTCACGGAGCTTACAATCTAAAAGAGAAGACAGACAAAAATAAAACAAGCCCTCTTCCAAAGAGAAGTTTCTTTATATTTCACTCAATGACGCTGATGGAAGAGACAACTCACTGTTCAGAAAAATCATACAGCAATATTTATCACATTTACATTCAGTACTTTCCTCAACTATTCTACTTAGTTTTCTGCCTCCCACACACATATATTGAGGAAACTATGAGTTTGTTTTGGCTGGTTCCAAAATATATATTCATTAACTTTTTTCAACCTTGTCATTTTTTTGAAGCTGAAAATTCAAAATATCTCTTTGAGAATAATATAGTTGGGCTGACTGGAGTGGGGCTTACACTTTCCAAGTAACAATTTTCCTGAAAGGTGGTGGCATTTAGGTGTAACCCAGAAAACTGAGTCAAGACCCGAGTTTGGGCACTTGTGAGGAACGGCTAGAAAAACAGAAAGAAAAACAATATTATATAACTATTTTTTTTACATTGTTTTAAAAACTGCACCCTGTAATGCTTCAAAGAGCCGAAAATCACCTGATTGGGATCATTTTATGGTACATATGTTATAGAGAAAAATTCAATTGAATAATAAAAGCCATAAGAAAAGAAGTTACAAAGGTCAGAAAAATGAAACCTATCAGCAAAGGTTCATGATTTGAAAACATTTAAGTAGGACCAAAGAGGAGTGAGAGGTGATAAGGTTGGGATTCAAATATATGCTATGTTATTAGGTTTGAAAGAAGATGGAAAGGTATCCGTGGTCTAAACTGACAGTTAAAGGAAATTATTTCAATGATTATGCCATGGCAAATTTTGGTTAGACTTAGGGAAGAATTTCAAGGCATATAGTGTCTGAAATAGTCTTCCAGATAGGTAGTGGTATTTCTAGACTTCTCATCAGTCTGGGTTTTTTTGTGTGGTCCACTCTGAATCCAGGGAGATGGATCTTTTAAATCTCTCAAGAACAGTTCTAGCCCTAGAGTTCTAAATTCATATATTTAGAGCATATTTGCTTATGAAACCCTTCATTTGAAGAGTTTCCAAGAAATGGGTCAGTTCTTGTGTCAGTGAAAATTAAAGTTCCACAGATATAAGGGGAAGATGATGGACTAAGTCTCACAGAAAGTTGCAAAACTAGGACCATTTTTTATTGCTTCTGTACATAAAAAGTTTGAAGAGAAAAGTGTCTGCTCCTCATTAGGCTAATGTCACATTAGAAAGTGAGAGAAGCACTGGGAGTAAATGGAAAATCTGAAATGAAATTCTGAAAAACATTTCTGAAAAATCCCCCCACCCAAAATTGAAACCACCTTCCCAGAAGGTGAAAAAAAAACTGAAAAAAACCCTACGTACCTACATTTCCAAAAGACAATGTCAGAATTACCTGCCTATCTCTTTAAGTAATTTCATCTACAAATCAAACACAGATGGTCCATTATGTTTATGCCCTCACTGTCAATTGCTTTAGATGGTGCATGCATTAAGTATTGAAATATTTTCATAGTATACAACTTTTTAGTGACTACATTTTCACAGATAATTTTAAGTTTCTGATAACAGGGCAGCATAAACAATTTTATTTATGATAATTAATTTCTTGAATGTCATAAAAGACTCAAATACAAGTTTTTTTGATAGCAAACCTAAACTAAAATTCCTGGCCCCAGTGTGGAGAATCAACATTATGTTACCATTGCCTGCAATACATAAACGTTGCCAAAACCTATTAGAATTGTTGTAAATTTTGATTACTAGAATTGTTTGTTATTTATATCTAGAAGATAAAGATAATACTGGAAATAGCCCTCCTCTATTCTGTGTATAAATTACATTCATAAGGTATCTTGTTTTGTAAACAGTTGAAAAAAAATGATTGAAGCTTTCAAATTGCTGCAGCTACTTTAAGTTGAAGTAAACAATTGTTTTGTAGGACATAGAAGTTCCGGAAAATGTTTGCATTTTTTACTGCCTTACCAGTTTCTTTGTTTGGAAGAATAGTACAGCACTGCAAGTAGATGATTACAAGATAAGGGCTATAAGAACTCTCAATAAAACAGAGCTTTTAACTAAGGCTATTGGGAAGAACAGAAAATTTACTCAGAAATTTCAGAAATATTGATTCATCTGTTACACTCTTAAGGCCATGAAACTTTCTGAGAATGCCAACTTTCAGCTCAGTTTATAAACTAAATGGTGAGTCCAGATAGCCCCAAGAGCCTGGACTCAAATGAGAGATCCCAAGACATTTTCCATTAAAAATGGATTTGGTTGATGGGACTTGTGAAAGAAGGAGACTTATTGGATGCTTTTCTACTCTTACAGCCCAGATTTAGCACTGGCAAAGTCCCTTTAGAGTCAATAGTGCATTTTTCGAGCTGTAACAGTCACAACCAAAGGAATGTCTAATTTAAGACTATCATTATTTTTTTAAAAAAAGTAAAGAGTACAGATGATATTATTTTTTTGTAACTGATTAAAGAATTATGCCATGTGAAGGTCATGCGGAAAATAAAATTGAAGACCTATTTTCTCTAGCAGAGGATTCCAAAGAAATGTTTTTCTCTGTATTGAGAATCAAAGGATAGAAACTCAGCATGGACTGAAGGGGAAAACCTGGGTAAGATTGTATCTGCACAAAGTTGGAAAAATGATATCGATAACCCATAGTGAAAAAACTGCTATTAAAGAAAATGGGAATTTTGCTGAGATGACAGTCAACTTTGAATAAACACATTTAGCTCCTCCCTTCATTTTTTATGCATAGACATATATTACCATTTATATGTCACCTTGGTTACAACAATAAAACCTCTCACCCAATCTCTATCTTTAAAAGTGGCATCCAAAGATACCTGAAGAATTGGTGGAATGGTTGCCCTTCTTGACAGCCGTCCTTTTGGTTAGGGTTAGATCTCCAAAACCCCAACATTTTCCAACTTATGGTCTATTTTCTATTTTTCTTCCTAAAATCCTTTAGACCTCCTTAACTTTTTGCTTTAATTATAGAAATAAATTTCCCTTTAAGTCTCTTTAATAACTTTTCCCTAATTTCCTCATAATTATGGACTCATCACACATTAATTTACCTAAACACCCTTAGAACTTATTGAGATTTTCTGCCTGCACAACTTCATTGATAATGAATTGAGTATGCATTAACATCCCCTTGGCAAAGTGTCACCTTTTCTTTATCTTGAACCTACAACCTGTAAGAGTCAATGGATAGCTCTGTGTTCTGCTACTGTTACAAACAGAAATAGGGAAGTAAGCAAGATATAGAATCTCATTCTCAAGTATACCATGCAAATTAAATGGGCTTATCCAAATTCCGAAATTGTTTCATACCTAGATTAGGTTTAAATTGTTCTATAGACATTCTTTCCAAAGTTTAAACTTTCATGAACTGTATTTTTCATAAGTTTGTACTTCTGCTATCTTCAAAAAGGATGAGGGTTAAAACACTTATTACCATGTTTCCATCAGTAGAAACATCTTTTCTCAAGGTAGAATTGTGGTTGAAATGGTAAAGTTCAAACATTGATTCAAAATTTAGCATTGTAGCAGCAACTGGAAGGTGACCTGGCCAACTTTTTCAATACAAATTGATCCTTTTCTCCCCACACACTACCAAATTGTCAGAAAGAATTTATTGAGATGTTACAAATTATACTGACAGCATCTACTCTGGCTAAATTTTGTGCTCACAATCAAACCTTCCATATGATTGCTCTAATTTACCATTCAACTTGGCTACAACCCTCATTTAAGCAACTGGACAGTTTAGAGAGGATTCAAATATTCAAGATCTAATAGAGGCACAACCTTAAATGGGTGGCAGAAACCAGCTCCTTTATTCCACATCTCACTCCCTCTGGGGTCAAGAATGGGGTCTGTATTCAAATTCTACCCGAAAGATCCAAGCAATTATTTATTTCTTGAGTTTGGTGATCTTGAGAAATAAATGAAAGCAAATTATTTTCTAAATTAGAAACTATGTCTACAGTAGCATTATATTAGCTCTAATTTTAGAGTGCAAGGTACAGTTCTGACTCTAAACTAATGCAATTTTAATATACTGTAGTTTAGCAGTTGATGATTAGATTAGAGAGAGATTGTTTTTTCTTTCCCCCAAGAGTCTTTCACTTAGGAACATACAGTGTCAAAGAGTCTCTAGGAAAAGGGTGTTTAAGGAATAACCTTTTCAGAAAGGGGCTAAATTCTAACTTCCTGAAGATATTAGACGCCTTTCTTTCTGAAGTATATTAGGAGCATCAACAGGGAATATTGATGCTGGCAACTAAGTTTAAACAGCCTTCAGAAGTTTTTGACATTTTGTGTACACTGCACCATTTGTGCGTATTTTTTTCATAAGTGTTTGGAGATTGTGATGACTGGAGTTCTGCAGGAAAGAAAGATTGATAAAGCAAAGCAATCAGAGTTATTTCCTATGCATGAAATTGATTAAATGCTTCACTAAATGGCTTATAAATTTGCCTCTCATATTTCTGTCACCCACTGAAAAGATTACAGAAACTCTGCATATGACCACGTTGTATACAATACCAAATTACAAAAGGTTGTAAAAACTAATGTTTTGTTTAAAATTTTGAGCAAGACCATATGCCTTCAATGACCTTGAGTAAGCTATTTTAATTCAAAACATTTCAAAGAATATAAAGGGAGAAAAGTATATCTACATACCAGCCAAACCTTACAATATTTAGACCTTCATACTATATTGCACTTATAGCCCTTCGTAGAAATGTAGAGAGAATGTACTTAAACAAACGTACTGTGTCTTTAAAGTTGTGAAGCACATGTGTGACAGAAAGGATCTAGTTTGCAAAAGGAGTTGAAAACAGGTCTTGAAGACCTCCCCAAGTTGAATTTGGTTCTGTTATTTTTTAAAGCTCAAGTTCTTCGCATGACTTAAATGATCTCCATATACTTTTCTTCCATTTATTTTGAAGTGATAACAAATATTAACATAGTTCTTTTAACCACTCTGAATTTTTCAAAAGTCATCATTTTCGTTGTTGAAAATGAGGGCACTTTTTACCATGAAAGCAATTTATGGGCAAAATGCATAACCTGTAGATGAAACCTGGAAAAATGATCTGTTTCTTTGCATGATCTTTAAAGAGTCTTCACTTTTTCAAGAAAAATGATATTCTTCCATAACACTTATAAGACATCACATCCCAAGAAAGAATCAGCATTTGGCATTAAAACACAGCCCTGCCCCCCAAAATGCAAAGAAGTAAGGTTTTAAACTGGCATACTTAACCCTACAAAAACAAATTAAAACCTATCATTTTCAAAGATGACCAATGTCTTCATAAAGGTGACATTGATGCCTAGAAAGGAGCAATATGTCCACTGACTTCTGAGATAAAAAGGAAGTTACCATTCAGAAAATATCAAAGAGAAAGATCTAGTGGGAGCCCTTAACAAGCCCAGGAGTACAAGAAGTGGAAGAACAATGTCTAGCTAGCAAGCCCACCTGAGAAACACATCTGCCTCTGGATGAAGTTTATTTGTGTGTTACAGTTGCTATGGAATTACTGTTTAGGTTTGAAAAACATTATAATAACTCCAATTTGCCTTGGTGTTTGAATACTTGGTATGGTAAATATGCCATCAATTCAAAGATGATTTAGCCTGAGTTTAGCTGCCCAAACCATCAGTTGCGGAATGATCTTAATTCCTAGGTGATAATAATATATGTGTCTCCAGTATTGGCAGTGGGCATCAAAGTCATGAAAAAAGAACTCCGGGTACAGAAGGATTAATCAGTAAAAACAAAATGGGTTGGGTATTCTATGAACACAAAGAAAAACCAAGCACTAATCTTAGGTATGTGCCTTGTCTTAGAAAGACTTAAAGTTTAAATTCAAAATAGGTAAAAAGGGAAATGCTCTATCAGTTGCACATTTAAATGGCAGAGGCAAACTTTTCAAGCTGCATAAATCTGAGATTAAAAGAGAGTCTGGCTCAGATTTAAACAGAAACTTTAAAATAGTTCATTCTGTCAGGTGTTTCTTTGGCTTTCTTTGGAATGTTTTCAGTGAAACTCTAAATTCTCTGCATTTAACTTAATACTTTTCACATAAATTGTTCGTAATTATTAGTATTTTTAAATGCTTACTGTGTGCCAAAATTATCATACACAATAATCACGTATGTTTTCTTCAATAGATCAATCAACCATATTTATTGAGGGCTTACTGTTTGCAGAGCACCGAACTAAGCATTTGGGAGACTACAACAGAAAACGGTTGATTACAATATAACAGTTTCTGCTTCTGTTTCCACGGGTCACTCAGTTGTATATATGTTGTTTTCCACAGGAAGGACAAATTTCCATGTCAGTCTACAGGGAGGTAATTTCAGGGATAGGACTTCCGGGAGATTTAAGATGCCCACTTGGCATAACGAGGAACTGGGTAAATGAGACCTCCAGCCAAATGTGTTTGCCCAATCCTAGTGTTCTACTAATTGTTTCTTCTATGGCCACTACTATGTAGCTGTTACCTGGTACACAAAATTAATCTTCGGTCACTGAATGATTCTTGGGCATTATAAAGTGTATTCATTATTGTAGGAAATTTAGGAAATGTAGCAAAACAAGAGGCATTCCCTACAGACACATGGTTGTTTCAAAGATCAACTTAATCAATTCAGGGTAAACTTCACAATGGAGCAAATTTTCAGGTCTGTGTGAGAAGGTAAAATTTTCAAAAAAGTAGAAGGATGTACATTTTGTTGTCATTTTTTCTCAGCATCCTTGCTGCTGATCACTGATGTTTTAAGCACTTAGTACAGTGCTTTGAACACAGTAAGCACTCAATAAATATGACTGACTGACTGAATGAATGAATGTCTTAAGAGGTAAAAGATATTTAAAAGACTATCCTCTAAATGATCCTATCTTGAATTTTTAGTGATATCAAGAATGTTCCCAAGGGTGATTTTTTTATGTCACAATTTTTCCCCAATAATATTTTTTCCTCAGCTCCAACAAAGATTTTTCCAGGGCCAACTAATTGAGACATATTACATATTACTTGAAAGCAAATCCAAAGATACATGATGAAAAACTGGCCCATACACTAATATCCACTAGAAATGGTTTAACTGGATCAAAAATCATGGGTGATATTTCTAATGAAATAGTGAAACAGTGAAACAGGGTCAGTAGACAACAGGAATCAATAAATCAACAGATCGATCATATTTATGTGGCTCAGTGGAAACAGCATGGGCTTTGGAGTCAGAGGTCATGGGTTCAAATCCCAGCTCTGCCAACTGTCAGCTGTGTGACTTTGGGTAAGTCACTTAACTTCTCTGTGCCTCCATTACCTCATCTGTAAAATGGGGATTAAAACTGTGAGCCCCCCGTGGGACAACCTGACCACCTTGTAACCTCCCCAGCAATTAGAACAGTGCTTTTCACATAGCGCTTAACAAATACCATCATTATTATTATTATTACTGAGAGAATACTGTGTGAAGAATACTGTACTAAGTGCTTGGGAGAGTACAATAAAAGAGTTGATGGATATGTCCCCTGCCCATACAGAGCTTGCAGTCTAGAGGGGAAACAGATTTTAACATTCATTCATTCATTCAATTGTATTTATTGAGTACTTACAGTGTGCAAAGCACTGTATTAAACACTCGGAAAGTACAATTCGACAACAGATAGAGACAATCCCTACCCAACAAGGGGCTCACAGCCTAGAAAGGGGAAACAGAAAACAACAAAAAAAAAGTAGTAGACATCAATAGCTTCAAAATAGATAAATAGAATTATAGATATATACATATCATTAATAAAATACATAAAATTAATGAATACATATATGTACATATGTACAAATATACACAAGTGCTGTGGGGCGGGGAAGGGGGTAGAGCAGAGGGAGGGAGTAGGGGTGATGGGGAGGGGAGGAGGAGCAGAGGAAAAGGGGGTTCAGTATGGGAAGGCCTCCTGGAGGAGATGGGCTCTCAGTAGGGCTTTGAAAGGGGGGAGTGTGCTAGTTTGGCAGATGTGAGGAAGGAGAACATTCCAGGCCAGAGGTAGGATGTGGGCCAGGAGTTGACAGCAGGACAGGTGAGAACGAGGCACAGTGAGGAGGTTAGTGGCAGAGGAGTGGAGTATGCCGGCCGGGCTGTAGAATCTGGAGAGAAGGGAGGTGAGGCAGGAGGGGGCAAGGTGATGGAAAGTTTTGAAGCCAATAGTGAGGAGTTTTTGCTTCATGCGAAGGTTGATAGGAAACCACTAGAGATTTTTGAGGAGGTGGGTGTTGTGCCCAGAGCATTTCTGGATAATCCAGGTAGCACAGTGAAGCATTGACTGAAGCGGGGACAGACAGAGAACAGTGCTCTGCACATAGTAAGCACTTAACAAACGCCATCATTATTATTGTTATTATTATGGGAGATATAAATAAATTCATTCATTCATTCAATCGTATTTATTGAGCACTTACTGTGTGCAGAGCACTGTACTAAGCACTTGGGAAGTATAAGTTGGCAACATATAGAGATGGTCCCTACCCAACAGCAGGCTCACAGTCTAGAAGGGGGAGACAGACAACAAAACAAAACAAAACATATAAACCAAATAAAATGAATAGAATAAATATGTACAAGTAAAATAGAGTAATAAATATGTACAAACATATTCCACCCAGTCTTGATGATCAGATTACTGCTTTCAACTCTACCCTTTCTACTCAGCTAGACTCACTCGCTCCCCCTTCCCTTCACCGCTCTCGCACCACTAACCCACAGCCCTGGATCACTGCCACTGTCCACCTCCTTCGCTCTTATGCTCAAGCTGCCAAACGCTGCTGGCGAAAGTCTAAACACCATGCCAACCTCGTTCACTTCAAGTTTATCCTTTCCTGCCTTAACGCAGCCCTCTCCTCTGCCAGACAAAACTATTTCTCCTCCCTGATTGACACCCATGCCCATCACCCCCGCCAGCTCTTCCGTACATTCAATTCCCTTCTCAGGCCCCCGGTTCCTCCCCCTCCTCCTTCCCTCACCCCCAATGATCTGGCCTCCTACTTCATTAACAAAATTAAATCCATCAGGTCCAACCTCCCCAAAGTCTCTTCCCCCCTTTCTCCAGCCCCCCGGCTCTCAACACTCTCTGCTACTCTCCCATCCTTCCCAGCAGTATCCTCAGAGGAGCTCTCCTCCCTCCTCTTAAGTGCTACTCCGGCCACCTGTGCTTCTGACCCCATTCCCTCTCATCTCATGAAATCTCTCGCTCCATCCCTTCTCCCCTCCTTAACTTCCATCTTCAACTGCTCACTCTCCACTGGTTCCTTCCCCTCTGCCTTCAAACATGCCCATGTCTCTCCCATCCTAAAAAAACCCTCTCTTGACCCCACCTCACCTTCTAGCTATCGTCCCATATCCCTCCTACCATTCCTTTCCAAACTCCTTGAACGAGTTGTCTACACTCGCTGCCTAGAATTCCTCAACAACAACTCTCTCCTCGACCCCCTCCAGTCTGGCTTCCGTCCCCTTCATTCCATGGAAACTGCCCTCTCAAAGGTCACCAATGACCTCCTGCTTGCCAAATCCAATGGCTCCTACTCTGTCCTAATCCTCCTCGACCTCTCAGCTGCCTTTGACACTGTGGACCACCCCCTTCTTCTCAACACGCTATCTGACCTTGGCTTCACAGACTCCGTCCTCTCCTGGTTCTCCTCTTACCTCTCCGGTCGTTCTTTCTCAGTCTCTTTTGCAGGCTCCTCCTCCCCCTCCCATTCTCTCACTGTGGGGGTTCCCCAAGGTTCAGTGCTTGGTCCCCTTCTGTTCTCGATCTACACGCACTCCCTCGGTGACCTCATTCGCTCCCACAGCTTCAACTATCATCTCTACGCTGATGACACCCAGATCTACATCTCTGCCCCTGCTCTCTCCCCCTCTCTCCAGGCTCGCATTTCCTCCTGCCTTCAGGACATCTCCATTTGGATGTCTGCCCGCCACCTAAAGCTCAACATGTCGAAGACTGAACTCCTTGTCTTCCCTCCCAAACCTTGCCCTCTCCCTGACTTTCCCATCTCTGTTGACGGCACTACCATCCTTCCCGTCTCACAAGCCCGCAACCTTGGTGTCATCCTCGACTCCGCTCTCTCATTCACCCCTCACATCCAAGCCGTGACCAAAACCTGCCGGTCTCAGCTCCACAACATTGCCAAGATCCGCCCTTTCCTCTCCATCCATACTGCTACCCTACTCATTCAAGCTATCATCCTATCCCGTCTGGACTACTACATCAGCCTTCTCTCTGATCTCCCATCCTCGTGTCTCTCTCCACTTCAATCCATACTTCATGCTGCTGCCCGGATTATCTTTGTCCAGAAACGCTCTGGGCATATCACTCCCCTCCTCAAAAATCTCCAGTGGCTACCAATCAATCTGCGCATCAGGCAGAAACTCCTCACCCTCGGCTTCAAGGCTCTCCATCTTCTCGCCCTCTCGTACCTCACCTCCCTTCTCTCCTTCTACAGCCCCTCCCGCACCCTCCGCTCCGCCGCTAATCTCCTCACCGTACCTCGTTCTCGCCTGTCCCGCCATCGACCCCCGGCCCACGTCATCCCCCGGGCCTGAAATGCCCTCCCTCTGCCCATCCACCAAGCTAGCTCTCTTCCTCCCTTCAAGGCCCTGCTGAGAGCTCACCTCCTCCAGGAGGCCTTCCCGGACTGAGCCCCTTCCTTCCTCTCCCCCTCATTCCCCTCTCCATCCCCCCATCTTACCTCCTTCCCTACCCCAAAACACCTGTATGTATGTATATATGTTTGTACATATTTATTACTCTATTTATTTATTTATTTATTTTACTTGTACATATCTATTCTATTTATTTTATTTTGTTAGTATGTTTGGTTTTGTTCTCTGTCTCCCCTTTTAGACTGTGAGCCCACTCTTGGGTAGGGACTGTCTCTATACATTGCCAATTTGTACTTCCCAAGCGCTTAGTACAGTGCTCTGCACATAGTAAGCGCTCAATAAATACGATTGATGATGATGATGATGATATATACAGGTGCTGTGGGGAGGGGAAGGAGATAAGGCGGGGGGGGATGGGGAGAGGGAGTAGGGGGAGAGGAAGAAGGGGGCTCAGTTTAGGAAGGCCTCCTGGAGGAGGTGAGCTCTCAGTAGGGCTTTGAAGGGAGGAAGAGAGCTAGCTTGGTGGATGTGCGGAGGAAGGGCATTCCAGGCCGGGGGGATGACGTGGGCTGGGGGTTGATGGCGGGACCGGCGAGAACAAGGCACAGTGAGTAGATTAGCGACAGAGGAGCATAGCGTGCGGGCTGGGCTGTAGAAGGAGAGAAGGGAGGTGAGGTAGGAGGGGGCGAGGTGATGGAGAGCCTTGAAGCTGAGGGTGAAGAGTTTTTGCCTGATGTGTAGGTTGATTGGTAGCCACTGGAGATTTTTGAGGAGGCAAGTAACATGCCCAGAGCATTTCTGCACAAAGATGATCCAGGCAGCAGCATGAAGTATGGATTGAAATGGGGAGAGACAAGAGGATGGGAGATCAGAGAGGAGGATGAAGCAGTAATCCAGTCGGGATAGGATGAGAGATTGAATGAATAGGGTAGTGGTTTGGATGGAGAAGAAAGGGCAGACCTTGGCGATGTTGCAGAGGTGAGACCAGCAGGATTTGGTGATGGATTGGATGTGAGGGGTAAATGAGAGAGCGGTGTCGAGGATGACACCAAGGTTGCAGGCTTGTGAGACAGGAAGAATGTTAGTGCCGTCAACAGTGATGGGAAAGTCAGGGAGAGGACAGGGTTTGGGAGGGATGATAAGGAGTTCAGTCTTGGACATGTTAAGTTTTAGATGGCTGGCAGACATCCAGATAGAGATGTCCTGAAGGCAAGAGGAGATATGAGCCTGGAGGGAGGGAGAGAGAGCAGGGGCAGGGATGCAGATTTGGGTGTCATCAGCCTAGAAATGATAGTTGAAGCCGTGGAAGCAAATGAGTTCACCAAGGAAGTGAGTGTAGATAGAGAACAGAAGGGGACCGAGAACTAACCCCTGAGGAACCCCTACAGTAAGGGGATGGGAGGGGGAGGAGGAGCCCGCAAAAGAAACTGAAAATGAATGGCCGGAGAGATAAGAGGAGAACCAGGAGAGGAGAGAGTCTGTGAAGCCAAGCTTGGATAGCGTGTTGAGGAGAAGGGGGTGGTCCATAGTGTCAAAGGCAGCTGAGAGGTCGAGGAGGATTAGGATAGAGTAAGGGCCATTGGATTTGGCAAGCAGGAGGTCATTGGTGACCTTTGAGAGGGCAGTTTCCATGGAATATAGGGGACGGATGCCAGATTGGAGGGGGTTGAGGAGAGAGCTGGCGTTGAGGAATTCGAGGCAGTATGTGTAGACAACTCGTTCAAGGAGTTTGGAAATGAATGGTAGGAGGGAGATAGGGCAATAACTAGAAGGTGAGATGGGGTCAAGGGAGGGATTTTTTAGGATGGGAGAGATGTGGACACGTTTGAAGGCAGAGGGGAAGGAACCAGTGGAGAGTGAGCGGTTGAAGATGGAAGTTAAGGAGGGGAGAAGGGACGGAGTGAGAGATTTCATAAGATGAGAGGGAATGGGGTCAGAAGCACAGGTGGCCGGAGTAGCACTTGAGAGGAGGGAGGAGATCTCATCTGAGGATACTGCTGGGAAGGATGGGAGAGTAGCGGACAGGGTTGAGAGCTGGGGGGTTGGAAAACGGGGGGAAGTGACTTTGGGGAGCTCAGACCTGATGGATTTAAATTACAGATATGTACGTAAATACAAATCCAAGTATAATTGTGATGCAGGAGGGAGAGGAAGTGGAGGAAATGAATATTTAACCAGGGAAGACCTGTTGGAGGAGATGAGATTTTAATAAGCCCTTGAAAGTGGGGAGAGTGGTGGCTTGGCAGATGTGAAAGTGGAGGAAGTTCCAAGTCAGAGGAGGGACGTAAGTGAGGCATAAGCAGTGAGACAGAAAGGATCAAGGTGCAGTAAGTAGATTGACATTAAAGGAGCAAAGCAAGTGTACTGAGTTGGAGTAGGAAATTAGTGAGATAAGGTAGGCGGGTACAAGGTAATTGATTGATTGATTGCCATTGATTGAATGAGGTGTGTTTTTCCAAGTTTCTATTACATGACAATTGATGCCTAAAGATGCTGTTCTGTTTTTTTACCTCAGTTCCCCACCCCACCACCACTATCAGCCATCCTCAACATGGGGCTCTGTCCTGACCTGCTCTGGGCAACAACCTTGCATGGAACTGGAACAGGCTTGGAAAATCTTAAAATGTTCTCTGTCCATCCAGTCACATGGCATAGTGAAAAACAGCATGGAGTAGTGGATACAGCATGGGCCTGGGAGTCAGAAGGTCATGGGTTCTAATCCCAGCTCCACCACATGTCTGCTGTGTGACCTTGGGTAAGTCACTTCATTTCTCTGTGCCTCAGTTACCTGATCTGTAAAATGGGGATTGAGACTGTGAGCCCCACCTGGAACAGGGACTGTGCCTGACTCAATTTGTTTGTATCCTCCCCAGTGCTTAGTACAGTGCCTGGCACTTTGTAAGTGATTAACAAATACTACAATTACTATTATTATTGCTAAGAGACAGGGTGAGTATTGCACTGTCCTCCCAATAGACAGTCTATGCAGCCCAAAGGTCAGGAACATATCTTTTGCCCTGGATTTTAAATCGCTCCAGGTAAAATTGTGGCCCAACTGGAAAATTCCACTGGGAATACTGCCATAGTCCATCTCCTGGTGTAGGCATGTTAAATCTTTTGTTCAGATTTCATTCAATCCTCCATTCAGTGAAATTACACATCATAATGAAGACCCTAATGAAGGGAGCTGTGATTTTTTTTCAGTTGCAGTTGTATATTTGATAAGAGGCTGATGTTATACCAGATGATTCTGTTTTCCTTGGCACAGTTAATTCTGGGATTTGAGATTCTGTGTTGCTATGCATTAGGACAGACCTGTGGGGTTAAAAACTATTATTGTATAAGGTCTTCTATTGTGAGCGACCTGTTCATTCAAAGTGCACCAAAGCTCAAGACATGTGCATTCTTCATCCAATAACTTGTCTAGTAATTGGTATATTGATTACTAATGTCATCATGTTTTAGTATATATAAACCCCCTCACTCTATCTTATAGCCACCAACAATCCAAAAAGTCATTGTTTATTCATTTTAGCTCCCAAACTGGCCTATGTCAGATTCTCCTCAGGTCCCAGCTGATAAAAATCAGCAGATGATTGGGCACACACATTCTTAACATGGCTAACCCATGACATCTTAGCGGCGGCAGGAGAGCCTGTCATTATGTGTACAATACTATTCTTTCTTTCTCCTTATCTATCCCCAGATGACATTGAGATTTTTATTAACTCATTAATGACTGAAGATGTCATTAGAGGCAGTGGGGAAGGTTTTTTTTTTTAATCATGTGATTACCTCCAAAAAAGAAAAAGGCTCACTGATGATGCAGCTAAACCAGATCAAGTTTAGAGAAGAATTTGCCTTATTAGAATTTTAAATAAGATTGACAGGTCTAAAGTTTGAAAATTTCAGCAAAAATATAACACTATTTGCAGGAGCTTGCAAAGAAGAATTTTGCATTAGGTAACCACACTAAAGTATGGTTCAGCCAATCCCACTGTAGAGTATATTAAGCCTTGCCAACACAATACCTAGCTAATCATTGTTGTGTTTAGTTGTTTAAACAGTTCCTAACTTTGCACATGAACACATCCTTCAACCAATATCTGGTGGGAGGGTTTAAATTTTCAGATCACCATCATCTGAAGAGTCATTTAAATTCTAATTATCTGTTTCACTGTTAATGAATATTGAAAACTTGTTAGTACTTTTGTTTTAGAAGAAAAAAAGATGCATTTTCCTAATATAGATGTTTAACTCTTCAAACAGGAAGAGAGTTCTTTTTTTTTTCTTCTGAGTCGAGGATGACATTAGTGGACTACGTTTTAAACATGACTTTAGAGTATTATCACAAGAACAATTATTTTGATTACAACCAATTACAGATAGAATGAGCTGGAGAAAAATATTTCAATAATTGTTATGTTCTTTTTAGCTGAGTTCCCAGCTTCATTCAAATGGAAGTAAAGCATTAACCAGTTCCTCTTTGGGGTTCACCCTTACAGCATAACAGGGCATTCATTAGGTTCAGATGGTTAATTCGCAAGTCAGGAACACATCTACTATGTATCCCATGCGTAACCTACATAATGTTTACATAATGTTTCCAACATTGAAGTATGATGCAAATTAATGACTCTTCATAATACCCTAGAGAAACAGAATCATCTAGACTATTACCTCCTATTTCTAGTGCAATGGCTTGAGGCACAAAGAACATTGGGACAAAAAAAGTTTAAATCCAAGTACCCTTAGTTCCCTTTAGAGATCTGCTCTCAAATAACCATATTCTGTTCTCTGCACTGATTTACTTGTCAAATAATTGCCCACTGTAGAAAATTAAAACCCATCAAAGTACCTGCCACCTCAACTGGCTCATCAAAAATACTTGAACTGGATCTGTAAAAATCTAGATTTAATTTTCTATTAGACCCTGTTTAGTTATCTTTCATCGATACTTGGATTACTTGTTAAAAGCATTGCCTAGTGAGTAAAGCACAGGCCTGGGAGTCAGAAGGACCTGGGTTCTAATCCTGGCTCTACCACTTGTCTACTGTGTGATACCGGGCAAGTCACTTCACTTCTCTGTGCTTCAGTTATCTCAGCTGCAAAATGAGGATTAAGACTGTGAACCCCATGTGGGACAGGGACTGTGTCCAACCCAATTTGCTTGTATCCATCCAGCACATAATACAGTACCTGATATATAGTAAGTGCTTAACAAATGCCGCAATTATTATTATTACTATTGTTATTACTATAAAACTATATCAAGAATTCCTATTTCCTATTCATTCTAAGTGAGACCACAGATATCCTGCTATGAGCACAATATAGGCCAATGCCTCCTCAGTGTTAACCTAAAGGCAGGTTGAACTTTTTCCCTCAGACCCCACCAGCATCTTAATGGTTCTAATGGTATCTGGACTGTTAATCATTCAACTTAGTACAAAAGGAAAAAAAATGGTTTAAGACCTCTGGAAACATTGTTTTTTTTTCCATAGGACTTCCTCATCTTGGTGTCTCCACATTATCCCGGAAGTCTTTGTCAGCTGCTGCCATGGGTGTTGGTGACTGACTGCCCACTCCCAGATAACATGATCTTTGGACTATCCAGAGGTCCTCTAGCATAGAAAAAGTCAAGTAGAGGGTGGAAAATTTTAAAATGCTCTTTGTCCATCAGGCAGACCCACTGACATCAAGGTTAACAAATCAGAATCTGTGGCACAGCTAGTGATGCATAGCTTCTGCTGTCTGCAGAAGCAGACCCCATTATGGTCAGGGCCATGCACAGCCCTGTGCAAATTTAGAACAAGAACAAAATTTGATGCAGAGTAATTATTTTTATAAAATGTCTTCATCATGAAGTCATGGCCACTTTGTCCCTTGATTCCTCTAAAATCACCCCCCTAAATGAACACCTGTCTAAGATTTAATGATGTAATTGTTTAAGCCCAGACCCTTCACCTAACCAAGTGTGTTCAACATGAAATAAGATAAAGTAGGTGCTCTCTTATGTTCATGAGGCCCTCAAAATTTGGAATCTGCCTCACTCATTAACAAATACCAAGTGCTTATAGTGTACAGAATGTTGTTTTGGGAACTTGGGAAAGTAAAATAGAAGCAAAAGACCCAATTCCTGCCTTCCAGGAGTTAACAACCCAAATTAGCCCTTGGTGAACTGTTCCCATGTGTGTGAATTTAAGCATTTCTATTAGTTGTCTTTTGGATGTAGAACATGATAACCTAATTTTCAATGAGTCAGTCTGTAATAGTAGGGAAGAAGGGACTGGGGACATTTTCCATCTTGTTAACCTGGACCACCTTTTCAGCTCTTTCTTTTGCTGAGTCAGCTTGAGGAGTCTCTAAGTATAGGCTTCATAGAATGCTCTAGATATAGCTCTTCTGAAGGTAGGAAGGTAATCAAGAAGAAGGCCCTGTTTGGGTCCACAGCTGTACTCATACAAATCACACCTGATTGTGCCTAAATATTTATGGCAATTTTGGGAACAGTGGGCTAAATTCTTTCTCTCAAACCCTCTCTTGCACTATTACTCTTACCTTAAAAAATGAAACCTTCCACAAATTTTGACTATGACAAATCTAATTTGTACATGGATAAATGGATGCTATGTGGTTATTCATATATATATATATATATATATATATATATATATAAAGGATTTTTTGTTCTGTTTTTTGGTTTGGGTTCTTTTTCCCCTCTCCTGTGGTCCAGTGGAAAGAGCACAGGTCTGGGTTCTAGTCCCTTCCCTTTGCCACTTCCCTTGACCTTGGTCAAGTCACTTTATTTATCGGTGCCTCAGTTACCTCATCTGTAAAATAGGAATTAAATTCCTTTTCTCCCACCCTTTCAGACAGTGAGCTGCATGTGGTTCCAAGGCTATGTCTGATCTGCCAATCTTATATCTACCCCAGCCCATAGTACAGTGCTTGACATAGAGTAATCACTTAATAAATGCCACCGATTGATTGATAATCTATTAGCACAGTAAAGAAGATGCTCCAAAGCAGGATCCATTATTATTATTATTATTATCCAACTCAAAAATTCAGAAAATGTTGAGAATTCAAAAATCCCAATTCAATGCTTAAATTGAGTCCCATACTCTCCGTACTTAAGCTTCAAAACCATCTTTTCCGGCGAAAAGAAGACCCTTGAAGCATAACCAGAAAGTGAAATGCAACTGAATAAGAGGAGACAAATCCATTCATTGCAAATTTCAAAATAAGGGAGAACTTGTGGCTTCAAGAAGTTACAGAGGAAGAAAGATGTTCCAGTATTAGTAAGCCTCTAAGCTAATTTCAGGGAAAATCAAAAATGCTGTCCCAGGCCTGGGAGAAAAAATTATCAAGTTTTAATTGCAAAACTTTGTAGATATCATTTACTTACCGCAGTATTCTTATTCATTAACTCTTGCTCTTTAAGAGATGGAAATCAATACAAAATGAAAGAATAATAATAAAAGGAGTGAATTGTGAAGTAATAATGCTGATAGGTGTGTGTGTGCTGGAAGAAAGTACAGTAGAGAAGCCCATGACAAGTCATGATAAATGGGTCGTTATAAAATTCATGTTTAGGCTGCACCAGGCTAGGGAGAATGCCATTCGTCATGGCAACACTGGGCCACTAATGAGTCCTCATTGCATATTCATGTCAGTGGTGTCTCTTCTCTCCCTCCCACCCTGAACCAATGCCTGGTAAATACCTCCACCTCAAGCTGAAGCTCAGCTTAGGTCCCTTTTTTTATTATTTGTTATGTTGCAGCAATTACACTGTAAAAGTGCTGCACAAGATTGATTGCTCTGATCTGTAGTTCAATTGTAAATTAGAATACACATCCCTCTGGGGACACACGGCCCCTATTTGTGATTAAGAAAAAAGCCCCATAATAGACTAATAGCTAAAGTTCTCTCTCTTTTACTTTCAGGCAATTAGCTTGATGAAATGGCCTCTTTTTGTGTACCCTGGAAGTGTAAACCGATATCATAATGAAGTATATGATGTTTATTCTATTATTTTCACCTTGCCATGTATGCAGGAATGCATAAATAATGGTTGCTTTGTCTAGTACCATTTACTGATTCACAAGTAAACTATTTCTTAAAGATGCAGAGCTTGCTTTCTGAGTCTTACGTTAAGCTCCACTGTGTGTAAAGCAACTCTCTCCTGAAAACAGAAAGCTCATTTCACTGAAGAGGAAGTACCTACCCAAGTGTGGTCTATGCTGCTTCAAGTGCCTTCCTGTGGATAAGTTGTCAGACTCAAGTCCTGACCCTTTGGGATCAGCAAAGGTTCCGATACATTTCTCAAAAGTGCAGAAGGTTGACCTGCTAGCCTGGCTGAGTTACAATTTAGGAATAGAATATATCTTTCATCTGCTCCAATCTGTTATGGTGACTTGCTGGGTGGTTGTTTAGCAGCTGCCACGTTTCTTCATTGGTGACTACATTTCTGTGGTGGTTTAAGTGATTCCTTGGACCTTCAATAGTTTACACTTATTCTTTTAAGTTTGGACACTTTCATGATAAATGTCACTGGCATTTGCAAGATCTTAATCATTTGGGCATATGAGTTGGAAAATACAAAACTGTCAGCTTGTACCTATTGTGATTTAATGGGTTTTTGAACCCTATAAACTCAACTGGGGAGTGGTTAAAGTTGTCTGTATATTAAATATTGACTAAGCCATTTCTGATCTGTTTTACAACACTTAGCTATTCGTTTTGTTTTCGTTTGTGTGTAAGTTCCAAAGTGTCTTGGGTGTCTGAAAAAAGTGTCTGAAAAACAGAGTCCTTCTTCAAAGACTAAAACAGACTGGAAGAGAAAGGATAAGAAGTATTGGTTCATCTAGTTAACCAAAACTGGTTCAGACAGTATTTTGCTCCCTGTAATGCAGCTCTCCGCCACACATTTTTTAGATCACACATCAAATCCTACCTGCATAAATGCAGATTCCTCCTTTCTTCCTTGGCATAAGCACTGATGGACTTTCTAGCACTCAATCAAACCATTGGAATGGGTGTCCAGCTGTGAGCCAAACAACAAAATGGGAATGATTTTTCATAAAAGACAAAAGTATTTCTACAAACCACAGAGATGAAGTTTGGAAATGTGACAAGGACTGCACATTGCTCTAAATTTTTAAGACGGATTTAAATGGAAACTGTGGGCTTGAAAATGGACACATTATGAGGTGGATTCTTCTAATGCTCAGTATTTCCTTGATCTTAATTATTTTAGGCCAGAAGGAAGCTATTTGAAAGTATATAATTTTATAGCTTATTTTGCTTACCTTTCAGCCACTTTACCAGCTTCCAAAAAACAAAATCTCTACAGGGGACCCAGAAGGAGTTGGGGGATATTTGATGCCACAGATGCCAGCCCACTTCTCATACTAGAAGCTACACCCCTATTAGTTAAGAAGGTTGAAGAAACAATTTGACAAGAACTTAAAAATCAGGAGAGTTAGAATAATATTTCTGAGTAAAGTACTGAGCATACAAGAATTTTATGCTGTCCAATTCCACCTCCTTTTTCCCAAAATACTGAAAATAAATATATCAATCAATCAGTGGCATTTATTGAGTGCTTACTATGTGCAGAGTACTGTACTTAGAACAGTGCTTTGCACATAGTAAGTGCTTAATAAATGCCATCATAATTATTACTAAGCACTTGGGAAAGTACAGTGTTGGTGGACACATTCCCTGACCACAGAGAGAATCAGCATGGCCTACTGGATAAAGAATCAGGTCACACAGCAGTCAAGTGGCAGAATTTGCTTAAGATCCAGAAATGAGAAGTAGCATGGCCTAATAGGTTGAGCATGGGCCTGGGGTCAGAAGGACCTAAATTGTAATCCAGACTACACCTCCTACCTGCTGTGTGACCTTGGGCAAGTCACTTACTTCTCTGTACCTCAGTTATCTCATCTGCAAAATGGGGATTAAGACTATGAGCCCCATGAGGGCCACGGACTGTGCTCAACCTGATTAGTTTGTATCTACCCCAGCACTATGTACAGTACCTGACATATTGTAAGGGCTTAACAAATACTGAAAAGGGAAAGATCTTATTCCTATTGCCACAAATCTTAATTGGATCTCTCCCACTATAGAGTCACTCTTGGTTCATCTGAAGTGATTGTTTTCTATTTTTAGGCATGTTTAGTTTTATTATTTGAAGTAGTTTGGGAAGACAACTTATTAGGGAAGCAGCATTGCCTAGAGGAAAGAGCATGGGACTGAAAGTCACAGGACCTGGGTTCTAGTCCCAGCTCTATCTCTTGCCTACTGTGTGACTTTGGGCAAATCACTTAACTTCTCTACACCTCAGTTTTCTCAACTGTAAAATGGAAATGCAGTACCTGTAATCCCTCCTACTTTGACTATGAGCCCCACATGGAACAAGGACTGTGTTCAACCTAATCAACTGGTATCTACCCCATGTCTTACAACAGTGCTTAACACATAGTAGACACCTACAAATACCATAATAAATAATAAAGACTCACTAAAAAAAGTCTGTTACTAAACTCTGCACAAACAAGATACCTAGAGAATAATTTGCTCAGTGTTTGAGTATATCACATGTCATTGTCTTCTTGTATGGTAAGTATGTCACTTATACTGGGACAGGAAAAGGTGTGCAGAATTTCCACTTGAAACAGACAAACATTTGCAAGGACAAATAAAAGAATTGCAGACCATGCTCTTATTATCTCTTTGTCTTTCATCCTACCTCAGTTCAAAAGCAAAAGGTATTTCTGATCTTTGCTTCAGGTTCTAGAGTTGGAGAGGAAGGGCAAATTATGACAGCAATGTATTATTTGGGAAAGACTTTCCTGGATCTTAATCCCTTGAAATTTGGTTCTACCAGGGCTGTTCAAGCAAGCAGACAGTTTTACAATTTTCTGATTAATGTCAAAAGTGAAAAGGAATGTGTACCCACATTGTTACCCACAGGTTAAGGATTAAGAGAAAAGTAAATAGGTGGGTGATTTGAATGGACAGAAATTTGGGTCATTCTTGAAAAAGCTGTAGGGCAAAAAATAATTTTTCTTAGATCTGGGAGATTTACATGCTACCTGTGGGAGGTGAATGAGGTTGAAGTTAAATTCCAATTTAACTGCATAACAAATCCTTAAATGTCTGGATTTCAAGCAAGAAAGCAATTCACTGCAAAAATGACTACAATTTGCAGAACTCCTGTTTAATTAACCTACTATAGCTCAGCTTCCAAAACACTGGTATAGTAAGAAATATGTGACACTTCCATGACTGAAACTAAACTCCATGTTAAAATACCTGAAGACTCTGAGTCAAATTCTTGCCCAATTTTTCTCTTTTGTCTTTGTGGAAACTCCCATCATTGTCAGTACTAACTGAGATGATAGCACTATGACTCTCAAAATATCCTAGAGGTTCATAGAACATAACAAACTCCCATCGTTGTCAGTACTACTTGAGATGATAGTGCTATGATTCTCAAAATGTCCTAAAGGTTCATAGAACATGGCAATAGAGTGCTTAATGGAATTGTGAACTTGTTGCCTTCCTTTACATTGATCTTTAGATTTAGAAATGTAGCATCTAAAATAGTTGTTAACCTTTCACGTTCCTAACTTTTCCCATGAGTAACCAACCCATGTGAGGGTTGTTTGTCAATAAATGTACCCAAATCCCTCTTGAACCTTTAACATTTGCTGCCTACTAAACTTTCTATGGCACAAATTTTGTATGCATACTGTGCATTTTTGAAGAAGTTTTTCACTGTACTTGATTTAAACATATTTTCCTTAGGTTTTGTTGTGAGATATGGCAAACTAATTCTGTGTTAACTGTCCATATCTTTCATGATTTTGCAGAATTCAATCATATCTCTTCTCAACCTGCTTCTTTCTAGGCTGAAGAGGCCTGGCTCTTTCAGTGTTTCCACGTGAGGATGCTGATTATTTTGGTTGCTCTTCTCTTCACTCTCTCCAGCTCTCTAAAAGTTTTCTTATGAAAAGTGACCAGAGCAACATGGAGGATTCCAGATGCAGGAATTCCATGGTTTTAGATAGTAGCAAAATTATGCCTTTTGGTTTGTTTTTAATCCCCTTCTTGACAATATCCAGCATCTCTCTTTGACTTTCTTGGCTACTGATGCACATAGAACCGATGATTTAAAAGAAAGAATGAACTAAGGTCTTTTTCTTGAGTCTAAGCTGAGGGCTTCATGGCCCTCATCATGTATTTAAAGTTTGGATTCTTTTTGCCTAGATACATTACCCTGCACTTGTGAATTGTGGCTCATCAACCATTTTTTGTCCCATTCATTCTACTTCAAGTGTTCTTTTTACAATTAATCTCTATATTTATCGCATTTTGCCACCCAAAAGAGATACGTAGATTTCTGTTTACACCCCCTCTTCTAGATCATTTATAAAGAAACTAAACAAAACTCTTCCTAACAGAAATCCTTGGGAGGCTCCCTACTTCCATTTTTCCATCTTGACATATGGTATTTTGGCATTACCATGGACATAAAACTGTTTGTGAGAGAATTAAATGGTTTTATGAATTAAAAGTTTATGCCAGGCATCTACAGTACTTGAGTGCTTAGCACAGTGCTTTGCACAAAGTGCTCAATAAATATAATAGAATGAATCTACCAGTAGAAAGAAAACCCCAAAATTTCCCAAAATAGACTATGAGGTCTCAGAATAACCAAGGCAAGAAGAATTCAGCCTAACAGTTAGTACAATCTATTAGATTGATTCACTTTTACTGTATTCCAGCTTATTCCAACAGTCTGAAGAAAATCTTGAACTTCACAACATTTTTGACATAAAGGCAGAAGAGGCTTAATGTCCAAGAGTTTGGCTTATTGGTTTTAAGCCAATACCTGAAGGCAATTCTGAAAATAGGACCTTTTTCTTCCACCAGAAATGACTTCTTTTTCCTCCACAGAGCCTTTCTTTTGGCAAACCTAAGCCTTTTCCCACAGTAAATCCACCTTAAACTTTCTTCAAAGAGATAAAATATCTTGACAATCATGTAGCACTTAAATTTTTCCAATGACCAAACTGCACAATTAGAATCAATCACTAGAAGTGCTAAAGTTATAGCTTATTAGCATGTTACTTCATAATGTGTGCAGTTTTAAAAAGTCATATTTAATTTACATTATTACTTTGCTGAAAGCCAGTATATCTTGTGACTTTGTTCCAGATTCTTTAAATTTGTGGAAAAAACATAGTAATGCTTGCTACTGCACAATTTAATTCTGTTTAGAATTTTCTGAAACCTGAATTTAAATTCTTAAACAGAGCATACATTTCTGCCATTTATTTGGATTTTCACCTAGAATGATGTGTTTTCTTCTTTTTAATATTTATTTTAACTTGAACATTCAGGGCAAAAAGGGAATAAAAACAGAGTTTTTTTAGTGTGTTGTTGTTGTTGTTGCTTTTTTCAGAAAATGAAGTGAACCATAAAATAAGCCCTTTAAAGTAACCTAAGAAATAAAACAAAATCATTTACAACACATGGGATGGTTGCAGGGTATGTCAAAGATTAGATGGTTTAAGAAGGAGCTATTCCAAATGTGGAAACAATTATAATGAAATCCATGACTCATTAGCAAACATTCCATATTGTGTCTCTCATTTCTGGGTGACTTTTACTTGCAAATGTAGACTGCTGGTTAGCTGTTTCATTAGCTTCTTTGCTAGAATTTACCACAGTTGCTTTCATAAAACTTGGGTTCTGTGAAGTTTTTCATTTTTCCAAATTAAAGCCACTTTGATCCCGGAGGTGAGCTGATTAAATCTCTTTTTTTTTTTCTAAAAATCATTGATGATAGATTCTATGCCACATTGTACTCACCAAAATGGGGTGACTAAAATAAAATTTGTTTGACTATTTTTACAGTTAAAATGGATGGTTTTAAGAGCTCATCAAATAAGAATTCCATAGTACTAGCATACATACAGTGAATTCAATGATAGCTTTGAGAGAAACTGCTTTGTATTCAAAATGACTGTGATCTGTAGTCCAATACTATATTTAATGGGATCCAGATGTCTAGAAGAGATAGAAGATTTCCATGGCAGTGAATAGGTGACAGATTGAATTTTCAAGGCTTTTCTCCTTTTTATTTCTCAACAGATGCCTATTTTTAACTTTTCCTCACCTTTAAAAATTAAATCTCTCCCACGATTAAAAGTGCATTATACAGATGAGAAATTGACCAGTTTGCTGTTTCATAATCTTTAGTAGTAAAAAAAATCACTAATTAGAAAATTCATACTGATAAAGACAAATGGGTTAACTTTGAAATTACCTAATTACCTAATGACTTTCAAGGAAGTCTAAGCTGAGAGAAGTACAATTTTTCAAATAGCATTCATGTAGGTACAATTGGAGGTTCATCTCTTTTTTTGTTTGCAATTCCTCTATATATTGGTAAATTGAGAAGAGAAAGATAAAGGGAACTAAAGAGGAAGAAATTCAAAGCTAATTCCAAGGTGACCAGTCATCCTTATCCTTTCTCTTTATAACTTCACACCATAATTTTCATGGAAGCATAAAATACAAGAGTCTGGAAGAGATTGTGCATACTCATTTGCAAAATCATTAAAATTGCTTGGGGTTTATTTTCTTTCTTGGTCTTAAATTTAAGTCACTTGGATTTCAGCTGCCTAGGTAACATTTTGGAGAATCTTTAAAAAAATTAAGAATGTACGAGAACATCTTTCACTTTTAAGATTATATCCCTGGTAACATTAGAAACTAAATACAGATATTAGAATAAGGAAAATAATCTCCATGGACATGGCAATAAAAACAATAATCTAAAATGCATGGGGCTGAAACCAAGTTACCTAGATATTCCAGATAATTGAATTTGGTCAGTTGGGCTAAATTTATTCTATCCAACTATTGAGTTGGATAACCCTTGAGCTGTCCAAGGGAGATGTCTTGAAGACTTTCCAAAACCAGGGGCTCTGACCGAACTGCCCTAGAAAGTCACACGGCCCTGATAGCAGAGGCAAAAATCGGGCTGTTAGATCAACTGTTCCTCTGTCACGGGGTTTGTCTGGACTTGAGGGTCACTGGAAACCAGTGTGAGTAGAGTCAGGGATTGAATTTCTCACCCAAGACCCAAAGTTTATACAGACTTCTTATTGGAGAAGCAAGTTATATATATATAAAGATGGGTAACCTGATCAAGAATTGGGCTCCACAAGCTAGGATCATTTTGTTTTCCAGATCATGAAAATGCCTTGGTATGGGGGTTTTATTTTATCTAATTAATGTGGATTTTAAAATGTTAAAAAAGACTGAACACAGCACAAAAAAATAAAATATCCAATAAATTAGAAAATTGTTCTGAAATGAAGATTTTTTAGGGTACATATGGTTGGCTCTTGTCTTGCTTACTATTGTTCATGGCAAGTATAGCAATATTTTATTCAAGTTAACTTTTAAAACAAGAAATTGGGTAAATATGTTGGTAACAACCTAAAAATTCAGATAGTAACATGAAGCTAACTAGTACACAAATTTTAAAAAAGTTTCCTCATTTTGAAATTCCATCATTTCTTAATTTAGTTGATTAAAATGAATTCATTTTGTTTTAGCCAGTTCTAGGAAACTTCAGGGCCATGATTGGGGTAGCCATTATTCTTTCAATATGGGTGGGATGAAAGGCAACTCTCTGGGTGCTAGTATGTCTGTCCTCCCCATTAAGCCATCTGCTACCCTCCTGGACTCAGGAAATGCCATTGAGCTTCTCAATCATGGCAACAGGACCAGGCGTACAGAACAGTTCTGGGAGAATAGAAAATCCTAAAATAGAGACTGACAATCCAGCAGGCATGTACCCCTCAGGGTTCAGATAAGACTGAGCGACAGGCTAATTGTATATGCATTCTCAGAGAAAAAGAGAAGTAGTGTGGCCTAGTCAAAAACACCCAGGCTTGGAAGCCTGGAGATGGATCCAAATCTCAGCTCTGCCACTTAGCTGCTGTATGACCTTGGGCAAATCACTTAACTTCTCTCTGTCTCAGTTTCTTTATCTGCAAAAATGAGGATGTGCTGGTCCTTTGTCGCTCTTAGGCTGTGAGCCCCATAAGGAACAGCGACTGTCCAGATGGCTTGTGTTATTTCTATCCTAGTGCTTAATACAATGATTGGCACATAGTATATGCTTAATAAATGTGGTATTAAGTTCTGTCTGCACAGTCCCTGCTGGTGCAGACTAAAGCAAAATATGGAAAAGCCAGCTACTCTGTATAGACCTGAACCTATATTGTTTATCTCCCCAGACCAAAAAAAAATACTATCTCTGATTGAAATGAAATGTGCTCAATAAAATGGAAACAATGTATAAGATACCATAACCTCACAGGAAAAATATCTTTCCCCTTTGTCCTTGAAACCCAGAAGTGTTGTGGCCTGGTGGGAAAAGCAGGGCCATGAGAGTCAGGGGACCTGGGTTCTAGTTCTGGCCCTGTCATTTGCCTGCTGTGTGAACTTGCACAAGTCACTTAACTTCTCTGTGCCTCAGTTTGCTCACCTCTAAAATGGGGACTCAATACCTTTTCTTCCCCCTACATAGACTGTGAGCTCTTGTGGGACAGGAACTGTGTTGGAACTGATTATCTTGTATCTAACCCAGTCCTTAGCACAGTGTTTGGCACAGAGTAGGGGCTTGACTTAAGAAACAGCATAGCTTAATGGTAAGAGCTTGGGCCTGGGAGTCAAGGAACCTGGGTTCCAATCCTGGCTCTGCCATGTGGCTGCTGGATGACTTTGGGCCTGTTTCATCTGTAAAATGGGGATTAAATACCTGTTAGACTGTGAGACCCTTATGAGACAGAAACTGTGTCCAACCTGATTATCTTGTATCTACCCTGCACTGAGTACAGTGCTTGGTACATAACAAGCACTTAGTAAATGCCACAATTGTTATTATTACTTTAAAAATACCACTATTATTAAAGAATTTATTTTAGGTAGTGCAAAGTTGGATACCCTAAACATTCGATATTTTTATTTTTATTCTAACTGCTGGTGTTTTGCAATTATCTGCTTCTTTTCTTTAAAATCAAGTCCTTCCCTCACCTCCTAAATGGGTGCAAGAATCTGGGCATCTGAACGCTTCATATATGGTCCCTAATTTTCAATTTAAACTTGTAAGATTTTAAAGGTGCTTTTTTGGCTAGATTTCACATGATTTCTAAAGATCTTGTGTGCACTTCAACCATAAACTCTCCCAATCTTCAGACAAAAAAAGGGTAAAATTATTATAATAGTATTTGTTAAGTGGTTACTATGTACCAAGCAGCATATAAAGCTCTGGCATAGGTGCAAGATAACTTCTCTATGCTTCAGTTTCTTTGGCTATAAAATAGGGATTTAACACCTGTTCTCACTCCCACTTATATTGTGAGTTTCAGGTGGGACAGGCACTGGGTCTCCCTTGATTAACTTGTATCTACCCCAGCACCTAGAACACTGTTTGATGCATCATAAGTGCTTAACAAATAGCATATTATTATTATTTCCTCCAAGAGCCCTCCTCAGAATAAGCCCTTAATTTCCCCTACACACCCTCTGCTCTGCATCAATTATAAACTTAGCTGTGTATCCCTTAAGTACTTTGATACTCACCCCAGTCCCACATCAATTAAATAAATATTCCTATACTCTACTATATCCTCTATTCCTAGTCCATTTTAATGTCTGTTTCCCTCTATAGAATGTAAAAGCCTTGTGGACACATACTGTTTCTGCCAACTCTGTTGTACTTTCCCAAGTGCTTAGTATAGTGCTCTATATACAATGTGTTCAATGAATACCATTAATTGATCAACTGATTGATTAATTGGAAAGGTCACATGGCAGCCCCTTGGTCACACTCACAGGTGGGATCATCCATGTCAGAAGCTTTGCACACAAAGGAAGTATAGAAAATACTGTATGAGTCTAAAGCAACCCTGAGGAAATGCAACAAAGCTCCAGAGAGAAATGGCACTGAAATAAACATACTAAGATGAAATTTTCTCCATTTACTTTCCCGGTATTACACAGACAAAATATTTGGGCTGTCAGGACAAACAATATAGATAATTCCTCTAAAGGTTTTTCAGTAACTTCTTTAACCCATACAGGAATGAGTTCCTGTATTTTGCCAGTTTGGTTCCAGCAGTATGAGAAAAGAAATCAAATAGGAAGCTTTCAGTAAGAAAGAAGGATGTAGGAAAGAAAGTCAATGTGTGTTTCCTGGGTGCTTCTGGACCCTGGAGTACAGAGCACCAAGTTAAATGGAAAGTGGGGAATCTCTCGCTTTGGGGGTTGTAGGAAGCCAAGAAAGATAATTTAGGTCATAATTTCAACTTTGCCTTAATTATCTGAGCATCAGTACAAATGCTCCAGACCCAGGGAATAAAGAATAAAGCTGAAAAAATAGATGTGTATCATTAACATTTACTGATTGTGAACAATATCCATATATTGAATACAATCTTTACAATTTGGTCATCATCCATAATAATCACTTGTACTGAGTTAGTGTCCACTGTGTGCAGGTAATAAGTACCTGGGAGAGGACTGTTAAAGCAAAACATAGTGCCAGCCCTCAAGGAGCTTACACTCTAATGATCAACCAATAAGACACAAAAGAAAACCTAAGAAAGTCCCACTGAGAGAGACTGAAATGAGGTAATAATAATAATAATAATAGCATTTCTTAAGTGCTTACTATGTGCCAAGCACTGTTTTAAGCACTGGGGTGATATAGGGTAATCAAGTTGTCCCACATGGTGCTCACAGTCTTAATCCCCATTTTGCAGATGAGGTAACTGAGGCACAGAGAAGTTAAGTGATTTGCCCTGGGTCACACAGCTGACAAGTGGCAAAGCTGGGATTAGAACCCATGACCTCTGACTTCCAAGCCCGTGCTCTTTCCACTAAGCCATGCTGCTTCCCATATACTGTTTTGGTGATAGAGCAACTTCTTTCCACATTGTAGCTTTGGTTGCCAGACATGAGCAGGATGCTTTGGGAAAATTCAAAAGCCAGGCTTTGACTGAGCCACTGCAAGAGGACCCTGGGAGTGTGGCTTCTCCTCAAAAAGCTGGGAAATGTAGCAAATCAGCCCCTTTGCCTATTGGGAAATGTAGCTTCCTTTTTCTTCCACTACAATTTCCCTGCCACTTCGAACAGAAGAGCTGATTGGATGTTTTGGAATCACACAGCTCCCACCAAAAGAATACTGGATTCTAGTTCTCAGTAATGGAAAAGTCATCATGAGCAAATCACTTGATATGTAGTGTACCTTAGTTTCTTCATCAGGGAATTAGGGATACTCCTCCTTGCCTTCTATTTCACAAGAGTAAAGAGGTCAAACAATAGATGTGCCATCTTTGAGCTCTTCAGAAGAAAGCTGTTCTATAACTCCAAGGAATTACTAAAGAATGATGGCTGAATATGAACCAAGGTGAAAAAAATGAACACTTCAGAGAGATTTTAACACATGAATAGAAAACGACTAGGAGAGTAAAAGCCCGTTTAAAGTTCCTGTTCTCCTTGTCCCATAATGCGAGAACAAGGGCCGTTTGGTGAAGTTAAAAGGCAACAAATTTAAAACGGATAAAAGGAAATACTTTTTCAAACAGTGTACAATCAACCTGTGGAATTCAGTGCCGCGGGATATTATTGAGGCAAATAGTCCAGCAAGATTCAAAAAAGGATTAGACATTTATATGAATAGAAATAACATTGGCAGTTACACTAACTAGGTTAAAAAGTTACAAGGCATATCAATCCCCATGCTTCAGGGCATGAACTGATCACCAGCTGGGGTTAGGATGGAATTTTTCCCCTGGTATAACATTGCATAATTGACCAGGTGCATTATGGTTTTTATTTTTACCTTCCTCTGTAACATTAGGTAAAGGCTATTGCCAAAGGCAAGTTCTCCATGTTGATGGACCAGTGGTTTATTGACCTGGAATGCCTATATTCTTGACCTGAATATAGGTTCCTGAATATTGAGAAGTGGGGTTATATGGTTTCAAACTTTTAAAATCAAGTTTAAGAAAACAATGGTAGTGACACTTTCCTCCAGAATAGTGAAATATTTTTCCAAAATGGAGACATGCTATCACTACATTAGTCACAACGTAATGATAATAATAGTAATATTTGTTATGCACTTACCTTATGCCCAACACTGTACAAAGCACTGGGCAGATGCAAGATAATGAGGTCCTACATGGGGCTCATAATCTAAGTAGGAAGGAGAATATATATTGAATCCCCATTTTGAAGATGAGGGAACTGGACATAGAGAAGTTAAGTAACTTGTACAAGATCACACAGAAGTAAGTGGCAAAGCCAGCATTAGAACCCAGGGAGTCTGACTCCCAGGCCTGTGTTCTTCCCACTAGACTATGATGTGCCAGGTTGTGAACATTTTAAACTCCAAAGCTGATATAATGCTTTAGGAAAGTTATGTAGGCAAATTATTGCCTCATCTTCCAATTATTCCTTTTCTACTTCATATAATAATAATTATGGTATTCATTAAGTGCTTACCAAGTGTCAAGCACTGTGCTGATACAGGATAATCAGGTCAAAAGCAGTCCCTATCCCACATAGGGCTCATAATCTAAGTAGGAAGAAGAACAGGTATTGGATCCCCAATTTAAAAATGAGGTAACTGAGGCAAAGAGAAATAAAGTGACTTGCCCAAAGTCACACTGCAGGCATGTGGTAGAGCCAGAATTCAAACCCAGTTCCCCTGACTCCCAGGCTAATGCTGTATTTACTGGGCCATTCTGCTTCTTTCTTTTTGCAAGGCTGGGTTTTTACCAAAAAAAAAATCTTTTGCTTTTCAAAGTATATTTTTCTTAAATTAAAACAAGGTATTTACCTCACTTTCAAAAGGTCAATATCCAGGACTGGGTAGTCAGAGAAGCAAGAGGAAAGGAAAATTTGAATGCAAAATCTGGAATTGGGCCTGTAAAGGTTCCATAAAAATAGACAAAGAAAAGGAAATATGTAGGCACGAACTGGACTCTTTCAGGTGCTTGAGGGAAAAGCCTTTTCCTTCCTATCCCTAAGACTCATTAGCTAGTTTTGAACTGTGCTAATTGGCTAACAGCCTGTCTTTTAGATAAGAATGGTGTGTTTTCAAACCATCCAAATAGGTCTGTTTGAAAGCTGGCAAGTGAGTTGCAGGGAAAGAGGGGAAAAATTGAATGATTTTAAAAAGCCTATTTTTCCCATAGGCAATCAAAATTTGCTGGGAGAAGTCCATCATTGCTAAGGTGAAAATAGGACAAGATGCAGTGGAGATGAGTGTTTTGAAGTGATTATCCAGAGGCTAAACCATTCTCCCTCCATTGGTGTTCCCTGTTCTCTACCACTGTCTGTGTGGGTTTCTGCTCTTGATTTTGCTCCGAGATGTGGAGAGTTTTTCTTTATCTGATTAATCAGTAACCAGTAGAATAGACCAGGAATACAATACTTTTCCTCTGGGATCTGTGATTCCATCTCTGTTGAGAACAAAAGCCTTAGTCTAAGTGTGTACACAGTTAGCATGCCTTACTCTGAACATATGGTAAAGATCTTTCTGTACTTTTTCAGTAAAAACTGGGTCTAATAATAGTAGTAATAATAATGGAACTTGTTAAGTGCTTACTATGTGCCAAACACTGTTCTAAGCACTGGGGTAGATACAAGTTAATCAGGTTGGGCACAGTCCCTGTCCCACATGGGGCTTACACTCTTAATCCCCATTTTGCAAATAGATAACTGAGGCACAGAGAAGTGAAGTGACTTGCCCACAGTCATACAGCAGGTAAGTGGCAGAGCCAGGATTAGATCCCAGGCCCTTCTAACTCCCAGGCCCATGCTCTATCACCTAAGCCACACTGCAAATATCAGCCTGTGACTCTGCATTTAGCTCTCTGTGTTCTCTCCAATTGTAATATGATTAAACATGGATTTTGGCCATTATTCTGTCTGGGAACCTATTTCAGTCATGATTACCAGGGCTAGACTTAGCATCCAGGTCCTGGCAGCATTTTTACCCTGCTTGTCCTTTTGGAGTGCTTTGGAAACTTTATGCAGAGTATGACACTAAGTGCTTGGGAAGGTACTGTACAACAATAACAGACACATTGCCTTCCAACAACGAGCTTATAGTGTAGAGGCAGGGGAAAACAGGCATTAATATAAATAAATTAATTACAAATAGGTAGAAAAGTGCTGTGGAGCTGGGCAGGGGGGAAGAGCCAAGGAAGCAAGTCAGGGTGATGCAGCATGGGAGAAGAGAAAAGGGAGGTTTAGTCAGGGGAAGACTCTTGGAGGAGATATGTCTTCAGTAAGGCTTTAAATCAAGAGAGAGAGTGATTGTCTGTCAGATTTGAGGAGGAAGGGCATTCCAGGCCAGAGGCAGGACATGGACAAGGGCTAAGTGGTGAGATAGATGAAAACAAGGCACAGTGAGAAGTTGAGGTGCAGTCTCAAAGGGAGGTGCATGTGAGTCTAAAAAAATACAGCTCACTTTAAAACAGAGGTTGCACTCTTGAAAAACATCTGTTAAGGATGCTGTTACAATTTATGTCATAGATAGGATCATGGCTCAGTGAAAAGAGCACGGGCTTGGGAGTCAGAGGTCATGGGTTCTAAACCCGGCTCCGCCGCTTGTCAGCTGTGTGACTTTGGGCAAGTCACTTAACTTCTCTGGGCCTCAGTTACCTCTTCTGTAAAATGAGGATTTAGACTGTGAGCCCCACGTGGGACAATCTAATCATCTTGTATACCCCCCAGCACTTAGAGCAGTGCTTTGCACATAGTAAGCGCTTAACAAATGCCATCATTTATTATCATCATTATTATTATTATCTCTGATACTGTGCATTTACACTGTGCAAAGTCAAGGATCAGCAATGGGCTTGATACCTGAGAGGCTGGACAGGGGCTGAATGACTGGGCTAATTTGGATCATGCTGAAGAAGTACCATACAGTGCAATCCTGCACTCCTTACAGCCCCTCCCCTGACAATGCTCACTCCTTTCATGTCCTCCTGGGTACACCCCTCTCAACCACCCCCAACCCAGAGTGGCAGCCTGCCCGTCTCTGACCCTGTCTAGAGCTAATGCCAGGATCGATGCAGTGCTCTTGCTCCACTAGAGCCACCGTCCTTCCCATCAGCTTTGTGTTTCACTACCTGGTCAGCGTGAAACCTGCTGTAGTTGTGGGAAACTGAGACCCAGAGTTGCCAAATAATTCATACTGGAAAATCCATTCGTGCTGTCATTGTTTTCCCGGAACCTTTCTGTTGGGTTCCGGTTGACTTCCACCAATGCAAAGGCTTCGGTGAGCATCTCTTTTACAGGGCGGAAGTATTTACACCTTTACTGGTGTTTACTGAAAATAGCTCTCATCAAACCCCACCTAGAGTTTTCATCTCCAACATCTACAACACCTACAAGGCTGCCTGGTAGAAAATATCCAATCATTATTCATTCATTCAATTGTATTTACTAAGTGCTTACTGTGTGCAAAGCACTGTACTAAGTGTTTGGGAGAGTACAATATAGCAACAAACAGACACATTCCTGCCCACAGCGAGCTCACAGTCAAGAGGGAGAGACAGAGATTAATGTTCAATTTGTACATTCAATTAATATCCATTATTCACATTATTATGAGGAGATGAGGTTCCCAACACTAATAAGACTGCTTGGGTGTGTTTTGAAATTTACTGACTCTATCTTACTTCTTTGGAAGTTGGACATTAAACAATCTGAGTGGTTTATAATTAGTGAAAGTTTCAGACAATGGTAGGTCCAGCACTCACTGACACACAGCAGCAATAATATGAATATCTTTGGTGAATCTCTGTCAGGCAATGATATAATCAATAAATTGCCTCTCCTCAGGTCTTGGATGCATACACAATGTCTTTCTCTTGTATGATAAGTAAAAAACTGTGCTGGTGATTTCAAGCTTATGTTTAACACATTTACTGAGGAGTTTGTTTTATCAATCCCATGGTTGTCTAGTTATTTTTCTCCACATTTCAGCATCATTGCACTGAAATGTCCCTGAAGAGATGCTTGTCAGATACCAGTACTGCTATGATGAGTCTTACAAGACCACTATGGGATCTTTCTTTCTCCTTATTGGTGTCACTTACCTAGGTGAATAGGCATCGGTGCATTGGAAGGCAGTGTGGACTAGTGGAAAGAGTACAGAATAGTTGACATGAGTTCTAGTCTCACCTTTGCCTCTATGTGACCTTGAGCAATTCACTCAACTGCTCTGAATCTCAGTTCCCTAAACTGTAAAATGGTACTTGCTCTCCCTCCCTCTTAGATTGTGATGCCAGTATGAGACAGGGGCTGTTTCTAGTCAGATAACATTGTATGCACTCCAATGGGTTAGCATAGTGTCTGGTGTCTAAAAAGCACTCAACAAATACCATAATTATTATTACTATCGCTATGATGAGGATTATGGCAGACCACCCCTACTTTTAAGGTAAACTGAAAACACTATAAATGCACCTGGACAGATTTGGAAGATCTATATAACCGATATAATATTATCGAACACCTGACTGTGAAGCTAACCTCTAGGAGCTTTCATTCAGAAAAAGGAAAAATATCTTAATAAGAGGAGTAGTAATCAATAGTATTTATTGAGCAGTTACTCGCTATAGAGCACTGTACTAAGTTAGTGCTTGGGGGAGTACAATAGATCAGTGCTCTCAAGGAATTCGCAACCTACAGGAGAGACAAACACTAAAATAAATTACAGATAGGGGAAGCAAAAAAATTTAAAGATTTGTAGGTAAGTGCTAGGGGAAAGGGAGAGGGAAGAGGTGCTGAAGTAGCAGTAGAGGGGGAAATCGGGTGGCAAGATGAAAGATTAGTCAGTGGAACCCTCTTTGAGTTGTGATTTCAGGAGTGCTTTGAAGATGGGGAGAGCAGTTATCTTCTGGCTGTGAAGGTGGAGAGAGTTACAGGCCAAGGGAAGGGTGTGAGCAAAAGGTCAGCAGTTAGAAGGTTGAGAAAGAGACACAAGCAAGGAAACTGACTTGAGAGGAATGAAGCATGTGAGCTGAGGTGTAGTGGGAGAGGGAAAGGAAGAATAAAGATGTGTCTTGAAGCCAAGGGTCAAGAATTTCTGATTGATGTGAAGAGGAATGGGAAACCACTGGAGGCTTTTGAGGAGCAGGGAGACAGGTGCACCAAACAATGTTTTAGAAAAATGATCCAGGCAGCAAAGTGAAATATTGACTGCAGAAGGAATAGGCTGGAAACTGCGAAGTCTGTGAAAAACAGCGTGACCTAGTGGATAGAACACAGGCCTGGTAGTCAGGAGGTCCTGGGTTCTAATCCCAGCTCTGCCACTTGTCTGTTGTGTGACCTTGGGGAAGTCACTTCACTTCTCTGTGCCTCAGTTACCTCATCTGTAAAATGGGGATTAAAAGTGTGAGCCCCATGTAGGACAGGGACTGTGTCCAACTTGACTAGCTTGTATCTAGCCCAGAACTTAGCACAGTGCCAGGCACACAGTAAGCACTTAACAAATACCAATTTTTAAAAAGTCTGCAAGGAGACTGATGCAATAGACAAGTTTTGATATGAGAAGTGTTTGAACCAGTGTGGTGGCAGTTTGGATGGAAAGGAAGGGACAGATTCTGAATATGTAAAGAGAGAACAATCAGGATTGGTGACTGAATTTGGAGATGGAAAGAGAAAGAAGAATCAGGGATATTTTCAAGGCTTGAGAGACAAGGAAAATCAATCTCTAGTATTAACTGAGTGCTTACTGTGAGCAGAGCACTGTACTAAATACTAGGAAAAATAAAGTGCCATATAGTTGGTAGACATAATCCCTGTCCACAAGGAGTTTACAATCTATAGCTTACACTATAGGATGTTGGTGTCAGAAGTTAGGAGTAGAAGAGGATTTGGGGGCAAGGATAAGTAGTTCAGTTTTGGATTGATGAGCTTGAGGTGCCAACTAGACCTCCATGTGGGGATGTCCTGGAGGTAGTGAAAAAACATGAGATTCTGTACCCCCCTTCATAGCCAACAGATTATCACTCTCCCCACCTTCTAAGCCTTATTAAAAGCATATCTCCAAGAGATCTTCCCCAACTAAGCTCTTATTTCCCCTTCCTCCACTCATTTTTTTGAAACCCTTGCACTTGGATTTTCACCCTTTATTCTCCCCTCCCTCAGCTTCATATCCATAATTTATTTATTTATATTAATGTCTGTCTTCCCCTCTAGACTGTAAGCTCAATCTACCAACTCTGCTAAATTGTACTCTCCCAAGAGCTTAGTACAGTGCTCTGCACACAGTAAGTGCTCAATAGATATAATTAATTGTTCGATTGATTGATTGATTGAAATTTCAGAGAAGGAGAGGGTGAGGACTACTAAGGTTGATTTGAGAGTCACCCACATAGAGGTGGTAGTTTAAGTTTCAAGAGTGAATGCATTCTCTCTAGGCTGTAAGCCCATTGTAGGCAGGGAATGTGACTGTTACATTGTTGTGTTTTACTCTCCCAAGTGCTTAGTACTGACAAATCACAATCCTTTGTTGAAACTAGTTGGATAAGGCAGTCAATTTTTAGGGATTCATTTCAGTGTCTCCATCTTGGACCAGTCACTTAACTACTCTGCGTCTTGGTTCCCTCATCTATAAAATGGAAATTGAGACTGTAAGCCCCATGTGGGACAGGGATTGTGTCCAACCTGGTTTGTTTGTAGCCATCCCAATGCTTAGTACAGCATCTGGCACATAGTAAGTGCTTAACAAATGCCACAATATAATGACTATTATTATTATTATTATAAACTGAAAAAGTTCATACTACAACTCTCAAATAAGACTTTGGAGTTCTTACCTCAGGCCTTCCACATTTCTAATTGGATACAGACTTAATATTCTCTAAATAGAATAATTATTTTATCTATGAGTATAAATGAGTGCTAATTATTTGGGTTTGTGTAAGTATTTCTGCATAATTTTCTGATCATAGATAAATAAATTACAAATCATGGATTGTGGTGAAGGGACTGCATTTCTTCAGGAACATCTTCCTCACAGACTTTACAAATCTTTCTTAGTTTCTAATAGACAGTCACCTCGGAAAATTCTCTACCTACAGCTTCATGCCTTGGAGCTTCCCTCCTGGCTAAATCACCAATGGAAATGAGCAATTTTGTCTAATTCTGCTTGCAGGACTGGGATCACATAAATAGCAACCTGCTGGAGATTACAATGTGGAACTGCAAACATGAGTATTCCCAGGGGAAACTGGAACTGGTAAAGCTATTATATGTTTTTGTTTTTCTTTTTCTTTTTTTCTTGAAACGTGGAGTCATGTGGAATAACACACCTCTCATCTGACCACAAAGCATGGGAGGTGTAATACAATGAGGCATATCGTCTGAGCTGTGAAAGCGATATTATAAGTAGGAACATTTGGTTTCTACAGCTTTTCAGGAGTACTACAAAGCCTGGGTTTTGTGGGAGGGAAGGAAGAAAAAGAGCATTTCAGCCTTTTGAAATGAATTTTGTGTTTATAAAAGGCTGCTGCATTGGTAACCCAGAAATTGAAATGCCCAATCCAGAAAGCACTCTTTCTCCTTCACAAATGGACAGTGCTGAGAGTGGTTTTCATCTTGCTCCAATCAACTTTGAGTATTTCTTCCAAAAGGACTCAGAGTTGCTTTAGCCAACTAAAAACCAGTCTCTTCTGGTCTCTTCTTTTTTTCAAATCACTTAAGAATTCTTTAAGATTGTTTTTATTAATAGTATTAGAAGAATTTATGGGGAAATCATCAAGTTTGTTTTCCCTCTTTTAATGATGTCATAATGACTCAACAATGTCAAATGGCATCTTCATTTACAATAAGCTTGAATGTCTACCAATGACATGGTAATCAAAGACTTTACATCAAATTCAAGTTCAATACCTTTGACTTATCCAGTTTCCAAGCATTTTCATTGTCAATTCAATACAATATTTTCACCCTCATGGAAATTTCACAAAATGCAAACTGATTTTTTTGAGCCTTGAGACCAGGCTTTTAAATATGAAATGAATATATTTATTTTCCCTTACACACTAAATACAAACATTTAGTGACTGGCTTAGAAATTTAGTTGGGGTATTTATCATACAAATGAACTGAATTATGCCCCATAAAGCAGTGAACTTAATTTGTGTGTCAAATTTAGGCTGAATGCAATTGGTAGCAAGAGTTGTAATTAGAGCTATGAGAAACACCACATTTTAAGTTCCCATAGTATTTGGAAATCCTCTTTTTATTTGATAGCTTTGTTCAATGAATTGCAGGAAAACAAAATAAAAATACACATAAACTAAGCATTGACTTGCCATGGAATCAAGATTTCCCCTCCTCAAATCACCTAAATATTAACTTGCCATTATCCAAAAAGGAACTTCATCAGAACATTTGGTGAATTTTAGGTAAGATTTAAATTGATGATGAAGCAAACAAACAACTGAGTTTCACTTGTTCTAACTAAGGGTTGTCTTGAGATTTTCCAGATCTTTGCTTGTATTAAATCTTAGAATCAGCTAGCTGGAAGGAGCATCAACAGGTCACCCTGCCTGCAAGCAGGACCCCACATAAGGTCATTTCAAGAAGGTGAAATTCTCCTGTTTTAAATGACCTCCAGAGAAGGAGATTTCATTGTCACTAGTGGAAGCCTATTCCAATGTTGAACCACCCCCAGAAAAGATAAATTCTCCCTAATATCTAATCTACATCTCTGCTGCTGTTGTTAAAACCATTTCCTTGGGCGCTATCCTTCATGCGGTTGACTGAACAGCTGGCTACCTTTCATCATAGAACTATGTAGAAGAAATTAGAAAACTCTAATAAGTAACCCCTCAGTCTTCTCTTCTCCATCCAGAGAAGAACATTTAAATAATCGTAGATTCATTATCCCCTTGTTATCTCTCTGACCCTAAATTTTGGCTGGCTCTAAACTGTCAAAGTAATACGCAGTGTTCTCCAGAACACCATACTAACTTTTTCCAGCATTCAGGCAAAAACCTAATTGGGCTCTTATGGAAAACAGTAAACTCTTTGGAATTCTGACAAATGCAATTCCTGGCAATTAGTACCCCAACCATATTTCTAATAGTCAAATACCATGGACTGATTTCCACCCTATTCTATCATTTGCAGTAGGAATATTGAGACCCATTTGTATTTTCTATTTCAAATGATCACTGATATGGAATCACCATATTGCTCATTTCCAAGCAGTGATTATGCTCAGGTAACCATAAATTCAGAGCAGTGACCATATCCATTTATTTTGCTGATATACACTGGGGTGAGTAGTAAGGAATATAAGGATAAGAAAGGAAGAGAAAGGAGAATTTACCTTCAATCTAATGCTAAATAACCTCTGTTCCTGGGAACACATGTAAAATAAGTTTGAAAATCTGTTCTTAGTACTTATCGTCATTGTATATATATATAAACAGGTATTTTGTAGGAACATGTTAAAAAGCACCTGAAAATATGTTTCAGAAATGATTTTTCAATCAATCATACTTTTTGAGCACTTACTATATGCAGAACACTGGCAGTGTTGCTCAGTGGAAAGAGCACAGGCTTGGGAGTCAGAGGTCATGGGTTCTAATTCTGGCTCTGCCACTTGTCAGTTGTGTGACTTTGGGCAAGTCACTTCACTTCTCTGGACCTCAGTTCCCTCATCTGTAAAATGGGGATTAAGACTGTGAGCCCCACGTGGGGCAACCTGTTTACCTTGTATTTCCCCCCCCCACAGCACTTAGAACAGTGCTTCACACATAGTGCGCTTAAAAAATGCCATCATTATTATAACTAAGCACTTGGGAGAATACAAGGATTCTAATTCTGGCTCTGTCACTTGTCTGCTGTGTGACTTTGAGCAAGTCACTTCACTTTTCTAGGCCTCAGTTACCTCATCTGTAAAATGGGGATTGAAACTGTGAGCCCCACATGGGACAGGGACTGTGTCCAACTAGATTTGCTTATATCCACCCCAGTACTTAGTACAGTGCCTGTCACATAGTAAGCACTTAACAAATACCATTATTATTATTATTATTATTAAAATACAACAGAATTAACAGACACACTCCCTGCCCATAATGAGTTTACAGTCTAGAGGAGGAGACAGACATTGATATGAATAAATAATTTATAACATATAATTTAAAGATATGTACATGAGTTCTGCAGGGTTGGGAGTGGGGTGAATATCAAATGTCCAAATGTCACATATCACATATCATCTGAAGCTTTTGAATGGCATAATTTAATTTAAAAGGGTGACTCTTTTCACTGTGCTTTATTTTAATCACATTTGCACTTGGAAAGAATTGATTTGAGAAGTAGTTAAATAAATGAAATCTAAAGCAGTGATAATTTAAATTACAATACTTTCACTAATATATATTACTTTTCTTTTGTCTCAGTATGTTTCCTAATTGTATTGGAAAAGCTGGTTCCGTTGGTCTTTTGGATTTCAGGAGACATGGCTTCTAGACCTGGTTCTGCAAGTAGAACCATACTATACTGGGGCTATACTACAAAAGGTGAAGGATTATGACCAAAGAAAGAACTAAGATATTCTGTTAGGTGGACAATAAATCAATCAATCAAACAATGGTACTTATTGAGCCCTTACTATGTGCAGAGGACTGTACTAAGGGTCTGGGCTTGGGAGAGTACAATTCAACAGAATTAGCAGATACATTCCCTGACCATAGTGAGCTTGCAGTCTAGAGGGGGAGACAGACATTAATATAAATAAATAAATTGTGGATTTGTACATAAGTTCTGGATGACTGGGGGCAGAGTAGTGAATAAAGGGAGCAAGTCAGAGTGACACAGAAGGAAGGAGGAAAAGAGGAAATGACAGCATAGCTGGGGAAGGCCTCCTGGAGGCCTACAATAAGACTTTGAAGATAGGGAGAGTAATTGTCTGTCAAATACGAAAAGGCAGGGCGTTCCAGGCCAGCGGCAGGATGTGGGTGAGAGGTAGATAATGAGACAGACAGGATCAAGGTATAGTGAGTAAGTTGGAGTGAAGTGTGTGGGCTATGTTGTAGTAGAAGAGTAGTGGGTTGAGGTAGGATGGGACAAAGTGATTGAGTGCTTTAAAGGCAATGGTAAGGAGTTTCTGTTTGATGTGAAGGTGCATGGGCAAACAACCATTGGAGGTTCTCGAGGCGTGGGGGTTCATGTTCTAAACTTTTCTGTACAAAAATGATCTGGGCAACAGAGTGAAGTATGGACTGGAGAGGGGAGAGACAGGAGGCAGGGAGGTGAGCAGGGTGGCTGATACAGTAATCAAAGCAGGATAGGATAAATACTTGGTAGAAGTTTGGATGGAGAGGAAAGGATGGAATTTAGCAATGTTGTGAAGCTTGAACTGAACGGATTCAGTGATAGATTGAATATGTAGGTTGAATGAGAGCAAAGAGTCAAGGATCAAGACTATGGGCTTGCGAGACAGGAAGGATGGTGTTGCTGTCTACAGTGATGGAAAAGTCGGGGAGTAGAGTGTTTGCATGGGAATATAAAGAGTTCTGTTTTGGGTATGTTAAGTTTGAGGAGACAGCAGGACATCCAAGTAGAGATGTCTTAAAGGCAGGAGGAAATGTGAAACTGCACAGAGGGAGAGAGATCAGGGCTGGAGATGTAAGCTTGGGAATCATCTGCATAGAGGTGGTATTTGAAGCCTTGGCAGCAAATGAGTTCTTCAAGGGAGTGGGTGCAGATGGAGAATAGAAGGGGACACATAACTGAGGGACACTCACAGTTAGAAAGAGCGCAATACAACATCGTTGGTAGATTCATTCCCTGTCCACAACAAGCTTACAATCTAAATGGGGAAGCAGACATGAGTATAAATGAATAATTCATAATCTATAATTTATAGATATGTACATAAGTGCTGGGGGCGGGGGGGGGGGGATAAATACCAAATGCTCAAAGTGCATAGACTAGCCAACAAGGCAACTGCCTCTCATTTATGGTGCTAGAGCACAGAATTGGTACTAACCAAGCTGTGGTCACGAACCAGAAATGAGTCCTTCAGATAATAACAATAAAAATAGTGGTATTTGTTAAGTACTTATTATGTGCAAAGCACTGTTCCAAGCACTGAGATAGACACAAGGTAATCAGGTTGTCCCACATGGGGCTCACAGTCTTACTCCACATTTTACAGATGAGGTAACTGAGCCACAGAGAAGTTGAATGGCTTGCTCAAGGTCACACAGCAGACAGGTGGGGGAGCCGGTATTAGAACTTACGTCCTCTGACTCCCAAGCCCGTGCTCTTTCCACTAAGTGACCCTGCTTCTCAGAGAGACCTTTGCAAACACTTCCCAGGGAACTACAAAACCAATATCACTATATTGCTTTCTCTGCATCAATTCTCTACACTAAAGCCTCAGGGTCAGTTTCATCTGTTGTTGTTTATGGAAGACTTCTTTTACATCATCATCATCACTATCACCATCATCATCATCATCATCATCATCATCACTAAGTAAAGGATAGGATTATGGTGAGGTTATATAATTCAGAAAAGTTCCTAAACTAAAAGTAACGTCAGAAGGCAAAATCCAGACAGAATAGTTTGCCTTCTTTTATTCTGTGAATGTACTGTATTATATTGGGCTCTGTCAACTCCCTGTACAACTCCTTTGTGAATTTCCTCCTAGTGTCATTAAGGTTATTTGGTATTTGAAAATCCTGATATAATTCCTTCTGAACCAGTACAAAAATAATGGTAAAGAACTACTGGTTTAATATGGGAGTAACCTTTCTCCTCAGCTGATTGGAAACAAAATTTATGCATTTGCACTTCAAGTTTTAACTAATTTGATTCACTAGTAAATGTGCAGAACAGTAGTGACAAGATTTGAATCTCTCATGAAGAGCAACAAAATAAATGCCCCATCCTTGTTTGGGATGTCCCATTCTGTCTCCATTGACAGAAGCAGCATGGCTTTGTCAAAAGAGCATAGGCCTGGAAGTAATGAGACTAGGCTTCTAATCCTGGCTTGACCATTTGCCTGCAGTGTGACCTCGGCCAAGTCACTTAACTTCTCTGTGCCCCAGTTTCCTCATCTGTAAAATAAGGATTAAATATCTATTCTCCCTCCCCATTAGATTATGAGCCCCATATGGAACAGGGACTATGTCTGGCCTGATTATCTTGTGTTTGTCCCAGTACTTAGTATGGTGCTTGGCACATAGTAAGTATTTAACAAACACCAAAATTATTATTACTATTTTTAAGCAGGAAATTAAAATTAACATAGTTTAAAATGAATACAATAACTACAAGAAATCACTGGCAATGCAGTAACATTGGTGACTAACTAAAACTATTTTCTTTCCTTCTGTGTTTATGCATTTTGAGGATTTCAAAAAATAAAAAAGTGAAAAGTTGGAAGCACCTTAAACTGAAGTCCTTGTTTCAGTCTTCATTATAACAAGCTTCATGTTGAGTTAAAATTTTTGTTTATAGTCTATCCTCCCGACAAAATAATTTGTCTACCTATGCTCCGCTATGGGGCCTGATTTACATCCCAGGACTGTGCCTGTGAATACCATGTACTGTGTAGGTTATAGCTATTAAAAGTCTGAAACAACAATTGAAATGGAAAATTCCAATAGAGTCTTATTAGAGCTTTTCTCCATCAAATCAACATTACAGACTTCTTATGCATTTCTTAATTAGACATTGATATTAACTGGACTGTTGCATGATTTAAATCTGACTCAATCTCAGCTATTCTATGCTGCTGTAGTTTTTATGACATCCAACCAGTGATTGCTTTATGTATTCATCTATCTGGAAAACCACCTTAACATTTTTGTCTTCTTTTTAGAAGAATTAAAGCTTCAAGAAGCAAATGAAAGCTTTTGGGTTTAGCCATTAGTAATTTTCTGCTTAGTATTTGAAAAATTGCTTATTTTAATTGCTTTACTGAAGAAAAGCAGATCAAAGCTGAGATCCTTTCTTTCCAAACTTTATAATTATTTCTCTCAGACTCTTATTTGAAATGGCTTGAAAGTGTTTTCATTGAAATGTAGATTTCCCCCTCCTTTCAAATATACAGTATTTTTATTTCATAAGGTTTCTCTTCTTTTCTTTTAGTTACTTTTCCTTGCCCTTTCTGATATCAGACCCTGAAATTAAAGTTTTAATGTAGTCCCCTACTGTACATAGGGCACACTAGGTGCAGGTGTTGCAATTGCAAAAAAGCTATATAAGTTCAAAGGTCTCGGGAAAAGCATTTGAGGCCCAATATATCTCAATAACATAAAATTGACCAATGGGGCACACTTCATTCCTCAGAGGATCCCATTTCAATCCTTCTAGGCCACTGACACCCACTTTGCCCTCAGATTTCGTTTTTGATGAATTCATGCTGAGGCAAACTCTAGTATTTCCTGTTGATCTTTGAACCATACTCAGCTTGTACCTCTAGCACCTTCCTAATTGTTAAAGATTTGAAATCCAACCTGAAAGAGTTCCCCAAGATTGAATCATTTACTATTTAGTGCTTGCATTAAAAATGTAGATTTAGGAGGAAAAATGCCTGGCTAGAAAATTGCCTGGCTCTCTAGGGAAGGTATTTTGCATCCATCAGAGAAAAGTAATGAATGATATGTTTCTTTCTCAGCAAAGATTTACTCTAGCTCTTCCACTTCAGGTTTAAATTTTCCTTTAAGAATATAAACACTACTAGGTCATATCAGTGGTCCCTCCAGTCAGTATTTGTCTCCAACTACGGCCCTGGATGTTTGGAGGAACAATGTAATGGTTGTCCTCCCTGATATCCAACCTGATAATAATGTGTGCATCATAAAATATCCCCAACCTTTCTCTCTTCACCTTAACATTCCTTCAAGAAATGCATTATGGACCTCTTGTCCATAAATTTATGCAAACTTGAATTTATTGACACTTTCATCCTGCAACCCCCTGATCTCCCTATCACTGTAGGTAGCACCACCATCCTCTCTGTCTCACAATCCAGTAACATTGGCATTATCCTCAATTCCTCTCACTCATTCAACCCACATAATCAACCTGTCATGAAGTCCTGTCAGTTCTACTTTCATAGTTTCTCTAAAATCCACTCTGTCCTCTCCATTAAGTTGCTACCATGCTGACCCAAGCAAGAATCTTTTCCCACCTTAAGTACTGCATCAGTCTCCTCCCTGACCTCCCTGCTTTCTGTCTCTCTTCCCCCTCAAGTCCTTACTTCACCCTGCTGCCCAGATCATGTTTCTAAAAAATTGTTCATTCCATTTGTTCCACTCTTCAAAAACATCCAGGGGTTATTCATCCACCTCTGCATCACACAGAAACCTCCTACCATGGGATTAAGGCACTCAATCAGCAATCTTCCTCCTACTTTACCTCACTGATCTCCTACTACAACCCAGCCCACCCAATCCCAATCTATTCTCTGTATTTCCATCTCATCTATTCCACCACCAAAACCTTGCCTACATCCTCTCTTGAGCTTGCAACTCCTTCCCCTTTAATATCTGACAGTGCATCATTCTCCCCACTTTCAAAATGCTCCAAAAATCCCATCTCCTCCAAGAAACCTTCTCTGACTAAACTTATTTCCCCTATCTGCCCTCCTCCTCTCTGTGTCAATAATGCATTTGGTTTTGTAACCCTGAAGCACTCTGGTACTCCACCCAGCCTCACAGCACTTATGTAAATATCCTTATGCTCTACAGTTCCCCTATCTGTAATTTATTTTATGCCCCTCTATCCCTGAGGATAGTAACCTCCCTGTTGTTAGGGATCACACCCTCCAACTCTGTTGCATTATACTTTCCCAAGCACTTAGTACAAGTAATTTGCACACAGTAAATACTCATAAATACCATTGATTGATTGCATAATTTTCTGCAGTAACAAATTCCATACGCTTACCACATGTTAGGTGAAGAAGTGTTTTCCTTGGGTTATTTTTTTTGAGCTTACCGCTTTCAAACTTCAATGCCTGCCCCTCATCCTCTTGTCATGGATTTTGATGAACAATTCAGTGTCTGCTCTGCCCACAGCCCTCATGATTTTGTAATCAATCACATTACTTTTCAGTCTTCCTCTTCTTAAACTGAAGACCTTTCAATCTGTTCTCATAAAGAAGCTTCTCCACTGCCCTGATCTTCTTAGTTTCTGAAATTTGTAAATGGTTAAATCAATTAAACATCACCAAAAAAGTCAAATTTAAGAAAAACTTGACCTCTATTCCAATTAATTTGAATCACTAGCTGACAGCTGAAACTTCACTTGGCACTTGGAGTGAACCACTAGATATCTGTGGCAATTGGCAAGTGTTCTTTTCAATATATTTGTCTCAAAAATATAATTTGGAAATGGTAAAGGGACATTTTATGTGGATAGTACAATATTTTGAGAGGAAATTCATAATTCCATGCTGAATGATTTTGTCCATAACGTACTGTTCTATTCATATGCAAATAAGCAATATTTCAAAATTTTAACCTGAAATATCCTTCTGAGAAATGTAAAAAAAAAAATTAACATTCAATACTAGGAATTGGTTTAATCCTAAATTACAGTCTGCACCCTGTGATATACTGAAACTAATTAGGAATTGATTAGGAAAGGAAGTCAAAAAGTAGAAAGAGCTCCTGGTTTGGTATATACAAGTTCATTATAAACAAGACCCACTGTTTTTATACCATTAAGTGGATGGCCCCTGACTTTTGGTATTTCTTTTCCAATCTAAGAAAGAAAATCCATGTGACCTCTGAATAAATTATGTATTCATTTTTTTAATGATCAACTCTCACCACGTGGAGATGTTCATTAACAATCAGGGAGTAGAGTATTTTTAACTTAAAGCTGGAATCTTTTTTTGAAATACAAATTAATCAGACTTTAATGAATGTCCTCTTTGGTCATTGCTTAGCTGTTACTATTTCAGTTTCCTTTAAAGTAGAGCATCTTTCCCTGATCTACACCAGTAGTCAAAGGGTGAGAGAAACTATATTACTTGGGCTGAAGACAGAAAATGAGATAATTTGTTATTCATGGAATGAAAAGTGCTAGAAAAGTGGAATTCAAGGAATAAATGAAGGTGACTACTAGAATTATGTAACATAAAGTGGGCTGTTTTTTCTGATTATGAAGAAATATACAATTTTATTTAAAGCTGAAAAAAATTTTGAGGAATGGAGTCTGCAAGTGAAATCATGGCCATTAGTAGTCCCTTACAGCATCTTGGCAAATTCCAAGAACAGCCACTGGTTCCCTGTCTTCACCTCACCTTTGCAAGATTCTTCATTCCTCGGATACTTGGTGTAACACCATTACACTGATGTCTGGTGCAATGAACTGTAGTTATGTTTGAAGATAAAAAGGAACAGTATGGATTTTGGTTAGAGTCATCTCCATAAAAATGTACATTCATATTAGACCGTCTATTACCCCTGATAAAAATCTGTATAAATGATGCCCACTTTGACTCAAAAATAAATCATTCATGCAAAATCCTTCAAGTTTATCTAAATGAATGAATCATATTTATTTTCATCATCAGGACTGACAACGAATAAAGCAGTATAATAGGTGTTTGGGTACATACAAGCAGGAAACTAGGTCCAGGACTTCAAGGAGTTCAAAACCTCAATCTTGTCCCAAGTTTCATACTTTCAACTCTGGTGGGTTCCAATACAAATCAATGGACATTTTAGTCTACAGTTAAAAAATTACCAACAGGTATGAAGTACAGGGAGTCATGGGAGGTATGCAAAAGACAGCAGACAGGTTCAACTCACCAAAGCAGTGTCGATGTTGGCACTGTGAATAATCTTGTGACCTGATTAGAAGGTGGAATGTTTTATGGTATTTGTTAATTGCTTACTATGTGCCAGATATGGTGCTAACAGCTGGGTAGATACAAGCTTATCGGGGTGGACACAGTCCATGTGCCATGTGGGGCTCAAAGTCTTAATCCCCATTTCACAGATGAGGTTATTGAGGCACAGAGAAGTTAAGTGACTTGCCCAAGGTCACACAGCCGACATGTGGCAGAACCAGAATTAAAACCCAGGTCCTTCTGAATCCCAGGCCTGTGTTCTATCCATTAGGCTATGCTGACAAACAGTGAATAGGACTACAACTGGACTAGCTTTCATTCTTGGCTTAGCCCCCTTTTCTGTACCTTGCCCCATCTCCTCCTTTCTAGCACCTATAGCCACCATTTTAAGCCACTATTTCATGACTTCTCTGAAGTAAGAGTGAACACTGTGGAAAATTCAACATTTTTTATAATTGTGTTCAATGAGACATCTATTCCTATTCCCCACCTGTCTTGCATACTGGACTCCACTACCACTATGAGGTTGGCTGGAGGTGAGGATTGTGATGATGGTTGATGGGCATAATGGAGGGGTTATCCCAGCATCCGGATTGGGATCCAATAGATAAAATAGATGAGAAACAGTCAAACCTGGAGAACTGACAGTAAAATATGAGTCGAGTTCATAGTGCCTTACCCATGAACTGTCCTCAAAATTCACACATCTAAATTTGTTACCAATTAGATTTACTATTAATATTTATGGTGCTGAAGACTACCAAAAATATTAAATACTAGTAATAGTAGTTAATACTACAGTATTGCCACTGGATCTTCAATGGTTATACTCTCATAGATATCAAAATGTCCATATTTAGAGGTTATAGGCATAATAGTAAATATATACTTTGAGTACAATTCTTAATGCCCTAGGGACAAAGTTTCCTATTGCAGGTTACTTTGTCCTTGTTCATTATTTTAACAAATGGTCAGGTCTCTCTGTTTAACTGCACCTGCTGTGGTTATGACTGGATTGGACTAAATTTATATTCAAGCAACTTCCACTGAAGCTTCTCAGTCCAAAAAGTCAATGGGAGTTGTGTATTTACAAATGAGAGTAGGCTTGGCCTACTGAATGTATTAACATACCTGACTTGGAAGATTATGGGAATAAGGTGGGCAGAGGGTCATGGCTAAGGCAAACTGTGTACACAGTTGAAATGGTGAACTACACCCCTTATTCAGATTTATTCCCAGCTTATGACATGAGTGTAACCACTTCACACTCACAGATACTCAAATACAATACCCTATACCCACACACACACCCATGGAACACATTCTGTTACCAGATGCCTCTTGACCTAGAAGATACTTTCTCCATGTCTTCCAGCAGTTGGTATCTTCAGTTATAATACAAAGAAGCAACAAATCAATCCATTAGTGTCCAGCAGCACTCCACAGCTCATGCACAGGAGTGAAGGAAGTGGACTGAGAAGGTGATCTAGAGCTATGGGTTAGTGGTACAAGATTGGCAAAGGGATAGGGAAATGAGTAAGTACAGTTCAATAGGGAGGATGATACTGAGGACATCAATTTGATCATCAAAGGAAAGTAGTTTGACTGTGGAGACTGAATGGGACATGATGGCTTGGTAAAATTGGTGGGGATGGAGAGATGAGAGGTCTCTGAGCAGGAACTGGACAGATTTACTAAGCACTTGGAAAACTAATGTAGAGTTGGTAGATGCAACTCCTGCCCTCAAGGAGCTGTAAAGTAGCTCTACTTTAATGCAATTTAACCTGCCACCTCAAATTCAATATAAAGGGATTGAATATTACTCTATATTGTAAACAAAACCCATTGAGATTGCATAAAACAATGGGCTTTGAACATCCCATATTCATCAACCTCTATTTTGTAGTATGAAAATAATGAAATAAAAATTTGGGGTTTTTTAGTGAAGGTTGAATGCAACTGTAAGATAAATATTAATATTTTGTCTTTCTCAAGCTCATTTTAGTCAAGAGTTACAAGCAACTTACCAGCAAGTCAATCAGTAATCAATCAAGGGCATTTACTGAGTGCTTAATGTTGTACAAAACACTTTACCTTGTGTCTCTGTCTCCCCCTTCTAGACTGTGAGCCCATTGTTGGGTAGGGACTGTCTCTATATGTTGCCAACTTGTACTTCCCAAGCACTTAGTACAGTGCTGTGCACACAGTAAGTGCTCAATAAATTCGATTGATTGATTAATTGATTGATTGATTGATTGATTAAGTGTTTGGGAAAATATTCTGTCCCCAAAGAGCTTACAGTCTTCAGGAAATAAATAAAACCCTTTATTTACAGGGGAAAAGAAAGAAAATTTGGGGTATTAAATAACCCATCAGACTTGAGATAGCAGAGAAACAAACTTCACCCTTAAAAAAAATTACAATTTTTTTTCTTTCCTCTGCCTGCTAGAAATTTCTTCATGAATTTTTGGTACCTACCTCATTGTTCAGATATGAAATAGATGGCATTTGTTACAAATAGCAAGACCTTACCTTGCTCTAGGAATTACTTGCTATCCAGTAAAGGATTCTTCCTGCTACCTAGCTTAGTTCAATATCTGGATGTGAGTTCAGAATCCCCCTTTTTAAAGCTCTGTATCATTCAGAGGTGCCTTTTTTGAGAATTCTTGAAGAACTGAAGCAATGTATACAGTTGTGAACTTGGAAAATTTCTTCACATCAGAAAATATGTTAGCACTTAAAAAAGCCGAACAATATCTGTCACCTTGTGTCGAAACCCACAGTGTCATCTTCCAAAGTTATCAATTAATCTCTATGTTTAAAGATACATTTATGTTTTCTTATGAACCTGTTCCTGGCACCCTTTATTTATATTAGCTTGTTATTATTTATATTATACCATTTATTTATTTTAGCTCATTTTAAGACAGGACTGAAAATGTTCATTTGCCAGGTGCCTGAACTTGAAGGCATAAGGAGTGCTGAGCAAAACAATGTGCTGTCTTTTTAAAATAGTTGGGCTGAGTAGGGAAGCATGTCAGGAGCAGTTTTCTCCCATTCCCACCTTTGCAGACTGACCAAAGCACCATTTTTCCTCCTCTTGAGGTCAAACCCTCCACATCAGGAATACGTTAAAGATGAATAATTTCAAAAGCTGTTGATGCTCGTGGGGTTAACTGGGGTGGAAGCTGGCAGACCTTTTTGTAGGGGGAAAATATCTAAACCTCAACAACAAGCTAATTCAAGCCCCTATCAGCATATTGAGTTCCAGCCAAAAGCCCTACAAGCTGGTTCTTGCCCAGCAATATTCACCACAGTCGATTTCTAGCCATTCTCCTTAGCCATACTCAGAGTAGCAGTTTCATTGTCAACCATTAGTTACTGATTAAACCCTAATATCTTGATAAATTGAGTTAAATGGGTAAACCTATGTTAATTAAACAGAAGATGGGAGAGACAGCTTTCTTTTTTAAAATTCTTTTGTGGAGATAATGTTCCAAGGCTGCACAGCTGAAAAATCAAATCCTGACACATTATCCGTAGTTTATCAGTTGGGCTGAAAAATTATCTTCCCAAAGTAATAACATCCATGATGGTTACACATGTAATGACTTCACTCCTTCATGACAAAAAAACAGTTTACCACAGTTTCAGTGCAATTTATGACAGCATTTTTCTCCCTTACGGAAAAAACACAATATCTGCAGACTCCAATATAAAGAAGGTGATTCTGATCTGAAAATTGCAAACTGCAATCCAGAGCTGTTTTTGACTATTATGTGTAAAAATAGCTTTGCCCTCTTTGCCCTCCTTCTGAATCAGTTTGCATACTTTTTTGAGCATTGTTGAACTTTGTTCCTTACTTTAGTTTTCAGAGTTATCTAATATTCATTTGCTGTCTTTTCCCCCTTTAGGCTCTGGTGTATTGTACTCTCTCCCAGAGCTTAGTACAGTATTCTGCACATAGTAAGTGCTCAATAAGTGCCACTGATTGATTGATTGATTGATTCATCAATAATAGGTGTCCTCTACACAATAATGTGATTTCATTGAGGAAGGGAATGATGAGCATCCAGTTGTTTTTTAGCTGTCAGAGTTCTACTTAATTTTAGTGGGATCCTGTAGCTTTTGTTGCATCTACTTCTCTTTAATACTGTGCCTTTACCTAACATGCAGTTGCAAGAGCTAAGCAGTCTAGCAACATGATATAGGATGTTTGCCAGCTAATAGTGAGTGTTCTGAGTATAAATGCAGCACTATTTCTGGTTCACAGCATAGTCTTTAAAGATTATCACTTGGTTATGTTGTGCCTAAAATTGTTTCAGTATTTAGTTGTTGTTGTTGTTGTTTTCTTAAGCTGTGAGCAAATTCATTAGTTGTGTGTGGAAAGTTTATGGAGATTGCTGTATTTAAAGGAAGATACTCTTCCAAGTGCTTAGCATACAATAAGCACTCAGTAAATATTGTTGGCTGATAAAATAACTTGGTTCCTCTTCTTCAACAAATGCATGATGCTTCCTTTAATATTTCTCAAATAACAAGCCTTCCATTACAGATCTTACAAAGTTATGCTACAATCTGAATTCACTATTAGGACATTTGCCCTAACACCTTGATTTTTTTTTTCTTTTCTTAATATCTCCTTTCAGATTACTCCCTGGAACCAGCCTTCTACTCCCTTCCCCCCATTTAAAGCATTACAGAATGTTACCAAGGTTTCCATTAATTATTGCTTAACTAATCTCTGATTTTAAGTTCTTTAATCTTTTCTCATTAATCATTTTCTAAAGCACTCTTCATTTTTGGGTTTCTTTTCTGAATTCCTTTCAATTTGTCCTCATATTTCTGGCATTAAAGATGCCTAAGTTGTAGTCTAGTATTTCTGGGTTTGGGTTGTTTCTTGGTTTATTAGTTTGTTTTTTTCTCATTGAAATTTCACCAGAAACATGCAAAACCTTTCATCTACCTCCTCCAAAGTGCTTCTTTTACTTACCCAGGCTTTTTTTCTGCCACATTTCTGTTCATTCCTTACCCTCTTTTGCATTGGGTCTATACCTGGCACACTTAGTGAAAGGTTAAAAAGATTAATGGAATTTCCTTGTGACACAATATTTGACTTGCTCGCAACAGTTACTAGTCATGAATAATGTTTGATATAATTCAGCCAAAAATGGATCAGAAGTGAAAAGTTGAGCTCTAACAACAAGGGGTATTTTGGTCATGAGATTGTATACTTATATGTGTCTTTTGATTGGCCAAGAAATAGACTCCATTGCCAGCTGCTACCTGGGTATGTTGGTACCTCTGTGCACGCTCACTCCACACCCACTGTGGCCTACCTGGAGTTTGGGAGTGATATGAAGCCTTAAATCTTCAAATTCTACCAATTTACCAAGTGGGTGTGCTTAAGTCAGGATACCTAGGCTAGTGGAAAGTATTAGTTACTCCACAGTGTTATAAGAACATAAGCAACGCCATTACTGGGTTAAATCAGTAGTCCATTAAATCCAGTATTCTGTCTCCAACAGTGGCGATAGACTACTCAGAGGGAGTGTATAATGATGCCTGCTCATGATATTAATCCAAATAATTGGGATGTGATAGCTAATATCCTTAATTTTTCCCTCAACATCCCTATTATGAACTAATTAGCCAAGAGCCAATGAGGCTGAAGGTCTACGCTCATGGGCACTTAACATTTTGTTCACCTCATGCTGAATCAAATCAAGATTGGATTTTTCTACTGAAGATTATATTTCTCCAATGCAGTCTCATCAATTATAATTACTGCTTCCTAAATGATGCCCTTCCCATTGCATTTTGATTTTTCCTGCTGTGTATATTGTTTAAATTTGTCCACTATGAATCTATTCTATTATTTTCTTGCATAGTTTTAACCACTCAAATTCTAAGTGCCTTATATCTATGTTCCATCAAATGTACATAAGATTTTCCCATTTGCTTTATTTTAAATTTGATTAGTGGGCTTCCTAGTCCTCCAAGTCATGAATGAATATGTGAAATAACAAGCATAAGAAGAATAATTCTTATTATCCTTCTAGACACCTCCTGCCAACTCATCATCCATTCCCATTGGCTAACTCTGGATAAAGTTTTATCCTGAATCTGAAACTCAATCAGGGGTCACCTTAGACTTAGTAGACCCTGGGTTAGGGTTAGGAAAACCTGGTTTGCATTTCAGATAAATGTCCTTCATCCATACTATGGCAGGAAAAGATTTATGGTTTCAAGTGTAAGCCAAGTCCAAATTGGGCAGGACATCAGCATTTTGCTCTGATTTGTGGTTTGAATGAATTCAAATCTCTTACAACTATAATCCTTTTATTTATGGCTTTTCTGCCATGTTCAGCTCATATGAGTATGCTGGTAGCAGTGACATGAAAATGGAGGCATAGTTTACAAACCTTGAGTAAGGTTGATATACAGCAAAAGCATTGCATTCCTTTGACTCATTAATGATCAAGTCTATCACAAAAAGATATCATTTTTTTTAGGACAATGTATTCTCTAACAACCCAAGCCAAAAGTAAACACATTTTTTCTCTTAATATTTATCTTATTCTTTCATTGTTGCCTGAAGTAAGGTTTACCAACTGAACTTCATTTTCTGGGGAGTTTCCTTAGCCATACAAATGAAAAAGTGACAAATACAGAGTAAATTTTTCAATGATAGCTTACTAAAGGGAAAGTTACATAGAAGAAGAAAGAACACTAAGGAATGTTATACAGCATGTCCCTAACCATTAGGACTGATGCTAAGCAGTACAACCGTCTTGCTGTTCTTCAAAACAACTTGTTCCCACTGATAGACACAGATTCCTGGGCTGGATGGACCACTGGTGCTCTTGTGCTCTTATGCTTTAATAAATATCATCAGTCACTGTGAAAATGCAAATACCTAGCAAGGAAAAATAACTTGTGGAATGTGGTTTCAGAAAGAGCTATCCTGTCTTGACTATCACTACCTAGCTGTTAAAGAACTCCCCAGACCTGATATCTAGGACCGATGTTATTGAGGACACTTAAACTTATCACCCTACTTCCCTTCTACTGTGCTTCTCTCTGCTTCCCCCATAATCAGAAAGAAGTAGACAGTTCTGAGAATGTCTATTGGACAAAAAGTTTGCCTATTTCAGAGATCAATAATACATATTATTTTCTTCTTCTCCCCTCCCCTAATTACTCTGCGAGCTTGAAGAAACAAATTACATTTTTATGTTTACACCCAATATGAAGTAAATGTTTCATCTCTTCAAAATCAGAAGACCACCCTTCAAACTAGCTATGTTCCCCAAATTCTAAACTATGGATTCTAGAAGGTTCAAAAATGACTCTATATTCAAAATGTGGGATACGGACTGTGTCTTACCTGATTATCTTGTATCTACTCACATGCTTGGCACATAGATCACATTTAGATAGATTTATCTATCTATATAGCTACCAACTATACATATATATATATATACATTTATACGTATTACATATATAATACACATATATTCAAATCAAAGCAGTATATGCAATTTTACTAAATATATAGTCAAAATTTTTAGAAGTTGTGCTTTGTCAGACTTGGAGATACAAAATCAATGTTCCACTATCACTCAGAAACCTCAAATCCCCTAATCATTATATTTTGCACTTAAAAATAAAGCATATATGGTATTCAGAACCTTATTGGCTTCCTAGTTATATTCTCAGGAGGAAAAAATACAAACAATTTTAAAAGAAAGGTTGAGTTCAGCAATGTAACCACATCAACAGAAGTGTTTAGAATGTGGGTATAGAAAGCATTAAAGGAAGATATCTGACTGAATTGTTGGGGATATTTTAAAATCAATTTACTGCCACAAAATATATAAAAAAAAAAAAACCAGATTTTATTTTTCCTCCAAATCCCTCTCTCTGAGTTTTTTAATGAGATTATGAATGACATAAGACTTTAAAATAACACTGAAGTTTGTTTTGGCACTCTGCATTTATCAGTGACAAAACAGAACCACTTTAATATTGATTTAAATGATCCAAAGCAAGAATGTTTAAACCTCAAGCTTTTGATGCCCAAGAGTGCCAGAACACCTGGAAATATTAAATCATTTCCAGGTGTCCCTTTAAAAAAAAAATTGTTTTATAGGGACACATGCATATATACACACTCATGTAACTTCCAGTGCCACAAGTAAATCAGAGTAGGCTCTACTCTGAGGTCCTTGATATCACTGACATATTGCAAGCTCTGGAAAGAATTTCAATCTACATTGTTGGAAAATAAGAGCCTTTTAAATATGCTGCATACAATTTGTGATGGTCATCGCTAAAATGCTGCTCCATTATCCTTTTACATTTGGAATGAATGAGGCTAATTAATTTCAGGCCATACTTGATGAGGTCAGCACCATACGAGGGGGTACGTGCTAGACATTGCTAATCTCTTTCAGCTGAGAGTGATGAATTAAAGATGAAGCAGGCCTTTGCAGGCCTAATTTAGAATGTATATCAAAAACCTACAGCAAATAATACTATACCCTACAACAAAGGAAAACTTGTTCTCTCAGGCTCCATGTAGTGTTGATTTTAAAGACATTTTCATTCCACTTTGGAAATCCAGCTGTGTATGGATAAACCAGATCAGAAAATCCAAGCCATCTCTCTTGCTTTCCTGGGTGGACAAAAAATGGAGATACAAAAGTAACAATAGTCAGTGTTTGATCCAGTAGATATTATAATTCTAACTATAGGTTCTCAGTTCACTGTGCTTTCAGAGTTTTATGAGGTCACGGGTTAGTGGTACCTTTTCTAGAAGGGTAGAAACACCACATATTGGGAGAGTGTTGGCTGAGTGGATAGAGCATGGACATGGGCATTAGTAGGATCTAGGTTCTAATACTGACTTTGCCACTTGTCTGCTGTGTGACCTTGGGCAAGTCTTTTAACTACTCTGTGCCTCAGGTAACTTATCTGTAAAATGGAGATTTAGACTGTGAGCCCTAAGTGGGACCAGTATTCTATCCAATGTGATTATTTTATATCTACCCCAGTGCTCAGTACAGTGTCTGGCATATAGTAAACACTTAACAAATATGATTATTATTATTATTGTTATTATTATCATTATCATCATTATGGGAACAATGAACCTTGCCAACAACTTTTAAAGTAACATAGGTGAGACAACCCTTTGTTTTCAAAGCAGATATCCTAATGATGCTTATTATGTTTTGCATGTTTCTCTTATGAAATCCAGGTAGATGGACCAGGTAGATAATATGATGACTTTTATTAGGCCAAGACATTGTACTATAGAAGCCTACAGGCCAAAATATTTTGATGAAACCTTATGCTATGCCAACTCCCTAGCTGTGAAAAGGGAGGAACTCTCTGGTTTACACTCCAAGTAAAGAATTAGTCATAACTTCTTACAGGCAAGGGTTTAAACTCCCTGGGGAAGGAGAGATAGGTGGCATCTACTGATGAACAGAGTAGAGAAGCTGTTAAAAGAATCACTATCTAGCTACTTCCTAACCAAAGGAAATCAGGCTATTGTAATGGATAAGAGTTTCCAACTGGTGATCACAAGCAGCTTCTGTCTTTGTATCCCAGTAGTCCTCATTAGAACAAAGCTGCTTCAAATTAGGCCCAATCTACATGCCGAATCAATCTTTCATCCCTTTGATTGCTTCTGAAAATATTTATATTTCTTAATAATGCACATTTTGTCTTTCAGTCTCTGATTAAACCCAGACAAGGGTTCCCAGAGAAGCGGGGAATGAATTCAGAAAAGTTATTTGGGACAGGAAAGGAAAGATAAAAAACACATATTTTTCCCATTGTGGAACCATTAGGGAATATAAATCTAGCAATTTTGGTTTTATAAGCATCCAAGTATAGTTGTAATAAATACAGATTGGAGTATTATGGTAACCAAATGGAGTTTACAGATTATGCTCAGTGGTTTCTGATTCTCTGCTGCTGCGTCATAGCGTGGTTATAAACTGCATTAGACTTTACTGAAATTCCTGCTAGGAACTCTTAACAACGCTTCATAATCACTGATAACCTATTCAAAATCTTACATCACAAAAAAAGAGAATTTTACAAACTCAACCCATAAAAATCATATTTTACCTTGAATTCTTAAGTAACCATCATCATGTTCTACATCAAAAGAATTTGTATAAAATCATCTCTTATTGGACTAAAAACTGTAGTAACCAAGATTTCGTTATGGGTATGAATTCCTAAATTGCTGTAAATTCCTAGTGGACAGGGAAGTGCTTAGTACAGTGCTATGTACACAGTAAACACTCAAAGAATACCACTGACTGACTGATGAACTGAACTGATTAGTTTCAATATAATAGATATCAGATAAACAAGTTCAAATATATGGCCCCTAGATCAGGGCTTAATTTATAGTGAAAAGAGTTCTACCACTTAGGTGAGCATATAATTTTTCATTTTCATTGAGTAACAACATTGAAAATGTGGTGATATCATTGTCTTTGTTATCAATGGTGATAATGCTGCTAAGCTATGAAAGACCTAACCTATAGGTACTAACACTATGAAAGGCCAGCTTCAGAGGTAGTGGGGTAAAGCCCAATACATTATAGGCATTGACCCTAATATTATCAAAAAGTGAGTTTACCAAATTACAATTATAACTTGGTTGAAAACTATCTCTGCTCTCCTCCACTGAAAATTTCTGCATAGGCAATATTTGGATTCTGGAGCAACAGTTCATCACCTGTTATACTGTATCTACCAAATGACAATTCCAAACCCACAAAATGTATCTCTTAGTTAGGAATTCATTAAATGTTTAAGTCTGGTTAACAGACAGTTCAGAAGAGATAATTCTTCATCTTACCCATGCAAATAAATCACAGTAAAAAAGAGTTAGAAGCCCTGATCCTTAAAAAGTCATTTGGGAATAAAGAAAGCATTCCTCCAAATATGACTGATATTGCAATCATTTATTTAATTATATTAAACTGCCTTGGCTCCAAATTTGTGATTTTTTTCCTTATGTATATATGCAAGGATGAGGTCACTGGACTGAGTTCTGGGTTCTGAACTAGAAAATATCATAAACGCCTCTACCTGTAGGAAAAATGTTTTTAGAGTAAAATGAACAGCAAACATGAATTTGATGAAATGTAACTGGTGACTTTTATGAAGTCTGTGTGGAAATCCTTAGGCAAAATAGTATGAGACGTTCATTATTGACGGGCTATCTATTGTGTGATATCTTAAAAGCTTATGATTTACTCACCAAAATTAGAAGGAAAAAGAATGAGGGATATGGGGATTGTTTTGGAGAGGAGTTATTAAAGAGTTGAGGCCTAAAGGTGTATGTCTATTTTAAAAAGAAATTTTCTGATTGCAGATAGCTGCTCAATTTGATATAGTGTCAAATGATAGTGATGGGGTTGATAACTGAGCATTCATCGGTAATTCATCTTGTGCTGGTAGAAATTTACAGCAAAGCAGTGCTTTCCCAACACTGACAAGCCCTATTAATCTTCTTCAGACACATTTCAATAGGTGTCTCCATCTGTGCCCAACATCTAAACATTCGGGCATCGCCAGGGACTTGAAAACACCTCTTTTTCAGGTTTCACTGGTGAAATGTGATATTACATTGCACTCTATTTTTTAACCTAATTCTCTCTTTTTACCCAGTTAGTCTTTCATGCCTTGTTTTTCTTCTCATGTATATCATTACTTTCCTAGGGAGATCTGTAAAGGAGATTTGGCTTCTTGGAGTTATGTGAACTTCTGTCAGGTGAACAACCAACAGTGTTTTGTAAGCTCCTACAAGGAGAACAACCAACAGTGTTTTGCAAATTAAAATAACAACTAATGCTTATAATCACTGGAATCTAATGGAAAAGATCACCCTTCAGGTATGACTTTCAGGTTGAATATACCTGCTAAAAGGAAGTCCATCTGGGCTTTGAGTTAGCAGATTGGAAAGCGAAGAGTTTATTTTTTTAATAGAAAATGCAACGTATTAAATTTTAATATTGAAATTCAGTGGAGGGAGAGGGAGTTCGGGGTAATTGTATTCAGCACAAACAGGTCACAATACTGTCCCACTAGATGCACCCCTTCTTTTCCATTTGCATTGAATTCATGAACAGACACTTGCACAGACAAATGAGAGCAATATTATTAATTAATTCTTGTACACAAACTTTTTTGCCACTTCTCAGGGCACTTAATTTGCAGACTGAATCAGTTTAATTTGTGAAATATGTTTGGTGAACTTCATTTGAGATAATTCAGGGATAAATATTTTTTCTGCCATTTTAAAACCTATAGTGGACCTAGTTGGGTAAATACAAATGTACTGCAAAGCATTTTCTTTGTTCACTTTGTAATCCTTTAAAAAAAAATTATAATGCAGCTTCCTCTTTGATAGGCCTAAGACCTCAGCATGGTTGACTTAGTTTCCATAAATCAGCATTGAAATTGGTATCATACATGATCTGTCACTAATGCATTTACTATTAAAAGATGAATAAATGCATCTTCAAAGTTTGTTCTTCCTCTTCCAAAATACTTTAAAACCATGTGAGTCATGTTATAGATCTAAATGTCCTTATTATAGGTAGCAAATTTAAATGTGCCACATTAATAACTTGTTACCCAAGACAAATTAAGTCCTTATGTGTCAAAAGCACTCTGCACTGGATTACCTACAAGACAAGTATTTATTGAATAAATGTTGGCTCCAATTTCATTTTAACGTGACAATGTATGCTTCAGCTTCTTAGACTGAGATAAAAAAAAACACTCAAACCTATTACTAGGTTGCAACATTACACCTAACTTGTCTATTTCTATTATTGTCTCTTTAAAGTAGAATATCGAAAGAGTTTTTTGTTGTTGTTGTTCTCAAGAGCAAGGGGAGAGATAGAAAAAGCCTGGCATTCAGCCTAAAGAGAAATCATTGAAACAAATTAATCCTATGCCGTTTAAATTGACATGGTAATCCATCATCAGCGAAGGCGAACTCTGAAAGCAATCTAGAATCTGCAGTGTTCTTTCCCTCGCCCTGGAGGCACAAAGACAGATAGTAGAGAAAGAAAAAAAATCATAAAAGTTAGCAACACTTTAGAAAAAATAAAAAGTGTTTCATCCAGATTGCCTTTCGTTACCTCCCAAACCTATTTTGGAAGGACATTTAAGGTTCCCTTCAACCAGTTGCTTACTAAGGTTTACCTCTAAATGATCATCAATTTCAGTTTCAAAGTTTTGACTGCTTTTCTCTTTCTGCTTGGGTTTATATGCTGCATAATTCAGCTATTGCCTAAATAATTTAAAAGGAGACCAAACTGGATCTTTTTCATCACTCAATTTTCCAGAACTATATTTTTGGGGTGTTTTTATTTTCTTATTAATCAATCATATGCTAACCTACAAAATTTTTTCTGTTCATAGAAAAATTGCATTCATTTTAAATTGTAATTCAACATATTTGTGATTTTTGTGGAATCACAGAAATTAGAGGTAAGAAGCATCATTTCATAACACACAGGATTACCCATTTTCTAATCCTTCTTCCCATTTCAGATGTCTAAATTGATGAGTCTTTCTAATTAAGAACAATAATTCTCATTTTGTGTGTGTGTGTGTGTGTGTGTGGTGTGTTTGCATATGTGTGTGTGTGTTTTTCCATTTTGGCAAACCATCAAGGCAAAACCACTTATAAACTGGTTAGGAAGCCATGCCCATGCACCTCTAACACAGGGCATCCTGAGAACTGCTTTTTTATTTCTCCTCTTATCTAATAAACATGTTAATTTGGCAAAAGATCTTCATTATCACCTGTTTACAAAACCAAACATGGAAATAAACCTTAGATGTCATTAAAATTGTGTCTTTCTTTTGGACCTGGATATCTATTGCTAATAGTCACAAAAATCCTTTTAGCAAGAGATGGTTATGAAGAAAAAACCTCAGCTACCCTAGTGCCAAAGGCAAAAGAGGGCTAAAGCTATATAATATGAACCATATCTAATATCTGTCCTATTTTAATTTTACTAGGATAAGATTTTTTCTATTTTATTAAGGAACCTTAATGTAGTTCAGAAACTACAGAATACACATCACAACTTTTTTCTTAATTTGTAATATAAGTTTACTTTTTTTGATGGTGGAATTAGGACTATGGAAAATTCTCACTATCAGTTTGAAATTTTAAAAGAATTGATGATGGAGGTTAAAAAACAGGGTGTGTGTGGAGGGGAGGAAATAGCATGAGATATTAAATGAAATATAACGAAGTAAAGATATAGTCATGCCAGGTGAAGATGTAATAATCAGTGTTAGAGATGAGTTGTTCTTATAGAATGTTATATATCTATCTATCTATATATATATAGATAGATATATATATATCTGTATTAACACTTTTTGAAAATGATCTGGTTCTTTTAATTAATTTGTTTTTCATATTTTGAGCACCTACTTTAAGAAAATCATTTGAATGGGGCAAAAGGAGGCCATTGAAGCCAGAAAAAAAAAAAAACACTGGGAACAAATGCATAATCTTTCACAGAGAACAAGACTGCATCAGGTTTTAAATTTTTCACTATTTAAATTTCAAAGTGTTGGCTTTCTCCTTGTTAAATGGTAAATATGTTGAAATGTTGAGTGCACAAATGAACATTCTCACCCTAACTCAGGGGCTCAAGTTGTATGTAGGTATTCCCCTTTACAATAAAAACTGCAGTGAAATAACTATGCCAAATTTTTAAACTTGTTCCTCTTGACCTGTGACATAATGTGGTCTTGTAAAGAAATTTCATCCATGCCATTTTTCAATGAGTCTGATGTTCCATTCCCTTATTGCTTTCAGTATAGCTTTAACTATTTTAAGTGATAAAATCTCATCCAATTTACTTCAGTCAAATGCAGGATTATTTTGGATAAAATTGACTTATTTATTGCAAATTGCATAAAATGCTTACAAAATACAGAATGTTCTTCACTGTCTTAAAAATAAAGAAAACTAAACTACCAAAAGATTGTTAAGAAGATAATGAAATGTTTAAAGTTATCAATGTAATACTTCCTATGGCCGGGATTTAAATCTTATGATTGTCTACATTGATTCAGCGCTAAAGTTTAAAATATTTACCTTCTTGACCTAAAGAAAATCAGACTTTAGAGAGGGAAATGTGATATATTGATTAAAATATGTATTCTTAAACCATGTAGAGTGTTTCTCTGTTATGAATGTGTGTCTGTCTTTGTCCTTCTATCTTTTAAGCCCTCTAATGGTATGCATTATGCAAAGCTGCAACTGTATATGTGAGAATCCTATAGACTATAGAAAATACTCTTCCATAGATTTTTTTTTGTATTTCACACTGATTTTTTGGATAAGTAAAATTAACTTAAATTGACATATTTTCATGTTTTCTAATACAGTAGCACTTGTCTAATTAGCAATATCATTTTATCTGGTTATTTACATTACTGATGATTTTGTGTTTTCACTGCTTGGTATTCATAAAATTTGAGTAATGATTTTCAGATAATCAAAAAAAGCCAAGGAATCACCATTAGGTTCTTAAGAGAAAAAAATACTGTACATTTATAGGTAATATTTGTCATTTAGACCATTTCTAAGCAAGGTTTGATCCCAAAATGGTGGCTAAGATATCTTGGGAGCTATATTAGTAACAGTTTCTCTGCAGGCTAATGGATGAAATCTATTTGAAGTTCACAACAGACCTTGTTAAATGTGTGGGTAACCATTCATATCAGTATCTTTACTAATCCAACTATTGCATTTGTTACATCCATTTGTCACTACAATTAAATATTTACTGTATGTAAGATATATTAGATACTTACAAAATATTGCATATACTATGCACATACACATATTACATACTCACCTCTTGCAATATTTCTCTCATGGCTCTCCTGAGACTAAAACAAAGTTTATATTGATAGTTTATGTTTCTATAAGAAAGCCTGCTGGAATTGTACAAAACTTAATAGTTATATAAATTAACAATTTATTGAAGCAAAAGGAAATCATTCAAGAAAATATTTTGGTCGCCCAAAATATGCATAGCCCAAAATAATAGATATAGTGCTCTGCATATAGTAAGTGCTCAATAAATACCATTGATTGATTGATACATATATAATACACTTATGTTAAATCCTTTTTACACATAATGTCGAGGTATAGATGCATGTTTCTCTAGATTATATTTTAATTTTTAATGCTTCAAGCAACTTTTAACTGAAAACACATATACGCATTCACCTATATGCCTGTGACTACAGTGACTATAATCAGTAAGATGTCACAAGGTTTGATGTCAAGGTAATATGTTTTCATAATTACATCAGATTTTATGACTACAATTTGCCTATTGACAAGACTCTAAATTAGCTCCTACTTAAATTGAAGAAAGTGTATTACTTTTATATAGCTACTTTTTTTCAAAATGATTTCCATTTATGCACATATTGGCAGCATAAAAGCAATGAAAAATGTGACCAATGAAATAAGAAGAAATACCCAATAATATTTTTACATCACTAAGTGTACATTTCCCCACAATTTTATTTCAAAGGTGGATGTGACATTTGTCCTTTTACGTGGAAAAGTGCTTTTCTGCTGAAAAAAAGCATTCAGTACTGAAACATAGCAATGAGCTCTAAACCCTTGCGAACTGGAATAAATTTCCTACTACCTGCTGTCCTCTCCTCTCCTCTCTGGCAGTCCCCTTCTGTAGATTAGTATGCTTAACCTTAGTCCTGTCCTATACCGGGAAGGGTTAATGAGGCTAAAATCCTTAAAGCCTCAAGGTCAGTCTCCTCCTATCTGCAATCTAAGAAATTAGGAAAAGAGGTTATAAAATTATGCTGAAAGAAGTTATGAACACTTCTAGCCTCACACCTGAGGACATTGCCCAAATCCATTGGGATTCTTGAAAAAAAAAAAGCTCTAGCTATAAAAAAAAAAAACCCTGCTAATTGGACTCCGCCGTGTCCTGTGTCTCCTGTTGCACTGGGGAATCATGAACTTGTTCCTGTAACTTAAATGAAAATCGCCTAACAGAACATGTATATATATGAGTGTATATGTACTCTAAAGTTACAACAATTTCTTTAGAAAGGGACAGACTTGAAGGAAAGGTCAGAGAGAGAAATGAAGGGCCAATCTTCTCTTTCACCTTGTCCCCGGAACCACTCCCTCGCTCCCCACCCTGGAAATTAGCCACCAGCTGATTATTTGCAGCTGTTCCTAACCAAAGGTTTGTTTACAGTAGTCAAGCTAGCACTTAAAGAAGTGAAAAACCATTTTCACATAGCCCTGTTGTTGCTTGCTTCTCCGATGCGGATTTTTTTCTTCTGACCAGAAATCCCCCAAAAAGGGCCGCCAGCAAACTTCTCCCAAAATGTTGTTCTGTAGTCTCATCCCCTTTCTCAGCCTGAAAACCAAATTTGTGGCGAAAAAGGGGGATCGTCATCCTTAGGTGTGAGCTCTCTCCCAAACCTGGTGTCCTGCCCCGGTGGCTTGGGCCAGGGTTGGGCTAGAGAGAATTTCAATCTCCTGGTTATTTGCCGTATTTCTCCTTGTACAGAGTTCGTCTGTGATCTGTCGTGGGGGGGAGGGGGTGTTTTTCTGTCTCCCTAGATTTCCCCAGTACCTTCTCTCCCACCATCCCCTCCTTTCTTCTCTCCCCAGGTTCCCAGTATCTGAAATCAGGTGGTTGCATTCTGCTTTGATCCTACCCTCCATCTCAGTCCGTTTATGCCCTTGAAGTTCCCATTTAGGGAGAGTTTCCAGCAGGACGGAGGGTCCGGATCTTTTCTTGAAATATTGATTGGGTTGGGAGGAGGGGGCGGGGGGAGAGAAGGGGGAAGGAGACGGCATAGGGAAGAAAGGACCCTGTTGCAGAGGAATCGAGCTGCTACGACTTAACGGTATGAAATGATGGAAGAGAATCATCAAATCATTTATTATCACTTGTTTCCCAGAGGTTTAGAGAAAAGGGATGTGGGGTTAGGAGGTGCCAGGAGGGCGAACTGCAGTTGATATTATAAAAAAAACCCACCCGATGTCCCTTTCCTGGGACTTCTGATGAAGTGTGTACTTCCAACGCTGTCAGTCCCAGTCTTCTCTTCATCCCCTGAATATCTCCCCGCCTCCCCCGCTAACCCAGGCTTTCGGACCCTGAAATAAGCCCCTTTCCGGGCTCTTTCTGAAATTCCCCTCCTCATCCTCGCATCTTTCCTCGGGTAGCTTCTTTAGCAGAATGCAAGCCCACCTCTTCAATTGTTCCTAGTTTTCTGGAGATTTAAAGGCTTCTCTCTCTGTCTGTCTCTCTGTCTCTGTCTCTTTATTTGGGGAGAGGGGTGATACTGATAATTCCCTAGCCCTGGTTATGGAGAAACGGTCCCCTCTCCTCGAGTCCTTAGCTTCTCTGCCACCCTCTCCCTCCCCAGTATAATCAAATCCATGAAGTTCCCTGCCTCTCTGTCGCTACGGGGGTTTCTAATCACTCCTTATCGATTTCCCTAACTCTTTTCATCCCATTGAAGACACATCTTAAAACACTCCAACCCAGAGTGTGCTCTTTGCTTTATACACACTAATAAAATGATTTACCCTTCCTCTCTGCGCTCTCCTCACAGGAGAAAATCGTTCAAGTCCCGGCTATTTGTGTGTGATCAGTAAATATTTAGTGTGGTGACATCCTCAGCTCGTCTCCTGATCAATACCCAGCCCAATAGGAGGCTCTCATTGTCCGGGAGGAGACTGCTGGGCTCTGCTTAGATGCGTTCCCTTCCGCTTGTGGGCTCTGATTTATGTTCGGGTGGCTCCCTCCAAGCGAAAAGCTCGCCTTGAAAATTGTCTCTGCAACCTTTTTACTTTTGACATTAAGCCACCGACGCCCCCGACGGAATGATTCCAGAGGGGGAGCCCTCCGCCTCTGTCTCTGCTCCTCCCTCAGCCTCTGCCTCCCTCTCTCTGATCTTCTAACCCTTTCAAAGCCCTCATATAAAATGAATATCAACTACAGCACCTTTCGAAATCGTTCATTTCCTTTTGTGTGAGGGTCCCCCCACTTCCTCCCCTGTCCCTTTTCTACGTCCTTCTCTGATGGGAAAAGAGAGGAAAGGGAAGGAACAGCGTCCATCCATCCAGTATAAGGCTGCGGGGATGGGGGAGAGCACCACCACCACGCTTCCTTCACCTTTACCCTCCTTTTCCACCCATTGACACCAGCTGCTGAAGCAGGCTCCTGGACGAGCTAGGTCATGATTTCCCTGGCCTCATCCCTCCACTGAGCAGTTGCCCTAGACTCAAGGTGTTCTGTCCCTTCCCCTGCTCTATCTGTCTCTTCTCTCGGGATGCAAGGGAGGACACCCTGGAGGGAGACTGGTGGTGATGAAAGAGCTGTATCCCCCCACAAAAAAAACCCTTCTCCTCCCCCCCCCCCCATAAAAATCTTCTTGACCGGGGCGACCCCTACCAGCTGACGGTCGATCAGACCGCCTTTTCCTCTTCCCTCCAGGGTCCAGGACCGCATCTCCTGGCTCGTTGCTACCCCAGTTACCAGCCCCGGCCAGAACATGAACTGAGCTGAGATTCCCCCCTGAAATGGATCTGCATCTCTGGATCTAGGGGTTTGGGAATGATGGATGAGGGGAGCCCTTCAACTAGGACGCGAACGTCCCCACCTGTTAGGAAGAGGAGCCGTGGAAAGCCATGGTGTCCTCCTTTAGCATCCTTTCTCGTTCACTCTCTGCAGGTAGAGATACTGGGGAGGTGGAAGAGTGGGGACAGAAGGGTAAAAAAATAGATGCTGGAGCACAGAGGGGTTAGGCTCTTTTCTCATCCTCAGAAAACGGCTTTTGTTCCAGAAATGTTTTCTAAAGCACTCCTATCTCCAGAATATATCTTTATACTAATGCATACTTAATTGGTCTGTCTTGACTGTCCATATAAAACAATTTAATTAGGGTGCTTTCTTGCTTTTTGGAGAGAAAAAAAATCTGCCCAGCATTTATTGTATTTAGCACCAATACAGGCAGAAAATGTTGCACAAGTTTTTGGTTGAAAGAGCACCTCTGTGTCTATTGAAGGGCGCTGATCCGAAAAGACAGAAAGGACAAGTAAAATCGATTTGAAGCGACCCTCTCTGTCCCTTTCACACCATTCAGAAACTCCATTCCTTCTAAGACAAAGACCAGTGCCTTGGGAATTCTTGGGGAAAAAGAAGAATCCAGTCCCTCAAGCCTAGAGCCCTCTACCCCCCCCCCAAAAAAAAATCTTTCATATTGCTTAAAATTATAATATTTCCCATATAGAAAAATTCTATACCCTGGGTTTTGTGACCCCCCCCCCATGGCCACCTCTCCCAGAAGTCCCCTCTAAAAGGGAGGGTCATCCCGGCTATAGATGGCAGCCTGGCTTCCAATTTGGTCATTTGCGGGCTTTTAGGGTTAGGGTAGTTCTCCCCTTTGACCCCAGAGATCAGAGTAGCAACTACGACTACAACGTGGGCAAAAATGTAAAAACCCATCGGAGCCAAACGAAGGGAACTTAAATCTTGCTTTGGGCTTCCAAGGGCTTTTCCTAAGTTGGAAAGGAGCTACAGTGAACACCACTTCCAAGGAGATATTAACTTCTCCCCGACCTTTGGCAGTTCCTCCTTCCTCCAGTGCTCCCCGAGTCTACTCCGCTGCGTTTGTCTGAGGCTTTTTGAGCTCCTTGTCTAACTCATCCTGGAGGAGAGCTATTCTGGACCAGCTGAACTCCGGGTCATCCATGAACAGACGTGTTCAACCGGGAAGAGGAAAGCCCTGCTCAGCTCTAGGGCAGGGATCGTTTGGAGAAGACGATGGTGGTTTGTGAAGCTGGGGTGGTGGGGGGGGGGGGGCGGTCAGTGGGGAGGGGGAGGGGAAGAAGGGTGGAAAGAGGAAGAGGGCAGAGATGACATAACTTTAAACTGAACTGTAGCCTGGATTCTTGTCATCACACCTTCATAATTCTCCGCCGACCTATTTGGGGGGTCGGGGGGGTGGGTAAAGGGAGGAGTAGAGGGGGGGCAACGAAATAGGGGGTCCCGAAGGTACCCTGGGGATCCTCCTCCTTATAAGATAATGAATCAATCGTCTTCCACAGGGATGACACCCCATCCACTCCGTGAAGTGATTTAGACGAACCACAGTGCAAACTTTTGTAGACCATATTTGTGGTATAAATGAAGTTAAAAGATTTACACTTCTTATGATCAATATTCTGAGTTATTTTCCTCAACGTATATAATTACAGTGTCTTCCTAGTTTTCATCATTGTTTGAGGTGGCAAAACCATTTGTAATTTTCATTAGCCAGTAAACATGTAATTAACATTCAACACTGTGTTTAACTTAATTCCTTTTAAAGACAAGGACAAGAAACAGTAGAGGAACGTTTGTTCGATTTGTCAAGTCTGACATACGTCTTACCATAACAGTTTCCTTAAATAAAAGATCCGTGTTTCACCATTATTCTTCTCTTAAAACAAAAAAGAACCCATTAGCTAAAACCGTATTAGAGTGCCAAACGTAGCATAATTTATTCTAAATTTTCTCAAGCTACTGTTTTAGTCCTTCTGTAAAAAGGTATTGTATGTGGGGGGGAGGGGATAGGGGTGCCTACTATTAATTTTTGGAGGGCATAAAATGGGCATCCTGAGAGGTTTCTCAGCCAACGACCTCAATAATTACTGTGCTTTCCATTTTATGAAGTTCTAAAGGGATTCTGAAGGGGGGGAAGGTATCTGGGACCTGAGGAAAGAGAAATGAGTGTTTAGCAGATCATACGGAAAAGGTGAAGCCCCCCCCCCCCCCCCCCCCCCCCGCTTTAGAGTCCTATCTTTGATCGTAGAGGAGACTGTGCCATTTTGCTTTGTTGGGGGTTTTTTCCACCTCAACTTGCTTTAGTATTAGACTGCATCCCTTCCGACCCTAAACAGTGTAATTTTGTTTTGCTTGTGTTCATCCTGCTTTGCAGGATCGCCTCTAGTTGTTTGCGGTTTTCTGCTGAGGCTCGAAATCGTTTCATACATCTTACCACTAAACTCATTAAGTTAGAAGATTTTTTTCAATTGGACGGGTGTTTTTAAAGTCTCGTCTTTCCAGCCCCAAACAAGGTGTAGCAACGCACTCTTCCTTCTAAGGAATGAGTTAAGAGACAAGGATCACTCAAGGCATCTCTTACCTTCGGTTTTGGTTTTTTTTTTTCTTAAAGGCGAGGCGTGCATTCCTCAGCAGCTATGTACAAAGCTCCCTGAAATCTTGTCTGTGTAAAGTTAGTGTTCAGTATTTTCCAAGGCTGAAAGCTAATAATACACGGAAAACACTTCCCTTTAGGTTGAAGATCTTTTCCTTCACCTTTCCTCTTTTTCCCTGAAGGCTATAGCCTACTTTTTTATCAGTTTGCACAATCGCTTAGATAAACACCAGGAAGGAGATTCTCTTTAATTACCAAAGGCACATCTTTTCAGGGGGCCAACAAAGCGTTTATTTCACCTGCCAAACTAAAGGAGAGTTATTCCAGTTTAGAAGGAAGATGCAAGCGGTTTGGGACCTTGAACAAGGCAAATATGGTTTTGGTATGTTTGCTTATAGTTTTTCTTTCTTCTTTTTCACTTTTTTCATGGTACTATGTTTGATATTGTATTTCTTCTTGGTTTGTGATTTTTAAAGAGATCTGTTTGCTAACGTGAGTGTAAAATGATTATATTTAAGGTGTTGTGGGGCGGGGAAGGCGGGAGAACAAAGTAAAAGCCATATTTTATTATATGTGTCCTGAAAAGGACAGGGGTGAGGGGTGGGGGGGGGGTCGGAGGGGTCGAAGGGGGAAATAAATGAAATTGCAAAACTGATCAAATTGAATTCAAGTCTAAAGCTTCAAGTCCTAGACTGTCTCGAGTCTAATAGTAAATACTGTACCTACCATCGGGCAAAAATAAGAGCCAGCTCAATATACTCGCCCTGCCGTGCCTCAGTCGACCGGGTTCTCTAGCAAACACCCTGCCGGCCTCGCTCTGGGTATCAGAATTTATTGTTAGATGTTAAAGTGCGTTTAATTCTCCAACCTTGTGTAGGTGACAGCAGCCCAGGAAAAAAGTCGAGGCTGGCTGGTTGCTATTCGAACCGCCAGCCCCGAAAGGAAAGCTTTTCAGTCTAAGCTAGCAGTACAATTGCAAGAAGAAGAGTACTCACCATCGGGAAGGGCGATGAAGTTTGCTTGTAGCTCTAAGGCAAATATTGATCTTTTTTTTTTTTGCTCTTTATTGAAACCGCGCGGCTGTGATTTAAGCGGCAGCGTTCTGCTCTGACCAAAACATTCGAGGAACGTCCTCATTTAAGAGGGCAAAAAAAAAATGAGGAAAGAAAAAAAAAGCCCACAAACCAGCTCAAAAACACCTATTCAAAACTGGCTTGGTGGGGTGGAAATCTTACGATCCGGTCTAGCAGTGTCCATGACAATTAATTTTAAATCCTAAGGTATTAATCAGATTAAAATGTACAGAAGTTTCATTCTCGCATGCATTCGTGAGCCAAAAGTCGTTTCCCTTTAAGAGATCCTTTTCTTTTAAAGTTGAATTTTAGGCAGATAGGAGCCTTACACTAGGGGGCAGACAGATACTGTACTTGCTCCAATCTTAAGCAATTTTTTCCCTCACAGCATATGCTCTGATTTAGCACTGTAAATTTTTCAGAGGACCCAACTCTGACAGCCCCTGGTGATTTTCAAAGTACCACAAGCCAGTGGTTAAAAATTGCATTGACTTGGAAGTTCAGACGAACACAATAGGAGTCACTTTCCCTATTCATGGGGCTTCAGTGTGGTGGAAGAGAAAAACACACACATACTATATTCAGGGAGAAGAGGAATTCAATGAATTCTGTTAGACGTAACTGGTTTCCACTGAGTTCAGAGTTAAACTCGGTATTTGTTCGATGTTATATGCTTATTACTATTTAGTTTGTAAAGAATTTAGTACTGTTAAGCAACTTTTCAGGAGAAAATCCTAGTTACTATTTGATATTCACACAGATATTATGCCAGCTTTCTTGCACCAAATTAACACTCACTATTCGTCTCATTAAAATAAATTTACATCTGCAAAAAAAGGGAAAGGATTTTTTTTCCAGAAGGAACACTACTTTATAAAAATCATCCTTCAGTCTCCAGCGTGTCTTTCCTCGCACCTGAGTGCATCTTGGATGAAGATATTTCAAAATCTCTTTTTTTTTCTGTCTGCGGCCCTCTTAGCTTTTTTAATTATTATTCAGCAAAATTAGCTACAGTTCATAAACACATTCTTCTTCTCCCTAGGACTGCAGCCTCTATCTGACTGAGATTTTTAATAATAGTAAGCCACTGGTTTCTAATAGAGGGGGGTTGAAGCTGGATTTCCTGAAGAGCAAATAGTTAATAAATTACCTGACGCTCTCATTCCTCATTTTGTCTTAAGCCATCAGACCAAACCTCAGGTTTCAAAACGCTCTAAATGGGCTTGGGAAGGCTCTCCCATTCAGACCATTATTCAGGGGCACGGTTTAAAGAGTCCATCTTGCCGTGATGGTATCTACCGTTGCGAGGAAAGAATTAAGGTTTTCCTGTCATCAATTATTCTGATCCCTTATGAAGTAGAACTGGGGACCCCTTTAGCCCCCGCCAGCTAAGATACAGCCCTTCGTTCTCTACTCTAAACCCAACTAGGTCGCTTCTAACGTGTTGAGGTACTGAGATCCCATCAGATAATTCTCAAAATTATAGCGGCGGGAAAAGGTCCTCCTTTAGTTTCCCTCTCCCCCTGTCATTTTTAAGTGGAAGTTATATTGTGTCTGTAAAGCTCTAATCAATTGGAATTACACAGCCTGGCTTTGGATGTGACCGTCCGTACTCTCTGGGCGGCCAGTCTCATTAGACATCAGTTTATGGTAGTTTAGTGTCCAGTATAGAGAGGTTTTTACAACTTTCAAATCATCTCAGCACCTGCGGCTTTGGTGAAATATGTGATTTCTGTGGCGAGAAGGGTAATGGTGCAGTAGGGATGCGGGCAAAGTGGGTTTTTTCCAGCATTTCATCCCCACGTCTCTATTGATCTTTGCTTCCTACCTTTACGTTCTTCTGTCTGCGTTGTAGGTGGAAAAGATAGTGTACGTAGTTATGTGTCCGTGAGGTCTTTTTTTGTTTGTTTGTTTGTTTTCTTGTTCTTAAATCCCTTTTTCCATCTCTCCGGCTGCATCTGTATCAGTGATGCCACTCTATGCTTCTTCGGTTATTGCTTTAGATGTACTCATCCAGCCTGATGCTCAATGTATAGATAGTGAAAAATATTTTAGACTGTCCATACGTACGCTTCTTTGGATTACCTGTTCAGTGTTTCTCTTGAGAAGTGATTCGGTGCTTTTGTGTCATGATATTAACTTACAAATATGTAATAAACACGAACTTCTTTATCCTCGAAAGCTAACGGAAAGCTAATAAATCGGACTGTAATGCGTGCTGGGGAATGCAATGTAGGTTTGATATAAAAAGAAACCAACCTGTCATTCAGAAAGAAAACGGTGTTGAAAATTTTTAGTACATCAGAAATAATAGACTGTGGTATGTCCTTGAATTAAATCGCCTTTAATGTTGTAAGTTCTCTTCCTCAGATGTTACACTCGGCTCTGTGTGTGTGTGTGTGTGTGTGTGCGTGCGTGCGTGCACGCGCGCGCGCACTCGGATGGGTACGTTTGGGTATTTATATTATTTCCAATTTATGGCAGAATCTTTCTTGAAAATAATGGCCATTCGACCAACTCAGAGGACTCAAGAAACAATGAAATCATTACTAAATTATCCTGTGATCTAGAATCATAGTCGCTGAAGTCTTTGTCTCTGTACATTAACAGATGAATCTATGATATATGTATATATACATGCGTGTGCAAATATATATGTATGGTAGGTGTATAAGGTGGATGCATTGAAATAGCAGGAGTCACAGGAAATGTGTATATATACCATTGCCATGGCAGGATGTAATTCTGCAACTCCGCCTTCCAATTTTTCAAAAGAAATAGGATAAACTTTAGGAATAATGTATTTTTAAGTGCATGGTGAGAATGAAATGTAGTTACCTTTTCTTATCAGCATCGTATTCGCTTTATCTGGGCAATTAAAAGTTCAATCCACATACCTGTGAAACTTTAACCCTAAAAGGAAAAGACAAGACAATGAGAATCATATTTTTAGTGGGGGTCGGGGGGGGGGGGGAGAGATACACACTAAACTAGCTATTGGAGTTATTTGTAAGAAGGATAGTCCATCACCTGGTTTACCCCAAGCGGTCATTTCTACCCGCTTCATAATCGCCTCCCTTCCCTCCCAGCTTTCTTTTCATCCTCTCCTCTTTCTTTCCATCCCCGCATCCTCCAAATCCACCCTAACTTTTTCCCTGACATTCTTAACCCAAAAAATGTACTGTGGGAATCCTGCCTCTGCACCGAGATTAGTTTCGTGGCATCCGCAAATTGGGGGTGGGGGTCCGGGGGGGCGGGGGTGGTGTGTGGACTACTAGTGCTTTCTCTCGTCCTTCCCCTATACCACTCGAGTCTTTTTTTACACGCACGTTTAGCAGCGTCTCCCATCCTTTGCTTTAAAAATGGGAAGAAAAAAAACTATCATCTAGGAGTTTATACTGCCGGACACTTTTTTTGTTTTGTTTTTGCTAAAAAGAGAGAGAAGAGCGCACGGGAAAAAAGAGAAAAAAAAAGAGGTCCACTTGCCCTGCTGGTCTCCCCGCCATCCCCTTGTCTTCCTCCCTCCTTCCTCTGGTCCCCCTCCTCCCGCCTCCTCCCGCCCCGAGCCCAGTGGCAAGCCGGCGTGGTCCCCGCCGAAGCGAAAGGTTGCCTTTAGGACCGGGCAGCTCGCTCCGGCAGCCATACCAGGCAGCGCCAGGCTCGTCCTGGCCAATGAGGGGGAAGGGGCGGTCCGGAAGCTTCTGACCAGTCAAACACAGTCTGTTGCCTTATAAGGCGAGCGGTCGCCATGGTAACGTGTGCTAAGTTGCAGCAGTCGTGTCAAAGTTCACTATATAGAGAGCTCTGGGAGTCGATCGCAGAGAAACCACTTCTGCCAGCCCCGGCGCCTATAAATCGCATTCACTCCCTCACCCCCCTTTTTAGCATATTTGATCACTTTGATTCTCTGTTCTTTTCTCCCCTTTTTTTTTCTTTTTTTTTTCTTCCTCTCTCCCCCCTCTCTCTTTCTCCCTCCCTCCCCCCCCCCCCCCCCCCGCCTCGAGTTGCCTTTCTCTGTGTGCTGTGTGGTGTGGCTTTTTCTTTTTCTTTTTTTTTTTTTTGCGCATGAAGGATGTTCTTCTAGGTTGTGATCTTCCCTCCTCTCTCTCTTTTATCATTATTCCCCGCTGCTGCTGCTCCTGGAGAGTTGACTCTTTCCCTGTGTGTCTGAACCAGCCGCGTTAAACAGACCCACTTGCAAGAAAGCGGCGGCGGCGGCGGCGGCGGCAGGAGGAGGCGCAGCAGCAGCGGCGGCAGCCGTACCACCACCACCACCACCACCACCACCACCACCACCACCAGCAGGAGCAGCAGCACCACCACCACCACCGGCAGCGGCGGCAGCAAGAGCAAGAGCGAGGAGGAGCCCGAGCGGCGCCGCCGGAGAAGCGGCGGGAGAAGCGGCAGCAGCGGCCCCGGCCGCCTCCAAGAAGGAAAAGCCGGACGAGCGGCGGCGGCGGCGGCGGCGGCGGCGACGACAAGGACCACGGCGCCAGGACGCCCAGCCCCGCGCGGGAGCCGAAGCCCCAAAGCCCGAATTGGAGCCGTTTGATGGTGACACCCCTGGACTCGAACAAAGCTCCGGCTCCGAGAACGCCCGCTCCCGGCCCCGAGCGAAGTCTTGTAGTTGTGTCTTTTTGCGCTCCTGTGTGTGTAATCTTTAACCTTTTATTCATTCTTATTTTGATGGCTTTCCTGAATGGCTGACTGCGCGCTGCCCTGGACTTGGCCCCAGACAGTCGCCTCTCCTCCTCTTCCAACTCTTCTGCTGCAGAACAGCTCTAAGAGAGAGAGAGAGAGCGAGCGAGCGAGAGAGAGAGATCTTTGAAGAGATTTTTTTTCTTCTGTCTTGAAGCCAGACAATCGACTTCCATCTCCCCCCCCCTTCCCCTCCCTCGCTCTCCACATTTGGCTGATATTCGCTGTCCCCCCTTCCCTCTCCCCTCCCCTCTTCCTTTTTAAAACCCCCCTCGAACTGCCAAAGCCGATCCGAAAGCAAGAAAAGCAACAAACTTTCCCCCAAAATACACACACAGGCAGACAAACACTCACACCCCCACACACTCTTTCTCTCTCTCTCTCTCTCTCCCTCTCTCTCTCTCTCTTTGACACACACACACACACATACACACACACATACACACACAAAAGAAAGAGGGGACGGAGAGACAGAGAGAGAGAGAGAGAGAGAGAGAGAGAGAGAGAAACCAGAGAGAAAGGAAGGGGAACAGGAAGTTTGGAAACGGTGTCCGATAGATATGGCAATGGTAGTTGGTGCGTGGCGAGACCCCCAAGACGATGTACCAGGAAACCAGGGAACTCAACCGTCGCAAGCACCTCCTGTCCAAGGACCACCAGCCGGGGCCCCCCACACCCCACAGACCCCTGGCCAAGGGGGACCTCCCAGCACTCCAGCCCAGACCAACCAGCCCAGCCAGCAGAACCAAGCCGGAGACAAACAGCAGCAGCAGCAGCACATTGAGTGTGTGGTTTGTGGGGACAAATCTAGTGGCAAACATTATGGCCAGTTTACCTGCGAGGGTTGCAAGAGTTTCTTCAAGAGGAGTGTAAGGAGAAATCTGAGTTACACTTGTCGCGCCAACAGGAACTGTCCTATAGACCAGCACCACCGCAATCAGTGTCAGTACTGCCGCCTCAAAAAATGCCTCAAAGTTGGCATGAGACGGGAAGGTATTGGGATTTCATTTGTTTTCCAATTTACAGTTCACTGCGCTTTGTATTTTTTTAACCGGTCTTCTTTAAGTGATTAAACCGAGAGAGAAAAACTCAAATGGAAAAAAAATTCTGCATGCTTTTTCCGACAGTCCCCAATGATTCCTCTCCCCACACCCTTTCCCACCCTCCCCCGTGCTGTTTTGATTCTGTTTTCATTGATTGGAAGTGGATTTTAGTTCGACCTTCTGAGATGGATATGATGATTTTTTAAAGTCTGGTTTACTTTTTTTCTGTTGGTTTGTTTTCCTGCATGTTCAACATATGCCCTCCCCCCACCCACCCCCCCAACCCCCACTTTCCTCTCCCCACGAGAAGCCTAACCTGAGATAGTCATTTTGGACAGAAGGTTCGAATTACAATGGCAATTTTATGCACTTCACTGTATTAAGACTACCGGCTGTATAGCCCTCGCCTGATCCTCCACGGATTAACATTGTTTAAAAAAATTCCTGCCTTGTTTTCTTTTTCTTTCACTTTTGGAAGGAGGAGAGAGGACATGGTAGGGGCGGGAAAAAGCCATCAGTGACAGTGCTTTTGCTCTGTGCAAGTTGGATATTTACTATATAAAATTAGACGAGAAATGCGAGCTTCAGTTTTCCAAAGGCGTGCTCGGAGTCTGAGCGCTGTTAAGTAGGTTAAGGGTTAGGGATCGCCTTGTGTTCTTTGTGTTTCTGCTAGAGTAACTAATCTTGTAATACGTTAAATAACAAATATAAACCAAGTACATTTTAGCAACACGCTCGCTCCCTCTTCCTCTCTCTGTACCTCTCTCTCGCAAGCTCTCCTTTCTAATATCTCCCCTCTCCTTCCCTTCTCCCCCTCTGCCTTCTCTACCTTTCTCTTTTCTGTTTCCCTCTCTCCTCTTTCCCTCCCTCCCTCTCTCTCTCTCTCCATGTAAATTTATTAACCGAACCTAAGGCCCTCAGTAGACTAAGCAACTGAAAAAAACCGTAATTTTAAATAATAACGCATTTCTCTTGCAGTGATGATCTGTCTGGGGTGTGTAATTTTTTTTTTAGAAGGATTATTTAGAAGTAAATAAAGGCAGTCTGGGGCGAGCACTGCGTATTTTGAAAAAGCGTCCCACCCCACTCCACCTCCAATCAATAAGCAATATCATATGTTTAGCTGTAAGAAAGATCTCCTCTCCCCACCCCCGACCCCCCTTCCCCCCCCCCCCCGGTCCCCAACCCCACTCCCTCCCTCCAAGCATGTCACATTCCGCCCCTAGGAGAGGAAAACTCAGTGCACCCGGGTGTGTTTAGAAATACAACACACTGGGTTGTTAGTCCTCCCCCCCCCCCCCCCCCCCCCGCTCCAGGCAGAAACCCTTTAGGCAAGTATACAGAATTGTGTAGCTTCTATGTTGGTTTGACTCGAATCGGTCAGAAAGGAAGCAGATTCCCCGGCTCTCTCTCTCTCTCACGTGTTTGCAAGCAGAGAAATCTGTCTGGAAATGCCAGGGTCCCCCGACCTGACTTTTGAACAGTGTCGAGAGCGGGGGGTTGGAGGTGGGGAAGGGAGGGAGGGGGCAGGGTATTGCGGGGGGAGGGGGATGGAAAAAACAGCAAACTTAATCGTGCATCTTTGAAGTGACCGACCCAACTCAGATATTAATTGCTGTAGTTTCTTCTTTATTCACTGCAGCCGTCCAGAGGGGCAGAATGCCACCCACACAGCCAACTCATGGTCAGTTCGCCTTGACGAATGGAGACCCCCTCAACTGTCATTCCTACCTATCCGGATATATCTCCCTGCTCCTGCGAGCCGAGCCCTACCCCACGTCGCGCTTTGGGAGCCAGTGCATGCAACCCAACAACATCATGGGCATCGAGAACATTTGCGAACTGGCCGCTCGGATGCTCTTCAGCGCGGTGGAGTGGGCCCGGAATATCCCTTTCTTCCCCGACCTCCAGATCACAGATCAGGTAGCCCTGCTCCGACTGACCTGGAGCGAATTGTTTGTGCTCAACGCCGCCCAGTGCTCCATGCCCCTTCACGTCGCCCCACTCCTGGCAGCGGCTGGCCTTCATGCCTCGCCCATGTCCGCTGACCGAGTGGTCGCCTTTATGGACCACATACGTATCTTCCAAGAACAAGTGGAAAAACTGAAGGCATTGCACGTCGACTCGGCAGAATACAGCTGTTTGAAGGCCATAGTCCTCTTCACTTCAGGTAAGAACCTGCAGACCCTCCTAAGGGCCCCTCACTCGACTCCTCTCCTCCCCCCCTCCCACCCAAGCCAAGGCCAAACTAAGGCCGGAACGTGCCTTGCCATGTGGCTACTTTAGGTCCCTTGGAGAAGGCTATGGGGTCACTCTAGCATGGAAGGAGGAAAAGGGACAGGATCGCTCCTCCAGAGTTTGGATTCTGTTCCTATGGGAACTTGGCTTGGTCCGGGGCGATGGGAGGCAAGGCGGCTTTAGTAGCTAGCTGGGCGGGAGAAATCAGCGGAATAAGTTTAGAACTGCCCCTCTCAGGGAAGCCTAGCCATCCTCCGCGGGGGGCAGGTTGAAGTCCTTCGAAAAGGGAAGGTAGTGAGGGGGACTGAAATACGCTGCCAACACCCCATCTCTCCTCCTCGCCCCCCGCTGCCTCCCCTGCCCTTCGGTTCCAGATCTCCAGAGACAAGAGTTCCCTGGCAGATCTTATCTCCTTCACCGAAGACCTGCACAGGGAGGGAGAGTCCGTGTGGCCCCCCTGCAGTCGTACTGGGAGAAAAAGTTTGCATGTTCACTCAACAGGGGGTCTTGTCAAGGTCCCGTCCACCCTGAGTAGCGGTTTTCAAGATCGCCTCCTTAGGAAAATATACAGGGGAAAATTGAGGAAGGGGAAACAGGCCGGTCTTGTTGCCGAGGTGGGGAGAGCGCTCAAATTCCCCCTAAACGGGAAATAACGAGGTTGTACATCTCCCTCCCTCGTCCTAAATAGTCAGATGAGCCAGGTATGGCCAGAGCATCAAAAGTGAAAAGTATGTGCCAACTAGAGCTGTATATAAATAGTGCAGAAGTTATAAAACAATAATTGAATGCATTATGACTCTAATTAGTTTGCACCGTGGTTTGACCTGTGTGAGTAATATATCTGATATTAATTAACTCTTGAGGCCAAATTCTTTTGTAGAATATAGACACTTTCCAATTTGTGCCACCCTCCTGCTCAGGGTGCTAACTCCGGGTGGCATCCCCTGGCATGAGCATGAGGTGCCCCCTCGAAATGCTGTATTAAGGGTAAAGATTCCTTAATTGAGACTCCTCTAGCCAGAGTTGGAGAGGTTAGGAGGAGAACGGTGGGGGATGGGACTTCGCAACACAGAATGATAGACATTGGAATGGGGGCACAGTTGTCAAATAATTTGCTCATCTGCATTTTTAAGCTTGGTATCAGGAATTGGGGGGTGAGATGTGAAGTGGGGGAGGGTGAGTGGGATGTGTTGGGGTGGGGGAGGGGGGAAAGGACGCACAATCTCTCTCTTGTTTGGTTGAATGGGGTCTGGGGAACCCAGCCATTAGCCGGACCCCTTCCAGGTCCGGGACACTGACCCAGGCTTCCTTTTTCTATATTGTTGCCCTAAACGTTAAAAAAACTTTGGGGGCGGGGGGTGGGGATTGCACGTTCGAAAGTCCTAAAGCAATCAATTACCAGAAGCAGTGGGGACAAGAACTTCAATGTGGGGGTATGCTCTGGGATTTTTTTGTTTATAAACCCTTCACTATTTTAGGATGCTGGCCCTATTCAAATCTGTAGATTGGATCCCTTCCTTCTTCTTCCCCCACCACCCTTTTCCCTCCCCTATGGGGACTGGGGCGTTGATTTTAATTTCTGGATTTGATTTCTTACCCTGGCCCTTAATCTTTCAGGGAAACAATCGTCTAATACTGTCGTAACAGTTTAATTTATTACTATTTGCAAAATGTGAGGCCTGGTGCGGAGCATGCAAATCGCCTCCCCACCAGATAAAGGTTTCTGTTATCTGATTCAGGGGAGATACACAATACAAATGCAAAAGAGAGCCTCACGCAAACAGCTTTCAACATTCCAAACTACGAGGGACTTCCATCGCACACACATGTGTAGAAGAAATACATAGGACCCTGCATGTGTTTGCTGGGAGAAGGCGGGGGGGGGGGGGGGAGCGGCGGAAGGAGGGTTTAATCTCAGTTTTAATGACGCGCATAATATGCATGTACTAGCCCTGGCTTTGCCCAGCAAGCCACGGAGAGGTCAGGCCGCAACCTGTACTTTGAGCAAAGAAGCCTCTTATTTAAAAAGAACTTATTGTATTTTTGCCTATCAAGAAAAAAGTGTCCAGACGATATCAGGGAGGTGTGTATGTGGGGGGGTTCTTCTTGTAGGGGCCTGGATTTTTTTTAAGAGAAAGAAAAAAAGAAAGAAAAGAAAAGAGTGGGGGGAAAAAGAAACAGCTCAAATGAACAGAGAGATCACAGTTTGCATGGCTGGCCCTGAATGGGCTAAACTGACAAGATCAGTTTTAAAGGGCCACTTAAATCAGTTTCAAAGGCTGGAGGAAAACGTGTAGTCTTCTTTGGGGGGAATCTGTTGCTGAGACCTGGGCGCCATTATCTTTGGCTGGCCCAGGGTTTTTTCTAACTAACCATACGATAATAAGATGAACAATTATTTTCCAGGTGGGGTGGGTGAGGAAGAAGAAAGGCAGTATATATCTATATATCTATATCTATCTATATATAGATAGATAGATATAGATATATTTTGCTAGCTTCATCAAGTGTACTTTCCAGCGTCTCTGATGATCCTGTTGCCTCAGGTTTCTCTGTAGCAGTGAAATCACATACAGCTGTATTTGATTTTAAAGCAAATCCCCCGGAACCGTCTAACGCCCCATTCCTCCCTCCCTCTCCACCACTTTTTAGTATTATTATTTCGCCCCTCTAATATCTAGTTCTGCTGTGTTGGGAGGGGGGAGAGGATAGTAAAGGGGAGGGAACGGTGTCCACCTCATGTGACCCATTCCAAACCTCTTAATCTGATGATTGTATTCTCTCCCTCTTTTTTTAAAAAAACTTTCTTCTAGATGCCTGTGGTCTCTCTGATGTAGCCCATGTGGAAAGCTTGCAGGAAAAGTCGCAGTGTGCTCTGGAGGAGTATGTTAGGAGCCAGTATCCCAACCAGCCAACACGATTTGGAAAGCTTTTGCTTCGCCTTCCCTCTCTCCGCACTGTCTCCTCTTCTGTCATAGAGCAATTGTTTTTCGTCCGTTTGGTAGGTAAAACCCCCATAGAAACCCTAATCAGGGATATGTTACTGTCTGGCAGCAGTTTTAACTGGCCTTATATGGCAATTCAATAAAAAAAAAAATAAGGGGAATGAAACAGAGAAAGAAAAGGCAAAAGACTGGTTTGTTTGCTTAAATTCTTTCTGTTAAGAAAGGATATAAAAGGATGTTACATTTGCTAAAAGAAGAGAGGGAAGAATTTAATGGACTGTGAATTTTAAAAAAAAGACTGTCAATGAACTTTTACAGAATGCATTAAAAAAAAACTCCTGTGTCGGTCAGAACAACTTGCTACTTATCATTTTTGTATAAAAAAGGAAATTAGTCTTTCTTTTTTTGGTAAACTTTTAAAAAAAAATCGCTAAAAGTGCATTTAAGGAGATTTGGAGAAAATTAGCAGAATGGAGAAAGTAAGTCTTTTTTTTTCCAAATTTATTAATTGTCCTGTGTCTATGTACCTATAGCTGTTCTTTTTTGTATTTTTCTGGTTCCAAACCAGTTTATTCTGTGGTTCTATAATAATTTTTGATATAATCTTGGCTTCTTAAAAACTGTGTATCCTTAAAATATATGTTCTGCAAGAATTAAAACTGAGTCCACGAAAATATCATAGGAAGACATAAAACTTTAAAAGGCAAAGTAATGATGGAAGCGCACTTATAAGTGGTGACCAAAATTTAGCTGAAGCTGAGAGCTCTAATTACAGACCCGAATGAACCACACACAACACGTAACACCCCCCGCCCCCGCAAAAAAACAAAAAACAAAAAAAAACTTGCTTTTTTTGATATTTTAAGAAAGAGAATGAACTGTGGAATTTATTGGCGGTCAAAGGATGTGTCCAAGACACATGCTGAGGTTTTGAATAAAAAGTGAACTTTTGTAATTTGAATTGGGTCCCGCATAGTTCTTGAATTGTTATGAAACTCCTATATCTGTTTGTATATTTGCAAACCCTTTGTATTATAATAATTGTTGATATTTTCCCTTTTTAAAAAAAAACCATTGAAATCAGCATGATAAAATAACACTGTTGGCACTTATAGGTAACGTGATTGATTCAGTATCTTAGAGTTTACAGTTTGTGTTTAAAAACTGAAGGTTTTTTTTTAAGTGCAACATTTCTGTATACTGTAAAAGTTATAATAACTGAACTGTTTGGTCGAGTCTTTGTGTGTTATATTCCAAGGAAAATTGAAAGTATTCAGAAATTAAAATATTATTTGATATCTGAACCTTGTTTGGCTGTCACCACTGTCTTTCCCTCCGAGAAGATCACATCTTAGAATTTGTCCTAGGCTCTTGATTTGTTTACTTCTCACAGTAAGTTTGTTCAGTCGTGTAGTAGTGTATTTGCCTGTTTAATTCGGTGGGGAGGGGGAAGCTTAAGTTCATGGTTTATCTGTGGTTTAGGAAGTGCTCCACTGATATGGTAAACTACCCCTCATTCACGTAATCCTCCTTTTAATTAAAAATGGATTTTCGAGGAAAGGCCCTTATATTTGTCACACTTAAGTGCCTGGGTAGGGATGGTATTGTTGTGAAAAGTATTAGAAATCTTGAGATCAGTATCTATTTTATGATAGTAAAAAATATTTTGTACATGTCTGACATTCATGCATAAGATCATTCAAACAAGCTAAGGGTTGCATTGTAGATATAGGGCCGTTGGTTGCAATGAGTTTTCTTCAAGTAAGCGTGATTTTTTTAAATGTTCTGTGATTCTCATCTAGCGTTGTTGTTGAGAGGTCTTCAAAGGGAGTGATTTAGTTTTTAGCATTGAAAGGTCTGTTTTACTATAAATATGATAACATACATTTAGATAGCTGTTTTTTTCTTTTCTTTTTTTTTAACATTAGACTGTGTAAGTATGGCCACAGGTCATCAGTCTATTTTACAATGGGGCTAAATATTTAGAACCACACAAGTATATTTCTGAATGCCCAGATACAATCTATGCAACCAGGGTTAGTCATTGCTCTTAAAAGACAAATGAAAAAGGGAAGAAGAAAGAAACTTAGCAAGATGAGTTGGTTAAAAGGAACAGCTATTTTGCTTTTGCTTCAGTTTTTTGGTCTGGAGCAGATGCTTTGTGTGTGTGATGGTTTGCAATTTTGTTCTTGTTTGAGGCTTTCCTCTACCCCTCCACCACATTACTACCATGTTGAGGTTTCACCCCCTCCTCCAGGGGCAGAGAGAGAGAGGCAGAGAATGAGAGAGGAAAAAACAAGGATCATTTTGTAAAGTCGATTAATCACTAGTTTCAGGAGATACATATGGACCAGAAAATGATGTAAATTGAGAATATGAGCCGTTTTTCATCTGTCCCTGGGCTCGTGTGTACACACACACACACTCTCTCTCTCTCTCTCTCTCTCTCTCTCTCTCTTTCTCTCACACTATCATGGCAGGGTACTGTTGACATTTAGAGCTGGCTTTTTCTATTGCAAGTGAGTGTGTGAAGTTTTTATTACAAGGACATCACAGAATCTTTCTCTTGTTTGTTTTTGGTAGCTAATTGTAAACAACCATTTACTGTACGTTGTTATTGGCATTAAATTATAATTTATGATTTTCAAAGCAAAAGACATTCCCTGTATTATGTTTCAAGCATGCAAAATAGATCTATTTATATATTATATGTGTGTGTGCGCGAGTGTATATATACATATGTGCCCACTAAGTTTCTTTAGCAAGTTTAGGATCTTAGAGGCTAACAGTAAACAGAATGTTCATCCGGTTTAAAGAAAACTCATGTAGAGGTTTAGGGTGTCCAGCGGAGGATTTGTTTAGAGACTCAGGTTAGGTTTAAGTTTATTGCATTTAAAGAAAGTTTTTCTTTTCATGCTGAGTTAGAACAAAAGATCTTTGCAACGACAGAATTGGACAATAGAAGGGCTGAGACTGAAGAGGGTGTTCTCTGTGAAATTGACGAGATCTTTTAAAAAGCTGCTAAAAACATGGCGACTCTTTCCCTTTAAGTGTCTCTTTTTCCTTGCGGTTTTTTTTAAATCTGATCTGAGCTCGCTTTATTTCTTTCCTCTCCCCACCCCCTCCCTCTCTCTCTCTGGGCTGGGATGTGAGGGACCCAGGCAGACGCATTCTGCAACAACAGTACAGCCCGAGAGGCGATCGCTGCTTCTCGCTACTTTCAAACAGCCCGGAGAAGGGTGGGATTTAAAAAATTATATATCTATATATCTATATATATGTGTGTGTGTGTGTGTCTATGTATGCATATATATATGTATGTGTGTGCGTGCGTGTATATATATATATATATATACATATATATATATTTTATTATTTATTTATTTATTTATTTTTTTTACATTTTTCTTTGGGGTGGGCTGGTTGTTTTCTGTCTTCCAGCTCCCAGATTCACCCTGAGCCCTACTTACCCCGGGACGAGGGGGGCTGGTTCTGAAAGTTTAGCTGCCTGAGGACTCATTTGAAAAGGCTGATCCCGAGGATCGAGCCAACCACGCGAGGGGAAAAGCTGGAGTTGCCAAAGCTCTCTGCAAAGTCCTCAATCCCCCCAACCCATCCCCCCCTTCCCCCTCGGTCCCCCACCTCCCTCTTCCCGGTCTCCCGCCCCCTCCTTCCCTTCCCACCCCCCCTCCTACTCCCCCTCCCCACTTACGCGCCGCGGAATCCCGCCCGGGTCCCGGACAGTGAGGGTGCTCGGAGCTTCCAGCTCCACGCCTCGGATCCGCGTTAAGTGGTATTTGGAGGGAAGGGAGGAGAGGAGGGGGAAAGGAATTGCAGGGGGAGATCGAGCGTGTGAAACTATGCCTTTAAGCTTGCTTTTGACTTGGTCCTATTAGCTGAGCCAACATGGCGTCTCCCATTGCAACGCAAAAACTGAGCTGCTAAGCAAAGGCAGCGCTTAGTAATAGAAAACACATTGGTTTCTAAAAGTGGGGGGGGGGGGGGCAGAGAGAGACAGAAAGAGGCTAAGGGCCATTCCATCTGTAAGCAGAAAACCGTCTTAAAAACTCTTAGCCAGCAAGTAAGTGCATGTCCAAGATTATTCTGTAATTAAATCAACAGAATTCTTAGGGAAAACATTTGTAACGACCCCCTCCCCCTCATGTACAGTGGTTTGGGATTAATGCTTTTTCCCTTTCGTGATCCAGATTTCCGAAAGGCTTGTATCGGAAAATGAGCTTTCTCATTTAATGGCAGTGAGATCGGAGATGGTGGGGGAAAGTCACTGGGAGGGGTGCGGGGCAGGAGGGGGCAGGGGAGAGGGAAAGGAGAAGTGGGGACGAGAGAAAGTATTCGGAGACCTCTACCAGGGTGTAAAGACCCCTATCAGTGCTGGTTTCCATTAATGCAGCCTCTGTTTCCATGTGCTGTAGGTAGTTTGCGATTTGCATACCCCGCCGTTTAGTGGGAAAGACCTTAGACTTTAATGTCAAAGTTACAGAGATACTTTATTTGGAGATACTTTATTTCTGGAGTGGAACTGGCTGATGTCAAGATGAGACTGTAGAACTAGGACTTGGTGTACATAGACAGAGGAGGTCCAGATGTCAGGGTGTCCCTAGGCGGAAGATGCGTTGAAACTGCATATTCCTGTTCCCTGAGAAAAGCCTCCTTCAGTGCGTATTGCCCATTGACGAGAGATGAAAAAATGCATACCCAGGACTGCACAGGGCGCTTGGCTCTTCCTAAAGAGGTCTTCCCTCGCTCTTTCCAGAGAATAGGCAGAGCCACTTGATCAAACCTGTACCGTCCTCGACAGAAAGCGGAATCCCACCCCCTTTCTGCCCCCATTCAGTCTCAGTGGTCCATCCTGCCGACGCTTGTTCCTTCAGCTTCGGAGGGGTGATACTCTGCGGATTTAGGGCCTTGTCAGGATTTATTGAAGTTGGTTTAAAAAACGTGCTTCAGATGATTTTTCCCATTTTCTCAGATTTCAAAGGCTCCCTGCAGTGCGGCTGCCTAATTAATGGTGAAATTCAACTAAATCTAATTATGCAGTAATTTTAAAGCAGTTAGTCCGGGGCGTTGGTTTGTAATAGGACCCTAGTTTTTTAAAGTTTGCTTAATGTGTTGGTTTAGGGGAAAGCAGCCTTTTGTACAGCAAAGAAAGACAGGGAAATAGTTTTGCTGCAGAAACTGGGAGAAGGAGAGTCTCCCCCCACCCTTCTCTTTTTAAGCCCACGTTAAGAAGCAGAGAGAGTTGCGACTCCACGGGGGCAACTCTGACCCAGACCCCAAGTGAGGATAGGAAACCGGCCCGATCTGAAAATTCACAGGGCTTTGGACCCCTTTGTAAATGACCGAAAGAAATCGTCTGCTGTCTAATAGAAAGCAGATTTCTTCTCTTTAACATCTATTGTCATTAAGGCGAGAAGCTAGCTCGTGGAGTTATAAATCTTATCGTTCTTCTGATAACACAGTTGTAATAAGTTAGCGTCGTATTCAGGGAGAATTGTAAAACTGCCTCATTTAATATGACATCTGTGTCATTAAAACTTTATTTTTTTCAATACGTCCTCTTGCAGGCCAGCAGGCTAGAAGAAGCACTGAGGGCGATTGCTGAACATTTGATAGGGGCAGAGGGGGCGGAGGAGAGTAGAAAGAATATTTTTATTCCTTTTTTTGTCCAAAGCCCAGTCGAATCATGGAGCAGGATAGGGAGACTCTGCCTAGGGGTTAGGGAGGGAAAAGGGGGAAAAAGAGAAGGGGGACCTCTCCCTCCCCCCCCCCCCGCCCCATACCCCCCCTCGAAATGAAGTTCCTTGAAAGAAACATGTCTATGATTAGCTAAGCAAACACATCTGCTTTCCTAGTTTGGTCTTTGTTAATTATCCAAACAAAGGGTCGTTTTGCTTTTTACCTTTTGCTGTAGAGAAGATGTTATTTCAGGAGACTCCTCGGGTCTCCTCTTTCCAGTGGCAGCCACGCATGGGAAACGTGGAGGAGGCATCCGAAAGGGCAGGCTTGACCACTGTCTCCCACCCCATCCCACCCCTACCTCTGATTTTATTTTTCACCCACCACCTCCCAAGGGAGGAAGGTGGAAGGAGGGGGGGGGGGCGCGGGAGGTGGGGTGTTCGAATCACGGGACAAGTTAGCAGCAATTTGAATCAAGCTTGCCCTGGACTGATTTTAGTTGACAGAGCGTGTGTTGAAGCTGAACTCTATAATTTGCTCTTCTGTTCCTTTATTAGGGTTGGACAACGAACTAATGAGTTCTTCCCCAGCACAATGTCACTTGCATTTATTTTCTTATGGAAATTTTTAGATAGCGGAAGTCTTTTTTTAAAAAAAAACAAAAGGGGGGGGCAGGTGGAGGTGTGATGGAGGGGGAAATTTTTCCTTTCCATGACTAAAGACAGGTAGACGGGAAGCGGCCTCTCGAGGGTAGCACAGCATCAGGCTGGGGGCCGAGACAAGGGGAATGCCGGGTATATTGCACTTTCCCAAGCTCTTAGTACAGTGCTCTGCACACATAAATACGTTTGAATGACCGAGGTCCCGGCTAACTCAGAGTTTCGGGCCCGCTAGCATAGGGCGAGGAGTGTAGGCGTCCAAGTGCTCGTTGATGACAAGGACCCTAATCTGATCATAGCCCAAGCGGGGAGTGCTAACTTGGTTAGTTTTCGTCTGTGACATTCAACCCTCTGCGTCTAACTGGAGCAGGAGGGGTGGGTGGAGTGGAGGGGGAGAGGCAAGCTGGGTGCATCTGAGCTAAGACAAAAGCACCCCTCATCTCAGCTTCTCCTAACTCCCCCCCTCCTCTCCCACCTCAGGCACGCTCTGAGTAAACACGGCTAGGGAGGCCGAGATAGGGGCATTCGGAATAAAGTGACCATCGGTTCCCACCCGAATACGAGAGATCAAGATTCCCCCTCACCCCTCACCCCATTCGAAATATCCGGCTATCAATAGGGGGTTGGCTAGGTTCAGGCTCTCGGGGTGTGTAGGTAGGCAGGGGGCTCCGCCGCCTCTTCCATTTACACTTTGTCCCCCTTCCCATCCTCTACCCCCACCCAAGTGCCACCGCTCCCTGGAGATCCAGCAGTGAAGAAGATTAAAATTAGAGCTAAAAGCAGGAGGGCCTGGGATGTTAAGAAGCTTGATGAAGCTATTGTCAGGAAGCCAATGCGCTCTGATCCTGGGGAATAGCCCCCTCCGCCAGCCCCCCCCCCCCCCCCATCCAGTCCTAGGACTTGTCTGGTCTCGAAAATCGGCGGTGGGAGGGGGTGCCAGCCAAGAAATGTCATAAATCAGGGAATTTAGCAGCCCTCCCCAGCCTGCCCAAATCGCCAATTGCAAGTTTGTAATCATCCCCATTCTTTGTCTCTTTCCCTGTGTCTCTCCTCTTTTCGCCTCACCCCCTCCCCTTTTCCTTCCTTCCTGCAAATGGGTGTTAACGCGGGTCTTTATGTTCTGTCTATAACTGGGATGTAATCAAGCGCCCCATGCCTCTCTCTAAAAGCATTTAATAAATGTCTATTAAAGCGCTACAAATGTAAGATAAATTTAGTGGCGCGACTGCTTCCCTGAATCCAAACGGTAATGATGGATTTATCAACAGGGATTCGCCTTCAGCACAGTGAGGGAGATTTACTCAACAAATATGTCGAGAAGCACCCACCCAAATACAATCATTTATCCCCAAACTGACTTCTTTCTCTTCAGCGTATTCGAGTCCTGCTTCGGAAAGCCGAGTTTGTTTTTGTCTAAAAGATCCTCACAAAAGGATCCGAAACTGTTTGTATGTGGCTTTTTTCTCCCACCCCTCTCTCCCCGCTAGGTTACTATAGTAGTTGCATACCTGAAATACAGAATTAGAATCTTTGCTTCGCAGACTCTTGGGAGAGTCAACATCTCCCCCGCCCCCCTTTTATATTTCTGCTGAAGTTTCAAAAAAGGTGCCCTTGCTTTATATTCTGGTTCAACCTAGGAACTGGACCAAGACAGGTCGAGAATGAAAGGGCCACTTTGCGTTCCGAACTCTGCTTTCAAACGTTTGCAGGGCTAAGTAGAAGGGGTAGAGACGACTTAGCTTCAGGCCTCTCGGGACTCAACCGTGCCTCCAAATTTCCACCCTCTTAGGCTTAACTCTAGGCCAAGCTGGGGTCCCTGATCTCAAGTCTGCCCTACCTCCACCGGGATTTAAAGAAGAAAAAAAGACCTGCTTCAGGCAGGACCGTATCTCTTCTCCCCGGCCCTCACTTCCTCTGCTGGGTCGCAGCATCTCGTTTTGGTGGGGGTCTCTCTCTCTCTCTCTCTCTCTCTCTCTCTCTCTCTCTCTCTCTCTCTCTCTCTCTCTCTCTCTCTCTCTCTCCCTCTCCCCCCCCCGACTTTTCCCTCCATCCTGAGCAAGAGATTGGGTTTTAGGGAGTCCTTAGCCCGCTCCTCGGGCGAGCATATTCGCTCCATTACCCTGAGAAACCTCCCCGAACCCTCTTCACCCCCGCGGTAGATGTCTTTCTTCTCCTGAATACCTGATTCAAACAAAGCCCAGGCTAGCTTTCCGAAGTTTCCCTGACATTGGGCTAGCTCTTTGGGTTGGATATTGGGCTGAGATTTGCGAGGCGGGAAGCGGACTGTAGTTTTTAAGCCAACCCTGGTTTTGTAATTTCCCCAGTTCCGAGTTTCTTCTTTCTTCTCTGGAAATTTCATTGAGATGTCTCTGTAGTTTGCTTGTCAGTTATCTTTGTTCTTTTTAAATAAAGGGCTTTTAAATGGACTTATTGCTCCCAGCGTGGGCTCCTCTCTCTAAATGTTAGAAAATTGTGCCATCTACCCGCTATTCTAAGTACTGTCACACTCAGGGACCTCGAAGACCTTCAGCCCCGACTTCAATGCGGCTGTGTCAAAGGGTGGGCTAGTAGAGAGATGGAAAGGGTTTACGTGGAATTTTACAGATTTCAAACTTGAATCGCTTGCTGGAACGCCAAAGTATTATTATGGGCAAGTAGTGATGAGGAGAGATATTTAATTGGTCCAGACCACAGCCTGCCAGGCCTTTTTAAGAGGGAGTTTTCAATTTAATATACGGGGCAGAGAGGAGTCCTGACGCCAGTTTTAGACAGGACCAGGGGGTCGGATAAGAATAAATATCAGACTCTCTCTCTTCTCCGCGAGGAGGAGCCGGGCAGCTATCGCTCTGGCTTTTAGCAGCGAACACTTTCCTCTTAACAGAGAAAAGTTAGAGTATTTTTTCCAGGGTCAGAGACAGGTTGGTGACTTAGATGTCAGATATTCGTGGTATAGAGATTCACCGATCTACCCCAACTATTAGCTCCTCAAAGGCTTCCGCACTGAAAGATTTCTTCGCCCTTCTGAAAAACGGAAATTTATTTCATTTACAAGACGGTGATTTAAAGTGGTCTTGCTGGAACATGTCAGATGCCTGAAATCGGCCTGATTTTTATATCCAACCGGAGACCATAACATGTGCTCCCCCCTCCCCCCGCAGGGAAAAAAAATCATGAACTTTGTTTCTGAATGAGTTACATGAATTAATAGTTTCCACTTTGTTACGTGGCTGCACTTCTCAGGAATGATCTTTTACCCCTTAGGAATATAAGAGAAGATTTTCAAGTGTCACTTGGGTATTTATGCTTGAGAGTAAAAAAAAAGCGATACGGTTTACGACTTTTATTACATATTTCACACTGTTCAAGAAATGGAGTTTTAAGCAACATACAATTAAATCTCTATTGCTCTTTGGATAAGTTCCAAGCAACTCAACAATCAATTTAGTTTAGATCTTTTGATACTTGTTGCTAAAATCAAAGTGTAAAACCCAAAACTCCATCTTTTCTCTTCATCTTTGTTTTTAAAGTTATCGTTGTAGGGTATTACATATATTAAGTAATTTGTTTTTGCCTTCCATAACTTGCATTTCTTTATACTTGAATGCCTTGCCTTTAATGATTCAAATTATTTTTCCCTTTTTCTCTCCCTCTTGCAGCCTCCCCTCCCGCTGCCTTTCTCCCTGCTTTTCCTAGGTTATTAATTTTTTCTGTTCATTTTTATTCTGTTCAGCACCCCCCTTCGCTCTCCCCTTCTCCTTCCCCCACCTCTCCCCCCTCCCCTGTTTCCAAGGTGTAAAGCTGCATTGTTTAAATAGCAACAACAATGCAGTGGTTTTCAGACAAAGGCAAAACCATCTTTATAAACCACGGCTCGAGAATGAGGTCTCTCCGTGAATCTTATTATTGTGTTTTTTTAAATAATAAGCTTACTAAATAATCTCCTGCGTTTAACATAAACTGGTAGCTGTTCGAAAATGTCATCGTTCCACCTTTCCAGTTTCCTTCAAGCAAACCCTACGTATTTCAATCTGGCCTTGGCCTAAATTGGAGGGGTCGGGTCTATGTAAACTCCAAACCATCTCCCAGGGTTTTCGGGTCTCTGGGACTGAGATTAGCTCTGACAGGATGTTATTTAACGTGTGTCGCCAAAAGATGAGCGAAAGGAACGGGTCCCAGGCTAATGTACTGATAGCATCCACTCTCCCTAACAGAATGTCTCTCCTGCATGCAGCCCAGAGAGGCGGCATCGCTTGGGATTGTCATCGGCTCCCCCCACACACCAGCTTTCCCTTCCTACACTATCTAAGCTCAGCCAACAAGCTACTGCCTTGAATCCAAAACCCATCCCCAATTAAACAGGACTTTGGAAGGAACAGTACCGAGACCTAAAATGGCATTCCCTGCGTGGACAGGGAGTCCTGAAAATTAGAAAAATAAAGATGCAGAATGATTTGGATGAAAAGTGATAAAACCTTGTCAAGAAACATTAGTTTTCTATCCAAGGGAAGATCCGATTCGCAGGGCCAGAGCAAATTACCAGGGCAAGACCGAAAACTTTCCTAGAGTTTATTGATCTTAAGTGCACCAGCCGAAAGCTACAAAGAATAATGCTGTTGTGTGCGTCCATATGTTTCTCTAATTGTGATGAATGTCTGGGAAACATTTTCTCTGTGCTAATTTTATATTTCCCCTTTCCCCCTGCAACATTAAAAATAATTTCGTCCTGTCACTGTCACTAATATTGCGGTTGTTTGATGTCTTACTTGAAATACAACCCCACTGGTAGCAAACCCCTCTATCCATTAAACTACTTTAGACCATTTTGCTCCTCAGCTCAGCTTCTCACTTGTTCTCCATATGTTTCATTTCAGCGTTTCAATGAAAACATTAAAAAAAATCAGGCGTATCCCCCCTCCCTCCCCCGCCCACCCTCGTCCTATCTAGAAACTCTATGTCAAATTAAACCTCGTTTTCGGGAACGGTTTTAAAAACCAGGCCTCCGAATAGCAGCTCATTTCCCCCTTAGCACGTAGAATGTGTGAAAATAATCATATTTATAGTTGTTTATATATATATATAAGATTTCCCTAGATTTAGCTGACTAGTACTCTCTGTCTCAAGTCATTCTGACCCCTCTCTTTATGTTTATTTTTCCTTTTTGTCCTGGCCCATTTTCTCCAGCAAAGCAATAATCTCCTCACCAGTGTGGCGTTTCGAGAGATAAAAATCAGTGTATTACCATTTGGAGCCTAACCGGGGGTCTAGAGAACCCAGACGTGTTTGGTGACAGACTGGAGCAAGTGAGATTAAGATATTCGTAATTGACCAGTCATTATAAAGGCCGTCCCCTAGAAGGGCCGAACTTGGAGGTGCTCACCCAGAATCGCAGATGTAAACCGTTTTATATTTGCCCCAGGGCCCAGGGTCCTGTTTTAAGTGTTGCTTTTATTAGTTCCCTCCCCGTTCCCATATTTTTCATTATTTGTTGTTATCAGGGCTGGTGGGTTTCAGACCGATTATCTCATATCTTCCGTGGATAGTAAGATGTACCCGCAGCCCTGGGTCAGGCATTGATCTCTGCAATGTAACAAACGGGCGGGCTAATTTTCCCTCATTAGCATCTCCATAGCACAGGATCTTGCCCTATCCCTTAGCTTTAGCTTCCGAGCGTCTGTCTCCTCTCTGCCTCTCCGTCCTTGGTTTTCTTTTGGTCTCGCTCTCTCCCATCCCAGCCTTCCTCTTTCCCACTCCTCCATTCTCTCTCTCTCTCTCTCTCTCTCTCTCTCTCTCTCTCTCTCACACACACACACACACACACACACACACACACACACCCGTCCTACAACGACAACACTAAACTCTTCACCCACCCAATTCTTATCCATGTAAACCCATTTTATCGACTGCGGACTGGTTCGTCCGTTGCCTCCCACGCTCTCCTCTGTATCTGTCACTTCCCGTCCTCTTGATCCTCCCCCTGCCCCCATCCCCACCTCCATCACCTCGCCTGCTCCGGACCTTCTTCTTTTTTTAGAAATCTATTTCTTGTTTTCCATTTGATTTTAGAACGTGTTGTTCTCCTGTCTATGAATTAGTTCACTTTTTTCTCTCTTTTTTTACCCCGTTTACTTCTTAATCTTTCTCTGAGTCTCTCATTCACTGGTAGTAAAAGAAAAGGGGTTGGTCGACACCGAAATGGCAAAGTTCAGCTTGAAAAAACCCTCCAGCTACCTACAAAGGAGCTCGGGGCTTTGTAATGGCAGAAAGAAACAAAAATGAAAAGAAATTGCCGTTGACGCTAAAGTGTGAGAGTGTGTTTGTGTGTATGTATATCTGTGTGTATTTTTAAAGATTTCTTTGAACTGCTTTTGTGCTGAGTAGGCAGAGGTGTTTGGCAATGCTGGTCACGATGTAAGGAACTTTGAGTTAACCTCTTATATCGAATGAATCTTTTCATTTAGAGACCAATAAATCTCAATCTCTAGCTACCTTTTGTAGACTGGGATAGGGCTTACCAAGGCAAGCCCGCAGCTTATAATGAAGAGGAGATAAACTTTGCCAAAGTTTTTTTTTCTGCTCTCTCCTTCCCTCCCTCCCCCCTCACCAACCCTCCTATCCCCATGTAAATAAAAGTTTCTGGAAATGGCAGTACTCGGAAAGCAGTCATAGAAGGACGAGGGAATCTCTGCATTGTTTCAGAGTAAGCCTATTTACTTAAATAGAGTCTTCCAGGTTTCAGGCTCTAAAATGATTAATAGTCTTCCAACAAGTCATTATTTTGGCAAGTTGTTTAGGTGTGGCCGGCCAATTTAATAATCAGTGGGGGGTACGGGGAGGGGAAGACTTGACGAGGAGGCAGTATAACACTATAAACATGAAAGAGGATCAGATCACCCGGGATGTATTATATTTTTTTCTGGGGGCGGGGGCGAGGGTAAAGAACTCTCTTGTCTGCTCCTAGTCAATCAAGAGATGTAGTGTTGTGTTTTTTTTTTAAAGATACTATCCCAAGCCATTGCTAAAACCAGGGGCTTAAGATATATTTTAGCTGTCTTTTTCATATGAATGCCTGTGCCCAGACCATTTGAAATCCAGACTTAATCCAGTATGTGGTTAGAATATGACTACAGAACTCAATAATTCCCCCACCTCTATTTTCTTTGTTGTTTTTTGTCTCCCCCTCCACTTGAAGGTATTTTTCCCCAAATATTTTTGTTTGGTTTCCTTAGCATACGACACACTTTTTTCCTGTCCACTAAGTCCACTCCTTGGCTCCTTCTCTCCCTTCCTTTTTATAAAACTGCTCTTTCGTCTTCAAATTGTTCTTTTCCCAGAGTTATTAATTACTGTTACAAGGCGAGCGATTCTTAACTAATAACGAAGTTGTAAATTACCACCGTCTCTCAAATATTTCTCATTTGTCAGCTCTGATTGATTTGATTAATATTCTACTCGTTGAAATCGTTTCAGCTCCACTTTAGAATCAGCAAGACCCACGCTTCAAAGTACAGCGGATCCAGGGTGGGGACGCAGTATGTCCCCATCGCTCGCATTTCCAAGTTGAATTGCGTTTTGCATTTCGCATAGAGTGATCGCCCTAGAAGCGGCCCCGAGAGAACAGGCAGCAGTAACTGCTGAGATGCAGAGGATCAAGGAAAAATAGCCAGAAATAGCAGTTGATATTGAATAGTTGCACCTGAAAGCTTTTTTTCTTCTTCAGTATTTTTAAAATTCCTGGAGGGAACTTGATTATGTCCGAGTCACCGACCTCACCTTTGATTCGAGCCATCTGAACATTATGCGCCAGACCCTTGACAGTCCGATAGATAGAAGACAAACGAATAGTCTCTTTCCCCGCCCCTTCCCCTCCATGAATCCCATATTCCTCTTCCTCCATGTGCCTGTACCCAGCCATAAGTCGTAGCTCTTTCATTTGTAAAACTGGACCTCCTTTCTATTCCCCAGAACAGTTTCTCTGTCGGTTTTTGACAGAAGTCGGAGAACGAAGGAGTGAAGTGTGGGGCAGATAGAGAAGGATTTAGGTGTCTTTCTTTGGGGGGGGGGGCTATTTAAATATTAAATAAATGTCCTCTTTCTTTTCCACGATCTATCCACCATGCAACTCTTGAAACCATCAATACCCGCTCCCTCCAATTCCACTTGAGTTTTAATCTTAATAATATTATTAAGTGAAGTACTGCGCTGTCATAGAATTGAACATGATTTATGACGTCTGCCTATTAAACGATCGATGGAGAATATCGCTACTATCATCTATCAATATTTCCAGTCCGGGATATTTCTCGCTGCAGACGGCTGGGATTTGTAATGCAGAAATGATAGACTCTAGGAAGGGAATATTCATCCTCTAGAGCGCTGGATTGGTTTCTAGGTACATCCGAGAGCGCGGCCGCGGACTTTCAGCATCTCAAGCGCGTCACGCCCCGCTGAGGGAGATTAGAGCATAGAAGTAGCAGGACCAGGAGAATCTCTCTCTCTCTCTCTCTCTCTCTCTCTCTCTCTCTCTCTCTCTCTCTCCATCACCCACCCTCACTTAGGGAGAGAGAGAGAGAGAGAGAGAGAGAGAGAGAGAGGTAACCCCTGAGAGGCGACAGTCGAAACACTAAAAGGAGAGGCAGCTCTTCTCTAACCAGGTGATTTGCAACCCACTGGGAAGAAAAATCAACATCGAGGGGTCGCCTCTGCGCTTTCTTTACAGTTCCCCATAGAAAGGGACGAGGGGCTGCGGATTTCTAGCGCAGTATTGCAGACCGCAGGCCACGCCTCTGCACTTAGACTTCGACGCCTAATTTTGTGAAATAAAGTCCCTTCTTTGGGGTATTTTGGACTGGGAAGCGACAACCTGCTTTCTGTCGTGCTTGGGAGCAGAGCGCGGATGCTAACAGTGTTGCGGCGAGGCCTGAAGGAGATTGTATTTGTGCACATGAAACCTTTTGTCTGGGCTTTCGCAGCGCTTGCTTTTTCAAACCCAGTGGAGAACAGTTCAGGGTCACTGGCGATTTCCAGCATCTTGGGGAGAAGGAGGGTGGGTAGGGGGAGGGTGGGAACAGAAGGAGAGTGGAGACACAAAAAACCCCTCGCACAGGAGTCTGAAATCTCGGGAGCCCTCAGAGTCGCGAAAAATAAAATCAATCCTCTCCTGTCTCCTCAGTCGAGGAGGCCTGGGAGAGGGGTAGAGAAAGGTGAGGGAAGAACAGCGAAACCTGCCCAGGGCGAAGGTACCTCTGACCTCACTCAGCCGGGGCTATCCCCGGGATTGGGCCACGTGAGAATCGCGTTTAGTTCAGGGGCGAATAACCGGTCACCTAACTTTCCACTTGGTTTTTTTTTTTTACCCACTTGGTGTCTGTCGCCAGAACCCCGTCCCCCTCCTTCCTCCCCCCGCCCTCCATCACACCGGAAGCCCTGGACCAGCCGGTATTCCTGCCCTGTCTCCCCCCCAGTCCCCCTTCCCCCCGTCTCCCTCCACCACCAGCCTCTGTGACTAGCATTGTGACTAGCCCCTGCACAATTAAGCGAAGGCGGCGGATCTGGGAGGGGCGAGAGAGGCCCAGGGGCTGCCGCTGCTGTTTGAACTCGTACGTCAGACAGGACTCCGCCAGCGGCAGGCCCCTTCACCAGCCGTAATGACAGATTTTGATTTCTAATTGAAGGAAAGTGACTTTAATGAAATCCTCTCCTTCGTCCTCTCCCTACCCCTCCCTGCTTCCCGGCCTTGATGCTATAGGCCGAGGAGCCTGGAGAAGGTGGATTTGAAGGTTTGAGGGCATTTCTAGCCAGGTGGGGGCTGGATCGAATGGGAGGGCGTTTTGAGGGCGCGTCGACTGTGGCCGTGGTAGCCGTGGCAGGGAAAGTGTCAGGTCAGAAGGCCGGGAGGGAGTGGAATGCCTGATGGCACTTCCCCGACAGCTGTGGAGATGGAATTCGGGTCTGGACCAATAGACCAGGCCCACGGAGAGGAGCGGAGCAACCCTCTCCCCGGCTCCCAGCCATCCCCTCCCTCCTCCAGCCCCAGTTGGGGAGGTGGTTGGGGGGATGGGAAGAGAGGACCACTGGGATTCCAACGGCCTGGATCGTATCCCGTGGGAGCGACTTCCTGGTCCCCAGCAACCCAGCAGACGGGGCTCCGCCGCTCCGGAGAGGTTGGGTCTACCTGTAGGCGGATTTATGCTACCTCCTCTGCAGGGCAAAGAGTCCTCCCGGGTGGGATGGAGACTGGGAATGGACGAGAGACACTATGGTCCTGACCTCCATCCCACCAACCACAGTTGCCACCGACCCTGCTGGAGAAGGAGGAAGAGGAGGAGGAGGAAGGGGGGGGGGGGGGGGAGAGAGAGAGAGAGAGAGAGAGAGAGAGAGAGAGAGAGAGAGAGAGAGAGAGAGAGAGAGAGAGAGAGAGTGTTCAGCGGGGTTCTGACACTACTTCTTTCTTTTTACTTCTCGCCCCGCAACACCTGTCTGTCTCACAACTGACCCTGTCCTTGCCAGGGATATGACAAAGATCAAGTCTATATCCGAGTTATCTAAGTGTCCCGCTCCTCGGGCGCTCTCTCTCTCTCTCTCTCTCTCTCTCTCTCTCTCTCTCTCTCACACACACACACACACACACACACACACACAACTATATAAATCCTGCTCAAAACCCTAGTCTCCGTGTGCATCCACCGACCCCCTGTAGTGTGGGCCCGATCCGGCCCTTCCTCACCCATTTTTACCCCCGGAGCAGCCCCCAACCTTCAGCAGAATATGCAGGGCGCAAGACATGGCCACCCCAGGGAGGCCCGAGTTTCTTCTCCGGTGGCACTCCCGCGGGAAGGGAAACAATAATTACTCGAAAACAGTAAATGAGCGTTAAAGAGGGGGCCCCTGAATGGGGCTTGCCCAGCCAGCTCAAAGAAAGCAAAGCGAGTGTGGTCCTCGTCAGACACCAATGTACCTGGCGCGCAACCCCGACCCCCGGGGAGAGGGTGTGCGCCCGCAGGGAGGGGGAGAGATGTTACGGGAGGGGAAGGGAGAGGTAGAGGCCGAGGGGCGGGGGTAGGGTCTCTACGAACTAAATCCCCATAATAAGAGGTTGTGCATCTTTCTCCATGCCTCAGAAGTGCATGCAAAGGAGTGATGATCGCTGCTAACTCTGGCCGCTGAACTTCTAACTTCGCTCCGACCGGATTTTAATAACTGTTAGTTTACGGCTTTAATAAATAAATAGAGCCCGTCCTCTCATTCATTTGAAAACAAATGTTCCCCAACGCCACCAAAACCCTATTGGCCGGATCTTGGAGCAGCGCGGTTAAATAGCCCCGGCCCGGTCGTAACCTGATAGGTGGTCCCCTGCGCACCCACCCACCTCCCGCTCAGTCCCCACAGTCATGACATATATTCTCTTTAAAATGACAAATGTCTTGTCAACTGTAGAAAATCTATTCCATCTGGATGTGGAGCAGTCTTTCCCCGGAGGAGGGGCTGGGGCTGCGGCCCGGGGCCCACACGTGTAATGCAATAGCCCAAACCTTGGACTAATTTCCAGCTAATGGGGCTAGAGCGAAGAGTCGCAAGAGGACACGGACTGCGTGAAGAGGGTTAGGCCTAGTCCTCTCGTGGGGATCCAAAAGAGGGGCACCGAGGCTAGGCTAGGAGCTGTAGCCTCTGGTTTCCTTGTAGGTGTCTTCGCCTGGCCTGCTTTCTCGATCTCACACTCAGTCAATCAATCAATCGTATTTATTGAACGCTTACTGTGTGCAGAGCACTGTACTAAGCGCTTAGGAAGTACAAGTTGGCAACATATAGAGACAGTCCCTACCCAACAGTGGGCTTACAGTCTAGAAGGGGGAGACAGAGAACAAAACCAAACACACTAACAAAATAAAATAAATAGAATAGATATGTACAAGTAAAATAAATAAATAAATAAATAGAGTAATAAATATGTACAAACATATATACAGGTGTTGTGGGGAAGGGAAGGAGGTAAGATGGGGGGATGCAGAGGGGGACGAGGGGGAGAGGAAGGAAGGGGTTCAGTCTGGGAAGGCCTCCTGGAGGAGGTGAGCTCTCAGTAGGGCCTTGAAGGGAGGAAGAGAGCTAGCTTGGCGGATGGGCAGAAGGAGGGCATTCCAGGCCCGGGGGATGACGTGGGCCGGGGGTCGATGGCGGGACAGGCGAGAACGAGGCACGGTGAGGAGATTAGCGGCAGAGGAGCGGAGGGTGCGGGCTGGGCTGTAGAAGGAGAGAAGGGAGGTGAGGTAGGAGGGGGCGAGGTGATGGAGAGCCTTGAAGCCCAGGTTGAGAAGTTTCTGCCTGATGCGCAGATTGATTGGTAACCACTGGAGATTTTTGAGGAGGGGAGTAACATGCCCAGAGCGTTTCTGTACAAAGACAATCCACTCCCTGTCTGTGCACTGTCTCTCCCTGTCCTACCCTGGGCATTTACATGAGAGGGGCTTTTCCCTCCCTCGAAGCCCGGGCAGATCTTAATGACTCCCTTCCCGCCCTCCCTCTCCTCCTTTGAAGTCAGGGATCTGGAATCCAGCCCCCCACCCCTTTCTCCAGCCCCCACTAGCCTCACTTCTTTTCTCTCCCTCCTTTCCAAGGGGTCAATCTTGCCTCTCCCCCCACCCCCTTCCCGGCTGCCCTGGGGGTGGGTTTGGCCGGGAGGAGGCTCGCGGTCCATCTCCGGTCCTCTGCTAATTCCTGAGCCTGTCTCCTGGGGCTACCCGCGCCCCTCCCCTGGAGCTGGTCCTAACTTATGTTCATCCCACCATCTCCCTCTCCCTCCTTTGCCCGCACCCCCAACCCGACCCCGCCGGGTCCGCCGACCGGCCGGCAGGAGGCGCTGACGCTCGAAGCGGCCCCCGGCCGGGACCTCCGACCCTTCCCCTTAACAATGCCCTGCTCTAAGCGGAGCCAGACACACAGAGAGAGGGGAGTTTGATCTTGTCTCATTGGTGTCTCCGGCCTGAAAGGGAAATCGTTTGGGTAAACAGCCAAGCTTCCAGGCTTAACGCCTGGCTCCTCCACCCCAACCCCCGCCCCCCACCCCACCCACCCCTTGTCTGGGAGCCTGTCCCCGAGGGAGCTCTGCGCCTTGAGTCTGGAGTTGGGGGCTTCCCGGGGTAACGGGGCTGCTGATCCCTTGGGAGGCAGAAGCTGACTGGAGGGCAGTAGGAACGGCCTGGGCCACGGTAGGAACTGGACTCCTTCCTCCGCGAACATAAGTTAGGACCAGCTCCAGGGGAGGGGCGCGGGTAGCCCCAGGGGACAGGCTCAGGAATTAGCAGAGGACTGGAGACGGACCGCGAGCCTCCTCCCGGCCAAACCCACCCCCAGGGCCACGGTCCCTCGGCTCTCTCCAACAGCCGGCCGCTGGCCCCTCCGTAATTTGGGGGACAGGCAGGGTGGGAAAGCCGGTGTTCCCTCCCTCACAGCCGCAGGATTGCCTCTACCCACCCACAACCCCACCTCGCTTCGAGCTGCCTCGCCTATAGGAAAAGCCTTTAATCTGATATTAATCAAGCGTTTTCCGAAGTCTGATTCTTTCTAAAGGAGAGTTCTCCAGTTAACAGGCTGTAAATATAATTAATAGTTATTAACATGCAAAACCTTTGCGGTGTTTAAAAGGATAATGGTGTCTATCTCTCTGTCTCTCTTCCCCTCTGTTTCCGTCTCGGTCTCTGACTCTGCAGCTTGAATATCGGAAAATGACCTAATCAGATGGCTAGTCCTTCTTCTATGGTGCTGTTTGAAATGCAAGTTTTCTTGTTGGTTTCATCTTCTTCCTCTTCTCCCCCCTCTTCTCCTCTCTCCCTCCTCCCTCTCTTCGTCTTCCCCTCCCTTCCCCCTTTTTCTTCTCTCCCCCTCTCGCTCTTTCTCTTCCCTCTCTCCCTCTCTTTTTCTTTTTCTTCTTCTTCTTCTTCTTCTTCTTCTTCTTCTTCTTCTTCTTCTTCTTCTTCTTCTTCTGCTTCTCTCTCTCTCTCTCTCTCTCTCTCTCTTTCTCTCTCTCTTCCCTTCCCCCTCTCTCCCTTTCCCTCTCTCCCTTTCCCTCTCTCTCCCCTTTAATCCGGGAGTCATTAGCAACCCCCTCTGGCTACATGTTTTGCATCAGTGAAACATTATGACATAGTTGTAATACAGACTCCGCAACCTTGCTTTGCATCTTGCGGTAGGAAGTGTAATAGCAATAAAATCATTTCTCATCTCCAGGCATCACTGAGTGGAAAAGAACAGAAATCCAGATTTGTGTCCCCCCTCTTTTTTTTAAAGTGGGAGAAGAGGTTAGGGGAGCTCATGAACAGGGTCGGAAAAGACCTTCCCTTGCCCGTTCTTCCCAAACGGCCCCCAGCGGGGTACATCCGCCCAATACCTACATTTGGGACGCCTCACTCTTTGTTTCCCGGAGTTCCTGGTGCTCCCGGGCCTCGCTAGGCCCAGGTCCTGCCCTTCTCAGGGTGGGGGGGGGGGGGGGAAGGGGAGGGCGGGCTGTCTTCAGCCCTTCTGGGGTTCTGAATCGGCACAGGGACAAGGGACCCGACGACACCTCAGACCGGGACCCCCCACCTGCCTCTGAGGCCGTAATTTCCCCTCTACATTCTGGGCAGAAAACGGATCTTTCCTCTTTCGGGGTGTCCCCGGGCGCGGGGATGGGAAACACTCTCGCTTCCACTCCTGATCATTTCCCTGGATCGACCTCTCCACCTCCTCTCGTCTTGATGTCTCCTACGCCAGACGGGTCGCCACGCAGGGCATAGGACCGGTCGAAATGTTGCAGGCGAGAGTCGCCTCCTGGCCACCTGAACCTGAATTGGGTGGATGACCGTAACCCTCCCCGTCCGCCCGTCGCGGATTCGGGAGCAGAAAATAAAGATTACCTTCTCTCCTCACGCTCCTCTAACCTTCCTGCCGGTGTCACTCAAAATCTCCCTGTGGAGGAGTTTCCCTTTAAAATGAGAATGCTTGAAGCCTCTTGTAATGCTTTCGGTCGTCGGGGGAAGAAATTAGTCAAGGAAAAAATCCTTCAGCGGGGAGCAAGAGTCCCCGAAAGAATAAAGCGCCCCCCAAAACTCGAGGCCATAGAGATAGAGCTGACCCTTCCCTAGGTCCCTTGCTACAAAACTTAGATTTGCCAAAACTCTGAGAATGGAGCTTATCCGAGGGAAAAATAATCATTGTTCATTTTCTTTGATTTTAAACTGATTAAAATGATGCTTTTTGATTCCTGGATTGATAGCTTTTACCCCGCTCCCTCTCTTCCCCTTCCGTCCATTCTAATCAGTACACTAGTGTTATGGCATTTCATTGTCATGTATTTTTAGCTAAGTCGAAATAAGTACGGGCTATTAGTCAAACGGGAGGCGAGGGAGAGAGAGAGAGAGAGAGAGAGAGAGAGAGAGAGAGAGAGAGAGAGAGAGAGAGAGAGAGAGAGAGAGAGAGAGAGAGAGAAGGAAAAGATTCCTCACGTGATATTTTTGCATGAGTGACTGTAATTATTTGATTTAGGTGATCATCTTAATTGGCAGGGTATGTCTTTATAGGGACCCATATCATCGGGGATATTTGCGTGGAATGCAATCAGATAGGCAGACCTTGCCAGCTACAAAAATTGGAGCTAAAAATATAGACGCCGTGAGAAAAGCTATCTGGTCTGTTCTACCTTATGTGAAACATCGCAGCTAGAGTTACTGCTTCAAACCTTGGGAAATTGTACCCCCATGATTTTAACTTCCTGCCTTTCTTTTTCACACCCCCTCAGACTTTATGGGACTTGTTGAACAGAGAAAATGACTTTCTAACTATTGGTAAGGAGTCCTTTCGAGTGCCCAGTTCTATTAGGGTTATGATTATGAAAACTCAGTGTATTCAGATTTGCACGAAGGTCGGTTATTTTCTCCAGCGTAATTGCAGGTTACGCAGCAAGGTGGCGCTCTAAGGTACCGCAGAATGGCAGGTTTCTCGTTTCGAAACCCATTAGCCAGACTTCTGCAGTGATAATGGAGTTTGTAGAACACAATTAAACTCGGAAAAGGAATAATAAGCCGGGGAAACGTTCAGACCGTCCTATTCCACTGTAGTCCAGAAAGCTGGAAATAGCAACCGAAAAGAGTAGTGTGTGAAATAATTTTCAGAATGGGTGTCGGAGCAATCCTTGTACTTCCTCTCTGCATACCGTGAATCCCCAATTAAATGGTGCTTTGGAAAGTTACCTATGGGCTGTATGTGCAATGTAAATATTACACATGGGCACGCATAATATATGTAATATGATGTGCGTGGGTGTCATAGGTCGTAGCTGAGAAAATCAGGATGTATTCAAACCTGCATCAGAATGAGGGAAAATATGAACTAAAATGATTACAGGAAAAACAATTTTAACATTCTTTACAAAGCAGCAAAACACACACACAAAGAAACTGTGCAATGAAATTAGAAGAAGTCGGTTAGATTCCCCTATTTTTTTTTCTTTAATGAATGTGTTCGGGACTGCCATTTCCTCAGCTGAAGAAGTGGTCGCTTTCTAGTCTGGAGTGGGATTGTATTTAAATCCTTTTTACGATTGTGAGGATCTTATGAGTTTTTTTAGGGATTAGAAGCAACGAGAATGACAGCGTTGGTCAGATCACAGTCCCTTAGAAGAAGCAACTATTTAGGGTTTGGAAAGTTTTTTCGCCACCATCGTCTTCTAGTGGAGCGCTGTTTGGGGTCTGGCATTTAAGATGTGATTTGTGATGCCCCGCGGCAGCCGCCCCTCCCAGTATAAACATGTCCTTTATAATAAAATGATTTTATTTAAAAATATTATGTAGGCACTCTCGCTTTTTATTTTTTTTTTTGAACCGCTAGCCTAAGTGTGTAGATGTATGTCCGGAAATGGGAATGTTATCTTGAAGGGTCTCTCCCTCGGGGTAGCTGTGTAGGGTGGATTTGAATCCAATCTTTCTTCTATATTTTTTCATATTTTTTCTTTCTCGTTTGCTTTTCGGACACTTTCTCATCTTCGCTACAATTTTCTGGGCCGTAATCGCCGGACTCTGATGCAAACGTGAGCCGAGGAGGATCTAAACCAGGGTCAGGTCATTAGGACGGTTAACGTAGAGCCAAAGAATTATAAACATGATCTATAAGTCTCTTTCAATTCATTTCTTCAAGTATTTATTTGGTTTAAGTGATGAAAAGTGACAGTTCTGAAATAGACAGCTTTTAAAAGTAATGAAGTCAGATGAGGTTCTAACCTGTCGATCGCTATAAATCAACTTTGAGAAAGATGAATGGAGAACGGTATTGGGGAGCGTCACTCCTGGGGAATAGAGTAGACGAATTCGAGGAGTCGGGGGGCGACGGTGGAGCCGAGGTTTGGAAAGCGCCCGAAATAGGAGGAGGGCAAATCCAGGATCCGTCCCTGTCGTCAGGAAGGACTGTGGGGGATCGGGTATGCTAGACAGGTGTCCCGGGGCTAAGAACGAAAACAGGCGGGAGGGCAGCGGGGAGGGGAGAGGCCAGCCCTTCGAGTGGCGACCCCCCCGGCTGGGCGGGGCGGGATGGAAACCCAGGGCAAGCTGGACCAGTTCGGGGCTGCAGTAGCCTGGGGCTCGAGGCGGGGAGACCTGCTCGCCGCTGGCCTCCTCCAGCCCTCTCCCCTCAACCCCTCCACCGCCCCTCGCCCTCTTCGGAGCCATTCCCAGGTCGGGACAGGCAGAGAGGGAAGCCCAGGCCCCGCGCGGGCTGGGAAACCCGTTGGAGGATGCCAGTGGTGCGGGGAGGGAACGGGAGAGATTAGGCTGAGGAGGAAAAGGGGAAAGGGGAAAGGGGAGGAAGCGACCCTGGATCCTGACTTCAGGGTCTTGGGCTCGTTGGACCTTTGCCTCAGCGCGGCCGGGGCGGACCTCAGCGGCTGGCACCAGGGCCGAAGGACGCCCAGGACGCGCGGGCAAGTGCCCAGCAGAGGCTTTGTCCTGCCGCCGCAGGCGAAGGTTGAGGCCGGGGGGACGGGCCGCCAATGACAGGTGGCGGTGAGGGAAAGGGACTCCGGTTCCTTCCCGCAGAGTCCAAGGACTGCGGGAAGGACTGGAATCCAGGACAGGGGCGGGATGAAACGGTAATAACGTTAGCAGTCTTCCTGAACCGTTGTTGTGAAGTCCCTCACCGCCTCTCCCGTTGATACTCTATAGGGCAGAGGGGGCACTTGACCCCTCCGCCCGTCGAAGCTGATTCTGTCCTCCGCGGGTTCGAGGCAGAGGAGGGCAGAAGCGAGGTGGTGGCACCTGCGCCCCTGCCTACCTCCCGGAATTGGCTGGTTCCCTGTCCCGGGGCCACCCTAGCCCTCGGCCCAGCTTCGTGGTCGATGGCACCTTCCCTCTCCTCCACACCAGCCCCCATCTTGGGACACAGACTTTCTGCAGCCCTCATCCGGAACCCGAGACCCCCGTCACCCCGTCCCTTTCCACCCCTCTCCGCGACCCCCAGTGGCACCGGCTTGGCCTCAGCACCCAGGCCGGGGAATATTCTGAGTTATTCTATGCAACAGGTATTGGGCCGGTTACTCCACCCTCCCCTCTGGGTGGTTATTTTTTTCTGCCCCGCCCAGGCTTCTCTGCCCTGCACATTCAGTGATCACCAGTGCCACCCTTCGTGGCCACCCAGCGTGGCACCTGTTCCCCCCTACCGGATCCCTCGGCCCGCAACAGCTGAAACGAGAAGGCCTGACCAGTCCCTTGGTCTGCCTCTTTCCTCCTGGACTCCCTGAGTCCGAAAAGGATGAAGGGGATCCCCCCTCTCCCTCCTCGGCCTTGATTTCAGATCGGGAAGCAGAGAAGCGCAGCCAGCCTGTCCCTCCGGGAAAAGTCCAGGTTGCCCAGAAGACTGGCAGTGGAGTTGAACAGGGTTCCCCTGGGAAACCCTGATACAACCCTAGCAGGCAAAGGATTAAAGAAATCACCTTGTGCGGCTCCCCCCACCGCGAGCCAGGTTGGCCCTAGCACCCTGTGCCGGGATGAAGGGGTTCCGGTATGATTTTCAGTCCCCGTCCGTAAGGCACGGCTGGGCAGGGCTGGACAGGGCCGGGTTTAGCATCCCCCTCCCCACAGAAGGCCCAGAGACCCCTCAGGCCTGGCTAGTCCCTCAGCCGAAAGGGCAGAGTGGGTTGCGTGTCCAAAATCAAGTCCCGACCCCCACCCCCTCCGAATCTCTCTGAGACCAATGCTTCAATGACCAGGGGAGAGCCAGGTCGCTAATTAGCTCCGGCCCGGAAAGAGCTGACCCTCCTAGGGAACAAGGGCAAGGTAGAGGGTCCGGGCCGAGTTCAATCTGAAGGAAAAATCCAGGTGGGAAATCTTCTACCCGATTTCGAGCAAGCGGACATTTAAAATAGGCTTCCCGCTGGGTCCTGAGTCACACACACACTCACACACCCCACCCTCCACCGCTCACATGCCACATATGCACGCAATCCACAATTCTGCACATTCCACATGTACACACAGTCGGCAATCCTGCACTGCCCCCAACTCACGCACATGCACACAATCCTGCACGCTACCCATGCACACAGACCACATCCCAGGACACTCCACACGACCACACATTAAATACACACGCACACATTCCACAATCCTGCACACTTCAAATAAACTCACATACAGATTGATTAAACTCGTACACCCAAACACACACACACGCGCGCGCGTCATACATGCCTCTATGAGTATACATCCGGGCTTGTACATTCACGTGAACATCCACGCTTACATATACACCCATCCACAAGCGTTCTCACGCACTTCTACGTTGTCTGTCTCTTCTTTTCTGTGCTCTCCCGCTCCCTCTCCTTCTAGGGCGATACACTTCATTCCAGGGGCAATGGCTTTATCACTCACAGGCCCTCTGAGGGCCGGGCAGTCCGGAGGGCCTTGTATTTGGGGTTCTCAGTCCTTACCGGGTTCCCTCGGCCGGACCCTCCCCCGCCTACCGGGGAGCTTTGCAGAGCCGGGAGCCGGCTGCCAATCAAGAGCATTGGGTTCGTGACTTTTACGGCCATCTAGGGGCAGAGGAAGCTGCACGGAAATGAGAGAGAGAGAGAGAGAGAGAGAGAGAGAGAGAGAGTGTTTCTTTTTTTTTTTTTTACCCCATCTCTGCCAAACTCTCTCCGGGGGCTGGCAGCCTGGGCCCTGCCTCCTCACCTCCCACTCAGAGTGAGGTGACGGGAGGGTTGACATCACTAGGAACAAACAACTTGTTTGCCGACCCCTTCTCCCTGTCAGCCTCGGCCGACAGGTGTCACCCCCAGGGACTGTGTTTTCCAGGTACTTCGCCCCACAGCGCCTCTGTCTTAATCCCTTCATTTCCCTCATGCCCTTCGCCACCACCCCCCGCCAGCCCCAACCCGAGTCCCTTCCACTTCTTTCCCTCTCCCCGGGAGGAAGCTCACAGCTCCGCGTGGTGTCTGCCAGGGTGTCTGCCAGGGTGCCAAAGCAGGCCCACGGGTCATGGCCGAGGCGGCAGCCGGGAAGTAGAGAGAGAGAGAAGGGATTTATTTTTTTAAGGAGGGAATCAGGAATCAATGTTAACTCTGGACATGCCTTTCCCCCGCCTCTCCCCACCCCCCACCCCCAAATGTAATACAACAGACGTGAAGATAATCCTGCCATCTGGCAAATCCCAAATTTGGCGACCATGTCTGCGAGGCAGTGGGGATGTGTCAAACCAGGAGCAGGTGAAATCTCCTTTCTGACTCAGAGGAACGGCAGGTCTGGAGCCCGTGGGTGTGTGCATGTGTGTAGTTTTGTGGTGGGGGGGGGGCTGAAGCGGGGCGGGGTGGAAGAGGAAGGGGGCTCCTGGAGGGACTAAATTTGGAGGCTCATGCGGGTGTGTGTGTGTGTGTGTGTGTGTGTGTGTGTGTGTGTGTGTGTTTGTTTATCCGCCTGGGCGTTCCCCCCGCCCAAATTCCCCTCACCATTTCCCAGTTCGCTCAGGTTGGCGGAGACGAAGCGCTGGGAGGGTCCTCGAAGAATCGTGCCGTGGTGTGAATGGGGGGATTACTGCCCTGATTCCAGACAGTGATAGCCCAATGAGAGAAAACCAAACTCCTCTTCATTCTGCCCCACCAAATGGAATTTATACCCGGGCAGCCTGTCCACCGAGATTTAGATCATTTGGCAATAAGGATCACACTTATTAGTTTTCTTCAAAGACTTTAAAAAAAACGGGGATGGGGGGGGCTCGGTGCTAAATTGCTGAACGCTGGTGTGATAACTGTCAAAAGTTTGACATCAAAGGAACTAATATTATTCAGTTACCAGAGAAGCTGTCTGTCCAAATAAGAATATCTTAATTACTGCCTCACAAAGGTAAAAAAGGGAACAGATCTGAAAAGGGAAAAGCATTCAGCTCCCTCCTTTTGATGAGCCATCTATATTAGACCAATGTGTGCTTCTTAATCATGGTTAGTCTGATTTCCTTTCTCTCTCCACCGGTCCTCTGAACTTTATAACTATATGTAAACACGTTTGTCAGTTTGAAAATAATCTTCTCTGGGTTCTTATTAGGAGAAATTTCAATCTTCTTCAGTTCTAGATTAGACAGTCTAGTTTTCTCTATCAATGCATGGACTAGGGTTTCTTGGACAATAATGTGGCAATTGTTGATGGTTTGTGACCCATAAAATGTGAGGGTGACTATTCTGGCTTTGGTATGTAATTATGCAAAACACTTTCTATAAAGACTTGCCATTCGATCTAATGACAGTCCCTGCGGTCTACTTCCAAAAGGGAGGATCTATGTACATACATCTCCTCACAGAAAGAAAAGTAACATTTGTTTTAGTACAGGTTTTATGGGGAAAAATGGATAAATACAAACACATCTGAACACAGCCTAAAGTATTTTCGAGTAAAATTAAAATAATTACGCGTTGTTTTAATAAGTTAATCATAGCAACAAGGGTATTGCATCCACACAGAAGAGGAGGGGAGACCCCCCACCCCAATCTCAGTCATTCCGAATTGGGAACTTCTAACAGAGGGATCTCGGGAGGATTTGGGGACCTTTGAGAGGGACCTGCCTGAATAATTGGAATCTCCCATTAGATTCCCCACCGCCCTGCTGTATGGTGTGAGGTATTCTTCCCCCCCACCCCCGCCCCCAGCTATCTGCCCATAACTGTCTTGCAGAAGAGGCACCCTCCCACCTGCTTTCCACGCAGGATCCCCTTGGTCTGAAAGTGGTGGCGTGGTGGCATCAATCCCTCGAGGGGGTAGCGACCAGGGGCACAAAGAACCAGTAGAGAGGTGGGTAGAGCTGCAGGGGAGCCCAGACAGGTAGAATGGACTCTGTACAGGGATTCCCCCCAAAGCTACGTCCCTCGATGACTCCCCATTAACATAAAACCAGAGAACTCTCATTCTCTCTCCCCCACCCCGCCATACTCCATAGAATATGGTCCTCTGGGAAGCAGCTCACAGCTGGATACGTCAGAGCAGCATCGCAGCTCTCAAACACTATCCCAGAGCACTTTTTCAGGTGGTCCTAAGGGAAATAATAGGAAGACCAGAGGGGAAGAGGGTGGAAGGGACAAGAAAAAAGGTCTATTAGCTGCCTCAGGAGCAGAACATTAAATGATCATATTTTTAGTTTAATTCATAAGTGTATGTTTGTATGGGTGTATGTATCCTCAGTTTAGTGGTTTTTTCAGTGTGTACCCATGTAGGATAATGCAACCTGCGATTTTCAAGAAAATGATTAAAAGCAAGAATCAACAAAATAACAAAGTGACACACGAGGGAGACCTGGAAAAATATTTAAGCTAATGAAAAGCAAATAAAGAAGCAGGTACTCAGAATGAGAAATTAAATATTATGTTTAAAGCGGTTCTTTCGTGCGGTTTTGAAGATTTCCGATTCATGTACACATTATAAACACTCAGGTTGTCATCTGGAGGTGCAAATCTGAAAGATATTCCAAGAAATGAAGTGCTGGCAGAGAAAGGAATAAAAAGATCTGCGCCAGTCAGGGGTCAGACAGCCTGAGATTGCTTCTAGAGATCTTTTGAAAATTTCACACGATTGAAGGCTTAGGGGCTTTACTGCGTTCGCATTTCAAACTCAGATCAGTAGGATCACAATCAAAAATAGAGGTCTGGAAAATTTTGATGCAGAGATGGCCATAGGCTCCAGTGATTTTTTTTTCCAAGACAGACACCCTGACATGACTATGATCCTAAAGATGACAGAGTTGTCAGAAAAGAAAGAGAAAATTGCATCTTGTCTTGTAACTTCCTTTCAGTCAAGAGGAATTTAGGGTCTGATTTCCAATACAAAAGTGTGTTGGGGGGGAGGAGATGATTCATTGCTATCAAGAGAGCAAAACTAAAAAGAGTTAGAGTTTCATAATTAATGATCCGCACCTAAACACGTTGGCTCAGATTTCTTTCTATTCGTCCAGATTATTATAATGATTCCTCTTCATGCGTATAAGGCTGATTTCTGGGTGTGCTTGGGTCATTATAACATGCTTCCACTGCTTATGTAAAAGAAAAAGGAAAGATAAATTATATAACGGATCGAGAGCCAATTCTCAAAATTGACTTTCCTTGTATTTCTGGTAGTTAATATTCACTTTACTTTTTATATGTGGGGGGAGGGTTCTAAAGTGAGATGTCAGTTCTTTTTGGCTTTGTCAAACAGGACATTGTGAAATCATTTGTGTGTGACGACTACACCAGAAAAGAAAGAAAAGAAATCAGAGAGTGTACGGGAAAAGACGAAATTCAATAGGTAAAAGGGACCCAGAATAGGAAAGGGGAGTACCTAGGTAGAGAGAAGACACCAGGCACGGAATCCCGGAGACAGAGAACATATTTTGAGCAACCAGGAGAAATGTCAATTGTATTAAAACGTTAATCATTTGAAATTAATTCATATTGGTTCGGTGAACATTATGACGAGAAGATAAATGCACTGATTAATAATTGTTTTGCTTCTTTTAATTCTACGTGGTTGTTACACAAATGAACAAGGTATTTTTGGAAATAATAATCTGGAATATATTTGTTTCTTAATTAGCTCGAAGTCAAAGGGTGGCAGAAGTTCGATTCAGTCAAACTTCCCATAATTGCACATTAGAATCAGTTCAGTGTTAAACAATCATAAAGTTGAAAAAAGAGGGTAGAATGCAAAGGAGTACTCCTTCGTGTTTACTTAATTATTGAATTACGGTGTTAATAACGGGTGTTCTTTCACAGGTGAAGAGGAAATGAATAGTACTGATGGAACTTTAACAAACTAGATTAAATTAATAGCCTCTGCAGGAGTTATTTCTCAAAGGAGAAGTGGAGGTGGGCTGAAGGTCGGGGGTGGGGGGTACACCTACAGAAATAGTAAAATTGTATGTCAAAATCTCCTCCACCAATCAATATCTCTGACCAGAGAAGTTTGATTGCCAGAGTTACTTTGAGTCGATTTAGGGGGCAGCTGCCTAAATTGGAGGAAACTGAAATATCGGCAGCTAATTTATAGCCTCACACTGTCCAAACCTAGAAGCATCCTAGGATTCCCGAATCTTCCATATTTTCCCGACATTCGGGGCAAAGCTAACTGGCAGGTACTCTGAGATTTATATTTGGGGTCCTGGTCCCATATAGGATTTAGTTCTCTCCACATACCGATTCAGATAAAAGTCCCGTAAAATATTCCAAAGAGAACCTGGCGAGCTGTGGGAGTATTATCAGAACAATTCCAGACTCAGCACTTCCTTTCTCCCTTTTCTGCCACTAGTCATGTTTCAATGGGTCGGATGTTTCTCGCCGAGCTTTAAACTAAGATTTTTGTGTGATTCATCCGGAGAACGTTCCCAGGTTCAAGGAGGCGGAGGGTAAAAGGAGAAAACATTAGGCATAATGGTAAAAGAAAAAAAAGAACAGGAAAGAGATGCACGGTCACTGGAAAGTGAATGATACCAAATAAAATCGTAACGCAGCGGGAGCAGAGAAACCTGCTATCTCAGTGGGGGGAAAGTGATAAGATTTCGTGCGAGATAAGAGCCCTTTACCTCTTTTCCCTGAACTCAACCAGCTAAGGATTCAAGTGGTCCCTATTAGAAATCAGGATATGCATTTGGGGTTTCCCACGGAACCCGACATTAAAGCTAAATTCAGGAGAAGTCTCAGTTGATAACATAGTGTTGGATCAAAGAGAACCAAGCTGCCTTTTTAAAGTGAGTAACCTATTAGCGATGTGGGGTATCCAATTGAAGAGAACAGAAATACCCTATTCGAAGTCGGGAAAGTAAAGGGCTAATTCAGAAACACTTCCCAGAGGGAAATTTTGTACTAAAAAATGGCAGATATCGGGAAAGGGAAAAAGAGCACTTTAAGATTTGAGAGCCGAGGGAGGAGTAGGAAGTCGGGGGACAAATTACATAGACCCGTGTTTTCTGGACTATTTAAGAGGTGCCACTAGCAAGCACCCAAACCCGACTAGGAATACACTAGCTCCGCTCTCCTCTACTTGCGCGTTTTCTATGGGGAAAAGAAAGAGGGCTCTGGGGCAGGCCAGCTGGGATTTCCCTTCCTCCCGCTCCTCCGCACTCGTATTCACTCTCTGACATTTGGAAACTTCGGAGGGCATACTGGAGCCCGTTGGGTACGGATTGTCTCTATCTGCTACCGGATTGTACTTTCCAAGCTCTTAGTATAGTGCCCTGCAAACAGTAAATGCTCAATAAATACGACTGAATGAATGAATGAATGAATGAATGAATGAATGAATGGACCACCTTGTCCTGAATCTGGGAGAGCTGGGGTCCGGTTTCCTTGTGTCCCACGATTTCCACGGCAGGGATTGGCGGGGGATGGGGGAGTGGGTCTGTGCAGGCAAGAACCGGATCTGTGCAGGCAAGAACCCTCCCTCCCCCCCGTGTTTCAGAAAGGGGGTCTGCCCCCCAGTCCCTCATTCTATCGGACTTCTGCAACCGGGGAACTCGAGTTCTTCTAACCCCTTCTTCCTTCCACTAGCTCTGCCCGCCAGCGGCGCCGGAGTTACTGAGCTCCCCGAGCCCGGTGGCTGAAGGGGAAGAGGCAGGCGCCGACCATGCCCCGATCCTCGAGCCGGCAGAAACAACCTCAATTCTCCCTTAGTGCAGCCAGAGGCCAGGCCACGGGGGTAACGTGAAATTGGCTGAGCAGCGAGCGGTGACTCACTGATAACCTCGTCCCTGCCGTCCTGCTGGGGACCGGGTGACTCTGAGAACCGGAGTAGGAATGGGGGAAGGAGTGGAGGACAGTTCCTCTCTGAGCTTCTCCAGGAGGAAACTGGAGAGGACGAGGTGAGAAGTCCTCTGAAAACTCCACTTACTTTTAACCTGCAACTTTGGGAGGGCGGAGAGGGAGGGTGGGGAGTAGCCGCCACAGAGAACGGAGAAATAGCTCAGTCCAGGCCTGGCCTTTCCAATGCTCTAACCCCAAACGCCACGCAGGGAATCTAATGTTTTTCGATGGAGCCCTCGCTAAATGAAATCCTCCCTAAATCTTCTCAATAGCAAGGAGAAATGGGGGGTAATGTTTCTCTTCCCATTCATTTCAACGATCGGGAGTGGTTCTGTTTCCCCTCCCCAGAGTACTACAGTGATTTAACGCTGCCCTGGGAAAGCAATCCGTTTTCCTCCCGCACAACTTACAGGGATGATTGCAGAGATCCAGAGATCCCTCACTTTGATGGATACTGCTGATTTCCAGGGACCGCACCGAATTACCAGTGGATGTTTTTAGCAGTAAAGTTCAGCTAGGATTGCATGGACTTTTGGCTGAATGTGCACGTGCATTACGTAAAATCATATATGTACTATGCACCTACAAAAAATGTGCTGTATATGTGGAGACAGGCCTCTATCTCTCTCCCTTTCCCCTTTCTATTTCTCACTCTAAACTCACAAATACACAGTTTCTAATTTATTACCTATCAAATCACATATGAAGATGGATAGATGGTGGTAAAATAGATAGATAGCTGCCCTTCGGGTATGCACCCCAGCATGCCATTCATAGGCAACCATGTGTGTGCAAGCGTGGACATACGCAATCACAGATCTAGCACTCATACACAAATAGATAGGCAGTCAGGCACTAACCCACACATCCACAAACATGCTCACGTACACTCCCAATCCCAACTCCAGATCAAATCCTCCCCTCGGGATTCCTTTACTCGCTGGGGCCAAACTCTGCAAAGGACGCCCCTGCCCAGAACCCTGCGGCGTGGACGTCGTAAAATCTCTAATCCCACGTTCATATTTTAGGATTTCTTGCCAGCGCCCCAGTGTGTTCTATTCAGATAGGCAAGGGTTCCTTGAAATTAATTAACCCGTGGCCAGCAAAAATAAACTAATAAATAAAGCCACGGAAAGAGGGGGAAGATGAAGGGACAGCGGTTAATACTGTATTCCTTGACAGCGCCTGGTCACATTTACTCACGGACTTGTCCAGCTGTGAGGCTGATGCCTCTCTTTACTGTAATTGAATTGCCGTTATAACACCTTTCTGGGGGAACAGTGATTCACTACAAAAAAAGTTTAGCTGAAGCTGTGGTTCTACAGGTTCCTCCTCTAATTGCCCCTGGCCGTGTCCTGGAAGGGGTCCGAGGCTTTGAGGCTTTCCAGCGTTGAGGGGCTCAGGCTGGCCTGTGGTGAGGGGCGGGACTGGGGCTAAAGAGGGGCAGGAAGAGAAAAGACCCCCCTCCCTCGACCTCCAACCCCGGCAACCTGCACACACCTCATTCCCCTCACTGGGAGTTCAGAGAGGGAAGGAGACTGGGACAAAAATCCAAAATCTCTCCAAAGTGTGCTACGTTCCCAAAGCCCCCCGCGGGTCTGAGAGCGGACTTTCCGCATTTTCACCCTGATTTTTTTCATCCTGGACAATACTTTCTCCACCTCGGGCCATTAATGGGGAGTGTCGGGCAAGACAGCCTCGGCCAGGCAACCCCGCAAGTCCATCTCCGGGCTGCGCAGAGGTGTCTGTTGTCCGGTCCGTTTACGGCTGCCATCCTTTCCCAGTCCTCGCCCACTCCTCGCCCACCCGACGGCTTCCCCCATTGCCCACTCTTTCCCCGGGACCGAGATCGTCAGCATCGTGGCAGAGCGACCCACGCAGCGCCTCTCTCCACGGGGTCAACCGGGCACTTTTCCAACTGCATTGTCCTCCACGCCCGAGAGTCCAAGAAAGTTTGGGGACTCCCTCTAGCAACGTGTCTACGTTGTAGATTTACCTTTCGATCTCGCTAACGATCGCTAACATCTCCGTCCGACTTTCTGTCGATTTTTGTCCATCTGTTCACCAGTTCTATCTGCTTGCTCATCTCTCGTTCTACCTGTCCACCTCTGCCTGCCTGTGTATCTGTCGGTCTCGATCGATTTGTGCGTCTCCAGCGTGGTTTAGTGGAAAGAGCACGGGCTTGAGAGTTAGAAGACATGGGTTCTAATCCCGCCCCCGCCATAGATCTGCTGGGTGACTTTCGGCAAGTCACTAACTTCTCTGTGCCTCAGTTACTTCATCTGTAAAATGGGGATTAAGATTGTGAGCACCATGTGGGACAACCTTATTGCCTTATATCTACCCCAGCTCTTAGAACAGTGCTTGTCACCTAGTAAGCGCTTAACAAATATCATAATTATTATTTATTATGATCATTCAGTAGAGGAGATTATTCCTTAGAGAAGCAGTGTGGCTCAGTGGACAGAGAGTGGGTTTGGGAGTCAGATGTCATGGGTTCTAACCCCGGCTCCGCCACTTATCAGCTGTGTGATTTTGGGCAAGTCACTTAACTTCTCTGTGCCGTAGTTACCTCATCTGGAAAATGGGAATTAAGACTGTGAACCCCATGTGGGACAACCTGATTACTTTTTATCTCCCCCAGTGCTTAGAACAGTGCTTGGCACATAGTAAGCGCTTAACAAATACCAAAATTATTATTAGGTCGCCGTCCATCTATCCACATCGGTCTGTCTGTCTCAGACTCCCTCTCAACATTTTAGAATTTCCCTTCTCGCCCCCTCCCATAGATGGTACGGGATCTCTGGCCCGAAAAACCGAGCTCTACTTTATTTTTTTAAAAAGCACTCCGTTCCAAACTCAGCCTTGGCCCCTTTGGCTGGCCGGTGGGCTGGCCGGGGAGCCGGGGGAGGGGGTGGGGATGGGGAGAAAATGGCACGGGCCAGGGCCCGGAGAGCCCAGCTTATTCCCCCAACTTCCTTCCCTCCTAGAAGCCCTTTGGGGCCTGGGAAGGGGATCCCTCGGAGAGCCGCCTTGGTGTGGCATTCAGGGGAACTGGGCCCGTCCTGTTAATTTAGGACTACAAGTGTGAGTGTGTGTGTGTGTCTGTGTGTGCGTGCGCGCGCGCGTGTGTGTGGTGGGGGGCAGCGTGGCTCAATGGAAAGAGCACGGGCTTGGGAGTCAGAGGTCATGGGTTCAAATCCCGCTCCACCAATTGTCAGCTGTGTGACCTTGGGCAAGTCACTTAACTTCTCTGTGCCTTGGTGACTTCATCTGTAAAATGGGGGTTAAGCCCCACGTAGGACAACCTAATCACCTTGTATCCCCCTTCAGCGCCTAGAACAGTGCTTTGCACATAGTAAGCGCTTAACAAATGCCATCATTATTATTAACCCGTTCCGCGGGAGTTTACTGTGGGAATAAAAAACAAACCTAGCTGTCTGGGGCAGCGCAGGTCTACCCGACCCTCAAGCCGGAGGCACTGCTTGTGCCCAGAGGTGCCCCTGTCCACCGGGCCCGGCGAATAGCCCCCTTTACTCCAGTTGGGCCCGCAGCCGCTCCTTCCCAGGGGCGGGTGGAGAGTCAGGCCCTTCTAAGGCTCGCTGAATCCTCATTCCCCCGGAGTTCGGGGGTCCCCCCTAGGGTCCCCACCCAAACCAGGTCTTCTCTCCGGAAAGCCAAGTCAGTTCGCAGCCCCAAATCTCGCCATACGGCTCCTCCTTCCGTCCTTAGAGCTGGGGAGAACGTGCCATTAAAGCAAATATATCTGATATGCAGGAGACATCTGTGCCTACTTTTCTTTTAATAAATTTCATTTTCCTTCCGAGTTGCAGTTGCTGGGGAGGGGAAGGGGACAGGGGAGAGAGATGCTCTTTGAGGGTTAAACCTGAATACGCAGGGTGCAGCTGCAAGAACTCAGGGGAGGCCGAGAAGCTGACTTCAGAGGAGAGTAGACGGCGGTGCCGGCGGGGGATGGCCTCCCCTCTCTTCCCTGCACTTCCCCGCACTTCTCTTCAGAACAATGGCAAAAGCAGGTAGGAGCCTCCTCCACTCTGCGAAAACAATCGCCTCTCGTGTCTGCCGGGAGGTGCACATCTGGACTTGGTTTGCGGTTTAAATTAAGGCCGTAAGTCTCTTATTTACACCTTGGGTTCCATGTTTATTGATATGCCCACGCTCGGCTACCTCCGGCATCCCAGGGAGTTTGAAGGCAACTAACTCCTCTGCTCGCTGGTCCGGAGAGCTAGCTTTCCAGAAGCAGGAGGAGTCCTGCCTTTTTGGCGAGGTGGGTCCTGGGACCCAGAACCAGAAAGGAGAAGCAGCGTGGCTCAGTGGAAAGATCCCAGGCTTTGGAGTCAGAGGTAATGGGTTCAAATCCCAGCTCCCCCACTTGTCAGCTGTGTGACTTTGGGCAAGTCACTTAACTTCTCTGCGCCTCAGTTACCTCATCTGTACAATGGGGATTAAGACAGTGAGCCCCCCGTGGGACAACCTGATCACCTTGTCACCTCCCCAGTGCTTAGAACAGTGCTTTGCACATACTAAGTGCTTAATAAATGCTATCATTATTATTATTATTTTATCAGAGGGTGAGGGTTCCCCCAGGTCTTTCTTCTAATGGCAAACTTTAGTCTCGGGATCTTGGAAGAATAGATGCCAAGAGAAGAAGTTCATTATATATTCAATCCTATTTATTGAGCGCTTACTTTGTGCAGAGCATATAAACAATAATACCGACCCCACTATCCCCACCTCCAAACACTCAAACATATGTCTTTCTGAAATTTCTATTCTGACTCTTTTCTCAGCAGTGATATCATTCCCTCTGGTCTCTTAGACCAGTTTGTGAAGAAACTGACTGCTTAAAAGATGCATTTACATGTATATTTATAATACTAAAAGGTAAACACAACAACTCTGAAATCTAAAGCAAAGTTGGAGAAGTTTCTTTTCTCTTCTTTTTCCTTTTTCCACCTTTCTGACCAGGCTTCAGTTTTTTTAAGCAAAATAGCGGAATTTATTATTTCCTATCCCATGTGCTCTGAAGAGAGCCAGGCAGGTGTTTTGTAACAACTCATAAGTGGCTTTACCACCCTTGGTGGAGAGACACTCAACTTCTCTGTGCCTCAGTTACCTCATCTGTAAAATGGTGATTAAGACTATGAGCCCCACATGGGGCAACCTGATTACCTTGTATCCCCCCAGAGCTTAAAACAGTGCTTGGCACACAGTAAGTGCTTAACAAATACCGTTTTTATTATTATTATTGTTTTTATAGGTAGGTAGACAATCAATTATTCTGGTTGAATTGGTCCCCTTGTTTCCAATGCTTCGATATTATTATGACCATGCCCCTACATTTCTGAGCCAAACCAGATGGTGCTTCCTATGAGCTATGTCCCAACAGAAGAAGTGTATGATAATTACTGCCCTGAGCCCATTCATAAATGACATATGCAAGGAAAAAGCTATGGACGGGGTGAAATGCATGAACAAACTTATCTTGGAAGATGAATTCAAGATGGACTGTGGCTTAATTAAGCAACTTGTACAATCCAAACAAGCTATTCAGTATACATAGGCTCAAAGCAATGCTTTGTGATAGGCTAATCCAGAGGTGAATAAACCCAGTTAGACAAATCTTTCTGTCCATATTAAAGTACACAATTCTGAAATATAAAAAACCTTAAGGATTTTACTTAAGGCAAAAGATAGAAGGGACATTAAAGATAGGAGAAGGAAAATAAGCTAATTGTTACCCACTTAAATTAGATGATTTTCCTCCTCTCATAATTTTTAGTGTCTTGTTGTCTTAACATTTCAATAATGTCTTTTCAACGAGGCACATCCCTTTTAAGATGACATTTTTTTCCAGCTAAGCAAAGATGATATCACTTTGAGAAGGATCTCAATGGCTCACATAAAAAATCAGACAAAGAACCTTTAATTCTCGTTACAAATTGGCATGGGAGTTGTTACATTTAACCTTCTTTTTGCAACTTTCACATGAGGGTAGTTTTCTTAGCTAATCAAGCAGATGAAGAAATCAGCCCTGGTGAACCTGGAGAACACCCATCTGCTGAGCCCCCTTTGGAAACAATTAGATGCCTTTCCATAAACTGGGTCTGCAGAAGCACAGGGAAATGTCTGGATGACTGAGGAGTTATCAGGTAATTTTGGTCAACTTTCCCAGTCAATTTAAAGAGAAAACCCCATTTTTTCCTTATAACTGTTTGGGGGACCTTAGATATAATCATCATCACCATCATCCAGCGATTAGAAAGGTGCTTGGCACATAGTAAGTGCTTAACAAATACCAGTATTATTATTATCATCGATATTTATTGAACACTTACAGTATGCAGTGCACTTCACTAGACATTTGGAAGAGAAAAATACAACAGTTGGTAGATACATTCCCTGCCCATAGTGAGCTTCCCCTTAATTGCCTCAAACCGATTATTTCATGTGGTGTTCATAGGACGTTGACGGGGCTTGAACTTTTTTTTTTGCCTCAGGAATGTTCATTCAAATCCATTCCATGCAGGGGTGGAAGAAACATTTTAAAAGATTCTGTTCCCACTTGGTTCCAAGGGTGGCAGAGACAGGAGGTCCTGTGGGCAGGGATCGTAACCACCAACTTTAACATATTGTACTTTCTCATGTGCCTAGATGGACTTTCCACACAGTAAGTGCTAAGTAAATTCCACTGATTGATGCTTTCTGGGACAGCGTCTTAGGAGTTGGAGCATGGGACTGATCTTTCCTCACACTCCTGATTGGTCAGATCCTGATCATCTGACTATGGCATTCTGTTCCTCCCTAATATCCCTACCTCCAGCTCCACTTTCTGCTATTCCAGTAAATCCCCAATGCCACTTCTGATATCTTCCTTTTCATTCCCCAACTAACCCCTCACCTCTGTACCCTATTTGCCCTTTCCTCTGTGTCCCCTTATACACTTTGGTGTATACTTCCTAAGTACATAGAAAGACCTATTTTATTTACAATTTTCTTTTCTATCTTTCAACCTTTAAAATGTTCTCACTATTTTTATGAATGGAAGTGTCCCTAGAAGGGCATGGATCTTGTCTTGGAATGTGAAGACTTAAAAGAGTGGAAGTTCCACTATTTTATCTCACATCACCCTTTCCCTCCATTTCACTACTTATCTCCACTTCCCACCAATCGATATCATAAAGTGGTAGGTTGAATTCACAATGCATAAGCCATCACCACTGCCCCTGCTGTCACCTGTCTCCCTTCCCAGTGGTACAGAGGACAACTCCAAAGCCTGTATCCTAAAAGGCTCTTTCACTTCCTGGTTAGTGGGACTGGGGATCATGTGTACCAACTCTACTGTACTGAACTCTCCCAAGTGCTTAGTACAGTCCTCGGCACACATTAAGCCCTGAATAAATGCTATGGATTGATGGACTGATTAATTGGGACTATGGACATCTGCTGACATGTTTGGTGGCAAGGGGAGGAGGGAACAATGGGTGCCAGTGATTCCTCCTTACGTTTGAACATGTGACCCCTCCGGGATGATGTCAGGATGTATACAGCTCTCCAAATTCCTGCTCTGTAGCAGGTGAGGGGTCTCCCAGGGCAGGGGGTCTTGGGCAATTTCAGTGACTGGTCCTTATTATAAGGATGCCAATCAATTAATCAATCAGTCAATCATATTTATTGAGTGCTTACTGTGTGCAGGTATCTGAATTAAGTGCTTGGGATGGGAACATACAATATGAGTTGGTAGATATGATCCCTGCCCACAAGGAGTTTACAGTCTATGGAGGAGACAGAGATTAAATAAATTAAAATTCATTTCTTCTTATTCATATTCATTTTGTCTGTAACAATTTATGAATACTTAGAGAACATAGGAAATGACCAATTTACCTTTTTTTAAGCCCTTAGTACTGTGCACTCAGAGATCTTTAATAAGTGCTTTATGTGATAATGAATAGGCACCTAGTCATTTGTGCATCCTAGATCTCAGTTTTCCCCGGCTATAAAATAGGAATAGTAACACTAGTTTCCACAACACCCCCATTTACATCACAGGGTTGCTGTGGACTTTTGAAAGTGTCTGGATAGTGCTTTGAGTTTCTCAGGGACTGTAGCAATAAAAGGGTAAGTTGTAATTACTTACATGGTTTTTGGCTATTTATAAACACAGAGAACATTCTGAAGGTGATATTTTGTGCATAAACAGCTTTGGTATTTTAAGATCTACTTTAGTTTTGGGTGTTTGATTTTAACTTGTAAACATGTTGTTCAGGCTTCATTTTTCTACATTCAGATCATGCAAAGGTAGATGGGCAACCACTCGAGATTCTTGAGGACCAGGGAGACATGGACTAACTGCTTATTTTAGGAAAATGAACTGGATAGCAGAATGAAGTGTGGATTAGCGTCAGGATAGATGGAGGCAGGGAGGTCAGTGAGGAGGCTGATGCAGTAGTCAAGGTGAGAATGATAAATGCTTCGATCAGCATAGTAGCAGTTTGACTGGAGAGGAAAGGGTGGATTTCAGTGGTTTATGATTTATGTTGTTAAATTACGCTATGTTATGTGGCTTTCTTTGCTTGAACGTAAAAATCTCTGGGCAATAGATTGGGAGTGCAGGTAGGACAAAAACATTTGTCCTCCCTCTTCTCTTTTTCCTTCATATAAAAGGTATAACAGACTTTTCTGGGGAGGTAGGAAAAGTGAAATCCATTGAAATATTTGGAAATCGGGTTCTTGTGGTTACTTTCAGGATAAGGTGAAAAATTGTGCTGTGGGGTTTAATCACCCCTTCTTCCCTTTTTCTTCCTTTCTTTTCTCTGCATCTCTGCATAAACATGCTCCAACTCGGTTATCAGTCAGACCTTGGAATCGTTCTTGAAAAAAAATCCGAAAATGAGATCAAAACATGATCCTCTCCTTCTGAACAGTACCTTATGCTTTAACAGTTCTATTGGCGCCTTTGCTTGGAGAAGTTTCAAATTCCCACTGGCTTGGTGGCAAGGCATTTAGGAGAGAGAGAGAGAGTGTGTGTGTGTGTGTGTGTGTGTGTGTGTGTGTGTGTGTGTGTTCTAGCTTAACTTGCAAAGAAACTTTCCATTCCAGTAGCATAAATCTTAGAAAGTCTTTGTTCAAAGCTCAAGTTCAAAGCTTAGGTAAGTAGTATCATACAGCCATAAAGAAATTCAGTCTTGGCATGCTCTGAGTAAGAGAGGCAGTGCTACTCATGATAACAATCATGGGGAATGCTGGACAGCTTCTTGGTATCAAGACAGCTGAAGTGCTGTTCAAATGTAATCCAATCAACAAGACACGACTTAAAGGAAGCTTTGTGGCAAAGCAAGCTAAACTGATGATCATCCGGTGTTATGCACCTACAAGTAAAAGTGACAAGTACAGGAGGAGATTGCTCTGTTAGTTATTTCAGGTGTAGTTCAAGATATTCCATGACTTGTGATTATGATGATCACTGATGGACCCGAATACGAAAAATGGCTAACATAGTCTCTGTAAGTTAGCTTTCCTAGGTTTCTTGTGGCAGGAAATGGACTAACTGGGTGCAAATGGGTTTTAAATTTAGTGATTTTCATAGGTTCATTCGAGACAGAAATATTTTTATGCAAAGCTGCCCATCACCAATGATCTGAACATTCATTTCAATGAGTTAATTGAATCAATTTACTTAGTCCAAATGTGTTTTTTTAGGAACAAACTGTTAATTATAGGATGTCTCTGGTGTAGGAATCTGGGAAAACTCAAACCAACCTTTCTAACCCAGTGTCTACAGAGCCAGAGGGCATTGGGAATTTGAGTAATTTTCTGGTGAATTGAATGAGCATTAACTTCTTATCCAGAGAATCTGGGAATAAAAACAAGAAGCAGCATTGCCTAGTCGAAAGAGCATGAGGCTGGGAGTCAGAGGATCTGGGTTCTAATCCCAGCTTGGCCTAGTGGAAAGAGCATGAGGCTGGGAGTCAGAGGACCTGGGTTCTAATCCCAGCTCTGCCATTTGCTTGCTGTTTGATATTAGGTAAGTCACGTTCTCTGTCTCAGTTTTCTCATCTGTAAAACTGGTCGTTATTAAATACTTATTTTTCCTTCCAATTGGACTATGAGCCCCATGTGGGACAGGAACTGTGTCCCACATGATTAAATTTAACCCCAGTACTTAAAGTTATTGATGAAAAGTAAGCACTTAGAAAATCATCACCATCATCATCACCTTCTCCTTCTCCTTCATCTTTTTCTTCTCCTCCATCTTCTTCTTTCTTCTTCCTTCTTTCTTTATTCCTTCTTCGTTTTCTTCCTAATTAAAACACCCTTAATTCCACTCTTTATCAAGGTCGTAAAACAATGTTTTTCCTTAAATTCCCTGCATTGGCCACTCTGACTTTTACTTGTCTCAAGCTAGTCTCAAGGAGAGCAAAAAAGGAACTAGGTTGATACTTCATGCAAACCATTTAAGATCTCAGGTATTTTAGGTGATGTACATTAGTCATGCACAATTATTCTGAAATTTTTAAAATAAAAAAACCCCAGAAATAGAATGAGTAGGGAAAAATCCATTTTATTATTTCAGCAAAGATGCGGTTTGATCATTAGAAACTCCTGCATATGTTGCCAGGAGTTTTGACCAATCAGCTCTGTTCTGCTGCTCCCCAAAAGAGCAATGGATGGGGATTGAAAAAGATAAGATATGAAAGAATTAGAAGGAGGTGTGTCATGAGTGACCTGGGGGGAAACTGAAAAACTGAAACTAGAAAACTGAAAAAAAAAACCGGGGTGGGTAGGGAGAGACTTAGCTTTTCCAAGCTCTATTGGGTTGTTTTCTTGTTACTCCCCTCACAGTTCTGCATTTCTTTTCCATCACTTCACCGTTTGATTGGGTCTCCTTTTTTAATGGTATTTGTTAAGCACTTACTATGTGTCAAACACTATTCTAAGCACTGAGGCAGATACAAGTTAATTAGGTTCTGAGACTAGTTTGAACTTCCCTAGGTATCTGGAAGAGATAGTAATAGATAACTTAGAGAGTATCATACAACTAGGAGTTTTTTTCAGTTTATTTCAGAGAATGACCAAAATTGGGGGTAATTTATGCAATAGAAGATGAGAGCAGTTTTTGAAAGTGTTTATGTGAAAGAAATTTTGTCCTCCTTTAAAAAATAGTAAGGCTATCTATCTTGTCTTTATTTGTGATAGATGGTCTTTAAAAGAGACCCCAGTGATAGCTAATGCATAAATTCCTCCTACATTGCCAATTTAGTAAGCATACATTACTGTAGTCTTTATATAGTATAAATTATGCTCTTAAGCCTCCTCAGATGTGCAGCCAATAGGGATTTTAATGCAGAAATCCAAATGCAAAATGTTACTCTCCAGAACATTAGTGTGGATTTGGGAACTATCCCTAGAGAGTATGGTTTCCATATAGAGATGAATGGATTACAGGAGCTACACTCAACCCTGGGCTTTCAAGTTGCATATGGCTCTTCAGAACCCTGCAGGTGGCTTCTTAGATCTGAATAAAGCATCATGTACCTTTCTGAGGATGATGTTGCAGTGGGGTTGGAAAAATGGCAAGTCTAAGAGAGAGTGTATAACTCTCCTTCAGATTTGTAGATACTCTTGGTGGTGAGTTTTTGTGGCTCTTAAGACTGACAACTCTTTCCACATGATGTGCATTTAAAGACTGTCTCATTTGGCACCTGCCACTCCCACTTGTGGTCCAATTCTTCTCCATTTATAATTGCTGTATGCTGTTTGATCTGTCTTCTGCTGGTGTCTCCCAGCTGTCCACATTCTACAGTTTTGCTTCTAGGTACTTTAAATTTTTCTTCTCTTGTTTTTGTTTTCTGTTTCCTCCAGTTAAGTTCACCACAGGCTATTTGGCATCCAGTTAGTTGAGGAGCCAGTCTTCTCTCCAGTGAATCCATCAATCAATGGCATTTATTAAATGCTTTTGTGTGCAGAGCACTGTACTAAGCACTTGGGATAATACAATTCAACACAGGTGGTAGACATGTTCCCTGTCCACAAAGAGCTTATGGTCTAGAGGAAGAGCAGTGAAGAGTGTGACGTTACAAGCAAAGCTCTTGGAATCATTGTGGCAGCAACATTGGGAGGATCAGGATTCTCCAGACTAATGACAGACTTTGAATCCACACATCTGGATGATTTTTTAAAACTGTACTTGTCAATATTCTATGCAAAAAGACTGTAAATGTGATTCAGGTGCATCTATAGTGCCTTGAAAGTTGAATTTGTGGTGTCCTGCAAAAGACAAAGTAGTCATTCAGCTGCTAAAATAAGAAAAATAATAATTATGGTATTTGTTAAGCACTTACTATGTGCCTAGCTCTGTGTTCTAAGTGCTGGGGTAGATGAAGCAGTGTGGCTCAGTGGAAAGAGCCCGGGCTTTGGAGTCAGAGGTTATGGGTTCAAATCCCGTTCTGCCACTTGTCAGCTGTGTGACTTTGGGCAAGTCACTTCACTTCTCTGGGCCTCAGTTCCCTCATCTGTAAAATGGGGATTAAGACTGTGAGCCCCATGTTGGACAACCTGATTACCTTGTAAACTCCCCAGCACTTAGAACAGTGCTTTGTACATAGTAAGCACTTAATAAATGTCATCATTATTATTATTATTATTACAAGGTGATCAAGTTGTCCCACATGGGGTTTACAGTCTCAATCCCCATTTTACAGATTAGGTAACTGAAGCACAGAGAAGTTAAGTGACTTGCCCAAGGTCATACAGCAGACAAGTGGCAGAGGCGGGATTAGAAAAGTGAATGTAACTTGATTTCAATGATTTGGAGTTGGATTATGTATTTTCAGTGTTGAGCAAGGAAAATCCTTCTTCTCCATCAATTATAGGATGTTGGTCTATGGTGCAGATTTGAATAAACCTAACTGTTGGTGAATTCAGAAGTCAGCAATACCTTTTCAAAGAAAGAAAGAACAGTTAAGAAACAATACTACACTACAAAATACCTTTGTGTGGTGATTTTCAGGACCCCTTATATTTTTTATTTGACTTTGTTCTCTCTTTCATCTTCAGTTTCCTTCCTTTTCCCTGAAATTACATGAAAGAGCTGGAGAGACACAACTCTTTCCTCCCCACACCACTAAAATGAAGAGTTCAACAGGAAATACTCCTTTCTATCCAGAGGCAACAGTACATGGATTCTGTTTCACACAGGGACTCATGACCCAAATTCATATTTATATAGGAATGTGTTTGTTTATTGATACATGAATGATTTTCCTTTGTAAATTTGATGCTTCTCTCTTTAAGGACTGACATGGCTAAACAAACCAATCTGTTACTATAATCTGTCCCATATTGACACCCTGGAAAGATTATCTTTTCATCAATATTATTTGCCTCTGCCTATAGGGCAAGTCACTGGTTATTGTGCTCACATGCAATATGTTGATTTGGGACAGAAGAAGCCACTCTATCCTTGACTGATGTACATACACCAATACACATCGGTTCCTGCTGACAGCTGTTTCTTCCCAGGTGATGACCATATAGCTTCAAATTAAGTCCCGTTGTATAATTGGATGGTATTTCTCTGCCTTTTGTGTTCAATGACATGCCTCCAGTTTGCCATAAAGCAGTAGTTTAGATTCTTTGTTTCTTTGTCTTCCCCTGAAAATTGCCAGATGAAGTTAGTTGCACTATCTAAAGAGAAGCTAAAACTTGTGGCCTCAGAACTGAAAACTTGGTCCTGCCATATGACTGAATAATAAATTTTCTGATGGAATCTCTTTTCTACTGGCATTCCAAGGGAGGGAGAACAGGTATTGAATCCCTATTTTAAATATGAGGAAACTGAAGTACAGAGATGTTAGATGACTTTTCTCAAGGTTACACAACAGGCAATTGGTGGAGCTGGGCATAGAACCTAGGTCCTCTGACTCCAAGGCCTGTGCTCTTTGCACTAGGTCATGCTGCTTCTAAGTTAAGAATCAGCCATGGGCAGTCATATCATGTAAAATACAAATCATGGACACTTATTCCTAATCCAAACTCATACTTTAACTCAAATCCTAGCCCCAACTGTATCACTCACCCAAATTATTTCCCTAACCCTGGTTTTCACTCTATAGCCCTACTGAGTTTTTTGGGGTTTGTTTTTTGTTTTTTCTAATGACTGAAGTGTTCTACTGGCTGGTTTCCAGGTTGAGAAATGTTGATGGCTGATATTTGATGATGAAGAGATTTTAGGAGCTCCTCTGGAAGCTATGAGGCTCTGGACAGTCATTCTCTCCTTAGCCATGGATTAGGGGACATCAAGGGGGAGAATATAGCAGGTAACCTGAGGAATCCCTTCTTTCCTCAGTGCCTCATTAGGTTAGGAAGAGTTGAGTCACTGAAACTCTGCTACGGGAAAGTGTGTTGAACAGGCACCCAAAATAGTATTGCCATTTATTATAAGAATCCCCAGGAATGAGGACAAGGCTATGTTTCCTTCCATGGAGCTTGTTCAGGTCTCATCATTCTTTAGCTCTACTGTCACTGATGACTACATCAACACATACCTAGATGAGTTCTGCTCTCATGTATCACCGCTAGTCCTGGGCATTTCTGAATAAGGGACTCCAGGCTTTGGAAATGTGTCATACTTTTCAATAAGTAGACAGAGTACAAAGTCATTTTCATTTTTGTTTAATATTTATCAAACACCCATCTTGTGTTAGTGGCCACACAATGCTGAGAGCAACTTAGTACACAGCATCTCATGGATTCTTGGATTCATTGTTTCCATTATCTCTCTCCATGGATTGAGAAGGAGATTACAATGCAGCATGTAGAAAAGTAAAGCTCTTTTGATGCAGTAACTTTAACTTAACTGTGCATCTCAGCTAGGCCCTCTTGCACAGTGCTTATTCCATTACATTTTGCCAGATATTTATCGTGAAAGGGCTGCTTATCTTATTATCTCTCCATTGTGAGGCTGGGTAAAATAAGATCAGTGTCCCTTTTGTCTTTGTTAGAGTATAATAGAGATTCAACATGAAACAGAAACTCACTAGAGTCCACAGACTGGCATAATGGTCACTTTTAGAATATTCTTTGATGATATAATCATCATAGTTGAGAGTTTGAAATTTATTAAAATTGATTCATCCAAAAAATATTATTGACTCCCATAGGTAATTACATATTATAAATAAATAAATCCAGTAGCCCCCCCGTTGAAATTCATGCTATTCATATTCACAGGTGGGTCCATGCATGGGTTTGCACCTGTGTTTAGAACTACACACCTATGATCCTGACACTCCCAAGTGTTTCTTTTTAACAGTGTCGTGTCATTCATTCATTCAACTGTATTGATTGAGCATTTACTGTGTGTGGAGCTCTGTACTAAGTTCTTGGGAGAGTACAATACAACGATAAACAGACACATTCCCTGCCCACAATGAGCTTACAGTCTAGAGCTGGAGACATACATTAATATAAATAAATAAGAGGGAAGAAGAAGGAGGGTGATCTCAAATGAGCCCTTCCACTTCCAGGATATTCTTCAAAAGACTGCAGAAATTCTTTAGAAATACCTACAACCAGAATCCTCCTGAGTTTTATGGAACTTTTGCTACTAACTAAACTGCAATAGAGCTTGAATCTCGCATATTTTAAAGGCCAGGTGGGGCCAGAAACAGGGTATTGGGTGGGACAAAGAGGCTGTTAACTAGAAGTCTCACAGACACCAACTTTTCATTTTGATCATGGTACTGAATGCTGGGCTTAAAGCAAATATAGGGAGGTCAGCAGACTGATAAAGGGTCCCTCCCTTCTCCCTCTCTGAGCTCCATTTGTTCTTAATGCCCGCCATGGTCTGTCAGCTAGCTGTAGTGTTGAACAGTGAGGCACCTCTGCCTTAATACTAGTAAGAGTATTGATTATGCACTTACTGTGAGCAGAGAACAGTCCTGGGAAAGATTATGCAGGTGGGAATTAGACATGGTCCCTTAACTTAAATCCTAGCCCCAACTGTATCACTCACCCAAATTCTTTCCCTAACCCTGGTTTTCACTCTCTAGCCCTGGAGCTCTGCTGCCTTGGAGAAAAGCTGCCCTACCCTAACACCGTTCAGGACTTCTCCATCAGCCCCTGCTTTGTTCCCCCATGGTAGTGTGAAAAGACCCCAGCAGTATAAGGCCTTCTCAAGTTTTATAATGTTGGGAAGGCTATGGCTGGGACTCTTTGGATTCTGAGTTATGTGGAGCCTATAGTTTTGTTCCTCTACTGAAGTACTCCATGCTTTTAGTATTTGCTCTTGTATCTATTATTGCCCTTGCCTTTTATATTATTTTTGTGTTTTTCCCTTCCTTTGAAACTGCCACCAGCTCCCTCCCCTGCACTGATTCTTAGATTGAAAGCCCCTGGAGGGCCAGTGTGCCTACCCTTTGCCTATAGCGTGCAAAATATTGTACTAAGAGTTGGACATATGTTTTCATTCAGTGCTTAGCAGAGTACTTTGCACATACTATTACCACTCCTGCTGGGTGAACAGTGCTGTCATTGGTATTCTAATATAAGCTCTGGGAAGAGGAGGGTATATACAGGACCAGGGTGGGAGAATAGATCAGATTCCTTAAGAGGGTGAAAATGATATTGTCTCTTTAGGCAGATTCCCCTGCTTAATGGTGGTTTGCAAATGTTTTCAAACACTTTGCTCCATGCAGCCCCATCCAGCTTTCAAAATAGGGGAAAATTGGACTCATTATTTAATTAACCAATGATAAAAATTATGGTACTTATTGTCTCGTAGGTCCAAAGCACTGTGCTGAGCAGTGGAGTAGATTTGGATAGGTCAACAACAGACCTTTTCAACTGTGGGCTTGCAATCTAAGAGGAAGGAATAGCACGTTTCTAACCCTCATTTTACAAATAAGGAAACAGAGGTCTAGAGAATTTAAGTGACTTTCCTGAAGTCCAACAGCAGGTTGGTGGTAGAGCTGGGGTAAGAACCTAGGTATAGACCCCTCAGTCCTATGCTCTTTCCACTAGACCATGCTGCCCTGCTGTATTTATTAAGCACCTGCTGAATGTCCTTGGCAGAACACAGCAAAGCAAGGTGATTGCTATAAGGTGATTGCAGTCTAGTGGGGAAGACAGACCCAAAAAATGTTTACAAATAGTGGGAACAAGAGGAAAGACACAGATCAAATAGATAATAGAACAAATATACCAGGATGAAATATCAGAATATATCAGAATGATAATTTAATGTACAATTGAATAAACATAAGTCCTGAAGATGGGCATAAAGATAAAAGTGCTGTTGGTTGATTCATCATAGATTGTTGGAAATTAATTGGGAATAGAGTTTTGAGGTAATGGAATTTGATGAGAGTTTTAAAAATGAGGCCTGGTGGGTGTGTTGGGAGGGGAGGGAATTCTAGGCTGAGAGAACAGTAAGAACATGGAGTTAGAGTTGGGAGACTTAGGGATTTAGTCCAGCTAAGAGGAGAGCTTGAGAGGAGTGAAAAGTGTGAACTAGAGACTAGCTGAAAAATAGAGTTAATATATAAATTGAAAAAAGCTGATGGACGTCCCTGAAACCAGTGGTGGTGAGGTTTTTGTCTGAAGTGAAGGGGCATGGGCAGTTTTTGGAGGTTTCTGAGGTGAAAAAATGATTGCTGAAAGACAATTCAGCAAGGTGATCCAGGCAGCAGTGTAGGGTATGGTCTGAAACAGCATGTATAGAGCAGAGGCTTGGGAGTCAGAGGGCATGGTTTCTAATACCATTCCACCACTTGTCTGCTGTGTGACTTTGGCAAGTCATTTCACTTCTCTGATTCTCAGTTACCTCTTCTGTAAAATGGGGATTAAGACTGAGCTCCATATGGAACAGAGTCTGTGCCCAACTTGATTACCTTTTATCTACCCTAGTGCTTAGAACAATGCCTAGAACACAGCAAGTGCTTAACAGATACCATAAATAAAGAGGAAGTGGAGGATGACAGTTGACTAACTGTTAGGGCAAGAGTAGTGACTATCTCGGTGGAGAGGAAAGAACAATCTGGGAAAATGTTTTTGAGGAAGAACTGCCAAGATTTAGCACTATACTAAGTACTACACTGGTAAAGTACAATATGATAGAGTTGGCAGATTTGTTCCCTGTCCACAGTGAGCTTAGAGGGGTAGAGAGAAGCAGCGTGGCTCAGTGGAAAGACCCTGGGCTTTGGAGTCAGAGGTCATGAGTTCAAATTCTGGCTCTGCCAATTGTCAGCTGTGTGACTTTGGGCAAGTCACTTCACTTCTCTGGGCCTCAGTTACCTCATCTGTAAAATGGGGATGAAGACTGTGAGCCCCCCAAGGGACAACCTGATCACCTTGTAACCTCTCCAGCGCTTAGAACAGTGCTTTGCACATAGTAAGCACTTAATAAATGCCATCATTATTGTTATTATATTATTAGAGAGGTCTACAGGGGGGATACAGATATTAATTTGAATAAATTACAGATTTGTATTTAAGTGCCGCGGCACTGAGGGAGAAGTGAATAAAGGGTGAAAATCCAAGCTCAAGAGTGATGCAGAAGGGAGAGGAAGAAAAGGAAATGAGGGTTTAGAAAGGAAAGACTTCTTAGAGGAAGTGTGCTTTCAATAAGACTTTGAATAATAATAATAATGATGATAATAATAATGATGGTGGCATTTGTTAAGTGCTTATTATTGCCAATCACTGTTCTAAACACTGGGGTAGATACAAGGCTAGTCTGGTTGCCCCACGTGGGGCTCACAGTCTTCATCCCCACTTTCCAGATGAGGTAACTGAGGCACAGAGAAGTTAAGTGATTTGCCCAAAGTCACACAGCTGACAAGTGATGTGGGGAGTCATTGTCTGTAGGATATGAAGAAGAAGGGCACTCCAGACCACAGGCAGGACGTGGGTGAGAGATCAGCAGTGAGAAAGACGAGCACACTGAGCAGGCTGGCACTAGAGGAGTGCAGTATGCAGGTTGGGCTGTAGTAGGAAAGCAGTGAGGTAAGGTAGGTGTGGGAAAGGTGATTGAGTGCTTTAAGGTCGATGGTAAGGAGCTTCTGTTTGATGTGGAGGTGGATGGGCAATTACTGGAGGTTCTCAAGGAGTGGAGAAACATGGATTGAACTTTTCTATAGAAAAATGGCCTCGGCGGCAAGGTGAAGTATGGACCGGAGTGGAGTGAGACAGGAGACAGGGAGGTCAGCAAGGAGGTGTTTACAGTAATCACCGCAGGATAGGATAAGTGTTTAGATTAGCATGGTGGCAGTTTGGGTGGTGAGGAAAGTATGAATTTTAGCAATGGTGTGAAGGTTGAACCAACAGGATTTAGTAACAGATTGAATATGTGGGTTGAATGAGAGAGATGAATCAAGGATAATGCCAAGGTTATAGGCTTGTGAGACTGGAAGAATGGTGGTGCTGTCTGCAGAGATGGGAAAGTCAGGCTGAGGACAGGGTTTGGGTGGGATGTTGTGTTTGAGATGCCATAGAGACATCCAAGCAGAGATATCTTGGAGACTGGAGGAAATGTGGAATTGACTAGCATAAGAGTGGTCCAGCCCAGAAAGGTGGATTTAGGAGTCAGTTGCATTGAGGTGGTGGGGGGAATATCCTTACTGACCATCAAAATCAAAGTGTCAAAAGAAACACATGTTAGCTCTACTGTTGAACTTTATTTTCCCCTGTGAGGCTTGGAGGATGCTAGCAATGCATCTTGTTGTACCCTCAGGTCCTAATCGAACACTTCCCATGAAGCTGCAGGGAGGGGAGCTAAAATATACTACTTTTTTCCAAGCCACACCTCTCTGGCAGATTGGAGTTTTAGGATCACACCATGCATGCAACAGTCCGTCCATTCCCAATTTGCACTGTCCTGGGCCTAAGAGTTAGGCCAGCATTGGTCTATTTTAGTGTATTGACAGCTGTCTGTCTGCTGAGCTTGCTGGCTAATGAAGTTGGGACCTTGCTTAGAAGCTGAAGCAGCTCTTGCTGCTGGTGTTCTTCCAGTGTCAAGCTGGAATGCTTGGACATCTTCCAAATACAAAATGATATTTATAATCATGGTAAATGTTAAGCACTTAGTATGTGCCAGGCACTGTACTAAGCACTGGAGTGGATACAAGCAAATTGGGTTGGTTACAGTACCCGTCCTACATGAGGCTCATAATTTTAATCCCCATTTTATAGATGAGGTAACTGAGGCACAGAGAAGTTAAGTACCATGGCCAAGGTCACAGAACAGACCTTGTTAATGATGTGCATCTAGCTTTATTTCTATTTATTCTGATGACAACACCTGTCCACATGTTTTGTATTGTTGTCTGTCTCACCCTTCTAGACTGCGAGCCCATTGTTGGGTAGGGACTGTCTCTATATGTTGCCAACTTGTACTTCCCAAGCCCTTGGTACAGTGCTCTGCACACAGTAAGCGCTCAATAAATACGATTGAATGAATGAATGAACAGACATGTGGCAGAGGAGGGATCAGAACCCAGGTCCTTCTGACTTGCAGGGCTGTACTCTATCCACTAGGCCAGAATGGGAGTCAAAGCCTTCCAACATGGTGGTTGATATGAGGGCTTTAGGGTATCCTGCAACAGTGGACTCAGAGCTCAGACCAGATGTTCTCTTCTCCAAGCAGTGAAATCAGAGCGAGGCATAGGAATCCAAACCCAGTCTCCAACAGGGGCCCCATAGGTTTGTCAGCCAAGAGAGCACAAGGGAGTTTTTACAAATTAACCAAAACAAGGCAAGAAATCGAAGTAGGAGGAAGAGGAAAAAGAAAGGGCAGGTGAGTGAAGCAGGGATGAGATCAAGGGTTTCTGGCCAGATGGTGTCTTTCGTCATGCTGGCTTGTCTCTCTTTGTGCTCTGGTTGTTGTACCTCTATCTTGTGTTTCTCTCTTTTGTGTGTCTCATATGTCATCTATCACCTTCTTGATAATAATAATTGTTAACATTATTATTAATAACAATAATGGAATTTGTTAAGCACTTACCTTGTGCCAGGCACTGTACTAAGTGCTGGACTGGATACAAGCAAATAGAGTTGGACACAGTCCCTGTCCCACGTGGGGCTCATTGTCTTAATCCCCATTTTACAGATGAGGTAACTGAGACCCAGAGAAGTGACGTAATTTTCCAAGGTCATATAACAGACAAGTGGCAGAGTTGGGACTAGAACACGACCTTCTGATTCTCAGGCCTGTGTTTTATCCACTATGCTTGCTGCCTCTCTACACCATGCTGATCTCATCTTGTGTCTTGCTTACTCTCTTTGGGATGCTTCTCTCATCTTTCTCTAATCACATTTTTGTTTATCTTTCTCCATTTCTTTTTTAGGGCTATTTTCTTTTTCTTCATTTCCCTCCTCAGTCCTCCTGCAACCATTTGGGATAGTTTTCCCAGTGTCCTGGAAGCACCACTCCCTGCACTGGAAGGGAACTTTTTCTCAGCCTGATCTATGGAAGTAGTCCACTCCCATTTTGCAGATTCAGAAAAAACAATAAGGCCTAGAGAGGAGACTATTCCAGTTATACAGTTAATGACAAAGCCAGGACTAGAACCCATATCTCCTGACTCCAAGATCATGTGGTCAACAAAGTTCAGCATCCAGTGGAAATGAACAGTATTTGGAAAATGGGTTCTAGTGCTCAGAATAGAGGTTCAGAAACAGAGGACAGTGGAAATAGATTATTAATGACTACACTGAAACTTTACCTCAGAATTGCCTCTTTTACAGGTCTGGGGCACAGAGTCAGAGTAAATACATTGAAATAAGAAAAAAACAAATGCTCATTGATGCAGTATGGCCTAGTGGAAAGAGCAAGGGCCTGGGAGTCAGAGAACATGGATTCTAATCCCAGATCTGCCACTTGCCAGCTGTGTGACCTTGGGAAAGGCACTTAACTTCTCTGTGCCTCAGTACCCTCATCTACAAAATGAGGATTCGATACCTGTTCTCCCTCTTACTTAGGCCTGTGAGCTCCATGTGGAACCTAAAATCTCGTATCTACCCTAGCACTTAGTTCAGAGCCTAGCACATAGTAAGACCTTACACTCAGTTACTTCCCTACCTGTAATTTAATAATAATGATAATAATAATAATAATAATTGTGGTATTTGTTAAGTGCTTACTATGTGCCATGCACTGTACTAAACGCTGGGGTAGCGACAAACAAATCAAGTTGGACACAGTCCCTGTACCGCATGGAGCTCACAGTCTTAATCCCCATTTTACAGATGAGATAACTGAGGCACAGAGAAGTTAAGTGACTTGCCTACTGCTACACAACAGACAAGTGGTAGAGCTAGGATTAGAACCCATGACCTGTGCTCTATCCACTACACCACGCTGCTTCTGGCATAATGTCTCTCTCCCCCTCTAGATTTAAGCTCCTTCAGGTCAGGGATACTTACTCTATTGTACCCTTCCAAGCCTTTAGTACAGTAAGTGCTCAATAAAGATGATTGATTGAAAAGGTAATGCCTATCAAAAAAGGATGAATCTAAACCCCATCACAAAAACTTCAGAGCCCAAAAACCATGTGAAGGAATCATTTTGAACGATAGTAATTTGTTCAGTGCCACTTCAGCTCTTTTGTCCCTGCCACTTGTGTCCCTACTGGGGCACAGAGTGCAATGAGCAGGGGTGAAATGCATTTCAAAGCGCATCTATAGATATATATTTACTTCAAGGACCTGTGTGAGATAGTTGTCTGGGGGCTACAGGAGGGAAAATGAAAGGAAATGGAAAAATAGAGAGCGATTATAGAACAGATGGTTTTTCCCCAGATGACATTATCCCATCAAAACAAATTCAGAGACTTTATCAGATTTAGCCTCAAGGGTTTTTAAAAAATACCATAATTTTGTTTTGTTTTTATCAATTGATCAATCATATTTTTTGAGAGTTTACCTACTGAAAGCTCACCTCCTCTAGAAGGCCTTCCCAAACTAAACCCCCATTTTCCTCTGCTCCTTCTCCCTTCCCCATTACCCTGACTCACTCCCTCTGCTCTACCCACCTCCCCGCCCCACTGCACTTGTGTATATATGTACATATTTATTATTCTATTTATTTTATTAATGATATGTATATATCTATAATTCTATTTATTTATATTGATGCTATTGATGCCTGTTTACTTGTTTTGATGTCTGTCTCCCTGATTCTAGGCTATGAGCCTGTTGGACAGGGGTTGTCTCAATTTGTTGCTGAATTGTACTTTCCAAATGCTTAGTACAGTGCCCTGCACACAGTAAATGCTCAATAAATGTGATTGATTGAATGAATGAATGTATAGCAATGTACTAAGAGTTTAGGAGAGTGCAATATTACACATTTCCTACAATGGGATGTGCCCCTCCAATAAAGACAGAGTATAGTCTTCATGCTGCGTTCAGAGCCAAGAGTGGCAGACTAAATGGAATGGTATACATTTTGCAGGTGCCTTGGATTTCTAGCAAATGAAAATATAGAAATATTCATATTTAGTGAATGCTTACTGTGTGCCAAGCACTGTACTAAGCACTTGGTAGAGTACAATGTAGCAGAGTTGTACATTGCTCAACTCTGCCCAAACTTCCTCATTTTGGGCATTCATTTTTCTCCTCATTAGCAATCAGTCTGCAGATGGATTGAATGTACTTATGGATTCACACCTTCATGCATTTCTCAGTTTTACTGGAACCACCCACTCACCTTCTAATATCGAAGACATTTGGTATTGTTGACTGAATAACCTGACAGTTGATTAATAATCTATTTAGTGGAGATATGTGGGAAAGGCTAAAGGCATTTATTATGCTGAGCTTAATTTTACTGACTGGTAACTCAGTAAAAAAAGAGATAACAAGCCCAATGTCCAAGTGCTTCAAGTTTCCTTCCTGGAACTATTAGCTTTTATGAGAGGAGCAGTAACTCCTGTAGACCACTAGGGGACACATCACTGCCTTCCTTGTGCATGTATTTTTGCAGTCCTCACAATTATCCCCTAAGCGTCTGAAAGAGTTAGTGCTTTGCTCAAAGCACGTTATTTGCTTCCTTTCAGGAAACTGAGGCATTGGTAAAGCTCGATGCAATTACTCTAACTACAGTTACTTTTCAGTAATCACCACTTTGGCATATTCACCCAGAGGAGCTTTTACTCAAGACACAATTCCTAATTTGGGATCCTCTTGTCAGCCCAGGGCTTTCCAATCACCAATTAATGTTAGGCAAGTGAATTTTAATAATTATGGTGTTTATCAAGTGTCAAACGTTGCGCCAAGCCCAAGGGTATGTACAAGACAATCAGATCAGACCCAATTTCTAGGGCTCACTAAGAGATAATAACAACAAATTTGTTAAGTGCTTTCTAGGTGCCAAGCATTACAAGTTAATCAAACAATCAATGGTAGTCATTAAGCACTTACTGTGTGCAGAGGACAGTACTAAGTTCTTGCAAGTATACAACAGGGTTGGTAGACACATAAGGAGTTTATGGTCTAGAGGGGAAATTAATCAAATTGGACAGGGGTTAAAATAAATACAATACTAGTCCTGGGTCTCCCATCTCCTAGTGAAGTCCCATGCTCCTGAGAACACTGAATATACAAAAGTAGCATTAAAAAATTAGATTGGAATTTATATTCTATAGGATCTATCTTACCTATGCTACTGGTCGTTTCTGTTTTTCTGGGATCTGTGACCCAGTGGTGGCAGTGGCAACATGGAGATTCCCAGAATCCAGCTTTCTGTCCACAGTGTGTTGGTGGGGCTGAGCTGCTCATGGGGTCCATCCTTTCCCTTGTCGCTGGGCTCAGTGTCTGGTGCTGGGCTGAACTGCATGCAGCAGAAGTGGCTCAGAGTTATTTTTCCATTAGATATGTGTTCATATCATTTATGTACCTAGAATACCAACACAGACTGTGGAGGAGCAGCAGAGGCATTAATACCACTGAAAACTTCCTAGAAAGACCAGAAATGATTTTTTAGAGTCTGAATACTTGGTCACTACCCTAGAAAATGCTTATAAGCATCATCAGTTTTGACAGCCTTTGAAATAGTATACTATCGAGACAAAATATCAGTTTCACCTGTGGGTATCCTCAAGAGTGGGTGGGCTTCACTGAACATACAATTAAAGAGATGAGATCCTGAGCAGAGTCCTAGACAAGTTGCAGTAATTTGTAATTTCTACAACCATCAGTCATTCTGCAGATTGATTTTAGCTATAGGTGGATTGCATGACAAATCCTTTAAAAGGCAATGCCACACTAATTGGTTTACCTTTCCCACTTCAATGATGTGGCCATCTCCTGCCATGTTCTCTTTCTGTTGTAAAATTGTATTTAAATGTGTATTTACATTCATAAGACATTCTTAAACCAAAATCATAGTTTAAAATTTCCCTGCATATGTAGGAAGCTCACTATGTTAAATACCATGCAATTCTTTGGATTAACAAAACTGAAAACTGAAGAATTTTTGGGTATGGGTAATTCATAGAATTTGTGGATTATCCTCTCCCTTTAAAGCAATATCCTAGCTTCAGATGGTTATAGAGGTGGAAGAAGACACAAGCTAGGCCTTGATAGTAGTAAAACTAGTAATAATATTTATTAAACACTTACTGTGTGAAGAACACTGTAATAAGCTCTGGGAAAGAACACACAGGTCAAACAGGTAGAAATTCAATATTGTGTCCCTGCTTTCAGGGGGCTCATTCTTTCAGACTACAAGCAAGAAGAGAGGACTGGTTATGGACACATAAGGAGAAATGAAGCAAAACACTGACAACATACAACTGAATACACACACACACACACACACACACACACGCACAAAACGCCACCTTAGCTGACTGGATGGTCTTTTTCCCTTAGCCTAGGTCATGAAACTAGGCAGACAAATTTTGTTTTGGAGACTGTTTCACTCCCTGATTCTCAGACCCAGACACCATTATTTCATTAGTCTCTTCAGCACTGCCACATTATATTTATATTCAAAAGGTTATTTTTAAAAAACTCTACTGGTTTAGTTTCAGCTCCTGACCGGGGACTTGTTTGATTGAGAAATCTAAATTACCTTATCTACCATATGCCTTTTTTTGCTTTTCTTTCAGAAGTGCCCATATTGGTGGCAGCAAATGAGCCTGCCACAGGGGCCTGCAGAGACGATCTGGTGACTGCATCCATTATTCAAGAAGAAAAGGGAGATGCAAAAAAAAGCCCACAAACTTTTTGAGTTGAACATTTTATGCCTAGTATGGTAGGGATGGATCTAGATCCCAACCCCTTTCCTTGAAACATTTTGTTTTGAATTGCCTTCAAACACCTCTCCAGTCACCCTGTGTTCTATATTGTAGGCTCCCTATAGACTATAAGCAACTTGTGGGTTCAAAATGTCTCTAAAACTCTGTTGTATCCTACTCTCCCAAGCACTTTTAGTACAGTGCTCTACACACATTAAACCCTCAATAAATACAATAGATTGATTGTGCTGCCATTAGAAGAAATGTTTATTTTAATTGTTTTAAAGTTAGCAGATTTAGAGAACAAAGATATCCCACATGTTAATAGAGGAGCCATGTTTTTATTTCAAGGAATCATTTACACTGAAAATCATTCAGTGGCTAAATACTGTAGATTTTGGAGTTGCTTTCATTTATTTATTTGTTACTATTAAATTTCTTAAGAGGAGTTAAAAACTGTTTGCCTTGATGGATTATACCATTTAAAATTCCTAGTTCCTGTTTCCCACAATAGACAACCCCTATTATAGAAGACCTAACCCAGAAGGAGGAAAATTTCTTTTCTTTGTAATCAGCTGAAATTCAGGGCCTATAAAACTATAAAGGACAAAATTAGCAATAAATTTTGCCATCCTTTAAAAGATCCAACTTGGATTGATTTTATAACTACTTGTGGCAGTGAGTTCCTTTGCAATACACTTCTGGGTGAAGAAATGTTTCCATAACTTGCTTTATAATTCCAAGGTGTTAGCTTCATTGAGTGCTCTTTCTCTCAGAGGACTTGTAAAGGGGATCTATCAATTTTACAGCACACTTCATTATAGTTAATGCCTACCTAGATCTTCTCTATTTTCTGTCTCTGACATGACATCCCTTAGTCTTGCATCTCTACATCCTTTCAGGCCTTTGCCATCCTGGATGTATATTTCTTATGGAGAGAAAACAAGAAGTGGAGAAAGAAAACCAAATGGAGATGCATTATTGCTCTCTAAAATGCCATAACATCAGCATGTGTCCCTAGATACAATTGCATTAAGGGTGTTGACATGGCTGCCTGCATATCTAATATTTTATTAGTTGTAAAAATGACAAGGCTTTGAAGCTTTGTATGCTGACCTAATTGTTAAGTAAACACTCAATATCACGTTTCGACAGATCTCCCCAGCAGACTGGATCTATCTTGGTTTTGAGAGTTGTTGTGTGGTCCAGATTTTGAAAAATAATCCAACTGGGAGTGACCAGAAATGGAATTTCAAAAATTGGCCAAAGAAAAAGGACAGAATTAAAGAAAAATGCATCCCTAGTATATTTATTTCAAAATGTCAACATGTCCCATGATGTCAACATGTAAAACCCAAGGAAACAACAAAAAAAATCACCCAAGGGCTTTCTTAATTATCCATTTCTATTGAGTCACTGAGAGCAAACTATCAGCACATGCAAAGCCCTAAAGAATAGATATTGCCTCACAAAATACTAGTGTTGAGAAAGTATGATTGACTTCCAGACAAGACTTGGCAGCCATCAAGAGTTTAGCATCCAAAGCAGCAACTCACTTTTCAGGATTGTAATAGAGCCTGTGGTTTGAAGATGATGATGCTGACAGTGACATTGCATCCATGAGTGTGAGTGTCATAGAGAGACAATATCTTGCACAATTGCATACCGTATCCACAAAAATTCAACTCTGCAGTGTGGCAACACTAACAGTAAGAGGGAAGTGGTTTTCACAAGTGAGCTGAAAATTCAGTATTAGAAGACAGCAGCATGAAGAGATAATCAACCAACTATTTGTTGAGCCACTGAATGCAGAGCACTGTACTAAGTGCTTGGGAGAGTATAATGGAGTGAGTAGACACGATCCTTGCCCTCAATAAATCTACAATCCAACTGGGGAGGTTGCCACTAAAATAAATTACATATAGGAGGAAATAATCAAATATAAAGATATGTACATAAATGATATGGGGGTAATAAGGGGTGGGGAGAGTTCCCAGATGCTTAAGTGATGCAGAAGTGTAAGTATCAGTTGGTGGAGTAGCATAGGGAGGGAGATGAGAGACTAACCATTCAATCAATCAATCAGTGGTATTTATTGAGCATTTGCTACGTGCAGAGCATCATTTGGGAGAGTACAATACAAAAGAGTTGGTAGACATGTTCCCTGCTCACCAGGAACTTACACTCTAGACAGGGAGATAGACGTTAAAATAAATTACAGCAATATACATAAGTGCTGGGGATCTGTGGGTTGGGTGAATATCAAGGGCTAAAAAGGGACAAGTCCAGATGCAAAGACAACACAGAGGAAGAGGGAATAGAGGGAATGAGAGCTTAGTCAGGAAGAGTCTCTTGGAAGAGATGCAATTTTAATAAAACTTGAAGGTTGGGAGAGTGGTGGTCTGTCAGGTATGAAGCTGGAGGAAGTTACAGATCAGAGGGAGGATGTAGGAAAGGGTTTGGTAGCAAGATAGAGGAGATCAAGGTACAATGAATAGGTTGGTGGTTGGGGGACCCAAGTGCGTTGACTGGGCTGTAGTACAAATCAGTGAGATAATAGGTGGGGTGAGCTGACAGGGCTTTAAAACTGATGGTGAGGAGTATCTGTTTGATGCAGAGGTGGATAGGCAACAACTGGAGGTTTAGGAGGAGAGGAGATGTGAACTGAACTTTTTTTAGAAAAATGATCTGGGCAGCAGAGTGAAGTAAAGACTGAAGTGGGGAGAGAAAGGAAGCAGGGAAGTCAACAAAGAAACTGATGCAGTAGTCAAGACAGAATATTAAAAGTGCTTATAGCAGCAATGTAACAGTTCAGATGGAGAGGAAAGGGCAGATTTTAATGATTTTATGAAGGTAGAACTGACAGGATTTGGTGACAATTCAGTGTGTAAGTTGAATGTGAGATGAGTTGCAGATGAGTTGTGAGACAGAAAGTATAGTGTTTTCTACAGACGTGGGAAAGACATGGGGAGAACAGGGTTTAGGTGGAAGGAAGAGAAGTTCTGTTTTAGATATGATTGGTTTGAGGTGTCATAGGACATGTCCTGAAGGCAGGAGGAAATGTAAGAATGTAGAGTAGGAAAGAGGTCAAGACTGAAGAAGTAGATTTGAGAATCATCCATGTAGAGATGTAGAAATGGGATCAAATGAATTCTCCAAGGGAGTGGGTGTAGATAGAGAATAGAAGGGAACCAATAACTGAGTCTTGAGGGACTCCCACAGTTACAGGGTGGGAGGCAGAGGAAAAGCCTGTGAAAGAGACTGAGAAGGAGTGGCCAGAGAATTAGGAGGAGAATCAGGACACTAGAGGAACAAATTGTGTGAGCTGGTTTGTTGCAGGAAATCAGAGAGGTAAGGTAGGAGGGGGCAAGGTGATTGAGTGCTTTAAATCCTATGGTAAGGACTCTCTGATGCATACAAAAGAATCAACTCCTCTCCAAAGTTTCACTCTATTGAACTGCATCCTGATGCCTAATCTTGAAGCAGAAACCCCCAATTACAATATTCACTACAATACACAAAAGAAACCAGAGTGGTAGCAATTAAACAGGATATGAATAAAACAGCATCACTTTAAGTAGTTGTCCAGATAGAAAGGTTGATTTTAAAAGTCAATTCTGGGTGAGCCTTGTCAGAACCCTTGTCTTTGCCAGTGGGTCAAACTATTTGTCAAACCTTGGTGTTGTGGAGTCTGGTCATCTTTGCTAAGCACCCAAATGCTCAGGTTTGAGGCTCCAAGTATTGAAACCTCACAACATTCCCAACATCGCTAAAATCCACCCTTTCCTCTCGCTCCAACCTACTACTATGCTGATCCAACCACTTATCCTATCAAGATAGGATACCTGCATCTGCCTCCTCACTGACCCTTCTGCCTCCTGTCTGTCCCTATTCCTGCCCATACTTCACTCTGCTTCACGGATCATTTTTCAACAAAATGCTCAGGCCATGTCTCCCACTTCTGAAGAACCTTCAATGGCTTCCCATCCACTCTACATGAAACATTGGCTATAAAGCACTCAATCAGCTTGCTCCGTCCTACCTCACCTCACTAATCTACTACAGCCCAGCTCGCACCTCCAGCACTGGCTTACTCACTGTGCACCAATTTTGTCTATCTCTCCACTGACCCCTTTCCCACGTCCTCCCACTAGCCTGGAACTCCCTCCCCCTCCATACACTCCAGATCACCACTCTTTCCACCTTCCAAGCATTGTTAAGGTCACATCTCCTCCAAAGAGACCTTCCCCAATTAAGTTTCCTTTTACCAAACTCACTTTCCCTTCTGCGCCATCTATGCACTTGGATCTGTGACCTATGGACATTTGCTATTTACCCCACCCCCAGCCCCACAACACTAATGTACATATCTTAATTTATATATTATAAATTATTAATTTATATTAGTGTCCATCTTCCCCTCTAGAATCTAAGGTCATTATGGGCAAGGAATGTGCCCCCTAATTCTGTTGTACTGTACACTCACAAGCTCTTAGGACAGTGCTCTGCACATAGTAAGTGCTCAATAAGTACCACCAATTGATTGATTAATTGAGAGAATGTAGGAGTTAGTTAAAATGAAGGACAAACTTCTTGGACTGGATCCTGAGACTACAGTGTATACATTCCATTTGTTTTAGATTGGGCCTGTTTTCAGCACTGTCTCAGCTTCTTATTTGTTCTATGCACTGCTTCTTGCCTTGCCTCCAGAGCTGCTTAGTTCCTGGAATGTGCAGGCCCAACACACCCTTACAGGAAACCCTAAAAAATGCAGCCCAAGGCAACTGAACAACTACAGCTCAGTGATCATAACATTTGGGTTGCAGCTTATCCCTGAGACTCTCCTCTCCAACTCCTGTATTCTCTCTGGGCTTCCTCCAGCAGTCAGCTCCAGTTCTGATGTTTTCACCTGCTCTATAAAGTTCCTGGGAAAGAGTCTTCATCTGTAAGGTCATTAGGATGGGTTGGAAGCCAATCGATCAATCAGTTAAATTTATTAAACACTTTCTGAGTGCAGAGCCCTATCCTAAGCACTTGGGAGAGTAGAATACAACAGAGTCGGTAGGCACATTCCCTGCCCACAACAAGCTTACAGTCTACAGGCGTACAGTCTAGACATGAGCTTACCATCTAGACTGTAAGGTGATTGGGGCAGCTGCTACAGGTGTTCAAGGCAGAGTGGGGAAGTGATTACAGCATCTCCCAATTCTTCTACCAAGGTTTCATGAGAGAGGATAGTGAGGGTTAAGCTAGTATCTTCTGGTCAGCACATATGGCACACAACAGCCACCACAACCTCTCCTCAGTTGTGTAATGAGATCTGGGATATGATGAGAGAGGAAAGAAGGGTGGCTGGGATGTGAATGGCCCTAGAAGATCAAGAAGGATTGGGTCAAGAAGGGTCCACAACTCTCTTATAGTCACCATCTCTCAGGAGCTGTGGTAGTGTCAGGGAATATCTGGGCCAGGGAACTCAAGTAACTGGTTCTGTCAGCACTGCCCTCCTCTCATCCACTGCTTGCTCCCTCTCTGCACCCCATATTGCTTGATCAAGGGTAAGTGGAGGACAGGTGAAAGATACAGGTGACACCCCATAGATGCAGCAGAAATGATCAGAGAGGGGACTTGATTGCATGCAGTGTTCCAAACCTGTGAACTAGCTCTCTCCTTGGGGCACAGTTTTTTTATTCTATAGAAATCTGATGCATATGTCTTACTGGCAAATCATTTCCATATAACCTGAAAACAAGGGAGGCCTATAGCAACTGAATTGGGGCTTGTAGGTAAGAAGAGGTGATTGGTCTAAATCATTACTTTTCAATTAGTCAATCATATTTATTGAGCACTTACTGTGTGAAGAGCACTGTACTAAGTGCTTGGGAGAGTACAATACAATAGAGTTGGTAGACAACTTCCTTTTTTCTACATTTTAGTTGTAGTAGATCCTCATTGGTTTTTGGATAATCTAAACCCATTGGTTTCTGGAAGGAGCAATTGTTTACCATTTTACTTTGGAGATTAGGATTAGGGGATTAAGATATTTTGAGAAATATATAGAAGAGCATTTCCTGTTGGGGAAAATGATTGACCACCCATTCCTGTGGAGGTGGCTTGAGGATGTCATAGCATATTTACCTCCCCAGTAGGCCTGCAAACCAATATCTAAAGGAAGCAGTAGACCTGCCCTCCATCCTGAACTGGTTGCCACACTTTCTGGCCTCTAAAATTTGCTCTATAGCTTCAGAAGTTGACAAAATGATTGTGAGGGAGAAAAGGAGCTTTATGGAAGGACCTAAATTTATTTGCACCAATGAGGGCAGAAGGTCCATGGGTTGAGCTACCTTGAAACAACTCCTACAAGCCAGAGAGTCAGTTTATGTACAGCGGTGATGGTATTGACTCTACCATCTAAGCAAACATGATCCAGTTCCTCATTGGTTTCAGTGTCAAACAGGGAATAACAAAAATTGTGGTACTTGTTAAGCATGTCCTTGTATGTCAAACACTATAGTCAGGGCTGGGTGGATACAAGATAATCAGGTCAGACACAGTTCCTGTTTCACATGGAGCTCATAGAACAGGATTCAAATGCCCATTTTACGGATGAAGAAAGTGAGCCCCAGAGAAATTAAATAACTTGCCCAGGTCACTTAGTGGGCAAGTTACAGAGCTGGGATTAAGAACCCAGGCCCTCTGACTCCCAGTTTCATGCTCTTTCCTATAAGCCATGCTACTTCTCAGAGAAAGCATGTTAAGGCCCCAGGAAGATGGGACAATACAATCAAGTGTACTCTTTGGGTTTGTCTGTGTGTGCAGTTCTACAACATTTTCCCTGCCAGTGCTGTAAAATGATTTTAAAAAATGATTCTAGGAAGGTTACATATTTTTATTACAGAATAAATATTTGAGAAACCGAGCACTCTCATCCACATTAAACAGAACTATCGTGTCAACACAAAACTACTGCCTGAGGTTCTTAATCAAAGTCCCTTTTACAATTATTATCTGCTTTTTCATTCACTTTTTTCCCAAACATTAAGTGAATTTATGTTTATGAAAAGTGGGAGATTGAAAAATAAAAGGACCTCCATCTCTAGGGCCATCTGAGTGTTTTTTTTTAATTGAAGTTTTTCTAATGCACGTCTCAACACATTGCTTTTCAACAAAACACAGAAAAATCAAAGCTTTACTAACAGAGGACCATGAATAAGCAACTTGGAATTATAAGCAGTATGTGTAAGTGAAAGAAGAAAGGGCAGAGAGATTTACAGATTTTGGAGGGTTTTTTTCCCCCCCTCAGGTAAAATATAACATACTTTATTGAAATCATTTGAAATGATTATTGAAATCAAATATTAAAATCAATGGAAATCAAAGGGGCATACTTCAGTAAGGAGAATTGTGATTCTATTTTCTGGCAATCACCCCTTTTTTAAATTATAAGGACTACGGAAGTGCAGTTAGTACGCCTGCAAAAGAAACAAAGGGAGACTTTCAAATGAAAAGGTTTCTGGGGGTTTTGTAAAGAAAAATGTTCCAATTCTTTTAAGATTTACATGAAGATCCTATGGGAGACAAAGTGCTTTTCACAAGTGTTTAGTTGATATTATTGTTGTATTTAGTTCCTGGAACGGTGATGGTATATATGAAGTGTTCACACTTCTTTCTTCCCAAAAAAGTTCCCTGTGGACTCTAGCTAGAGGAGTAGAGCACCCCCACCCCCATCTTGGCATTAGAGCAAGAGAAAGGCAATATCTATAAGCAATTCAATCTTTGGTCTTTTTTCTAAAATTACCACCAGATTACCAATTAGGACATGAACACATGCCCATTTGGAACTGGTCTGAAATCATCAAATCATTTTACAGAAACTACTTAACACCCACTCAGAGAAGAGGACTTCTTGGGGAGAAAGAAACCAGCCACATCAAAGGCCAAATTACCAATCCCCTGAACCATTCTGTTGATTGTAAACTCTTGGAAGGCAAGGTCATGTCTTCTACCACTATCTCATCTCCCTAGAGCTTAGTCCAGTGCTCTGTACATAGAAAGCCTTCAACAAAAGTAATTGTAATTGATTGAATTTTGTCATATTCATGAGAATTTCTGAGAATTTGCTGAAATACCCAATGAGAAGGGTCATCTTTAAAAGATGCTAAATGTTTAAGTTAGTTGAGGCTACTGGCAGTTAAACATTACAATATCCTACAATACAAATTGACCTTCCCATGGACAAATACTGGTCAATCTATGGTTTTACTTCGTTGGATTGAAGATATTATGCCGCCAAAAATAATTGCCAACATTTCATGCTACATTTATAAAAATCCATCCATATCATTTAGAGAATGGGAAGAATAAATGACACTCTTGGCAAATATAAACTTCTAAGGTGAAAGTTTTAGCTCTCACAATGTGTTTAATTACTCTCAGCTGCATAAGGAAAAAAAAATCCTCCTCAGTTACAGATACTCTCCCACACACACTCATATATGCATATATTCACATTTCCATAGGCTTATAAATAGTGCCCCTATGAGCAGTACAAATTAAATAGGTACACACTGTCGATCAACACTTTCCTATAAGGTAAGGCTGCTGTCCCATGCAGTTAGTTGAGACAAACTTTGGGAGAAGCTCGAGCAGCGCATTAATGGTTCTGGACGCTGAAGAGCTCTAAGGCTGATGTGGATTTAATGTTGTTCCGAGTGGGATGGCAGAGCGCTCTAACAATATAAGTCTGTTGGACATGTCGTCTGGGTTGTCATGTTCAATTTGCACATGACCTCCTGGCCAAAAAAATGGGAAAGAAGTGGTAGAATGTGGAACTGAAAGCTTATATTATTGCTTTGACAGCTTCACTCATCTAGAAGTAATGCAAAATGCAATTTATATTTATACTCTCTGACCTTCTGCACAGAGAGGGAAACTATCTAATGATGGGCCATAGTAGCAGAGGAAGAAACAGATCTTAATACAGCTGGAATTTGACTACATTTTTTGCTTTTCAACCATTCAATTACAGTCGAAAGATAAATGAAACATGAAGAGTGCATTGGTTAGGTAGTGACACAATTATTCTATAGTGAGTAGGTTCTGGCTTTGAGTCTTGGCCAAGGTGGCTCTGTATGCTTTATTTCATAAGATACAGATAATCCTCTTGCTCCCACTGGACAAAGAGTCCCTGCTTGTAGGTGTGTCATTATACCCCTCAGAGAAGAAAAACGACACCAGTGAGTGAGCAACACTCTTGCCACGCATTTGGGTATTCTTGAGAGAGTCTGACACTCTAATCCTATTAACCAAGATAAATCAAGTCAGGCCTAGTTGTAACTGGGGCATTATTCATTTTTGAGTAGAAATAGGTGCTGGGCAGAAAGCACCATTTTCTTTTGTGCATCAGGAAATTTCCTGGCTTTCACATGTCCAGAAATAGCTTCATTTTGAATAAACCTTACAAGCAACTGTGGAGAATGGGGATATAATTGTCAGGATCTTCAAATATGTCCTGACTATTTCTGACTGAACAGTGTTTAAAATGAATGCCATTTCCAGTAACTACACATCATGGTTTCTGCAAAAGTAGGACAGACAGGGAGAAAGGAGTCTTTTTTTTTCAGGAGATTAAAAAAAGACAGTAATGTAATCATCACTATCATAAAAGCAGCCCACACAACTGGAATTAAACAGAAAAAAATCAGTAATTTTAAAAGGGAATATTAAATATGAACAGAAAGAGCTGACGAGTTGTGTATATCAACTTCTGACAATGAAATGAAAAGAAAGGAAAGAATGCAGTGAGGTTTTAAATATATACATGTGTATAAATAATGGGGTAATAGTAAGTGATTGATAGGCTGATTGTACTAAATTCTAAGGTGAGTGAAATTTCTGGTTCTTTTTCTTTCCTTTGGCATTTTCCTCTTTTTGTTAAGTTTTGGTCCCAGGGGGCAAAATCCTTTGTTATGTATGGAAGTTGTCCTGGGTTTTTAAACTTCTTGTGGTATTGCAATCACTTCTGGCACTAGCAAGAGAATTGCGTGCTTTTTTCTTAAACAGAATAGCTTCCTTGATTACTCTACATCCAGCTCTGATACTTCTCATATCCAGAGGCTGCCTCCAGTTTCGATATAAACTCACTGTAACGTAAAGTGTTACAGTCCAGCTTGTCATTAATCAGCGTCTGTCCATTTCTTCACCGTTTCCGGCCTAAAAAGGTTGAGAGAACGATCCAGAGTAATAATAACGATAGCATTTACTAGCTATTACTAGCTAGATAGCAGAGTACTAGCAGCTTATTTAAGAACAAAACAAAACCAGGGAATATGGTCCCATCCATCCTCCCACAACGTCCTACTGAAGGTACTTGAGGTGTGTGTGGGTGTGTGTGTGTGGTGTGAGCACATGTGTACGCGTGTAGAAGGGGCACGATCGATCTTGAACCTTACAGTTGGTGCACATGGCTCGGTCAATATTCATCTCTCCGGGGGCTCTAAGTGGAGAAACTGCGGGCTGGACCCCGAGGACATGCAGGAGCGCCGAGGAAATGCGTGTGTTTGGCTGTTTCTTTCTTTAGAAATTTAAAATGCTCCCGCCCCCGGGGAACGGACCCGCCCGTCAGGATGCAAACCGGCGCGGCGGGCTGTGATTTTAGGGACCCAGGGGTTCCTGGTCTCCGCGGAGTACAGCCACTCCTGCGATGGGAAATCGGCCCAGAATTGCCACCCGCGTTCCCCCACAGGCAGATGTTGGCGACTGCGGGGCGAAGACGTGGAATCCTCATCATATCTTCAAGCAGTCGCGTCAACATTATTGGTGGCTGTTTTTTGTTTTGTTTTTTTTTAAAAAAAGTACCTGCGGGAAGGTTTCTGTTTTTGTTTTTGTTTCGTTCTTCCCTGTTTTAACCCCCCATCTTGCCCCTTACCTTCCCTTATAATCCCCTTGGCATGTGCTAGTGACATCACACGCCACCAGCTCCGGCCCCTTCAATCGTATTTATTGAGTGCTTACTGTGTGCAGAGCACTGTACTAACCGCTTGGGAAGTACAAGTTGGCAACATATAGAGACGGTCCCTACCCAACAGTGGGCTCACAGTCTCCTCTATAACTGTCATTAACTATTGCAAGCAAATGAAAAATGACTGGGGAGACTCGCTGGCTCCTACAGTGACCTTGGGTATTATTAGAATGACCTCTCTTTGGCTTGACCCATAATTTTTTTTTCTGTATATATCATTTCAGATGCAGAGTTAGTCTAGTGCAGGCCAGTGGCTTTGCCAATCGAGGGGAAAACATTCAAGAATGTAGAGTCAATATTATGCAAAGACACAGTTTCTATAAATACTTAATCAGAGGACAAGCCTGAACTCCGGCGCGGTGGCAACGTTGACCCTGGCCTAATACTCCCGGTAGCGCCCGGAGACTATTCTAAGACAGGTCCAGACATGATCCCTGGGTCCTGGGCTTTTTAAGCAGCTCCCTTTGACCCTTAATGTCGTGCTGAGCTGCAATTCCTGTTTCGCCGCCCTCCCCCTTCTCCTCTTTCTCTTTTCTTCTTTTTTCTCCTCTTTCTTCTCTTCCCATCATCCTCGTTCTACACTTCGTCTTTTTCCTTTTCTTTCTATTTCCCATATTCTATCTCATCTTTTTGTCCTCCTCGTCCTCCTCTTCCTCCTTCTCTTCCTCCTCCTTTTTTTCTCTCATCATCCTTCGTGTTCTATCCTTCCCACACCTATTCCCCTTTCCTTTCTTTATCCACTTCTCTTCCTGCTCTTCCTTCTCTCTTCTTCCTCTTCGATCTCCTCCTCCTCCTCTTCTTCCCCCTTCTTCTATTTTTTTCGTCTTTACCTTCATATTGACTTTCGATTTCAGATCATCGTGATTAGAACTTGTAAAAAATCATTAAAGGGTGAGTTGAGTACCTGGAGGAACTGTCTATAATCTCTTAAAAAACCCATGTAAGTACCTTTCCCACCGTTTCCTGAGGGGTTTAGGAATGGCTTAGCCACTATATTCACCCCACATATTCAAACACTTCATTAGCAGGAAGGGAAAAAGGAGAGTGTCTCTTTCTCTACACCTTTCTTCTCCCCAGACATTTAGAATTAGATTCTAAAGCAGAGAAAAGTTGGCCTCCAGATCCCCACCCCATTGCTTAGCAGGAAATCAGACTGGTACCTGGGCCTTCAATCCCTTACTATCAGAGTCAGCCTCGACTAAAAGAATTCTTCCTGTCGAAGTGGGAGGAAAAACCGATGTGTTTTTCATAAACCAGAGACAGATAGGGAAAGGGGGCAAAACAATGTTTTGTATAGTTGTGATGCTCTATTTTATTATTATTTTTTTTTTGCGGGGTGTGGAGCCTTTCCCCCCCCGAAGTCCTTAAAACTTTGCCACGTTCCTGTAACATGGCTGGAAGGCTGCTGCCTATAACTGAGCAAAATATCATCATCCCGGACCATTCCCTAGATGCTTCCTTTTGTGTCTGTCTGTGGTTCTGAAACAGTTAAAACCTGGAGGCAGAAAAAAGAAAGCTTCAGAACGCAGCCCGGCTCCTTTTCTCTTCTGTCAGTTGGAAATAGATCTGATGGCCTCTGGACTTTAACTCCCGACAAAAAGGGCATTTTATTACAGGTTATGACAAGTTGCAGAGAGACATGGAGAACTCAATAAGAAGAAACAGCAAGTGGAATCAAAAATGCTCTAGATGCTTCGAAGACAGAGCGAAGATGACTTCAAATGATAGGTGTTAGCAGAATTCTTGATATAATCAGCAGTCTTGGACAGGGTTTGAAACATTGCATCTTTAGCAGTGCAAGGGGGAAAGAAGAGTGCTTTGCGGTGCAGTGACTGTCCGCCCCTCTCTAATCGGATCAACTTCGCTGAGCGTACTTTAGTATTAACGACATCTCGTCCTCATAAAGTAATGAACAAGGATTAGAGCACACTAGAGAGGTCGCAACTCTTTTCTGGAAAGTTCCTGGTTCACTCTCTAGGTGGTGATTTTGGAGTCCGAGTTCTAAACGCTCCATGAAATTCATCCCTCATCATGCGCAGTACTCTATCTGCATTTCATTCTGGGTAATGGTAGGGAAACGCCAACTGATACACAGGCATTTGTAAGGAGTCTAATACGTCTTTTCCTTTGGCGTCTCCTTCAATCCTTTGCCATTTCCCTCCTTCCACAGGGTCTCGTCACCCCATTCATCCATGAACGAAAACTACTTTTACTTACTGAAGCCAGGAGATAGCTCTTTTTCCAAGCTTCCACATGAGAAAGCTCCACCTGGGGTAAAACCAAGGCTAACAACTATTCGGGGATTGTTTTTTAGAAGAGAGATACCATCCTAATTCTTCCTGGCAGCTTTTCAAATGCGTTTCATCGCCCATTGCCAAATGGAAAGTAGTTATGTCTCCTTTACTGCTCAGACCTGCACAGCCCCGGAACGTCCCTGAGTCTGAGAAAAACCATGGTCCTGCCAGGACGGTGCTGCTACATGTTTTAGGTCGCTCGGAGGAGTGAACATGGCCTTAAAGGCGGTTGAAAGAAAGATCAGGCAGAAGGGCTCATGGGGCCGGGAAAGAAGCTTGGAACTATCAGTTCAAAAACAGATCTACTTTGATGTGGCTCTCACACTCATCATCCAACCCGCAGAATGAAGAAAACGGTTTTATCCTACGAGTTCAAAAACCATACAAGAGAGGCTGTCTTATAAAGATAAATCGTAAATATTGTAGTTGCCCTGGAAGAGTTAGATTTATTTCAGACACACACTTTTCTATCGACCATATTCATGGACTCCATCAAGGTCAAGTTCTTGGCCAAAATCGTAACCAGATTTTCCCTTCCACTCTTCCTCCTCACTCCACCCCAACTCCCCATTTCATGTAGGAATGTGAATAAAAATGAGGCTATACTTTTAAAATGATCACCTTCTGCAGAGTAAAGCAGAGGAAACGTAGGGGTTGATTTATCTTCCTCCGTAGCCAGTGGGATGATTTTATTAGAGTTGGTTATTAATCTTTCTATTGCGTTGTGTTTTGCCTAATAAAACTAATCCCAAAGCAGTGGCCTCAAATAATCTGCTTCTTGAAATGACCCTTTATGCATCACAGTTTTTGCAATGCTTCAGCTCTGCTTTCTGTCATTATTACTATACCGCTATTGTATTACCTCATGATTTACTAGATTCTACCATAAACCGTATCACACTGTAACTACTTTCGGAACCACCATCTCCTTTCAAAGCGACGAATGTCTGATTGGCCCTTCTCGCCTTGCTTGGTCGAAGAAGATCCCTGTCCAAGAGAAGTGGAGATTAAGGTTTCCCAGGTAATTATAGGTACGCCAGGAAAGCAGGGTGTAACTTTTACCCTTAACCTAAACTTGTTTGCGCAAGGCTGACATTACAACCAGCAGAAAGCTGTATTAAATTCCAGTCGCAAGAACTTTACCAGGCTCCCAGAAACAGGAAAAAAAACCGAAACCCTTCAAAATTATTTTTCTGGGTAAACGATCACTTGCGTTTCTGTCTTGATATAGTGATTATTCATATTTTGAAGAGAAAAAAAGACTATTTGTCAAAGGAGACATGTCTATGCCTATTTTAAAATCACATGCATTTCAGATTTTATTAATCAATAGTAATAATAATAATAGCATTTATTAAGCGCTTACTATGTGCAAAGCACTGTTCTAAGCGCTGTATTATTAAGTTATTCAGTATCCAAACTCAAAGGAAAAGAGTTTGCAGTCTCCTAGTAAATGTGAACTAACAAAGACGTATTAGAGAAATTAATCTGGAAGCAGTTTGACTTTTGAAGATGGAAAACCAAATCGAAGAAAAGGATCCCTGTCGTAAGAATTGTATTGTAGTCTCCCGAGCGCTGAGGACATTGCTCCGCACATAGTGAGCGCTCAATAAGTGTCATTGATTGATTGACACGAGAACAATTAGGACGGAGAAGAAGATGTAAACGAATTCGTTGTCCGACAAAGTTGCTGAAACTTTGTTCCTGGGGGTGGGGGGTCGGGTGTGTCTACGGAAGCAGCGAGAGGGACCTGAAAAATGTCAATACACTTTTCAACAATAAAGGGTGGAACCTGCAGGGACCTGCCACACCCTATTCGTAAGCCTGCAGCCGCTTTTTTTTTTTTCTTTCTGAAATCCGGATCTCCGAAATACGGGATTCAAGCTTAGGAGACTCTCTCCGACCTGTGCTCTAGTAACTTTCATCCGCCCTGAGTCCTATCCACCCTCCCCTCCCTCCTCCCCCTTCATGTTCTCCCACCCAGTCATCCTTTGTCAGCTCTCTGCATCGTTCCCAAAGCCGCAGGTGCCCTGCGCCCGACTAAATTTCCAGGGAGAGCAAGGAACCTGGAACTGCACTGCAACATTTGAGGAGGAAAAAGGCAGGACTGTTGAGTGTTCTTTCCCGGCAAGGATGGGAACAGGGTAGACTCTGTGATGCGGAGAAGGATTAGGAGGACAGAGGGGAAATCAAAGGGGTAAAGAGACGTGAGGTCGGGAGCAGGCTTTTGGCCGCGCTGTCCATTAGTTATCTCATCTCGGTAATTTGCTGGGCGTCTGAGATTTTCAGGATCCGAGAACTTCAGATTTGGGCCGATTTAGTTTCTTCGGGAGAAAAGAGGGGCAGTTCTCTTCTTGATTCAGTCTGCTTTCTTAGCCTTTGGATAATCAACTCAAGTGAGTGCCCATCAGCCCCCGCCCATCTTCTTTAGCCAACTTGACACGGTGGAAGAAATATGATAAGTGAATTGTTTAAGAGGAGTCAGTTGACTTCTCACTCTTGTTGCTTTTCTCAGACCCCATTACCTGAGAATTTATCTGTCAGAATATTGCAAGATTTAGGGTCTCCAAGACAGAGATGAAGAACAAGGAATCTTTCCCTACAACCTCTCCCTCTCACCTCCTGCCACCCTTTCCAAGAAACTGGAGTTAGCAAAAATACCCAGGAAAGTGCCGAGTTTCGTCTCGGCACGTCCACCACTTGGAAGAGATGGCTAGCATGTTATAGAAAATGAAATGGTCCTTCTAAGAAGCGGAACAATTCTCCACGGGTGGCTGGAGAATAAAATCCGGACTGAAATGAGAAAAGACCGTTATCACCATTTAAATACCTGCCTATCCCTCCTACTTTAAAACGCAAAGATTTCCTGCTTTTCATAGGTCTTAGGTATTGATTACCTCACTTTCTGACGTGAACTTTGTTCTTGTGAACCGGCCTGGGTAAATTGTAATTACATATATGGCCTCTTTAAAAAAAAAAACACTCGTATTTAGCCCAGGCCGTGTCAGGCATATATATCATCAGGGATGTAACATGTGGGATGAGCTGCATAAATAATTGAAGGAATTTCATTTTTAACCCCAAACTTCGGACAACCCACAACAATTTCCTTTTAAGAGGCTCAAAACTTTATCAAATCTGCAATAATCTTTCAGACATTTTTAACAAAAATTTCTTTGTGCTAATTTAACTGCCATTATCCTGTGGGGTCGAGTAACTCAGCAGCTGTTGTTAGAGAAAAGTAGGAAGGAACATATTTAGCTCTTAGGATTTTTCTTCTTCTTCATATTCTTCTTCTTCTTCTTCTTTCTACACGAACACCAGGGAAAGATGCAGTCAAAATTGTGTTGTTTTTTTTTTTCTGCTCTTTGGGCATAAATTTGTATATACCGTTGCCAAGCCGAAAGTAATAATTGAATCTCTCCCAAATCGGAGTGATAGAGCATTCAGAAATGACTCCATCTGACAGGGGAGCCATGAGGCAAGTGATGGATACTATTGTCCAAATTTGACCCTCCATTAACACCACCTATCAGCATCTGTATTCTGTCACCAATTCCCATCCCGGAGCCAAGAGGGCTGACTCTAATATTCTAGGCACATTGAAGGCTTCCATGCTGAGCTCAACCCTGCATCAACTAAATGGGTGGAGAGGAGTGACCTGAAGCTTGCTCTCACTATCTCCACTCGCCTTATTACCCCTCTCCAGTCCCATTGTCTTGCAGGTGCTTGCAAATTGCTCCTTATCTCTTCTATGTCTATAAGGGCTTTTTATTAATAACAAAAGGAGAAATGTTATTAATATTAATTAACAAAATAAAATGAAGCAGTTTTGGGAATCCACCAAATGAATAATCTCATCGTCTAATTGGAGTTGAAGAGAAAGGGGGGGGGATAAAAGGAGGAACAGATGACCTACTGGGTGACAGGCACAGGTTGGAAGGGTGACATTTTATTGTAAGCCTCCCTATGAAAGGAAGAAAAGGAAAGGACCAGTCAATTTAATGCAGGGACCGAGAGTGCAAGAGTGTTGCTAAGAGACAGAGATGCTGCTAAAGTTCTATCAGAAGCTGTACTCTGACCTTATGCAAATGAAAGGTTCCAACTCTTTGTGGAAAGGCTGAACATTCCACCCACTGTGTCACCAATACCTGGCATAGAGCCTTTTATTCAAATGTTCTCTAAAAACACACACACAGAGGATGTGACAAAACATGACACATTTAGGACCGTAAAGAAAAACAGAGAAAATGGGGGGTGGGGGTGGGGGGGCGACGGAGGCGAAGTTGGGGAGAATAGAACTCAGCATGGAAATGTCACCTATCCATACCTTCTGGAACTGTCATGTCCCTCTGCTGAAAAGTAACCCAAAGATTCACAAATTGCCCTCCCTGCGTTAATGCAAGCTGATTAAGATGCACAAGTAAAGCTAAAAACCCTGATATTAATTTTAAATGCTAGAGTCTAGGGATGAGGGAGGGTGTGGAGGGCGTCAGGGAGTGGGGACTGAGAGAAATCTTATGTCACACACACATTCTAAAACAAAATTCTCCCCCTTTCCACCATTTATCAGTGTGACTCAGATAAGGTCCCGGTTATAACGAGGGAGACGTGAGAAAGGGCCAGCTCCGCAGGCAGGGAACTTGGGAACTTCAGGGGGTGAAGAAGACAGAAGCGAAATGTATGTTTGCGTGTGTGTGTGTGTGGGGGGTCTGGTCGTCTATTAGATAAAGGTGGTGGTATGCGGGGTCACCGTTGAGCTAGCGACACCCCTGGACCTGGAGAGGGAAGTCTGGTTGTCTCGCAGAAGCCTCCGATTCAATGGTCCCGGCCCTCAATCACCGTCTCGCACTGAGCCAAGGACTCTGTGCCTTATTTCTCTTTGCCTTGTGAATCTCCCCGGGCTTCCAGTGGATGATCTGCTCCAAATCGGTAAAAGTGACCGGCGGGGACGCAACTACCCCTTCCGTTTCTTTCCTCCTCCCTTCCCCAGGGGAAGGGGAGCTGAGGGTGGGTGGGGGAGAGAGATAGAGATCTCTGGATGCTATCCCTCTTTATGAGGTCAGACTGATGGAACAAGGTGAGATTTCCTATTGTCCACTGGGAAGCGTCCCTAGGCCGAGCTGAAACCCAGGACCCTGACAAAGACCCCCTCAGACACACATGAACGCACAGACGAACCCCCAAAGGCATGCACACCCAAGCATACATGCAGGAGCACAAACACGCTTACACTGCACAAATCGAAGGGAAAAGCTAAGTCAAATTGTCTCCTTCCCTAAGAAAGGTTTTTCCTAGGGGGTCTCCTTGTCACTAACTTCAAATACTTTTTCTTCTTCCCTTTAGTGCTACTTTGCTGACTTGATTTCAGGGGAAATTGGATTCCAATTTGTGCTGGTCAGCCCCCAGCAGAATCGGTCTCTCCTAGGGCTTGAAACTGCTCCTGTATAAATGGCAGTTCGTGGGAAGCTTCCGATCGTAAAGGGATCATTTTCCACTTAGTTACTTTATTTTTATTTAATCACCCAGCACAAATGCTGCTTCTTCCAACCTCTGCTTTCACGGTTTGGGAACTGTAGTTAAAGCTTTCGGAAAAAGTGCTTCTGGGGCGATATCTTTTCAAGACTGCACTTTGCAATTGGTTTTCCTCGATGCTCTAAATTAAAGATGCTGCAGGAGTGGAAGAAAACTCAGAAATTTCTGCTTTCCGTATCAAAGGAATGGAAAACGCTGCTCACCCAAGCCTCAGGCTTAAAACGAGTCACACACACACACACACACACACACACACACACACTCTCTCTCTCTCTCTCTCTCTCTCTCTCTCTCTCTCTCTCTCTCCCCCCTTCCTTTAAGGGCTCACTTTCAGGAAAGCATCAACCCATTCTCCTTTGAAAGTAAGTTTTAAGGTTTTTTTTTTAGCAACATTAAATAGTATTACTTTTCATCTGAGATCCAAGGAAAAAGATATCTGTGCAATGTCTGGTAATATATTACTTTGGTGTTCATGTATTCATATATATGCATATGAAAAAAAATGACTTTTTTTGGTATTTCAAGCGTCATAGTGTTGAACTTCCCAGGGCAAATTGTCTATTGGATTTCCCCTCTCCTCCTTTTTTAATGGCAAGACTTTTCATAATGTGCACAATACTATTAAAGTTTCATATTAGCACTGTGTATGGTGAACTTTGTAATGGGAAATTCAATAGCTGCTGTAAATATTAATGGAATATGAAATGAAGCCACAGCCTCCATGTAGCCCTGACAGTAAAACGGAGTGAACATGTGGTGGCCCTGGGGCAAGATAGGCCTTTCCTCTTGTCTCTCCAGCTTTATTACATTAGCCCAAGCCTCTCTGTACAGTTCTGAGCTCCGAAGCTGAAGTTCATGGGTCAGCCATGACAAATGTCCCCATGTCTAGCCAAACAAGACCCTCCTGGCCCTGCCATTACATCTGCCCAACAAGCCCCGGGGGAGTGCTTGAGGGTGTCAGTTTCAGGTAAAGAGCTCTTTAGTGCAACTTTCTAAACAGATTTCAGGACAGCAGACACTCTTAACTACTTCAGAGCTAGCTGCTTCCAAATAACCCAACAGGCTGGGATCACAGGCTGTTCAGCTGGCTGCTAAACAGAAAGGCAGAAGCTTTAATCCTGCCAGAAAAGCTGCCAGGTTTTACCTGGACTACAGAGAAGCGTGACCCCAATTCTTTCTCAGTCTTCCCCATTTTCCCAAGGGATTTCCTGGGGACAGGAGTGGGGAGCTGGGGAGAAAAGAGACACTCTTTGCTGGGGGCCCTCAATTTATACCACAGCCCAACTTTTGAAAAATCTAATTTAATTATTTCTGACCCAGAAATAATCTGATCCAGGTGGGGCTTCCAAAGGGCTAAAGGATCAGCATGGCCTAGTAGATAAAGCCCGACCCTGGGAGTCAGAAAGACCCGAGTTCTAATCCTGGCTCTGCCACGTCTGCTGTGTAACCTTGGGCAAGTCACTTTACTTCTCTGGGTCTCAGTTACCTCATCTGTAAAATGGTGATTAAGGCTGTGAGGCCTATGTGGGACATGAACTGTGTCTAACCTGATTTGCTTTTATGTACCCCAGCGCTCTGTACAGTGCCTGGTACAAAGTAAGTGCCAAACAGATCTCACAGTTATTATTGTTAACCTGAATCAGAAAATGGCATTGGCAGAGATGATGTCATACTTGAAGCATTTTCATCTCCAGGTCAGTGCTCTGACACCAGCAGACACTCTTTAATATTGCTGACGAGGATGACACATTGGGTCCAATCTGCTCCAGTGAATGGAGGGTTAGGGAGAACTGGATGAGCTCAGGGCTCCAGGACACTGGCATGGACTCTTATTCAACCCCTAAAACTCCTCTTTGGTTTGCCTGATAATAATAGTAATAATAATGATGGCATTTGTTAAGCACTTACTATGTGCGAAGCACTATTCTAAGTGCCTGGGGGGGGATACAAAGTGATCAGGTTGTCCCACATGATGCTCACAGTCTTAATCCCTATTTTACAGATGAGGTAACTGAGGCTCAGAGAAGTTAAGTGACTTGCCCAAGGTCACACAGTAGACATGTGGCAGAGCTGGGATTAGAACCCATGACCTCTGACTCCCAAATCCGTGCTCTTGCCACTGAACCACACTGCTTCTCATGCACCCAATTGCCCTGAATTGCCCTTCACTGTGGCATGAAGTAGGGTCCCCACTTAAAGTTGGAGGGGGGAATCCCACTGATTGTTATTTAGTTTGAGAAACAGGACACAAAATGGAACCACCGCCTTCTTTTAATTGCTTCAGATAGACTTTGTTCAGAGATCAAAACTATTTCACCAAGGTACCAGTGAAGTATTGGTGTGTTGACAAGTACATATGTCATCACTTCGAGCATTTTGACTTTACTTAAACACTTTGGATGACATTGAAATTTTGAATGGCAGGCTCCACTCCATTCCAGTATTTATGTTGTATGAACAGTACTTATAATAGCTTAGTTTTGGTTGGACATTAATCTCCCCTTGTTAAGAGATGGCTTGTCAACATTTAACTTGTGATTAAACTTTCTCAGTGTAGATATTCTTCCTGAATGCCTTAAAACTTTATGTCTGTGTATAACAAGGACCCACACTGTTAAAATGTAGCAAAGTAAATGTATTTGTTCAACAATTTATCAGGGGAAGGTTAAAATGAGAATCAATAGAAATAATTGCCTTTGTAACCATCTATTAGGTGTAAACTTTCTTCTCTATTTTCTTGCTTGCAAACATTCAGAATTTGGCACCTTATCAATATTCATACCCTTTTCTTAACCCACAACACACACGAATACTCCATTTATCATTATTAACCTAGAAAAACTCTCCTCATATTCCCATAGAATTATCCTCAAATATTTCCCTTATGTTAAATTCTTCATGGCAATTAAGCAATCTTAGATCATCTTAATTTTTGACATTGGCTCCTTGTTATTACCATCTATTCAAATATACTGATGAATCCATTTGAACATGAATTTCCTGTCTAATTTGTTCAACTACCCGAAAACAATTTGTGAAAGAAACAGGCTTAAGAAATGCTGATCTGCTACAGATGCAAGGGGCAGGAAAAGGAGAACACAACTGTAATTACCATATGTTTATTTCCCTTTGCACCAGACTATTCAGATGCACCAACTACTTGAGCAAGTTTTGAGGATTAATTCAGATGTCTCAATTGTACATTTTCAGAGAGTCTAAGAGATGATGGAATATTCCAGAAACACACGTTTAAAATACTTCTGGCTATTTCTGTTTTTATTTGCTGTTGGATCAGCTTTCATATTATTTCAGGAGCTTTGTAGATGTGTGCTGCTGCTTCAGAGGTGTCTTTAAAGGTTTAACAATCCCATGGGAATGCATGACTACCTCTCTTTGCCCTATAAAAGAGTTACGCTTTCTGAGGACACTTTATTTTTAACAAAAAAGAACAAGAAATGGATATAGGTTTTGTAAGTGTTAAATAACTTTCTCAGCGTGTATTAAAGAAAGATTGTATTTTATCAACAGCTGATTGATGCTGCCATGTGATCCTCTTGGTTTTTATATAGTATCATATTTATTTAACCTGCTGGGGGACTCTGTTCAGGGGCAGCCTGCTCATGCTGGCAAGAGCATACACATTACACACAGCCCCAGGTATTCTGATTGATTGCTCCCACCCCAAAGGCTTGGATCATAATTTAGCTCAGCATGCTGGGCATCATAGACTAGGTTTCAAAAAATCCAGGAAGGGAATTCAAAGAACAACTACTGTCAAGAATCTCCCCCCAACCCCCATACTCCCCTCATCTCCCCCCACCTCCTCAAAAAATCTGAATATCTCAAAAGTATTTCAGTTGTTATAATTTGTATTCTCCAAAGGGTAATCAGACAATTGATTTTAATCTTCTCCTAGACAAGGCCACTTTCTGATCTTAAAAACACATCAGAATTGACAGCACAGCAGCCATGTCAAATAGGGTTGTTTTTTTTATGGCTGATCAATAACATCTAATATGTCTAGGGTATGTAGGTGGTGTAGGGTATGTAGAGTTGTTGGTTTTTTGATAGACTTTTACAAAGTCTACTTTGGATTGAATTTATATAGTTCTTCAGAAGTTAGCTGGACTTTGTCCCAGTACATACGATGAGCTTTTCAATGAACTAGAGGATGACTTCCATTTTTTTCTTGATGTCTACATTCTTTCAAAGCAATAATTAAGGATACCTCAGGAGCACAAAAAGCTTTGACCTGAGTTGATTGCAACCTGATTGAGGCAACTGCATAAACATGACAATTATGTATGATTTTGGGTTTGTTTTCTGGGTATTCACTTTACCAAAAAAACCAAACTTTCAAACTTGGGTCATTAGGCAATGTAATAGGATGCTGATTTGGAACATTCTTCATCAGGAAATGTGTCTTAAATCATTTCGAAGATCAGCAGCAGTGACTTCAAATCAGAAAAAAAGCAAATGAATTATTTTAGCCAAAATTTCTTTGGCTTTATTTCCAATCAGATTATTGTGGGAATAAGGAGAAGGACATTTTAGAAGGTTAAAGTTACTAGCCTATACGTATGATGCTATTGTTTTGGGTGGATAAGTTAAATGACATTTTAAAGGATGTTAAATACATAAATTGTTTTGCCAGTAAGTCCACACCATCACAGTTTTTATCAGTTTTAACTGACCTAATATTACCAGAAGAAGTGCTTATTATCCTCCCTTGCTATAATCACAATGCAATAAAAACTATGTTGTCCACCTGAAAGAATCTACTCTTCTCTTTATTTACAAAGAATAACCCTTCTCATTCATTTGGATAGCTTTATAAAAGTGGAATTATTTAGGGGGACTTTAACATGAAGGGGAAGATCTGAAGGCCTCTTATAATAAAAAATCCAGAGTTCACTTAGCAGATGGAGATGGCACAAAAACATACACTCTCTGCTGATAATGCCCCATTCAACAGCTCATGTGGGGAACCTTTCTATTTGTCCCTAGATACTGTTTGATGACAAAACTGTTTGCCAGACTCCAGGAGGTCCATCTTTCTGCTGAGAAAACAGTCACTATCAAACTAAGCCCAGACCCAAGATCCAGAGAGAAAGAGAAGGCACAGCCTGGCCAAAGATAATATTTACCTATGACTCAACATGCAACCAGGGGGTACCAACTTATACCAAGGTTAAGAAAAGGGCAAACTAAGTTGAGCTATGAGATCTAGGTACTTCAGTCATATGGGTCAAAAGGCTGTTGACAGATCATGTTCCCTACTGACAGTCATCTTGTAAAATGTTTACGAATCACGGGTTTGTTCTTCAAATAATTCACTACCAAGTCACTTTCTAAGCAATAAACATGTGTATTACCTGTGTTGGTTCAAACACCAATTTTATGTCTCTGGAAATTTAATTGATTAGTGAACCAAATGAGGTTTCTCTATTCATTCTTGCTGACCCTCCTGTGGTGTTTAGTTTGTTCATCAATGCCTTTGTCCATTAATCTCCAGAGGCAATCTTACTCCAGTCCAAATTGGTGGGCAAAGACATTTTCAGACTCATTTACCAGGGAAAATCTGATATCTCACCTTCGCTGATGCTTTGCAAGTGAAAAATCAGTTCCAAAAAGCACAACTCACTTGAGGTAAAATTGGGTGATTTTTTTTAATGTGGGATATATTATCACATTACCTGCTTCATTCACTCATTCATTCATCTTTCCCATCTTTGGCACCCAATAGGTTTACTACTAGCTTCTGTTTCAAGTTTGAACTGATTTCTATCCAAGAAGAACCTTTTTTCTAGCACACTCCCCTATGGTTGATACAAGCAGTATTTCTGAAACCAAATTTCAACTGGAACATTTTTTTTGTTAATGTTAGCCTGCAACTCAGTTCCCCAAAGTGGATGGCATTTTATAGGAATGCTTATTCACACACACACACACACACACACACACGCACGCACACGCACACACACACACTAAGAGAAAACTATGTAGAAACACTTAAAAGCAAGCAGGTACATGATTTGGTAACATCATTCAACAGCTCTATATGGTAGAAGGTGCATATTAATTTTGTTTCCTTATACTTGGTGTAGACTCTGTGATAAATCTAAGTCCTTCAAACTACACAGCATATTTGAATATTTCCTAAATTGTAAGATTCTGGGCATTGACATTACTAATAATGGAGTGCTTTTATTATGTAGGTTCACTATTAGCTTCTGTTAAGTCAAACTTATTTCTATCCAAGAAGAGCAATTTTCTAGTACATTCATGGATGGTTGAGTAATCTGAATTCTGAAACCAAATTGCAATGAAAAAAAATTGAACCAGATGGCATAGTAGGGGCAGGGCAAGGTCATTCTTTCTTTAGGTTAGCCTGGAATAGTGAGGTAGTTTCAATTTTTAATTTCGTTAATAATAATAATAATAATAATAATAATAATAATGTTAGTATTTGTTAAATGCCTACTACGTGCCAAGCACTGTTCTAAGCACTGAGGTAGATACAAGGTAATCAGGTTGTCCCCCGTAGGGCTCAAAGTCTTCACCCCCATATTACAGATGAGGTAACTGAGGCACAGAGAAGTTAAGTGACTTGTCCGAAGTCACACAGCTGACAAGCAGTGGAGCCGGGATTAGAACCCATTACCTCTGACTCCCAAACCCGGACTCTTTCCACTAAGCCTCGATGCTTCTCATTATTACTTTATTCAGTGTCACATCTTTTCTCACAACGAAGTGAACTAAAGTGTCTGACAGTGAATTCACTGGGAAACTGATTTGAATCTAGAATCAACAATTTCCTCTATGAGAAATAAAACCAGAACTTTGTTAATAAAAATCTATGCTCATTTTTTTTAAATTCACAGAAAACAACTGACAATTATTCTGAATTATTTTAGAATAAAAATATATATGATATGCTTGTGTTACCATAAGTCAACATTGATAGAAGTATGAATACTTTCCATTTTATGCCCTCTCAAAACAGAATCATGCAAACAAGACTCAACAAAGGTTTGTGTTATCTTACACGTGTTAACTTTAACCTTGCCCCATCAAACCACTCCCTTTTCACTTACAATCAGCATATCCCACCCTTTTCTAATCTTTTCCACTTAAACATTTTACTTTTCTTAAAACAAAACAATTATAGACCTTGCAGACGTCAAAAATAGGTGAAGTGATGAGAAAGAATGAACGTGCCATGTGTGGGAATAATCTTCCCAAGGAACAGGAAAGTCCTGGGTTGTGATTTTGGCAAAGAATAAAACTTTCCCTTGTAGATATCATTTGTCATTGTTTTATCTGATATGGAAAATGCACTTCTGATGATGTTTTACTAAGCACAGCTTCAGCTCTGAATATTGTTTTCTCATCTTTTATCAGGGAAAAGTAAACTTTGTGAAATCAGCACTTATTTCCTATTGTGTCTGTTCATGTTTGCTTTCCGTGCACTGAACAAAATCTTTGCCTTCCTCATATTTAGGATAGTAATATCTTCAGAGCTGAATGAAAGGGATTAAACAAAGATAGGAGACTATTTTCAAAAAGGATAATGCACCCCCAACTTTTGCCATTTTCTGCATTTGAATGTTAGATGAAAGGAAACAGACTTGTTCTTACAACTGCATTTTTGACTTTGTTCATTCTGAGATTCAGCAAATAGTTAAACTGGTTTACATAGTTGATTATAATTTTTTTTTTCTTTTAAGAGCCTGCCATTAAGTAAGCAGAACCTTTAGCTAGATTTGATGTTAGCTTTTACTTTATTGCCTTTTCATAGTGCAGCTATCAAAAATGAGATAATGACCAAAGAGCTGAGACCTAATCAGCTTTTTAGTTGAGTTTAAAGAGTCTAGAGGCTGTTTAAAGGTAGCTTTGGTCATGTTTGCTGGCTGGCTGTAGTGTTTACTCTGCCACATTATGATGGAGAGAGTAATGTGTTTCACAGATAAGGGGAAAGCAACTAGCCAAAAAGCAAGGTTATGGATGATAAACTCTGACACACTTAGTCATTTTTCACATACATGAAAGAAAGCCTAAAAAAAATAGGTGGAGGTGGTTATTCAGGCAAACTAACTTTATCAAGAAAAATTAAAAAAGTAAATGAAGAAAATTGGCATCTTTCACTCTGTTTTATTAATTATTCCAAAGTTTATCAGTAAATTTAAAGACTGGATGAAGTAAAAATTAATATTTTTGTGATTTTCAGCAAGAAGGTAAGCTCTTCAAACAAGAGTACAGCAGATCGACATGCACCTAACTTTTGCCATTTTGACATTGTAATGAAAGTTTAAAGCCCTGAATGAATCAGGGTGTGAACTGAAGACGAGCTATTCTAGACTGAGCAATGCAGAAGGGTGTAGTTAGGTTTAGAAACACGAGTCAAAATCAGGATTAAAATAATAGATGTAATGATTACCTTCAGAATTGGTTGGGAGCACTTTACTTAGATAAATTGGTTAGACTTGGACATTAACTGAAAGAAGTGAGAATAGGACTATCACACACATACAGTACTAATATTTTACAGTGGCTTAAAGGCTTATGGAACATTCTTTAATTAAACTATACCTCAAAGCAAAAATAGAATTTGGAACGAAAAGAGTGCTAGACAAATTCATGATTCCATTGTAGAAATTTCCTTTCTCCAGGTATAGTAGTTTCCCAAAATAGTAGTTTAAATGATGAAATAATACTGAGGGAAGCTAGAACATTTTTAAGAACTCTTGAAGAAATAGCAGCAAAGCTGCACAGTGGTGGAGGCACAAAATCTCAGTTTTAGTCTCTCTCTAAAGTCAAGTCATGTGACTTCTCTGTACCTCAGTTTCCTGTACTGTGAATATCCAGAATAACACCTGCTGCCTCCTACTTTACAGGGATATTTTGAGTATCAGTGAAATATTGATATGAAACTGTTATGGAAAGATGAACATTCCATGTAAATTCAAGGTATCAATAAAAGGAGAATCTGAACAAGTCATCTATTTAAGTCTTTCATTTTTCATTTCTGTCTTCCTTGAAATGTCACTCAGCTAGACTTTCCTCTTAAATAATAAGGGTTGTGTAAACTGCAGAAGACTACTGAATTATTATTCCAGATAGAGCACATAAAAAAAAAAACAGTCAAGCGTATATATCTTTGGAAATTCTTTTCCACAAAGAAATCGCCTTTAACATTTTTTAGGTTTCAGTTTTAATAATCTACCTCAGTGTTGCTTTTTAGAAAATTTAATGTCAACTAGGGATTAATGTGCATTAATTAAATTGACTATCATTTTTAATGAGAAGAAAAGGATTTCATTTTAATGCTGATGATATTAATATAGCTTCTTTATACTTATCTGTATTTTCTCAACACCCATAAATATTTTATTAGAAAATGAATTAATTTAGTACCTGCAGGGTGGTAAAAATATGATATGCTGAGTGACTGGAAACTGATTTTGTTGTTATTTTGAAGTATATAAGAATGAAGCCTTATTACTGAATTTTCAATTAATAATTGAATGTTATAAAACATTAAAATGAAAAGATAATTCAAACCTTTTAGGTTCAAATGCAATTTTCTCGAGTTTTACATAAATCATTTAGCTTAAAGTAGTAATCAGATGTGCAGTTTATTTCTCCACAATATCAATCCAAAGTATAAAAAAATTCAAACATTTAAATCAGAACCGGTCACAAATTTTTTTCAAATACCACTGAATTATGGATTCCTTAATATATCACTAACATATCACTTGCTTGCTATAAATCATACACACGCATTATGCATATTTCTTTAGTAAAGCTTTGTGACAATAATAATAATAATGGCATTTATTAAGTGCTTACTATGTGCAAAGCACTGTTCTAAGCGCTGGGGAGATTACAAGGCAATCAGGTTGTCCCATGTGGGGCTCAGTCTTAATCCCCATATTACAGATGAGGGAATTGAGGCGCAGAGAAGTGAAGTGACTTGCCCAAAGTCACATAGCTGACAATTGGCAGAGCTGGGATTTGAACCCATGACCCAAAGCCCGGGCTCTTTCCACTGAGCAATGCTGCTTCTTCTCTTAAGGACTAGGCTTACAATGGAGCAATGGACCAAGAAGGATTTTGATACTTGTGGCTTTTTATAATCCCTTCCCAAGCTCTAGGGGCATTTAGTCAGAATCAGGACTCAAGCTATAATAGGTGGAGAAGCAGGAAGCATCTTTACTCTTTCTATCTACTTTCTTCTTGTGTGGGGTGCAAAGAATAGAGTTTTAATCCACTAGGAGAAGAAGCTTCAGTTATTGCTTAATTTGTAATGAGAAAGTGCCGAAGAGCAGGACAGTGTTCACATATGTACTACTAAATGGCAAGTACAGAGGAGCCAAGACCATGAATGGTCTAGACCAGAGGTGCTGGAGCTGATTCTCAGCAAGTTCTTTTACAGAGCAGTTCAGTTTGTAACTAATTGAAATTAGTTGCAGTTTCAATAACTCATAGTATTGAATTAGTTATTCACTGAATTCTGGGATCAACATTGTGCATGACTACTGCAAACCCTGCTAACTTTTTAGGATGGACAATTTGCAAATATCAAGAAGGATTAGCCTGTGAATAGTTTATGAAAAAAAATAAATCACAAGAATGGGAAAATGAAAAAAAAATGTGTTCTTCAGGAGCCAAATGTAAGAGTTTACTCACATGGGTCTCACAGTCTAAAGGAAAGGGACAACAGATACTTTATCCTCATTTCACATATGAGGAAACTGAGGCACAGAGTTAACTGTCTTACCCAAGGTCACACAGTAGTCAAATGGCAGATTCACAACCTCAAGCTGAATCTCCTGACTCCTAGGCCCATGCTCTAACCATTAGACCATCCTGCATCCCTGGAAAATTTCTAATAGGCCATTTTCATCTCCAACCATTTCATCAACTCTCCTTGTAATGCCGCATTATGCAAATGGTCAAGTTTGCTCTGAGGAGGTGGGCCTAGCTTGTCTGCAAGGCATCTCTAAAGAATTTAGATTTTGTTTCAGCTGGAATATTTGCATCATTTCTCACCTTTATATTCTGATTCCAGTACTCTTCCTAAACAGTTGTCTATCACTAGACTAGCTCAGGCTTTAATTTTATCACACCTACTATATGCACATTTCATTACTCTATTTTGCTTTCAAAAATTATTGGCAGTGGGCATCACCTTACCCTTTGCTTAACTGTGAAGCAGTCTTGAAAGAAATTACAGTTCTAATTGTGAGGTCTTTTCTAGTTGCCCCTGAAATAAAAGCATCTGTTCACTCCTAATTTTCTTTTTAGCCACGTTGGAGGATTAATGAGGAATCAGATGAATAAATACCAATCTTGCAGGATAAACAGGTGCTGGGTGGATCACCTTAATCAATCAATCAATCAATTGTATTTATTAGTTCTAACTATGTGCAGAGCACTGTACTAAGCACTTGGGAGAGTACAGCACAAAAGAGTTGGCAGATACGTTCCCTCCCACAACGAGTTTACAGTTTAGGGGACTGTACAGTCAACAGATTATTCCTTCTTCTTCTGAAGTATTCAGAATACTTACTACATTTCGTGAGCTCTCTGAGCTGCTTTTGTATCCACCCAGTTTCCATCCTCATAGCTATGGCTCACAAAGCAAATGGGTTTGTAATTTACTTTTCTGTCTGAAAGCAAGAGCATCAGTGTTGGAGAAATGAATCAGAAGCACGGTTTAAAAGCAAATTTAGAAATTCAGTTTCTTACCCTTGTCAACAATCTTTGAGCTTTGAATGTCTATTGTGTGCAGAGCAGTGCACTAAGCAATTGAGAGAGTATAATAGAATTAGCAAACATGATCCCTGCTCTCAAGGACTTCATGCTTGAATCAATCAATGGTATTTATTGAGCACTTACTCTGTGCAGAGCATTGTACTAAGTGCTTGGGAGAGCACAATACAACAGAATTAGCAGACACATTCCCTGCCTACAACAGGGAAATCTGAACAATTTATAAAAGCAAATGGAAGAGTTGGAGTTAATACCATCACAAATGCTTAGTATAATGCTTTGCACACAGTAAGTACTCAATAAATACCATTGATCGATTGATAGATTGAGTTCTCCAGGCTGGTCAGAGTCCTTTGGCCAGGTCTACATTAGCACACATGAGTCTATAACAAACAAAATTCATTCATTCATTCAGTTGTATTTATTGAGCACTTACTGTATGCAGAGCACTGCACTAAGCACTTGGGAGAGTACAATATAGCAATAAACAGACATATTCCCTGCTCACAATGAGTTTACAATCTGGAGAGGGAGACAGACATTAATATAAATAAATTACAGATATATACATATGTGCTGTGGGACTGGGAGCAGGGATGAACAAAGGGAGCAAGTCAGGGCGATGCAGAAGGGAGAGGGAGAAGAGGAAAGCAGGGTTTAGTCAGGGAAGGCCTCTTGGAAGAGATGCACCTTCAGAAAGGCTTTGAAGGAGGGAGAGTAATTGCCTGTTGGATGAACTGCTTAGTAGTCCAGCGCTTAGAACAGCGCTTTGCACATAGTAAGCGCTTAGCAAATGCCATTATTATTATTATTATTAGTGTGAAATTAGTGGAGACTGCTGCTCAAAATAGCCACAATGTTCCAAGTCTCATTTTCAGTCAAAAACAAGGGGAACTGTGAATCAATCGTATTTCAATCAATCAACCATGTGAATCATAGTTCTCACTGGATTTGAATCCGACTTGTCATGTGACTTGGGCTCATGTGGAGGATCCATTTGGTGATATTTCAGAAGGCAACAGTAGACGACCACCTGAATTCACCGGATCATTTCCAATCCTCCATTTCTCTTTGAGTATTGAGCCCTGGACTCTGGGGATTTCATTTTCCTTTTCAGATCTCAGATGTCATGGAAAATCAAAATGGCCAATATGAGGATTTAGAAGAGGAATGGTCTTTACAAGAGAGCTTTATCTTCAAACATCTTCAAGTACAATCCTGCCTCTGCTCAGGAACTAAGGCTCCTAGTGTTAGCCTCAAATGTTCATAACTCTACCATCATTTTGGCCTTGAATTTATGTTTCCTAAATGTTCAATATATTAAATCTGGCTATTGCTTCCTTCTAAAAATTGTTGACAAAAAGCATATCACTTGAATCTACACCTTCAGCTTAATCTTTCAGCCAATCAGTCAATCAGTGGCATTCACTGAATATTTAGTGCATAGATATACTTGGGAAAGTCAGTACAATACAGTTGGTAAACATGATCCCTGGTCTTGAGGAGTTTTAAAAAATTACTTTTCTTTTCATCTTTACCACTGATAAGATACAGTTTGCTAAGCTCTTTTTCAGCTAATCTGTTGTTTGTGTTCCATACTCTCAGAATGTATTTTGGTCTTTCAATATCTTCCAAATCTTACAAATCTCTCACATATAATCAGATCTCTGATCACAACTTGGTTAACTTTAATCAGTCAGTCATAAGCAATGTCTTCATTTCACAGGTAGGGAAAATTAGAAGAACAAAACTTTCTTCAGGAATAATTTGATGATCTGAGACATGATATGTTGGATATTATGTTAAATATATTCATGGGAACTGAATGCCATTTTTCAGTGGTAGATGAACTCAACCCAAATCATGTCATCATCATAATCGCCAATGTTACCAATTTTAGGTAAATGGAAATCTGACTTGTTGAAAAGCAATTCTTATGTTAGGTATTTAATTCTTCTAGTCCAATAAGGAAAATAACATGGATCACAAGGTGTTTAGGAGGGCAACTAGGAGAGCTACTGCCATTCTAGAAAGGGTTGTTTTTTAATTCTCTTTCCCTTGGAGTATGTAGTATCCTTCAGAGTGCTTTTTAAAAACATGCCAGTGGATGGATGTAAATATTGGATATTCATAACAAGCTGAGTTCTTTTGATTTTGGTATTTCATGTACAAAGGAGAAGGATAGTGCATTCAGAAGATGGAAAGGAAGAAATAATAATCCAGAGAGGCTAGTGGGGGAAGTCTTTATAATGATATACATTAGACCAGGTCTTTACTTTCCTCTCCCTAGTAAATTATTAGTCTTTCCCTAAAATAGTGAATTTTCCTATTCTTTCAGTGGGTTGAAAATTGCCCTCACTTATCTTTGTGCAATACCAAGAGGAGCCATTGGCTTCTCTGAATTTGAGCTGCAGAAGTTAGGAGGATTATTTGTATTCAAGAAACCTCAATGGGCACTTCATGAACACTTTTTGATACAGAATTTGATCCATTGTATGTATGAACCCCTTAATAAATGGTCTTGAGAATCAATCAATCAATCAATTGTATTTATTGAGCGCTTACTATGTGCAGAGCACTGTACTAAGCGCTTGGGAAGTACAAATTGGCATCACATAGAGACAGTCCCTACCCAACAGTGGGCTCACAGTCTAAAAGGGGGAGACAGAGAACAGAACCAAACATACCAACAAAATAAAATGAGTAGGATAGAAATGTACAAGTAAAATAAATAAATAAATAGAGTAATAAGTATGTACAACCATATATACATATCTACAGGTGCTGTGGGGAAGGGAAGGAGTAAGACGGAGGGATGGAGAGGGGGACGAGGGGGAGAGGAAAGAAGGGGCTCAGTCTGGGAAGGCCTCCTGGAGGAGGTGAGCTCTCAGTAGGGCCTTGAAGGGAGGAAGAGAGCTAGCTTGGCGGATGGGCAGAGGGAGGGCATTCCAGGCCCGGGGGATGACGTGGGCCAGGGGTCGATGGCGGGACAGGCGAGAGCGAGGTACAGTGAGGAGATTAGCGGTGGAGGAGCAGAGGGTGCGGGCTGGGCAGTAGAAGCAGAGAAGGGAGGTGAGGTAGGAGGGGGCGAGGTGATGGAGAGCCTTGAAGCCCAGGGTGAGGAGTTTCTGCCTGATGCGCAGATTGATCGGTAGCCATTGGAGGTTTTTGAGGAGGGGAATAATATGTCCAGAGCGTTTCTGGACAAAGATAATCTGGGCAGCAGCATGAAGTATGGATTGAAGTGGGGAGAGACACGAGTATGGGAGATCAGAGAGAAGGCTGGTGCAGTAGTCCAGACGGGATAGGATGAGAGCTTGAATGAGCAGGGTAGCGGTTTGGATGGAGAGGAAAGGGCGGATCTTGGCAATGTTGCGGAGCTGAGACCTGCAGGTTTTGGTGACGGCTTGGATGTGAGGGGTGAATGAGAGAGCGGAGTCGAGGATGACACCAAGGTTGCGGGCTTTTGAGACGGGAAGGATGGTAGTGCCGTCAACAGAGATGGGAAAGTCAGGGAGAGGACAAGGTTTGGGAGGGAAGACAAGGAGCTCAGTCTTCGACATGTTGAGCTTTAGGTGGCGGGCGGACATCCAGATGGAGATGTCCTGAAGGCAGGAGGAGATGCGAGCCTGGAGGGAGGGGGAGAGAGCAGGGGCAGAGATGTAGATCTGGGTGTCATCAGCGTAGAGATGATAGTTGAAGCCGTGGGAGCGAATGAGGTCACCAAGGGAGTGAGTGTAGATTGAGAACAGAAGGGGACCAAGCACTGAACCTTGGGGAACCCCCACAGTAAGAGGATGGGAGGGGGAGGAGGAGCCTGCAAAAGAGACTGAGAAAGAACGACCGGAGAGATAAGAGGAGAACCAGGAGAGGACGGAGTCTGTGAAGCCAAGGTCAGATAGCGTGTTGAGGAGAAGGGGGTGGTCCACAGTGTCAAAGGCAGCTGAGAGGTCGAGGAGGATTAGGACAGAGTATGAGCCGTTGGATTTGGCAAGCAGGAGGTCATTGGTGACCTTTGAGAGGGCAGTTTCCGTGGAATGAAGGGGACGGAAGCCAGACTGGAGGGGGTCGAGAAGAGAGTTGTTGTTGAGGAATTCTAGGCAGCGCGTATAGACAACTCGTTCAAGGAGTTTGGAAAGGAATGGTAGGAGGGATATGGGACGATAACTAGAAGGTGAGGTGGGGTCAAGAGAGGGTTTTTTTAGGATGGGAGAGACATGGGCATGTTTGAAGGCAGAGGGGAAGGAACCAGTGGAGAGTGAGTGGTTGAAGATGGAAGTTAAAGAGGGGAGAAGGGATGGAGCGAGAGATTTCATAAGATGAGAGGGAATGGGGTCAGAAGCACAGGTGGCCGGAGTAGCACTTGAGAGGAGGGAGGAGAGTTCCTCTGAGGATACCGCTGGGAAGGATGGGAGAGTAGCAGAGAGTGTTGAGAGCCGGGGGGTTGGAGAAAGGGGGGAAGAGACTTTGGGGAGGTCGGACCTGATGGATTTAATTTTGTTAATGAAGTAGGAGGCCAGATCGCTGGGGGTGAGGGAAGGAGGAGGGGGAGGAACCGGGGGCCTGAGAAGGGAGTTGAATGTACGGAAGAGCTGGCGGCGGTGATGGGCATGGGTGTCAATAAGGGAGGAGAAATAGTTTTGTCTGGCAGAAGAGAGGGCTGAGTTAAGGCAGGAAAGGATAAACTTGAAGTGAACGAGGTTGGCATGGTGTTTAGACTTTCGCCAGCAGCGTTCGGCAGCTCGAGCATAAGAGTGAAGGAGGCGGACAGTGGCAGTGATCCAGGGCTGTGGGTTAGTGGTGCGAGAGCGGCGAAGGGAAACGGGAGTGAGCGAGTCTAGCTGAGTAGAAAGGGTAGAGTTGAGAGCAGTAATCTGATCAAGACTGGGTAGAGAGGAGAGGGCGGCGAGGTGGGGTGTGAGGCGCTCTGAAAGATGGGTGGGGTCCAGAGAGTGGAGATCTCTGTGAGGGAGTAATACGGATTTACAGGGGAAAGGAGTGTGAGTGAGGAGGCAGGTGAGAAGATTATGATCAGAGAGAGGGATTACAGAGTTGGTGAGGGTGGACACAGTGCAGCGGTAGGAGATGATGAGGTCGAGGGTATGACCAAGTTGGTGAGTGGGTGAGGTGGGGTGGAGGAAGAGGTTGGCAGCGTCAAGGAGAGATAGAAGGCATCCGTAGTATGCTACTCTTCTGTTGGAAACATATACTAAATATTAGATAACCAACGAAGGCTTCATGCTATCCTTTTTCTGCATTTGGAGGAAAGATAATCTAGTAGCAATAGAAAAATATCATAGATCTCATAATTTAACATCAAATAATATTTGAACAAAACACATTCTTTTCAAATGGACCAGAAAACAACTTGTTCAACCACATGAATTTCCTACGCAAATTTGACTTGCATAGAGACACTGGATTTCTGATGTTTATCTTTCACTAAAACAGAATCATTTGGAATGGTTTATTTTATTTGTTTATAAAATTCATTTTCTTCTATGATTAAATTACCAAGTAATAGTAACTTTTTTAAGTATATGAATTGCTTGATCTCTGTATTAGTTAATTATATATAATTAATATAAAATAAATAAGAAATTGTGTTTCATGGTAAATTGCAATCCCAATATGTCAATCATATTTTGCTCCAATAATATTTTTTCTGGTTAAATTACAGTACATTTACAGGAATGCATAGACAAATCAAAGTAAAGTATTAGAGAATCTTTTAAAATGTGAAAACTGAAATTAACTTTATAATTTTAAGGTGTCTGCCTTGTTTACATATACATGCATAATTTATCCCATTCATTTCTTTATTGATATCACTACAACATAACTCAATAAATGTAGTGTAAAGCTAGAATGAAAGGAAACCCTGTTTTCTGGGATTCTTCAGTGCTGTGTTATGCTACACATAATTAAACCCAGAGAAAAGCTTTCAAACCAAATACAAATGTTAATTTTAAAAATATATATATATCTTAAAGTTTGAAGTAATCATTTAATATGAATCTTTCATGCATATTTCATGCATCTTTCATGCATGGGAGAAGCAGCGTGGCTCAGTGGAAAGAGCCTGGGCTTGGGAGTCACAGGTCATGGGTTCTAATCCCGGCTCCACCACTTGTCAGCTGTGTGACTTTGGGCAAGTCACTTAACTTCTCTGTGCCTCAATTTCCTCATCTGTAAAATGGGGATGAAGACTGTGAGCCCCACATGGGACAACCTTGATTATCTTGTATCCCCTCAGTGCTTAGAACAGTGCTTGTAGTAAGCACTGTAGTAAGCACTTAACAAATACCAACATTATTATTATTATTATTATCTTTCAGTTTCAGAGATGCTTAAATATATTTATGAAATAGACTCTTGCTTTTTCTATACTTTAAAAATAGAAATAGCTATACAGTATTAAAATTTGACTGCAGTAATATGAAATACCTGGGTTACTAAATGAAAAACATGTTAAGAATTTTCCACAAAGAAACCCATCTGTCAATTTAAATCAGCAGTTGATATTTTACATGTGGGAACAATTAATAAATACGGTGTCTACTATAAGTACTTTTGATGGTAATACAAAACAATTACTGAACAAAGCTTCTCTTTTCAATGAGGAGAAGTGTTCCCACTTTATTGAGTCTTCAGGCTCTGGCAAGTTCTGTTTGGACTCCTGCCTAGCAAATCTGACCTGTGCTTTAATTTAAAGGGCCCAGCTCCAGGGTCAGCAAGGAAATACTTTCCAATTAGCATCTGAGAAGAATTTGCTAAAATCTCTTAATGTAATTAAAACTGCATTTATTACATTTATTAAAAAGCATTAATAATGACCCAATACTGTTTTCATATCTATATTCATCATGGACTCAAAATTGGGCCAGATGATGAAATGGTCCAGGATAAACCCTGTCCCAGAGAACTTTTAATTTAGGGATTGTCTGACTGTCATGGTAAGTAACCCTTCAGTGGCAACTTCCTACAAAGCAAAATGGCAAAAGGAGAACTTTTTTGACAGAGTTTTTGTGTTTTCCTAAGTAATTCTTCCTGGAGAAAGTGGGAAAGACATGAGAAAGCCTGCCATTCCGTCCCTTTACCGTTAGGTATGGCCGTTATCTAGGAGAGATTCATCTTTTGTCACTCTGTCACCTGGGTTTTAGAACCCCACAAAAAATTTCAGAAGAAAATTGCAGACTTCTTGGATCATCGACTTTTTGCCCACTTGCTCAGTGTCTCCCCATCTTCGATGTTTCAATGTTTCAGTTTTTCAGTCACGATATCTTGCCCCCTGCTGGCTGCCCCATGGAATATTCCTGGACTGATGGGCTTTGATACCCTTCCACCTAATCTTGGCTTTAATTTCAACTGGCAAAAATCACTCCTAAATTCAGTCTTGCTGCTACCGGTGTTTTCACACTGGTAAATGAAGTTAGGACTTCTGAATTTGCCCCTTCACTTTCCACTGTCAAAGATGTCAAAAGTGTTTTCCAGGCAGTCAAATTCACCTGGGGATAAAGTACCCTGTCATCATATTTTCGTCGTCCATATGATCCAGGAAGCAGTTTTGAGAACTAACGAGCATAAATAATAATAATAATGCTAATAATAATAATAATAATGAATTGTGGTATTTGTTAAGCATTAACTATGCGCCAGGCACTGTACTAAGCACTGGAGTAGATACTAGCAAATCAGGTTAGATTCAGCACCTTACCCACATGAGGCTCCCAGTCTTAATTCCCATTTTACAGATGAGGTTACTGAGGCACAGAGAAGTTAAGAGACTTGACAAAGGTCACACAGAAGACAACTGGTAGAGCTGGGATTAGAATCCAGGTCCTTCTGTCTCTCAGTCTTGTGCTCTGTCCAATAGGCAACACCGCTTCTCCTCAAGTTGAACTGCAATTGTCTCACTGTGTTCTCGGCTTTCAGTTCATTTGCCAAGTGACAAGTGACCACAACAGTACTTTGTAGAGAACAATTGATTAATCTAGTGCATCTCTCATAGAAGCAGATTTTAGTTTTTAAGGTAGGTTTAATACAGTGACTAGGCCAGAAGCAGACATGAATTTTCTACCTCTAATCACCAATCAGTGACTAAGTCTCTCAGAAATTACAGAGATTCACTGGTCCACTTCTATTCCCGGCGCAGAAGGGGTTGCAGAAGTGTTCTGTAGTGAGACTATGGATCAGCCCTGTTGGGAGATAACAGGCTGATATGCCCAGAGGGCAGAAGTAGCAAAATTTGATGTGCCTGCTGTTTGCCCATGCTAGGCCTCAGTTTAGCTGATCTACAGGCAAATTTGCCACTAATTTAGCTAGGACCCAGATTTTGTATTTGATTTCTTTTCCTTCTCCTCTCTGGTCACTTTTATGTCAAAGGGGAGAATATTCCTTTTCTACTGACAAGCTGCCTTCGAGCTTTTCAATCAGTCAATCCATCAGTGACATTGAAAGCTCTTGAGTGCTAAGCACAGTACCAACAGAAGCAAGGCATATGTTCCCTGCCGTCAAGTTTACAATCCAATGGGGCTTAGATCTAATGGTTTTGCTTTGGCTACAGAAGGGATACTTTGTATATTTTATGCATAGCAATGTCAATCAATCAATCAATCAATCGTATTTATTGAGTGCTTACTGTGTGCAGAGCACTGTACTAAGTGCTTGGGAAGTACAAGTTGGCAACATATAGAGACAGTCCCTACCCAACAATGGGCTCACAGTCTACAAGTTCTACATTCTGGATCAGTTATCAAAGGATGTGTTATGCATGAGCTTTCTCCCAACATTTTCTGAAAGGATAAAGCACAAGGATTTTGTTACTGCACAATGTCATATAATTTATCTATGAAGGAAGCATGGTTTCCTCTTCTGTTGCCCCTCCTTCCTCTTTCATGGTGGCTTGTTTTAAGTTAATGTCCATTTACTTTCAGAGCTGTATGCCATCCTGCTTTTTCTACATGTGTATAGAGCTGATGAGATGACGGGTAGAATTAAGTTATTTGGGTTTTAATTTTGATTCATTTTCAAAAAGAAGTCAAAATAAAATAAAATGATTCTCCTTTCTAAAATGTATCTCCTAAACCTGTCAGCAAATTTCAGAATTCTGTTTCAGAAGTCTTGTAGCTAAGCAGATCTAATGTTCAGTAGGAAAAAAAAGAACAGTATTCTATGATACTAAGATACTTTTTGTTGGAAAAAAAAATCTTGTTCCTTGGTTCCACTTTCAGCTTAACAAAATAGTTCTCAAGAAGTGCTGCACTGCTTAAGTAAGATTGTTCTTGCATTTAGATTTCTGCCTCACTAATTTCCCTTCCACAATAATCTCATTCTCTCCACATAAGAAAAACATTCTTGAGGGAGATCTTGTGACCTCAGTATGAATTGGTCCATATTTTTTGATGTGCACTTGCAAGTTCATCTGAGTAACCATCTAGTGAAATGAAGATTCCTTTTATCCCAAGGATGTTAACAGGATCATGTTAGGAATAACTCCACTGAACAAATGTTGGCAACCTCAAAAACACTGAGAGCTTGACATCAAATTCAGAAGCTAAAATTCTAAGTAGAGTCTTCACTGTATTTTTTATAGTAGAAAGGAAAAGCTTAAATCTTACCCATTGGAATAGATTCCTGGGAATGAAGCCATTATATTTTTAAAAGGTTAAAAAGGATACAAAAGTTTTACAGAGAGCACATCCCTTTATACTGTAAAGGAGGGATTCTTAAGTTTATTCAGAGGTATTTTTATAACTATATTTCCCTGACTTATTGGAGAAAATAAGTCTTTTCTAGCTTCAGAGAATATTCTTAAAAAAATGCATGCAGTAGCAAAGGAATACTGAGCCCATATCCTGAAAAATGTTTTTTTCCATGTTACAGTTAATCTTTTCTCAGCTGGGGTATTTGACTTGGGAAACCATAGTCTATTTATGGATGATAAAATATATTTTGTCTTTGATTTGGAGGGTATGGGAGAGAGTGAGTTAGAGAGAATGGATATCTCCTTTTTTTGCACCATTTAAGCATAGGGTTGAATTGTTAGATCCTAGAGATAAAAAGATATGTTGGAATTTTGCAGAAACAAGCTAAAAGTGGCTCTCATTAAACTATTAAGAATATAGTGCTTACAAATCTGCTTAATGTACTTTTATTTGCATATACCTGATTTGGTATCCCACTGGATTAAGACAAAATTGAATGATGTGACTAGCACCTCAGCAAAATAAATTAAATTTTAAAAAATCATTCCAAGTGAGAGAAATGTGCTGGCATAAACAAGATAACAAGTTAACAGGGAGCTGTATAGGGTAAGGACAAACACCCTGAACAATAGCAAATAAGGGAATGAATGATTTTGAATGAGAGTGGAGAAGCATCTGGCTAGTGGATAGAGCATGGGCCTGGGAATCAGAAGAACCTGGGTTCTAATCCTGTCTCTGCCACTTCTCTGCTCTGTGACCTTAACTTAATAATAATAATTATTATTATTTGTATTATTATTATTATGGTATTAAGGGCTTACTATGTGCCAGGCCCTGTTCTAAGTGTTGGGGCTGATACAAGATAATTGGGTTGGACAACACAGTTGCTGTCCCAAATAGGGCTCACAGTCTTGGCTCTGTGGAAAGAGCCCGGGCTTGGGATTCAGAGGTCATGGGTTCTAATCCCGGCTCCGCCACCTGTTGGCTATGTGACTTTGGGCAAGTCACTTAACTTCTCTGGGCCTCAGTTACCTCATCTGGAAAATGGGGAATAAGATTGTGAGCCCCATGTGGGACAACCTGATCACCTGGTATCCCCCCAGGCCTTAGAACAGTGCTTTGCACATAGTAAGCACTTAACAAATACCATTATTATTATTACTATTGTTAATAATAATCATCTCCATTTTACAGATGAGGGAACTGAGGCCCAGAGAAGTGAAGTGATTTGCCTAAGGTCACACAGCAGACAAGTAGCGGAGCTGATACTAGAACCCATGCATGACCTTCTGACTCTCAGCCTTGTGCTTTATCCACTGGGTCATGTTTCCCTGTGCCTCAAGTTACTATCATCAGGAAAATGGGGACTAAGACTGTGGACCCCACGTGGGACATGGACTGTATCCAACCCAATTAGCTTGCATCTACCCCAGCACTTAGAACAGTGCTTGGCACACGGTAAAGCACTTAAAAATACCATTTTTAAAAAATGGCAGAAAAAATATGAAGGACACAGAGGACTTCTATCTAAATATGAGTCACCTGAAACTGTATTTTGAAAAATAATTGTGATGAAATTGTTAAGTGCTTAATATGTGCCAAGCACTGTACTAAGCACTGGGGTAGGAACAAGATAATCAGGGTGGATACCAACTCTGTCCCAGATAGGACTCACAGTCTAAGATGTGAGCATGATACTAGCATGTCACCTGCTAGGGGATCATAGAATTTAGATAATCCATTTAACATGTGAGGCCTTCAATCAATCAATCGATCAATGGGACTTATTGAACACTTACCATTTGCAGAGAACTGTACTAAGCGCTTGGAAGAGTTCAATATAACAGAACTGGTAGATATGTCCCCTGCCCACCTGCAGTTCTGTGTCCAGTTTTGTGCATTTAAATTGAAGAATAACTTGGAGAATTTTTAAAAGGACCTAAGCAGAAAAAAAACAGAAAAAAATGCAGAAAAGACAAACTAAAGATGTGGAATTAGTCCACATGAGGGAAGGTTAAGGAACTAGGTTTTAGAGCCTTGAGGAAAGCATATTGAAGGAAGACCTCACTCTCTGTTTAGACTATAAATCAGTCAGTGATATTTATTGAGCATTTACTGTATCCAGAGTACTGTACTAAGCACTTGGGAGAGTTCAATAATCAATCAATCCTATTTATTGAGCACTTACTATGTACAGAGCACTGTGAGAGTACAATACAACACAATTAGCAGGTCTGTTCCCTGCCCATAACGAGTTTACAGTCAACAGTTGGTAGACATGATCTCTGCCCACAACTGGAAGAAGTAAACATTGAAATAAATTACAGAGAGGAGAAATAGCAGAGTATAAGACTATGTACATAATTGCTTAAGGGTGACTGTGGTGGGAAGAGAATCAAAGTGTTTAAGAGGCACAGATGCAATTGCATTGGTGACACAGAAGGGAGGGAGAGTAGTGGGGGAATGAATCTATAAAAAAGATGTAGAATCCCACTCATTGTGATGAGCAGCTTTTATTCAGTTTCTACTAAGAATAAAATGATTTTAAAGAGGGAGCAGGCCTCATTGCAGTAGGTAAACTGCATACTACAAACAGAGAACTTTCCTCTAATTATAAGGATTATGGCACACTGGAATGTTAGAAGGGTGGGACTTGGGGCAGAAACTGTATGGGAGAGATAGTTTTTCTGAGCTTTAGGGTATATTGTAGGTAGCAATTCTTGGAAGAATTTTCAAAATTTCCCACTTTCTAAAATCTACCATTCTAGACCATGACCTCATTGGCCTATGCAAATATCCGACCGTTTAGAAACTACACTTAGTGCCTACCTGCCCACCTGCTCTAAATACCAATCTAGGGGTGGCAGCCTGGGTTTGTTTAGAAATAGAGGAAACAGGAGAACAATAAATAATTGATAATGAGGATGATGAATTGAAATGACAGAGTCCAGCTGAATTTCTTCTATTCTCATGTCTGGAATTAAGTATAAAAAAAGGGTTAACCATAAAGTATTCCACCTTGAACCCCTGCACTCTCTTTATCTAGCACACCATAATAAAAGATCAAGAGTTCCTGCTTATTATCTTATTTTTCCTGCTTGTTCCACTAGGCTAGGGCCCAGACTAGTTATGGATTAACACTGTGATCAATAGTAAGCTTGCTGTCTCTCTCTCGGCAGGGGAAAATGAACTCAAAATGCAGTCAAACTCTTATTGATCAAGGATATAGGTCTCACTTTCATTACCTCTGTCTCCTGATAACCCACAAATAATGTGATGAGTTGCTAATCTCTCTGATTTCCAATGGACCCTTCACCCTTCTTGTCTACAAACTCCAGCTTTTATTTTTATCTTTATACATTCCAGTGAATTCAGGTAGCATTAACTCTTATTCTTACACTATCATCCCTGATCAATCAAACCTAATACAAATGCTCTTATAAGAAGACGGGCCAAGCTAGTTTGGATAAGGTAGGGGTATCTCCAAATGGGGGAAAACACTTTAGCAAGAAAATAAAAAACAAATAGTCTAACTTTCACATGTCATGTAGGTAACCATGTGAATGGTTGCATAGATGGCTGAAATGGCAGCCATTTCAATAAGTAAACTGCCTGTGATCAGGGAAGAAAAACATGCAATTTCAAACGACACATTTCTCCTTTCTACCCTCCAATTCCAAAGACTTTGGTAGTATCAAGAGAGTCCTCTTATGCAATTTTGGGATTTTTGTGCCTGAAGTTGAGAGTGTTCTTCCCAAGATGACGATGATGATGATGATGATTATTAATAATATTGATATTTATTAATAATACAGGGAGGTTAGAGGGACTGTATAGAAAAAAGAATGGAAGATGGAAAAATTTAACTGGATATGGTATTTTCTTTCTTAATTTAGAAAAATTAAGCCCATTGTGTTTGGAAAAAGCATGGGTTTGGGAGTCAGAGGATTGAGTTCTAATCCCAGTGTGTGGCCTTGGGAAAGTCACTTAACTTCTCTGCACCTTAATTTCACCTCCTGTAAAATGGAAATTAAATACCTGCTTTTCCTCATATTTAGTTTGTGAGTCCTGTGTTGGACAGGGACTGTCCAAACTGAATATCTTGTATTTACCTCAGTGCTTAGTATAGTGCTTGGCAAATAGTGAGTGCATAACATATACTATTATTATTACTAATAATACTATTTTTATTATTTCAAGTCATGGCCAGTTTTGCAGTAGCGCCTGTTGCTCTGAGTGTGAATTTGTCATATGAATGTGATATTTTCCTGAATATGGTTCTCCGAAATTATTTTTGCTAGGTAAATCTACATCTACTTACCGAGAAAAAGAAAGGACCATAGTCAATCCATTTATTTTTAGGTGTTTTTAATTACGGACATACAGAAACTCAGCCAATATCTTGTCAATAAAAATAGTGCAACTCTTGTGGCTCTTTTTTTGTCGACATATTTGTAGCTCTATTGTATGCCATATTCTTCCTGAGAAGTATGGTATGGTCACTAGTAAAGGTTAAAAAAATAAGCATTCACATATATGTTTAATGAACAATGCAGTTTAGAAAACCACCAAAGAAGTGAACTCAATTTTATGTTATACTAGGAAAAAGAGTTTTGATCAATACCATAACATTTGTGATGTGAGTTTCATTACTCAAGGTCAGTGTTTATTATGTGGCTCACCACTAACAAAAAGCTAAGCGCAATATGTACCTAACAAAATTCCTCATCTTCCCCCACAGATCCTCTCCTTCACTTAAGCATCATGGTCTATTGGATAGACCATGAGAGTGGGAGTCAGAAGAACCTCAGTTCTAATCCCAACCTTGTTACTTCTCTGCTGTGTGACCTTGTGCATTTCACTTAACTGCTCGGTGCCTCAGTTTCCTCATCTGTAAAATGGTGATTAATGCTGTGAGTCCCATGTGGGACGTGGACTCTGTCCACCTTGATTATTATGAAGTGCTGTCAAGTAGTTTCTGATTTATAGCGACTCCATGGATATGCTTTCTCCATAACATCCTGTCCTCTGCCACAATCCACAACCTTTCTAAAGGTTCTTCCTTTAACGTTGTTATGGTCTCTATCCATCTAGCTGCTGGTCCGCCTCTTCTACGTATTCCCTGGACTTTTCCTAGCATTAATGTCTTCTTTAGAAAATTAGTCCTCCTGATTATGTGTCCAAACCAACCTGATTAGCCTATATCTAGCTCAGCACTTATTAGAGTGCCTGGAACATAGTAAGCACTTAATAAATATTCAGTCATCTTTATTGAGCACTTACTGTGTGCAGAGCACTGTACTAAGCACTTGGGAAGTACAAGTTGGCAACTTATAGAGACGGTCCCTACCCAACAATGGTCTGTCTAGAAAGGGGAGACAGACAACAAAACAAAACATATAGACAGGTGTCAAAATCGTTAGAATAAATAGAATTCTAGCTATGTGCACATCATTAACAAAGTAAATAGAATAGTAAATGTGTGCAAGTAAAATAAATAAAATAGTAAATCTGTAGAAATATATACAAGTGCTGTGGGGAGGGGAAAGAGGTAGGGCAGGGGGGGATGGGGAGGAGGAGAGGAAAAAGGGAGCTCAGTCTGGGAAGGCCTCCTGGAGGAGGTGAGCTCTCAGTAGGGCTCTGAAGGGAGGAAGAGAGCTAGTTTGGTGGATGTGTGGAGGGAGGGCATTCCAGGGCAGGGGAAGGATGTGGGCCAGGGGTCAATGGTGGGACAGGTGAGAACGAGGCACAGTGAGGAGGTTAGCAGCAGAGGAGCGGAGGGTGCGGGCTGGGCTGTAGGATGAGAGAAGGGAGGTGAGGTAGGAGGGTGAGAGGTGATGGAGAGCCTTGAAGCCGAGAGTGAGGAGTTTTTGTTTGATTCATAGGTTGACAGGCAACCACTAGAGACTTTTGAGGAGGGGAGTGACATGCCCAGAGCAATTCTGTATGAAGATAATCCGGGCATCAGAGTGAAGTATAGACTGAAGCGGGGAGAGACAGGAGGATGGGAGATCAGAGTGGAGACTGATGCAGTAATCCAGTCGGGATAGGATGAGAGATTGAACCAGCAAGGTAACAGTTTAGATGGAGAGGAAAGGGCAGATCTTGGCGATATTATGGAGGTGAGACCGGCAGGTTTTAGTGATGGATTGGATGTGTGGGGTGAATGAGAGAGTGGAGTCCCAAAACCAAAACAAACAAACAAAAAAAGCTTTCTCATCATAGCTGACTGCACCACCATCTTTTAAACCCATCACCCTGACATTTTCTTTGACTCTTTCTTCTCAATTCACATAGTCATTCTGTTGTCAAACTGTCCTTCCTTTCTCCATTACATTTCCAGGACCCACCTCTTCCTGTACATCCAAATAACTACCTTCCTGGAGCAAAAATTTCTAATATCTTGTCGACTAATACATCAGCCTCATCATTGACCACTCTGACTCCAGCCTCTCCAATATATGCTTCTCTCTGGTTCTTGGCTCAGTGTTCTAAAAGAGCATTCTGTGCATATTTTCCCCACACTTCAAAAATCTCCAATTGTTGACAATTCCTCTATTCATCAAGCAAAAATTCCTGGACATTGGCTTTAAAGCAAATAAGCTTGCTCCTTTCTGTTTATCCACTTTATTCTCTACTAGAACCCAGCTCATACTCTTTGTTTCTTTCAGGCTAGCCTACTTATTTAGGCCTGGCTCTCATCTCCTTCACTGATAACCTCTTGCACACATCCTCCCGTGTCTGGAATGCCAATGCATTTCATATCTGGCAACCCACAGCTCTCCCCATCTTCAAACCCCTTCTGAAGTAACATCTCCTCAGGTGGTCTTCTCTAATCAATCAATTAATTGATAATCCATGATGTTTAGTGGACATTTACTGTGTGTAGATCATTGTACTAAGTGCTTGGGAGTGTACCAACAGAGTTGGTAGACACATTTCCTTTCCACAGTGAGCTTACAGTCTAGAGGGTAGACAGACATTAATATAAGTAATCTATTTATTTTCTTGAGAGATTAATCTCTAATCTCCCCAATTTGTATCCCCCCAGCAAGAGGTTTAGCCCTTCTGTGCCACCTAAACACTTAAGTACTCAGAACCTCCTATAACACTTACATACATATCTTATATATTCTATTATTGTCTCCTATCTATAATTTATTTATCTGTCTCCCCTGATAGATTATAAACAACATGAAGACACAGATCCTGTAGACTGTTCATGATCTCTCTAGACTGTAAACTCATTGTGGTCTGGGAATGCGTCTACCAATTTTATTATATTCTCCCAAGTGCTTAATACAGTGCTCTGCACACAATAGTTCTGAATAAATACCATTGATTAATTGATATGCACTAATTTGTAATGTACTCTCTCAGTCATTTATTACAGTGTTCAGCATACAATAGGTAGTTAATAAATAACATTTATTGTTTTGGGCTTGTTAAGTTTAGTAACATTAATAGCACAGTAAACAATGTGATTGGGTGGGAAGAGAGAGGAGGCAGTGAGGAGAATGATGAAGTAGTCAAGGTGATATAGGATTGTTGTCAGTCAATCAATAACATACGGAATGTTTACTACATGCAGAACACTGCTCTAAGTACTTGGGAACGTAAAATAGACTTGGTAGATTTCTGCCCCTGCTCTGTGGGGAAAACAGAAAATAAAATAAATTACAGATATGGGGAGCAACAGTGTATAAAATATGTACATAAGTACTCTGGGGGTGGAGTTGTGGTGAATATAAAAGTGGAAGGAAATAAGGATGCAAATGCTTAGGTGACACAAAATGCGGAGAGAATAGAGTGGGGAGATGAGAGCTTAGTCAGAGAAGGCTTCTTGGAAGAGAGGCTATTTTAGTAGAGCTTTGAAGATGGGGACAATGGTGGTCTGATAGATATGAAGTGGGAGGGAGTTTCAAGCCAGAGGAAGGATGTTAGCAAGTGGTCAGTTGTGAAAACAAATAAGTAGGCACTTAGTACAGTGCCTGGTCCACAGTAAGAGCTTAACAAATACCATAATTATTATTTAGAGGAGAAAGTGTGCGGGCTGGGTTATAGTAGGAGATTAGTGAGCTGTGATAGGTGGGGGAGAGCTGATTGAGTGCCTTAAAACCAATGATAAGGTGCTTATGTTTGATGTGGAGTTGAGTGGACAATGATCGGAGGTTTTTGAGAAGTGGGGAGATATGGCCTGAACGGTTTTTCAGAAAAATGATCAGGAGCAGAGCTATGTATGGATTGTAGTGGACTCTAGACTGGACTGTAGTATGGACTCTAGATTCTAGCCTTGTTACATCCCAATAGAGTCAATTAGGGACAAGGGTGGGGAGCGGGGTGTGGTGGTTAATGACTCAGCTTTACTGATGGACTAAACCACGATATTCATTATCACAGAAACAAAACATTTATTAACATACAGAAAAAAAGCATTAATAGTAAAGAATCCTGCTTCTGTTAAGCCCTCAATCCAGAGGCATGAGACTGCTGCAACTATTTAAGCCCTCAACCCAGGGGCATTGAGAATTTCCACCCGCGGAATCATCAATCCAGTTCGGTGTTCAAGTCCTTAACGGGCCGGACCGTCACGGGTGTCCCCTGGCCAAGAGGTCTACTGCCCGGGCTGCCTCGTTTGCCCTTTGGGATAACAGCGAGCAGCAGGGATAGGGGTTTCACCTGGGCCTTTATATTATACTTGTTGACATCTTGAGCTTCTTCCCTGCCTAATGGCCCTAATCTACAAATTACAGTCCCATTGTCTTCTGCTCTTCGAAGACACTTCTCCCAGACCCCTGTGGGTGTGTCAACATTTAGGTCTTCCGTTTGGAGCCAATAGGTCTGGCTCACCTGCCATCACTGGAAGCGATATGCCTAAGGGCATTAAATTTAACGTAGTGTTTAGCGAAGTGCGAACTGCACATTTCAAGTCTGTAAACTCACCTTTACTCTGTAAACTCCTTGTGGGCAGGGAATGCATCTACCAACTCTGTAATAGTATACTCTCCCAAGTGCAGTACTCTGCACAGAGTAAGCACTTAATAATGCAAATGATTGATTGACTCGGGTGGGAAGAGAGAGGAGGGAGTGAGGAGAATACTGGAGTAATCAAGGTAGTTTATGATAAACGCTTGAATCTGCATGGTAGCAGTTTGGATGGAGAGGAAGGGGTGCATTCTAGAGAAGTTGTGAAGGTAGGATTGACAAGATTTGATGACTGACAATATAGAGAAGTAGTCAGTCAATCATATTTATTGAGCACTTACTGTGTGCAGAACACTGTACTAAGTGCTTGGGAGAGTACAATATAACACTAGAACAGACACTTTTTCTGCCCACAATGAGCTTACAGTCTAGCTACAATCTAGAAACAGCAAAGCCTAGAGGAAAGAGCACAGACCTGGGAGTCAGAGGACCTGTATTCTAATTCTGAGTCTGCTGTATGACCTTGGGTAAATCACTTAACTTCTTTATGCCTCCATTTCCCTATCTGTAAAATGGGAATTAAGACTGTGAGCCCCAAGTGGACATGGACAGTGTCCAACCTGATTAGTTTGTATATATCCCAGCTCTTAGTACAGTGCCTGGCACATAGGAGGCACTTAACAATATTGTATATTGTAAGTTAAAAAGGAGATGTCAGGTATAATGCCAAGGTTGTGGGCTTGTGAGACAAGGAGATTAGTGACATAGTCTACAGAGATGGGAAGACAAGGGGAGGTCAGGGTTTGAGTAGGAAGATGAGGAATTCTCTTTGGATATGTTAAATCTGAGGTGTCAGTGGGAGATCCAAGTAGAGATATTCTGAAAGCAGGAGGAAATGCACGATTGCAGAGAAAAATGGAGGTCAGGGCTGTAGATGTAGATTTTGGAGTCATCTATGTAGAAATGGTAGTTGAAGCTATGGGAGTGAATGAATTCCCCAAGGGAATAGGTGTAACCAGGGATTAGAAAGGGACTCAGAACTGAGCCTTGAAGAACCCCCTCAATTCTGTGGTAGGAGGCAGAGGAATCAGAGAAAGACATTGAGAATGAACAGCTGGAGAAGTAGGAAGAGAACCAGGAAAGGACATTCTCAGTGAAGCTGAGGTTGGATAGTGTTTCCATGGGCAGGGTTTATGTGGTCTATAGTATCAAGGGTCTAAAAGGATTGGAGTAGAGTTTGTTGGATTTGACTAGGAGGCCATTAGTGCCCTTGCAGAGGGCTGTTTCAAGCCTGTCTATGTTGTGCCTACTTGAAGTAAGACATTTCTTTTCTAACACTTTCTGTTCATCTTATCTGAAAGAGTGGGAATGGCTCGGAGTAAGCCATCACTGCTATTACAAGTTTCTGATGGTGTTTGTAAATACCTTTTGCATGATGATGATGGTGGTATTAAGTGCTTTCTATGTGCAAAGCACTGTTCTAAGCGCTGGGGGGATACAAGGTGATCAAGTTGTCCCACGTGGGGCTCACAATCTTAATCTGCTCATTCAAGCTCTCATCCTATCCCGTCTGGACTACTGCACTAGCCTTCTCTCGGATCTCCCATCCTCGTGTCTCTCTCCACTTCAATCCATACTTCATGCTGCTGCCCGGATTATCTTTGTCCAGAAACGCTCTGGACATATTACTCCCCTCCTCAAAAACCTCCAATGGCTACCGATCAATCTGCGCATCAGGCAGAAACTCCTCACCCTGGGCTTCAAGGCTCTCCATCACCTCGCCCCCTCCTACCTCACCTCCCTTCTCTCCTTCTACTGCCCAGCCCGCACCCTCCGCTCCTCCACCACTAATCTCCTCACTGTACCTCGCTCTCGCCTGTCCCGCCATCGACCCCCGGCCCACGTCATCCCCCGGGCCTGGAATGCCCTCCCTCTGCCCATCCGCCAAGCTAGCTCTCTTCCTCCCTTCAAGGCCCTGCTGAGAGCTCACCTCCTCCAGGAGGCCTTCCCAGACTGAGCCCCTTCTTTCCTCTCCCCCTCGTCCCCCTCTCCATCCCCCCGTCTTACCTCCTTCCCTTCCCCACAGCACCTGTATATATGTATATATGGTTGTACATATTTATTACTCTATTTATTTATTTATTTATTTATTTTACTTGTACATTTCTATCCTACTTATTTTATTTTGTTGGTATGTTTGGTTCTGTTCTCTGTCTCCCCCTTTTAGACTGTGAGCCCACTGTTGGGTAGGGACTGTCTCTATGTGATGCCAATTTGTACTTCCCAAGCGCTTAGTACAGTGCTCTGCACATAGTAAGCGCTCAATAAATACGATTGATTGATTGATTGATTGATTGATTAATCCCCATTTTACAGTTGAGGTAACTGAGGCACAGAGAAGTTAAGTGATTTTCCTAGTCACACAGCTTACAAGCGGCGGAGTTGGGATTAGAACCCATGACCTCTGACTCCCAAGCCCATGCTCTTTCCACTGAGCTACGCTGCTTCTTAAATAAATATTTATTTTTTATTATTATAATGTATATATTACATTATAATTTATTATAAATTTAATATTTATATTTTAAATAGAAATATTTAAATATATTTTAATATATAAATAATATAAATTTTAAATATATATATACACTCATCAGAACTAATAAAACAGGCCTTAATATCAATGAATAGAGTTATAGCTATGTAGATATATACATTTGGGCCCGCTTGCCATTAGGAAGCTCAGCCCGCTCCACCATCTTTGGGGCAGCTCGGCTCTTCTCTCCCTTCTCTATTCATTGGTGTCTAAGTAATGCTCACTGAATAAGGGACCTGAAAAAGGCACACTACTATAATTTTGTTGACAAATTGTGCAAGTGTACAGAAGTTTCTCTCTCAATATGAACACAAATAGATGCAGATTCACTATTAGCAACATCATTTTCTAAACAAAGGACAAATTTACTTCTACTATCTCTCCTATCTGCCCATCCCTCTTTATTGACAATGATGTGCTTGTCTGTGTACTCCTTATGCACTTTGATATTCACCTCAGCCTCACAGTACTTATGTAAATATTTGTATGCTCTACTATTTCCCCTATCTGTAATGTGTTTTAATGTCTGTCTCCTCCTACAGACTGTAAACTCCCTGTGGGCAGAGATCAGATTTACCAACTCTGTTATATTTTTCCAAGTGCTTAGTAGAATGCTCTGCCCACAGTGAACACTCAAAAAGAATATGTCTAACAACTCTGCTGGAACTCTCCCAAACACTTGGTGGAGTGCTTTGCACACAGTAAGTGCTAAATAAATAAATTGATTGATTGCTTTTAGGTAACTCCTTTCATGTATGAGAAGCTGCTGTGGCTCAGTGGAAAGAGCCTGGGCTTTGGAGTCAGAGGTCATGGGTTCAAATCCCAGCTCTGCCAACTGTCAGCTGTGTGACTTTGGGCAAGTCACTTAACTTCTCTGCGCCTCAGTTACATCATCTGGAAAATGGGGATTAAAATTGTGAGCCCCCCGTGGTACAACCTGATCATCTTGTAACCTCCCCAGCGCTTAGAACAGTTCTTTGCACATAGTAAGCGCTTAACAAATACCAACATTATTATTATTATTATTATGTATTGATTTGACTTTACCAGGACAGCACTCATTTATGTAATCTTTCTTGAAATGAAAAGTAAAATGATATTTGTGATAACTTGAGAAAACCACTAATAACCAAATTATCAAATATTTTCTGAATCAACCAAGAATTATTGGTGAAATCAAATAATCTTCCTGGAATACTTCATGGAAATTGTGAAATATTGTTATGAAACTTGTCAAAACAATATGCACACTTATTAAATAGAATATAAAATATGACAGGGATTCAGAGTCAAGGGATTAATGTGATTTTCACTGAACTCTTTGAACTGAGGTAATTACAGGTCTTATTTATGGGATTATGTTTTAAATTCAACAGTGAAACCTCTTACAGCAAATCTCAGGACCCCGACAGGACATTTTTTTACATGGGGAATTTCACTATGTTCTGTTTGTTCCCACTGACACTCTTTCCTTTTCCCTGACATCAATTAGAATAAGATAGCACCAAAGAAGTGTAAACAGTTGGCTGTTTCAGCTCCAATGACTTGGATCAAGTCGATAGTCTTGCACCCAGGTTTTGATTTATTCTAAACATTTGCTCTGTTTTTTTTGAAAGATCACAAAAAGAAAATAACATAATAATCCTGGAAGACTGCATTAAGAAAAACTGTATTTCATTTAGTCTTAAATGAAAAGCTGACATCATGAAAACGGGGAATATTATAAATTGATTTTACTAGATATGTTCTTGCTAAGCTTGCATTACTCTTCTTTCTCTCCCAATCTGGGCCATATACGTTCAGACCCTGATTTGGCATACTTTTCAGTCTCTGAAGATACTATGAAGTTCTTTGTGTGATCTTCAATCATGGAAGTCATCAAATTTTATTAAACTTAATATAGATAAAACTAAGACATTCTTGATTAGTTCTGCAATTCAAAGGTCCAGGTTTCATGTAGAGTGAGTTTTCTTCTAGGGTAGCTCTTTTTATCCTTTTGATGATACCCATGCCCTCAGAGCCATTGTGGATTCTGAGTTTCTTTTGAATCCCACATCAATCATATAATTAAGACATCTTAATACTAATACAGCCATCTAGCCATATTGAAAGGCCTGATCTCTTGGTCTGTTTCTGAAATTTAAATGCATGTTCTCCTTTTATTTTGGTGTAATTACTTCAATTATTTATGTGGTTTTCACAATATTTTCAGCTGCTTCTTATTTTATCAAGCAGATTTCTATTTGTATTTAAGCTTTCTATCTTATTGATAATATTAACTGGATTATAACAAAATAAGATGGATTCATGTCTCTCTTTTCTCTTCCCATCTTCTTTTCCATTACAGGATCCTGTATTTTTCCAAACCCACAGGTATTCAGCCTCTTTAACATTGATTTCTTTCCTGCATTTTGCCAGTCACTAGAAAGTCCTATAATCCCTTCACACTATTCCTCTGTTCTATCACTAAATTCCTGGCCCATGGTCTGCTGAAAGCAATGTCTTCCTGGCCCAGTCACATGTTTGAGACCACTGTTGGGTAGGGACCATCTCTATATGTTGCCAACTTGTACTTCCCAAGCGCTTAGTACAGTGCTCTGCACACAGTAAGCACTCAATAAATATGATTGAATGAATGAATGTTTCTCTCACTACCAAGAGGCTACTCCAATCTAGTCAACTCTAAGCAGCTCCAGTTTCTTTCTCTCGCTGTTATTAAAAACCCTGTTCAAGCCTCATCAACTCCATAAAGCCTGCCCAGGTCATTTCCATTTGGGCTTAACCATTCCATTCATTTTAAGAGTCTTCAATGATCCAGTGACATGTTATTTAACAATTAAATTACAGGAAGCAGTACTTCCTAATAGAAGGAGCACAGAACTGCAAATCTGGAGACCTGGGGTTAATCCCAGCTCCACCACGTCTTGGACAAGTCACTTAACTTCTCTATGCCTCAGTTTCCTCTTCTGTAAAATGGAGAATTAAATAGCTGTTCTCCCTATTACTTAGACTGTGAACCCCATGTGGGATGGGGGCTATGTCTGATCTCATCTCACTGTATCTAGCCCAGAGCTCAGCACAAGTCTTGGCCCATATTAAGCCCCTAAATTCAACTATTATTGTTATTATTGTTACAAATTTTGGATTAGTCCCAATTGCAGACGCAGGGGAATCTATGGTAGCAGCTGGCTGGCCCTAAGTCCCAACAAAGCTGAGTTTAGATTCAGCAGGTAATTTTGTGTCACTTCAATAAGACTGCAGCAAAATAGTTCTAAACATTAACAATTCAAACCCTAGACGTTCTGCAAACTCTATTCTATCTCATTGTGCATTCTCCATAAACTTGAAGCACTCAAATAATCTTACAGTCAAGCAGCAAATATTTTTCAGTGGCATTTTACATTGAGTTCCTAGATGACATATTAGTATAAAAGCTGGGCACCTTCCATTTCATACACAGTCCTTTGGGTTCTGAATGTCTGGAATACAGCTACTTTCTTACTTGCAGAATATTCAAGTGATCAAGCAAAGACCATTTGTTCATTCATTCATTCAATCATATTTATTGAGCACTTACTGTGTCAGAGCACACAGTATTATTAAGCACTCGCTTAATAATGGTAATTTTTAAGCACTTACTATGTGCCAAGCACTGTTCTAAGCGCTGGGGGGGGGGGGTGGGGGGTGGAATACAAGATAATCAGGTTTTTCCACATAGAGCTCACAGGCTTAATCCCCATTTTACAGATGAGATATCTGATGCACAGAGAAATTAAGTGACTTGTCCAAAGTCACACAGCTGACCAGTGGCAGAGCCAGGATTAGAACCCATGACCTCTGACTCCCAAACCCGTGCTCTTTCCATTTAGCCAAGCTGCTTCTCATATCAATCTGAGGGGGATGGTAAGCTATTGAATTTTGAATGAACTTCACTATGCAGTGGACACTACCTGACAGCTTTGGGAAGCTGCTGCTGATCTGGTATGGCTGCCCTAATGTTAGAATATTTGGCATGGAACCTTGTAAGATTTTTATCTTAAATCTCAGGGCATCACTGGGGTAGATCAGTTTCACCCCTAAGTGGGTAAAAGGGTTCTGGACAGGTCACACAGTGTGGAGAGTGGGGAGGACATGGAATAAAAAGCAGAAACTCTGCCGTTAAATCGTTCCCTTGCTCATTCAGATCAACTTTATGCAGTGGCAGAAATACTCTATTGAGGCCTTCCAGAATTGAATGGGATCCTGCTTCTTCTCCCCACAAACAGTATTCCTTTCACAGGTCTCTGGGGCTTGTAGGAGTGCCTGACCTCACTTATTGTCCTGATTCCTTCTCAGTGAGAAAAATGGGCCCTCTTGGAGCAAATATTCAGGACATTTTTAAAGTAACATTTGTTAAGCACTTACTATGTTTTTTTAATGGTATTTGTTAAGAGCTTACTTTATGGGGTGGATACAAGATAATCAGTTGGACACAGTCATTGCACCACATAAGACTTACAGTCTTAATCCTCATTTTATAGTTGAGGTAACAGAGGGACAGAGAAATGTTATTTGCCCAAGGCGCACAACAGACAAATGGTGGAGCTAGAAGAACCCAGGTCCTCTGACTCCCAGGCCCATGATCTTTCCACAAGACTATGCTGCTTCTTATGTGTCAAGCACTCTTCTAAGTGCTGGGGTAGGTACAAAGTTAATGAGATTAAACAGAGTTCCTCAATTAGGTATCCTCTGATTTCACTGGAAAATACATCCACACTGTAAATTTATCCAGTAAATTGTGTCACCCAAATTCCAAATGCTGTTACTGATTTCTCAAGCAGTTGAGGTGTTCTCCAGTTTCACATTTCCATAAACTTTAAGAAACCCTCCAGCAAAGTCTTAAATGGTCCTATTTCACTACTGTTATGTAGGACAGGTGGTCCTGGTATCACCCTTTAATTTTATTTATATTAATGTATGTTTCCCTCTCTAGACTGTAAACTCACTGTGGGCAGGTAATGTGTCTGTTGTATTGTCATTTTGTACTCTCCCAAGTGTTTAGTACAGTGCTCTCCACAGAGTAAGCACTCAATAAATATGATTGGCTGACCCTTAAATGACAAATGCCATCATCTCTGTAAAGACAAGCCTTCCTTTATTAAATCAGCTGAAAAGCCTCACATCCACTTTAAAACTCAAACCATTTCCTGTTTGGAAGTTACTCCCCCTCTAGACTGTAAACTCTCTGTGGGGAGGAATCGTGTCTACCAACTCTACTACATTGTACTTTCTCAGGTGCTTAATTAATCATATTTATTGAACACTTACTGTGCAGAGCACTGTACTAAGTGCTTGAGGGAGTTGGTAGATATGTTCCCTGCCCACAGTGAGCTTACAGTCCAGAAAGAGAGACAGACATTAAATAAATGAATTATGGATATGTACATAAATGATGTGGGGCTAAGAGAAGGATGAATAAAGGGTGCAAATCCAAGTGCAAAGGCAATGCAGAAGGGAGAAGAGGAAATGGGAGTTTAGTTGGGGAAGGCCTCTTGGAGGAGATGTGCTTTTAATAAGACTTCGAAGGTGGGGAGAGTGATAGTCTGTCGGATATGAAGAGGGAGGGCATTCCAGGCCAGAGACAGGATTTGGGTGAGGGGTTGGTGGTGAGACGGATGAGATCGAGGTACAGTGAGTAAATTTTCATTAGAGGAGTGATGCATGTGGGCTGGATTATAACAGGCTTTAAGGGAGGTAAGGTAAAAGGAGGCAAGGTGAATGAGTGCTTTAAAGCCTATGGTAAGAAGTTTCTGTTAGATGTGGATGTAGGGAAGCAGTGTGGCTTAGAGGAAAGAGCACAGGCTTGGGAGTCAGAAGTAGTGGGTTCTAATCCCAGCTCCACCACTTGTCAACTCTGTGACTTTGGTTAAGTCACTTAACTTCTCTGTGCTTCAGTTGCCTCATCTGTAAAATGGGGATTCAGACTGTGAGCTCCATGTGGGACAACCTGATTACCTTGTATCTACCCCAATGCTTAGAACAGTGCTTGGCACTTAGTAAGCACTTTACAAATACCATAATAATAATAATAATAATAATAATAATAATGATTATTATTATTATATGGGCAATCACTGGGGGTTCCTGAGGAGTGGGGAAACAAGGACTGAATGGTTTTGTAGAAAAATAAACCAGGCGCAGAATGAAGTATTGACTGAAGTGAAGAGAGTCAGTTGGCAGGGAGGTCAGCAAGGAGGCGATTGCAGTACTCAAGGAAGGATGTGATAAATACTTGGATTAGCGTGGTAGCAGTTTGGATGAAGAGGAAAGGGTAGATTTTAATGATGTTGTGAAGGTGGGACTGACATGATTTTGTGACACTGAAAATGTGGGTTGAATGAGAGAGATGAGTTGAGAATAACGTCAAGGTTACAGGTTTGTGAGACAGGGAGGATAGTGGTGCTGTCTACAGTGATGGGAAAGTCAGGGGAAGGATAGGGTTTGAGTGGAAATATGAAGAGTTGTGTTTTGGACATGCTTAATACAGTACTCTGCACACAGTAATTGCTCAATAAAAACCGGATGCGTGATTGACTGGGGGAAGGACATAGACAATTTTAGGCCACAGTCTACAATAATAAGTTATTACGATAGTACTGATCCTTTTTGGGGTTTTGTTTTCTTTTCTTTTAGGTCAATGGGAAATCAAAAGTTTTCCATTGGGGCATCTGGATCATTGTACCATTAGCAACCCCAGGCAAAAGGAACACAATGCCATTGTATGTTTTCCTAATAAGGATTTCTCTATGGGCACAAAGGCATTAGAAGAACTAAGAACTCAACTTTAAAGAACTGGCAGAGAAGAGGCTTAAAATAATGTGTGAAGAGCTTTAAGCTTCTTGAAAGAAAAGAGGGAAATATCACCATCATTATCACCTTAATATTTTGAATAAGTGAATTGCTACACAGCTATTAATAATCATACTCGAGCTTTCTGTGTATGGAAACATATAGCGAAAGAAATTTGGAGTTGCTGTAAAGATGAATAAGAGGTATACTTATAAAATATCCACCAATTAAGCTTCATGGAAAACAGTCTCTGCTTTGAATTTTATCTTTCAAGCTACGTAGTGCACTCCACAGCATCCAGTTTCCTTTCATGAGCATAGCCCATATGCTCTCAGCTTGCATGTTATGACAAGGGGAGATGGTGGAACTTTAAGCTTGGATTACCCAATAGCTATCTTTTGTCATTACTTTCTACACGGTGGTCAGTGAGACTGGTTCTCTCTGGCATAGACGTGATGCCACCAAGGTAGCAAATCCGTATCTGTCCAACATTTAGTGGATTATTGTTTGGTGTGACTTTCAAACCTGAATAGGTCTTTTATAATTTTCCCCTCCACCACTTCCCCCACCCCTAGATGGAATGCTTTAATTTTGGTCAACAAACTGTGTCATTTACAGAAGAAAACTCATGTTGTTTGAGGTCTTTATCAGAGTTCCTATAAATCAGGTTAATTGGTGATCAACAGAGCTTTTCTGCCTTTAATGAGGCCTGCTAGCCCAAGGCAAGGCCTACCTCTTGATAAGGGACTTTTCTTTTCCTTATTCTGGACTCTTTGATCACTTTTTTTTTATAACTGGAAGAACAACCACCGGGAATGTCATTGTTTTTTTAATTGCCTGATTACCAAATGTTGGAGATAAAAGATAGATGTTCTCAATTAATAACATTTACATAGATTAGCATCACTAACAAGCCTCATTAGGAGCTGCTGACTTTTGTTTAGACTGAGTCACATGTCATTTACTCTGATTGTACAATAGAATGCACCTTCACTAGGACAAAACATTTCTTTCTAATCTATTTTCATTAATCAAACTGTAAGACATTTTAATGCATAAACAGAATCTTCATTAATTAAAAGTTAACTATTACTTGCATATAGATTTACTGAAAGGTTTTAAATATTTGAAAGGTTACCAAGACTGTTTCTGAATTCTGTGTACCTTTGGAGGCTCAGAACATCTCATATAGAGATTAAGGCCACAGAGACATATATTCAAAAATGTGAGAGAATGTCAGAACGTAAGTGCAAATAAACACCCACATAAGCTATTGTTACTAGTAATTAGTATTATATTAAGTGTTTTAAGCCTGATATTTATTTTTTCAAATACAAAAAACAAATATAGAACAAAAAGTTTTTAAAAATGGAAAAACATACAATTCTCCCTATATGTGTGTCGATTTATATCTTAAAGCAATGGATAGATGTGAAACATTGAAAATTTTATCTCCTGTGAGTGAAAATCTCTGGTGTCTTGACCTTTGTTTCGGTGTTAAGGATCATTTCAGGGTTGTATCAAAAGAAAAGCTTTAAGGCTTTATGAAGTACCAGCAAAAAACTTCTAAAGAAAAGGTTTTCAAGGTAACAACTGAATAGATTGAAGAATCAATCAGTAGCAGATTCGAACTTTTTAAGAATATCTTTCAATTTACTAGGTAAAGGGCTAGGCATATTTTGGGTATACCTTAGGTCTGGAAAGTTTCTACCGGTATTTATTTCATATTAAATTAGTGCATATGTTTTTCAATAGCCATTTCACAAGTAACTGATGCTCTATACACACACACACAAATGAAGCTAAAAGATAAATATTTCTTAGTTTTCCCACGAGGGAAATGGTTCCTTTAAAGTAATGAAGTCAGTAGTCTCTTCTACTTGAAATAAGACATATTTCCCATGTAATTGCAAAAGATGAAATGACCGTTCTAAAATCCCATGGAGCACTTGTGAATCTTTACTATAATGAGGAGTTTTCTCGTTGATTTCTTTAAAGCTGGAGCTATCAATCTTAAAAAGGGGAATTGTTCATTGATAGGAAGAGAGTGTGTACCTGTCATGGGAAAAATAATTTGGAATATGTTGGCTCCAGGCTAGTTATTACATAATTATTTTATTTACCTGTGTGAATAGTAGCAATCATATTGTGCAGGGCACATTTCATTTAAAGCACCTAAAGACTAACATCATAATGGACTTATATCACATAAACTTTCATTTTTCCCACTAAGGGTTGTTATTCCCAAGCTACAAATAGGACACTAAGAGTCAAGGTAGTTTTTTAGACTGTGAGCCCACTGTTGGGTAGGGACTGTCTCTATATGTTGCCAACTTGTACTTCCCAAGCGCTTAGTACAGTGCTCTGCACACAGTAAGTGCTCAATAAATATGATTGATTGATTGAAGTCAGTGGGAAAGCTGAGAATGGAACCCGAGTTAGAGGAGCCTATGTAGTGTAAGGCTGAAAGTGTGTCTTCACTGAGACACCATTCTGCAGTTTGGCCAGGGGTCCAGCAGCTTACCTGAAGGGGTAGTGGTAGTTATCTAAGGGGTGGAGGAATTGGAGAAGCCTGGAGAGACCCCCTGAATCCTCAACTATGGGCAGAAGGGTGAAACAAGAGGGCTTTTGGACTCCTCGGACATTATGGGAGGTTCAGGCTATGCTACTCAGAAGGGCTGACACAGGGCCCTTATTGACTGTGTTTACTATATGCAGAGAACTGTACTAAATGCTTGGGTGAGTATGAATACAGTAGCATTGGTAGACATGTTCCCTTCCCTCAAGGTTCTTACAATCTAGTTGGAGAGATGGACATTTAAATAAATTACAGCTAGATGAAGCAGCAAAAGTGTAAAGATATATACATAAGAGCTGTAGGGGTAGGGGTAGGGTGAGTAGTAAAGTGCTTATTAGGTATCTATGCAGAAGGGAAGGCAAATAGGGTGGAGAAGTTAGGGGTTAGTGATGGAAGACTTCTTGTAGGAGATATGCTTTTAGTGAGGCTTTGAAGATGGGGAGAGTAATGGTCTGTTGAATGTGAAGTGCAGGGGAGTTCCAGGCCAGAGGCAGGACCTGAGCAATATGAGAGTGATTGGGTGTCTCTATGGGATAGCCTCTGCTACGAAGACTGTGAATGCATCCAAGAGAAAACACCAAGACTTCTTTTGGTGAAAATGACTTTCTGATCAACTAGTTTTACCAAGACTAGCCTGTATATCTACACCACCTTATCTATTCACACAACTCCAAACAAAAGGATGCTTGTTGAAACCTTGGTCACAGAATTCAGATCCAACTAAGATGCTTGTTTAAGAAATGGTGAGGGGTCAAGGCTAAAGAAATACAAGGCTATGCAGACCCAAATCAAACTCAGGATTTCTGTGTATCCTTGAAGGGCATAAACAGACCCAAGAATACCACCTTAACCTCCTGAATTGCATAGACAACTCTGACCTCTTCACAGACAAAGAACTTTAGACATGGCAAGAACACTTCAATAAATTGCTTAACACTATGACCACCTTTGAGGAGGATGATCTTCAAAGATAAGTTTGCCAGTCAGTGTGTGAAGACATTGCTCTCGCTTCAACAGGAAATCTCCACTGTAGTCAGAGCCATGAAGGATGGCAAAGCTTTAAATTATGATGATATCAGTTGAAATCTACAGGTTAGAGAAGGACCTGCTGCTTAGTTGTCTTCACTGAAGAAATATGATCAGATTTCAAGCATGCCTACATTTATCTTCACCTTCAAGAACCAAGAGAATCTCATTTCCATTGATATGCAGATGATTATGAATGACTTATCAGAATTCATTCATTCATTCATTCAATCGTATTTCATTCATTCATTCAATCATATTTATTGAGCACTTACTGTGTGCAGAGCACTGTACTAAGCACTTGGGAAGTACAAGTTGGCAACATATAGAGATGGCCCCTACCCAACAACGGGCTCACATTCTAGGAGGGGGAGACAGACAACAAAACAAAACATATTAACAAAATAAAATAAATAGAATAGTAAATATGTACAAGTAAAATAGAGTAATAAATCTGTACAAACATACACAGGTGCTGTGGGAAGGGGAAGGAGGTGGGGGGGGAGGGGGAGAGGAAGGAGGGGGTTCAGTCTGGGAAGGCCTCCTGGAGGAGGTGAGCTCTCAGTAGGGCTTTGAAGGGAGGAAGAGAGCTAGCTTGGCAGATGTGCGCTTGGGGGGTCGCATAACTACAGAATCTACAAAAGACTATGGATCAAAAATTAATATGAAGCCAATTGAGGTTTTGACACAGCCCACACCTCTCAAACCTAACAAATAAGAAGCAACTTCAGTGACGCTCAGGAAACTGGTCTGAAACACTGAGCATATTAATTTAGAACATAATAATGGACAATGGAAAGCTGTGTGACCTAATGGAAAGAGCATGGGCTTGGGAGTCTGATGACCCGGGTTTTAATCCTGGCTCTGCCACTTGCCTGCTGTGTGGCCTAGAGCAAGTCAAACATAATAATAATAATAATAATTGTGGTATTTCTTAACTGCCTACTATGTGCCTGGCACATAGTAGGCACTGTTCTAAGCACTGGGGTAGACACAGGATCATCAGGTTGGATGCAGTCCTTGTCCCATGTGGGGCTCACAGTCTTAATCCACATTTTAATTGATGAGGGAACTGAGGCAAAGAGAAGTGAAGTGACTTTCCCAAGGTCACATGGCAGACAAGTGGTGGATCCTGACAAGTGGTGGGGAGGGGATTAGAACTCAGGTTCTTCTGACTCCCAGGCCCTTGCTCTAACCATTAGACTATACTACTTCTCTGTGCCTCAGTTTCCTCAAATACAAAGTGTGGATTCAGTACTTGTTCTCTCTCCTGCTTAAACTGTGAGCCCTTTGTGGGGCAGGGACTGTGTCTGATCTAATTAATTTGTATCTACTCCAGTGCTTAGAACAGTGTTTGACACATAGTAAGTACACAAATATAATAATAATGATAGAACACAGTAGTCCATAGTAGCAAAAGCTAATTTTAAAGTAATAACATAGAATTGAATAGTTTTAATCTGCTACTTGTTCATTGAGACATAGAATAGTTTTCATCTTCATTTCTTTTTTATCTGCTTTATTAAGTGTAAACTCACGTGTCTCAATTTTGACATGAACGGTTAAGCATGGTAAAGATGAAAATCTGAGAGAACATAGAACTTATCCCCCCCAGTACACCACAGCATTTCTTTTCAGTTGGTGGTACAACATCCAGTGTGATCTTGGGTTTTTTTTTAAATAGGCTTTCCTGTTAGATGATGGTATTTAGATCTTTTTCCACAAATCTCTAATGGTGTATTTCAGGTAGACTATTAGATGAATCTTTCTTTTTGAATCTCGAATATTGCCTCTATGCCTGAAGAAGACTCTTCAGTGAGTAGCCTTCACTTCCCATCTGGTTAGGGAGATAAAAATGCTCTTCGATTTTAACCTTCCATGCAACATTTTAATACTTGGTGTAATTGGTGTCTCTGCAATTATGGCATGGCATTTATTTAGGATTCTTAACATTTAATTTTTCTCCACTAGTGAATCATTGGGTACATTCCTGCTTCCTCTCTCTCAGAAACTATGTTTTCATTTAAGTTTCTTCAGCAAACTCAAACTGAAATTACAGTGAGGAATAAACTAAGCTAGCTACTGGAAGCCCATCATGCTTAAAAAAAATTTTAAAAAACAAACCAAAACAAGAAAAACAAGCCTTGCATTTTGATAAGCTTTTTAACACTGTAAAAGGAGGCACTCGCATACTTGTTTGACTTATTTTGGTGCTTAATTTACAGAAATATGGAAGATATGCTTCAATTTTTTTCAGAAATAGAAATTTTCTTTTTTGATCAATTAAAAAGAATGAAATGAAGACAGTGAGTAGTTTATCACTTTATTATTGTTCTTCAGCTCACTTATCTCTCCTCAGGGACAAGAAAAGTAAATACCCAAGGGAGATTATGATTTCCCACCCAAATAGTTCATCACTCTTTTAGATCTATACTGAGTCAGGGCAGCTTAGAGGCTAAGGCAACTTAAATTCACCCACAGGACTTCTGTTTGAACGAACTTCAGGTTGTAACCAAATTGGCTTTTTCATTTCAGCTCAGTGTCTCCAGGTCAGGATATGGATCACTGTCAAAGCATTAGGGAAACTTCTAGTACATTTGCATGGCCTGAAGATAGACAACTCAAGTTTCCAGCTTTGTCTGTTTGACCCTTATCCTTCATATGCACAGATATTCTCTTTCTGCTGAAGGAAAATGCATTCTTTTCCGATCAATTTTGTAACTGTTTTCTTTAGGGTGGCAGTATGGTTGAAGAAAGGAATATTTTTCATTTCAATCAATATAATCACATCAACAAACATATCTGTATTAACCTCTAGCAATTGAATAGCAAGATTGCAATGTATACTGAAAAGGAATTGTAGTTATCATTTCTTCCCATTTCACAGAAGTAGAAACTAAGTATCGGGTGAGGAATGGTACAGAAATGGGAGAGTTTACAGAGTTGGGTACCTAATCCTAAATTTCTTGGTCTCTAATCTGGTGGATCAATCAATCAATCAATCAATCAATCGTATTTATTGAGTGCTTACTGTGTGCAGAGCACTGTACTAAGCGCTTGGGTAGTACAAGTTGGCAACATATAGAGACAGTCCCTACCCAACAGTGGGCTCACAGTCTAGAAGGGGGAGACAGAGAACAAAACCAAACATACTAACAAAATAAAATAAATAGAATAGATAGGTACAAGTAAAATAAATAAATAAATAGGGTAATAAATATGTACAAACATATATACATATATACAGGTGCTGTGGGGAAGGGAAGGAGGTAAGATGCGGGGGATGGAGGGGGGATGAGGGGGAGAGGAAGGAAGGGGCTCAGCCTGGGAAGGCCTCCTGGAGGAGGTGAGCTCTCAGTAGGGCCTTGAAGGGAGGAAGAGAGCTAGCTTGGCGGATGGGCAGAGGGAGGGCATTCCAGGCCCGGGGGAGGACGTGGGCCGGGGGTCGATGTCGGGACAGGAAGGCAGAGTAGGTGCGAATGAGGTTGTCGTTAATGTAACTTGGTGATAACAAGGGCCTTTTTCCCGGGGTGGGGGGAGTCAGTCAGGACCGGACCGGGAAGGGGGGTTGGGGGGCACTATAAGGAAGGTCGCTTAAGTGGATGACTGGTTATCATTATAATTGGATCATTTTCTTCTTTGTGGGGATTTAAATTACAAAAGTAATAAAACAAACACCTGGGAGAAAAATAAAATTGCTATAATTCTAACCCAACATGAATACAGGCACTAGAATTCACTTCTAAACTTAAATGAATGATGGTTTACCTTGAAGCCTAAATTCTTTAGCTAGTCTCTCTCATGTTACCTTCTCAAAAACAGGTACTTGTAGCAAAAACTAGGCATGAAATTTGTTTTTATCTATTAAAGAAATAGATAAAACAATCATATGATGACATTTACAATTTTTGAGCACAGAAATGGAAGTCAGGAGACCCAGATTCTAGTTCTGGCCTTGCCACTTGCCCACCATATCACCTCATCTCTGCCTCAGTTACATAATCTGCAAAATGGAGATAAATAAAGCCTGGTTTCCTTCCCCTTGCCCTTTAAACTGTGAGTCTTGTGTGGGATAGGAACTGCATCTAATCTGATTATCTCGTATCTACTTAGGCATTTAACGTAGTCTTTGGCACACAGTAAGAGCTTAATAAATGCAATCATTTTACACTCTGGACTGACAATTCAATAAACAATCCACAAAAAGTGACTTCCTGTTGATAAAATGCACTGTGTGGATGTGTTATTATTGCCCTCTCCTGGGTGGAATGTTATAATAATAATAATAATAATAATAATAATGATAGCATTTATTAAGCACTTACTATGTGCAAAGCACTGTTAGTGCTGAGCACTGTTCTAAATATATATGACTATGCCTTCCCCTTAGTGGCTGGAGCTCAGAGAGGTTATAATCCAATTCAGAGTTAGAACCAAATCTAATTTTTCTTCATCTCAAGCTATAGAGTTCCGAATTTAGGGTGACTGATTTTGTAAGGTCTAGTTGTACTGTTATGGGTGTCAGATTAGGAAAGACCAGGCTGTCTGTTAGTAATCATGGCTCACACTTGCCTTTATTGGTGTTGAAATGTGAATTCAACATATATCAGATCCAGAGGTTGGAAGACTTCCCTCAGGAGACAGAGCTAAGGAAGAAAAAAGCACCCAATTTTAGAATTTCTTAACACTTGTTTTGCCATGATTTTGAGATATTTTAAAAATCTCTTCTGGTCATTAGATTGCTTATTTGGTAGGCATGCATATCCTGAATGTAGAAAATGAGATTAGTTTAGAACATTTGAGGAATTATTTCAACAAAAGGAAGTGATTTATTTTAACCAGAGAATTTCTAATTAATTATGTTTGAGTAGGTTTTAAATCCCCCAACTCCATTCCCATCATTCTTAGTTGACACAAAAGGGGCAAGTGTGAGCCTTAAGCTATCATGCAGATGAATTCCCATTGTTTAGCCAATTATGCTTAGTTTAATTTTTTTAGAAGTAAAATATGAATGCTTGTAATTCAACATCCTTCATTCACTATTGCTCTTAGATGAAGAAAGACACAACACACACACACACACACACACACACACATTTCTTTTGGGTGTGATTTTGTGCTCTTATGGACAGTTGTGCTTCCCTCCAGTGATCTGAATGTAAAAGGAGGAAGTCAGAAGCATTGTCAAAACAACGTTGACATTAGTGTAGCTCTCCACTGTTATACTGGTTACCCATTTCAGGTGACTTCATTTCACGCTGGTATATTTCCATGCAGTGGAAGAGGTAATTTACTAAACGGGATCCCAATGCCCTAGAAGAGTTAGTTCATCTCACAGAGATCAGTTTACACCCCATAGGTTCACATTGCTCTGTCAACGGCCAAAGGATCTTGTATTAGCTGGCTGCAAGTGCACCAGGGAATTTAGCCCAAGTAATATGGACCTAAATACTCTTTATTTTCTTTAAAAATAGGAAACAAACTTGTATGCAAATAAAGGATGGTGCATGAGAGTCAGAGGACCTCAGTGTCTAGAGAGGGCTATTTTTCATGACACTGAAAGTTGCCTACCACGTGCCTTCTTTTATTTAACATACAAGCTAGGAAGCTAGAGCCAGACATCTATCTTGCATCCTTTACTTATTCCAATGACACTCTGGGGTGGTAGTTCTGAAATGATTGCTTTGGATATCTTAAAATCTGTATTCTTGGCTATGGCTGGGTAGTAATGCCAAGTTAATATACAGAGACATTATTTGAATTGAGGTAAAACCAAGCTTATGGTAGCTCACTAAACTGTTCCAGAATACAGAGTATGGATATGAAACTCTAAAAGGAGAGTTAAGATGAGAATTATGAATGCTAGCTGAAAGAGTTCACAGGATACGGGGGAACTGAGAAGACAACACTTTGTACTTCTTTGGTTACAGTCAATTTGCATGTTAAAGAAGAAATCAAATGTAACAAAAGAATAGTTATGGTCAGTGATAGAACAGGATGAAAGTGTATAATGGAAAAAAAACATTCAAAGTCTATTCATCAATACCTAGTTTTACCACCTCATTGATAATGTGCTGAGGAGCTACTCTCTTAAATCATACATGTACCTGCAAACCAGATTTTGATACTTGTCTGTATCAATTATTGAAAGTCATTGAAAACCATTGTCCATGTCCCATGACCCATAGGGAAACTGCAAAAACAGGCACAATATAGAACAGCAAGAGCAGGTTAATTATAGAATGAGCTGATTTGACCAAAATATAATTTCTGCATGACACGAAATTTAACTTGTACATCTCAATATTTCTGAAAACAGGTTGACAAAGGGCAAACCTTAATGGCAGATTGAAAGCTATTCCTCCTGGGTTTGAACAAGGTTAATGGTGCCTAATTTGTTAGCTAACAATAGGGGATTCACTATAAATACTTTTGGTTTGGTTATGCCCAACTCAAGCAGACAGGCAAGGACAGTTTAAAGTTATGGTGCATTTTGGACAGTGGAAATTGGATGGCCTGCAGGTCAAAGTTCAGTTCTTTCCAACTCCCCCTGGAGAAGAGGTGGAATAATTCATCCGCTCTCCCCCTCCTGCCTTTCTTTGCTGATTTCCTACTACAAACCATCTGGCACACTTTGCTCCTCTAACACCAACTTATTCTCTGTACCTCTTTCTCATCTTACTGCCAACCCCTTGCCCATGTCCTTCATCTGTCCTGGAACTCCTTCCCACCTTCATATATACAGACCAGTACTCTCCTCATCTAAACCCTACTAAAATAATATCTCCTCCAAGAGGCCTTCCTAATTAAGCCTTCATTTTCCCACCTTTTTCATCCTCCTCTCAGCTTTGCCTATGCACTTGGATCTGAAGCCCTTAAGCACATTCACCTCACCCCTGGCCTCACAGCACTCATGTACATATCCTTATATTCTGCGATCTCTCCTCTCTAATTTATTTTAATGCCTGTCTCTCCCTCTAGAATGTAAGCTCCTTGTGGGCAGTGATCATGTCTACCAACACTATTGTACTGTACTCTCCCAAGTTTTTACTACACTGCTCAGCACAGAGTAAGTGCCCCATAAATACTATTGCTTGGCTGATTAACGAATTCATATCTGACAGCCCTTCATATCCAATAGATCACTGTTCAATTATAAGCTCACTGAGTTTATAATCATGTCTCATATAATCATGAGGTAGATCACGGTTACAAACGTTACTGTATTGCACTCTCCCAAACACTCAGTACAGGGCTTTGCACACAGTAAGTGCTCAAGAGATACCATTGATTGACTGATTGATCTTCAAATCCCTAATTAAATCCTATGTCCTCCTAGAGGCCTTCCTGACTAACCTTTCATTTCCCCACCCTATTCACCCTCCCTTCTGCAACACTTATGCACTTAGGGTTGTACCTCTTAAGCACTTTGATACTCATCCTCCCCCAGTCACACAGCACTTATGTGCATAACCTTTATTCTGCTGCTTTCTCTATCTGTAATTTATTTGAATGCTTGTCTTCATCTCTAGACTTAAACGTCTTAAAGGGCAGTGACTGTATTTACCAACTCTACAGAATTATACTCTCCTAGGTGCTTAGTACAGTGATCACACAGTCAGAACTCAATAAATACCCGATTAATTGGTTGATGGAGTCAAATCATGCCATTTCCTCTATATGTCACTTGGGAACTATTTTTAGGGGGAGGAGCCCAGTGAAATGGAGACTAAATGACAGTTTACCTCCCTTAATGCCTGTGGAGTGTCGGCTGAGGTGATTGGGAGGCTCTTATGGGTTCATGTTGAGAAAAAGGAGGGAAGGTCAACTACTGGCAACCGGCCTTTGGCAAATGTCTGTTTTGCCCATTGGAGAAAGTGACCTTACAGACAGGGCATCTTTGCCATCAGATTACATTCTGGGAGGTGTCTTCTAATTGGCTCATGAGTCTCCCTGATTGACAGTTATCGTCAGGGGGCTGCTGTCAGCTCTGTGTTCCCTTCACATTGCTGTCAGTGTAACTGGCCTCTGGTGACTGTCGTGAGACTCCCCTCCCCCAGAATGTGAGGAACAAGGCCAGAGAGACTGAAAGGCTCAGTGTCAATCAGCAGCACTGATGTCAGAGCTCCAGGATAGGTTCGTGGTGAGACAGTGGCACCTGACATCAAAACACCCACTCTGACTTTGCATGGCATGAGTCTCGATTGCCTTAACTGCTGATTAAGTATAGGGTTACCCACAGGGCGGGCTCCTGACACTTGATTATCCTGAGGCAGAAAAATTTGCCTCCCTCCCTCCTCTTGCTCAGTGTGACATCTGGGAGGGCAGGCAGCGTATGATATCACATGAAAGTTTCTATAACCACAGATGCCACTTTGCACTCACGCCCCCTCACTCCTGGATCTCTTTTCCTTTCCCCCTTGCTGCTCTCCCCTGCTCAGATCCACATTCCCCATTGCAGCCTGAGATCTGCTCCTCTCCACTTCTTCAGAGTGTATTCTGCTCTACCTTCATTCATTCATTCATTCATTCATTCATTCATTCAATCATATTTACTGAGCGCTTACTGTATCCACAGCATTGAACTAAGCACTTGAGAAGTACAAGTCGGCAACATACAGAGACGGTCCCTACCCAACTACGGGCTCATAGTCTAGAAGGGGGAGACAGACAACAAAACAAAACATGTAGACAGGCACCTCCTCCATCCTCCTACCCTTCCAGATAGGACACAAAGGCAAAATCAGGGGATGTGGACAGAAAACTCAGAGCTCAGAGTGTGGGGTGAACAAGAGTGGCAGATTCACTGTCCTGCCCTCCCTGCTCAACCTGAGGGTGAGAGCCAGTTGTTGGGGCTAAGCCTGAAAGGCAGCCCAGGGACTTGGAGATTGAAAGTATGAACTCAGAGAAGCAGCGTGGCCTAGTGGATAGATCATGGGCCTGGGAGTCAGAAGGCCCTGGGTTCTAATCCCAGATCCACCACTTGTCTGCTGTGTGACCTTGGGCAAGTCACTTCACTTCTCTGGGCCTCAGTTACCTCATCTGTAAAATGGGAATTAAGATTGGAAGCACCAAGTAGGATAAGGACTGCTTCCAACTCAATCACCTTGTATCTACTCCAGTGCTTAGTACAGTGCCTGGCTTATAGTATGGACTTAACTACCACAATTATTATTATTATAATAATTATTACTATTATTATTATAAGCTTCAGCCACTCGGAGCTCAGACTCGCCATCAGGCATCTGGCAAGTCCTGTGGATCCAAGTGGAAACCCTGGGAGGTTGGAGGAGAGGGGCCTCCCTGGCCTAGGAACAGGTCCCTATGGCCACCAGGTCCTTTTCCATGTTCTTGTGGGAGTCATGGAAGCTTTGAGACTGCCCCAGGATTCTGCAGTGGGGCCTGGGGAGGGCACCCTCTTCCCAGGGAAGACCGTGGGCATTTTCATCATCATCATCAGTCGTATTTATTGAGTGCTTACTATGTGCAGAGCACTGTACTAAGCGCTTGGGAAGTACAAATTGGCAACATATAGAGACAGTCCCTACCCAACAGTGGGCTCACAGTCTAAGAGGGGGAGACAGAGAACAAAACCAAACATACTAACAAAATAAAATAAATAGAATAGATATGTACAAATAAAATAAATAAATAGAGTAAAAAAATATGTACAAACATATATACATATATACAGGTGCTGTGGGGAAGGGAAGGAGGTAAGACGGGGGCATGGAGAGGGGGACGAGGGGGAGAGGAAGAAAGGGGCTCAGTCTGGGAAGGCCTCCTGGAGGAGGTATGTGTATATATCTATAATTCTATTTTATTTTATTATTCTATTATTTTTGATGGTATTGACATCATTGACATCCGGCATTTTGCCGGACTGGAGTTCCCTTGCCTCCTCAAAGAGAATTACCTTGACCTAGGAGGAGTCACCCACCTGCAGCTTATATTTGGTCCCTACCGACACCACCAATCCTTTAAGTTGGAGCAAGATGACCATGAAAGCCCAAATGTGGGCCCGTCCTTGGGCCTGGAGAGGAGCACAGATCTTTGTCCCCAGGGAGCCTACTCACTCTGACTGCTATAGTTGCCCCCCCACAACAGGGAAGAACAATCGTTTCCAAAACTATCCCAAGTGTTTAGTACAGTGCTCTGCACATAGTAAGTGCTCAAAACATACCACTGATTGATTGATATCTGCTTATCCATCTCTGCATCAAACAGACACTCTTTACCATTGGCTTTAAAGCACTCAATCAGGGCTCCCCCTTTTACCTTGCCTCAATGATCCCCTAATGATGATAATGGATTTGTTATGGACTTACTGTCTTCCAAGCATTGTATTAAGTGCTGAGCCCAGCCTGCACACATGGCTCCTCTAATGCAAACCTTCTCACTGTACCTTCATCTTTAGCATTGGTTTTAAAGCAATCAATCAGCTCTCCCCCATCCTACCTTACCTGACTTGTCTCCTACTACATCCCAGCATGCACACTTCACTCCTCTACTGCCTGCATGCTCACTGTGCCCGATTTCATCTATCTCACCACTGACCCCTTTGCCACAATGTCCCTCTGTCCTGGAACTCCCTCCCTCTCTACAGACCACCATTCTCCCCATCTTCAAAGCATTATTAAGGTCACATCTCCTTCAAGAGACCTTCCCCGATTAAGCCTTCTTTTGCCTGACTCCTTTTCCCTTCACTGTTGTCTATGCACTTGGGTCAGTACCTTTCAAGTCCTTGAGATTCACCCCACCTTCAGCCCCACAGAACTTATGTACACATCCATAATTTATTTATTTGTATTAAAGTCTGTTTTTCCCTCTAGACTGTAAACTCATTTTTCTTTGGTATTTGTTAAGTGCTTACTATGTGTTATACATTGTTCAAAGCACTGGGATAGATGCAAATTAATATCAGATACAGCCTTTGTCCAATATTGGGTTTACAGTTTAAATTGGAGGGAGAACAGGTATTTAATCCCCTTTGTACAGTTGAGAGAAATTAAGTGACTTGTCCAAGGTCACACAGAAAGCAACTGGCAGAGTTTGGATTAAAACCCATATCTTCTTACTCCAAGACCTTTGCTCCTTTCTCCTAGGCCACGCTGCTTCCCTATTATGGGCAGGGAAAGTGTCTACCAACTCTGTTGTATTGTACACTCCCAAGTACTTAGTGCAGTGGTCTACACACAGAAAGCATTCAGTAAATATAATAGATTAATTGATTGATGCTGTTACTGCAGCTAGCATTGTTCCACAGTGCTTCCTCCAGCTGCAGCAAGAACCAGGTGGGATAGCATGGGCCTGTTCCCTCGTCTGGCCCATACTAGAAACACTCATTGCCATCCATCCCCACTGTGAAGCAGCATGGTCTAGTAGCAAGAGCACAGGCTTGGGAGTCAGAGGATGTGAGTTCTAATCCTGACTCCATCACTTGTCTGCTGCATGACCTTGGGCAAGTCACTTCACTTATCTGTGCCTTAGTTACCTCATCTGTAAAATGGGGATTAAGTCTGTGAGCTCCATGTGGGTCAGGTACTGTGTCTGGCCCAATTTGCTTGTATCAACCCCAGTGCTTAGTATGGTGCCTCGGACATGGTAAATGCATAACAAATGCCACAATTAAGTCTAAAACCTCTACTGCAAAGTAACAAGTGTCTTTTTTCAGCCAGAATAATCCAGACTAACTGTCTACCCTCGGTTTTCCAGGTAACCACTCATAACTTAGGGCAAAAGATATGATTAAGGTAAATAATTTCAGCTAATAAAAGAGCTGCATCCAAGTGGATTCCTGATTGCTGCGTGGAGAGAGGCAATCACTACTCTGTCAATCCTGAATGATGGTCAAGTCATGGTGGAGTGTGCAGTTTCTGGGGAAGATCATGATATGGGGCAGAAACTTTGCTTCTTGGGTTTTTCTTTTGTAAATTGAAAATTGTTTTTCGGAAATGTTTCTGATTAATCTCCAACCCTTAGAAAATCCACAGGGAAATTTTAACTTAATAAGAACAGTTAGAAATTTGTGCCCCTTTCTCCTGCTCCCCAGCCTTGAATTAGTTGTGTCCTCTGTCGGTGGAAATTAGGATGCACTCCTGAACAATAAGGCTAAATTATTTCCCTCTACTGATAACCATAGCAAGGTTTTGAAGGAATTTTACTTTTCTTTTCCATTTTTGTATGCCTCATGGCTGTGTATAGCCAATGCCCCCCCGCAACACACAGCCACTATTTCTGAAAAGTTATAGAGATTTCTAAATACTCTAATGGATTTTTATTGAGGAAAATTGGGATACCAGAGCACCTTGAAGCCAAACTGTGGGGAATAGTTTACCACTTTTCAAGATGTAATGTTTAGAGTACCTCTTGTTCACCAGTGGCCAGTTCAAAGACTCATTAAAAGTTTTACAACTTTTCTTTTGATAAGTTCATTGAAATTACCATCAAAATTACTGAAGAAGTCGCTACCACTAAAGGACATGTGTGACATTAAAGAGAAATAGCAAATTATTATTTAATGAGATGACTACTCTCTCTATTGTTACTTCATTTTCAAGTAACACTGAAATAGGCTCCCTGGTGTTTATAGTTTCTGGCTATCTTTTTTTTTTTCCTTCAGCTCATCATTAATTCTTTTTTTCTCCTTACTAATCAGCCATGTCTGATTTTATGCAATATTCCCTTTGGATTTGAGGGTTACTTATAGATCCAGACAAGTACTCTATCAGCAAGTACAGTCAAGGACATACCTTGTGAACATTACCATAAACTCGTACATAGAGTTAATACGACAGTTACACCTCTGGGCTGATGTTTATCAAGGATTTCATAAATCTGATGGACAATACACCAAGCAATGTTAGAGAAAGAAATTGGTGTTATTGTGCAGTCCAATGAAAGTACTCCATGGTAATCTCCTTTAGGTAAAAACTTGGTTCAGGTACCTAAGTTTAGCTAGAACTAGTTTAGGGGACAAGCAGACAGGAAGACAAACTATTTTATAATTGGAAAGATGAAGCTTGTAGACTAATTTGCCTGTAGCATTGCCATAAGTAGAGAAAAATGTGGATGATTGCCGACAAACTGAAACTCTGATAACTGCACCTTTTCTCAGTTCCGTTTCATCCATTTAATGTCCCCATGCATTTTTAAAATTCATTTTAAAATGTAGCTTTCTTTGGTGTTGGCTCTAGAAAAATTATTACAAAAATGAAAATAAAGGTAGAATAACTAGCAAAATGCTTTACACATAGTAAGTGCTTAAGAAATGCCATCATCATCATTATTATGTATAAATTTGATCTCAATCTTTCTATGCCTAATTTTTATTTTTCAAACCTAAACTTGAACGAATTAAAATGAAAAATATAACTTGAAAATAGCCAGGAATGGCTACTGTAATGACTGAATATTTTTTATATTTTAATGCAATAGTATATGAAAGGTACTTCAAGAATGCTTTTTCTTTATCAAAATGCCACAGGTTCATTCTACCAGCAGCATAAAGTGAAATATACTTGTACAGAAGCTCAAATATAATCACAGTCAAAATAAAAGCTTGAGAAGAACCAAACAGGTGGTGGGGATAAATACATTGAATGATAAAAACAATTTGTCAGAATTAATGATCATGATTTTATTTTCATTTTTTTAGTCCTGAATTTGTTCATTCATATTATGAATAATTTGACACTGATAAAAATCTGTTTCATTCCAAGATATACTCTCAGCTCTTTCTAGCCCATTAGGTATCAGTCCACTTTAATAATGAAAGTTTTTTTTTTCCTTCCTTTTAATACCATAGATATTTTTTCCTTCAGCATATTGGAGACCATGTGCCCACTTATGGTGAGCAGTTAATGCTTAAGACCCCTATAGAGGGAACTTCTGGTCTCCAACTGAATTTTAGATATGAGACCCCTACACTAGTGACACAGAACAGAAATCTTGACACTGTGGGACTTCAACTGCTTAATTCTATTGCTTAATTATGTTGCTTAATTGAAGCAGTGGGAAAGTTTAGTAAATGACATTTATTTCATAACCACTTTAAAAATTTGGAAAAGAGGGAAATTTACAATACACAGAGTTAGATATTTGAAGGATAAGATGGTTTGTTTTAAGCTTTTTAATCTTTGGGCTCTAAGCTGAATAGCACAACAAGTTCACATCAGGATAGTGGCATTAGCCAAGACAAGTTTACAATTCCCTGAGTGTATTTCGATCATTCTGAGCTTGAAATATCTGTCAGTCCAGAGCAGATGCTGCTGTTGCTGTTCTAGTTGCTGTGCATGTGTCATGTTGCTGAAACCCCTAGATAATGATTACGACCGATTATACAAGATGCCATGTTCCTTAATCATATCACTTACATTTCTACTGGATGGCAATGACAAGGGTTTGAAAGAAGATCACAGCTGTCTAATAAAAAAATCAGATAAAATGAAGCATATGAAGACAGAAAATTACCCAAACCTGAAAAGTAGCTTTTGTATGGTTAGTTTTTGCATTCTTCTTAACCTAGCTTAACTCATGCATTCTCTACCAGTAGAATTTCTTATCTCAATAGTAGTAATATTATATTAATATACAACTATTAATTATGTTTTAGTGCATTATTCCCTAGCATTTTTCCTCTCTCCCTCCCTCACCTCAAATTTGTAAAGTAAATATTGATGCTTTGGCGATTATAGGTCTTAACATGAAGTACAAGAAAACAGCATTCTGATTCCACAAGGTTTCTGAGAATAACCTCTTCTCACCTTCCAGTAACTTTGGCACTAAGATGGAGGTATTACCTCTTACGCTTTTGAGATTCTTTCAACAGAGAAAGCCAGAACTCCTGAATTAAACTCAATGCACTTTACAATTTCAGGGCACATTTCACTAATGTTTAAGAGGACACAGCTCATCCCCTGAAACATAGAATTGGAGTCTGTTAAAATTGAGAGAAGAGCAACCAAGTTAACAACAACAACAAAACACCCCCCTGTAGAAAAAAGTAATCTTTGTAGAAGGAAACTCAAATAACACAACACATAAGCATATATGCACACTAGAAAGTGAAATTGAAAATATGAACAACTATTGCTGACATTTTTAAAATGAAGAATTAAGTATAAGCAAGGATTTTTTTCTGGAATGAAATAAATTTTACTCTTACACTGCATTCAGAAGCTCAAACAAAGAGATAACTAAATGTTCAACTATAATCTTTGAAATAAACTTCATTTTTTCAGCTTCCTTCATCTTTCAAGAAGAATACATCAGGAGATATGCTCATCTTTCATTTTGGGATGGCAAATAGCCAAAAAGGTGCAAAGCTTAATTTATGATTAGCTAGATGTATTTTTTTTTTATAGTGTGCCACCTGAAGCTGTCAGCCCTTGAGCCAGTGTAGTGAGTGTATATGACAGTCAAACTGATGGAGAATAAATTATGCATGTGAGCCTGGCTAGATCCTGCTGTCTGGTAACAATTGTTTGGCAAGTGCTTGACCCTTCACTTGTCCAAAGTGATAAGTGTGTACATGGGTTTGTAATGGTAATTATTCTGAACTTTGCATCTAGCTTTCCTCATTGTTGACTTCACTAGAAACTCCATTAGATTATTCTGGGTATAAAATCCTCATGAGGAAATCATAGTTTAAAACTTTTCCTTTTCCATCAGTGTCTTAATCAGGTTATGTGATCTCATAGATAACATCTCAGTAATTGAACAGTGATATCTTCCATATTTTAACTCATTTAATGTAGAGATGTTTTCTCTTTGGCAACAAGCAAACACAAGAAGGTGAATTTGATAAAACAATGAATAATTCTTCATATGTCATTTCAGATATTGTCCTACAACTTTAACTGGAGACAATTTGGTGGTGCCAAGAAACCATCTTGAAGCATAATGCAGAATAAATTAACCATGGCTTTTTGGATTAAGTGTGTTTTCACATTTGTCTGTCCATACCATAACACTGTAAAGTTCTGGAAGGCAGGGATCACAAACAAGTCTTGCTTCTGATGCACTCTCCCAAGGGCTCAATACTGTGCTCTTGGGCAGGCACTCAATCAGTACCATAATACCATAAAAACTCTTTCAGCTGGACCCGATCATACTTCAGTCAATAGCATTTCTTGAGTGCTAATTGTGTGCAGAACATTATAGTAAGTTCTTGGGACAGTGCATACAATGGAGTTGGTAGGTGCCTTTCCTGCCAAGAGCAGCGTGGCTCAGTGGAAAGAGCATGGGCTTTGGAGTCAGAAGTCAGGGGTTCAAATCCCAGCTCCACCAATTGTCATCTGTGTGACTTTGGGAAAGTCACTTAACTTCTCTGTGCTTCAGTTACCTCATCTGTAAAATGGGGATTAAGACTGTGAGCCCCCGCGTGGGGCAACATGGTCACCTTGTAACCTCCCCAGCACCTAGAACCGTGCTTTGCACATAGTAAGCACTTAATAAATGCCATCATTACAGGCAGTGACAGTTATTAAAATAAACTATGGCTATGTGTGCAAGTGCTGTAGGGTTGAAAGTCGGATGACTATCAAATCTCTTATGGGTACGGATTCAAGAACATAGGATATAAGGTAAGGAGATGAGAGATTAACCAGGGAAAGCCTCCTGGAAGAGAGGCTGTGATTTCAGAAATGGCTTGAAGATGGGAAGAGCCAAGGTCTGCAAGGTGTGAAAAGGGGAGAGAGTTCAAAGAAAAAGGTAGGACTTTAACAAGAGGTCAGTAGTGGAAGAAATGAGAACAAGGCATAATGAGTAGGTAGGCTTGAGCAGAACAAAGTATATCAGTTGGTTAGAGTGGGAGAGTAGGCAGAATGGCAGAATCCCAACTCTGCCAATTAGCTGTATGACTTTGGGCAAGTCACTTAACTTCTGTATGCTTCAGTTACCTCATCTGTAAAATGGGGATTAAGACTGTGAGCCCCCTGTGGGACAACCTGATCACCTTGTAACCTCTCTGGTGCTTAGAACAGTGCTTTGCATATAGTAAGTGCTTAATAAATGCCATTAAAAATGGATAAATAGATAAGGAGAGACCTGATAAAGTAACACTAATCAATCAAATGGTGCTTATGGAGTGTTTGCTACTACTACTACTACTACTACTAAAGCATATTTGTTAAGTGCTTACTAAGTGCCAAGCATTATTCCACAAGTGCTGGAAAAGATACAAAATGATCAGGTCCCACATAGGCCTCACAGTCTAAATAGGAGAGAATAATATTTAACCAACATTTCACAGAAAAGGAAATTGAGGCACAGAGAGTTAAGTGAATTACCTAAGGTCACACAGCAGGTGAGTGGTGTAGCTGAGATTAGAACCCAGGTCATCTGACTCCTAGGCCCATGCTCTTTCTACTAGGCCATATTACTTCCCTGCTTACAATGTGCAGAACATTGTACTAAGCACTCGGGCAATTACAATACAACCGAGTTGATAGGCACATTCCCTGCCCACAAGGAGTCTAGAGAAGAAGGCAGACATAAAATAAATTATGGATGTGTACAGAAGTGCTGTGGGGCTGAGGGAGGAGGCAATATTGAGTGGTTAAATAGTACAGATCCAAGTACAGGGGTGAACCTAAAGCCAAAGTCAAGATTTTCTGTTTGCAGAGAGGAAAGAATAACTTCTAGAGATCTTTGAGGAGTGAGGAGACATGCCAGAATTATGCTTTAGGAAATGGTCTGATCAACAGTGTGAAGTATGGATTGGACAAGGGAAAGATTAGAGGGAGAGATGTCTGCTAGGTGCTGATGTAGTAGTTGAACAAAGATGACAGGTACTTGAACCAAAAAGTAGGCAGTTTAGATGGATTCTCAGATGTTGTGAAGGAAGAACTGATAGGATATGGTGACACTGAATATGGGGGTTTAGAGAAAAAGGACTCAAGGATAATGCCAAAGATAATACCATTAACCTTGGCATTGTGATATAGGGAGGATGATGGTGTTGTCAAGTGTGTTGAGAAAGTGAGGAAGAGGAGGCAATTTGGAAAGAAAGATGAGTAATTCAGTTTTGGATATGCTGAATTTGAGGTGCATGTGGAAATCTGCCAGCAAAATTCCCAAAATGAAGGAAAAAAAATCAATCCATAGTATTTATTGAGTGTCTTCCTACTGTTTTTAAATGGCTAGGAGAGAACCACAGAACTACTTTACATGATCCCTGCTCTTCAGGAATTTATAATCTAAAGGGAGACACAGGCAGCAAAATGTTTTACAGATAGAAGGAAGAAGGAAAAGTAGAAGTGAGCATGCGTTAAAGTATTAGAGAAATGAGATATGTACAGCTATGCTACAAGTAATTGTGGGAATACAGTTGGTGCTGAAGTGGTAGTTTGGTGCTGAAGTGGTAGTTGGGGGAATGCAACTTGGAGAGAACAGAGATTAATTGTGCAAGGCCTCCTGGAGGAGATGAATTTTCAGAAAGACTGAATATGGGGAGAGCTACGGTCTGGAAGATTTGGAGAGTGAGGGAAGTTCAGGCAGGGATAAGGGAATAAACAAGAGGTAGGAGAAGGGAAAGACAAGAACAAGCCATGAGTATCTTATCTTGAGATGAACGAAGAGTGAACTGGGCTGTCTTGGGAGAAGAGAGTAGATAGGTAGGAAGGAGAGAGCTGATTGAGTGATTTAAAGCCAATGATTAGATGTTACTGCTTGATGCAGAGAGGAATGGGCAACCGATGGAAGTTTTAAGTAGTGGAAAGATATGTGCAGCATGGCAATTGAAAAAAATCCAGGCAACAACTACTATGGGGCTCTGCACACAGTAATCACTCAATAATATCATTGATAACTATACACAAATGTGGACAGGAGAAGGGAGAAGGGAGAAGCTGGAGGCTGGTAGACAAATGAGGAAGAAGAAGCAGTAGTCAATTTGGGATATGATCTGCAGTTAATAAGTGCTCAGTGAATACCATCGATGATGATGTTGATAAGTGTATGCACAAATGTGGTGGCTGTTTGGATGAAGAAGGAGAAGACATAAGAAAATCAATTTGCTCTATATTCTGCCCTTAGAAGGATCTGACCTGGAAATGTAAAAAACCCCAGAAATTATAGGAGTAGTAAAGTGTAATATAATATATGCTACATATAATTCCTGCTGTAGTCTCTCTGAATAAACTAAGATGATTGCTTGGGGTGCTTGCTAAACCCCCTTCAAATGAGTTCCGTGACCATAGAGAAGCAGCGTGGCTCAGTGGAAAGAGCATGGGCTTTGGAGTGAGAGGTCATGGGTTCAAATCTCAACTCTGCCAATTGTCAGCTGTGTGACTTTGGGCAAGTCACTTCACTTCTCTGTGCCTCAGTTACCTCATCTGTAAAATAGGGATGAAGAATGTGAGTCCCCCGTGGGGACTGATCACCTTGTATCCTCCAAGTGCTTAGAACAGTGCTTTGCACATAGTAAGTGCTTAATAAATGCCATTATTATTATTGTATGAGACCACAGGGTGTATAAATAAAATGAAAGTAAAAGAGAGGGAAGAGATTAACCTATAATTAAAACCAGACTGGTAGATACTCATGTTCATTCATTTCACTGATGACCTTCTCTAGTTTGTGGAGCAGTTGCTGACCCACATTATAATATTGGAGCTGACCACGTACTGTAAAATACGTCAGTGTAGGAAGAGGGTTCAAATGATTCAGTAGTAACAATAAATCCATCCCACTAGTAGTATAAATACGGTAACTGTTGCAAAAGTGACAGAATGCAGAGTGGGTAAATAGTAATCTTTTATTGAAAAACAAACAAATAAAATAATATTTTCTCTTTTTAAGACTACCTACCTATGTCTCCTTCTGTTATCTGCAATTTAAACTGAAAGAGACGGTGGCCTTGAAAGCTGCTATGCTGATTACCTTTTGTAAGCCTAATAAAAGGCATCAGTCATACCATTTATTTGTGAAAATGAAATCTTCATATATTGAAGGTCAATTTTAGTTGAACTAATATAATAAGCAAAAGTCAAGGTTCCTTTACTATTAAAATTGCCCATGCTATGACTCTTTAGTATTCTACTCTTAACCTTGAGTCATGCTGTGTATGTTGTTTGAAGGTTAGCACATTCCCATTACAACATAATAACCGATCATTGACGAATGGGTTTGATTCTGGGAAAAACAGAAGGGACAACAGAACAAAAATCATTCCTATAAATCTCCAAAAGGAAATATTCCACTATGCTTGACTATGCAGTCAGATCACGTGTTTAACATTTTAGTTGATCCAGAAGGGAACCCAAACTTTCTGGTCTGTCCTGACATGTACTAAGGAAATGGTAGGGTGTATGCTCCCTTCCCACTTTCTATCACCACCAACAGCATTTATTTAGTCCCTACTGTTCAGATATTCAGAGCACTAAATGAGATATTTCAGGGCAAACAGAAGAAGCCATAAAATGAGATTCCTTCCCTCATGGATTTAATAATCTAATATGGAAATCCAGGAGACATACATTGATGAAACATAATAAAGAGTCTTAGAGCTGAAACTTAAAAATTGAAGCCATTAGGCATATCGCCCTAAAATCCCCCCTTCTTCCCTTCAGTTCCTTCCTCCTCCATCCCTTGTCCAATTCTCCCATCCTTCCCAGCAGTATCTCAAGATGAAATCTCCCACCTTCCCTCAAAATCTATCCCTTCCACCTGTGCCTCTGATATCATCCTTTTGCACCTTATCAAAGCACTTTCCCCCTCTCTTCTTTCTTCCCTCTGCAACTGTTCATTTTCCAATGCCTCCTTCTCCACTGCTGCTAAAGATGCTCATGATGTATCACCTATCCTAAAACAAAACAAAATTTCCCTTTACCCCATAGCTCCCTCAAGGTATCCCCCCATCTCCCTCATACCATTCTGCTCCCAAAACCTTGAACAACTTGTCTATTTCCACGGCCTCCTCTTCTTCTGCTCCAATTTTCTCCTTGAACTCCTGTTACCTGACTTTTGCCCCCTTCATTCCATGAAAACTGCTCTTTCTAAGGTCACCAATGAATGATCTTTTTCTTGCTAAATCTAGTGTCTTCTACTCCATCCTAATCCTTTTTGATCTCTCAGTTATGTTTTACACTGTGGTCGATCCCCTTCTGGAAACATTACCTAACCATGGCTTCACTGACACTGTCCTCTCCTGGTTCTCCTCCTATCTCTCTGGCCACTCATTCTCAATCTTTTTCACAGGCTCCTCTTCTCCCTCCCATGTTCTAACTGTTGGGGGTCCTTCAAAGTTCAATTCTGAGTCCCCTTTTATTTTCCATCTATACCCAATCATTCACTCTCATGGCTTCACCAGATGATTCCCAAATCTACCTCTGCAGTACTGACCTCCCTCCTTCTTTGAAGTATCACATTTTCTTCTGCCTTCAAGACATCTCTCTTTGGATGTCCTGCTGACCCCTCAAACTTGAGAAGTTCAAAACAGAATTCCTAGTCTTCTAATCCAAACCTTGTCCTCCCCATGACTTCCCCATCACTGTAGACAACATCACCACCCTTCCTGTCTCACAAGTCTGTAACCTTGGCATTGTCCTTGACTCATCTCTCTCATCCAACCCACGCAGTCAACCTATCAACAGATCCTTTTGGTTTCACCTACACAACATCTCCAGCATCCTCCCTTTCCTCTCTATCCAAACTGCAACGATTTTTATCCAAGAACCATTCCTATTCCACCTTGCCTATTGTATTAGCCTTCTAATGCAACACTGACTTCCCTGCCTCCTGTCTCTCCCCACTCCAGTCCATGCTTTTCATTAGTGATGAGGCAATTTTCCTAAAAAACTTTCAGCCTATGTCTCTCTACTGCTCAAAAACCTCCAGTGGTTGCCGATTGACCTCCACATCAAATGGAAACTCCTTACCATTTGCTTTAAGGCACTCAATTTGTTCTCCCCCTCCTACCCTACCTCAGCGATCTTCTCCTTTAACCCAGTCCACACACTTCACTCTTGTAATGCCAATGTATTCCCTGTACTTCAATCTCATCTAGCTGTTGACCCCTTGACCACATCCTTTTTCTGGCCTGGAACTCCTTCCCTTTTCTTATCTGACAGAACACCACTCCCCATCTTCAAAACCTTATTAAAATCACATCTCCTTCCCTGACTAAACCCGTGTTTCCCTCCTCTCACTCTCCCTCCTGTGTTGCCTATGTTCTTGGGTCTGCAGTTTAAGTAGTTGATATTCACCCCAGATTAAATCCCACAGCATTTAAGTGCCAATCCTTATACTTTGCCATTTCCTGTATCTGTAGTGTACTTCAGGGTCTGTCTTCTACAGATCGTAAACTCTTTGTGGTCAGGGAGCTTGTCTACAAACTCTATTGCATTGTACTCTCCCAAATACTTGGTACAGTAATGTGCACACAGTAAATGCTCAAAGAATTCAGTGGCTTGATTGACTGAAACAAATAATAAATATAAGTGGGTGAATAGATCAATACAATTTATTAGAATTCATTCATTCATTCATTCATTCGTATTTATTGAGCACTTACTGTGTGCAGAGCACTGTACTAAGCACTTGGGAAGTACAAGTTGGCAACATATAGAGATGGTCTCTACCCAACAACGGGCTCACAATCTAGAAGGGGGAGACAGACAACAAAACAAAACATGTGGACAGGTGTCAAGTCGTCAGAACAAATAGAAATAAAGCTAGATGCACATCATTAACAAAATAAATAGAACAGTAAATATGTACAAGTTTGTCTCCCCCCTCTAGCCTGTAAGCTCATTATGGGCAGGGAATGTGTTTGTTTATAGTTGTATTGTACTCTCCCAAGTACATAGCACAGTGCTCGTCACACAGTAAGCACTCAATAAATATGACTGAATGAATGAAAATCAATAATAAATAAGTAATGGGCAAGTAAATGGGAGGGATGAAATGACCAAAGGAAAGGCATGCTTAGGGAGATCAGCCTTTGCACCCTACCTACTCCAGTCTACCTAAGGAGTGCTGGGTAGGCACTCATGTGAATATAGTTTGTACCATAATATTAATGTCCTGAGGCTTTGGTGGTAAGGAAGAATGGATGACAGAATGGCTGTAATATTCAACTTCCCTCCCACTTCTGCTATGGGGAAAGAGGTTTGGGCTGACAGAAAGAAAAAAAATAAGATGAGCCTTTACTATAGCCTCTATTCAATGCTACAGAGGCCCCCGCAGTGGGAGGGGGTTCTAAAATAGGCATCTCTATGTAGGGAAAGTCACAACCATAGTAAATAACCACTCAATTCCACCTTGGACAGGGGTTTTCCTGTCCCTGAGAGCCTTGGTTAAGATACCTGTTAGGATTAACCTGCTGATGTGACCTTGGTCAAGTCACATAATCTGTCTGTATCCCAGTTTCCTTATCTGTAAAAATGGGGATAAGATATCTGTTCTCCCTCCAACCCTCGTAGACTATGAGCCAGACCCTGACAGGAGAAGGACCATGTCCCATCCATTTTCTCTCTATCCCATCCAGAATACTCAACAGAGGTACCCTTTTGTTGTGTGATCTGAAACTCACTTGGTACCTTTTTCCCCACTCCAGCTGCAAATTGAGTAAGATGTAGATTGCCTAATTTTCTCCATCTAAAGTCAAGCCCTTTCTGTATTCAGTGATATTACTGAAGAATCTGTTACTACCACAGGGAAGTCCTCAATGTAGGAGAACCCAGTTCTGTTCCCCTAGAACATCTGAGAAACTCTCAAAGAAATGCAATATTACTCTTGACTCTTCAACAAGTAAAACCATCTTGTTTTCCTGGATTAAAAAGACTTCTAATAATAATGTTTTAATTATTTTCCCCCAATGAAAATATAAACAATGAAGGATCCACTTTTTAAAAATAGAGAAATTAAGCATCAATGTTCAGGTCTATACAAAATAGGGTAAAAGAGAGCTCTGTCAATTACCTGGGGATTTCAGGCAGTGTAGTTGGGTACTGTTGACAATTGAAGCCTTAAACTATACTTATTATTTCTGAATTATCCAGTTGGGTCTCTTCAAATTCACTGTCTAATATCCATGCTCCACTTCGTCTGGCTAGACAAAGGACCCTCATTAGAATTTTCCAGCTCACTTATTCCCAGGGAAGGTTTTCTAAAGTTATTTACTGTGTATAGGAAGAAAAGTCAAAAAGCTATTATTATTTCTAAATAGTTCTTTTACTTTATAAAAATTAAAGCTGATTAAAAAAGTCTAAAATCCTTTAAAAGTAGCTTCTCAAACCAGTCATTAAAGCAAACTGCTTGTCATGTCTAGGTCTGATACCACCCACGTGAAGTGAAGTACAATTTCATTCTCGGTATCAGAACAATAACAGCATTTCTTTCTTTCATTCTGCATTGCTTCCCTTATTCTTCCTTTCTTTTTTTGACAGAAAATCCTCATTAAAGAAGAGGAGATATTGGCAGACTAAAAATAGATGAACTTGTGAACTGTAAAATCTAGGGGGATGTAATCTTCAGCCTAAAGACATTACAGTATACACTAAGTAGTAGAATAGGAACTTGGCCAATATTTGAATGGGGAATTGTGGAGCATCATTATTAAAGTTTTGAGTGAGACCCTATTTTAGACATTCATTTTCCTGATTTTTCCCACAAAAAATGCTTTTTAACCAATGTTAATATTATGCAGAAACAAAACCAAGACCAAATCAATCTAGTGATCAATGAACCTGTCTCTCCCTGCTGAAAAGAGGAGAATGGCCATATTCTTTCATTCAATCAATCATTCATTCAATCGTATTTATTGAGCACTTACTGTGTGCAGAGCACTGTACTAAGCGCTTGGGAAGTACAAGTTGGCAACGTATAGAGATGGTCCCTACCCAACAGTGGGCTCACAGTCTAGAAGGGGGAGACAGAGAACAAAACCAAACATATTAACAAATTAAAATAAATAGAATAGATATGTACAAGTAAAATAAATAGAGTAATAAATATGTACAAACATATATACATATATACAGGTGCTGTGGGGAGGGGAAGGAGGTAAGGCGGGGGAATGGAGAGGGGGAGGAGGGGCAGAGGAAGGAGGGGGCTCAGTCTGGGAAGGCCTCCTGGAGGAGGTGAACTCTCAGTAGGGCCTTGAAGGGAGGAAGAGAGCTAGCTTGGCGGATGTTGGGAGGGAGGGCATTCCAGGCCAGGGGGATGACGTGGGCCGGGGGTCAATGGCGGGACAGGCGAGAACGAGGCACAGTGAGGAGATTAGCGACAGAGGAGTGCAGGTTGCGGGCTGGGCTGTAAAAGGAGAGAAGGGAGGTGAGGTAGGAGGGGGCGAGGTGATGGAGAGCCTTGAAGCCAAGGGTGAGGAGTTTCTGCCTGATGCGTAGGTTGATTGGTAGCCACTGGAGATTTTTGAGGAGGGGAGTAACATGCCCAGAGCGTTTCTGGACAAAGACAATCCGGGCAGTGGTGTGAAGTATGGATTGAAGTGGAGAGAGACAGGAGGATGGGAGATCGGAGAGGAAGCTGATATAGTAATCCAGATGGGATAGGATGAGAGCTTGAACGAACAGGGTAGCGGTTTGGATGGAGAGGAAAGGGCGGATCTTGGCAATGTTGCGGAGATGAGACCGGCAGGTTTTGGTGACGGATTGGACGTGAGGGGTGAACGAGAGAGCAGAGTCGAGGATGACACCAAGTTTGCAGGCTTGTGAGACGGGAAGTGTGGTAGTGCCATCAACAGTGTTGGGAAAGTCAGGGAGAGGGCATGGTTTGGGAGGGAAGACAAGGAGTTCCGTCTTGGACATGTTGAGTTTTAGGTGGCAGGCAGACATCCAGATGGAGATGTTCTGAAGGAAGGAGGAGATGTGAGCCTGTAGGGAGGGAGAGATAAACACTTGGCTGGTGGAACAACTGCATATTTATGCCTGTATGGAGAGGTGATTGGGAGAAAAGATTCATTTCCCTTTCCTCTCCACCCTTATGTCTCCAACCTCTTAATTAATTATATTTATTGAGCATTTATTGTGTACAGAGCACTACACAAATTCTTGGGAGAGTAAAATATGACAGACTTGGTAGACAACTTTCCCTGCCCATAAGAGTTTACAGTCTCAGGCCACACTGGTGGATTAACTCTGGGATTGCTGCTCCGCTCTTAGGCTTCTCCGGGCTTCTGCAGTCTCTGAAAGGGGTATGGCACAGAGGTATGGAGGAGCAAGTCCAGGAGATGAGGAGTAGGTGGCTTGCATGTATCATCAATGCCACACCACCACCCTGCTTTGTAACTCCTGCATCTTAAAGCTCTGTTTACAGAGTGAAAGGTCGAGGATAAAAATGACCTTACCATATGGCAGCTGAGAGATTTTATGAGTCAGCTGGGCATAAATATAGGACCGAAGAGAATCTGGGCACTGTAAGGGTATTCTCTCCTCCAAGAAGGTATCTATACTATTCATGAAAGGAGCTCAGTCCTCTCAGTGGTATATAATTTGGCATCTATTTTAAGGGTTAAGTTGAAAACCTTATAACATTTTTATGATGCTCACCAAAGTATTAACCCAACTCTTTGCCTCCATCGTGGTAATTGAATCCTTCATCTGTTCGGGACCTAGCCTAATATTTTCACAGTGACTGTGTACTACAGTAGGACATATTTTGTCTAATGTATTGTATTTGCTTTGGATCCAAGGCATAAGTCTTAGATTGTAACTTGAAAAGCAATCACAAGAAGTGAATGCCCCAAATTGGTTAAGAATGAAGTAAACATAATGGCAAAATAATTATCTACATGGATACCTGTGCTTCTAAGATGTGAGTCTGATTTTTTCAGTATGATTCAGCACACAACACTCATTTTGAGAAGCAGCATGGCCTGGTGGGCCTGTGAGTCAGAAGACTTGGCTTCTAATCACGGCAAGAATCAACATGGCTCAGTGGAAAGAGCCCGGGCTTGGGAGTCAGAGGTCATTGGTTCTAATCCTGGCTCCACCACTTGTCAACTCTGTGACTTTGGGCAAATCACTTAACTTCTCTGTGCCTCAGTTCCCTCATCTGTAAAATGAGGATAAGGACTGTGAGCCCCACATGGGACAACCTGATTACCTTGTATCCCCTCTAGCACTTAGAACAGTGCTTGGCACATAGTAAGCGCTTAACAAATACCATCATTTTTATTATTATTATTATGTGACCTTGAGGAAGTCACTTAACTTGATGCCTCAGTTTCTTCATGTAAAATGGGGATTGAATACATGTTCTCTCCTTAGACTGTGAGTTCCATGTGAGACAGATACTGTGTCCAGTCTGAGTAGATTGTATCTACCTGAGTGCTTAGGACAGCGCTTGACACATAGTAAGCACTTAACTTCAAGCTGCTGCCTGGGTTATCATTGTATAGAAACGCTCTGGGCATGTCACTCCCCTCCTCAAAAATCTCCAGTGGTTGCCTGTCAATCTTTGAATCAAGCAAAAACTTCTCACTCTCGACTTCAAGGCTCTCCATCACCTCTCCCCCTCCTACCTCACCTCCCTTCACTCCTTCTACAGCCCAGCCCACAACCCTTTGCTCCTCTGCTGCAAACCTCCTCACTGTGCCTCGTTCTCACCTATCCCGCCGTCGACCCCTGGCTCACGTCATCTTCCTGGCCTAGAATGCCCTCCCTCCGCACATCCGCCAAGCTAGCTCTCTTCCTCCCTTCAAGGTCCTACTGAGAGCTCACCTCCTCCAGGAGGCCTTCCCAGACTGAACCCCCTTTCTCATTCATTCATTCATTCAATCGTATTTATTGAGCACTTACTGTGTGCAGAGCACTGTACTAAGCACTTGGGAAGTACAAGTTGGCAACATACAGAGATGGTCCGTACCCAACAATGGGCTCACATTCTAGAAGGGGGAGACAGACAACAAAACAAAACATGTCCCCATCTCCCCCCTGCCCTACCCCTTTCCCCTCCCCACAGCACTTGTATATATCTGTACAGATTTATTACTCTATTTATTTTGCTTGTACATATTTACTACTCTATTTTATTAAAATGATGTGCATATAGCTGTTATTCTATTCATTCTGACAGTTTTGACACCTGTCTACATGTTTTGTTTTGTTGTCTGTCTCCCCCTTCTAGACTGTGAGCCTGTTGTTGGGTAGGAACCGTCTCTATATGTTGCCGACTTGTACTTCCCAAGCACTTAATACAGTAAGCACTCAATTAATACGATTGAATGAATAAATGAATGAATGAAGTATGAGGGAGCACAGGTAGTGATTTCCCATTTTGCAGATGAGGGAACTGAGTGAGGCACAGAGAAGTTAAGTGACTTGTCCAAGGTCACACTGCAGGTAAATGGCAGAGCCAGGGTTAGAAGCCAGATCCTCTGACTCCCAGGCCTGTGGTCTTTCCATTAGGTCATGCTGCTCCATGCGAAGCCAGTTTCTGTTTTCAGACACTCTACGGCAGTCGATATCAGTATGAGTTTTGCTTGTCTGATGAAGTTACATCACACAGTAGGTCTCAGTAAGTGAGGAGGAAGAGAGAGATGATAGGTAAGAAAGAGCTAGTTGATGAACAGGTGGCTAGGAATTTTTGTTTGTTATGAGAAACAATAGAGAGTCGTTTTTTTCCTGAGAAAGGGGGCGAAGTGGTCCCATTAGTATTTTCTTCTCAACAACCCCTTGTTGGTGTTTTGCATGGACTCTTGGGCAGTTTGGAAAGGAAAATAGTTAGATTCCTAAGGCAGGATGCATCTCTCTGCAGCTCCAGAAGGGACTTTGTTTCTTGTTTCATGCTGTGACCTACTTCCTCCCTAGCTACATGGACTGCCACGCTCTTTCTGTTCCTAGCAAAACCTCAAGCCCTAACTGCCTCATGCTGAAAGCCATACCTGCTTTTCACATTGAGTGAAATTGCCCCAAGAAAATATCATCAGCAACCTCCTGAAAGCCCTCTAGGCTGTAAGCAGGGAATGTGTCTGGTATATAATAATAATAATTATAATAATAATGTTGGCATTTGTTAAGCGCTTACTATGTGCAAAGCACTGTTCTAAGCACTGGGGGGGATACAAAGTGATCAGGTTGTCCCATGTGGGGCTCACAGTCTCAATCCCCATTTTACAGATGAGGTAACTGAGGCTCAGAGAAGTGAAGTGACTTGCCCAAGGTCACACAGCAGACATGTGGTGGAGCTGGGATTTGAACCCATGACCTCTGACTCCAAAGCCCGGGCTCTTTCCACTGAGCCATGCTGCTTCTATTGTTATATTGTACTCTCCAAATTGTTTAGTACAATGCTCTGCACACAGAAAGCACTCAGTAAGTACAATCGACTGACTGAAACAACTAAAATGTGGGAAAAAAGGTCTCCAAACTCACAAAGACTTATTTAGCAACATAACACCATTTTAAAAATAAATAGGACATTACCTAGTGCAAGCAGGTAGCTCACTCATAGAAGCCCCAAAATGTAAGATATTATCTAGTACTAGTGCTAATAGAATATGACTCTAGTCGTGGGCTACAATCCGATATAACTTTTTCTCTCTCCTCCCCCCTTGCTACTCCTCCTACTGTTCTCATCTCTTCAGCGACATTTCTCAAACAGTGCACAAACTCCTCCATTTTTATTGTCAGTCTTCAACTCCTAAATGGCAAGATGTATGACTTTGAAATATTGCACAGTGGCTGATAAATGGTGGGATTTCATTTTGACAGAAAAATTCTTCCACAGATAAAATAACAATCCTGCACTCATCAGGATATTCAAATCATCAGGAAATAGATGATAGATTGTTAAACAGATAAGGGTTAAAACTGCATCACCTGTAGCCAGTCATTTACCTCAGGGTACAAGTACAAAACTAAAAATGTTTATTAAAACATTGTTCCCAAATGTTTTGTAATGTATCTTCCTGATTAAATGTCCCTCTTCCCTTCAAGGGAGATTAGTTTAAAAGGGAGATGCCCCAGAGATCATCAGACTGGTACTTTGCCAAAATAGGGGCCTGGGGAGTCTATAAATAGGACCTGGCATGTAAAGTGGTCTTCAGATGGTTTTCAATCGGGAATCAGTCTGTAGGAGTGCATGAACTTGTTTCAATTGATGCCATGGTACATAGGGAAAGAAGAGATCAATGATATTCAATATTCCATATTTACTACCCATTTGGAATATGGAGAACAAGATTGACCCAGGATTTGAAAGGTAAAAATTTGGGCAAATCTTCCCTTCCTCCCTTAAGATTTGCCTTGCAAATCCTGGGCATGTCTCTGCCCCAGCTTCAGCAGGACCAACTGAATAATAATAAATAATTATGGCATTTGTAAAGTGCTTACTGTGTGCCAGGCACTGTACTAAGCGCTGGGGTAGATACAAGCAAATCAGGTTGGACACAGTCCCTGTCCTACTTGAGACTCATAATCTTAATGCCCATTTTACAGATGAGGCAACTGAGGCACAGAGAAGTGCAATGACTTGCCCAAGGTTGCACAGCAGACAAGTGGCAGAGCTGGGATTAGAACCCATGATCTTCTGACTCCTAGGCCCATGCTCTATCACTAGGCCACCAGAAGCTACTGGACCTTCCTGTCTGTTCTATTCATGCCCCCTAGAGATACTCCATTGGAAGGACAGAACTTCATGGGTCCCAGCGGGAAGAGGATCATTTATGTCCACCATGCACATGCAAACCCCTGCCCTGAAAGTAGAGCAGAGTGGCCTGGTGGTTAGATCATGTGCCTGGGTGTCAGAAGGACCTGGGTTCTAGTCTCAGCTCTACCACTTGTCTGCTGCGTGACCTTGGGCAAATCACTTAACTTTTCTGTGTTTTAGTTACCTCATTTGTAAAATGGGGATTACAACTGTGAACCCTATGTGGGGCATGACTGTGTTCAACCTGATTACCTTACATCCACCCCAGCGCTTAGATCAGTGCCTGGTACATAGGACGTGCTTAACAAAAACAGTTTTTTTGAAGCACTAAAACGTGGACTCTAGCAACTGGAGCTGACACTTAAATGACCTATATATATGTATATATGTTTGTACATATTTATTACCCTATTTATTTATTTATTTATTTTACTTGTACATATCTATTCTATTTATTTTATTTTGTTAATATGTTTGGTTTTGTTCTCTGTCTCTCCCTTCTAGACTGTGAGCCCACTGTTGGGTAGGGACTGTCTCTATATGTTGCCAACTTGTACTTCCCAAGTGCTTAGTACAGTGCTCTGCACACAGTAAGTGCTCAATAAATATGATTGATTGATTGATTAAATGAAGAGAAGCAACATGGCCTAATGGACAGAGCAAAGGTCTGGGAGTCAGAAGGACCTGGGTTCTAATGCAGGCCCTGGCACTTACAGGCTGAGTGAACTTGGGCCTCAGTTTTCTCATCTTTAAAATGGGAATTAAGACTGTGAACCCCATGTGGGACATGGGCTGTGTTCAATGTGATTAGCTGGTATCTACCCCAGCACTTGGCAAAGTGCTTGGTACACAGTAGGAGTCTTAACAAATACCATTATAAAGAAAGGAAAAAATGAAGGCTGAGGGCAAAGGGTAAATCACCTCAAGTTCTTCCTGGCTTGTTGTGTGCCAGGGTTCATGGATCTTCTACCTCTGGACCAGTCAGTTTAGTTACAAAACTCAAAATAAAATTTCTATTTCTGATCTGTAGATGCAAACATCTAAAGCTGGCAGAGTACCATAATAGGCTGCTCTTGCAATAAATTTATTGTGACTATCTGGCAGCATTATTATTATTGTAAATAAAAAATTGCATCATTCCATGAGCACTGGAATTTATTTTATTACAAATTAAGCAGCGTGACTTATTACAATATAATTACAGTGTAATGTATTACAAATTAAGCAGTCCAACCCTCCCCTCCTCCATGATTAGCCCCTATTAGAGCTGCAACCAGTGCAGCCCCTCAACAATCAATCAGTGGTATTTACTTAGCATATACTACGTGCAGAGCATGGTATTAAGCACTTGGGAAAGTACAATGCAGCAGAATTGGCAGATATACTATACTCATTCTTATACTATCTTATTTCACCTGACTATTTTAATGCTTGTCTAGCTTCCTGTCTAGCTTCTTGTAAGCTTCTTGTGGGCAGGGATCACATCTATCAGATCTGTTGTATTGTTCTTTCCCAAGTGGTTAGTGCAGTGCTCTGTACACAGTAAGTGCTCAATAAATAGTATTGATTGATTGTTGACTGACAGGGTAAATTAGTCAGTGGCGGTGGCAGCAGGGCTGTGAAAGACACCAGCTCCAGAGGTATGAGGTGGGCAACCTGTCCAGACTCATGCATGAAGGAGAAAGGTCACTGTCCCCCACACCCCCTCCCGAGCCCCCTCCCAGCTTGCGGGGAGTCTAGGACTGCTACAGAAGGAAGGGACCCTGAGCTCTCCCGTCCCTCTCAGAGAGAGGGAGAGAGAGAGAGAGAGAGAGAGAGAGAGAGAGAGAGAGAGAGAGAGAGAGAGAGAGAGAGAGAGAGAGAGAGAGAGAGAGAGAGAGAGAGAGAGAGAGAGAGAGAGAGAGAGAGAGAGAGAGAGAGAGAGAGAGAGAGAGAGAGAGAGTGTGTGTTGGCTTTCACAACCACATTTTTACTCCCTACTCTTCTCACTCCGGGAGCTCATCTGCTCTGATGGTTTTAGCCATGACCTTTGGGCTGATGACTACCAAAGCAATCAATCAATCGTCGGTATTTATTGATCACTTACTATGTGCAGAGAACTTTACCAAGTACTTAGGAGAGACCTGTTCCCTGCCCATAACAGTCTAGAGGCTCTCTTGCTAGCCTTATCTCGCTCCCTAACTGTAATCTCACACTTCTTCTTGCCTGCAAGACCTCTCCACATCGATGTCCTGCAGGTGCCCCAAACTCAATGTCTCAAATTGACCTCATCTTCCCTCCTAAATTCTCTCTCCCCCCCCCACAACTTCCCATCCCAGTTGATAATACCACCCTCATCTCCACCACCCGACCCCTCCCTCACTACGTGGGACCTGGGATCAGCCCTGCGGGAAGGGTCGCCCAGCCTCCGGACCCTCACACTGGAGGCCTAGCATGACCTAATGGATAGAGCCCGGGCCTGGGCATCAGTCAGAAGGTCATGGGTTCTGATCCTGGCATGGCCACTTGTCTGTTTTGTGGCCTTGGACAAGTCACTTCACTTCTATGTGCCTCAGTTACCCTGTCTGTAAAAAGGGCATTGAGAGTGTGAGCCCTACGTGGGATAGGGACTGTGTCCAACTCGATTTGTTTGTATAATACTTAATAATAATAATGATGGTATTTGTTAAGCGCTTACTATGTGCCAAGCACAGTTCTACGTGCTGGGGTAGATACAAAGTAATCAGGTTGTCCCAAGAGGGCATCCCAGTTTTAATCCCCATTTTGGAGATGAGGTAACTGAGGCCCAGAGAAGTGAAGTGAGTTACCCAAGGACACACAGTAGACAAGTGGCAGAGCTGGGATTAGAACCCACGCCCTCTGACTCCCAAGCCCTTGGTCTTGCCATTAAGTCACACTGCTTGTATCCACCCCAGGGCTTAGTACAGTGCCTGGCACATAGCAAGCGCTTAACAAATACCATAATAATGATTACTATTAGGGTCACTTCAGGGTGAAGAGGTGCACTCTGCACAGCCTGAGGACTGAACAAAGGGGAGGGTCGCCTCTCTCAGCCTCATCCCCTGGAAGCCCGGGACTGCCCAGGGGACAGAGACCCTGGCTCCTTGATCCTGGGGGGGTTACCACTGCGCTATCGAGGGAGGGGCTACCGGCACCCTCCTTCCCTTCCCTCCCCATCCATGCCCCGGGGATTTGGGACTGCACTAAGAAGGAATTTACTAATGCCCCCAGAGGGAACAGCCCCCAGCCCCCTGCCCACCTCCATGCAACTGGGGCCTAGGCCTGCCCCAGGGAGAGGGGACACGTGCACCCTCAGGCTCCCCCGACCCCAGCCTCCGCCTCCTATCCCGTGCCCTGGGGGGCTGTAAGAGGAAGGAATCGCTGCTAATCCGCCCCAGCCCCTCAGCACAGAGGGACGTCGACGCCAAAGAAGCCGATCTGCGACTCCCCAAGGAGATAAGCAGCATGACTTAGTGGCTAGATCCCGGGCCTGGGAGTCAGAAGGTCATGGGTTCTAATCCCGCCTCCGCCACATGTCTGCTGCGTGACCTTGGGCAAGTCACTTCACTTCTCTGGGCCTCAGTTACCTCATCTGGAAAATGGGAAATAAGAGTGTGAGCCCCAGGTAGGACAGGGACTGTGTCCAACCTGACTAGCTTGTGTCTACCCCAGAGCTTTGAACAGTGGTTGGCACACAGTAAGCGCTTAAGAAGTACCATAATAACGTGCCAAACAATCACCTATTACAACTAGCGACTCGATAGCGCTCACCCGTTAACTCTGGACACCGTTTTAATGACTCTCTAATCACAGTTTGGGAATTTGTGGATTCCTTCCAGTTTGCATCCCCACGTACTACTAGAAATAATGCTGGTATTTGTTAAGCGCTTACTGTGTATCAAGCATTGTTCTAAGCGCTGAGGTAGATACAAGGTAATCAGGTTGTCCCACATGGGGCTCACAGTCTTAAATCCCCATTTTACAGATGAGGTAACTGAGGCACAGAGAAGTTAAGTGACTTGACCAAAGTCACACAGCAGATGAGTGGCAGAGTCGGGATTAGAACCCACGACCTCTGATTCCCAAGCCTGAGCTCTTTCCACTACACTATGTGGCTTCTCTAGAGGAACCCGAGTTGACCACTGGCTTTACAGATCAACTGCTGCAGCTTCAGACTTTCTTTTATGCCTTCCTCCTCCTCCACCGCCCCACCCCTCCATGTATCTCCTGCTCCCTCCCCCCTCCAGAGAAGTAGCATGGCTTAGTGGAAAGAGCATGGGCTTGGGAGTCAGAGGTCATGGTTCTAATCTCATCTCTGCCGCTTATCAACTGTGTGACTTCGGGCAGGTCACTTAACTACTATGTGCCTCAGTTCCCTCATCTGTAAAATGGGGATTAAGACCACTAGCCACACGTGGGACAACCTGATCACCTTGTGGATACCCTAGCACTTAGAACAGTGATTCACACATAGTAAGCACTTAACAAATGCCATTATTATTATTATTATTATTATTATTATTATTATTATTATAAAGAGAAGCAGCGTGGCTCAGTGGAAAGAGCCCGGGCTTTGGAGTCAGAGTTCATGGGTTCAAATCCCGGCTACACCAATTGTCAGCTGTGTGACTTTGGGCAAGTCACTTAACTTCTCTGGGCCTCAGTTACCTCATCTGTAAAATGGGGATTAAGACTGTAACCCCCTTGTGGGACAACCCAATCACCTTGTAATCTCCCCAGAGCTTAGAACAGTGCTTTGCACATAGTAAGCGCTTAGTAAATGCCATCATTATTCTTCTTCTAGACTGTGAGCCCGCTGTTGGGTAGGGACCATCTCTATATGTTGCCAACTTGTACTTCCCAAGTGTTCAGTACAGTGCTCTGCACACAGTAAGCACTCAAAAAATATGATCAAATGAATGAATGAATATCCTCAGTCCCCCCCACAAACTGTTCCCTGCCCTTAGTACCCTCCTTGTATTCCTGAAGACCACTCTCTTCACTGACCTTAACTTCCTTGTTCCTCTGACACTCCACCAGTGACCTACCACTAATCCTCAACCTTAGATCACCTCCACTTTTCCCTTCCTCTGCTGAAGAGAACTGTTGGCAGAAATTCAGACATTTCTCTGCTGTGTAATCTTGGGCAAGTCACTTAATTTCTCCCTGCCTCAGTTATGTTATCTGTAAAATGGGGATTAAGATTGTGCACCCCACGTGAAGCAGGGACTGTATCCAACCTGATTACTTTGTATCTTCCCCAGCACTTAGTACAGAGCCAAGCACATAGTAGGCACTTAACAAATACCACAATTATTATTATTATTATTATTATTATTATTATTATTATTACACATCTCTCTGACCTTGTCTACCTTAAATTCTCTTTTATCTGCATCAATTCGTTTGTCTCCACTTCCTGACAATACTTCTTCCTAGTTCACTCCCATATCCACTGCCCCCGCCAGCTGTTTCAGACATTAACTCCCTCCTAAAACCTCCTGTCACCCCACCCTGGGCCCCAACGTCTCTTTCCCCTAATGACCATGTACTTCATCAACAAAATTGAAACCAAAAGGTGTGATCTCCCTAAAAATCTCTCCTGCTCCTCTCCAATCCCGCACTCTCTTGGCCTCTCCCTATTTTCCTGCAGTGACTCAAGACAAGATCTATCTCCTCCTCTCTATATCTACCTCCTCCATCTGTGCTTCTGAAAACTCTTGCCCCTTCCTTCTTTCATCCTTGACTGCTATCTTCAACTGTTCACTTTCCAATGGCTTCTTCCCCACTGCTTTCAAACATGCTTATGCTATACCCCATCCTAAAAAATAAAACAAAACAAAAAAACCTCCCTTGACCCTATGATTCCCTCAGTTATCACCTGATTTCCCTCCTACCAGTTCTCTACAGATTTCTTAAGAAAGTTGTTTACACCCTCTGTCTCCACTTTCTCTACTCCGATTCTCTCCTAAATCCCTACAATCTGGCTTGTGCCCTCTCCCCTACACTCTAGCTTTTGCCCCCTATATACTCTACTTCATCCCCTCTCTAAAGTAGCCAATGACCCCCTTCTCACCAAACCTGATGATCTCTACTGTATACTATTCCTCCTAAACCTTTCAGCTACTTTCGACACTATAGGCCACACCTTTCTCCTTGAAACTTTATCCAATCTTGGCTTCACTGACGAGGTCCTGTCAGTTCTCCTGCTATGTCTCTGACCACTCCTTCTCAGTTTCTTTTGCAGGCTTCTCTGTCTCCCACCCTCTGACAGTGGGGGTCTCTCAACGCTCAGTTCCAGGTCCCTTTCTATTCTCCATCTACACCCACTCCCTTGGAGAACTCACTTATTCCCATGGCTTCAACTACCAAAACTATACAGATGATTCTCAAATCTACATCTCCAGCCTGGATCTCTCTTTTTCCTTGCAATTTCACATTTCCTTTTGCCTTCAGGACATATCTACTTGGATGTCCCATGGATGCCTCTAACTAAACATGTCCAAAACTGAACTCTTTCTTTTCCTACCTAAATCCTCTCCTACCCGTGTTTTTCCTATTACTGTAGACAAAACCACTATCTCACAAACCTGTTATCTTGGAGTTGTCATAGACTCATCTCTTTCATTCTACCCACATATTCAATCTGTCACCAAATCCCGTCAATTTTACCTACACAACATTGCTAAAGTCCACCTTTTCCTTTCCAACCAAACTGCTACCATGCTGATCTGCCTCCTTGCTGACCTCCCGGCCTCCAGTCTCTCCACACTCCAGGCACATTTCACTCTGATGCTTGGATCATTTTTCAACTAAAACGTTCAGCCCCCTGGATCCCCACTCCTCAAGATCCTCCAGTGGCTGTCCGTCCAACCTCACATCAAAAAGAAACTCCTTACCATTGGCTTTAAAGAGCTCAATCAACTCACCCCATCATACTGCACCTTGCTAATCTTCTGCAGCCCAGACTGCATGCTCCACTCCTCTAGTGCCAGCCTTCTTATTGTGCCTCAATCTTGTCTATCTCAACACCGACCTCTTTTCCATGCCCTCTCCCTAGCCTGGAACTCCCTCCCCCTCCATATTCGCCAGATCACCACTCTTTACAACTTGAAAGCATACTAACGTTATATAGAGAAGCAGCGTGGCTCAGTGGAAAGAGCACGGGCTTTGGAGTCAGAGGTCATGGGTTCAAATCCTGACTCTGCCAATTGTCAGCTGTGTGACTTTGGGCAAGTCACTTAACTTCTCTGTGCCTCAGTTACCTTAACTGTAAAATGGGGATGAAGACTGTGAGCCCCCTGTGGGACAACTTGATCACCTTGTAACCTCCCCAGTGCTTAGAACAGTGCTTTGCACATAGTAAGTGCTTAATAAATGCCATCATTATTATTATCTCCTCCAAGAGGCCTGTCCCCATTAAGCTCTCTTTTCCCTGGCTCCCACCCCCTTCTGTGCTCTCAATGCACCTGCCCCACATCACTTACGTACATATCTTTAAATTATATATTATGCATTATTTATATTAATATCTATCTCCCCTTCTAGACTGTAAGCTCTTTATGGGCAGGGAACATGTCTGCTGATTCCATTGCATTATACTTTCCCAAGCACTTAGTTCAGTGCTCTGCACATAGAAAACATGCTTAGAACAGTGCTTGGCACATAGTAAGTGCTTAACAAATACCATCATTATTATTATAAATTCCACTGACTGATTGATTAATCGTGGTTTTATCTCTTCATGGTCAAAATAGGCAAATGAAGATCTTGCATAATGTGCTTTATTTGAAGATAAAATTACTTTAATTTTTTGTTGAAATCTTTAACTTTGTATTTGCTGCTATTGAAATGGAAGACCTGATCCTGACACAAAGTTACTGGCAAGACTCATCCTAGGCTCAGGAATCATCTAAGGTTCTAGGAGAAAAACTCATCAATCTAGCAGTGTTTCAGTGGAGTGTAATCATGGCAAGCCTTGAATATTGAAACATTATAACACCAAAAATAGGAAGTGTCATAGGGAAGGGAGGGAAAGGGAACCCTGGACTGGAAATATTTTGTATTCCAAATTTCCTAAAGGTCTCAGGAGGAGGTATTTCTTGTGAAGGTGCCCTTCCTACAATCCCTCATTTTTTTTGTTTTGTTTTTACAGCTGTGGTCATGTACCTAGGAAACTATCAGAAGGGTGCAGAGAATAAAATCATCATTCCAAATAAGTGTAGGACTACCCTATTGGACATTTGGACATACCCAGTAGGTTCGAAGCTTTTCGGCTTTTTTTGGTCCTGTGGAGAAGAGGCACAGGTCTGCTTGTCTGAACCTATCTATGGTCTACTCCAGGTCAAGCCCCTCACATATAAAACTAGACTCCTCTGGAAACCTACAAAAAAAAATAATCTGCTTTGCCCTCAGGAGACCTGAGGGCAGTTTAGCATCAGGTGCCAATCATTCACTTGATAATATCAGCATGGTAATGGATAATTCTAGGGGAGGAATGGGACAGGGAGGTAGGAGCTAGAGAAGTAGCAAAACCCTATACCTGGGCCTATGAGGAAACAATAAGCTCTTTCATTTACATGGATGTCTGCCCGCCACCTAAAGCTCAACATGTCGAAGACTGAACTCCTTGTCTTCCCTCCCAAACCTTGCCCCCTCCCTGACTTTCCCATCTCTGTTGATGGCACTACCATCCTTCCCATCTCACAAGCCCGCAAACTTGGTGTCATCCTCGACTCCGCTCTCTCATTCACCCCTCACGTCCAAGCCGTCACCAAAACCTGCCGGTCTCAGCTCCGCAACATTGCCAAGATCCGCCCTTTCCTCTCCATCCATACCGCTACCCTGCTCATTCAAGCTCTCATCCTATCCCGTCTGGACTACTGCATCAGCCTTCTCTCTGATCTCCCATCCTCGTGTCTCTCACCACTTCAATCCATACTTCATGCTGCTGCCCAGATTATCTTTGTCCAGAAACGCTCTGGGCATATTACTCCCCTCCTCACAAATCTCCAGTGGCTACCAATCAATCTGCGCATCAGGCAGAAACTCCTCACCCTGGGCTTCAAGGCTGTCCATCACCTCGCCCCCTCCTACCTCACCTCCCTTCTCTCCTTCTACAGCCCACCCCGCACCCTCTGCTCCTCCGCCGCTAATCTCCTCACCGTACCTCATTCTCCCCTGTCCCGCCATCGACCCCCAGCCCACGTCATCCCCCGGGCCTGGAATGTCCTCCCTCTGCCCATCCGCCAAGCTAGCTCTCTTCCTCCTTTCAAGGCCCTACTGAGAGCTCACCTCCTCCAGGAGGCCTTCCCAGACTGGGCCCCTTCCTTCCTCTCCCCCTCGTTCCCCTCTCCATCCCCTCCATCTTACCTCCTTCCCTTCCCCACAGCACCTGTATATATGTATATATGTTTGTACATATTTATTACTCTTTATTTATTTATTTATTTATTTTACTTGTACATATCTATTCTATTTATTTTATTTTGTTAGTATGTTTGGTTTTGTTCTCTGTCTCCCTCTTTTAGACTGTGAGCCCACTGTTGGGTAGGGACTGTCTCTATATGTTGCCAATTTGTACTTCCCAAGTGCTTAGTACAGTGCTCTGCACATAGTAAGCGCTCAATAAATACAATTGATGGTGATGATGATGATTTACATGAAAACAGCAATAGTTACTCGCATTCAAGAATGTGGCTTGCTAAAGAAACATTCTGGTCTATCACTTTTCAGCCCAAGAGTAAATAGCAGAACTAAATTATGCCACCATGGGTAGCCAACTGAACCAATTCTAGGCTCATCCCATGCCTACCTCTCTTGACCAATTCACTGTATTGGCAGTTTTCCTCAAACCTGCCAGGATGGAAAATAGCATTTTTTTCATTAGAGATGATGTGTCACCTCAGTAGTGTTGTGGTAAGATGGGACTGAAAAGAATCCACTGACATTTTTGAGATATCTTGATCTTGTGGTGATCCTTCAATTTGTGCATTGTCTGGGATTTTCCTATGTTTTTTAACCTATCTCAACCTAAAATCTTCTCTTCAGGGTACTTATGTTCTAGAACTGCCTCAGAGAAGTGTGGCTCATACTCTGCCCTAATCCTCCTCGACCACTCAGCTGCCTTTGACACCGTGGACCACCCCCTTCTCCTCAACACGCTATCCAACCTTGGCTTCACAGACTCCGTCCTCTCCTGGTTCTCCTCTTATCTCTCCGGTCATCATTCTCAGTCTCTTTTGCAGGCTCCTCCTCCCCCTTCCATCCCCTTACTGTGGGGGTACCCCAAGGTTCAGTTCTTGGTCCCCTTCTGTTCTCGATCTACACTCACTCCCTTGGTGACCTCATTCGCTCCCACGGCTTCAACTATCATCTCTATGCTGATGACACCCACATCTACATCTCTACCCCTGCTCTCTCCCCCTCCCTCCAGGCTCGCATCTCCTCCTGCCTTCAGGACATCTCCATCTGGATGTCTGCCCGCCTCCTAAAACTCAACATGTCCAAGACTGAACTCCTTGTCTTCCCTCCCAAACCCTGCCCTCTCCCTGACTTTCCCATCACTGTTGACGGCACTACCATCCTTCCCGTCTCACAAGCCCGCAACCTTGGTATCATCCTCGACTCTGCTCTCTCATTCACCCCTCACATCCAAGCCGTCACCCAAACCTGCCGGTCTCAGCTCCGCAACATTGCCAAGATCCGCCCTTTCCTCTCCATCCACACTGCTACCCTGCTCGTTCAAGCTCTCATCCTATCCCGTCTGGACTACTGCATCAGCCTTCTCTCTGATCTCCCATCCTCGTGTCTCTCCCCACTTCAATCCATACTTCATGCTGCTGCCCGGATTGTCTTTGTGCAGAAACACTCTGGGCATGTTACTCCCCTCCTCAAAATTCTCCAGGGCTACCAATCAATCTGTGCATCAGGCAGAAACTCCTCACCCTCGTCTTCAAGGCTGTCCATCACCTCACCCCCTCCTACCTCACCTCCCTTCTCTTCTTCTACAGCCCAGCCCGCACCCTCCGCTCCTCCGCCGCTAATCTCCTCACCGTACCTCATTCTCCCCTGTCCCGCCATCGACCCCCGGCCCACGTCATCCCCCTGGCCTGGAATGCCCTCCCTCCCAACATCCGCCAAGCTAGCTCTCTTCCTCCCTTCAAGGCCCTACTGAGAGCTCACCTCCTCCAGGAGGCCTTCCCAGACTGAGCCCCCTCCTTTCTCTCCCCCTCGTCCCCCTCTCCATCCCCCCATCTTACCTCCTTCCCTTCCCCACAGCACTGGTATATATGTATATATGTTTGTACATATTTATTACTTTATTTATTTATTTATTTATTTTACTTGTACATATCTATTCTATTTATTTTATTTTGTTAATATGTTTGGGTTTGTTCTCTGTCTCCCCCATCTAGACTGTGAGCCCAGTGTTGGGTAGGGACTGTCTCTATATGTTGCCAACTTGTACTTCCCAAGCCCTTAGTACAGTGCTCTGCACACAATAAGTGCTCAATAAATACGATTGATTGGTTGATTGATTAAGTTTTAGTCTGCAGGCTGGTAAAGTCATCAAGATACCCACACTGGATGGGTCATTTTTTGTTTTGTATCTGCACTGTACATCAAGTGTGAAAACAGCTTCTCCGTAATGCCACAATTATAATGGGGTAATGTTGAACTTTTACAATACTAATATGCAATACTAATGGATCACTTAAAATAAGGTCCTTAGAGATGTATATTCTTTTCCCTAGGGATCACAAGGATAGTTCTCTGTGTAAATTATGACAGGCTGATTCACTTACTTTGACTACATAGCCAGGGTAATATATTGATTTTTTTCTCTTTCTTTTTCAATCTAAAGAAAAATTCAAGTAAAACCTAATTACATCATTCTGATTCTGAACAGTTCTGGAAATTACAGGGCAATCAATATTAAGAACACTTTACACCAATTTGCAGACCTATTTTGCCTAGACATTTGCCCAATGTAACTCAGATTTTTGTGTAATTTAGATCTCAAAAATGGTGTAATGTGGACATTCCAATTAGCTTATGTTAAGTTAGTATTCAGTGACTTCATTTTTTTTTTCAACAAGGAATGGAAAACAGATTGGTACTCCATGAGTAAAGTGAGCAGATCCAAAAGGGGAAAGAAAATGAAAAGGAGAAAGTCCACTCCAATTAGTCCAAAATGACCACCTTTAGCCTTTTAGAGAAGGTGAAAGCATGAATTGTTGATGATTCAGAGATATTTTAATCTGACATCATGTATTAGTTGACCCCTTGATTCTGGCAAATTTACATGCATTGCTCTATCATTGATTGGAATTTAATTTTTTAATGTCTTCAAACATTAGCTTAGGAAACGTTGATTAGTTACAACAGGAAAAACCCAGACACACTTACCAGAGACCCCCAAATTGCTTCAGTTCAAGATTCATTTTTAGTCAGAAAATAAAATTTTCAGGTCTCCTTCTCTCTTCCGGGTTTTGTATAGTTGAAGGCAGCCTGAAAGCAGAGCTGCAAGCGAGTAGTGGGTCTTCATGTTTTATATGGGATGGTATGGTTTTGACAGGTCTGCCCTCTGCCTGGCCTGAATTCAGCACCAGACACCTTCATGTATGGTATTATTCTCTCCAGTGTCCAACCTCCCTCCCCACCAGTTCCAATTGCCAATTTTCATGATCCAGAAATGATGACCATCTTCAGAGGGACCTGGGAAAAGGAAGCAAAGCATCTGAAGCAGTCAGGAGAGTCAGAAAACCCTAGATAAATACTTTGGACTCAGGTGGATTTGGGCAGAATCAGACAGATTTAAAATGTCTGTATGGCAACATCATGGATAAACTGCATGCCAGTGTAATTCTTGGGACATCATGTGTGTCTCAGAGTTCAATTTTTCTAAGTGCCATTACTGGACCTCATAAACTAGAAAGATAATTCCTGTCATTAGCAGTTCTGACATTTCCCTTTTAATGCAAGATGCAGGATTTGAGGATGAAGGGAAGGATATGAGGAGAGAGGAATGTTCCATTTTTCAGTAGGAGAAGTGAAAGGCTGGGTACTTAGATTCTGTGACTGCTCTAGGATTATTTCATTGTGTGACAGGCGTACTTACCAGACTCAGTTTGTTGATCAGTGAAAGAAGACCTTTCAAACCCTTAGACTCAATTAAATCTTGGAAATCCAATGACGAATACAGCTCCATCACCGCTGCTGAGCTGATGGCCAGAAATCACTCACAGAAACCCATGGCAAAGGCCATAGTACATCCTCAGATTTGTGCTTGCCACTACAATTGGTTTTACCTTCCTTGAAAGATTGAGCCTGAGTGTCTGAGGGCAGAAGTTGGCTCCAGAGCTGAACTTACACTGAAGTTTTTTCTTCTATATAATCCCTTTCAAGTCTTTGTGAGGGATTTATAGAGCAAACCAGCTTAGCACAGCCCCTAGTGGTTTAGTCAGAGGGAGGCTCTCCTTTAGTTTACATTTGACAACAGCTGCTCATAGATATGACCGGGGTCATGGTTAGAATCTGGGCCCCATTAAATTCCTAGCTGTAGAGAATGAATTCAGCCATCAGGATTCCCCTGCTGTCTTCAGAGAGCTGACAAAAACAGGCCTGTCAGCTTCCAGCAATGATTAATTGTGGCTCATGATCTTTGGCATGTAGAGAATCAAGTGAAATTTCCCTCCATTTGCACTATGAGGAAGAGAGTGTATCTTCATCATCATTAAGGGAATTTATTGCACACCTTCTATGGTATTTGGGGAAGCATAGAAGAAGCATAAAATATGTTCTCAGCCTTGAGAAGCAGCGTGGCTCAGGGGAAAGAGCACGGGCTTGGGAGTCAGAAGTCATGTGTTTGAATCCCGGCTCTGCCACTAGTCAGCTATGTGACCTTGGGCAAGCCACTTCACTTCTCTGTGCCTCAGTTACCTCATCTGTAAAATGGGGATGAAGACGGTGAGCCCCACGGGAGACGACCTGGTCACCTTGTATTCCCCCCAAGTGAATAGAACAGTGCTTGGCATGTAGTAAGTGCTTAACAAATAGCATCATTATTATTGAGGAGCTTACAATCTGATGGGCAGGTAAGACATAAATTTATAAATATGAAACAGCTGAATGACTATAGGAGTAGATATAAACAAGAAATACAGATGGTTGAATAAGTAACAAATGCAACCTTCAATAGTACTTGCCGTATTTGTTAAACGCTCACTATGTGCCAAGTACTGAACTAAGCGCTGGGGTAGATACAAGATAATCAGGTCAGACACAGACTCTGTCCCACATGGGACTCGAAGTACGAAGGGGAGAAGGAACAAGTATTTAAACTCCATTTTACAGATGAGGAAACTGAGGTACAGAGAAGTGAAGTGACTTGTCAAAGGTTACACAGTAGACAAGTGGGAGGGGCATTGCTTAAGTCTGCCAGCAGGTAAGATAGCAAAGTTGATGGATGAGGCTACACACAAGTTTGTATGACTCAGTTTTCCATTCAGCTTCACAGGGTTCACTCTCTGGAGTGATAAAGACTTACTGAGTGGTAGAGATCTTGGCTGGCAAAGGACCTCCTCTTGTATTTTCTACTTGAACCAAAGTTTGCTTGGTTTGAGCAGAAAACTTTTTCTCCCCAATAGCCTCACGTCTACATTCATTTGAAAGAGCTACATCTATATGCTATTGTACAGACCATGACATGGTTACTGCACCTCTGGGAGAACTACTGGGAGCATGTGGCATATAAGTAGGATATACCCCATTGGTCACTGGGCTCCTGAGTAGGGACCCTGGACTTGACATGAAAGGGAGAACACCTTGAGTTCTCATGTTTGCCAACAAACAATATTTTAATCATAGATATAATGAAAAAGAACACAAATAGGAAATTCAAATGGAGATTTAAGACCACACACAACTTGAAGTTGTGTGGAAATTGGAAATCGTAAACTCCTCAAATAAATCCCCAATCCCCAACTTCTTTGACCTTCCTTCCTGTCTAATTTGGCTCTAAAAATGTTTTTCCAGGAGGCTCCTACTACTCAGAGCTGGAGGAACACACTCTCACTCAACCAGAGTCTGGGGAGAGATAAAATTCCCCCCAACCCCAACAACCCCCATCCCTAGCCCTGAAAAGCTTGGTTTCTCCTGGGATAGCCCCTTATTTTTGCAAAAAAAAAGTAAATCAGCCTGTTTGCTCCCTAGGAAAGGTAGTTTCTCCTTTCCTTCTCTCCAATTTCTCTGCACATTTTCAACAACACCCCTTAGAGAGGCAGCATGGTGTAGTGGATAGAGCACAGACCTGGGGTCAGAAGGTCATGAATTCTAATCCTGAACCTGCCACTTCTCTGCTGTGTGACCTTGGGCAAGTCACTTAAGTTCTCTGTGCCTCAGTTACCTCATCTGTAAAATGGGGATTGAGACTGTGAGCCCCACGTGAGACAGGGACTGTGTCCAACCCAATTTGCTTGTATCCATCCCAGCACTTAGTACAGTGCCTGGCACATAGTAAGTGCTTAACAAATATTATTATTAGATGTTTGAAGGCACCCAGCACTAACCCAAAATTGACTAAAATACAACACAGTCTAACACTCTCCATAAATTAACAACCCATTCTTGGCTCTGGAGACTAGAACATAGGCTCCTTGTGTGCTAAAGTTGTTTCCTGCCGTCCAGGCTGAAGCCAGAATTTGATAGTTTGAACTTCACCAAAATGCCTTCTTTCTTTCCCCGAGAAATACCAATCTCCAAAATAAGCAAAGCTCAATGAAACACCCGGACCAAATGCAAAGTTCTCAACACCTAATGAAAGGTTTTGCTGAATTAAAGCCCAAGATCAAGAAAGGGCTCCAGTTTAACCCATGTTAAAATTTGCTCATTTTAATACATAGAGATAAAAATGTCATCCATGCTGAAGTTCACGCACATGCTTCTAACATTTTCATTGGTGCGTCCTGGGCATTTGCAACTGATCTAACCATACCACACCATGGGTAGGAAATTTCAGAAATAGTCCTTAAAGGGCCAGGAACACTTAGAACTACTGGTTTGAAATCAGCTGGGTTGTTTCATATTATGTATTCCATAGGGCAGATAAGTCCTCTTATTCAGCAAAGAATAAATCTATATCATGCTTTATGGAAAATTTTCTTCTATGAGTCATGGTTAAGGAATAGAGGAAAGCAGAGTTTACAATTTGCTTATCCCTGTGTACTTTACTCTCTACAGTTTTTGTGTTCACTGGTTCATTTCCACCTCTGTTTTCAGGTTCTGCTAAAATATAGCTGAATGAGAAAAAGTGTCCCAGAGAAATAAGTACTTTAAGATGCCATTTTCCCATTCAAACATTTTTCTTATTTGGGGCCTTTAGATTTTAATGCTTAAGACACTCATGTTAACCTCTTAAATGCAAAGTAGATTTTTGTCCTCATAGGCCAGAAGAAGCAATCTTTGATCTTTGGGATTAAGCTGGTATTAAAGGGTGCTGAAAATTTAACTACAGGCATTTCTTGTGTTTGAATGTTTAATAGCCTTTTGTTTAAATTATCCTCTACAGTGGCTTTAAGCTTTCTGGAGAATCAGGAATTACAAATGCCCAGAAAGAAAATAACATTATGGAATATATTTTTTCACCAGGGTACTCTGTCCTCTGAATACTCCTGGCCTTTGAGAGCCATTTTTGCCCAAGTGGGAAGAGTAGAATTGCTATTGGCCAGTTCTAAGGGCATTTCTTGTCCCTCTTTGGGATCTCTGATTATTTCCAACTTTGGCCTACTTCCCCAGTTTCTAAAGGAGAGTTCAGACAAAACAAGCACTAAACGTATCTGAATCACATTCCCTGGACCAAAAATAAATTAACCAATGGGCTCAATCAGAATCATTCTCATGAAAAATGAATGTATTCCTCTCTTTTTGAATGGGGAAAAATGCATGAGGTATTGGCTGCAGGCAGATTCCTGAGGCCTTTGAAGATCTTTTAATCAAGAGCAATAGGAGGAGGAAAAGGTATTATTAGGAAATGGAGGTGAAACCATAAGAAATTTTGAGGGTCAAGTAGTATTTTTGTTAGTATTTTGTAAGTTTAAATATTTTTTTATTCAGACTACTGGAAAAGCTGGACTAATATAAAAAAAGGACATCTCCTCCAAGAGGCCCTCATTTCTTCTTCTCCCACTCCCTTCCCTGTTATCCTTGCATTAGGATTTGCACCTTTCATTCACCCCTCCTTCAGCCCCCATAGCACTTATGTACATATCCATAATTTCATTTATTTTTATTAATGTCTGTCTCCCTCTAGATTGTAAGCTTGTAGTGGGCAGGGAATGTATCTGCCAACTCTTTTATTTCAAACTCTCCCAAGCACTTAGTGTAGTGCTTTGCACACAGTAAGCACTCAATAATTTTGATTGATTAATTAATATAAGATTTTTATATGAGGGTCTCGTATTTTATGTTTACATACATACTCAGACTGCATTTATACTTTACCATACATTTCACCATCTTTATCCAGCTCCCACAATGTGCTAGACTGTGCAGAAAGACAGGGTACATAATGTACATGGCTCCTACCTTTGAGGACCATTTTGGAGAAGGACATTTTGGAGTGGTATGTCAGCAGGTCTGACATTCTTCAGTGGGAGTAAAAGAACTGAGTTGTCCTTCCCTGTGTTCATGGCTGGTAATCAAGAAACACGGGTTCGTTCATGAAACCTGATCTACCCATCTTTTCCCTCCTTCATCTTCCTGAAATCCTTGGGAGGGCTAGGCCAGGGCAGGATTGAGGGGGAGGACAACAGCAGGCCTTCCCTTCCTGGTCTTCTCTCTTGCTCTGTTGCAGTTGTGGTAGGGGTCAGCTCTGGCCATGAAGCAAATAAAAATAAAGGAAGAGAGGGGATTTGGGGGAGTCTTGAAGAGTTGGGGTCATTGATGGGAGGATGCAGGGTGGGTACATGGAGGCCATGAAAGAAACAAAAATATTAAAACCTGTGAGGGGAGTAGGTGGAAGAAAAGTTTTAAAGAGAATTGTGAAGAGAGGCTACAATATGGAGGATACAGGGTTACCTGTTTGCCACCCATGAATTCCATGGTAGATATGACAATCAATCAATCAATCAATCAATCATATTTATTGAGCACTTGCTGTGTGCAGAGCACTGTACTAAGCACTTGGGAAGTACAAGTTGGCAACATATAAAGACAGTCCCTACCCAACAGTGGGCTCACAGTCTAGAAGGGGGAGACAGAGAACAAAACCAAACATATTAACAAAATAAAATAAATAGAATAGATATGAACAAGTAAAATAAATAGAGTAATAAATATGAACAAACATATATACATATATACGGGTGCTGTGGGGAATGGAAGGAGGTAAGACGGGGGGATGGAGAGAGGGATGAGGGAGAGAGGAAGGAGGGGGCTTAGTCTGGGAAGGCCTCCTGGAGGAGGTGAGCTCTCAGTAAGGCCTTGAAGGGAGGAAGAGAGCTAGGCTGTTTTATGACAAGGCTGTTTTATTTCCAAATACAGTAAACTTTGCCTACGCTATTGTGAAACTACAAGAGAGGCAGGCCTCAATCAAAGCAGAGTGCTTTAAAATCCTTTCAAAGCAGGGATTTCTTTTTTAAATGGTGTTTTTAAAGCACTTACTATGTGCCAGGCACTGTACTAGGTTCTGGGGTATATACAAGCTAAATTAGGTTGGACACAGTTCATGTCCCATGTGGTGCTTACAATCTTATCCCCTATTTTAAAGAGGAGGTAGCTGAGGCACAGAGAAGTTAAGTGACTTGCAAAAAGGTAACACAGCAGACAAGTGGCAGAGCCAGAATTATACCCAGGTCCTCCGACTCCCAGACCCATGCTCTTTCCACTAGGCCATGCTGCTTCTCAGGACTGACAGGAGGATTGCAGGGAAGGGAGCAAGGGCCACAACCTCAAGGTGCAAAAGGGGCTGTTTTAACTTCCCAGCAGTTACTGTGATATTCTGGGAGGAAACTTCCTCCTCAGCCAATAGTGGGAAGCCTCACCTTCCTGAAGGTGAGGCAGAGTTCTCCTAAAGGGAATGTGGAGAGGAAGTTATGCAGTTGGAGTTTCTCATGCTGCTGTGCTTTGTGCTTGGAGATCAGATCCTGGATGAGACTGCACCATAAGAAGAATTCTACATGGTAAAGTATTTTTTGCTGCTTGAACTATACCCAGGGGGTGTTAATTCTGGGAGTTATTTAGGACCAAGAACTTTTTCCAGGCATTTCCCCAAGCAAAGTCTTTAGGTAGCTTTATGGGGAAACAAATACATAGTGAGTGGTTCCTGATATTGAGATCATCAGATGGTCCTTGCAGTTCTGGAATTCAGTGGTTTTAACTACTATCTTGTAAATCTAGATATTGATATTTTCCTTTGCTATTCTTTCCAATTGTGGTATTGATTAAATCCTAACTTTGTTCCTTGTCTTATTTGGAAATCTGGTTCAGCTGTGATTCCTGGGATCTACACAGAGCTCTCACCTGGGTCCTGGCTGGGGCTTTTAATCACTTTCTGGGGCTTTAAGACACTGGGACTTTTAATATCTTCCTTGGAATGAAGTAGAAAAAGGATTCAGCAGATCAGGGAGTCAGTAATTTTAGTTCTAGTTAAGTGTTTTACAACTCATTAGGCCCTATTACAATACCATGGAGCAGGGGCTTTAGAGTCTAACTGAAACACTTTTTGGCAAATAATAGGTTGACAAGGTCCTCAGCCTTCTTTTCTGAAGTGCCGGTTAGTTGCTGATTCTCTGATGGGTGATTCTCATGTGAAGGAGGGAGGGGCCTGAGTCCATTCAAAGGGGTCTTATTAGTCTGTCTTGGTCCATTTTTAAAGAATAATCATTATAACATTTAGATTAGAGAAGCAGGTGGCTTGGTGGAAAGAGCATGGGTTTAGGAGTTAGAGGTCGTGGGTTCTAATTCTGCCTCTGCCACTTGTCAGCTGTGTGACTTTGGACAAGTCACTTCACTTCTCTGTGTCTCAGTTACCTCATCTGTAAAATGGGGATTAAGACTGTGAGCCCCACGTGGGACAAGTTGTTTACTTTGTATCTACCGCAGTGCTTAGAACAGTGCTTGGCACATAGTGAGAGCTTAACAAAAAACCATCATCATCATTATTATTATATTTGTTAAGCACTTATTATGTGCTAGGCACTGTACTAAGTGCTGTAGTGGATAATTATAATAATGGTGGCATTTGTTAAGCACTTACTATGTGGCAAGCACTGTTCTAAGCATCGGGGGGGATACAAGGTAATGAGGTTGTCCCACATGGGGCTCACAGTCTTCATCTCCATTTTTCAGATGAGGAAAGTGAGGCCCAGAGAAGTTAAGTGACTTGCCTAAAGTCACACAGCAGACAAGTGGTGGAGCTGGGATTAGAACCCACGACCTCTGCCTCGCAAGCCCAGGATCTTTCCACTGAGCCACAAGCAAATTGGGTTGGACACAGTCCTTGTCCCACATGAGGCTCACAGTCTCAATCTCCATGTTACAGATGAGGAAGCTGAAGCATAGAGAAGTGAAATGAGTTGCCCAAGGTCAAACAGCAGAGAAGCAGCATGGCTCAGTGGAAAAGAGCCCGGGCTTTGGAGTCAGAGGTCATGGGTTCAAATCCTGGCTCCACCACTTGTCAGCTGTGTGACTTTAGGCAAGTCACTTAACTTCTCAGTGCCTCAGTTCCCTCATCTGTAAAATGGGGATGAAGACTGTGAGCCCCACGTGGGACAACCTGATCACCTTGTATCCCCCCCAGCGCTTAGAACAGTGCTTGGCACATAGTAAGCGCTTAATAAATACCATTAAAAAAAAGGTGGTGGAGTCAGGATTAGAACCCATGACCAGCTGACTCCCAGACCTATGCTCTATCCACTATACAAGAGGATCCCGAAGAATTAGGTTGATATTCTGTTTATTCTGAAGAAGTTGACCATTCTAGTTGTAAATGTTTTTATGTATATCTCCCCTATGAAAGTGTAAGCACCTTGTGGGCAGGGAGTGGGTCACTTCTTTATTCTTTACTTTATCTGTACTTTTGGACAGAGACAGTGAATGCACCATATCAAGTGGGAGCTTAGTAGGTGCTGCTGCTACTACAACTACTACTACTAGTACTACTACTACTATGCTTTCATTTTTAAACAAAACCTTACTGGCTTTCATTTAGGATTTAAAAAATTAACTTTATGGGGATTCCTTTCATTTTAAGATTGGCAAGTAAGAGCAATGGAGTAGTCTGTAGATTTAGAAGCTGATAGAGAAGCAGCATGGCTTAGTGGAAAGAGCATGGGCTTGGGAATAAGAACGTGGGTTCTAATCCCAGCTCCACCACTTGTCTCCTGTGTGACCTTGGGCAAGTCACTTAACTTCTCTGTGCCTCAGTTACTTCATCTGTAAAATGGGGATTGAAAGTGTGAGTCCCACGTGGGACAAGCTGATTTCCCTCTGTCTACCCCAGTGCTTAGAACAGTGCTTGGCACATAGTAAGTGCTTAACAAATACCACAATTATTATTATTATTTAGTGGAAAGAGAGCAGGCTTGGAAGTCTGAGGATGTGGGTTCTAATACTGACTCCATCACTTGTCTGCTGTGTGACCTTGGGCAAGCCACTTCACTTCTCCGTGCCTGTTGCCTCATCTGTAAAATGGGGATTAAGACTGTGAACCCCATGTGAGCCCCACCTGATTGTCTTGCATTTACCCTAGTGCTTAGAACAGTGCTTGGCATATAGTAAGCACTTAACAAATACTATAATAATAATAATTATTATTATTTTGAGGTGATGAGTAACTTTTCCCTTACACTACTTCATTAGAAACTGTCTCTTAGACGAGGGGGGATGAAGGGGCCGGGGATTAAATGGAGGTTTTACTTTGGAAGGAGGAAACTTTTCATGACAAACATGAATGTGAGGAGAGTTATGAATCAAAAAGAGGTGGGAAACCTAGAGACTGGGAAATGGGAAGTTGTTTCAGAAGTAAGGAAGCAGGAAACAGAGAGGAAACCAAGGAGGTTAAAGGCACAGGTGGAAGGATTGAAAGCTTCAGTAGAGTTAAGTAACAGGAGAGCAGCAAAAAGGTGGTAAGGCATGGAGGGGAGATGTAACCTTCCCCTTTACTCCTTTATTTATTCATTCATTCAATCATATTTATTGAGCGCTTACTGTGTGCAGAGCACTGTTCTAAGTGCTTGGGAAGTACAAGTCGACAACATATAGAGACGGTCCCTACCCAACAAAGGGCTCACAATCTAGAAGGGGGAGAGAGACAACAAAACAATACATGTAGAAAGGTGTCAAAAAAGAGGTAAAATGTCCTCTGCTATCAAAGTGAGGGCAGTGAGGAAGCAGAGAAACTACATAAAAGGGAAATGGGGCTTAAGTAGAAATTGAGAATGAGAAAAGTCATCAAATAATTGTGGATCGAGAGAGCTGTTGGCATTTCTAACTCTATTGTATTGTGCTCTTCCAAGTGCTTAGAACCCTGTTATGCACATAGTAAGCACTCAATAAATACCACTGATTGACTGTGAGCCCACTGCTGGGTAGGGACTGTCTCTATATGTTGCCAACTTGTACTTCCCAAGCGCTTAGTACAGTGCTGTGACACAGTAAGTGCTCAATAAATACAATTGATTGATTGCTTGATTGCCAATTTAAGAGTCTCAATTTTGGCATAGCACAAGTGTGATGTGCTAAATCTGTACCCAAGGTGGTTTCTTGTTTTCTCTCTTCTTTTTTGCTACTTTCTATTCCGCTGTCACTACCTGGCCACTGCATAAGTTATCATGGTTTGGGGTACTGATGGCCCAGGATGGTAGACTGATTTGCCCCTGTTAATTGACATTCTGACGAGTAATCTTTTGGTCATTTAATTTTCTTTCTGCTACCACTTAATGATTAAGAGTTCTATAAATGCATCTGATGTAGCAGAGTCAGGTCTGAAACACTGGCAGGACTGAAGCCCAACATGCTTGTAGATTTGGGAGGAAAGGAAGTGGGAGGGAGGAGAGAAATAATGAGAAAAGAAAAAAGTCCTGGATTCCACCCTCCCAGCCAGCCATCCCCTCAAGGAATGGACCTAAGACCTAGGTTAACTAGGTTCTCTAAGGAGTTACTATCAGTGTCTATCCCTGCTCTTATAATAATAATGGCATTTATTAAGTGCTTACTATGTGCAAAGCACTGTTCTAAGCTCTGGGGAGGTTACAAGGAGATCAGGTTGTCCCACGTTGGGGGCTCACAGTCTTAATCCCCATTTTACAGATGAGGGAACCGAGGCTCAGAGAAGTTAAGTGACTTGCCCAAAGTCACACAGCTGACAATTGGCAGAGCTAGGATTTGAACCCATGACCCCTGACTCCAAAGCCCGTGCTCTTTCCACTGAGCCATGCTGCTCTTCACTGTCATCAAGCAGAAAGAGACACTACCAGCCTCTCTCCTCTTCGAAGAGGGTTATGAGGAGATTTATAGTACAGGTTTTCTCAGGAAAACCTGCATTCCATCCCAAGTGAAGGTTCATAGAGAGAGGGAGGGAGAAAGGAGATTCCTCTAGCTCCTAACTGAGGGTAGACTCTGAGACCCATTTTTTTTCCCACAGGAAATCTCTGCTGCTCCTCATCACCTCTTCCTTCCGTGAAGAAAGATATTGGCTGATGGTCTTCCCAAGAGAAAGTGAATCCCATGGAACTCATCCCATGGTGAGATTTGGCAACCAGGGCTCCCCAGAGAGGCTGCATCTCAGGTAATGAAGCCTTCGGTTTCTCAAGAATGGGATATATGTTTTTTCCCTGCCGCTTGGAATTTACTTGTTCACCAGGATAGCCAAGAAGTAGGAGTGAAGAAGCATGACCATCTTGAAATTGGCTGTCCACCAGAGACATAGTCAATCAGTATTTATTGAGCATTTACAGTGTGCAGAGTACCGAACTAAATGTTGGAGAAGTACAATACAATAAAGTTGGTAGGATCTCTGTCCACAGGGTTTTCAGTCTAATGTTATTATTTGGGGTCAAGCAATATATCACGGATGTTTGGAGCATTCTTCCCAGCTCCCTGGGACCATCCATATATAGCGTACTCCCTGGGTCTCGTAGGCAACATCTTAGGTGGCAAAACTTTACTCTTGTCTCTTCAGTGTGCCCATCTGGCAGCTACATGCTTACACTGACCCAGAACTTCCATAATACTTAAATTATGGTTTTGGAAGGAATTTTTATCCTATCTATTTATTTTCTTTGCTTTTTATGAATCAAATACATTGTCCACCCATTTCAATGCAAAAACCTTGTCTTCCTGATTTGTGCTTTTTCTAGAGGCTTTTACAACCTTGCATAATTTTCAGCAGCATGGATGCAAACTATGTTCTGTTCACGTATTGTTTGCTTAAGCCTTTAAATTTAGTATTTAGGGTAAATACAAGATGTAGTTCTTTGTATTGCTTTAAGGTCACTATACAGAGTGAAAAAATGTTAAAAGCCTAGAAATAGTGCCCAGGAAAATCCATTATTTTGAGCAACACCTCTCTTATCTACAATAACAGTTACCTTAGCAAAATTCCATTGCATTGCAGTGGTGTTTTGTTGCCATTATTGCTAGGATGGTGTTAATATTTCCATTAGACATTTCTATTCAGTATTTCCATGAGTTTATAACTTGATTGTACACATGGGTTTTGTGTTCAACTTTGGTTTATGAAATATGATTGGTGATATTTTTAGACTAACCTGAATACACTGAGAACATGTATAATAATAAAACATAAAAATGAAGATGTGCAGATTTCAAGGGTTTGGTGAGGAGAAATGTTTGGAGAGGAGAAATCAGATATTTCTACTTTGGGCATTGGTCTGTAATGTTACAACAATTAACTTAGAGCCAAACAAAAACAGAATCCAGGAATTAAAGGATTTGGGAAGTTATCTGATCTACCAAACACAACTACCTGTAAATTGTCCTAAGCAGATTATCTACCTGTGTTTCAAGTCACTTTGTTATTTAAAATCTCTTACTTTTGGGATTGTATTCTTATAATTAACTTAAATCCTTCTATATGTACTGAAACACTTACAGTTAATGGAAAATAACAATAATGGTATTTACTAAGTGCCTACTATATGCCAAACACTTTACTAAGTTTGCGTGGGGAGTTAAAACATGATTATCAGGTAAGATACAGTCCATGTCCCAAATGGGGCTCACTCAAAGTAGGAAGGAGGACACATATGGAATTCCCTTTAACTGATGAGGAAACTGAGGCACAAGGAAGTTAAGTGACTTGCCCAAGGTCAGACAATAGGCAAGTGGCTGTGCAGGGATTAGAACTTGGGTCATCTGTCTCCCTGGCTTATGCTTTTTCCATTAGGCTATGCTGCTTCCTGGGAAGACTGGGAAGTAATGTGGCTTTTAGGTCCATGGAGAACCACTCCATTTACTTAAAAACCATAGTCATTCACTTAAAACCCTTAGAAACTCCCCAAACTAAAGTTAGTGTTTCTTGTACCCATTCAAAACCTGATTAATACAACTTTGTATTACAAGCTCTATTTTCAAGCCACTTGGTCATGGGGAAGTGATAGGTAATAGGGAGAAAAACATTTGCTAGCTCATCTTCTGGGGCAATCGTTGGTCATTTTTAGGATCATACTGGGATTTAGCTAATAGCTTCCATTGTTTTCTGCCTACTTTTCTCAAGCAATGCTTCATCAGTCAGCTATGGAAATGGTCAGTGTTAAAATAAGTGTCACTTTGGCATAATCATTTTTAACTTTTAAATATCACAAGGCATATAAAAAAAGTGAAGACATTAAACTCTGACAAGTGGTACAAGCATATGCTTAGTGCCATTTCTTTATAAGGGTTTTCATTAATCTGTTTAAATGTACATGTTAGGTTATCTAAATATTCAGGAAACCACTCTGCTAATTTAGGATATTAATAGCCTATCCCGTCTATCACAATATAAATTTAATACTCTTTTGCCCAACCAACTAAAATTCCAGAAGCCAAGTTTACCAGTTTGTTTCAGGCCAAGGACAATGTCACTTAAAACAATCATAACTTGAAGGATCCCAGCCAAGTCTATGAGGAGTCTGAGTTGTCGTGAAATTTGTTACTGATTTAAGAGTTAGCTCAGTGAGTATCATAACTTCTAAAAATCCCAAAAGGATAATCTTAAACCCAAATGCAGTCCAACCAAGAGAGACAGGGTTGGACTATCTCAGAGGACAGTTGGACATTTCCTTAGTGGCCTGTGTGGTAAGATCCACTTTTCCAGAACTGGAAATGGGAAAAAGGCCCTTGTTATCACCAAGTTACATTAACAACAACCTCATCTTGTCTCCCCTTTTAGACTGTGAGCCCACTGTTGGGTAGGGACTGTCTCTATATGTTGCCAACTTGTACTTCCCAAGCGCTTAGTACAGTGCTCTGCACACAGTAAGCGCTCAATAAATATGATTGATGATGATGATGATGATTCGCACCTACTCAGCCCTCCCATGCTATTTGGCTGTTCACTCCTCTCCCCAGGTATCTCTGCTCCCTGAACCCCCTTAACAGGTCCACCCTACTCCAGCACATAATAGTTTGTATCTGCTCTCTGTGACATCATTATCCGCCAATTTTATTATTGCCATAGCATGTTAATCGTTAACTACCCCCTGTGATGCCATCACCTATTTATATCATTGCTACTGTTTTATCGCTTCTGCATCTCAATTGCTAACCTCCTGCTGTACTGTCACTCGCTCTGCTGACCTCACCATGAACTTTCAATTCCCTTGCTCCCAACTGCCATTCCCATTCCTCACCTTCCCTCTCCCACCCAGCTTTTTCTCTCCCTCTCCCCCACCAAGACCACTCCCCCTCACCCCCTACCAAGGATCCCTCTGTACCAGCGCCAATCCTCCACTCCTCCTTCCCAGCGCCCTCCCTCCCTCCCTCCCCTCGTCCCCGCCCCCACCCCATCCCAGTTCTCCTTTCCCATCATCACACCTCTTCCCACTCCCCCCACCTAGGCCCCCGCCAACTCATCCCAATACAAACCCTTCCCACTCCTCACACCCTTTCCCCTCCCTCCCCTCCCTCGACAGCTACTGCCAAGTGTGGCCTCTGGAACCCCCGTTCCGTTATAAGTAAGATCCCTTTCATCCTGGACCTATTCCTTTCCAGTTCTCTACTCCTCCTTGCCCTAACTGAAACATGGCTGTCTCCGGACGACACAGTCTCTTCTGCTGCTCTTCTTCTCCCACTCCCCCAGACTCACCGGAAAGGAGGAGGTGTCAGTTTCCTTCTCGCCCCTCAATGTCGCTTTCACACTGTCCCCCCTCCCCCTTTCCTTTCCTTCCCTTCCTTTGAAGCCCATATTATTCACCTCTACCACCCCCCCCCCAGATTCTTGTAGCCGTCATCTACCCCCCCCCCCCCACCCTCGGCCCCACCTCCAACTTCTTTAATGATTTTGACCCTTTCCTCACCTTCCTTCTCTCCTTTTCCATGCCCACTCTGATCCTCGGAGACTTCAACATCCACATGGATATCCCTGGTGACTCCTCTGCCGCCCGCCTTCTATCTCTCCTTGATGCTGCCAACCTCTTGCTCCACCCCACCTTGCCCACTCACCAACTTGGTCATACCCTCGACCTCATCATCTCCTACAGCTGCACTGTGTCCACCCTTACCAACTCTGAAATCCCTCTTTCTGATCATAATCTTCTCACCTGCCTTCTTACTCACACTCCTTTCCCTTGTAAATCCATATTACTCCCTCACAGAGATCTCCGCTCTCTTGACCCCATCCACCTTTCTGAACGCCTCACACCCCACCTCGCCTCCCTCTCCTCTCTACCCAATCTTGATGATCAGATTGCTGCTCTCAACTCTACCCTTTCTACTCAGCTAGACTCACTCGCTCCCCTTTCCCTTCGCCGCTCTCGTACCACTAACCCACAGCTCTGGATCACTGCCACTGTCCACCTCCTTTGCTCTTATGCTCGAGATGCTGAATGCTGCTGGTGAAAGTCTAAACACCATCCAACCTCGTTCACTTAAAGTTTATCCTTTCCTGCCTTAACTCAGACCTCTCCTCTGCCAGACAAAACTATTTCTCCTCCCTTATTGATACCCATGCCCATCATCCCTGTCAGCTCTTCCATACATTCAATTCCCTTCTCAGGCCCCCGGTTCCTCCCCCTCCTCCTTCCCTCACCCCCAACGATCTGGCCTCCTACTTCATTAATAAAATTAAATCCATCAGGTCTGACCTCCCCAAAGTCACTCCCCAAGCTTCTCCAACCCCCCAGCTCTCAACACTGTCTGCTACTCTCCCATCCTTCCCAGCAGTATCCTCAGAGGAGCTCTCCTCCCTCCTCTCACGTGTTACTCTGGCCACCTGTGCTTCAGACCCCATTCCCTCTCATCTCATGAAATCTCTCGCTCCGTCCCTTCTCCCCTCCTTAACTTCCATCTTCAACCGCTCACTCTCCACTGGTTCCTTCCCCTCTGCCTTCAAACATGCCCATGTCTCTCCCATCCTAAAAAAAAGCCTCTCTTGACCCAACCTCACCTTCTAGTTATCGCCCCATCTCCTTCCCACCATTCCTTTCCAAACTCCTTGAATGAGTCGTCTACATGCGCTGCCTCAAATTCCTCAACAGCAACCCTCTCCTCGACCCCCTCCAGTCTGGCTTCCATCCCCTACATTCCATGGAAACTGCCCTCTCAAAGGTCACCAATGACCTCCTGCTTGCCAAATCCGGCTCCTACTCTATCCTAATCCTCCTCGACCTCTCAGCTGCCTTCGACACTGCGGACCACCCCCTTTTCCTCAACACACTATCTGACCTTGGCTTCACAGACTCCGTGCTCTCCTGGTTCTCCTCTTATCACTCTGGTCGTTCATTCTCAGTCTCTCTTGCAGGCTCCTCCTCCCCGTCCTATCCCCTTACTGTGGGAGTTCCTCAATTTTCAGTTCTTGGTCCCCTTCTGTTCTCGATCTACACTCACTCCCTTGGTGACCACTTTCACTCCCATGGCTTCAACTATCATCTCTATGCTGATGACACCCAAATCTACATCTCTGCCCCTGCTCTCTCCCCCTCCCTCCAGGCTCGCATCTCCTCCTGCCTTCAGGACATCTCCATCTGGATGTCTGCCTGCCACCTAAAACTCAACATGTCCAAGACGGAACTCCTTGTCTTCCCTCCCAAACCCTGCCCTCTCCCTGACTTTCCCAACACTGTTGATGGCACTACCATCCTTCCCATCTCACAAGCCTGCAAACTTGGTGTCATCCTCGACTCTGCTCTCTTGTTCACCCCTCATGTCCAAAACCTGCCGGTCTCATCTCTGCAACATTGCCAAGATCCACCCTTTCCTTTCCATCCAAACCGCTACCCTGCTTGTTCAAGCTCTCATCCTATCCCGTCTGGATTACTATATCAGACTCCTCTCTGATCTCCCATCCTCCTGTCTCTCCCCACTTCAATCCATACTTCACGCCACTGCCCGGATTGTCTTTGTCCAGAAACGCTCTGGGCATGTTACTCCCCTCCTCAAAAATCTCCAGTGGCTACCAATCAACCTACTCATCAGGCAGAAACTCCTCACCCTCGGCTTCAAGGCTCTCCATCACCTCGCCCCCTCCTACCTCACCTCCCTTCTCTCTTTCTACAGCCCAGCCTGCACCCTCCGCTCCTCTGCCACTAATCTCCTCACCGTGCCTCATTCTCGCCTGTCCCACCATCGACCCCTGGCCCACGTCATCCCGCTGGCCTGGAATGCCCTCCTTCCCAACATCTGCCAAGCTAGCTCTCTTCCTCCCTTCAAGGCCCTACTGAGAGCTCACCTCCTCCAGGAGGCCTTCCCAGACTGAGCCCCCTCCTTCCTCTCCCCCTCCTCCTCCTCTCCATTCCCCCGCCTTACCTCCTTCCCTTCCTCACAGCACCTGTATATATGTATATATGTTTGTACATATTTATTACTCTATTATTTATTTATTTTACTTGTACATATCTATTCTATTTATTTTATTTTGTCAATATGTTTTGTTTTGTACTCTGTATCCCCCTTCTAGACTGTGAGCCCACTGTTGGGTAGGGACCGTCTGTATATGTTGCCAACTTGTACTTCCCAAGCGCTTAGTACAGTGCTCTGCACACAGTAAGTGCCCAATAAATATGATTGATTGAGTGGTAGTAGTAATAGTGGAGTAAAGGTAATAGTAGTAGTGATAGTATTTATTAAGTGCTTTTTGTGTTCAGAACACTGTAGCAGGTGTTGGGAAATAATATACTGATGGGAATTAGACATGGTCCCTGCTCTTTGGGGGATTTACAATCCAAATATAAGAAGGTAGAGAAAAGTGTGCAGGAGGAACATACGGATAGATGAAACAAAAACATATTTTGTTGGTATGTTTGGTTTTGTTCTCTGTGTCCCCCTTCTAGACTGTGAGCCTACTGTTGGGTAGGGACTGTCTCTATATGTTGCCAGCTTGTACTTCCCAAGCACTTAGTACAGTGCTCTGCACACAGTAAGCACTTAATAAATACAATTGATTGATTGATAGAGGCAAAAGCGAAGATCAGTAGAAGAGCTGTAAAATCTCTGATCTGCTCTAGACATTGCCCTCTAGGGAAATTGTGCAGTCTCCCACTAATGCCTAGAAGCCTTAGCCAGGTAATTTGGAAATTTTCCTACTGAATGGATATAGTCTTCCCCACTGAAGTTACAAAAAGGGTAAGTGATATCTCAGAGACATGGTTGCTAATAATTTTACTTCACAATTATGTAGCAATATGAGAAGGATCAACAGATTTACATTTTGTTTACAACTTGGTGTAAGTGCAATTGCTTGCAGTTTTAGAACCTGCCCTGTTGCATTCGAGGGCACCAAACCTTTCTTCCCAGTTACTGCATAGGGAGAAGAGAAGGCAGAGAAAACTGCTATTGTCATTCTCTGCAATATCACAGCAGCTTTCTCTCTCCCTACAGCTTTGGGGTGTTTGTGAAAAATAATGCTGAGTCTTTAAAGGACTGCTAATCCAGAATCATTCCAGCACTCTCAAGATCAGTACTGATTCAACACAATCATATATTATTATTATATTCATTTTTGCTCTTCTTATTATTATCATATTTGTTAAGCATTTGGAAACAATAATAATAATGATGGTATTTGTTAGATGCTCACTATGTGCAAAGTACTGTTTTTAACGCTGCGGGGGATACAAGGTGATCAGGTTGTCCCACATGGGGCTCACAGTCTTAATCCCCGTTTTACAGATGAGGTAACTGAGGCACAGAGAAGTTAAGTAACTTGTCCAAAGTCACACAGCTGACAAGTGGCAGAGCTGGGATTAGAACCCATGACCTCTGACTCCTAAACCTGGGCTTTTTTCACTAAGCCATGCTGCTTCTCATGGAAAGAGTGCGGGTTTGGGAGTCAGAGGATGTGGGTTCTAATCCCGCTCTACCACTTGTCTGCTGCGTGACCTTGGGCAAGCCAATTAACCTCTCTGTGCCTCAGTTACCTCATCTGTAAAATGGGGATTAAGACTCTGAGCCCCATGAGGGACAACCTGATTACCTTGTACCTACCCCAGCGCTTACTACAGTGCTTGGCGCATAGTGAAAGCATAACAAAAACTATTATTATTATTATTATTATCACAATAATCATATCATTATTATTATATACTATGTGCCAAGCACTGTATTAAGTGCTTGGGTAGTTACTAGATAACCAGGTCCCATGTGGAGCTCAAAATCTAAGTAGGAGGGAGAACAGGTAATGAATCTCCTTTTTACAGATGAGGAAACTGAAGCTCAGAGAAGTTAAGTAACTTGCCCAAGGCCACACAGCAGACCAGTGGCAGAACTGAGATTAGAACCCAGGTAATCTGATTCTCAGGCCCATGTTCTTTCCATTAGGCAACACTGTTTCATTCTTGGTGGATCAGACCAATAACCTCTCTAGCTGAATATTTTGCCTCCAACTAGATAATAGTCGCTCCCCTTGACCTCCATCTTAATTACCATCCCCAACTTTTCCTTTATTAACTCAATTAGAACCATTCCTCCATGAATTTATGAAACTCAATCAGTGGTATTTGAGTGCTTACTGTGTGCAGAGTACTATACTAAGTGCTTAGCATTGAGGATTTAAGGTTCAGTCTTTTTCCATCTAGTTGTCATTAAAAACTATTGGTTCTATACAATACTGCTTGGGCAAATGTTAGTTTCAAATTGAAATCATAATTGGGTAGATGGAGAGGAAAGAGGGAGAATGAAATGATTCAAATAGTAGAACTTCCTTCAAGGACATCTCTTTTCCTCAAGAGCTTCATTTATATTGTGCATATGCTATACATATTTCTCAATGGGTGTACGATACAGGTGCAAATTGCTTAAGGTATTTTTGATTGGATTATGGCTGTCCCTGGACACACATATCCCTGGACACATGATCATCCTCCACCCAGTTGAAGGAGTTCATTTACAGCATGTTCCTGAGCCACGACCTCTGGTTCCTGATGATTCTGATTGATTTGAACATCTGCCAATCTTGACACAATGAAACATAACAGCTAGGCCACTTCACTGACTATGTGGATGGACCAGTCATTTTCTGTTATCCAACCTAGAACTAAGTTCCACAAACTCAGACAAAATTCCCCTTACAACATTTACAGATCACAAAACACCGTTACATCCCTTAGAAGTAGAGACACAAGGCATACTGAATGTGTTCATGGCTACATACCCATATGTGATAATACAAATGTCACAAAGCAAATACTGTTCAAACACACAAAGAGAAGCATGGTGGCACTCTTTGAAAGCTCTGTTCCACAAATTTAGGTTGGCAAGTTGCAAAGGGAATCCCCTGCTTCCATATGTCCCCTGCAAAATCACAGGAAATCCGTGCTGCCTACATCAGGACTTGAAAATATTATTAAGATTCACTGCTCAGCAGGAAGACATTTAAGACCATAGAAGAAATGCATTTGGCACCATGAATTTAAAATATGTAACGTGCTGAGGAGCAGGAATACGAAGTGGTGAGCCTGACTGGTTTTGTTTTCTGTCATCGCAAAGTTAAATGACAGGGGGTACCAGAGAGCTCATAATCACACCTTCTCCCCACCCCACTGGAGCACATACATGGGGGGAAGGAATAAGATAAGATACGCTAGCAAGGCTAGCTGAGGACAAGAGGTGACTGTTCTCAGATGTCTTAACAGCTTGTTACAAAGCCGTTCCATAGTTTAGCAACATGTGGGGTGCCAGAATCTGCAGGTTTTTTTATGTGTTGCTGAATCAGCAATATTCCCTTAGACTACAGCCTTCTAACGTTCTTCTCATACTGCAAGCATTATTGAGTGATACACAGCCTTGCTTCTACTCTCTGGATCATCCTCACCAAACTAGTCTGTGGAGAAATCTTTGCCGAGAACTTGGAGCAGCTTTCGAGTTGGTGGTGGTGGTAGTTGTTGTGGGGAGAGGGGGATGGGGATGAGAAAGAATATTTGCATAGCATGTGACCTGGATATTTGGATGTGATGTGGATATTACATAGCACTCCTGAAATAGTTCCCTGAACTGGGCCCTAGAACTGCTCCCTCAAATATGGGAACAAGTGACCTGAGCCTGTGCCTCCCTGGGAGCACCTGTTGCCTAGAACAGGCTGATTCAAGCCCTGTTCTCCCAGGTTCATTCATTCTTTCATTCCTTTAATTGTATTTATTGAGCATTTACTATGTGCAGAGCACTGTACTAAGCACTTGGAAAGTATAATTTGGTAACAAATAGAGACAATCCCTACTCAACAATAGGCTCACAGTCTGGAAGTGGGGAGACAGACAACAAAACAAAAACAAGTAGACAGGCATCAATAGCTTCAATATAAATAAATAGAATTATAGATATACATACACATAATAAAATAAATAGAATAATATCTATGTACATATATACACAAGTGCTGTGGGGTGGGGAGTGGGGGTAGAGCAGAAGGAGGGAGTCAGGGTGATGGGGAGGGGAGGAGAAGCAGAGGAAAAGGAGGGGTCAGTCTGGGAAAGCCTCCTGGAGGAGGTGAGCCTTCAGTAGGGCTTTGAAGGGGGGAAGTGTGCTAGTTTGGCAGATGTGAGGAGGGAGGGCATTCAAGGCCAGAGGTAGGATGTGGGCCAAGGGTCAATGGTGGGACAGGCGAGAACGAGGCACAGTGAGGAGGTTAGTGGCAGATAAGTGGAGTGTATGGGCTGGGCTGTAGAAGGAGAGACAGGATCTCTCCGGTCGTTCATTATCAGTCTCTTTTGCAGGCTCCTCCTCCCCCTCCCATCCCCTTACTGTGGGGGTTCCCCAAGGTTCAGTGCTTGGTTCCCTTCTGTTCTCGATCTACACGCACTCCCTTGGTGACCTCATTCGCTCCCACGGCTTCAACTATCATCTCTACGTTGATGACACCCAGATCTACATCTCTGACCCTGCTCTCTCCCCTCTCTCCAGGCTCGCATCTCCTCCTGCCTTCAGGACATCTCCATCTGGATGTCTGCCCGCCACCTAAAACTCAACATGTCCAAGACTGAACTCCTTGTCTTCCCTCCCAAACCCTGCCCTCTCCCTGACTTTCCCATCTCTGTTGACGGCACTACCATCCTTCCCATCTCACAAGCCCGCAACCTTGCTGTCATCCTCGACTCCGCTCTCTCGTTCATCCCTCACATCCAAGCCGTCACCAAAACCTGCCAGTCTCAGCTCCGCAACATTGCCAAGATCCGCCCTTTCCTCTCCATCCACACTGCTACCCTTCTCATTCAAGCTCTCATCCTATCCCGTCTGGACTACTGCATCAGCCTTCTCTCTGATCTCCCATCCTCGTGTCTCTCCCCACTTCAATCAATACTTCATGCCGCTGCCCGGATTGTCTTTGTCCAGAAACGCTCTGGGCATGTTACTCCCCTCCTCAAAAATCTCCAGTGGCTACCAATCAATCTGCACATCAGGCAGAAATTCCTCACCCTGGGCTTCAAGGCTCTCCATCACCTCGCCCCCTCCTACCTCACCTCCCTTCTCTCCTTCTACAGCCCAGCCTGCACCCTCCACTCCTCTGCCGCTAATCTCCTCACCGTACCTCGTTCTCGCCTGTCCCACCATCAACCCCCGGCCCACGTCATCCCCTGGGCCTGGAATGCCCTCCCTCTGCCCATCCGCCAAGCTAGCTCTCTTCCTCCCTTCAAGGCCCTACTGAGAGCTCACCTCCTCCAGGAGGCCTTCCCAGACTGAGCCCCTTCCTTCCTCTCCCCCTTGTGCTCCTCTCCATCCCCCCATCTTACCTCCTTCCCTTCCCCACAGCACCTGTATATATGTATATATGTTTGTACATATTTGTTACTCTATTTATTTATTTATTTTACTTGTACATATCTATTCTATTTATTTTATTTTGTTAGTATGTTTGGTTTTATTCTCTGTCTCCCCCTTTTAGACTGTGAGCCCACTGTTGGGTAGGGACTGTCTCTATATGTTGCCAACTTGTACTTCCCAAGCGCTTAGTACAGTGCTCTGCACACAGTAAGTGCTCAATAAATACGATTGATGATGATGATAGGAGGGGACAAGATGATGGAGAGCTTTGAAGCCAATAGTGAGGAGTTTTTGCTTCATATGAAGATTGATAGAAAACCACTGGAAATTTTTGAGGAGGGGGGTGACATGCTCACAGCATTTCTGTAGAAAGATAATCCGGGCAGCAGAGTGAAGTATAGACTGAAGTAGGGAGAGACAGGAGGTTGGGAAATTGGAAAGGATGCTGATGCAGTAAGTCCAGCTGGGATCTGATGAGTGATTGTACTATCGTGGTAGCAGTTTGGATGGAGAGGAAAGGATGGATCTTGGTGATGTTGTGAAGGTGAGGCTGGCAGGTTTTGGTAACAGATTGGATGTATGGGGTGAATGAGAGAGCAGAGTCAAGGATGACACCAAGGTTGCGGGCTTGTGAGATGGGAAGGATGGAAGTACCATCCACGGTGACGGGAAAGTCAGGGGGAGGGCAGGGTTTGGGAGGGAAGATAAGGAGCTCAGTCTTGGACATGTTGAGTTTTAGGTGGTGGGAGGACATCCCGGTGGAGATATCCTGAAGGCAAGAGGAAATGTGAGCCTGGAGGGAGGGAGAGAGAACAGGGGAGAAATGTAGATTTGGGTAGCATCCTTGTAGAGAGATAGTTTGAAGCTGTGGGAGTGAATGAGTTCATCAAAGGAGTGAATATGGATGGAGAACAGAAGAGGTCCAAGAACTGACCCTTGAGGAACCCCTACAGTTAGGTGTAGGGAGGGGGAGGAGGAACCTGTGAAGGAGATAGAGAATGAATGGCAAGAGAGATAAGAGGAGAACCAGGAGAGGAGGGAGTCCCTGAAGCCGAGGTTGGATAATGTATTGAGGAGAAGGGGATGGTCAACAGTGTCAGTCATCTGAGAGGTTGAGGAGGCTTAGGGTAGAGTAGCAGCCACTGGAGCATTAGAGTAAGAGTCTGGTTCTTTCAGGATGCTTAAGGGGCACAGCCAAGAAGGGGTCACATAGGCACAGCCACTAGTTTTGATTCTTCCTGGACTGTTCTCAGTTTGTCTTGAAATAGCAATGGCTCTTGATGGGGATAAATGGGGTTAGCTTTATGCAAGGATAGTATGCATGCACATTCACAAGTGTATGCTAACTGTGGAGGGCAGGTGTACATAATTCCTCTTCCCTCTTCTTGTGGATAAAACTGCTTCAACTAGAGAGCAGCTCCCATATTTTTCAACATTTATCCAATCATTTTAGGCCTCAGGAGAAGAAAATTCAGTGATACCATATGTCCTCAACCTACAGAAAATCATTTTTTTTCTCCAGGAGGTAGGAATCAATTATTTTTCACATCACTCTTGTCCTCAGCTTAATCCTTAACTTCCTTTTGGTCTCCTCTGTCCTAAACCTGGTAACTCATTTAATAGGCAGGTCAACATTGCTTTTCTCTTTTCCCAAATTGCCCTATCAGAAGAGCATGTTCTCTTCTAGGTCGACATTTCTATCATGCCTCTGCCTCCCCCATGACTCAGTTACGCCAATTAAATCCTATCATACTGAACTAATACCTCCAGTTCTTCTTGTTTATTTCCATATTCCTTACATGGGAAAATACTTGTTTCAGATAGGCTGAAGTTTTCCTCTCTATTTTTTCCTTTATCTAACTTTGCCTTAATTTCCCAGTTCTTCTTTGTGATCTCTGAGAAATGAGACTTCTCACTGAGCTGTTTACACATTGAGAAGAGAATAGCTTATACAATGTTGGAAAAAAATATTCTCCAATTTCAAACAGATATTTATTAAATATGGATTAAAATGGAGTAACTTACAGTTTTCAACTCTTACCTGAGTGAGTTTTACTTGAAAGCTGCAGTAATTGGTTTCTAAAATACAGAATACACCTTGGGAATATTGTTTTTGCAATTACTGACATAGAGAGCTATCAAGGTAAAAACTTTAAAGTGCCAAATTTCCTGCTTCTAGTTTGAAACCTCTCCATCGCTTATCAAAAATCAGGTTAAAACAAGGGTCCCAGGCTAAGAAAATATTTTATTTTTCTCCCCCTGATTTAAATCCAGTTAGGAGTGCAGTTTTGTGCTTGCTATCTGCTTTCTCATCATTTAAGGAGTACTTGGGGATACTTAGGTATTTGAGGGTACAAGAAATGAAAGCGTTAACATACACTATCACCAATTACAGCAACAGAGGGGGTGATTAAGATTGAAATTGCAGGGAGGTTTTTAATTTAGAGGAGTTGAGGAGATGCCCTCAGCTTAGCTTGGCTTGTCAGATCATACACATTTTACTGCTTCATCCGCTTACCATGCACAGCCACTCTGAACTATTACGTTCAGAGGGGACACCAAACAGACACTATGATATATAATTTTTTTTGTCCCCAAATCTAGTAACCTTTGTTACTTGGTTTTAAATAAAAGTACTTTAAGGAATCATCCTAGAACAAAGGATGTGGATCAAAATATATCCAGATCAAAGCACAAATATACATTTAATGAAGCAGATCAATTTAGTGTAAGCTCATTTAATAAAGCTACTAAAGGAGTAGCACTGATACTTTTGTAAAGATGGAGTTTTGGACATTTCTTTAAGTAGCCCCTATGGTATAAAGGAAATGCTTCTCCCCAAAATCTGACCTATATTCTTTTATCTGAAAGAGTTATCTTCTTGAGATTGTATAATAAAGAACCCTGTTTTAAACCACACATTAGACCTTAAATGGAGAAAAATCTAGGCTTGTTTTTGAAGTCTTTCAGTAACTACTATAGAAAGGGGTCACTTTCATGTACAATTAAAGTTTATAGTCCTAATAATAGATAAATAGGGTGAAAAATCCATTCCAAGTAGTAAGATACTATTGTGAAATTGTTAGTATTAATGGTAGCCAAATGACACGTTTTCACTGCAAAAAAAAAAAAAAGGAAAAATCTTGTAGTATTGTGACATCTTCATTGTGGCTGTGCAAGGGTTAATATTTGCCCTATATGTGCAGGTACATATGCCCACCTGCACACTTCCACCCAGATATTGGGCTTATATGCATTATTTATATAGAGACCCCCATATAATGTTAGGTTTTACATTAATATTTATGAATATATCTTAAACTTACAAATTAATATTTAAGCAAGTCTATCTGTTACCTGTGACTGGTATTGTTAAAAGCAGAGTCACTGGTACATAAACAACTATTTTCTGAGTTAAAATAATCTGATTCATAATAAAAATCAAAACAGGAATACCTGATTTTGGAAGAGAGATCTCCATATTTATTCTATGTTGTGAACTGTTCCAAGACTTCTTAATTAAATTAGGGCAATTGAAGTATTTTCAAGATTTAGATTAGGAACATTTATTGACAAATACAAGTTTATTCTTTCTAGATTGATACTTGGTTTTGTTCAACATTTTGATTTTTTTTACCCTAGCCTGAAAGACATGGGCAAAACAAAAAAATAGTTAATCTTTTCAATTGATTTCTTTGAAATAGCCAATATTTCCTCTTGTTTAAGAGCCTTCAAAACTGTAAAGTAAAGAAATCAGAAAGTCTTCAGTTCAAGCAGTATTGCATTTTCTGCTTGAATTTATCATTTAAATATATTTATTTAATATCTACTGTGGAAAAATAGAAAACAGTGGTGTCACAACATTTTTTATTTATAACTTAAAATCACTTTTCCCTTCCTATACAGATTACTCTTGTTTTTTGAAGTGATAGTGAATATTTTAAAAACTACATAAAATACAACTAGAGTTTTTTTTGACATTTTTAAAAAGCTCTCACTAAATTTAATTGCTTTTTTATCAAAGATAAGGTTCAAGCTATTATTTTGTTCAAGCCATCTGTACACTCATTACTGTACATTCTGTTACATATTATGGTTCAAGAAGGGAACACTTTGTAAAGAAATATCCTCAGAGTGGAAAGATTAAAAAAAAAAGAAGTATGTCTTACCATGAAGGTTACTTTCAACTTGAACACCAGCAGCTAAGTAATAAGGGCATAACATTTGATTTTTGGAGAGTTTGCAAATCACATGTCATTTAAAAGAAGGATTTTTAAAGTGAAAGTTCTTTATAATTAAACCCTGGAGGCAGGGACCTGGACAGATGATCTCATGAGGTCCATGCCAGCTCTATAATTCTAAGTGCCATTTCAAATTCTGATCTATCACTACTCAAATGCTAAAAAGTTTTAAAGTTTCAAAATGATTGTATTACAGAAATAATATTAAATTATTTTCAAAGCAGCATTTGTCATATACTATAAATGAAACAATGTCAACTGATTGACCTTTGGTCAGAATTATGAAACAAACTTCTAAGTACTGAAATTTTTAAAGGAAGGTCAACTTTTTTGTAGTGGAACAGTTAATTCTAGGACACTCAACTTCAAGAGTTATAAATTTCATGTTGCTATTATCCTGAAAGTCTTATTTGTGAAGAAAACTATTCATTAAAAAGGAAAAAAATCTTCAAAACTTTATTCTAGACTACTCTAAAATAATTATCTATGGTAAGTTTATTTCAACGATAACAAAAAGAAAGGAAATCTCTTTTCAATTATATCAATTTAATTTTTCAAAGTGTACATCTTTTGGATGTCAAGAAGTATTAATTTTTATTTAGCTCATAAGAAGCATTGAGTGGAAATAAAATTGAATTTAATTATGCATAAAAAAGAAATGTACTTAAAAAAATGAAATGGCTCAATTTAAACTTTCAGCCAGTAAAAAACCCCATAATACTGCAAATAAGGTTTTCCTAGAAATCATATTTTGTTATATGTGAACATTTTATTGCCATTTTATTTCTATTATTTTAATTTGAATTGTATAGGACTAAATATACTCAAATAACAGGATTTATAGTTATTTGAACCCTTCTATGAATGGGCATACCAATATTATGCATACTTTTCAGTAATGCAATTCTTTTTCTAAATTTCTTTACTGCTCATTATTAAAAATTAAGTTATCATGGATTATATTTTAGTTTGCTGACATTTACTATATAAACAGCAATTGAACATTTAAACATTTTTAAAGAAATACAGTAATGTAAAAATTACTATTGTGATCAGGGAGTTACACCAACCTAGTTAATTTACTTTAATTTGGTATTTTTCTTTCTGTATTATTGCATTCTTATGGATTGAGCTCCAGTTAATTGAGCACTTTGCAAAAAGAATACTGCCAAAAGAGTGATGGAAAATAAAACAATCTTATCTAGTTTTCTTAATCACTTCTAAACTACTGATATTAACAGTCCTTATTTTTTGGAATCAATGCTAAATTCTTAACAAACCATATATGTAATAAAATTTCCTTTTTGGTGCAGAATACAGTTTTCTGAGGAATTTAAATTCATAGAAATAAAATATAAAGTTTCTATGAAAGATAAAAGTTTGGAGGGAATGCACAGTAGATTATAGTTCAGTGTACTCTAAAATTGTGACAGTCAAGGCAAACAGTAGGACCATTTAGCAAGGTACTAAATTTCAATATTAAGAGCAGCATTTTACCAAATTTCAGAAGATTATTTACCTCAAATACAGCTAAACATTTTGAAATTATATTATCTCAGTTTTAGATGTCAACTGAATTTTAATAAACATAGGTGAGGGGTTCAAGTATAACTGGTTTCCATTAAATATAAAACAATATTCTGGATTGCAACTAAATTTGCCATATTGACATAACTTTTCCTACATTCCAACCCAACATATAAAACTAACTAGAGAAGATCATGATGGTAAAAAAAAAGAATCACATAATTCAAAGTTATAATTTAAATTAGAAATCCATGTTAAAATAATGGTTGACACAAAAAGCAGTTTAATTCTGTTATTTGTAGGATTTTGAAATTATGGGATAAGAAAGAACAGAACGATTTCAAAGTATGCTGAATTTCCCTGTTCTGATTGGTTTGTGTTATTATTGCCCTGTCTTGAATTTATCTTGAATTTAATTTTCTTTATGATAATATTTAATATTACTGGTCAATTAAATTAACCTATGAGGAAATCTATAATGGCTATTTAAATAATCTCTGGTATATGAGAGTGTATTAAGCATTCAATAGAGGGTTAGCTTTTCATTTACAACAAAATTCAGGTGAATAGTTACAAGTTGAAAATGTTCACTTTTAAATAAAAATTATTCAGAAGAAAAAAATCCCTTCCATGTTCTTTTTAATTATAATTTCATCAACCTAATAATGCATTGCCTTTTCCCAAATACCTGCTAGCTAAATCATCATTTTTATTTCTGTTTTCAAAGTTATTTCTGAGTTAGAAGAGCAGACAAAAAACCCCAGCATTTGGCTGAAGTAAACATTTAGTTTCTTCACATATATCACCTTCCAACTCATACAAATACATTTTCATATTAAATACTATTGACAAAAAAGTATTCCTCAACAAATAACCCGTAGTTTCCCCTATATTTTACTACTTTGGGGTAAAATATAAATTAGGTAAATGCTAAGTCCACTTTAATTATTTTCAGTGTTAGCTCCACTGCTACAATCCATGTCCTAAGCTTAGCCTGCCTACAATTTGGTGTTTTTCACTAAGGTAATTAGTATAATTAATTAATTATTTAGTAATTGAAACTCAGGTTAACAAACTTCTGTATATAAAACTTAGAAAAAAAGTCCTTCATTCACACTGGGCTCTATAAGCCTATAAAACTCTTCAAAGAACCCCAAGATATCAAGCAATCTTTTATTTAGCTAAACCTACCCCCCACCTTCATGCTTATTCATACTTAAATACTCAGTATGCTAACTGCTTGGAAAAAAGCTAGAAAGCCTTAATGGATCACTGATTTTCACTAAAGAGGTAGATGTGTACCTCTTATAAATGATTTCAAAACAATTTTTGTTTTAGCATTAATAGTTTTCATCAAATGAAAACAAGAGTCTTAACGCTAGAAAGTAAAGCCTTTAATAGGGTACTTATTAACATATCTTTTATTTTAAACCCAAGGACAAACATCTAAAACAATATCTATTACATCGGAGAAATAGTGGAGTTCATTTCATTTTCTAATATTTCAGCTATGGACTTCTCTGAGTAAAAGGTATTCTAGAACAAGGTAAAAGTGAAGGACTAAGCAAACACAACAGAAACATATAAAATCAATCTGGGGGAAACAACATTCAATCTTTAGAGTTTCACACCCATGGAATGAATGTTTTACACTCTTCCATTGTTCATGAGTTAAATATCTTCAGCCTCAGTGCCACTACAATAGAACACATACAAATACTAAAATGAAATAGCATTTGGCTTTAAATTTATAAGTGGTCACAACAAAGGTTATATTTTCAAACATCTTAAAAATTTTCTTATAACATTTCTCCAAATTAGGAATAGGAAAGCATTTTAAAACAATTGTGTTTCTAAAAAAATAAAAACAAAATAACTCCCCCAAAACAGTCATTAGGATTTTGAAAAACTGATTTTCTTTCAAGAATCATCCTTTATGTACATGAAGACATCATTGTGGTTTCAGTATGGGTTTCATTTATTAAATTATTCTATAACTTCCAGTCAAAGATGCATAAGTAAATCTGCATTTGTACAATTTTCCTTGATGGATGACTTCAAAATCCAAAAATATCTTCAAAAAATGTTACTCTAGTTTCCAAAAATGTTTGCTTTTGACAAGGTGGTGAATTTTCTACTTCTGTGTTGATACAATAATAAGGATATGCACATCTTTACCAACAATAAAGAGTATTGGTATATTATCCAATATTTTCTTTATGGCTTCTTCTGAGAGAACTAAAGATAATCCTCTAAAATCAGTATACAGTTATCAACTCTCAAACCCAGTGCAACAATAATTCATGAGCCTTCAATCATGCAATGCTGCAAACTGAAAACCAAAACCCATCCCAAAACCTAAGATTAGTTTTTAACATCACTGTAAACTTTTTGGAACAAGTATCTCCTTTTTCTAATCTAAAGTAGAGCATAGGAACAATTTTTAACATGTTAGGATGGTATGCTAAGTACTGGAAATTATTCATTTTAGTATAAAACTAAACATACAGTTCAGTATCTTCCACCATTTTCTTTTTTGAGGAAAAGTTTGAATGAAGAAAGTAATAGGTCCTTTTGAGATCTACAAGATAGTTCACTAATTTGGCTAAGGAAGTCACGTAAAGACTATATGTAAAGATGGCAGAAACTATCTGGCCATAGCAACCCAAAAACACAATAAAATTTAGTGCATAGCACCCTAAGAATTATCAGACATATTTTTGGCACATCACTCTGACATATTATCAAGTCCAGTTCAAGTAGTAATCACACATTCAGAAAGACAGAAGCAGCCTTTTTCTCTGACCTGCTCTGTGTAAACAGGTAAGGACATGAAATAATATATTAAGACCTCAGTGTGTCTGTGGCCTCCGAGTCTGACACCTGTCAGATGAAAAAAAAAAAGAGGGATGCTGTTATCAATTACAGAAAATCATAGATAGCAGTAGCATACTGTTGTGATGGGCATGGCTCCCAAACCTCCTTAAAAGATGCTGCTCTTGCAGCATTAACACAAGTCTGAGAAAAATACTTTCAAATGTTTGCAGTCAAATGAGCTGAGAAGAAATAAAGCAGACAGCTTCTACACCCTTCTTCAGTCCTAAAGTATTAAGTCCAGTGTATTCAGCAAGTCTTAGCCATATTGTAAACCTTTAGCATTATCAGAGTGCACTATCTAAAATAAGTACTGACTAGTCAAAAGCAAAGGGAAAGTAAAGAACATATGAAACATTGAAGCGACTCATTAAATATCAGTAGTTGAAAGTGACTGTCCTGATTTTCCTCTCCAAACACAGTTCACTTCGTATCCTTTTCGCAGAATCTAATTCCTTTCCCTAATTGTTAAAGGAGTACAGCCTGATGAGCACCATTTGTGTTTATGATAGCAAGTCAACTCTTAGGGAAGAAGCAAGAAGCTCCTCTAATAATAAGAAAGGGGAAGAATATATATAATAATTATGTCATAATAAAGGGGGAATCCATTATTATTATTATTATTGTTATTATTTATTATGTACTTCAACTGAAATAAAATCATTTTCTCTGTAATAGCCCATAAATGCAGCCCAGCAGCTGGTTGGTTAACTGATGAAACACAACTTTGGATTAACTGATAAAACTATCAATTGCAGGTTATTATATAGCTGTTATTCCTGGAACAGTGATATTCTGAAATAATCATTACTATAATTAGCAATTGGAAAAGTGGCAAAATGAACAACTTTAGTCTATTTTGACTTGCGAAGCCACTTTCTGGTAGGGTATTACAAAAGCATACTTTTATTAAATCCTTTTGTGGAATCCTTTGAATGGTCTTATTTATAAAATTTCTTACAGAGCTTTTTGAAATAAGATGATTTTGAATAAAGTTAGAAATGTCAGTATCAGTGACATTTCTTCCTCCCCTCAGAACATGTTTAAAGTATAGCCACAAATCTTTGACACCCACATTGTGACTGACGCTCCCATTAATCTTCCTATGTTTTTAATTAGGCTTACAACCATTCCTTCTGAATAAATGTGGTCCATTTATGTGTTATATTTGTCATCTTTAATTGTGTGAAAATATTAATTGGTATATTTCATTTTAAAAGAAGAACATGTGTATATAAAAAATAACAATGAAAGTTTTGTGTCATACTCAAAGGCTATAGTAAACATTATAAAAACTGATCCTTGCAGAAAATCATAGGTGAATATGGAGTCCACATCTGATCTTTGTCCTGACATATTGCATTATTTATTGAGCTGCTTGGGGGGCCTCAGCACAACTGAAAAAAAGATTTAATAACTATTTAGCACTTTTTGTCCCTCACACTCATGTGCAGGCACATGCAACCACACACACACCCACTCCTGAAAATTAACATCAGTTTTGTTAATCAAGAATTCCATCTTCACATTAAGTCAAATCCAAATTAGTAGGGCTATGACGCTAATACACACAAAAAAAATGTTAAGTAAAGTCAAAATTAATGACAAACAAAATCAAGTTTTCTTTGTGGTTGATTTTCAGCCAGCTGCCTTCAAATGTAGAAGAGCCATCAAAGAAAAATATCCATTAATTATAAACTCAGAACAGCTTCTAAAACAGAGTCCTTAAACCTCCATTGACATCATTCTGGCAGTCTCCTAATCTCTAAAGTTGTTGGTAAGAGTTGCATTAAACAAAGCATACCAGCAATCCTGGCTTTAACAACTGTAACACATGAGTGCATAGAAAAAGCTATAATTTCAATAAAGACATCTTTGAGCAATATTTTCGACCCAATATGTTGCATAATTTCCCAGATTACTCTGTATCTCTCAATCATACAAAAGAGTGTCAATAGCCTAATTGCAATAGATAGGATATAAAGAGTCATCACAATTTTATGTAGAAACACAACTCAGTTGTCACTATTAAGAAGCTGTACTAACTTGCAGCATAAACCATTGAAACCTCTAGATTATTTACAGTATCTTTTATTATAGTATGGAACAAGAGGATCTACTGAAATCAAAACATTCAAATTGTCATTCATAGTTGTTAGATAATGAATTAATATCACATATTTGAAATAGTATTAAGTGTTATTGATGCTTTAAAGGTATTTCTTTTAATTTAAGTGGTTTCCACTGGAGCCTGAAACACCCATGAAGTTTCACATTTCCAACTGAATCTCAATCTATTAAAACACCTTCTGAGGACTACTTGATGGAAGATACTGTTATAAAGATTTAATTTAGATTTTTTTCCTGTTTTATAAAATTCTGGGATGGAACATCACATTCATTCCAGTAATCTGGATTTTTAATCACATGGCATGTACTCAAATACTGAACAGTTCTAAAGCACAGAATGCAAGACAAGTGAATCCAGCGTTGTGCAACAGTCTGTTCCTACATTCAATCTGAAAAGTAATTTCACATCTAAATTGCGAGTGCATATGTTTTAGAAATGTTTCAAAAATAGTGCATTTGAAAAGAGGATCAAAAGGAAGCCCACATTAAAATAGTGAAATTTTTGATGTTCAATGAAAATTAGTTTAAACAAAGATGCAAGCATATAGATCCATGGAAAGAATATTACCATAATCTGACATAGGGGGTTATCATTGAACTCTATAAGGCACTCAGTACTCACCCTTGGAATATCTACATCTTCCTTCTTCTTTTATTCTGTCCCTCTTCTCAGAAACTCAATAACATATAGTTTACCATTTTCTGTGTAAAAAGAAAACATTGCATAACTACTCTTTCTCTTTAAGGGAAACTTTTGAAAGTGGAATCATTACTTTTTTTTAAAAGCAATATTGCAACTTGGTAACAAAATGAATTAAAAGATCAAGTTGATCTTTTCCCTGATGCTGACCGATCCTCCCTCCCCCAAGTTGTAATCCTTTTGACCACCCACAATTCTTCAATTGCCTCTTGGATATTACACAAATGTGAATTATTAAAAAATCAATCTGTTAACTTTCCAAACAAATAAAATAGGAACTGAATGAAAAAGCTGTGTATCTGTAGGCTGATTCACCTTTAAAGGTTCATCTCCTTACTATATTTGATTAAAGGCCTTGAATTGAGTTAAGCAGCAAATCCTGCAGCATAATTAGTGGCTGTTGCTTTTTTTTTTCCTAAATGAAAGCTTAAATGGGGGAAAAATTGAATGTCGGTCAGAAAGTGGCTCATAGCAATTGCAATAATTACAATCTATTAGAATTAAACCATAATCATTAGAATCTCTTCTTTTTCCTACCTTTGATGGCCTGTTTCATCTGTTTCATTAAAGTTGTAATTTTTACAGAAGCTCTTGATCATCCTATGTTTTCACCAGTGTATAAGACAGCCTAAAGGAAAAAAATGCCTATAGAAATGTATGTTAGTATAATAGTTACTTGGAGCAAGAAACTTCTGCAATATGTGTGCCTGAGTGTCTGTAGTTGTCTTTATTTAGGCCTGTTCTGCATTTTGTTGTCCTTCAGCCTTGCCCAGCAGCTGGACTCTGACCTTCAAGTTCTCTTTTTTTAAAAAGAAAAAAAAAAAGAATTCTTTTCAGATTCCAAGTTCCTCCCTTCTTACCCTCCCACTGACACCATCCTATTCAGTACTGGAGATAACTTTATTCATCTATACATCATTGTATCAGATTCAATAGGCAAACAGCTTCAACATGCTTCAGAAATGGACAGGGCAGTTATGTCTTCATTTTTCCCGCCACTGCAATGAGATTTTTATCACAGTCTTTTGAGGCATGAAATGAGCATAGTTACCCAAAATAATTTCAAACAAATATTTTAACACTATTTTGGGTCACTGATGATCTATTTTCCTGAAAAAACCCCCCACCTTTCTACTAGTTGCATATATTTTCAGCTCTGGGTTGGTTACATACATCCCTACCTAATACAAATGGCAAAGGAAGGAGGAAATCAGTTTGCATATTAAGGTTCCATAAACTTTAGATGGGAAATGTACCTGCATTGCAAGTATTTGCTTTGGTGTCAAATTAAGAGGAGGAAACCACTTGTCTCTATAGGGTGATATTGCTGAACAAATTGCATAAGGAATTGAAATGAAGAATTCTGTCACACCAAAGACCTAAAGCAAATGCCACATTGTCTGAAAACAAACTTCTGTCTGATTTCTGACCAATTTTGAATATATCAGATTATATAACTGATTGAAATTCAGTGTTACTAAGTTTTTGGGGTTCTTTAAGTAAAGAGCAGATCTCTCTTCATGTCAATAATGTAAAATAACTTTGATGCTAGGCTTATTTTGTAGAAAGGGTACCAGGAATCTTCAAGCAGGATGATCTGAATCCTCACATCAGAGCAGAGTAAGAAGTGGGAACTTCTTTGCTAATTCAGATTTCTGATGATTCAGGGCCATCAGGCAAAATATTTCATTTCTTCAGAAGATGACATAAGCAGAGTTTATTTTCCATTCTTTAATAATAATTCAGTTGAAAACAAATCACTTTTAAAGGACCTGTTGAAAAACTGTCCAAATAGGTCTAAGCTTAGCAATTCAACTCTTCCCCTGTTTGTTGCTCCTTGAGTGGAATGCAAAGACTGAGGAAAAAACGCTGAATGATTAAAAAATAAATAGATCTTCTGAAGTACTTAAACCAGCTCATCATAATAAAACATTTTAGATCCTGTGGATAAAAAAGGAGAAAGAAATAAATGAATCAGACTTACATCATTGACTAGGTGTTTTCGACTATGGGCCCTAGATGTTTATGTAGAGGGTGTTGAGAACATTTGGAGGGATTTGGTAGTTTCAAAAGGGAGAAGTTTATACATTAGTGCTGCAAGTTGCAAAACACTGTTGATATTCAAATGTTTATTGTGCAAAATCTGGGATAAGCTTCAGCATGAGAGCCCCTTTAAGTGCCTACAACTATTGCTAATTCCCCCTCAGCATTGAGACTTGCACAAAGGCCTTAATCCAATTCCACTTTTTTCAGAAAGCCTATGCTATTTTCTCTCACATAAACTAACAACACTATCCCATCACACTGCAGAGTGGGTCAAAGAAAAAAAAGGGCTCTCTGTTTATACTTCACCAACACTTTGTGTTTCTTGGCCAAGCAAGACAAGAAACTTTAAGTGGTTTCCCTAGGCCCCTTCGCCATCTTTAGAAAGAAAAATAAGCCCTCGGAGATTGAAAACAGATGATTTTAAGGACTAAAAACATACACAATGTTAAATATTCTTTCATCGTTATCTGTGAAAAGAAATTGATCACTGGAGCATCAGTCTTGCAGTTCTGTTTTAAATGATAGAATGAAGTCTTTGGTAAGGTAGCTTGCATACTTTGATAAGGTGCTATTCTTTCTCCCACACTTTCATTATTTCTCACAGAAATTTCACAAGGCCTCATTATACCTTTTCCTCACATAGCCTTTCTCTTTGTCAAAAAACAAAAGGAAATACCAGGCCAAATGTTTGAGACAGGCAACATTTTATGCACCTGCAACTATCTTCCAGGTGCAAATATCTGGATATGAATTATTACACCTGCAATTCAACAATTGCAGGTGCATCTCTTTGTCCGTGAGGACACAAGTGACCAATTACTTCTCTAACTGTCCAACTGCAGGTGCAGGAGACCTTAACTTTGTTCAAGAAATGAATTCTGGGGCTTATAAAATAAAGCCAAAATGGAGGCTGTGAAGAAGCCCACCTCAAATTTGCATTCTTTCGATATTGGACTGTACATATTCCATGGTACTCACATGATTTGTGTTATTGAGGAAAATATTGTCTATATTCACACTAGCTCATTTTCATTAAACAAACTGACAATAACTGAGATTAGCACTTGCTAATGATTATGAATTTTCTTTAAAGGAATTCCTCTTGTTAACTATCAACTACAAGGTTTTAGATTGGTTAAGAAGGATTGAACTGCGTTTTTAGAATGTCCTGGTTCACACTCATTTTGCCCTGGCCAATATTTTAGATAGTACTGAATTCTTTACTTCTTATATGGCCTGGCCTCTAAATTTCTGACAAAGGGAGCAGAGATAGTTGTACTTCTGGACAAAGTAGGAGATGTCTAGATAGGCATTCAGGAGGATGAGTTCAACAGATCAAGCCCCTCTAATATTTTCCACTTTGAGACTGTTGCTGGTGATAAAGATTTTGTCTCTGATGATTATCTTTATTAGCAAAATGTCAACTCCCAGTATCTGGAAATTTCTTAACTTCTTTAGATTGATGAAGTACACAATTTTTAAATTTTATTTTATGGGGCAAAGCTCACAGTTTTAGTTGATATATCTAAATAGGCAACCAGTGAAATTTCTGTTCAGATTTTAAATTTTATGTAATTAAATTACTGCAAAATGTCATATACATTCTTAATTGTTTTGAAATATTTTAAATTTGATTTTTCAACCTTATGTTAATGCCAGTGAGACCCACAGGTGTAGCGGGGCAGACATTGTAGGTTAAATAAAATCTTAGGAATTGCAATTCAATTCTGAGATTGGATAACATATTAATAAGACAAAAAATCCACTTTTGAATCATAGTTTTGTATTCTTGTTAATGTTCTTGGTCAAAAGGTCAAAGATTTGAGTGGTCATGGAAAAAGGCTTAGTCTCATGATGTAAACCTTCAAGTAGTAGTGATAGCAAAGTATTTATTGAATACAACTAAATACAACTTCTAAGAGCTTGAAAAAGTACAATAGAATGATAATGTTCCTAACATATTCTGATTACTCATTGGAAAGGGTCTTAGAGATGCCTTAAAAATGGAAACTCATTTTCAATGAGAAAAAGAAATGGTAAAAACTGCATTTTAAATAGGCCATTTAAATGTATTATGATTCACTGTGGAGAAGCAGCAAGGCCTAGCGGAAATCAATCAATCAACAGTATTTTCTGAGCACTTACTGTGTGCAGAGCAATGTACTAAGCACTTGGGAGAGTTGGTAGACACATTCCCTGTTTACAACAAGTTATAGTCTAGAGGAAAGGAAAAGTTTCTGGAATCAGAGGACCTGGTTTTGAATGCCAGCTCCACTACTTGCCTGCTGTGTGTTTCTGTGGGCAGTCACTTAACTTTTGGTGCCTCAGTTGCCTCATCTGTAAATGGGGATTTACATTTACAGATGAGTCTAAGCCTCCTCTCTGATCTCTCATCCTCCTGTCTCTCCTCACTTCAGTCAATACTTCATGCTTCTGCCCAGATCATCTGTGTGCAGAAACGCTCTGGGCATGTTACTCCCCTCCTCCTATCCTCTTAGACTGTGAGCCCCATTTGGGAAGTCTGATCTCATTTCATTGTATCTACCTCAGCACTTAGTATAGTAAATGCCCAACAAATGCGACAGTGTTCCATATTTATCATCATGGCTGCCAGGTTGTAAAAGGGCAATGAAGTAAGAAAAGAGATTAAACTGCATTACCATAATAATTTGAAGATGTATCATGAGTATAAGGAGAGTTTTAAAAAACTTTGGTTTGAACACCATTTTGTGTCAACAAATTTTGTCTTTTTTAAGAGGCTAATACTGCTGTTTGTCAGTCATTACATTTTTAAGGGTTAAAGACAAAAATCAATTACTAATTCCACTGATACACATATTAAAAGTTGATCTAAATATATCTTCCAACTTCCAACTTCCAACTTCTTTAACGACTTTGACCCCTTCCTCACCTTCCTTCTCTCCTTCTCCATGCCCACTCTGATCCTCGGAGACTTCAATATCCACATGGATATCCCTAACGACTCCTCTGCCGCCCGCCTTCTATCTCTCCTTGACGCTGCCAACCTCTTGCTCCACCCCACCTCGCCCACTCACCAACTTGGTCATACCCTCGACCTCATCACCTCCTACCGCTGCACTGTGTCCACCCTCACCAACTCTGTAATCCCTCTCTCTGATCATAATCTTCTCACCTGCCTCCTCACTCACACTCCTTTCCCCTGTAAATCCGTATTACTCCCTCACAGAGATCTCCGCTCTCTGGACCCCACCCATCTTTCGGAGCGCCTCACACCCCACCTTGCCGCCCTCTCCTCTCTACCCAGTCTTGATGATCAGATTACTGCTCTCAACTCTACCCTTTCTACTCAGCTAGACTCACTCGCTCCCCTTTCCCTTCGCCGCTCTCGCACCACTAACCCACAGCCCTGGATCACTGCCACTGTCCGCCTCCTTCGCTCTTATGCTCGAGCTGCCGAACGCTGCTGGCGAAAGTCTAAACACCATGCCAACCTCGTTCACTTCAAGTTTATCCTTTCCTGCCTTAACTCAGCTCTCTCTTCTGCCAGACAAAACTATTTCTCCTGCCTTATTGACACCCATGCCCATCACCGCCGCCAGCTCTTCCGTACATTCAACTCCCTTCTCAGGCCCCCGGTTCCTCCCCCTCCTCCTTCCCTCACCCCCAGCAATCTGGCCTCCTACTTCATTAACAAAATTAAATCCATCAGGTCCGACCTCCCCAAAGTCTCTTCCCCCCTTTCTCCATCCCCCCGGCTCTCAACACTCTCTGCTACTCTCCCATCCTTCCCAGCGGTATCCTCAGAGGAACTCTCCTCCCTCCTCTCAAGTGCTACTCCGGCCACCTGTGCTTCTGACCCCATTCCCTCTCATCTTATGAAATCTCTCTCTCCATCCCTTCTCCCCTCCTTAACTTCCATCTTCAACCGCTCACTCTCCACTGGTTCCTTCCCTTCTGCCTTCAAACATGCCCATGTCTCTCCCATCCTAAAAAAACCCTCTCTTGACCCCACCTCACCTTCTAGTTATCGTCCCATATCCCTCCTACCATTCCTTTCCAAACTCCTTGAACGAGTTGTCTACACGCGCTGCCTAGAATTCCTCAACAACAACTCTCTCCTCGACCCCCTCCAGTCTGGCTTCCGTCCCCTTCATTCCACGGAAACTGCCCTCTCAAAGGTCACCAATGACCTCCTGCTTGCCAAATCCAACGGCTCATATTCTGTCCTAATCCTCCTCGACCTCTCAGCTGCCTTTGACACTGTGGACCACCCCCTTCTCCTCAACACGCTATCTGACCTTGGCTTCACAGACTCCGTCCTCTCCTGGTTCTCCTCTTATCTCTCCGGTCGTTCTTTCTCAGTCTCTTTTGCAGGCTCCTCCTCCCCCTCCCATCCTCTTACTGTGGGGGTTCCCCAAGGTTCAGTGCTTGGTCCCCTTCTGTTCTCAATCTACACTCACTCCCTTGGTGACCTCATTCGCTCCCACGGCTTCAACTATCATCTCTACGCTGATGACACCCAGATCTACATCTCTGCCCCTGCTCTCTCCCCCTCCCTCGGGCTCGCATCTCCTCCTGCCTTCAGGACATCTCCATCTGGATGTCTGCCTGCCACCTAAAGCTCAACATGTCGAAGCCTGAGCTCCTTGTCTTCCCTCCCAAAAATTGTCCTCTCCCTGACTTTCCCATCTCTGTTGACGGCACTACCATCCTTCCTGTCTCACAAGCCCGCAACCTTGGTGTCATCCTCGACTCCGCTCTCTCATTCACCCCTCACATCCAAGCCGTCACCAAAACCTGCTGGTCTCAGCTCCACAACATTGCCAAGATCCGCCCTTTCCTCTCCATCCAAACTGCTACCCTGCTCATTCAAGCTCTCATCCTATCCCGTCTGGACTACTGCACCAGCCTTCTCTCTGATCTCCCATCCTCGTGTCTCTCTCCACTTCAATCCATACTTCATGCTGCTGCCCGGATTATCTTTGTCCAGAAACGTTCTGAGCATATTACTCCCCTCCTCCAAAATCTCCAGTGGCTACCAATCAATCTGCGCATCAGGCAGAAACTCCTCACCCTGAGCTTCAAGGCTCTCCATCACCTCGCCCCCTCCTACCTCACCTCCCTTCTCTCCTTCTACTGCCCGGCCCGCACCCTCCGCTCCTCTGCCGCTAATCTCCTCACTGTACCTCGTTCTCGCCTGTCCCGCCGTCGACCCCCGGCCCACGTCATCCCCCGGGCCTGGAATGCCCTCCCTCTGCCCCTCCGCCAAGCTAGCTCTCTTCCTCCCTTCAAGGCCCTGCTGAGAGCTCACCTCCTCCAGGAGGCCTTCCCAGACTGAGCCCCTTCCTTCCTCTCCCCCTCGCCCCCCTCTCCATCCCCCCATCTTACCTCCTTCCCTTCCCCACAGCACCTGTATATATGTATATATGGTTGTACATATTTATTACTCTATTTATTTATTTATTTATTTATTTTACTTGTACATTTCTATCCTATTTATTTAATTTTGTTGGTATGTTTGGTTCTGTTCTCTGTCTCCCCCTTTTAGACTGTGAGCCCACTGTTGGGTAGGGACTGTCTCTATGTGTTGCCAATTTGTACTTCCCAAGCGCTTAGTACAGTGCTCTGCACATAGTAAGCGCTCAATAAATACGATTGATCTAAATATATCTAAGAGTTAAAGTGATTGTTGAAATATAATTTTTACTTGACTTCAGCCATCCTCTCCATCCAAACCTCTACCTTGCTGGTTCAGTCTCTCATCCTAGTCCGACTGGATTACTGCATCAGCCTCCTCTCTGATCTCCCAACCTCCTGTCTCACCCAACTTCAGTCGATACTTCATGCTTCTGCCCAGATCATCTGTGTGCAGCAACGCTCTGGGCATGTTACTCCCCTCCTCAAAAATCTCCAGTGGCTGCCAGTCAACCTACGCATCAAGCTAAAACTCCTCACTCTTGGCTTCAAAGCTCTCCAACACCTCGCCTCCTCCTACCTCAACTCCCTTTTCTCCTTCTACAGCCCAGCCTGCACCCTCCGCTCCTCTGCCTCTAACCTCCTCACTGTACCTCGTTCTCGCCTGTCCCACCGTCGACCCCTGGCCCAGATCCTCCCCCTGGCCTGGGACGCTCTCCCTCCACACATCCACCAAGCTAGATCTCTTCCTCTCTTCAAAGTCCTACTGAGAGCTCACCTCCTTCAGGAGGCTTTCCCAGACTGAGCCCCCTTTTTCCTCTCCTCCTCCCCATCCCCATCCTATCCCCACCCTCCCATCCTGAAAAAAAACCCTCTCTTGACCCCACCTCACCTTCTAGTTATCGCCCCATCTCCCTCCTACCATTCCATTTCAAACTCCTTGAATGAGTCGTCTACACGCACTGCCTCGAATTCCTCAACACCAACTCTCTCCCCGACCCCCTCCAGTCTGGCTTCCGTCCCCTACATTCCACAGAAACTGCCCTCTCAAAGTTCACCAATGACCTCCTGCTTGACAAATCCAATGGCTCATACTCTATCCTAATCCTCCTCGACCTCTCAGCTGCCTTTGACGCTGTGGACCACCCCCTTCTCCTCAGCATGCTATCCAACCTTGGCTTCACAGACTCCGTCCTCTCCTGGTTCTCCTCTTATCTCTCCGGTCATTCATTCTCAGTCTCTTTTGCAGGCTCCTCCTCCCCCTCCCATCCCCTTACTGTGGGAGTTCCTCAAGGTTCAGTTCTTGGTCCCCTTCTGTTCTCGATTTACACTCACTCCCTTGGTGACCTCATTCATTCCCACAGCTTCAACTATCATCTCTATGCTGATGACACCCAAATCTACAGCTCTGCCCCTGCTCTCTCCCCCTCCCTCCAGGCTCGCATCTCCTCCTGCCTTCAGGACATCTCCATCTGGATGTCTGCCCGCCACCTAAAACTCAACATGTCCAAGACTGAACTCCTTGTCTTCCCTCCCAAACCCTGCCCTCTCCCTGACTTTCCCATCACTGTTGATGGCAATACCATCCTTCCCGTCTCACAGGCCCACAACCTTGGTGTCATCCTCGACTCCGCTCTCTCATTCACCTCTCACATCCAAGCCATCAACAAAACCTGCCGGTCTCATCTCCGCAACATTGCCAAGATCCGCCCTTTCCTCTCCATCCAAACTGCTACCCTGCTTGTTCAAGCTCTCATCCTATCCTTTCTGGACTACTGCATCAGCCTTCTCTCTGATCTCCCATCGTTGTGTCTCTCCCCACTTCAATCCATACTTCATGCTGCTGCCCGGATTGTCTTTGTCCAGAAACACTCTGGGCATGTTACTCCCCTCCTCAAAAATCTCCAGTGGATACCAATCAACCTATGCATCAGGCAGAAACTCCTCACCCTCGGCTTCAAGGCTCTCCATCACCTTGCCCCCTCCTACCTCACCTCCCTTCTCTCCTTCTACAGCCCTGCCCACACCGTCCGCTCCTCTGCCAATAATCTCCTCACCGTGCCTCGTTCTCGCCTGTCCCTGGCCCACATCATCCCCCTGGCCTGGAATGCCCTCCCTCCCAACATCCACCAAACTAGCTCTGTTCCTCCCTTCAAGGCCCTACTGAGAGCTCACCTCCACCAGGAGGCCTTCTCAGACTGAGCCCCCTCCTTCCTCTCCCCCTCCTCCCCCTCTCCACTCCCCCACCTTACCTCCTTCCCTTCCCCACAGCACCTGTATATATGTATATATGTTTGTACGTATTTATTACTCTATTTATTTATTTTACTTGTACATAGCTATTCTATTTATTTTATTTTGTTAATATGTTTTGTTTTGTGCTCTGTCTCCCCCTTATAGACTGTGAGCCCACTGTTGGGTAGGGACCGTCTCTATGTGTTGCCAACTTGTACTTCCCAAGTGCTTCGTACAGTGCTCTGCACACAGTAAGTGCTCAATAAATATGATTGATTGATTGATTGATCCCCCCTGCCCTACCTCCTTCCCCTCCCAACAACACCTGTATATATGTTTGTACAGATTTATTACTTTATTTATTTTACTTGTACATATTTACGATTCTATTTATTTTGTTAATGATGTGTATCTAGCTTTATTTTTATTTATTCTGGTGACTTGACACCTGTCCACATGTTTTGTCATCTGTCTTCCCCTTCTAGACTGTGAGCCCATACTTGTACTTGAACTTGTACTTCCCAAGTGCTTAGTACAGTGCTGTGCATACAGTAAGTGCTCAATAAATACGATTGAATGAATGAATGAATTAATCCTCTTAAGAGAAAGATATTTCATTTATATGCACCTCAGTTTTTTCTAATGGAAAAAAAACTTGCCCATTTAGTGTCAGATGCTGCAAAAATGGTTAGTAACAGTTTACGTTAGTAACAGCATTAAAGGGTTCCCACTGTGAGCAGAGCCGAGCTACTGCAAGAGCAGTTCAACTGGCTCATGGCAACTTAGACTCATGCTAGCCAGAGGCTCTCTGTATCTGTGGTGCTGACACAATAATTGTAATACTGAATTACTTGGGAAATAAGGAACTGAGATTCCTGACTGGTGCTTTATCTGGCACAGAGAGTCATCATAGAATGCTATGGGTAAGGAAAATGTAGCCCTGGGGAATTTTCCTTCCCTGCCTAGCAACCCTAGCTCTTGACAGTTGCTCAGAAGGTCTGGAAAGGGTTGAAGTAGCTCTGATTACTTCTCCACCAAAACGATCAGCAGGTGGAGGGAAGGTCAAAGTACAGAGGTCCTGCCTGGATTTCTGGTTCCTCTCCAGCAAGCAAAATGACTTCAGATTGTTGCATTTTCAGTCCAGTGTAGGACAGGTCCTGTGAGGAGCTGCAGTGGAAGTGGTGCATTGGAGAGGATCAAGATCCAGTGTCCTTTTAATAATAATGATAGTAATAATTGTGATTTTTGTTTAACACTCACTGTGTGCCAGCCACTGTACTTAGTGTTGGAGTGGATACAAGCATATTGGGTTGGAAACACTCCTTGTCCCACGTGGGGCTCCCAGTCTTAATATGAATTTTACAGATAGGGTAACAGAGGCCCAGAGATGTGAAGTGACTTTCATCTACATTCACTCCCTTGGTGAACTCATTTACTCCCATGGCTGCAATCTCTCTATGTGGATAACACCCAAATCTATATCTTCTCCCCTGTTCCCTCTCCCTCCCTCTAGGCTTGCATCTCCTCCTGCCTTCAGGACATCTCTACTTGGATGTTCTCCTGCCACCTAAAACTCAACATGTCCAAGACAGAGCTCCTTATCTTCCCTCCCAATCCCTGTCCTCTCACTGACTTTCCTGTCACTGTGAACGGCACAGCCATCATTCCCATCTCACAAGCCTGTAACTTTGGTTCCATCATTGACTCTGCTCTCTCATTCACCCCACATATCCAATCCATCTCCAATGCCTGCCAGCCTCACCTTCACAATATCGCCAAGATCTGCCCTTTCCTCTCCACCCAAACCACTACCACATTAGTACAATCACTCATCCTATCCCGACTGGATTGCTGCATCAGCCTCCTTTCTGACCTCCCAATGTCCGGTCTCTCCCAACTTCAGTCCATACTTCACTCTGCTGCCTGGATTATCTTTCTACAGAAATATTTTGGGCATGTCACCCCCTCCTCAAAAATCTCCAGTGGTTGCCTATCACCCTCCATATGAAGCAAAATCTCCTCACTATTGGCTTCAAAGCTCTCCATCACCTTGCCCGCTTCTACCTCACCTTCCTTCTCTCCTTCTACATCCCAGGCCATACACTCCACTCTTCTGGTGTTAACCTCCTCACTGTGCCTCATTCTTGTCTGTCCTGCCATCAACCCCTGGCCCATGTTCTACCTCTTGCCTGGAATGCCCTCCCTCCTCAGATCTGCCAAACAATCACACTTCCCCCCTTCAAAGCCCTACTGAAGGCTCACCTCCTCCAAAGGTCCCCTCTTTTCCTCTGATTCCCCTCCCTCTATCAGTCAATCAGTGGTATTATTGAGCACTTAGAGTATGCAGAGCACTGTTCTAAGCACTTGGAAAATAAGTGAAATAAAATAGATATTTATAAATAGAGTTGGTAGATGTGGTCCCTTGCTACAGTGAGTTTAGAGTCTAGATGGGAGGACAGACATCAGAGTAAATTACAGATTTGGGAAATAATGGAATGTAAGGTTAAGTACATAAATGCTGTGTAGTTGGGGTTAGTATTACAGTGCTTAGGGATACACAGTCAAGTGCATAGTCAATACAGAGGGGAGGGTGGGTTGGAGAAATGAAGGGTAGGAGAAGTCCTCTTGGAGGAGTTGTGATTTTAGGAGGGTTTTGAAGGTTGGGAGAGTGGTGGAAGTTTGGCTATGAAGGAGGAAGGAGTTCCAGGCAAGAGGGAGGATGTGGGCAAGGAGTTGGTGGTGGGATAGACAAGATCGATGTATAGAGACTAGGTTGGTGTTAAAGGAGTGGAATGTATGGATTGGGCAGTAGTTGGAGGTCAGCATGGTAAGGTAGGAGGGAGTGGGCTGATTGAGTATCTTTAAGGGTGGTAATGATACGTCTAATTGCAGAAGCAGTGTTGCTTAGTGGAAGGAGTGTGGGCTTGGGAGTCAGAGGTCATGGATTCTCATCCTGGCTCCACCACTTGTCAGGTGTGTGAGTTTGGACAAGTCACTTAACTTCTCTGTGCCTGTTACCTCATATTTTAGATTGTGAGCCCCACCTGGGACAACCTGATAACTTTGAATCTCCCCCAGCGCTTAGAACAGTGCTTGGCACATAGTAACCACTTAACAAATACCATCATCATTTTAATTATTAGAAGTGGACGGGCAGCCAGTAGAGGTTTTCAAGCAGTGGGGAGATATGAACTGAACAGTATTTCAAAAAATGATCTGATTCTGGGAGATTTCTAAGCCCCCCATCTAGACTATGAGCTCAATATCTATCAACTTTGTTGTATTGTACTCTCCCAAGCACTTAGTACAGTACTCTGCACACAATAAATGCTCAGTAAATACCAGAGATTGCTTGATTGCTTCAAACCCCATCACATGCAAAGCTCTTCTAAACTCATCTACTGCTAACCTCAAAACCTTCCAAGCATCAATCAGTAGAGTTCCTTGAACACATGCTGTGTGCAGAACATTGTACTGGACACTTGTTGTTATTGTTTTATGCTGTTGAGTTGTCTCCAACCCATTGTGATGCCATGGACACATCTCTACCAGAATGCTCCACCTCCATCTACAGCTGTTCTGGTAGTGTATCCGTAGAGTTTTCTTGGTAAAAATACAGACGTGGTTTACCACTGCCTCCTTTCATGCAGTAAATTTGAGTCTCCATCCTTGACTCACTCCCATGCCACTGCTGCCCAGCACAGGTGAATTTTGAGTCGTAGCAGATTGCCTTTCACTTGTTAGCCACTGCCCAAGCTAGGAATGGAATGGGTATGCCTTTGCTTGACTCTCCCTCCTGTAGTCAAGACTGGTAGAGTTCTGGAAACTCTCAAGGTGTGATCCTGAGAGGGGGCTGGGCACTTAGGAGAGTACAGTGGAGTTACTAGACATGATCTCTACCCTCAAGGAGTTAACAGGTTTGCTTCTATCCTAGAAGACTCATCCAAGCCTAGATCTAGAATAGCTTAAGCATTCAGAGTAGGCCTGATCAAGGGATATGTGGAAGTTGTGGAGAGGGGAGACAGAAGAGAGAGAAGAGAGAGACCCCACACTAGGCAGCAGTCAAATTTCAGCCACTAGCTGACTAGTGTACCTCTGCACACTTTCGATTCAACCAGAGGTCGATAAGAGCCTACTATTATTCTTTTGACTTTGGGCACATTTCCCTTTGTCCTTTATAGTAAGCAAAGATATAGTGACCATATTCAAACCAGCAGATGTCCAAATGTGCATGGTTATACCAGAAAGTAAAATGGCCATGGCATTTGCCCCACAGAGTTTGGCAGTCTTTATCAGGCACTATCAGGGCAGGATATCAGGTGCTGACAGTACCAATGGAAGTAAACCTTAAGAAGAGTATGCAGGCACCACAGAGTAACTGTATGAGTCAATTGTTTCGAGCAAATGAGCAAATACATGTGTCTAGTGTTTACTATTGTGGCAAATACGATCTACATGTTGCCCATATAACTATGTCCATGAGATTTCACCCCTGCACCAATGATTCAGAATCATTTCTTGATCACAGTTGGTTTCAACAGTTCAGTGCAATCACTAAACCAATCAATCATGTTTATTGAGCACTTATGGTGTGCAGAGCACTGTACTAAGTGCTTGGGATCGTAAGATGTATCAGAGTGGATACACATATTTCTTGCCCACAACAAACTTATAGTCTAGAGGGGAGGATGGTCTTAAGTGGGAAGACAGTCTACAGGAGGAAATGATCAGAGCAGCACTGATCATAATAGAATATGAGTGAAAAAATCCTCAGAATGGTTAGTTGCCTAAAGTAAAGATTTATGCTTTTACCATTGGGGAAGAAAGGGAATTGGGGAAAAATTATGGGTTGGTAATTTTTTTTTCTGTTCATGATTATTGAGCACCTACTGTGTGCAGAGCACTGTATGGGCACTTGATAAAATACAGTAAAGTTAGTATACATGAACCTTGTCTTTAAGTATCTTTCAATCTAACTGGGGAGACAGAAAATAAATGAAGGACAGACCTAGAGGAAGTAGGACATGTAAGACTGCAGAGGAGGTTAGAGGTCTTGGCTAGCAAGGTAGGTTTGGGAAGACATCTGCATAGAGGTGGTAATTGAAGCCAGGGAGAAAATGAACTCACATAAGAAGTGAGTGTTAAAAATGAGAAGAGAATGGAATCCAGGCCAGAGCCTTGAAGGGCTCGCACCATAGTCCAGAGGGCAGGTTGCAGAAGAGTCAATGATAGGGACTGATAAGTGAAACAGGAGAGTTAGGAGAGAACCATGTCATAAAACCAAGGTTTGGTAGTGTTTTCAGAAGAAGGGAGTGGTCCACAAGGTCAAAAGCTTCTGAGAGCTTGTGGAAGTTTAGTATCCTTTTAGGATAGTGTAGTTAGTGTTCTTTTATATTTGGAAAGGAGGTGACCCAGGTGAGAGGGATCTATTCATTCATTCATTCAATTGTATTTATTGAGCACTTACTGTCTGCAGAGCACTGTACTAAGCGCTTGGGAAGTACAAGTTGGCAATATATAGAGATGGTCCCTACCCAACAGCGGGCTCACAGTCTTTGTGGAGTGAAGGTCGAGATTTGAGTTGGACGCCCCAAAGAGGAGGCAGTGAGTATATACAACAGGATCAAGTAGTAAAGACAGAAATGGAAGCATGAACATAGAGTGATAAGGTTTTATTTTTTAATAGGAGAGATGTGAGTATGTTCGAAGTGAATGAGAGGTTGAAGAAAGTGGTAAAGGAGGTAAGTAAAGAGTGCACATGTTACTGTAAGGTAAGAGGAGGAGGCTCAAAGCACAGGTAGAAGTGGAAGATTTTGAAAGCAGATGGGAGGTCTCTTGAAGAATGGATGGAAAGGATAAGAGGGAGAATATACGGGAGGGAGAGAGGGAAGCAAGGGGGAGAATATGGGAAGTTCACATCTGATGATTTTGAATGTGTCAATAAAAGGTGGCACAGTCAGCTGGGGAAAAAGAGGGGGCATGCATTTTAGGGGATCAAAATTGGCCGGGTACTTGGATTTCCCCTCAAAGCACTCTACAGCTTGATTACAGGAATGGAGGAAGTATGGGATGGAAGTGTTGTGGGTTGGTGGTGAGATTGACAGAGGGACAGAGAGAGAGGGAATGAGTTTGGCAGAGAGTGTGATGTTGAGAATGTAGGTCTGGGCATCAAGAGAAGAGGTGAGAAGCTGTATGGCCTGGCAGAGAGAGCATAAGCCTGGGAGTCAGAGAACCTTTGTTCTAATCCTGGTTCTGCCACTTGTCTGCTGTATGACCTTGGTCACTTCTCTGTGCCACAGTTAACTTATCTGTAAAGTGGGAGTTAAGGTTGTGAATTCCATGTAACATGACCTATGTTCAACCTGACTGAGAAGAAGCATGGCTCAGTGGAAAGAGCACGGGTTTTGGAGTCAGAGGTCATGGGTTCAAATCCCAGCTCTGCCAATTGTCGGCTGTGTGACTTTGGGCAAGTCACTTAACTTCTCTGTGCTTCAGTTCCCTCATCTGTAAAATGGGGATTAAGACTGTGAGCCCCCCATGGGACAACATGATCACCTTGTAACCTCCCCAGCGCTTAGAACAGTGCTTTGCACATAGTAAGGACTTAATAAATGCCATTATTATTATTATATTGATCTCAGTGCTTAATTCAGTGTTTGGCACATAGTAGTGCTCAATTCAGTGTCTGGCACATAGAAAGCACTTGAGAAGCATCATGGCTTAGTAGAAAGAGCACAGGCTTGGGAGTCATAGGATGTGGGTTCTAATCCCGGTTCCACCACTTGTTTGCTCTGTGACCTTGGGCAGGCCTCTTTACTTCCCTGGGCCTCAGTCACCTCATATGAAAAATGAGTATTAAGGCAGTGAGCCCCACGTGGGACAACCTGATTACCTTGTATCTGTCCTGGCACTTAGAACAGTGATTGGCAAATACCATTATTATTATTATTAAGAGTAATAATAATAATAATAACAAATACCATTTTTTTTTAAAAGTGAGAGATTAGGAAGGGACTCCCAAGTAGGGCATGATAGCCTGGGATAAGTTGGTGGGGAAGTCTGGAAAATAGAGTTTTTCTGAAGGAGAAGAGAATTGGTTTAAAATGTGGACACACATGAGTCAGGTTGCGGTCAGAGAGTTTCAGTGGTTAGAAATGATACAATGACTAGTGATGAGGGTAAATCTCATTAAAGCGACTAATATTAAAACAAAATTGTAATATAGAATTTTGATGTTTGTGGGGGGTTTTATGAGCCTTGGTTCTTGGTTTTCAATTTCCACTGTTTTTCACACATTCTCAGCATTCTATTTAAAAGACTTGTTTAAGGTTTTCTATCACATCGTCATCATCATTAAGAACAGTAGTTATTGAGCACTCTCTGTGGCAGGGCACTATAAGATAGGGACTTTGGTCAGAAACCCTGTTTTCCTGTAAGTACTGTTTTCCAGCAAATCAATCATAAATTGCCTTTTCACAGCACACCAAGGCCTTGACGTACATACGCAGTCAAGTCAATCAATCAATCAATCAATCGCATTTATTGAGAGCTTACTGTGTGCAGAGCCGTACTAAGCGCTTGGGAAGTACAAGTTGGCAACATATAGAGACAGGCCCTACCCAACAGTGGGCTCACAGTCTAAAAGGGGGAGACAGAGAACAAAACCAAACATACTAACAAAATAAAATAAATAGAATAGAAATTTACAAGTAAAATAAATAAATAGAGTAATAAATATGTACAAACATATATACATATATACAGGTGCTGTGGGGAAGGGAAGGAGGTAAGATGGGGGATGGAGAGGGGGGCGAGGGGGAGAGGAAGGAAGGGGTTCAGTCTGGGAAGGCCTCCTGGAGGAGGTGAGCTCTCAGTAGGGCCTTGAAGGGAGGAAGAGAGCTAGCTTGGTGGATGTGGGGAGGGAGGGCATTCCAGGCCCGGGGGATGACATGGCCCGGGGGTCGATGGCGGGACAGGCGAGAACGAGGCACGGTGAGGAGATTAGCAGCAGAGGAGCATAGGGTGTGGACTGGGCTGTAGAAGCAGAGAAGGGAGGTGAGGTAGGAGGGGGTGAGGTGATGGAGAGCCTTGAAGCCGAGGGTGAGGAGTTTCTGCCTGATGTGCAGATTGATTGGTAGCCACTGGAGAGTTTTGAGGAGGGGAGTAACATGCCCAGAGCATTTCTGGACAAAGACAATCCAGGCAGCAGCATGAAGTATGGATTGAAGTGGGGAGAGACACGAGGATGGGAGATCAGAGAGAAGGCTGATGCAGTAGTCCAGACGGGATAGGATGAGAGCTTGAATGAGCAGGGTAGCGGTTGGGATGGAGAGGAAAGGGCGGATCTTGGCAATGTTGTGGAGCTGAGACCAGCAGGTTTTGGTGACGGCTTGGATGTGAGGGGTGAATGAGAGAGCGGAGTCGAGGATTACACCAAGGTTGAGGGCTTGTGAGATGGGAAGGATGGTAATGCCATCAACAGAGATGGGAAAGTCAGGGAGAGGGCAGGGTTTGGGAGGGAAGACAAGGAGTTCAGTCTTGGACATGTTGAGTTTTAGGTGGCGGGCAGACATCCAGATGGAGATGTCCTGAAGGCAGGAGGAGATGTGAGCCTGGAGGGAGGGGGAGAGAGCAGGGGCAGAGATGTAGATCTGGGTGTCGTCAACGTAGAGATGATAGTTGAAGCCGTGGGAGCGAATGAGGTCACCAAGGGAGTGAGTGTAGATTGAGAACAGAAGGGGACCAAGCACTGAACCTTGGGGAACCCCCACAGTAAGAGGATGGGAGGGGGAGGAGGAGTCTGCAAAAGAGACTGAGAATGAATGACCGGAGAGATAAGAGGAGAACCAGGAGAGGACAGAGTCTGTGAAGCCAAGGTCCCAGGGGAGCCGGCTGCATAAATGCCCCTATTCATCCATTGTTGACTTAGACCTCCATTTATCAAAACAATCCATGCAAACTGTCAAATTCAAATGAATTTCTATGAAAAATAAAAATGTCTAAGACTAAAGGAACTCCATATAATATCTTCTTTTTCTCCACTGAATATTTCCTTAGGTTATTTTAAAGTATGGTGTGTGGTCAAAATTAAGCTTTGTGGTAGTATTTTTAACTTCCAAATGAACACCAACTAACATCTTATTTACTGAGCCCCCTCCTTCCTCCCCCCCTCCTCCCCTTCCCCATCCCCCCGCCTTACCTCCTTCCCCTCCCCACAGCACCTGTATATATGTATATATGTTTGTACGTATTTATTACTCTATTTATTTATTTATTTTACTTGTACATATTTATTCTATTTATTTTATTTTGTTAATATGTTTTGTTTTGGTGTCTGTCTCCCCCTTCTAGACTGGGAGCCCACTGTTGGGTAGGGATTGTCTCTATATGTTGCCAGCTTGTACTTCCCAAGTGCTTAGTACAGTGCTCTGCACACAGTAAGCACTCAATAAATATGATTAAATGAATAAATCTTATTTACTGATTTGCTGCAAGAAAAAGAGAAATTCAAAATCTGGGGCTATGAACCAAGATAAGGAAAGCATGTATCTTATATTTTACCAAAGAGAAAAGTGAGGCACAGAGAAATTAAGTGATTTGCCCAAGTTTACATCATGGCCAGAGGCAGAGCTGTGATTAGACCTTGGGAATGACTATGAAAGCTATGCTTTTCAATAGGCCACGGTATCTTTCAACTTATGTTTTAATTAATTAACAAAGCTGAATATGTATTCATACTGATCCTCAAAATGCACAAATGCACACACATATATACATTATTGTTGTTTGTGTATATAACTACATATAAAATACATATGCATATATGCATATATTGGTATGTGCATATATATCTACATATGCCTATGTATTTTTTATATATACATATGAATAAATGGTATTTATTGATACCATCACTATTGATATCACTAAATGCTTGGGAGAGTACAATACAGTTGGTAGCACTATCTAAGCCATCAAGGAGCTAGCAATCTACTGTGCATTCAACAATTTATTCAGCTATTTCATCATGACTTCATGGCATATCAGTTCTATCTAGTTCATCACTCTGCTCTCACTGTAAATAATTTGTCAGCCTTTCTCCCTCATATTGTAAGCTTCTTGAGGGCAATAAAAGCATCTTTTTTCTCTGGTGTATTCTTCAAAGTACTTAGTACAGTGCTCAATCCCAGTAGACAACTCAATATATCCTACTGTTTGATTGAAAAAAAATTAATTAGATTTATAATAACCAAGAAGATTGTTTTAAACTATACAGAATATACTACTCAATTATTAGGTAGAAAACAAACTATCTTATTTTGTAGAGACTTATTCTAAATCTCAGAAACCAGTTTTAAAGCTTGAGAATCCATCATAACCTGCAGGGCTGTTGTTATTATTATTATTAATAATAATAATGGCATTTATTAAGCACTTACTATGTGCAAAGCACTGTTCTAAGCACTGGGGAGGTTACAAGGTGATCCCACGTGGGACTCACAGTCTTAATCCCCATTTTACAGATGAGGTAACTGAGGTACAGAGAAATTAAGTGACTTGCCTGAGGTCACACAGTTGACAAGTTATGTTGCAAATTTGTACTTCCCAAGCGCTTAGTACCGTGCTCTACACATAGTAAGCGCTCAATAAATACGATTGATGATGATGATGACAAACGGGTGTTATTATTATTATAATATTTGTTAAGTGCTTACTGTGTGTTAAGCACCATTCTATGCACTGGATTACATAAAAGTTAATTAATTTGGATGCAGTCCATGTCCCATGTGGAGCTCACAGTCCAAGGAGGAGAAAGAACAGCCACTGAGGAAACTGAGGCACAGAGAAGTGAAGCAACATGTCCAAAGTCACATAGCAAGTAACTGGAAGAGCTGGGATTTGAACCCAGGTCCTCTAACTCCCAGATTTGTGCTCTATTATTCACTATTATTCACTAGGTTGTGCTTCTTCTCAGAATTTACCAGACACCAACCTGTGCCGAGCACTGGGGAAGGTACAAGATTAACAGATCAGACACTGTTATTGTCCCACATGAGGATCCAACCTGAAAGGGAAGGAGAACAGGTATTTTTTATGTTGCCCAGAGGAAACTGAGTCTCAGAGAAATTCTATGACTTGCCCAAGGTCACAAAACAGGCCACCTGCAATGCTAGATTAGAACCTGAATCTTCTGACTACTAGTCCCATGCATTTTTCATTAGATTTCCTGCCTTTACTTCTTTTTGGATTCTCTTTGTTAGAAAATTCCTGATTTTACAGATTTACTTCCTTCTCCTTTCCTATCCAACAGCACAAACAGCATCTTAGTGCTACAATGTTACCCATTTCTGATATCCGGGTTGTACATCATTTTTGGCACCTTGTCCCTGAACAAAGGCAACCAATCTTTATTTTAAATATTCACCTATCAGTTCCAGAAGACACAAAAGGCGGGAATGGAAGTTTTAATCCTGCTGTTGGAAATATGAGAATAAATGAAAGGAACTTCACAGACCTTGGAATGAATAATCTTAAAGGAATAAAATTTATTTCTAGGAACAGAGGAAAGTCTTCTTTGAAAAGAGCTCCCGCTCATCTAAGATTTACTTGTTGAAGCAATCTATTTGCTTATTTTTTACATTGGTGTTTAGGGAAAATATTTTCTATTTCTTATCTTTGTAATGCCTACTAGCTTTGATTCTGTGCCTTTTCTATTTCCTTTCCTCCTTCCAATCCCCTTTAGGGCTTTTCATGAAAATTTAGACCCCTCGAAGGCTTTCTTTTACATGGGCTGATTTTGGGAAGTTGCTTGAATTTAGAGGTTTGGATATCATATCAAAGGGTTTAAAACCAATGATTTTAATTTTGGTTGAATTTTATTGCTTCTCTGGTGGGCTAAAACCTTCAGCCACTCTTTGACCTCTTCCCAGTCAATCCAATTGCATCTAATGCTCTGTGACTAATATGGTGGATATTTAATCTACTTTGCTGCTGAAATTACTTTTAGAGCCACTTTTTTCTTGAAAATCTTCCCCCGGAGAGAAATTGCTGATCATAAGCTCTAAATATGCTGCATACCATAATATACTTTGGAAAAAAGCTTTTATTTTATAGACAATTGAGAGCTATCATTTATTTTGCTATTACATTAAAAAAAAAATGGGGAACGTGATATTGTCCTGGAAGTGAGAGCAAAATCACAATGAAAATTTAGCCCGAATGTTGTCAATCCTGTTATTGTTCTAAAATATTGTATAGAGTAACTGAATCCAGTGCTAGAGGAATTAATCAATGAATCAGTTGTATTTACTGAGCTCTTACTGTATTCAGAGCAATGTACTAAGTGAATGGGATAGTAGAGTACCAGAGAGTTGGCACACACATTCCCTGTCCACCGGGAGTTTACAATCTAGATGGGGAGACATACATTAATATAAATAAACTATGGATATGTACATAAGTGCTGCAGACCTGAGGAGGGGCTGAATAAATGATGCAAATTCAAATGCAAGAGTGATGTAGAAGAGAGTGGAAAAAGTGGAAATGGTACCTAGTTGGGCAAAGTCTCTTGGAAGAGATGTTACGTTTAACAAGCCTTTGAAGGTGGGGAGGTGATCACCTGTTAGGTGTGAAGGTGTGGAGAGTTCCAGGCCAGAGGCAGGACATGGGCAAGGGGTCAATGGTGATACAGACATGATCGAGGTACAGTGAGTAGGCTGACACTAGAGGAGCAAAGTGTGTGGGCTGGGTTGTAGTAGGAAATCAGAGAGGAAAGGTAGGAGGGGATAAGGTGATTGAGTGCTTTAAAGTCAATGGTAAGGAGTTTCTGCTTGATAAAGAGGTTCATGGGAAACCACTGGAAGTTCTTAAGGAGTGGGAAAGTACAGACTGAATGGTTTTGTAGAAAAATGACCTAGGCAGCAGAGAGAAGTATGAACTAAAATGGGGAGAGACAGGAGACAGAGGTCAGCAAGGAGGTTGATGCAGTATTCAGGGGGAGGGTAGGATAAATGCTTGGATTGACACGATAGAAATTTGAATGGAGTGGAAAGGGCAAGTTTTAGTGATGTTGTGAAGGTAGAACAGACAGGATTTGGTGATAGATTGAATAAGTCATCTGAATGAGAGAGATGAGTCAAAGATAATTCCAGGTTTTTGGGCTTGTGATAAAGGGAGGATGGTGGTGCTGTCTACAGTGATGGGATAATCAGGGGGATGATAGGGTTTGGGTGGGAAGATGAAGAGTTCTGTTTTGCACATGTTAAGTTTGCAATGCTGCAGGGCATCCAAGTAGAGATGTCCTGATGACAGGATGAAATGTGAGATTTCTGAGAAAGTGAAAAATCAGGGTTGGAGATGTAGATTTGAAAATCATCCACATAGAGAATTGATGGTAGCAAATGAGTTCTGGAGTGGGTGTACATGGAGAATACAAGGGGTCCCAAAACTGAAATTTGAGGGACTCCCACAGTTAAGGAGTGGGAAGCAGAAAAGGAACCTGTGAACGAGATAGAGAATGAGTAGCCAAAAAGATAGGAGAACTTAGACTGTGAGCCCCAAGTGGGATAATGACTGTACTACTTGATAAACTTGTATCTAACACATTGCTTACAACAGTGTTTGACACATAGTAAGTGCTTAATAAGTACCATTAAATGCCACCCCTCCAGAAAAAACAACAAAAAACAAAAATACAGAAGACAACAGTGTCAGTGAAGCCAAGGTTGGATAATGTTTCCAGGATAAGGGAGTGGTTGACAGTGTTGAAGATAGCTGAGAAGTCGAGGAGTATTAGGATGGATTATAGAGGCCACTGTATTTGACAAGGAGATCATTGGTGACATTTGAGAGGGTGGTTTTGTTGGAGTGAAGGAAGAGAAGAGAAAGATGGGGAGACAGAGCAGGTTTGCCCTAATGCCTCCTGCACCAATTGAGACCGGAGTCCTACTCTGAGAAACAATTGCAGTACAGCTCCCACAGATTGTCCTAGCCTGAGGCCCAGGATTAGGCATAATACTTCTTAGGGAGAGGGATGGTAGGTGGTAGTGACAGAAACATCAGCCGGGGTATCTCCAGGTGGTGGTGAATGGGCCATGCTCTGGTATGAGAGCAGTATTTATTCATTCTTTCAATCAATCATATTTATTGAGTGTTTACTGTGTGCGGAGTACTGTACTAAGTGCTTGAGAGAGTACAAAATAACAATGAACAGACACATTTTCTGCCACAGCAAATTTATAGTCTAGAGGGAGAGGCCACCAACCAGCTCTGTATTGGGCTGCTCCAAAGTCCCACAGCAGCTGGAAGACAATCTTCACAGCAGTGGATCCTGGAGCTGGTATGAGCCAGAATCTTGATCTACCATCACTTGCCACACTTCAGAACAGATAATTAATCAATCAAGAGTATTTATTGGTCTTCTACTAGGTTCAGAGCCCTGCACTGTATGCATGAAAGAATCTAATAGAATCAGTAGACATGATTCCTGACCTCAAGGAGCTCACAATTTAATGGCTGACAGGCACTAAAATCAGTTGCAGATAGGAGGAAGTAATCATAAAAATAATAATGATGGTACTTGTTAAGCACTTACTATTTGCCAAGCACTGTTTTAAGCTCTGGATAGATACAAGGTAATCAGATTGTCCCACATGAGGCTCACAGTCTTAATCCCCATTTTACAGATGAGGTAACTGAGGCACAGAGAAGTTAAGTGACTTGTCCGAAGTCACACAGCTGACAACTGGTGGGGCCAGGATTAGAACCCACGACCTCTGACTCCCCAAACCATGCTCTTACCACTAAGCCATGCTGCTTCTCCAGAATACACATAAATCCAAGGGAGTCGGGGGAACCAAAAAGCTTAGTTTCATTCATTCATTCATTCATTCATTCAATCGTATTTATTGAGCATTTACTGTCTGCAGAGCACTGTACTAAGTGCTTGGGAAGTACAAGTTGGCAACATATAGAGACGGTCCCTACCCAACAACAGGCTCACTGAAGTGGCAGTAAAGAGAAATAATGTGTGGCGATTAGAAATTAATCGGGAAGAGTCTTTTGGAGGAGATGTGATTTTTGGGAGGCCATGAAGATGGGAAGAGATAAGGTCTGTTGAATATGAAGAGGGAGGGGGGAGTTCTAGGCAAGAGGGATAGACAGGAGTAAGAGGTAGGCTGCGGGAAAGACAAGAGTGGGACACAGAGAGTTAGGTTAGAATGAGAAGAATGAAATGTGGTATATAGTAGGGGAAGATAATGGAGCAATAAAAGGAAGAGAGCTTGTTGAGTACCTCTGGGACATATATACATGGCCCTCACGTAACTTTTCCATCCTAGCTAGTTACACTATCAATTGATTAATAAATCAATCATATTTATTGAGTACTTACTATGCGCAGGTCACTATACTAAGCATTTGGGAGAGAACAGTAAAACAGAATTAACCGAAATGTTCCCTGCCCATAACTATCTTACAGTATAGAAGGGGAGATTAGACATTAATATGAATAAATAAGTAGTTTATAATATATAATTTAAAGATAAGTACATAAGTGCTGTGGGGTTGGGGGTGGGGAGAATAGCAAGTGTCCAAAGGTCGCTGATCCAAGTGCATAGATGAGGCAGAAGGGAGAGTGAGCCTGGGCTAAAGAGGGCTTAATCAGGAAATACCTCTTGGAGTAATCCTTTGTAGGTGGAGAGATTGGTAGTGTGGCATATTTGGAGGAGTGAGTTCCAGACTAGGGAGAGGATATGGGAAAAGGGTCAGTGGTGAGATAGACAAGATTGGGGCACAGTGAGTGCGCTGTCACTTGAGGAGTGGAGTGTGCAGGCTGGGCTGTTGTAGGAGATTAGTAAATTAAGTTAGGATGGGATGAGTTTGTTGAGTGCTTTAAAGCGAATGGTAAGGAGTTTCTGTTTGATGAGGAGGTGGATGGGCAATCTTTCGAGGTTCTTGGGGAGTGGGGAGACATGAAGTGAATGGTTTTGTTGATAAACGATTCATGCAGCGGAGTGAAATATGGATTGGAGTGGGGAGAGACAGGAGGTTGGGAGGTCAGTGAGGAGGAAGATAGAGTAGTCAAGGCAGGATAGGGTAAGTGCTTGGATCAGCATGGTAGCAGTTTGGATGGAGAGGAAAGGGCAGATTTTAGCAAGGTTGTGAAGGCAGAACAAAGAGAATTTGGTGACAGATTGAGTATGTGGGTGGAATGACACAGATGAATCCAAGGTAATGGGCTTGTGAGATAAGGAGGATAGCGGTGTTGTCTACAGTGATGAGAAAGGCAGGGGAAGGACAGGGTTTGGTGGGAAGATAAGCTTTGGACATGTTTAATTGGAGGTGTCAGTGGGGCATTCAAGTAGATTTGTCTTGAAGGCAACAGAAAATGAGAGATTGCAGGGAAAGAGAGCGGTCAGAGCTGGAGATGTAGATTTGGCAATTATAATGATAATAATAATAGTATTTGTTAAGCACTTACAATGTGCCAAGCCCTGTTCTAAGCACTAGGGTAGATAAAAGATAATCAAGTTGGATAGTGTCCCTGTCCCACATGGAGATCACAGTCTAAATCTCCATTTCGCAGATGAGTAACTGAGGCACAGAGAAGTTCAGTGACTAGTCCAAGGTCACACAGCAAAGTGGCAGAGCTTGGTTTAGAACCCATGTCTCTATGTCCAGGCCAGAGGGAAGATGATCACTGTGGGCAGGGAACATTTCTACCAATTCTGTTATATTGTACTCTCCCAAATACTTAGTACAGTAAGCACTCTATAAATATGACTGATTGATGTGAGCATGGGGTCAGTGGTGAGACAGATGAAATTGAGGCAGATGAAATTGAGGTACAGTGAGTAGGTTGGCTAAGTGCACATGCTAAGTTTTAGTAGGAGATCACTGAGATCAGATAGGAGGGGGTGGGCTCTTTGAGTACCTTAAGGCCAATATTTTTTTATGGTATTTGTTAAGCACTTAATATGTGTCAGGCACTCTTCTAAGTGCTGGAATAGATACAAGCTAAGAATGTTGGAACACAGTTCATGTCCCACATGGGGCTCACAGTCATAATCCCCATTTTACGGACAAGGTAACTGCGGCACAGAGAAATTAAGTGACTTGCCCTAGGTCATGCAGCAAACACGTGGCAGAATCAGGATTAGAATCCAGGTCCTCTGACGCCCAGATCTGTGCTCTATCCACTAGGCCATGGTGATTTTTGTTGTGTTTTGTTCTTTTTAAAGTATTTAAGTGCTTACTATGTGTTCTAAACATTGGGATAGATACAAGTTAATCAGGTCAGACTTAGTCCTGTCTCTAATTGGATTTATAGTTTATCTATGAGGGAGTACAAGTATTGAATCCCCACTTTACAGTTGAGGAATCTGAAGCAAAAAGGAGTTAAGTGACTTTCCCAAGGTCATACAACAAACAAGTTGTAGAGCTAGGGTTAAAACACAGGTACTCTGACTTCCAGGTCTGTGCTTTTTCCACTAGGTCACACTGCTGAGGAGTTTCTATTTGATGTGGAGGTGGATGGGTGACCATTGGAAGTGTTTCAGGAGTGGGAAGCTTTGGACTAAACTTTTATTAAAAAAATGACCTGGGCAGCAGTGTGAAGTAAGGACTGACGTGAGGAGAGGCTGGAGGCAGGGAGATCGGTGTGGAGGCTGATGCAGTAGTCAATGTGGGATAGGATAAAGGCTTGGTTCAGAGTGGTAGCAGTTTGGATGGAGAGGAAGGGGTGGATTCTAAATGTGCTGTGAAGGCAGAAACAACTCTTCTCTTGGGGAGTTCTAAGTTTTTAGCTTACCTGTTCTGGATCCTGGATTTAAGATGCCAGGAAGATCTTCTGCTGAATCACACTATCAGTTCACCTACACAGGAGGAAACTTGCACCTCAGGGGTCCTAATGTCTGGACCCTGATAGGGACATACATCTCCTCTAGACTGTAAACTTGTGGTGGGTAGGCAATGTGTTTACAGTACTCTCCCAAATGCTTAGTACAGTGCTCTGCACACAGTAAGGGCTCAATAAATGCAATTGACAGTTTCCTGTCCCTTCAGGACTGCTTCACAAAATCTGCTTGCAAAATGGCTGAAGGTTTTCTTACCCCAATTAACTAGCCCAGCTTCTCCTGTTATTGGTTATGTTCCTGGTGGAGGCTCTAGCTAAGGACTAGGTTCATAATACTGGAATTTATTACTAGGTGCCAAGCACTGAACTAAGTGCTGGTGTAGATACAAGATGTCCCTGTCCCTGTCCCTTAATGGGTTTACAGTCTACAAAGTGGGAGAAGAGATATTTCAACCCCATTTTACAAATGAGCAAACAAGTACAGAGAAAGTAAATGACTTGCTCTAGGTCCCACAGCAGGCAGGTGACAGAGTCATAATTAGAACCCAAGTCATCTAATTCCCAGGCACATGCTACAGTATGACACACTGCTACCCTCAGGGAAGGGGTTATTAGGAGTGAGTTTCCTTCTCTTCTAACAATTTCCACAGTTTAACCTCCCTGCTTCTTCTCCAAAGGAGCCTAGCTTGATGACTGTCTTAGGGAAGATTTCCACAAAGTTTTCAATATGATGTCATTATATTCTGCTAGGTGCCTGGCCTTAAGGCATATGAGGTCACATATGCTGCGTGTTTGGTATTCACAAATGCTGTCACTGGTCATCCCCACTCAGGGTCACACCTGGAGAGTTTCCAGTACTTTACCAGTCTTGACTACAGGAGGGAGAGTCAAGCAGAGGAATATCCATTTCATTCCTAGCTTGAGCAGTGGCTAGCAAGTGGAAGGCAATCTGCTACAAGTCAAAACTCAACTAAGCTGGACAGCAGCCACATGGGAGAGAGTTCTTAAGTTTACTGCATGACAAAATAAACCACTTACGTATTTTTACCAAGGAAATTCTATGGATACATTAACAGAATGATTGCAGATGGAGGTGGGACATTCTGGGAGAGATGTGTCCATTGTGCCGCTATGGGTTGGAGATGAGTCGACAGTGTAAGACAGGACAATCACTGGGCTACCCTAATCACATCCAAGGAAGGAATTACAAAAATATGGCAAATAACATTTTAATATTTAATAAATACCTTCTAACATTAAAAGTACAGGTCTGTAAAACATAGAAAAATTACCAACTTGCAAAGATAATGCAATTATCCTCCTGGCAGTGAGAACCATGGCCTAGTGGATAGAGTTAGAGGACCTGGATTCTCATATGAGCTCTGCCACTTGTGTGCTGTGTGATCTTGGGCAAGTCACTTGACTTCTCTGTGCCTCAGTTATCTCATCTGTGAAATGGGGATAAGACTGTGAGTCCCAGGGGAGACACGGACTGTGTTCCACTTGATTAGCTTGTATCTATCCCAGTGCTTTATACTGTGCCTGGCACATAGTGTTTAACAAATACCATAAAAAAAACCCACTTGAAAAATGGCAAGGTAACTGCACTCGATGGCATATCTATATGACACACGTTTGCTAATTTTTTTCATGACTACATGATCCAAAAAAACCACACATAGAATGATACAAAGGGTCATCAGGTAATATTTTGTTAGAAAATGGGACCATTAATTCAGATATAAAGAATTGTTTCTACATTATTCATGTGAAGTCAGCATTGTCAGCAGTTTGGTCCAGTGGAAGTGGCCTAGTGGAAGGCCTGAGAGTCAGAGTATCTAGGTTCTGATCCCTGTTCCACCACTTGTCTCCTATGTGACTTTGAGCAAGTCACTTAACTTCCCTGTGCCTTAGTTTATGTGTCTGTCAAATGGGGATTCTATTCCTGTTCTCCCTCCTCCTTAGATTGTCAGTCAAATGAGGGACAGGGACTGTATCTGACCTGAGTGTCTTTCATTTACTACAGCATTTAGTAGACTGATTGACACATTGTAAGTGCTTAAGTACTATTATTATTTTTTAAAAAAATTTCCAGTGAGTGAAAACAAACTAAATGTCTATCAATTTTTCACATTTAGTGAATTTTCCAAGTGTTGAAGCTTCAAACACAAACTTAATTTTCAATCACTCAAAGTCCTGGGTAGGAGTGTGATGTATGGGTGGCTGAGTACTCTACAGTACTCAGAGTACTAAGTGTATGCCCCATGGCAGTAGGGGAGTAGAGAATCAGCATGGTGTACTGGTTTGAGCAAGGGATTGGGAGTCAGAAGGTCATGGGTTCTAATCCTACTTCTGCCACATATCTGCTGTATGGCCTTGGGCAAGTCACTTTACTTCTCTGTTCCTCAGTTACCTCATCTGTAAGATGGGGATTGAGACTGTGAGCCCCATGTAGGACAGGGACTGTGTCTAGCCTGATTTGCTTGTATCTACCCCATACTTAGTACAGTTCCCACATGCGGTAAGTGCTTTAATAATAATAATGATAATAATTATAAGAATAATAATAATGGTATTTGTTAAGCACTTACTATGTGCCAAGCACTTTTCTAAGCACTGGGGTAGATACAAAGTAATTAGGTTGTCCCATGTGGGGCTCACAGTCCTAATCCCCATTTTACAGATGAGGAAACTGAGGCACAGAGAAGTTAAGTGAGTTGTCCAAAGTCACACAGCTGACAAATGGCGGAGCCAGGATTAGAACCCATGACATCTGACACCCACACCCATGCTCTTTCCACTAAGGAACAGTCCTTCTCCAGCAAATAACATACTTATTATTATTATTATTAGGACTGAGCAGAATCTATGGGGAGGTGAATCAGGGACAATAATGGATAGTTTCTTCCCTCCTCACCCTGAAGTACCTGTTGCTTTAGCCTGACTGATTTCTAAGAGACTTTGGGGTCATTAGCATTTACAAATTAAGGTAAAATTATAATAACCTGATTTTAGGAAAGTTTGCTCATAAACACATTTAAAAGATTTGTGAGCAGGTGCCAAAACACCTAACTTCATGTTAGCTTTAGTAAGGCAAATATTGTCTCCAAAAATAATCTCTACGATTGGATTTTTTCCTTCTGTTCTTTTATCCAAGTATGAGTCTGAGTAATAGGTTTGGGTGTTTTTTTTAAAAGGGTTTATGAATTTTACTTGAACTCCATTTCATCTTATAGAGTAATGCTATGGGATGGACAAATAGTTCAATATTTGGATTCAGATAATATTTGAACTGTTGGTCAAATCATTCAGAAGTGCTTTTCCAGCACTCTTCATGCATTGATTTAACTAACAGTCTTCTGAGAATGGGCAAGAGCTTACCCTCCATCTTTTTTCTTTGTTTACTCAAGGTAACCATCTGACTCATGCCAAGATTTTCAGAAAGGGATTTTGAATTACCTGTTGTTTTCATTTTACAACTCAGAGACTGGTTGGTTCTGCTTCTTGAATCTGATCATTCATTATCTTTCAGTTTGAGTTTGAGACCGAGAGCAACAGACACCGAAATACATTAAGCCCCTATTCCATTTCACCTTTAATCCTGTCCCTACTACTAAGCACAACTAACTGTTCACAACAAATTAAAAATTATGAGTAGGTGATAAAGAGAGAATAAATACATAGAAGCTAGAATGTCTATGGCAAAAGGTGATATTAGAAGTGACTAGGCAATGTTAAGATACTATACTATACTAATATGTTGCAATAGTCATATAGCACCTTTTCTGTACACAACTGAAAGGCCTTGGAAACAACTTGTCAAATTCTGTGAAGTGGGAAATAGATATTATTTCTGGATTCAAAATTGTTGTTACAGTTGGTGTTATTTCTGTTAAGGTGGACAAAATGAGGATGAGAAGACTACATGTCTCTGAGTGCATTGGTCACAAACTGTTGAATATCAATGACTCTATTTAAAATGTGTTGCTTTAGTATGTTTCCAACTAAAGACAATGAGGCTGTAGTGCTACAGTTTATGCTTATACAGCTCCCTTCATGTTCAAAGATTAAGGTCCTGATGGTGAACATGCATTCTTTTGTGTGTCAGAGAAAAATGATCAGTGACTAATAAAACTGATAATTGTGGGAAACACTAATAATCATGGGAAGCAGCATGGTCTAGTGGAAAGAGCACGGGTCTTGGAGTCAGAAAGACCTGGCTACTAATCCTAGCTCTGCCACTTGTTGGTCTTCTGTCTTCTGACCTTGGGCAAGTTACTAACTTATCTGTGCCTCATATGCCTCATCTCTAAAATGAGGATTAAGACAGAGCTCTTTGTGGGACATGGTCTGTGTCCAACTTGATTAGTTTTTATCTGCACCTGCATTCAATACAGTTCCAGGAACATAGTAAGCACTTAACAAATACCACTGAAAAACAACAACAGAGCAACCGTAATAACCTGGGCCATGAAAATAACATTAGTCTTCTTTTCTGGCTCCTTGCCTTTTGGGATGAGCATTGCCTCTCTCTAAGGAGAACTACTAAGAACCAACATTGCTATTAAATGGCTCGGCGATCCCTCCTTCAACACGAAACGAGAATGAAGGTTTTTTTTTTTATAGGACTATAGGATTAAGAGAAGAGGAAAGATATTTTGGCCAACAGCAAGACATGTCATCTTGCTACAGAAACATGCAATGCAAGATGATGGGTAAAGATAGCAGATGCAGTCTGTGCTCAAAAAATAGAACATCTGAGACCTAAACATCAGCAAACATCAGCAAACATCAGCAACCTCTGATATACTCTAATTCTTACTCATCAGATCACATGGTTTTTCACTGGGAATCATTTGCAGTCCATTTTTAAGTCAGCACTTATGTTTACTTGATGTCCAGTTATACATTTAACCACTTATTTGATTTACTCTAATATTACATCCTGGCAGATTCACTCTACCATCTATTTGATTCTTGTTCTCCCTCCTGTTCTCACTATTGTTAATTATTTTTGTCTAACTTCCTTGTGGGCAGGAATCATGTCTAACAACTCTTGTGTTGTACTCTTCCCAATACTTATTATAGTGCTCTGCTCACTGTAAATGCTCAGCAAGCACCACTGATTGATTGATGTCTCTTCTCCATTAGTCTACAAGCTCCAGGGTTCATTGCTTTCATTCATTAATTCATTCAATCATTTTTATTGAGCACTTACTGTGTGCAGAGTACTATACTAAGTGCTTGGAAAGTACAATTCAGCAATAAAAAGAGGCAATCCCTGCCCACACCGGGCTCACAGTCCAGAAGGGGGGAGAGAGACATCAAAACAAGTAAACAAGCATCAATATAAATAAATAGAATTATAGATATATACATACAGACACAAGTGTTGTGGGCCAGGGAGAGGGAGTTAGAGCAAAGGGAACAAGTCGGGGCAATGTGGAGGGGAGGGGGAGCTGAGGAAAAGGGGGGCTTAGTCTGGGAAGGATTGTTTTGCTTTTGTTGTACTTTTCCAAGGACTTATCACAGTGCTAAATAAATAAAATACCATTGATCATTAAATAGAATAGCTCTATGCTCACTTTTTTGTAGCTGGCAGTCCTGTGTCCCCATTTGGTTTATATATTATTATGGACTGAAATGCTAACATCTGCTGCACTGATTGTTGGAGTCTGTGGTTCCAGAACAGATACCTCCTTGCCTATACTTTTTCAAAATCTTTGCCAGGAGAATAGAAGTAAAGGAATCACACTTCTCAGAAATGCCTTTATTTAAGACCAGCCCCATTGGAAAACCATAGAGATTTGAAGAAATACTTTACATAGAGAGGGCATAGTTTGCCACTTGGATCTGCTGCCCAGATTGGCACACAACAGACCCTCAATATATATAGCTGTTGGTGATGATGATGAGGAAGAGGTACCCATGTTTCCGGGACAGTGTAAAGCTGCTCATCTTCAGAAGTTGGCCATATGTAATGAGAAGTTACACTTTCTCATCAGGTGTTCTGCAACTTCCTCACAGAGTTCCTTCAGAATTCTGGGGTGCCATCTGGCTCAGTCCCAGTGGCTTGTAATAGATGAACTTTAGCAATTTAATCTCAATCAATCAATTTATTTATCGAGGGCTCACTGCTTCGAGACTGTAAGCTTGGTGTGAGCAGGGAATGTATCTGTTATATTGTTATATTGTACTTTCCCAAGCACTTAGTACAGTGGTCTGCACATAGTAAGTTACTCAATAAATATGATTGACTGACAGTGTCCTGAGCTAAGTGTACTAAGGGCTTGGGAGAGTACTATAGAACAGATTTAGTAGACAAGTTCTCTGTCCTCAAGGATCTTAAAGTCTAGAAGGGGAGACAGACATTAGTGTAAATAAACTGTGGATATGTTCACAAATGCTGTGGGGCTGAGGGTGGGGTGAGTAAAAGGTGAAAATACCAGGGCAGTCTCAGACATCTTACATGGTTACTACTAAATCTCTGAGAATAGTTTTTCTCCTCAGTGGAGGATGGGACCCCTCCACCCTCTGAGGCACTAGGCTAAACCCATGTCTTCTAAATAATGGTTTAATAATTATGGTATTCATTAAGCACTTACTATATATGCCAAGGACTGTACTAGATGCTGGGACAGATACAAGATAATCAGGTTCCACATGGGGCTCACAGTTTAAGTAGTAGGGAAAACATTTTGCAGAGTAAGGGACTGAGGTACAGAGAAGTGAAGTGACTTGCCCTAGGTCATACAGAAGTAAGTAGCAGAGCCGGGATTAGAACCACATCCTCTGACTTCTAGATTTGAGCTCTTTCCACTAGACCATGCTGCTCCTTCCAATGCTGTTTGTTTGTTTTGACTCTCCAAACAAGCTTCTGAAGTTCAGAGAAGACTCTTCTGGATTTCAAGGCCTTCTTACTTCTCCACTTGAGACCACAAGCATACCCAGTTATCAGCTCACTCCAGCTGTTCCTTTACATCACCTCCTCTCCTCTCTTGCCTGGTGCAGCCAGTGCTGCTCTGCCTGGGGCAGGGGAAAACTCCCCTTATTGGAGCAATGCAGAGACAGGCAAGGGACTCTTCTGCTCAGGAGGAGGGGCAGGATCCAGGTATCAATCAATGAATCGTATTTACTTACAGCCTACTAGGTGCAGAGCACAGAGAGAGTACAGTACAACAGAATTAGCAGACCCATTCTCTACCCATAATGAGCTACAGTCTAGAAGGGAAGAGAGACAGGAAGGCAGCAGTCTCAGGAAAACATCTGCTTTGCTCAATTCCCAAACCAGCTCTGACAGTAACATCTCTGTGTTCCGGTTTGCTGGTTTAACAGCCAGCCTTCAGCCTCAAGAGGGAAAAGAGTCTACAACATCAAACTTCTTCCTCAAAGCCATGAAAGGTTTAGTCTCATAGTACATGGAGTCAGTCAATAGTATGTCAGTCCATAGCCCGAAAGGAAGAGAACTCAAGGTTTTCCACCCACAAAGTTCCATTAGAACACTTGCTGGAACCATCCATCTACTGCTCATCCTTAAGTAAATCATAAAAGCATGGAGACTACCCTATTTTCTCCTCTTCAGGTTCCATTTAGCATTGTTATTTGACTTTTGTAATCATCCATCCTTACCTTACAATCGACTCACAGCAAAGGATGGGTGATACACTAGGCTTCGTTGACTGGGAAGTGAAACATTCAGAAACTTATCCACAAACTGATCATAATGTCAAAACTAGTACCAGATTGACAAGCTCTTTTGAGGGACCTCCGCATATAGCTGACCCCTTTTCTCAAAACATCATTTGTTAAGCATTTACTATGTTCCAAGCACTGTACTAAGTGCTGGAGTAGATACAGGATAATCAGGTTGGACACAGTCCCTGTTCCACAAGTTTCAGATGTTCACCATCTAAGTAGGCAGAAAACAGGAAGTGAATTCCCATTTTACTGATGAGAAAACAGGTATAGATGAATTAAGTGACTTTCTCAAAGTTACCCAGCAGATAGGATTGGCAGATCTGGGATTAGACTCTAGGTTCTCTGACTAAATCATCAGTTAATCAATCAATGTTATTTATTGAGAACTTTGTGCAGAGCACCATCCTAAGCAATTGGCAGAGTGCAATATAACTCAGTGCTTGGGAGAATGCAATAGAGAAGGTAGACATTTTCCTTGCTATTAGGAGTATACAGTCTGGGGGAGACAGATATTAAATGAAAGAGCTTAAAGATATGTACATAAATGTTGTGGAGTGACTATCAAGTGTTTAAAGGGTATGGATTCAAATGCAGAGGTGACATGGAAGGGAGAGAGATTAGGATAAATCAGGGTTTAGCTGGAGCAGACCTCTTGGAGGAGATGTGATTTAACAAGGCTTTGAAGGTGAGAAGGTGAGAAGAAAGGTGGTCTGCAGCATTTAAAAGGGGGAGGCAGTTCCAGGCCAGAAGTAGGATGTGAGCAAGGAATTGGCAGTGAGATGAGATCTAGGTACAGTGAGTAGATTGGCATTAGAGAAGTGAAGTGTGCTCTTCCACTAGACCACTCTTGTGGTCTTGTGATCTTTGTCTTTTGTCTTTTGATCATCTCTTGTCAAAGGAACAGAATTGTTCCCATGTTACATACAGACCTAGTGAAACTGACTAAGTCTATGAGAGAGACTCAAGTAGAATAAAGATTTCCTCACTTAGTGACCATAGAAGGATTAAAAACTCTAAAAATGCTACTAAAACATCACTTGATTGATTGACAAAGATGAGAAGACTCTAAGTGATTGGAACTCATTGACTGAAACAACTCCTTTCAGAATTAAAACCTATTAGAGGGTCAACTAAAAAGAAAAATAAATGAAAGGTAAAGGTAACTGAGCTTTGGAACTAAGTAAAAAGAGTAAGACATTTCTTGGTAGTGCCTTAATGTAGAAAATTAATTCTATCCAACATTAGCCCAACTATTAAATACTGTCTTCCCAATCTTAGAGTGGTAGCCCACAGTACCACCTTTGTGAAGCACCTAGAATAAAACTACTTAAAAGTTTCAAAGTCATTTCCTGCAAAGCACCAAATGGATTTTTTTTATTTTTAATAAAGATAATATATGGACTAGATAGCAGTGATTTCCATTAAGTAGCCAGCTAAAAAGAAAAAAAAATGCTTTGAAAACTCTACTTGGCAAACCTTTTCATTCCTCCTTTGATGTATTTGGAGTGAGTGGAATGCATTAGTGCTATTTAACTTTGCTGCTAACTCTCAAGAATGTAAGTAAATGGAAAAGAAGTGTTTACTTCCAACACTCTGGTGTCAAGACTGTTACATCAAGAGAAAAAATAGAGGTAGTGGTGAAGTTTTGAAACAGCATCTTTGCTTTTCCTTAGAGGTCTCCTCAAACTAAAACGATGCCAAGTTAGCATGAGAATTATTATCCCACATCTGGAAAGGCGACTTGACCATGACCACATAGTAATGGCTTATCCCATTGAAATTAGGGCAGTAGAATTGATTGTAGTGATAGTGGTTCATGCAGTGCCACCCACTCTCTTTCATCCCTGCCAGCCGTGTTCCTACAGGGGCATTAAAGTGTAAAAAGGGAGTGACTAGAAAGGGATACAGCAGATTGTGAAGGTTTTCTTTTTGAATTTATGGTTGAAGGGACCACTGTCAGTTACCTATGCTGTGCTTCCGCACCCTGATCGAGCAGGTGGTGGCCTGGGGAGCTGCTGCAGACTTCACCACCCTCCAATAAGGAGTTATTTTTCAAGATTTCTACTGGGATTGTCCACCTCATGGGATGCCCTAGTTGGTTCTTCAGACAAAACCCTTCAATATTGGTGGCAATGCCCCAGCAAGCAGAACCAGGACTAGAATCCAGGTCTCCTGATTCCTAGGGCAGGGATCCACTGATTAGTAAAACACCTGGCACCTTAACCTGAAAAACAGCTTTATAAGTATCTCCCTATAGAGAATGGGTGACATGGAGGTAAACTTTTACTGTGCTAGAAGAACATAAGAGAGGGAATAGTCCTAAAAGACACACAGTTTGGCCAGAGAGAGCCTAGTTATTAAAAAAGATCCAATATTTAAATGGAAAATTGCAAATAAAAGGATTGTAAAAAAAATGAACTAATAAACATGAGAGAAAATAAAAGGAAAAGAATTAAAATCATGTGGCTTATTTTAAAATAATAAAATCATCTTAGGGTTTCAAGTTACTTTCTGGAAATGTTAGGCATTTTAGGGGAGGCATGAATTCTTTTGGATTACTAGGAAATTATTTTTAGTGCATTGCTGCAAACATCCTTCATTTACTTCCGCATTGTACTATATGGTTGCCTAGTAGAATTCAGACTCTTCCAAAGTACCCAATTTAGTGCATTAGACACTGGGAGAATGGGGCTTAGTGAGACAGGTGCTGTTTCCTCCAGAACTGTTTTACTGTTACTCCATTGGTTATTCAGAACAGGTATCCTCCAAATATGGGATTTCTCACTTTTGAGGTGACTTGACTCTTACAGAGATTCATATATCCCCATTTGAACTAATCCTAACTCTGGTCCCTAATAACAGTGCCTGTGAAACACATGCTCCCACGTCCTTCCCATCCCACCCCCTGCTCACCATTTCTCTGTCCTCTTTTCTTTCTACTACCCTTAACCACCCATCCCTGAAGTAGTGGGGCCTAATGGAAAGAGCATGGATCTGGGATTCAGAGGGCTTGGGTTCTAATCCCAGCTCTGCCACTTGTCTGCTGTTTGACATTGGGCAAGTCACTTAACTTCTCTGGGCCTCAGTTCCCTCATTTGCAAAATGGTGATTCAATACCTGTTTTCCCTCCTATTTAATAGTAATAATAATAATAATAATGGCATTTGTTAAGTGCTTACTATGTGCAAAGCACTGTTCTAAGCGCTGGGGGATACAAGGTGATCAGGTTGTCCCCCATGGGGCTCATCATCCCCATTTTACAGATGAGGTAACTGAGGCTCTGAGAAGTTAAGTGACTTGCCCAAGGTCACAGCAGACATGTGGCGGAGCCAGGATTCAAACCCATGATCTCTGACTCCAAAGCCCGGGCTCCTTCCACTGAGCCACACTGTTTCTGTGAGCCTTATGTGGAACCTGATTATCTTATCTCAAGCACTTAGTACAGTGCTTTATGCAAAGAAAGCACTTAACAAATACCACTGTTTTTGTTATTATTATTATCATCATTATTATCCCACAACTTCCTCTCTTGCCACTCCAATTCAACGATTTCTACCTTGTTCACCCTCTTTCCTTGAACTCCTTCATATCTCTAGAATCTGCCTTATCCTTTCCACCCAAACTGCTACCACTATGCTCCAATCACTTACATCCATTCCCTTCTTTACAACTACATCAGCCTCCTTGCTGTCCTCTCTGCTTCCTATCTCTCCTAATCAATGGTATTTGTTGAGCACTTACTGTGTGCAAAGCATTGTACAGGAGAGTACACTACAAAAGAGATTCATTCATTCAATCGTATTTATTGAGGGCTCACTGTGTGCAGTTCACTGTACTAAGCGCTTGGGAAGTACAAGTTGGCAACATATAGAGACGGTCCCTACCCAACAGTGGGCTCACAGTCTAGAAGGGGGAGACAGAGAACAAAACATATTAACAAAATAAAATAAATAGAAATATGTACAAATAAAATAAGTAAACAGAGTAATAAATACGTACAAACATATATACAGGTACATATTCCTTCATTCAATCGTATTTATTGAGCCATTGCTGTGCGCAGAGCACTGCACTAAGCGCTTGGGAAGCACAAGTTGGCAACATCTAGAGACGGTCCCCACCCAACAGCGGGCTCACAGTCGAGAAAGGGGAGACAGACAACAAAACAAAACATATTAACAAAACAAAACAAATAGAATATGTACAAATACAATAAATAGAGTAATAAATATGTACAAACATATATACACATATATATATATGTATATATATATATATATATATATATACATATATCTCTGCCCCAACGGGCCCCTGAGCAGCCCTCCCCTCCTTGCCCCCATCGCCCAATGACGCCATTGCACCTCACGCTCCCTTGTCATCTTATGATAGTTTGTCAAATGACAGACTTTTTACCTGCCCACAAGGAGCTTACAGTCTATGGGGATGTGGAGGGCAGATGTTAAATTATGGATATGTAAGTAGGTGCTGGGGAGGTGAGGGTGGAGCACACATTAAGGGCTTAAAAGGTATGGATACTGCTATTCTGAGCAATTTTCTTTCCTTCCTTTTCTTGACCAAGTCTTCTCCCACAGATCCTCAAGGACCTTAACATTCATGTAGATATTCCTGACAACCTCTCCAGGTTCAGGTTTCCTCTCACTTCCTATTACTTCTAACCACTCTCCAACCACATCCTCCAAACTTGCTATCCCAAGCATTTCCCTCCCACCTCACAAAACATAACTCTCTCCACACCCAGAGACCTGGGCTCTAGATGCCCTCCAATAATTTTTTTAGGGTATTTGTTTAGCACTTATTGTGTGTCAGGCACTGTACTAAGCACTGGGGTAGATGCAAGCTAATCAGGTTAGACACAGTCTCTGTCCCACATGGGGCTCACAGTCTTAATCCCCTCTTTACAAATGAGGTAGTGAAGCACAGAGAAGTGAAGTGACTTGACCAAGGTCACACAGCAGACAACTGGTGGAGTCAGGATTAGAACCCAGGTCCTTCTGACTCCCAGACCCATGCTCTATCAACTAGGCCATGGTGTCCCACCATTTCTCCATTCCAAACCTCTCTTTTTGAGATGCACAGATAATAATAATAATGGTATTTGTTAAGTGCTTACTATGTGCCAAGCACTGTTCTAAGCACTGGGGTAGATATAAGGTTATCAGGTTGTCCCACGTGGGGCTCACAGTCTTAATCCCCATTTTGCAGTTGAGGTAACTGAAGCAGAGAGAAGTTAAGTGAGTTGCCCAAAGTCACAGCTGATAAGTGGTGGAGCCGGGATTTGAACCCAAGATCTCTGACTCCCAAGCCCGTGCTCTTTCCACTAAGCCACGCTGCTTCTCATACCTTAACACGATTCTTCCCCATCAAACTCAAATCCTAAGTCCCCTTGACCTTTCATGATCTCACACCTTGGTTGATCTTCCACAGTATGTTTCTTTCTCTCCTTTGGTCATGCTGCAGAGCACCACTGGCAGAAACACAAACACAAGACTGAATTCTAACACCTCATGTTCACAAGCTACAACTCTGCCCTTTCTTCTTCACTGCGGCATTACTTCTCCTTCCTCATTGACTCCAGTATCCATTGCCTCTAGACTTTTAACTATCTCCCTGAAGCCCCCTAGGCTCTCATTCAGCCCGCTAATGACCTGGCCAACTACTTTCTGGACCAAAATTAAGACCATTAAGCTGAGCTCCCCAGTGTCCTCCCATCACACTCCCTCCAACTCTACATCCACTCTCACCTTTCCTTGTCATCTCTCTACAGAAGGTTTCCTATCTTTTTTCCAAACCTACCCCTCTACCTGTAATAACTGTGGTATTTATTATGTCTTTACTGTGTGCTTGAGCACTGGGGTAGATTCAGTACAATCACATAGACACAGTCCCTTTCTCCAGTGGGGTTTACAATCTAAGGAGGAGGGGGATAGGTGTTTTTTCCTCATTTTACATATGTAAAGGTCCAGGAATTAAAAAAAAAAGTTTTAATCATAAGCCTAATTCTCCACAGAGCTCAGTGTTAAAGGGCTCAGTAGATACCGGTCTTGACTGCCCACCAGCACCTGTGAGGAGAAAGAATTGAATGAAGGGTGAGGGAGAGAAATACATGGGAGCAAGTTTTCTGGCCAGCATGTATAGGATTCTTCCCATGATTCATTTCACTCTCCCTGAGATCAGCAGAGAAGTAGCCTCAGGGGAGGCAGAGGTGAGGCCACTATGGACCCATCTCTTTTCTCAATCTCTGCTTTGCACAGTGTCAAGGGTATGACATGATGACATATGCTTTCATGGAGAGTGATTACCGTAATGATTTTGAAGTTCTCTAGAGCTTTAAACCTCCTTAAACAAATTTTTCAGTTCCTTCCATTGGTAGACTGATTTTTTAGAATGACTAGACTGTCTTTTCAGAGATCAAAAAAAGGTTGCATGGGTCAAAGGCTATTTTTGGCAAGGATTTCTTTCAAAAAATTCTTGAAATTGTCACAGGCAAGCTCATTTTAGCAAGCAAAAGAAAAGGAAATGCAGCGTGGCCTAATGGAAAGAGCACAGACCTGGGAGTCACAGGACCTGGATACTAATCTGGACTCTGACACATGTCTGCTGTGTGACCTAAGGCAAGTCACTCAATTTCTCTGTGCAATCAGTTACCTTATCTGTAAAAGGGGATTAAAACTGTGAGCCCCATGAGAGACATGGACTATGTCCAACCTGATTAACTTGTATTTACCCCAGCACTTAGCATGGTGTCTGGCACATTGTACGTGCTTGACAATACCATAAAAAAATAAAGCCTCATTTAGATGTGACTGTTTCTGAAGCCCCAGTCATTAGATCATTCTTATAATAATAATAATGGTATTTGTTAAGCGCTTACTATGTGCCAAGCACTGTTCTAAGCACTTCTTATTATGTCTCTAGACATATACAGTCCTCTAGATCTATACAGTCTTCTAAATTGTAAGCTCACTGTGGGCATGAAATGTTTACCAACTCAGTTATATTTTACTCTCCCAACAATAATAATAATAATAATAATAATTGCCATATTGGTTAAGCGCTTACTTTGTTCCAGGCACTGCACTAAGCGCTGGGGTGGATATAAGCAAATCAGGTTGGACACAGTCACTGTCCCATATGGGGCTCCCAGACTCAATCCCCATTTTACAGATGAGGTGACTGAGGCTCAGAGAAGTGAGGTGACTTGCCCAAGGTCACACAGCAGCCAGTGGCAGAGCTGGTATTAGAATCCAAGAGTTTAGTGCAGTGCTCAGCACATAGTAAGTGCTTAACAAATAACATATTTATCAGAACCTACAGGATATGGTGACAGATGGAATCTGTGGGTTGAATGAGGGAGATGAGTTGAGGACAGTTCCAAAATCATGGGCTTGTGAGGCGGGGAGGATGGTGGCATTGTTTACCATGATGGGAAAGTCTTGTGGAGGGCAGGGTTCAGGCAGGAAGATGAGGCATTCTGTTATTTCTTGAGCACACCAGGGAGTGGCTCTTCTGTTATTTCTTCTGCAGTTTTACTTTCTGGTAATGAAGTGCATTTTAAACTGCATTTTGGCTTATATGTAATGTTTAGTTTCTAAGAGAAGCATATGGGCTATCTTTTCTTCACTATTTGTTGTTCTGGGAGTTGGCAGCTTACTGTTGAGAATGGGTTGGGTAATTCAGAAATTGTACCTGTGCTGTCTCATTAAGAAAGATGTGGGGAATCAGGAGGTAAATTCTCACCAAAAGTCCATGCTAATGGGATTCATGGAAGAACTGAGAGTAAAATATCAATCAGGATTTATTCTGAAGATAAGAAAACTTTCCTCAGTGACAATTCTACCTCTGAAAGGGCCTTAGAGCCATCTGAGACCGAAAAAAATAGCCTGTTTCCTAAAAGAATAAAGAAAATATCTTCCTTTGGTCTTCATGTGAAAAGTGGGGATTCAATACCTGTTCTTTACACTACTTAGACTGTGAGCCCATGTGACCATGTCCAATCTTATCATCCAATGCTTAGAACAGTTCTTGTACATAGTAACTACTTATCAATTACCACAATTGTTATGGTAATAAAAAACTGAACAGGTTGACCTTAAAAGAAATTAAAAATGTTTACAGATTACTTATACTCAGAGCAGTAAATCTATCTGTAACATAAATAAAGTAAATAAAAAAGTGGAAACAAATGAAGATCCAGACCTACCAGTTGTTTACCTCTGTGTTGTTTATATTTTGGATTTAATTAATTCATCTCAAGCCTCATTAGCAATGTTCTGTTTACTGATCACTGTTCTGATGTGATTATATAGAATATGTGGAGTTTAAATATAAATCTATAAAATTATAATTGTGGTATTTGTTAAGTCTTTACTATTCGCCAAACACTGCACTACACATACCACATATTTCTGAACTTCATAGCATATACATCATTTTATCATAATTCCATTTAATCTCATGATATTTAGTCAATAGTTAATGATCATAATTTATATAAAGCCAAAGGAATCTTGAGAAGGTAGATATTTATTTTTTATGGGCAATGCAGCTTACTGTACAGCAGGCTTTCAGCGTTGTTAAGCAGTTCAATTGATGACATTGGTCTTCCACAGCATTCACAGCAGATCAAAGAAACATGTTAGGCTTTGAATGAGATGGAAGTAAAAAATAGACAATTTATGAAGAGAAAAGTGGGTTATTAAGGGATTATTATAGCTGCCCTATTGTCACTATAATAGATTGTCTAAATTTAAGCAAGAAATAGGCAAGTGTTAACAAATCAACTTAATTAATGTTAAATAATCAACAGCCACTATGACTCACCCTGACCATGAATCTTAATATTAATTTTTATGCTACTTTACCCTAATTCTAACCTAGCCCTAGTCTTAGTCCTAGACCATACCTGGGCCCTACCTCTGAGCCTAATGAGGTCTTTCCATGATTAAGATTTTATATTTGTTGAATTCTAATTTTGTAAACTTTTAACAATGGGATTTGGATTTGAAGAGAAGCAGCATGTCTCAGTGGAAAGAGCACAGGCTTGGGAGTCAGAGGTCATGGGTTCTAATCCCGGCTCTGCCACATGTCTGTTCTGTGATCTTGGCCAAGTCACTTAACTTCTCTGAGCCTCAGTTCCCTCATCTGTAAAATGGGGATTATGACTGTGAGCCCCACATGGGACAACCTGATCACCTTGTATCCTCCCCAGTGCTTAGAACAGTGCTTTGCACATAGTAAGCACTTAACAAATGTCATCATTATTATTATTATTATTATTACTGGACTTTAGGTGTTTATTTTCTGGCAACTGACATGACAATCCAGTACCACAGAGCATATGGAATTGCAGTGTATGGGTGCAAAAGTGAATATGTAGCTTCCTCAGAGAATTTTCAGACAACTGTGGAATGTGGCTATTCATTCATTCATACACTCATATTTATTGAGCACTTACTGTGTGCAGAGCATTGTACTAAGTGCTTGGGAAGTACAGGTTGGCAACATATAAAGATGGTCCTTATCCAACAACGGGCTCACAATCTAGAAGGGGGAGACAGACCAAAATTGTATAAGCTGCAATAAAGGAGGACAGGATTGAGAGGCAGCTCTGAGTGGATGACAGCTTTACAAGCAGAAGCCACCAATCAGAAGAAATGAAAGACCCAAATCGAGAGGTACCAAGTTCCTTACCCTTTTGGTACCAATCCTACAACTGTGTCAGTTGTGTCAGTCACTGAAATAAATATACAACAGTCAAAAATGAAGATTTTTTTCCCTCTTTCCTCCGCAGTCTACATCTTCATTACCCACATTTAACTAAATCCTTCGCTCTTGTTTGTTCCCATGTGAATGAGACAAAATTTAAAAGTTTTCTGGTGAAAGGGTGAAGAATTCTTTATGAAAAACTCAGTATTATGATGAACATGCCATTTGGCAATAATTTAGGGTGGGATGGATTTTATTTCTTTGATGAAAAATAGATTATTTTCTAAAATTAAAAAGTAGAATTCTTCTTGTCTGGGACTTGAACATCTATAATGACAAAAAAGCAACATCCATCTAGAGGAAAACAAGAAGAGTTCCAATAGGTGAATTGGCTCCTGTAATACCTGAAATTATCTCTTAAGGACTAAGATTTCCAAACACTTAAAAATAACCAATGGTTTAGGGAGATAATAGGTCAATTTATCAAAATTTATGATCAAGGCTAATGTGTCTGTTCATATTATAACAAAACAGTTAAGTTTTAATGGTACTGAGCCCCAGACTTGGAATGTTAAATTCCAGATACCCGAGTGGAAATCTTTAGAACTGTGCTACCTCCTTAATACACAGTAGCTCTCCATAAAGTATTCATCATCATTAGTCCCATTAATAACATTAAAAAATAAACACTTGTACTCTGGAACTTTAATAATGATAATCTTGTCATCTTCCTTGAAAATTACTAGACCTGGATATTTTGCCCAGTGAGAAACAGATATACCAGAGAAATATAATTAAAATATTAATTACATATTTGATAGAACTTTGTCTATCATTACTATATTACCATTGTTGTTATTATTATGTGCTCAGAAAATTACTTGGTGCCAATTTTGGGCTATAGAAAATTTAAAAGAAATACAATCTTTTTGCCATTTTCATATTTACTCTTAAATTAAGCTCTCTGGGACATTAACACATTATGTATCAGATTTAGGCAATCAGACTCAGCAACTAGGAAATGTTTTAACCTAGTTTTACACTGGGCTTATTCATTAATCTGAAACATTGAGCACATAGCATATGTCCTTGAGTCAAATGGATACCTCGATAGAGAGCATGTGGGACATCCATTTTGGATGTGCACTTGGTAAGTTTTATCCTAGTAAACATTTACATGAGGGTTAAAAGTGTTGCAGATTCAAGTAGCACAGATATCTCTGATAGAGACACTGGGTCTTGCTCATTTCTGTCATTACAGTACCACAATATTAGAAGCTGTTAAGGCTAAGTGCTAGTTGTGGTGAAGAATACTGTAGAAAATGTGGGTAAATAGAGGCAAGTAAGAACAAATTTAGGCATTTGGGGTTCCTGTCTTTCTCTCTAATAAAAGCCAGCACAGTCTCATGGGCTGAGCATAAGATAAGACAGAAAGTATGACAGAATATCAGTGCTGTTTCAAAACATTGCTACTTGCTTCAATTCCTGGCATCTTCCACTACTACTTCAGCTCTTGGTGTGCTGGTATGCTCTTAAGTAAGTTTTTCTATCAATGTTATCTCTCATGAATTTGTAAACTCCTGGAGGGCAGGAGCAATGACTATTTAATGTGCTCCATATGGACCCCAACACAAAACATTAGCGGATGGGTTATTTAATACTTTTCAGTGATGATGATGATGTTGATGGTAACTTTTTTTTATCATTAAGCCAAAGTGATGTAGTCATCCTGTTTATTTTCCAGTAAATCATTCAGTATATTTCTTCTCTAGAAGTAGTCTTATTTTTGTGAATTAGATATACATGGAAGTTCTGTTTTGTTCAGCTTTAGAACAAGAATCAACCAGGATTGTTTGGACTACTAGGATTTTTGCTTGTTCATATCACTCTAAGGCTCCTTAATTGATTCCAAAGGGATTCCACCCTAATTCCATGTTAGGAGTTTTTTAGATCTTTTCTGTAAAATAATACCCAGAGGAAGAACCTACTGAATCATTACTGAATTTGTTTCTCAAGCATCCTTTTGAAATAACTAATCATACCCCAATTATTACCAAAATCATACCCAATGATACAAATTTTGAATGATCCACACTCTTCTTCTTCCTTCTGTAGCCTTTCTTTTGTCCTTTTAGGGCAAAATCAAATTTAGGAGATTGGAAGGAAACAAGAAGGGAAACTCATAACTGAAAGCATAACTATTTTTTAGCAACTTCAGCAACAAGTTTGTGATGCAGGCAGAAACTAATTTATTATGGAGAGTTTTGATTTGATGGCTGTAGATTTGAATTATAATAGTAATGATGGCATTTGTTAAGCACTTACTATGTGTCAAACAGTTCTAAGCACTGATGGCCTCCCATAGTCCATTCTGCTGATAATTGAGAGGTTGGAGTATTTGTTCACTCAGATTACTTTAGTTCTCATCTTATCCCTGGGAGTTACACATATACATTTTTTGAGGTCACTACTAAGCTAATATTGAAGTTAGATGAATGCTCCAAAGAATGATCTACCAACAGGGTTTATCTGGGTCATTTATAGGGTTTAACCCCTCTTCAGGTGAAGGGGAAGGAATTCAGTTTTATACTACTGAAATGTAGTACAACTCTTTCAGTAAATTTGGGATGGAAAAGTTTGAATTGTGGGGGCATTTCAAACTTGTTATGCATTCTGGGCACTTTTCAAATGACATAGTTCAATTAGCAAAATTATTGCTTTGGAGTTTCTAGAGCAAGCTAATTCTTTGTTTTTAAAGTATTATATTTTAAAGCATTTTATTCTACTTCTATTGCACCCTTCCTTCCATTGTACTTTTCCAAGCTCTCAGTACACTGCTCTGCATAAGGTAGGTGCTTGATAAATACCTTGGATTGATTGAATACTACAGTAATTTCTGTGCTTTTTCCTAAGAGAAGCAATTTCAGTAAAACCAGAGATTTTTCTAGATCTGCAAACTTTTTAGATTGAACGCTAATGTTCTTTTTAGAAACTGGAGATGCATTCTTTCTGATATCAAATGAGTATCTTCTAGCATTCAGGAGACATAATTAGTTTACTCTTAAAATTGTACTGGGATATAATGAAATTCAACTTCCTGAAAATAATTTTGGTGAAAGTCTTCCAATACATTTTGTCCATTTGTCTCAAACTCCAAGTATCTTCTTACCAAACAATAGACTTCTGGGCTCTCAGCATTATATGCCTATGCTATTATAATCAAGTATACTTGAAATTTCCCTAGTGTTTGAGTAGAACATTTAGATGAAAATTAGTGAAACTCTACAGACCCTCTCTTACCTGTAAAATAATTGCTGTCATAGTAGATATTCATGATTTTTATGATTTTCCTATTTAAAGTCAAGTAAAACAGTATCATATGTATTTCTAGCTGATTGGCTAGAGATTTGTTTAATGCAAAAATGTTATGATATCTGAGTTGCAGTTTAATTTAAGAGTTTGGATCATTTATTGAATTACTACTGTTCAAACAATGCATCATCACAATACTCTTTAAAGTGATGCTTATTAAAATCTCATCAAGAGGATGATAATGAATAAGAAATCACTCCACAAACTAGAATCCCAAAGTTTTTCAAATGCTTTAATAAGTGCATAGCTGCTGTTACAATTCCTGAATTATTCAGAACTATAATTTGGAATAACAAAGTTTTAGTATGCTAAGATGTTGTTTTAAGACTTACAAGGTCATTGCAGGTATTAAAAATTGCTACCAAGGATCTAGACTACTAACTATACAATGGCAGATGAACTCAACTGCCTAGCGGGATTCCTAATAATTCAAACAGGATCTGGTAAACAGCATTTTTAGAAACAGAAACAACAGTCCCATAGCTAATTAGTGATGCATTTGTGAGAAATTCTCTGGTCCACTTCTCAGACTCTGTAAACCATGAGAAAATGGAGATCAGGTATGCAAGAAAATCTTTCTAATGGAGAGTCTGATGGTAAGTAACCCCTACAGTGAAGTTATAATTACAATTTTGTCATGAGAGGAGAGAAGTCAAAGTTTCACAGGAAAAAAAAATCTATTTACAGAAAAATATTATGCTTTTCATTTGATAGAAAAGTAATTATTGCACAGGGACCCATGGAAGATCTTGGAGACAGTCACCCTCTCTTTAATAAGTCCTTGTGGCAGTTAAGTGGGGATCAGGAGCATTCTTTATCAGGTTTGCATTCAAGTAGTACTAAATATATGCAGGTAGGAATTAAATAGTATCTGAGTTTAATTAAAATTATAAAAAAGGAGAAGAATGGTTGGTAGACTGCTCGACTGCATTTTAACCAGTAACCTCAGACCCTAATTAGAAATGCTTTTCATATCTCCTCCATGCAAGGGCTTAATCTGACGCAAGTCTGTGAGCGAGGGCTTGGGGACTGGTTTTAATTCTGCATTCGATCTTGGTTTGTATGGAGGCAGGCGATGCTGATTGACCGTGTACCACAGAACAGATCCCATGACCTTGCTGGGATTTCCATGTGAGGTGTTAATTGAGAGGGTGGGTTTAATCTTTGAGCATCATTGTCTCTCAGCTCTGGGCAAAGTTTGTGCTCTGTTTCCTTACTCCGCAGTGTATTTGCTCTCCACAACGTCTCTCCCTGGCAGTTTAGCATACCCATCAAAATTTTCTTTCTTGATAAATTTATTAGGGACAATTAGCTTTGGCTGAGCTTGATTTCATGATCTTGTTCCTGAGCCCAGCTTGGCAAAGGATTGTAATAGCTATTATTTCCACATTGCACTTGGTATGCACTAATGAAAACAGAAAAAAAATTCCCATCCCTAAGAAAATGAAAAATGAAAATGAAAAATGGTTCATCCCTAAGAAAAAAGACTAGTAGAGAGAAAAAGGGATACACTGTCAAGCAAAAGTGGAAAGCAGTAGGCAAACTAGAAGACTTGATTTCCAAGATACTTTGTCTGTCTGAGTGCTGTGAAAAATCAGACCTCTATATTGCTCCTGAGTGGAAAACTTAAAATAATTACACAGACAATAAAGGAGATACAGGACAGAGCTTTTATAATAATATATGACTTAGAATTTTTGTATTGTTCTGGTGTAATGTAAGAAAAGATGGGTTATTACTTTTGCTTTTTTATAAATAATGAATGACTTTTTCTCATGTGTTGTTGTACAGGCCTGTCATTTCCATCGTGTGGAGTAAATTTTTACTCCAGGCAGGATTAATGTATACTGGCTGACCTTAAAGATGACTCCCAAGTGAGCAGGATGGTAGTTAAAAGAAGCAGAAGTGATGGAGCTCACAGTGGAAGCATTGAGAAACAATGATTGGAAATAAAAAGATATCTGTCTTTGACTTGCAATGAAATTCTCTTTTTATTTCATTCCACCAGCTATAGATGAGTTTAATTACAAAGCTCCAAAATTATTTTTAAGAGTCATTTTTGAATCACTCAGGGAACTTTGCTGAAAAGACTATATGTGTAAGCTTTTTGCAAATCTGTCTCCTGTGGTATCAAGGGAGATAGCATAATGGAGCCTGCTGGTGACTAAATAATGGGTATCTGGGATGGGCCATAGGAGTGCTTGTTGAGGAACTATTTCTCCACTGTTAGAGGTGGGACAGAGGGATGGAAAGTGGTGGAAAGATTAAAGAATAGTGAGACCAGCAAAGATTACAAGGAGCTGTGTTTATGGGATTTAATAAATGGGTAATTAACTATTCTTAATCACTCTGTAGATTTTAGAAGTTTAACTTTCTACAAATCATTGGAAAGGAAATAGTTCTGCAGCTTCAAATATGCTTGTAAAAATCAAAACTAATCAAAACACTTCATTTTTAAGGAATCTGTGCCCGTATTATGCCATCCTTTTGTGTCTTAGCTTTAATTACTTCGAACAGTTATTCAATCAATTTTTGAGCACTTACTGTGTGTGTAGAGCACTGTATTAAGTGCTTGGTAGAGTACAATATAACAGAGTTGGTAGACATGGTCCCTGCCCACAAGGAGCTTGGACTCTAGTTAAGTGCATTAAATGAATTACTATAAGATATAAGATGTAGCAAGTTGTCTGGCTTTTGAATGGAATGAATTGATAAAGGGACATTAGCAATAATAAATGTAATGATTTTTAACATTTAAAGAGCTTTCACACCATCAGTTATATATTTAATACTCCATCTAATTTTGATCATGATTGAAACACATAATTCACTCATCTTGGGTGAATTAAAATATTCTGAAGTGCTTTCATTTTTTTTTTAAAGCTCAGTCATAGTCTAATGGACCACCACAAATGTTGTATACTGGTTAGCTGTAAGTCAAAGATGATGCACATTTATTTTTTTTTATCTTGCCTTTTAAATGATAAAATTACTTTTGTGTTTGGTATGGACCAAGGTGAACTTTTATTTTCCTGGAAACTAATAACATTGCCCTCCCTTTTTATTAGTCCCTTTTACTTTTTAAAACAAGAAAAATAATTTAAAATGTATTGAGAAGTGTTTACCTCTCTGCAGAAGATGATCCTGTCAGGTCATGGTTAAAATACAACAGGCCAGCCTAAGGACACTTTCATGTCATCTATATTAGATGTACTTTGCCTGTAAATAATAACAAAGGGCTTCATTAGGGTGCTAATCAACTCCCACACCTTTGAGACTTAACTAATCATATATTTCAAGTGCATTTCTATAAGATAGAGCTGGTGACAAAACTAGAGGAAAAATGTCTTAAAGCACTCATCCCCTAAAGTGAATTGCCATCAAAAAGATGCAGCTGTTGTAGCTAACCCCTTCCAGTTCACTGTATGTTGCCATTTTATTCTGAGCCCGGATTTCAAATTAAAATTTTACTTTGGCTTCTCTCAGAAAAAGGTTTCAGAAGCCGGGTAAACAGAGCCTCATTCTGCACGGAAGGGATTAAGAAGGAGAGCCAAGAGTGGAAGGGAAATTGAGGATATGACAGAGGCCACAGTGAGTTCAAACAAAATTTGGCCTGCAGAATGCAGGAGAAATCCCATTGGTGACAGGTGCCATCTTGTGGGTCATTCTGCCACTCTGCCTCCTGCCACTTTTTATAACAAGAACAGATAAAGGGGGCCTGGATTCTTAGCGGCTTAGAATTGGAAAAGTAATTCAAAGAGATGTGAGTCTGGTTGGCTCCAGGGTTTACATGATACTGTAAACATCCATACTGTACATGTCAGCTCTGTATGCTATTTAGGAAATTTGAAGCAATGTACAAAGGAAAAGAACAGATACATGCCTAAAATCCTTCCATCTTAAGCATTAGGAATGACAATACAGTGCTTCATCTTCTAGCAATACAGGTAAAGCCTTCTCACACTTATCAAGGCCCAGGTTCACAAACTTAGACTAATTAAAGTCCATTGGAATCAAGAAACAATTTTGAGAATGTCTATTACCTGCATGCATGTCTATCTCTTACAGTAGTCCATTCTTCAAACTATAGTTGTTGGATATATTTGTCCCTGATGAGGTATTTTAAACATGGCATATACATTTACAAACATGAGATATCATCTTTTCCAAAAAGAATCCTTAATAATAGAGAAGGAATGCATTAGCTAACTAGCACAGCAGTATTAACAATAAACATTACGCTTTATTCTTAAAATGTATGATTACCCTTCCTGGAATTTTGGTTATTTTCTAGTGCTGTGGTATCCGGTAGTGAGGAAAAACTATAAATTATTGTGTGGAAAATTAAGCATTTTAATGCTAGACATAATTTTAGTAGTATGTAATTTGAAAGTCGATTTAAGTGGCCTTCTTACTGGGTACTCCTTCCCAGTTCAGTCAACTAATTAAACAGAATTACATTTCCTATATGTGTGGCTTTACATATTTACATATGCACACATCACAAATATAATTTGTATAGTTTTTGCATGTTAAAGCTCATTTACACATATTTACATGCCCAATGATATTTATGTTTCTTCTTTGGGCTTAAAAAGACTAATAGGCCAATAATTAGGTACTTTAGGCCTTTATACTTGCTTGATTCAGAATCATCTTGCAATGGGTATAGGTATGCGTTTTAATTCATATGTTCAGTTTTAATTTTAGTTAATTACACTTTTTTAAAGAGGACAAGAATTGACTCTTGCATTAATGGACAGTAATTCTGTGACACTCTTGTCGTGCTGTATCACTGGCTAATGCTTAGCAAATCATTCTGGTGCTTTTTGGCACTGAAAAGTTTCTGTGATGGGCATAGCTTGGCTATTCATGAATGAAAAATGAATATTATTGTAAAATTTCTCCATGGATAATTTTGACTTTTTAATAAGGGAAAATTGAAATTCATTTACCGGGTTATAAAAACAAATTAAAGTTAAATATAACATTTTTTCCCTCGATTTATGGTATGTTGCCCCACCCTCCACCCTCACAAGAGGCAAGTTTAACAGAGAAACAGAGATGTTGTGTGTTCTGTTATGAACAAGCTTTGTGATCTCATCCCAAGATTTTTTCATCCAAGCACCAACCATCTGGCTTCACTCTGGGTAAAAGCATGTCATATAGCCCCCAGAATTTCAGCGTCAGGGAGGGGGATCCCAGTGTCTTTGCTATAATGCCAGACCCCCCTTTTCCTCCCTATCCTGCCCTCCTCCCCCTCCCCAATACTGCCCTTCCCACCAGCTCCCCGAAACAACTCTGCCAAAGACAGGAGTCAGCTACTGAAAAGCATACCAGGCATATTTAAACACAACCCTGACATTTCCTCAGCATTTCCATAGCTAAGGCTTTTTTCCCCTCTCTTTCAATAAAATAAGGCACCCGCTCTCTCATGCTAGTGCAAAGGAGGAAAAAAAAAGTTCGCAATTTAATTCAAACAAAAGAAGCTTGAAATCTATAAGCACAGCAACTCGGAGGCTTCTGGCAAATAGAATTCTAATTAGTATGCTGCTATTTTTCTTTTAGACAGATGAGGGATGCCCCCTATTGACTCTAGCAGGCAGACTGGTTAAAAAAAAAGGAGACAGAGAGGGAAGGGGAGAGAGACAGAAAGAGAGAGAGGGAGAGAGAGGAGAGAGATGTATAGAGTGAGAGAGAGGAAGAGAGGAATAGAGAGAGGGGGGCAGGTGGGGCTAGCCAGCAAACACTGCAGATTGCAAATTATCTCGCAAACCCTGCCAAGTCTCAGCTCTTGGCATCAGATTTTTAATGACACCCTGGAAAAGGGAAAAAGAAGCCCTCAGCTAAGGGATAAAAATGAGGGGTTTTACACTGTGATAAGTCTGCTTAAAACCCAAATGGCCAAGCGCACATTAGCGTTTTGAAATATTCATAGATAGAAGTGAAAATGAGGATATGAGGATGTACATTTGTTGCTTGGTCAATTGACAACTCATTCTGCATATTAATAGAAGGGATGATCTAATTTTAAAGGGGCAGTCTATCTTTTTTACTCTGACTTTTGATTATTATGAGGCTGAGGGCAAAACATCATAGCAAAGGCTTGCAACGACACAGAATGTTGTTTTCTTTTGATGTAGACCTGTGACTAACTACTTCTTTGGTCAGGAATTCTGGGGGCTCTAAAACTATGGCACCCTTCTTGTGTAGTCTCTCTGATGTATCTCAGCTGTACACTTTGATTTTTTCCCCTTCCCTTTAGCAGTGCACGAGGCTCTTCACAGTTGTAGGATTTTATCCACAAACAGACAGATCATCACAGGAATGAGGGCCATTCCTTTTTATTAATTAGGCCACCTTCTGTTCCAGCAAACCAGATTTGGCATATGTAGCTCTGTAGTAAAGGCCCAAGTGATCTTAGCACCATACCCCCCAAAAAATAAAGGCAAGGATATCGCACAGGGACACATCAGTCTTAAATTTAGATCAAACCAACATCCCAGAGAATATTTCAGTAGTCTTATGAACATCATTTTCTCTGAGCCTTCAAAACAATTCCAAAACAAGGTTACCAAAATGTTCTTATTTTAGAACATCCACTAAAATGAGCAACTTCCAAGTTTAGATAACATCTTCTTGGAGGTTTGCATGATTTTATTTTGTTTATAAGATCTCAGAATTATAGAGCAAAGCTGTTAACAACTTTCAGGAATTACTATTTTCTAGTTAAGGTTTAAGACATTATTTCTATATCAGAAATAATTTTTACTAATTCTTTAAAATACTTTGTTTTAAATATTTTAAATACAATGCGAAAGAGAGATAGATTTTTCAATATAATGTACAGTGGTTTATGAATCTTTTTAAAACCAATGGAAATAACATTCTTATAAACTGCATGGAAACAGCACGGGCCTGGAAGTTAGAGGATCTGAGTTCTAATCCTGACTCCTCCCCATGTCTGCTGTGTGAACTTGGGCAAGTCACTTAACTTCTCTGTGCCACAGTTCCCTCAGCTGTAAAATAGGGATTAATACTGTAAGATCCAGGTGGGAAATGGGCTATGTCCAACCTGATTAACTTGTATTTACTTTTCTGTGCCTCATTTCCATCATTTGCAAAATGGGGATTCAATAACTATTCTTCCTCCTATTTAGACTGTGAGCTCCAAGGAGGATCTGATTATCCTGTACCTATCTACCTCAGCACTTAGTACAATGCTTGCACATAGTAAGCACTTAACAGGTACCACAATTATTAGTACCCCAGAAATCAGTACAGTGCCTGGCACATAGTAAGTGCTTAACAAATACCATAACAATTCTCTCCCCACCGAAAAAAAGAACTGAATATGTTGTAGGTGTTACATTGATATACTACAAAAATAGTAGAATTGTCCTTAGGTCTGAAGATGACCATATATATATTAACATTAGTCCCCCAAAAATATGTTAATTGCAGTTTTAGATGCTAATATTACTAGGGCCAAGGGTGAAAGAGAAAGTGAATTAAAGAACAAGAGAATTCCCTATCATCATTTGTCACCCTCAAAAGCGTGTACTGAGTGAACTACTGTGGAGTGGTTCAAAGATCCATACAAAGCAAATTAAGCTGCAGTACCTACCCTTTAGGATCTTAAAATCCAAGACTAACACTGACCTACTGATTTAGACAGATGAATCAAAAACCTGCTTCATTCCTGAGCAATCTTGGCAATGTCAAATGTGTAAAGCACACTTACTAAGTTTGTGGTCATAATAACAGAAAATAAAGTGGCCTGTTTCAAAGCTAATCACACAAGAACCATGGTCCCTTTGATGATGTGTCCAGAAAATAAAGGTGCTGATGAAATTTAGTGTTCATGTAGAGTGACTACGGAATGATGCCAGTAGCTGGTAACATCTTTTGTGGAGACTGAACCACGGAACAGTAATCCCAGAACATCTCTCTTCAATTGCTGTCAGGAGATATCATAGCTTTCATCAAGGATTCATTGAAGACTTTGATCTCTGGATAATCAACTCTTTCATAAACCTGCTGATTTAATGGTAACTATAATTTTGAAATACAAATATTTCAATCTATAAAAAGGAAGTAGATAATCTCAAATGAGACTCATCAGTCAATTGGCATGTGAAGTGATTCACAAAGTTTCAGGTCTCTGCTAGAGGTGGCAAAAAAGAGGGATCATGTAATGCTCTTGAGTGGAATAGTACAGTTGATGTAAAGGGACAATATCCTACCAATTATCAAAAATTGCAGTTACTCCTGACAGAGCATTTTTTCAGTTAAAAAGTTTTTCTCTTCTCATATTAGTTGCATGCAGTTTGCAGGTGAAAGGAGGTGACAAGCAATTTCAGCAGCCAATGGCTTAAAGGAGTTCAAATGACCACAGAAGTCATATTAACTTGTCACATTGACCAGTATTTTCTGTCACTGAAACATTAGAATGAATAGCTTCAGACAATAAAATTGTTTCAATTATACTGCATTAGGCCTCCACACAAGTAAGTGAAGATGCAGAAGGCAAAGGGGAAACATTCAGGAGATGTGTGCTTGGGTAGTGACATAGGAATTTCACCGGAACCCATTTAAATGAATACCTGTTAATGGGCTAGGATGCTATTATTTTAAGTGTGCAATGCCTGAGGGAAATTTATGGGGAACTCGTCATTAATTTTTGAAATTAAAATATGAACACATATCTATTAGTTCAAAAGATAAGATGAATTTATCGTGAATTGCAGAAGTCACATAATTCATGCTTACTGATCCCAATATCAATGACTTTTATTAATAATGAATAGATGAGGAACAGAGGATGGGTGTACAGAAGGGTACCCATCATACTGTCCTTTCTGGGCATGCTTTGGTGGCACAGTTGAAAACAAATGCTGGCAGGGTTGAAAATTGGCCTGTATTATTATGACATTACTTATGGTCATAATTCTCATATTCTGAAATTAAATGAGCTTGCTTTTTCTCTTTGTGCTGGTAACCAACCCATATGGATTTCCCCACTTTCCTTCCTCAGCGCCCCCAAGTCCTGCTCTATTCTAAGATTTTTCCCTTCAAGCCAGAATTAAATCAGGTGGAAGGGAGAAATGCCATAGCATTTCTTGTACTTATGCTCTTACATATTGTGGCCTTAGGCGTATGCCTACAGTTAGCTTTAGTGATTGTAAGCTTCTCCCACAGTGGGGATGTCAAATAGAAAGCTCCTAATTTGTATAGAATCATCTCAGTTAAAGCACAATGCTCAACTATTATTTCTTACCCAAACTTACTCTCTTGGGCTTCTTCCTCTTTCAGAGATAATAATAATAATGGTGATATTTTTTAAGTGCCAAGCACTCTTCTAAGTGCTGAGGTAGATACAAGCTAATTAGGTTGGCTATAGTCCCTGTCCCACAGAGGGTTCACAATCTTAATCCCCATTTTACAGAGGAGGTAATTGAGGCCCAGAGAATTGAAGTGACTTGCCTAAGGTCACACAGCAGACACATGGTAGAGTCAGGATTATAACCCAGGTCCTTCTGATTCCCAGGCCAGTGCTCTATCCACTAGATCATGCTGCTTCCCCTATAGGGACTGGCAGTGTTATAGGTGGTAGTGTTACTGCATAGAGATACTTGCACAAAGCTGAGGGGCATTATGTCAGATAACAATTCCTTCATTTCTTTATGACAGCCCACTGCCTTCACCTATGGAGAGAAAAATGAAACAGAACAGGACTGTTCTTTTGTAAAAGAGCTATATTTGGATATTTCTGCCAATATCCAACTGTCCAATAACATAAAATGTTGATCTTCCCCAAATAATCAAAATTAGATCAACAACTAGAAAGGAAATCCTGCTTCATCTTTGGACAAATTCCACAGTCATGACCCGGTACATTGACTCAGTGTTCATTAATATGGCATATTGAGAGTTTAACAAAATACAATGACACACCATTTTTAAAACTACCCCAGTCTCATATGGGGCCATACTGTACTTCCCTAACCTCTGTGATCTATTTGAGGTAGTACTAACATTCCAGCTCTAAAGCCTGCTCCATAACTTTTCCTTTCCTCTTTGTTTTGAAAGCCTTGTACTAGAGGATAGTGGTTCCCTTCAAAAACTCAACTGGGATTTTGATGTTTGAGCTACAGCAAGGAAACTAGCTCATGATTTCTCTCCTTGCTTGAAGTTAGATACATATGACCTGATGGGTAATTGCTTCAACTTGGCAATTCTCTGTTTAAAGATATGACTCATTTTAGCTTTCAAATTAAAGTTAAGAAAATGCTTTTAATATATGGGGTCCCTATTTTAGACATAGTCAATTTGAGGTTCTATTTTATCAAACAAATCTTTTGTATATATTATGCAAAATGTTAAAAACATATAATGATTTACTGCATATTTATGCTACAATCAAATTCCAGTGTAATTTACAGTCAAGGCACAGTACATACCACTCTACTATAACTACTGGCTTCATACAGTAAACTCAAAAGAGCACATTGGGGGTTAGCCATTGCTGCTGAAAGGGAAAAAAAAATTGAGAAACAGTACTGACTATGCTTTTGTCTTCAGCCTGATCTTCAAGATGTAAGAATCTTCAGTGGGTGGGAGACCTAAAACCCACCCCTCAATTCTGAAGATAACCTTGGCAGTTACACTTTACAATTACCTTTTTAAAAAGCTAATTTACCCTTTCAGGGCTGTTGGCACACTGTGAGCATCCAAGAAAAGGATATTCATATTCCCCCTTATACATCAGAGAGAAAGAGAGAGATTGAGATAGACTGAGAGGTCCTGAGAGAGTGACTGATATAAGGGAAGCAGAGTGATGGAGAAAGAGAAACATAGAGAGAGAGAGAAGGACTTTTCTTGGCTGATGCCACATCCTGGTGAGGATAACATTTTGGCAGTTAATATATGTTGAAATATAATATTTGAAAAATTGATCTTTTAATTGACAAATTCATTCATTCAGTTGTACTTCTTGAGCACTTACTGTGTGCAGAGTATACAACAATAAACAGACATATTTCCTGCCCACAGTAACTTACAGTCTGGAAGGGGACAGACATTAATAAAAATAAGAAAATTACAGATATGTACATAAGTGCTGTGGGGCTGGGGTGGCAGGGGGGATGAATAAAGACAGCAAGTCAGGGGAAAGCAGAAGAAAGTAGGAAAAGAGGAAAGGAGGGCTTAGTCAGGGAAGGCCTCTAGAAGAAGATGTGAATCAAGAATAATCAGATGCTGTGAATGTCCACGACTGAGAAATACCATGAAGATCCTATTAGTATTAGGATAATACTGATATTATTAATCAGATATAAGCAGAAAATGAGCTTCAAGGAAAGACAGTATCACCCCTTTTAATTTTATCTCACCATCCCAGCTCTCCCACGTGACTGATGTGACCTTAGGCAAATCACTTGACTTCTCTGTGCCTCAGTTCCCTCATCTGCAAAATGGACTTTCAATACCTATTCTCCTTTCTACTTAAACTGTGAACTCCTGATTATCTTGTATCTACCCATAGGGTTCAGTAGAGTGCTTGACAAATAGAAAGTGCTTAACAAATATCACATTTTAAAATTTATCTTGAAAATTTATTGCAAGTTAATTTTAACTGTATTGCTAAGAGCATTTACAGAAAAGAAATTAGCATTGAGTTCAGCATTATCGATTTCATGACAATTGATAAAATTAATGTTTACTAGTAGCATTTCCTGGTTTAGGAAATTTCAACCAATTTAAAAAAAATGTTCTACTAAATCTTATAAGTAAAACAGGTAGATGCTAAGAATCTATATTCCCATTTTACAGATAGAAAAATTGGAGAACAGAGTGGCTAACTCACAGCCCCACTAAACCAAAAATAAAGGCACTAGCAATATATAGCATTTTGTCCAGATAAACACAAATCATGTTTACCTTGTAAATGTATTCAATTTTATAGTGCAATAAATTAAAGATTGGGATCCCTTTTAATTTTGTAGGGGCTCTTTTCAAAGTTGACAGTGTATTTAATTGACCTACACTATCTTTTCAAATCTCCTGCAAAGACATAATTAATATAGGATTTTCAGTTTTAATTGGGCTATACACTAAAGAAGTTTTTTAAAATCAAGTTGTAATTCAAAGAGTAAGTTAGGCAATTTCTTTGGCAATAGCATTAACTTTTTCAGGATGCTAGTTAATGAATTATTGCTTAATCACCACAGTGCTGAAAAAATAAATGCTGCTCTGCAAAGTGCAAAGAATGTGCTTGAAATCCCAAAGAATGTGATTCCTTTTGTATTTACGGTTAGCAAGATTTAAATGTCAGAAGTTTGAGCCATAGTTTCACATTCATTGTTATGAAAAATGGACTGGGAATCTTTTAAGTTCAAATGAGAAGTGCAGGTGGAAACAAATCAAAAGAGGGAGACAAAAATATATATATTTTTTTCCACAAAAGCATGTTCACTGTGAGTCCCATGTGGGATAAGGACTGTGTCTGACCTGATTGTCTGGAATCAACCAGAGTGCTTAGTACTGTGCTGGATATGTTGTAAATGTTTAACAAAATTATTAGGATGCTAACAAAATGGCACTTGTATGCTTAAATCGATCAAATGCCCACCATAACTCCACTTTAGGCATTTACTCAAATTTTACATTCAAATGGGTACCTTTTGCCCTTTTAATTTTGTAGATCCTTTTAGGACTTTTTAGTTGAGCAATGGTGGGTAACATTTAATCCTTTATATCTAAACTTTGATACATTTCAAAAATGAAATAGGGCTGCCCAGTCCTTGGGATCAGATATTCATCTTCCTTAAAAATTTTGGTTGTACAGTTTTTCCAGTACTGGGCCATGATGATTATTTCTTTGTGATTATACACTACTGAAGCTTTAACATCTGATATATAAAATACCAGTTCAAAAATAACACTATTCAACCTGATTCTCCAATAGTTTGTTGAGAAACTTCACCATTTAAACTAAAAGAAGATTTAGGAAATTGAATTGGTCAACCACCATCTCTAGTGAAATACATACTTAGAAGTAAAACATTGACAACTTTACTATATCTCCTAGAACAAAATCTTAGGAATGTTCACAAAGATGAGAATTAAGCATAGTCTCATAGACTACAAGTAGCATTATGAACAATACAATTTCCAAGACTGATGACTATTTTATCTTTTGAGTGCAACTTTGATAAAATGAAAGAAAAAACAGACCTATTTTCTTGGGGTTTCATTGCAATCAACCATCAAATAATATTAAGTAATAAAAGTGTATTAACTTTTTAATACACTGTTTGGACAATAATGGAATAATAAACCAAAATGTAACATCTGCCATTATGTTTGCCAGTCTCTTATTCAGAATGGACTATAAAATGACCACACTGAAGCTTCAGGCTATGTTTATGAAATATGCAAGTCTTGAAAGTACAGGAACTACTGAATTTGAGAGTTTTAAAAGCTTTAAAATGTGGAATTTTAAAAGAAGATTTATTAAAAAAAGACATGTTCAATGTGATATTTTTTTTATGTGGAATTAGATTTAACAGAATGGAAAGGTATCTTCCTGAATCTTGAAAAGAAGATACATTTGCTTGCATATCAGGAAGTGACATTTGACTTCTCAATGAAAAAAACCTGGGAAAGAGGAATGAATGCATTAAGTATATAAATGACACTGAGAAGGTCACAATGATGGCCTAAATTAATCTGAACAAAACAATGATATTTGTAATTCTGACTACTTCCTGATTCTGATGTCAATGTAATATATCCAGGTTTTATAGAGCGTAGAGGAGCAAGTGAGTTTGTGCTGTGTACAGTGCAATAGAGAAGTTATGTCAGGATGAGTAAAGAATAAAACATAAGCTTTTTCATTAATCATGACTTTTTTCTCAAAAGAAAAGACTTAGGAAAAATATGAGTTGTATCATACTTTGCTTAGAGGGCACCCGGCAAGGAGAATGGTAGAGGGTAGGGGAAGAAGAGAATAGGAAGGAGACCTTTCTGAAGTTCTTCCTCTAGAAATAATGTTACTTTTGTACTTGTAACTCCTTCAAAAATTCCTCTCAATGGCTGGGGAAGGGGACAGCTTTTATATGCACTGGTCTGTGCCACACTCTATAACCTCTGAAAACAGAACAAAACAAAAAAACAGTGTCCAAACATTTAAGCACCTGGAGAAATGTCTGACAGAGGATAATGTCTGACAGAGGAAAGTCTTTAGAGTACGATTATTTAAGTTTGAATAACACTGTAACGCTTCCCAGACTGAGCCCGTTCCTTCCTCTCCCCCTCGTCCCCCTCTCCATCCCCCTGTCTTACCTCCTTCCCCACAGCACCTGTATATATGTATATATGTTTGTACATATTTATTACTCTATTTATTTATTTTACTTGTACATATCTATTCTATTTATTTTATTTTGTTAGTTTGTTTGGTTTTGTTCTCTGTCTCCCCCTTTTAGACCGTGAGCCCACTGTTGGGTAGGGACTGTCTCTATATGTTGCCAACTTGTATTTCCCAAGCGCTTAGTACAGTGCTCTGCACACAGTAAGCGCTCAATAAATACGATTGATTGATAAAGGGGGAAAGGATACAGTACCATTGTTGGGTTTCTAAGCTAGTCATGAAGGTTTGTGGGAAAATAAAAGTTTCTAGTAATTCTTTTCCTATGCAGGAATAATGTACTTGATACATTTCATTATGAATTCCTAAATATTGTATGAATATATCTTAATGTCTAGATGCTGTTGTAATTTTTGAAATTGTATGCGTATGCAAATTTTGTAATAAAACTTTGACAATTACATCACTCTCTTCTATTTTATTCTGTGAGCAACTACACAGGTCTGATTCTTTAATACCTTTGTATAATATTTACTTAGAAATGTTCTCATTTAACATCTTGTATAAGTAAAATATAGCAGTTAAAGGTGCAAATGGGTGTCAATTACTAGGTATCTTCACTGTAAAACTTAAATTAAAGAATATCAGCACTAATAAATATTTTTTGCCACATAAATAGCACCCCTCTATGCCCTCTTATCACTAAGAATTAGTGACTGATTTTGGGTGCTACCTTATTTAGGTCTCAAAGGGTTTATTCAGGGCTATTGAAAGACTTTCTTCTGCATAAAAACATGTTAATGTAAAAATTTCCCCTCTATCAATACAGTCACTCATTAGAAATGTATGTGTAGCACTGTAGGTGCAAACTTCAATAGGTGGATGGATATTTACCCAAGGAAATTTGAGCCATGCCCTTTCATTTTCAGAGAGCTGCTACCTAATCTCAGTGTAGCATCAAGACAAAGGACACCTCATTTCGCTAGTGTCAGCCCTGCAAACCAACCCTTTGTGAACCACCTAAGCTATTAGAATAATGGGCTGGGAAAAAAGATAAAATACAAATTTCACTGAGATCTGGGTTGGATTACTTCCCCGTGCCCCTGCCTTTATTGAGCGATTTGGAGTTTCATTAGAATTCAGAATTCCTGTGGAAAGAAAAACCCCAGTGGCACGGACTTCTCTTTCAAGGGGATTGCAGGCTGACCCATCAAAATGAAAAGGCTCAATGTTTTGCTGACAGGTCCCAGAGCAGTCCTGAGTGACAGCTTCATTTCAGTAGTTCTCAGATGAGATTTGAATTGGGAGGGTGGAGAAGTAGTGGTGGAGATACTTTGTTCCCTAAAAGTGTCAGTGTCAAACTGCAGTTCAAGTTCTACTATCCGAGGTAAAAAACTAAGTCAGAAATCAGCCTGGACTTGCTGACTTCCAAATTTATTATTAATGCCTCGCTAATATTAACACGCACCAGGTTTCACTTAAAACTTAGAGTCTTACCTGATTATTCCATCAACCCTGAATGTGGAATGAGACTAATTTAAAGGTGCACTGAATCTGCTGTACATTTTTTTAAAGGAATCACTGTTTAGGAAGATCATTGTTTTTCTTCCCTAAATATTATCACCAGAAATTAACATTTTGAACATAATTAGATTTGCACTAATGATGCAAAATAACAATACATAAGGGTATTTTGTATTATATGTATGATTGCACGGGGCTATGGATGGGGTTAAATATGGTTTATCTGTGTGAGAACAGGGGGATTTGATAATACCGACAAATACACTTTTATTCTGACAAGGAAACTTAAAATACAGTGTAGATTCATGAGGTAATGGAATTTACTTTATTCTGTGCACTCCACCAAGAGATGAGACAACAGGCAAAATTCTGCTGATCCATATCCCTAATGCCCTATTCTGTGACAGAAAAAAACAATGCCATTCATGTGTTTATTCATTTCTTTTACAAATACTCAAAAGCACTAAAAAAGAAGGTAAAGTTAGTTAAGAAGAAAAGAGTTTCTTTAAAAAAGCTTTAGAAATTTTGAAATATGTATTTTCCATTTTAACAACATTAGGAAGATCAGTATTCCCTCTCATAAATATACATATTCTGTACTCCATATGTATGTGTATGCACGTATATATATATACATATATACATGTATTATACACACACATATACACACACAAACATAAACAATTATTTTCCATTAAGATCCATGCTTCATTCTTAGAAGCAACCTAAGAAAAGTGCCTTATTGCTGTGGTTGTATTGTAAGTGTTTTTTCAGAGAGTAATACAGCAACAATGGCATAAAAATCTATGTAAATGGTCAAAGGGCATGGCAGGGCTACCCATAGGAAGCTTCATCTTGCAAATTTTCTTTTACCTAATTGCTTTGGGTTTATGTTTTTTCCCAAGAAATTAGTATATTTTGCACATTAGAGTTATTCTCAAAAAAGCCTTTTCACCTGACCCCACAACCATAGAAGAGTTCATCATCTTCTGGTTGTCCTACAAAATTAAGTTCACATACACACACACAAAAAAATCATCGTTTACTTTGAAGGAAAAAAAGAGAATTTGAATGCCACATACATTTTTTTATGAATCAGGAAATTAGACTTTCTTTGATCTTAAGGAAATTCAATAAATATAAAAGCTCTAGGTCTCATAAGATGAATAATTGCTTTTCAAGTGTTGAAATTTATGAAGTGTACATTTAAAATAACATCTTGTTATTCAAAATATTATCAGAAACAATAATAAAAGAGAAATGTGCTAAGCACTTCTAAAGTGTCCCATTTTGCTTTCCCTACTTTCTCTAAGGCTAGATTTATACTAGCAAAATGAAGTGGAGAATTGAGCTAATTACTCAGATAATTAAATGTTTGTAGAACACTTGTTTGCTTCTATGTCTATTTTAGATAAAATGATTTTGTAAAATAAAGAATTTAAGGGGCTGAATTTCCCAATAATTGTTCTAATTCTTCATTTCAATTTTCTTGCCTAGACCTTACCAATTGTTCAAAGTATTCTTTTTTCTTTTTGAGTTTAAGGAACAGTGAGAAGATAGATTGAAGAGATCCTGGTCTGCAGTGTCTGACTAGTATCCTCTGACTCTAGTGATTTTGGACTTTTTTATGGCCACTTTATATGGAGTCTTCTTTTGGATACCATAAAGCCATCTGGTAACTTTGAACTACTTTTCTGCTGATTCTGGGAAACAGCTATCTTTATTCACATTTCCTATTCTTCTTATCATTCCACACTCCATTTTTAAAAGTGAGAGCAATTTCACTTCAGTTGTTGCCAAAATCAATAGCTCTCATATGAGTATAAAGCTGGATTCTAGATGCTTACTGCACTGTCTGACTTCTGATGGGCTGGTCCTGGCTCTGATAATTTTCACTTTCAGTCATTTAATTAAAGGAACCAATAGGCTCTCAAGAGAACTAAGACAAAGTCTTTCTGTACAGTTTAAAGTAAAGCAGAGTAGAATACCTATTAAGAGGAAAATGAGGGAGAGAAATTAGGAGATTTGTCGAAGTAAAAAGCATTAGGTAAAGAAGCATATGAAAAAATATATCAGAAAAAAAGTTAAGTATCAGTTTGTTGGGCATCTTTCTAGACAGGGACTAATTTGAATCAGTATTACTAAAGGAACACATCAGCCTAGAAGCTTTAAGGTTAATTCATTCATTCATTCAATCATTCTGATTCTGCTTATACCCGCTGTATATGAGAAACACTGTTATGAGCCTGATATTCTTAATGACATTTGTCCTTCAAGTAAGATATTTCATAAAGAGAAACTACTCAAAATATTTTTTTTATCATAGAAGTCTTTGATAAGAGATCATCCAGGCTCCATGCTATATGACACAATGCTATAATATTACAGTAATTAATTATTTTTAATTTTTTAACATTTTGTAAGATGTAAAACTGGAGTTAATTTTTGTGTACCTCAGTTTTTCTAAGCTCATACTTCAGTGCCCATCAAATGTGGTAATCAAAAAAAAAATAACTAAGATAACTTAATCTGCCCAGGGAACTTACAAGTGGTCCCCTCTATTTGAGTTTCAAAGGTGAGGATCTTTTCAATTTATGGAGTGGGAAAATTTTGTGTGAAATGAAGGTCGAGTTTGTCTTATGGGTCAGGCCATTTTAGAGTTCATTATTTTTGCTTGGGTTTTAAAGTTAAATGAAAACAATCAGTAGGTGGTAAAAATATACCTGATCAAGTGCATTACTTTAAATGAATTCACGATTTTTTTCTTTACATTTATGTTAAAAATTATAGTTGAAAATTACCATAAAAAGTACACCCCCCCAAAAAAAATCAATAATCAAAATGATTTACCATTTGGTCTTGACCTCACACTTTATCATGCATTAATTTTCAAAGACCTTTTAAAAAGTAAAGCAGTGCATGTTTTAAACGAGTTATATTCTCCTGACTTGAGCAGTCCTGGACCTGTAGTCTATAGTCTTGCCAGTTTCTTTTTTTAGTGGAGTAATAATGACCATATTAATTTGACATTTAAGCATGTGATGCAATTCAACAAAACCTCAACCCAACCTGGACACAGTTGTAGCCTAGCATGGATTTTATTTGCACTCCATTATTCATAAAACACAAAAAAATGTAACTCTGTCAATAGAACTCCCTTTGAGTTCAATGTGATAATGAATGTGAAGGTTCTATGTGTGTGGGGGGGGTGGAAAAACTTTGTGATTTTGCAGGTTCACACCAGATAGGCATTTTTTACAGCCTGAAAGGGGATGTTTTCTTTTGTTAATGGCTTACAATCAGATGAAAGGACTCATCACTCTGTTTTAGTGCTCCACCACACGGCGCGTATCTTTTATAAATTACAGGCTGGCGTTGTGTGCACTTGGGGAGAGAAAGGTTGGTTTTCTCGCTGTGAGCCATCCTGCCTAATTGTCGTATGCAAATAAAAGCAATTATAAGGCTTTTAGGGTGAAGGGATGACAGCTGAGTTTGGCAGTTGAGGAGGCCTCACCCACCTTGTTGTCATAGCAACAGGGAGGAAAAGGACAAAATGGTGTGCATACAGTGGAAATATATATTTTGGTTAAAGAATTTTAAACTGTGTACCAATGTTATAATGAAATGTCAATATATGGAAGGAATGGTTTTATAGATTTAAAATATGATGTAAATTAAATTGTATTTATTTCTTGGCCTTTCAAATGATCCCTGTCATCTAACTACATTTTATAAGCTATCACTTGTGGTTTTAGCTCCTACTTTTAAAGTTATGTGTAGATCACAACAACACAGTCAGTAATGAGATTATAAGTTTCTGACAACGTTTTCTACTGCTCTGGATGGGAGTTTTGCAACAAGAACAGCAGTTTGAGGGGATGCCTAATTTAGGGAAAATAGTGAAAAGCACTAACCTAGCAATAGTGCATAAAGTTCAATATAAAAATGTTTGTGTTAAAATGTTAAACAAGTAGAACAAATAGCATGCCACTAGCATACAAAATTAAAATGAGTCACAAATGGATATTTTCTATGGCAATTTATTTCACAATTACTCTTGTGGAAGCTTTCATGAATTAAATATGAGTTCTGTCTTGAAATTAGGTGTTATAAGGCTAAATTACAAGAGGCAGCCAGTAATTGAGGTGGCAGCAACACGGGGTCTAGTGAACTAATCTCTTGCCATGTCACATGGTTCACCTTCAGCCAATAAGAAACCTCTCCATCACAAAAACAGAGGCAGCTGAGAAAAATTGATTTCTCATCTGAGCCATATTTGATAGCTTTTGAAATCGAAAATTGAAATTAACTAACCTAAGCCCCGTCGTAACAAAAGAGCAAATTAAATATGCAACATCGTTTCCTATTGGCAGTATGAGGGCCTGCCAAGGTAAATTTGTAAATAGAGTTTAAGATGCAATTCTGTTCTCCCTCTCTCAGTGTAAAAGTATAAGTGTGTAGTGGCTTTATAAATTATTTATAAAAAAAATCATCAGCTGCAAATGGCCACTGTGGTTAAGGACTTCCATGGAGAAAATCACTGCAATAGAGAGAACACTGAATGAATCAGAATTAAGAATCATCCACATTGATAACCAGGCCTCACTTAAAATCACTGTTAAAGGATTTCATGAACTTCAGCATTTCAAACTTTCTTTCTTTGTGGTTTTTATTCTTTTAAAAAGAAGCAAAGCATCTTCTATTTTGAAAGAAAACCAAGGTTGGCATTCATGATTAAATTAGAATTCATCGCCTGCATTCCATTGTTTAGAACTCTGAGGTAAACTTGTTTTTCTTCCACTAGTGAAATAGGGCTTTCGTTGTTTTCTACTTTATGTTCAAATAGTATATTCACAGTCATGTCTATTCTAAAAATAAATGATAATGATTTTAAAGGTGAAACTACAGGTTTCCAGAATTGCTGAATTCTATACATGAAGAAAACAGCACAGCGGATACCAGATTTTAATTAAACAGTTTTCTTTAAATTATATCTTAGCGGATCCATAGATCAGAGATCCTTATCTCTCTAGTGTAACTTTTTGAATCTCCAATTTTAACTGCTAGAATTTGTACTGGTAAATACCCAAATTAATTTCATATGCCAGAGGAGCTGATAGATGATGAAATCATAGCAGCTTCCTGACTATTCTGTTCAAATCTGTACTGTAGAAAATCCAGTGACAACTCTAATAGAGGATATTACACTTAGCCTGTCTGTCAACCCAGGGATCTTGTAAAATCATTTTATGTTCTAATGTATTATTTTTACTGTCAATCAGACTCCAACAAGCTGAGTAACATCATTAGGTATTGAGTTCAACTACTCAGCACTTTTTTAATGTATTTTAAGTAGGTGGCTCATTATCGGAGGCTGAAAAAGTCAAGGTTCAGGAAATATTGTTGAGCACTCTCTTTTAAATGGAAAAAAGAATCAAGAAATAGTTTGCGTTTTCTTAAAGGATGAAAACTAACTCTTGATTTTCCATTGTAATAGGGAATAGAGGTAGCATGTATAATTATATCTTTAAATATCATTTAATCCCACAATTTCAACCTCCTCCCCAACCAAATCTTATACCAGAGCTGCTAACAATTAGCAGAATGGACTCATTTGAGTTTCATCTCCTATTATTTCTTCAGCCCACCCTCTGGTTTGTTGCTAATGAGCAGTGAGATGGTCAAAAGGTAGTTCACCAGAGGGAGAGAAAGGGAAAAAGTGTGGATACTATACAAATTTGATAATAATTGAGACTGCAATAATCTTCTATTTAGGTGCTTCAAACTGAATATTGCCCATCCCAATATTAATTTTTCAATTGCAACAAAATATCAATTATGGAATAAGAATAATAACACTAACCTTATTCCTTAAAAGCTGTTAAGCTACCCAGATCTGTGGGACACATGTTTGGAGATCAGGGAGGGCGATAATTCTAGAAAAAGAGAGCTTGGATAAGAATTTCATAGTTATAGAGCACTGGTCTGTTGGCATGTGAAAGACAAAGTAGCCCATAATCCAGTTGACTATGGACTGGGAAAGGGGGAAGGAAGTAGGGGAAATTAGGGAACAAGGTAGACAGGCAGGGTAAGATGAGCCAAAGAAGCTAATTGTAGAGGAGGCAAAGGGAAGAAAAAGGATATATTCCCCTCTAGACTGTAAACACGTTGAGGGCAGAGAATGTGTCTACCAACTCTGTTATACTGTGATAGTGTACTCTCCTAAATGCTTAGTAGAGTGCTTGGCACTCAGTAAGTATAATTGATTGCTATATTGTTTGGGAGATGACACTCTGTACCCAGACATACACATCTGCGTTCTCTTTGTTGAACATCATCATAATTCAAATAATAATAATTATGTTATTTTAAGTGTTTCTCATGTGCCAAGCACTGTACTAAGAACAGGAGTAGATATAAAATAATCAGGTTGCACACACAACCTGTCCCATGTGGGGCTCACAGGATAAATAGGAGGGAGAACAGCTATTTAATCTCCATTTTACAGATGAGGAAACTGAGGCACAGAGAAGTCACTTGCCCAAGGTCACGCAACAGCAAGCCCAAACAAATTTAGATTTGGAAATACAAATATTTTCACAGTATCCATTTGTGTTCCTTGGTCAAAATTATATAGTTAGGTTTTCTTATGGATGAACACAGCTTTACTGATTTCAGTGTATGAAGGGTTTGCTATGGCAATGTAAATTAGTTTGAATAGTTTGAAAAATATGCATTGTATTAAAGAAAAACGATGTGATAGTGCAGATCATGTATATAATAAAAAAAGACAGCTAAACTCAAAATTGTTTTTCCTTGGCTATAATGGTTATATCAACATGTACCAAAAATTTGTCTAGCTTTCTGTAACTTATTTTAGAGTCTGCCTTCCCCTCCTAGCTGTAAACTCCTAGAGGTCAAGGATCACATCATTAATTCCATTGTACCCTCCCAAGTGCTCAGTTCAATACTATATCCAGAGTAGGCCCTCAATAATGATATTGACTGATGGACTGACTGACTGCTAGGAGACCAGTAATGAAGTAATTGCATTAGTCACGTAAGGATAAGGCAAATTTCTGATCCAGGGAGGTAACTTTTGGGATAGACAAGATGGGTGGATCTAAGAAATGTTAGGGAGGAAAGACAAATATGACTTAGTGATAGATTGAAAATAAAAGTTGCAAGAAAAAATGCCAAGGTTGTAGGTTTCAGAGATGGGGGAGATGGCATTGTTGTCAACTGTGATGGGAAAGTTAGGTGGAGGAGAGTATTTGGAAGGGAAAATCAGGTGTTCACTTTTACATGTATTGAGTTTATGGTACTAGTTAGACATCTACAAGGTGATGTCCTAGCAGCAGCAGGAAATGCAAGATTGCACAAAAGGTGAGGGGTCAGAGTTAGTGAGTTAGATTTGGGAGTCATGAAAATAGAGATGATAGTTAAAGCCATGAGAGCGGTGACTGCCTTAAGGAAGCGAATAATAAGAAGAAAAGGGCTCTCAGAACAGAGTGTTGAAGAACAGTTGAATGGCAGAAGAAAATCCAGCTAATAGGGCTGAGAAAGATAAGCCAGAAATGTTATGAGAGAAGGAAGAGAGAACGGTGTCTGTAAAATCAAGATTAGATAGTTTTTCCAGGAGAAGGTTGTGGTCAGCAATCAATGTCAAGAGAGTTAAGAAGCTGAGGAAGATTAAGCCAGAATTTTATTTATATTTGGTAAGGATCTCATCCCTGGTGACTGAAGGTGGAAAAGGAAACATAGAAAGTCAGGAAGGGCATTGGAGAAGAGGAATTAAAAGCAGCAGGTGGATTAAATACAAGGAATTTGAATAGGAATGGAGCAAGAATATAGGGTGATAGTTGGACAGTATAGTGGATCCAGAGAAGATTTATTTAATATAGGGGAGCCTTAATGATATTTGAAAGCTTAGGAGAAGGAGGTATGAACATAAAAGTCAGAAAGTGAACAAAGTTGTTTTTGGAGGTAAGAGAGGGTATTTTTCAAAAGCAACTAAGATTTCCTCTAGGGAAAGAATGATTGGGAAGAATGAGAGAAAGAATAAAGGGAATGGAGGGAACTGGGGGAGGTAAAGGAGAGACTTTAGGGACCTCATTCCTGATTGTTTCAATTTTGTCAACAGAGTACTTGAAAAGTCATGAGGAGCAACAGAGGAAGATAAGGAGGCAATGGTATATTTAGGAGGAATTTACAGGTATGGAATAACTGACAGGGACAATAGTACTTGAAGGAGGAGAAGTAATGTTGCTGAGTGGAATAAAGTGTTTAGTACGATGCTGTGTACATAGAGAACACTCAATAAGTATGATTGACTAATTGGTGAGGGACAAGGGTGAATCTGAAATGTTGGAGGTTGTCCTAGAGCCTGGATTTCAGAAACCTAGGTTCTGCAGTCTAGGTTCAGGAGCAGGGGAAGCATACTGTGGAGGTGATCTAGGGCTGGGGCTTGCTGGTGCAAGATCGATAGACAGACATAGGTGGGGGGAGGAGGGGAGGCGAGCAAATCGATTGTGACAGTCAGATTAAGTGTGTATTTGTGTATCAAGAGAAGAGAGATTTGGAAAGAAGTCCAAGAAGTGCATGATGTCCTGGAATAAGGAGTGGGTCTATAGAACAGAAGTCTCTGAGGCAGGGGAGAACAGTTTTGTGTGGAGAGTATGTATGGCTGAGATGGCAGAGTAGGAGCTGTGGTTGAGGAGTGGTATTTCAGAGTTAGTGAGGTTTGAAATGATACAATGCTAGTGCTAATAAAAACTAGTGGGTCTTCAAATTGGTAAGTGGGCGAGGTGGGAGGAGCAGAAGGTCAGGAGAATTGAGAACGGAGAGGAAGCGTGCAGCAGGGGTGGGGATAGGGTGTCGTCAGGAACATCGATGTAGATATTGAAGACCCCGGGGATCAATTTAGGAGAAAAGGAGAAGAGAAGGAAGGAGATAAATGTGTGTTGAAGTCACTTAGGAAAGGGGAGGTGAAGGTCGGACCGGTGCTTGGGTGGAGACTAGTAGTTGTAGTAGGGATGGTTAAAGCAGATGACTTGAACTTTAGCGGAATGGAAAGCACTGAAATAATCTTTAGCTTCCAAATATTCCCACAAAACAGGGAGAGGAAAGCTTTACTCTCCCTATTTTACGGCTGTTGGCACTGAAGCCCACTGAGAGAGAGGTATAGGGTCTAATTCAGATCCATGTTTTCTTTCCCAGAATTCAGCACAGTGATCTGCACACAATAAGCACTTAATAAATACTATTACTACTATTACTGCTGAAGCACATAAAGTTCAAATGGTTTTCAAGCTCACCCAGAAAGCCGGGTGCTATGTAATATTTTTTGAATATATCAGTTCAAATGAAATTGTAATAAATTACATGCCAAAAATTCAAATGGAAGAGGTGAAGTAGGGTTATTACTTCAGCTATCAAATATTTTAAGTCAAGAAGAAAAGCTCAGTGGAAAAGTAAATGCAATAATAGCACAGTACATGAAAACTTGTAAAAGAACAAGGTACAATGATTTTTAGATTCTAATGGTAAATCGCATTTTGCGTATGAAATATAAGGACAGATAGATATTAATTGAGTGAATATGATCCCTATGTGGCAGAAAACTAGAATTTCTATAATCTAATCTCTAGTTTCCATTTTGATGTTACTTTGTGTCATTTATCCAGGATGTAAAGAAGTGTGGGTTTAAGTTTGGTTTTCAATGGGGAAAGGTTTAATAAAAAATGTATTTCACACACCTGTTCTGAAAAGGGCTTGTTAATTTTCTTTCACATCTTTAAATAGAGACTTTTCTGAAGAGAATAAACCTTTTGAGAAAAATTAAAAAACTAGACAAGTTTGGTGTAAAATAGAAATCCTCAGCCTTTTCTCCTTCTCTCCCTCCACCTCCACTTCCATTATTTAGCCTCATTTCCTAAGAAGGATAGTTTTGCCTCTTACTGGGAGAAGTGAGAAGTTTGTTTGTCAACCCTAAAAGGATATCCAGGGAGGAAAAAAGGAGCTGTTTCTAAAACATCTTTGATGATAACCATATCAATATGAAGTAGCTAAGTAAAAAAAAAAATAATAGTGTCTTAGTCTGTCTCTCCATGATTCATACATTTTTTTAAAGATAATTCGCCTCTAGAAAATTGGGGGTGGGGAAACCAAATTAATTAATCTTAATTATAGATTGCACCATATAGAGAGTACCAATGTTTTTGGAAACCTTTTCACCCAGGAACCCTGATGACGGTGTCTCTACCAGAAAGATTTCCTTTTTTTCTTATTTAAGTGCCTACTATGTGTCTAGCACTGATCTAAGCACTGGGGTAGCTAAAGTTAATCAGGTTGGACACAGTCCCCCTAGATTGTAAACTTGTGGTAGGCAGGAAATGTGTCAAGCAATTCTGTTATATTGAACTCTCCCAAGTGCTCAGTATAGTACTGTGCACACGGTAAGTGCTCAATGAATATGATTGATTGATTGGCTGACCAATAAGGAGTCGTGCCAAACAACATAGTCCTATAGAAAATAATCCACATACACTTGGTCCTAAATCAATACTTTTTCATTTGTTCATTTTGAACTGTGACAAAAAGTGCTATGGCTACATCTAGTTCCTCCATTCATTTATTCAACCCTATTTACTGAGCGCTTACTGTGTGCAGAGCATTTTACGAAGTGCTTGGAAAGTACAATTCGGCAAAAGATAGAGAGTCCCTACTCAACAATGGGCTCACAGTCTAGAAGGGGGAGACAGACAACTAAACAAAACAAGTATACAGGTGTCAATACCATCAAAATAGATAAATAGAATTATAGATATATACACATTAATAAAATAGATTAATAAATATGTACAAATATACACAAGTGCTGTGGGGAGGGGAAGGGGGTAGGGCAGAGGGAAGGAGTGGGGGCAATGGGGAGAGGAGGAGGAGCAGAGGAAAAAGAGGGGGCTCAATTTGGGAAGGCCTCCTGGAAGAGGTGAGCTCTCAATAGGACTTTGAAGGGAGGAAGAGAGCTAGTTTGGCGGATGTGTGGAGGGAGGGCATTCCAGGCCAGAGGTAGGATGTGGGTCGATGGTGGGAGGGGTGAGAATGAGGCACAGTGAGGAGGTTAGTTAGTGGCAGAGGAGTGGACTGTGCAGGCTGGGCGTAGAAGGAGAGAAGGGAGGTGAGGTAGGAGTGGGTGAGGTGATGGAGAGCTCTATTGTTGGCTGAATAACAGCTCAGTATTGTTAATACCATTAAGATAAAAGTTGATTTAATAAATTATTCCAACTTACTGTTAGATTTGCCCCATATGAATATTGTTTTCAGGTAGACTTTTACTTCTTACATATTTACACATTCTGAAACTCCATTGTTAGAAGAATGAAAATTTTAGATTCATGAATCTTTTGAAGATCATTTCTTATTGTTACTAATCATCTGCCCCAACTCTGAAATTTAATCATTCAATTAACTTAAATAGTGTTTTAGAGCTGCATTGTACACCTAGACAGTAATCTTCAATCTTTAATCTAATTGTTACTGGTGTAAAATTATATTTGAACTGCTTTACACATCATTTTTTAATGTTTGTGTTCCCAGTATACTTATCTATAACATCTAAAACAATCTTAAACATAGTTATCTTAAAACATTTTTCATGGTTTTTATCCATGAGAATATTGTAATCAGAATGCCAGTAATTCAGGAAGCATAAGTTTCAAGGATGTTTTAACCATAAAAATCATAATGGTGGCTGATACATACAGTGGGAGAAACTTCCATAGAATAAATTCAGAAAAGATTTCCACTCACTGGACAAGTTAGATTAGGACACAAAGCGTTTGTAAAATGGCAATCTAAAAACTGCACATGCAGACATATCATTAAAATATGTGTGTCCAACCATATTTTAAAACCCTGCAAATTATGTTGGAAGATTGCCTCCTTAGAAACAACTTGTCACTGAAAAAGTTTGAAAATAATTGGAAGAAAAAAAATCTCGTCTTCTTGATCGAACATTAACTATCAAGCTTCTGTTGTATCTTTAAAATTGTGTTTGTCATTGGGATATGTAAATTTTAAAAATATGCCAATATAGTTGTCATAGGTCCCTAAAAATTACAAGACCTCAACTGTTCTATATTAAAAAAAAAGAAATTTATTTTTTCCAGTAGTCTAGATGGGACATTAACTAGAAACCATTTTATGATTTTTCCCTACTTAGAAGTAAAGGTAGGGAAGTGGTAATTTGGCTACCCTGAAAAGTTCACCGAGATTCTCAGACTGCTTTATGATGGCATAGCTGGCTGGGTCAGAACTGAGGGTGCCATTTTTTAAAAATTTTGTCTGTTTTGTTTTTGAGTTTTTTTATGACATTAGTTAAGTGCTTACAGTGCACCAGGTATTGTACTAAATGCTAGAGTAGGTACAAGTTAATCAGGTTGGCTACATTCCCTGTCCCACATAGGGCTCACAGACTTAATCTCCACTTTATAGATGAGGTCACTGAGGCACAGAGTAGTTAAGTGACTTGCCCAAGGTCACACAACAGACAAGAGGCAGAGCTGGGACCCAGGTCTTTCTGACTCCCAGGCCCATTTTTTATCCATTAGGTAATACTGCCTCTTCTGAACCATTCCTCATTGTCAATGGAGTAAAGCAGGGATGTATTACAGGCTCGGTTCTGTTCAAAATGTTCTATGTGGCAATGATGGAGGATGCCATAAGAGACCTAGATACAAGTGTTAGAACTCACTTTTGCTTCTTGGGGATAGTCTTCCATCTCAACAGACTTTGAGCAGCATACAAAGTCTTAGAGTCATTCAAAAATTACTGAACACAAATTACTGTACCTAAGAAGCCCTCACCCAGGAAGATACGCAAATTATTCTAAATTGCTTTACATAATCAGCTAGGTGCTACAGGCTGGCAATAAGTCTAAAGAAGACTGAGGTGATGTATTAGCCTACATCAGTGAAATCATACACCAAATGAAAAATTAATATTGATAATGTAGAGCTGAAAGCTGTGATAAACTTCTGCTACTTATGTAGCACACTGATCAATGATGTAATCATTGACAAGGAAATAGAAAACAGAATAAAAGAAGTCCAGCACATCCTTTGGGAGACTGTCAAGACTGTGTGCTTGTTGTGGGCAGGGATTGTCTCTCTTTATTGCTGTATTGTACTCTTAATACAGTGCTATGCACACAATAAGCACTCAATAAATATGATTGAATGAATGAATGAGTGAAGTGTGGTGGCATCATGGTGTGTATGAGCCTCTATCAATCAATCAATGGTATTTATGAATGCTTACCATGTTCAGAGCATTGTACTAAGTGCTTGGGAGAGTACAACGGAGTTGGCAGACATGTTTCCTGCTCACAATATGCCTACAGTCTAAAGGGAGAGATAGATGTTAATACCAATAAATAATTTATAAAATATAATTTAAAGATATGTACGTAAGTGTTGTGGGGTTGGGGGTGAGTCCAAAAGGTCATATATCCAAGTGCAAGACCAAACTAAAGTTCTACAGATCTGTAGTGTTGTCCAACCTGCTCTGTGGCTGTGAGACTTGGATCACACTTAGCTATTACATTGGGCTCCTGGAGCATTTCCACCAGTTTCACTTACAGGTCATACTCAATATTAGGTGGCAGGAAGAGATCATGAAAAATGCTAGTCAGACTCCTAGCATTGAAGCTATGCTCACCTGCTATGCTCACCTTAACACCGATACACTGGATGGGTCATGTGATGGGACTGAGTGAGTGCAAGATTCCCTAACAGCTACTATTTGGAGAACTGAAATTGGGAAACTGAAAGTGTGGAGAACAAACCAATCATTTTAAGGACACAGTAAAACAAAGCCACGGATAATGCAATATCCCAGGTGAAGACCGGGATGTAAACGCTGAAGATAGACTTGCACCATGCATGGCCATCAAGAAGAAAGTGTCTCAGAGTAAAAACTTCATAAGAAAGGAGAGACAAGGAAGCAGAAGAGAAAATGAGACCAGGCACTGCAAATATTAAACACAACACAGTGAAAATGGACAGCCTTTTTGTGTGCCCAATTTGGTCAGGATTGTGAATCGCACCTTAGCCTTTTGAGCCACACACATACTCGTGGGTGAACTTCACCATCAGTGGGCTCTTGTAATAATAATAATAATAATAATGGCATTTATTAAGTGCTTACTATGTGCAAAGTACTGTTCTAAGTGCTGGGGAGGTTACAAGGTGATAAGGTTGTCCCACATGGGGCTCACAGTCTTAATCCCCATTTTACAGATGGGGTGACTGAGGCACAGAGAAATTAAGTGACTTGCCCAAAGTCATACAGCTGACAAGTGGGGGAGCCGGGATTTGAACTCATGACTTCTGACTCCAAAGCCCGTGCTCTTTCCACTGAGCCACGCTGCTTCTCTTCTTCGAATGTGGACTATATATAGAAGTAGATCATTGTCTATATTATGAATAGTTATCTGTTGCCCTTCTTCTTAATATTCTTTATCCAACCTCTTGTTGGTACCTTAGCCTATAATCAATAAAGTCATTTCAGGTTCTAATTTACAAGTATCCTATTAAATTTAAACATTCAATAAATGCTATTGAATGAATGAGAAGCAGCATGGCCTTGGGGATAAAGCACGGGCCTGGGAGTCAGAAGGTCCTCAGCTCTAATCCCACCTTCACCACTTGTCTGCTGTGTGACCTTGGGCAAGTCACTTCACTTCTCTGGGCCTCAGTTACTCATCTGTCAAATGGGAATTGAGACTGTGAGCCTATGTGGGACAGGGACTGCATCCAACCCAATTAACTTCAATCTATCCGAGTGCTTAGTACATTACTTGGCACATAACAAGCAATTAACAAATACCATTAAAACATGTATTTATTTACATGAACTCATTAAATACAAATGATCCTTTTTCCGTAAATGTTCTCTTCTGCTTCTGCAGGGTTTTCAGCACTTTATCTCTTTCTCTGGAATTTTCACTACTAATATGTACTGTCCTTCTATCAGCCTTACTTTCTTCATACCTCCCTTTTCCCATGCTCCATTCCTACCTCTTCTTTGCCTTATCCCATTTTCCACAAAAGGAATACACTGAAAGGATTGGAGATAGATGCATCAGGAGTGAAGAAATATTAAATCACAACACAAATACACAAAAAAGGCTCAAAGTTTCAGCAGGGATGGAGGAGTCTGAGAGTGTATGGAGCATGCTGGGAGTAGGGACCCTCGGTGGTGGAAGAGAAGGAGATGGTCATTATGGTGCTTTTCTTGGAGGGGATGGACAGGATCCCTCAGTTATGGGAGGGATTAATGACATCTATTAATATAGTACAAAGAATATAAATTAATTTTATGCTCCTTTTCCAGAGCTTTTAAAATAGGTCCTAATATAGAACATAACTCTACAGGAAAGAGTGTCCCATATTACATCATTCACAATTCAAATACAAGAAACAGCATGGCATAGTGGAGCACAAGCCTGGGAGTCAGAAGGTCATGGGTTCTCATCCTAGCTCTGTCGCTTCTCTGCTGTGTGACATTGGACAAGTCATTTTACTTCTCTTTGCCTGTTACCTCATCTGTAAAATAGGGACTGAGACTGAGTCACATGTGGGATAGGAACTGTTTTTAACCCAATTTTCTTTTAATCATTTCAGTGCTTCATACACTGCCTGATATATAGTTAGCTCTTAACAAATACCACAATTATTATTATTTTCAAGGAAAAGAACCCAGCTATACGTGGGGTGTGCCTGGACTGAAATTTTCAGTTAGTGAATCTTTCCGATATGTAAGTTTTTTTGTTTGTTTGGCTCTTTTTTTTCCGATATACCATCCTCCACTCCAGCACAGTAGCAGTAGTATCTTCTTTCCACATTACCTCCTACAGGGAAGGTTTAGCCATAGGCTAGTCATAGAGTATCACAGGAAAAAAAAAATAAGCATTACATTTATTGTAGTAGCTGGAAGGCTGTATTACTGCTATTTCAGGAGAGATTTATAGCAACATTTAATGAGTCCTAGTAGTTTTGTTATTAGCCCTTAACCATACCCATGTTGTGTGTATGGTAAGATTAAATTAAGTCTTTGTAATAACCTTACAAAAGTTGACTATTAGTATTTGGCTGTGGCAAGACTAAAATGAAATAGCATTAATAGGATGCCATGATATTATTCATTTGGACACATGCTGTTGGTCAGAGTGTGCCCAAAATGTGCCTTGTGATGTTTTAGGCATTTTCTTATTAAGAAACCTGAAAAGGTCTGGCTTTACAATATGGGGATTACTGGAGTTATCAATCTCAGACCATTTCTGAAAATATCACAGACCAGAACTTCAGCACAATGCCCCTCAGATGTTGAAGTATTTCCTTTTTGAACAATATTCTCAAAATTATTTATCCCCAGGAAAATTTTAAAAATACATTGTTACACTGAGTTGTCAGAATTCAGAACAAAATAATTTTAAAAGTTTATAAGCTTTAAAATTAGATTTAGACAAAAAAGTCAGCATAGTAAACTAGGAAATCCAGATTGACATCTAATACTGCTGTTCAACATTTTGCAGATTGTTTTATCATTTGACTACTAGGGAAACAGCATGGCCTAGTGGAAAAGACCATGGGCCTGGAATTCAGAGGACCTGAGTTCTAATCCTAGCTCGGCGAATTGCCCTGTCAGTTGCTAGCTGTGTGACCTTGGGCAAGATGCTTAGCTTCTCTGTGCCTCAGTTTCCTCAACTGTAAAATGAGGATTCAATACCTGTTCTCCCTCCCTTTTAAGAATGTGAGCCTCATGTGGGAAAGGGAATGTGTCCAACCAAGTGACTTGTATTACTCCTGTACTTAGAACAGTGTTTGACACATAGAAAACACTTAACAAGTATCATCAAACAAGCAAACAATACTTTGACAATGTAACATTGTGAAAATGGAAACAAAATTACTCAGTTGGAAGTATTTATTGAATGCTAACTGAGAAACACTTTTCCAAATTCTTGGGAGAGTAGTTAGAGTAACTGAATACACTCAATCAGTGGTATTTATTGAACACTTGCTACATACAAAGCAGTGTACTAAGCTCTTGGGAGTGTACAATAGAGTTAGTAGACATGATTCATGACTTCAAGAAACTTACAATCTACCAGGTACAGACTGCTTGGGAAATTAAACAAAAATAAAATCTAAATAAATATTTTAAAAACAATTTTAGAGGATACATTCCTACTACAAATACATTCTTTCAAAATCATTAAAAATTATTTGTACTCTGTTTCGTACAGAATCATTTTTCAGTTATTTCCCCCTTCTAGCCAATAAGCATTATAGCCTAGACGTAAATGTATGTTTTGCCACTGTTATTAACTAACAGTTTCATTTCAATAGGTTTTCAGGAAGAAAAATGCTATTACTACATACGTTTCTGTAATTGGGGTTTAAGTAAATAAGCATATGTTTGTTTAGTGTTTATTTTCTTTTCCATCAGTAATATCAATAATTAGAAACTCATATTTATTGCTATATGTTGTAATTCCAATTAGGCATCCATTTTTTGCTTCTGTGAAGAAAATGACAAAATTTAGTATTCTATCAATCAATCAATCAATCAATGGTATTCATTGAGCTCTAAGTGCAGAGCACTATACTAAATGTTTAGGAGAATACAGTATAACAGAATTAGTAGATATGGTCTTTGCCCACGATGACTTTATAATCTAGAGGGAGAGATAGACATTAATATAAATAAATTACAGATATATATAAGTGCTGTGCGGCTGGAAAAAGGATGAATAAAGGGCACAAATCTAAGTGCAAGGGTGATGCAGAAAGGAGTGGGAGAGAGGAAATGAGGTCCTAACTGGGAAAGGCCTCTTGGAGGAGATGTGCCTTCAATAAAGGCTTGAAAGTGGGGAGAGTGATGGATCATCTGTTGGATATGAAGAGGGAGGGCATTCCAGGCCAGTTACTGGACAAGGGCAAGAGGCCAGCAGCGAGATGGATGAGATAGAGGTATGGTGAGTAGGTTAGCATTAGGAGAGCACATTGTATGGGCTGGGTTGTAATAGGGAAACAGAAAGGCAATGTAGGAGGGGACAATGTGACTGAGTGCTTTAGAGCCTGTGGAAAGGAGTTTCTGCTTGATGTGGAGGTGAATGGGCAACCACTGGAGGTTCTTGAAGAGTGGGGAAAAAAATTTTTAGAAAAATGATCTGGGCAGCAGAGTGAAATATGGCCTGCAGTGGGGAAAGGCAGGAGTCAGGGAAGTTAGCAAGTAGGCTGATGTAATAATCAGGTGGGATTGGATAAGTGCTTGGATCAACATGGTAGCAGTTTGGGTGGAGAGGAAAGGGTGGATTTTAGCGAAGGCTGAATGAACAGGGTTTGGTGACAGATTGAATATGTGGGTTGAATGAGATATAAGAGTCAAGGATAATGCCATGGTTTTGAGCTTGCGAGATAGGAATGATGGTGGGGCTGTCCGCATTGATGGGAAAGTCAAGGAGCGGACAGGGTTTGGGTGGGAGGATAGGAGTTTTGTTTTGGAAAGGTTAAATTGGAAGTGTGTGAGACTGGCCCATGAAAGCTGTGTGAGACCGACCAAGCCAAACTGACTCCATTTTGGAAAAGCCCACCATTTCCTCTTTTATCTGGGAATTGTTACATGCTCTTAGTTGTTTATGTATGCGTAATGAAGGACTTGTAGTTAGAGGCCACAGGTTGCAAACATGGCCCAAGGTTGCACTTTACAGGAACTAAACTTCTCACCCAAATTCTCCAAAGTCTTCCCTGCCTGCCATTTCCATGAAATATTTATATGTAGATTAGGGTCCATGTAGAAGAAGCTCGATGTTACGTATTACAGGCAGATAACCTTTTCCAAAACATGACAGTGATATGGTATGCTTGACTTGTTGGTCAGCGGAATACAGACTCCCAGCTTCCACATCCACACCCCTTCCATAAAAGTCATGTGCACCTGGGTATGCTGCTGCTCCTTGAAACCTGGAGGGGAGGCTAGGACAGCCTGGAGTGTGCTTGGCTCACCTGGGTATGCCCAGTCCAAGGCTCTGTAAGGGACCCACTGAGTACTAGAAAGGAGAAGGGGTTCGAGGACCTGTGCATCTGGGATAGAGGTTGGTGCATGCATAGAACTGCTCTGTAGTGGGGCAAAACAGGGTCTCTAGAGGATGTAATGTGTAATAACCTTGCCTGTGGGATCCCATGGGTTGTAATACCTTGTGTTTGAGGTTTGGGTATGTTTTGTGCATTACAGCCATAACTGTTTTTGTAGTTTATATACATATATTTTAAAGCCATAGCTTTTGTAGGTTTATGCATTAAAGCCGAAGCTTTTTCGTAGACTTTAAATCTTGGATTAAAGCCCTAGTGTTATTTGCAAAACTCAGCGAGTCCATTTGTTTCATTCTTCTGCACCTGGATCTAAGTGCCCATAGATGAACCCCCTCCTTCGGGGTGCATCAGAGGTGATGACAGTACATCCAAATAGAGATGTCTCAAAGGCAGGAGGAAATGCAAGGCTGCAGAGAGGGAGAGAGATCAGGGCTGGAGATGTAGATGTGGGGTCCCCCTTCTGGACTGTAAGCCTGGTATGGGCAAGGGTTGTCTCTATTGTCTCTATTGCTGAATTGTACTTTCCAAGCGCTTAGTACAGTGCTCTGCACACAGTAAGTGCTCAATAAATATGATGGAATGATTGAACGAATGAACCATCTGCATAGAGCTGGTAGTTGAAGCCATGGGAGCAAATGAAGTGGGTGTAGTGGGAGAATAGATGGGTACCCAGAACTGAACCTTGAGGGCCACCCACAGGTAGTGATATCTATCTATTGTATCTACCCCAGTACTTAGATCAGTGCCTGGCACATAGTAAGCACTTAACAAATACCATAATTATTATCATTAAGGGCTCAATAGGGCTCATTTATTGAGTGATCAATTAATCAGTGTTTTTTTTACTGAGCACCTCCTGAGTGCAGAGCACTTGAGGAGGCCATAGGAAAAGTGTTTGTCATGACATTTACACAACACTACAGGGCTTCTTCCCTAGGATAAGCTTGATATGCTTGTGTAGTGCCGTCAAATGTACATAATATTCACATATACCTGTCAGCATTCAGATGTATGCCCTTGATAATGAGATATGGGAGTAAACGTGGATGAAATGACTTAAAAACTGAAAGCTGCCTGAAACCCCTCCTCCTTTGAAATATGCCAGATTCCTTCATTCATTCATATTTATTGAGCACTTACTGTGTGCAGAGCACTGTACTAAGCACTTGGGAAGTACAAATTGACAACATATAGAGATGGGTCCTTACCCAACAATGGGCTCACAATCTAGAAGGGAGAAACAGAGAACAAAACAAAACAAGTAAACAGGTGTCAATACCATCAGAATAAATAGAATTATAGCTATATACACATCATTAATAAAATAGAGTAAAAATATGTAAAATTATACACAAGTGCTGTGGGGAGGGGAAATGGGTAGGGCAGAGTGGGGATGACGGGGAGGAGAAAAGGAGGAGGAGAGGAAAAAGGGGGGGCTCAGTCTGGGAAGGCCTCCTGGAGGAGGTGAGTGCTCAGCAGGGGTTTGAAGGGAGGAAGAGAGCTAGTTTGGCAGATGTGTGGAGGGAGGGCATTCCAGGCCAGAGGTAGGATGTGGGCCAGGGGTCAAAGTTGGAACAGGCAAGAATGAGGCACAGTGAGATTAGCAGTATAGGACTGGAGTGTGTGGGCTGGGATGTAGAAGGAGAAAAGGGAGGTGAGGTAAAAAGGGGCAAGGTGATGGAGAGCTCTGAAGCCAATAGTGAGGAGTTTTTGCTTGATTCGAAGGTTGATAGGGAACCACTGGAAATTTTTGAGGAGGAGTGTGACATGCCCAGAGTGTTTCTGTACAAAGATAACTAGGGCAGCAGAGTGAAGTATAGACTGAAGCAGGGAGAGAGAGGAGGATGGGAGATCAGAAAGGAGGCTGATGCAGTAATCTAGTCACGATAGGATGAGAGACTGAACCAGCAAAGTAGTGGTTTGGATGGAGAGGAAAGGGTAGATCTTGGTGATGTTGTGGAGGTGAGACCTGCACGGTTTGGTGACGGATTGGATGTGTGGGGTGAATGAGAGAGCAGAGTCAGGGAGAGGACAGGATTTGGGAGGGAAGATAAGGAGCTCAGTCTTGGACATGAGAGACTCATGAGAGAAGACTCAGCTCTCTTCATTCCCAAAGGTCTCCTGAAATCACAACTCCTCCAGGAAGCTTTTCCCATAAACTTCCAACAGCTTTCCTTAGCATTTATGTAAAATCAGTCATCCTAAGCACTTAGAGGTGTATGAATCTATATTTATATACACTACGTATTTTATTCACATATTCAGCATTCCAGACTCCTCTTATTACCAGTTGTGTCCTTTCTCATTCTCATGTTTTTGCTATTTGTAAATATCTGTTTGCCTGACTCCTCACATAGATTGTAAGTTCTTTGAGAGTAGATATTCTTACTTCCACTGTTCTCTCCCAGCCTCTTAGTAGTGCTCTGCACACAGAAGGTGTTTAATGAATGATTTGGATTGATTGATGTAGATTGACTTTCCTACATAACACGTACAAACCTTTGCTATGCTATTGCATTTGCCATTGTCCAGGTTTAGTGCTTTTCCTGATTTCTGATCTTGCTATTGTGTTGATTTTGAGAACCTATTAACCACACTTGATATGTGGGGCTGACAAAATAGCCTGGAATCTGGAAAATTGGAACAGAGGAAATTAAAAAACTTGGGACCTTCAAACTGCTAGGACTCCTTGTATTTTCCAGGTTACTAGGAAAAGAAGAGATTGAATAAATATCAGAGGACTGCTCATGTGGATCAAATTCAACACCCAAATCCATGAAAAATCAAATGGCTGGCTACTGGCTATAGTTGCCTTGAAAATTTTAAATCAAAGAAACAGTCTGCCTTATTGTGTAAAGATTCATATGTAAATTAATTTGACAGTCATGAAATAAACATCTGATTCTTTTGAACTCCCATCTCTAATAGGAGTACAATTCTTAAGGTGCTAATTACATATTGCTTTAAAAACACATGATTGCATACGATTTTAAAATTGATTTCTTAATAGGTACACGTGAATATGCACATACTGTGTTTATTTAAATGTTCATATGTTCTTTACAAATCTATATTAAATCCTCATTGAAAGCAACTGGGAAGGTCCCTTCTTTTCTTTGGGTCAAAGGAAGACCTGCCCAGGGTCTTTTTCCAAATGAAATTAGTGCTAGCACTCTGTAAGAAAGGTGGAAGCAAAGCTGCAGAATTTTAAAAGGCTCACGAGTATAGAATTAGGTAGCCAATTCTTGATCTTGTTTTCTATCACCAGATAATTTCACTTTCTTCCTCTGGACACCACAAGTGGAATTTTATTTATGTCCCATTTTGCAAAATGCATTAGTTCATCAACATAAATGGAAAAGTTAATATTTGACTACAATTTGAAAGTCAAAGGAATCCTACATTTTTGTCATAATACAATTAAAAAACAGGTCTCCAGACCTATGTTTTGCTTTTGTCCACCAGTATCATGTGTTTTCATGGAGTAAATACCCATTGCTATGCATTTAAATTTATCATTTAATAGAAAATGAGTTCACCGTGCTTAAGTTTCTGATGTTCTTCATGGAATATTGGGACAACAGTAGAGTTAAAGCTGAAATAAATATTTATCATTTTTTAACGACTTTAGATTTAAGAAGTTCCACATAAATGAACTAAGAATATAGCATACTTAGCTATTGTTGAGAATAAGATTCTATAGGGAATATTGTTAAAATGACTGACAAGTCAATTATATTCCATTCACAAATTTTTGATGTCTGCAATATTAATAATATTGCACTGCCCACTACCCTAATTACTGCAATGGAACAGTCAGAATATAGAGCAGCAAATGTAATTCTAACCTCTGACTCTGTGACGAACAGCATGGGCATGATCTGCAGCTCTGCCTTTAATTTCAGTGGCATCAAAGGAAAGACTCAAGCACTTCGGAAAATAATTCGAGCTCCATGTCTCTGATAATATAAAATGCTTACCCACAGACAAATTACCATGGGAATAGAAAAAACTACATCAAACATCACATAGTTTCAAAATGCCTTAGAATCAAAGTATGAACAACTGAGGGGAGAGCCTACCCTTATGGCAGTTACCCTCATTGATGAACAATCTCTGAGGGCATTAATTCAACAGGTTGGCCCTGTCATAATACTTTGGGATATAATTAATAATTACTCCATGATGCCACAGTTCCTCGGGCCTCAGGGGTGCACTGTTACCTCTGAAAGTGTTGGTATTGAAGATTTTCATCAAAATGTATTAGCAGTTGTGAGCCAGATTCTCCCACGGTGAAACTACACCCTGGAAGGCTTATTTCTTTCCAGTCATTACAGCTTATGTCAAAATACATTTTTCAGTTAACCAAATGACATCTTGAAAAAAGTTAATTGAACTTCCTGCAGTACCTAGGTAGAGGCTTTGGAAAATTATGTGTCCACTATGCAGGCAGAGCACTATACTAACACTTGGGAGAGTATAAGAAAGTTGGAAGACATGATAATAATAATTGTGGTGTTAGTGCTATGTGCCAAGAACTGTAATAATAATAATAACGGTATTAAGTACTTACTATGTGCAAAGCTCTGTTCTAAGCCCTGGGGAGGTTACAAGGTGATCAAGTTGTCCCACGGAGGGCTCACAGTTTTAATCCCCATTTTACAGATGAGGTAACTGAGGCCCAGAGAAGTTAAGTGGCTTGCCCAAAGTCACACAGCTGAGAGTTGGTGGAGCCAGGATTTGAACCCATGACCTCTGACTCCAAAGACCGTGCTCTTTCCACTGAGCCACACTGCTTCTGTACTAAGTGCTGGGAGAGAATATAATTGGGTCCCAAGTGGGGCTCACAGACTAAGTAGGAGGGAGAATGGGTATTGAATATCTATTTTGCAGATGAGAGAATTTAGGCACAGAGCACTTTAGTGACTTGCCCAAAGTCAGGCAACACGTACATGGCAGAATCTGGGATTAGAAGTCAGGTCCTCTGAGTCTCAGGCCTAATTGAATAATTGAAGTTGTAATTGTAATTGTAACTGAAACCATGGGATTGAATGAGTGTGTGTAGAGAGAATAGATGGGACCCTAGGACTGAGCTATGAGAGACCCCTAGAATCAGGGAGTAGGATGCAGAAGAGGAGCCAACAAAAGAGACTGAGACAGAGTGGTCAGAGAGGTAGGAGGAGAACCAAGAGAGGACAGTGTCAATGAATCCAATTTTGGTTAAAGTTTCAAGGAAAAGGGGGTGGTCGGTGGTCTACAGTGTCAAAGATGACTGAGAAGTCTAGGAGGATTAGGATGGAGTATAGGCCATCAGAATTGGTGAGAAGAAGGTCACTGGTTGCCTTAGAGAGGAATGTTTCTGTGTAGTGAAGGCGGCAGAAGCCAGATTGAACGGGATCTAGGAGAGAATTGGAGGATAAGAAATGGAGACTATGGGTGTAAACTCTCTCAAGAACTTTGAAGAGAAATGTAAGGAGGAAGATGGGGCAATAAATGGAGGGAGCTGTGGGGTCAAAGGAGGGTTTTTAGACTAGGGGAGACATAAGAGTATTTGAAAGCAGTGTAGAAGAGGCTGTTGGAGAGTGAACTGTTGAAGATGGCAGTCAAGGAGGGGAAAAGGGAGAGGGTGAGTGTTTTAAAGAGGTATGAAGGGATGGGGTCAGAAGCACAGGTGGAGGGGGTAGATTTGGAGAGTAGAGATTTCATCTTGAGTCACTGCAGGGAACAGAGGGAGAATCTAAGAGGGTGGAGGAGGGGATGGGGATTAGAGAGGAGCATTGGAGATTTTAGGGAGATCACACCTGATGGTTTCAATTTTGCTGATGAAGTAAGTGGCCAGGTATGGATCTATGTACATAGGTGATTCAGAAGGGAGAGGGAGTGTGGGAAATGAAGGCCTTGAAGGCAGGGAAAATGGTGGTCTGTCATATGGGGAGGAAAGAGTCCCAGACCAGAAAGAGAACATGGGAAAAGCATGTATGGGTAGATAGATGGGATTGAGGTACAGTAAGCAGGTTGATATTAGTTTGGGTTGTAGAAGTTTAGCAAGGTAAGGTAGGAGGGAGAGTACCTTAACAGGTGTTAAGGAGTTTGATGCAGACATAGGTGGGCAGGAGATTTTTGAGGAGTGAGGAGAGATGGATTGAATTTTTTTTAGTGAAATGATTCAGGCAGCAGAGTATAGAAGAGACGGGAGGCAGGTAGGTCAGCAAGGAGGTTGATGCAGTAGTCATGGGGGGATATAAACGCTTGGATTAATATATCTGTTTAGATGGGGAGTAAAGGGCAGATTCTGAATATGTTGTGAAGGTAGAAATGGTATTTGATATTTGCTAAATGGTTACTAAGTGCCAAGCATTGTTCTAAGCACTGGGGTAGATACAGGGAAATCGGTTTGGACATGGCTCCTGTCGTACATGGGCTCACAGGCTAGGTAGGAAGGAGTACGATTTAATCCCCATTTATATAAATGAGGAAACTGAGGCACATAAGTGAAGTGACTTGCCCAAGGTCACACAGCAGACTAGTAGCGGAGCCAATATTAGAACTCCAGGACCTCCGACTCCCAGGCCCAAGATCTTTCCACAAGGCCGTGCTACTTCAAATCCTGATGAGATTTGATGACAAATTAAATATATGGTTTGAATGAGAGACTTGAATCAAGGACAAGGTTGTGGGCTTGTGAGATAGGGAGGATGGTAATGTGATCCAGAGTTATAGGGAAGTCATGGGGAGATGACAAGATTTTTGGGTGTCAACATGAGGAATTCTGCATTGTATACTCTCCAAAGAGCTTAGTACAGTTCTCTGTATGTAGTAAGCACTTAATAAATACCATTGAATGATTGATTGACAGAATCAGTCAATAGTATTTATTGGGCACTTGGTGCAGAGCACTGAATTCCGAATACAATAGAGCTCCAAGGCATGATCTCTGCCCCTCAAGAAGCTTACTGCAGACATTAGATTCTGACATAATAATAATAATTATTATTATTATTATGTTCCAGGAACTGTTCTAAGTGTTGGTGTACATACAAGATAATCGAGTTGGACACAGTCCCTGTCTCATATAGGGCTTACAGTCTTAATCCCTACTTTACTGATGAGGGTACTGAGGCACAGAGAAGTTAAGTGACATGCCCGAGGTCACACAGCAGACAAGTGGTGAAGCTGGTATTAGAACGTAGTCCTTCTGATTCCTAGGCCCATGCTCTATTCAATAGACTATGTTAAATTTAGACTACAGTCAGAAGATGGGGAGGCAATAGAGTTAAAAAAAATATATATGCGGGGTTGAGTGCCCAAGTGCCTAGGTGATATGGAAGTTCTCAAGTGGCAGTAGTTGGGGAAATAAGGTGGGGAGGATGAGGAATTAATCAGGGATGATTTTCTGGAGCTAGGAAATTTTGCATAACTACATTTTTCTCTAGTGGTTTATCTCGGTGGAGCCCTGCATGAGACTTACTTAAATAACACTGGAAGCATTTCAAAGGACTTAAAATGTGTTCTGAGAAATGTCCTTACATGAAGCCCTCTCACATCTACCCAATCTAAAGGCTATTTGTGAATTAATAACTCCCTATAAAGGATTTTATGAGGAATCCCTGACCTATATTCCACTGTTCCAAAAGACTAAACAGGTGGAAATAGACTTATCAATCAATCAATCGTATTTATTGAGCGCTTACTGTGTGCAGAGCACTGTACTAAGTGCTTGGGAAGTACAAGTTGGCAACATATAGAGACAGTCCCTATCCAACAGTGGGCTCACAGTCTAGAAGGGGGAGACAGAGAACAAAACCAAACATATTAACAAAATAAAATAGAATAGATATGTACAAGTAAAATAAATAAATGAAGAGAGTAATAAATATGTACAAACATATATACATATATACAGGTGCTGTGGAGAAGGGAAGGAGGTAAGACGGGGGAGATGGAGGGGGGGTGAGGGGGAGAGGAAGGAGGGGGCTTAGTCTGGGAAGGCCTCTGGGAGGAGGTGAGCTCTCAGTAGGGCCTTGAAGGGAAGAGAGTTATCTTGGCGGATGGGCAGAGGGAGGGCATTCCAGGCCAGGGGGATGATGTGGGCCGGGGGTTGGCAGCGGGACAGGTGAGAACGAGGCACGGTGAGGAGATTAGCGGCAGAGGAGCGGAGGGTGCGGGCTGGGCTGTAGAAGGAGAGGAGGGCGGTGAGGTAGGAGGGGGTGAGGTGATGGAGAGCCTTGAAGCTGAGGGTGAGGAGTTTCTGCCTGATGCGCAGATTGATTGGTAGCCACTGGAGATTTTTGAGGAGGGGAGTAACATGCCCAGAGTGTTTCTGGACAAAGACAATCTGGGCAGCAGCATGAAGTATGGATTGAAGTGGGGAGAGACACGAGGATGGGAGATCAGAGAGAAGGCTGATGCAGTAGTCCAGACGGGATAGGATGAGAGCTTGAACGAGCAGGGTAGTGGTTTGGATGGAGAGGAAAGGGCGGATCTTGGCAATGTTGTGGAGATGAGACCAGCAGGTTTTGGTGATGGCTTGGATGTGAGGGGTGAATGAGAGGGCGGAGTCGAGGAGGACACCAAGGTTGCGGGCTTGTGAGACGGGAAGGATGGTAGTGCCGTCAACAGTGATGGGAAAGTCAGGGAGAGGGCAGGGTTTGGGAGGGAAGACAAGGAGTTCAGTCTTGGACAGTTGAGTTTTAGGAGGCGGGCAGACATCCAGATGGAGATGTCCTGAAGACAGGAGGAGATGCGAGCCTGGAGGGAGGGATGAGATCAGGGGCAGAGATGTTAGATTGGGTGTTATCAGCGTAGAGATGATAGTTGAAGCCGTGGGAGCGAATGAGGTCACCAAGGGAGTGAGTGTAGATTGAGAACAGAAGGAGACCAAGCACTGAACCTTGGGGAACCCCCACAGTAAGGGGATGGGAGGGGGAGGAGGAGCCTGCAAAAGAGACTGAGAATGAACGACCGGAGATATAAGAGGAGAACCAGGAGAGGATGGAGTCTGTGAAGCCAAGGTCTGGTAGCGTGTTGAGGAGCAGGGGGTTGTCCACAGTGTCGAAGGCAGCTGTGCAGTCGAGGAGGATTAGGATAGAGTAGGAGCCGTTGGATTTGGCAAGCAGGAGGTCATTGGTGACCCTTGAGAGGGCAGTTTCCGTGGAATGTAGGGGACGGAAGCCAGACTGGAGGGGGTTGAGGAGAGAGTTGGTGTTGAGGAATTCGAGGCAGCGTGTGTAGACAATTCGTTCAAGGAGTTTGGAAAGGAATGGTAGGAGGGATATGGGGCGATAACTAGAAGGTGAGGTGGGGTCAAGAGAGGGTTTTTTTAGGATGGGAGAGACATTGTTAGACATGGTTAGACATGGAAAGATGATAGTTATGTTGCAGAACAAGGATTTAGAAGACATAAGGGAGAATTTCTTCCCTTAAAGAATGATTAAACTTGTAAGGGGTGACCAAGGGAATCAATGGAATTTCCATCCACATTAAAAAGAGGCATTAACAGAGTGATTTCTAGGAAACTAATGTATTAAAAAAAAATAAAGTCAAAAGGTATGATTGACATTGGTTCATGGTTTCAATGTCTATTTGTTAATATATGAATAGTTTGTTAAAAAGTTTAATTATACATATAATCTGGAAGGTATGGGCAGAAAATGACTACATTATATTAAAAAGGTGCAAAATGAAGACATTTCCCAATCCAAAATGTTCAGCAGGCTCATATATTCCTTAAATAACCACATCCCTTTTACTGATTAAGGGAAAACTGGTATAGATCCAAATTCCTATCTAAATAATAGTCCCAAATTTGAAAATTTGGTTCCTAACAGTGATATCTACACAGTTGTCAGATGTACATCTGTTCTATCAGAACAGAGAGTCCATAGTCAAACAGATGGCTCTACATTGCTTAACTGGACTTTAATGGAAAGGTGCAGATTCCTTTGTGGAATAGGAAAAAGATTGTTGCCTTAGGGTGAAAGACAGCAAATATGATACTATACCTAAAAAATATAAAATTTGGATGGAGATATCACATTTTGTTTCTCAAACACAAATGATTTAAAATATGTCACGTGCATAAAATAGGCAACTAAAACTGGGAAGATAATTGTTTCTCAGTGAGGATAGGCAAAAAGTTCTAAACAATTAGGGAACTTGGAGAAATATCAACTACATACAGAATCATGGATCTTTCTGAAAAGAAAGAGTGGGGAAAAACAGCAAGGAAGGATTGCTGACCAATAAACACTAAGCGCTGTACCCCATACACTTAAACTAGATTTTACTTTCCAAAGACTCGATTGATCAATCGATGGTATTGAGTGCCTACTGTGTCTAGAGCACTGTACTAAGAATTTGGGAGCAAACAACACACTGGAGATGGTAGACACAATCCCTGCCCTCAGGCAACTTATGGTCAAGTGAGAGGATTTTACATTCTCGAATCTTTGCCTTCTAAAAGATTGCTTTTCCCAATTAATCTATAATCTCCCACTTTTTTTTTTTTTAGTTTTACCAACGTGCAAGGGAGTGACACATACATACACTCACTCACTCCACCATCCAAGGGTCCAATACCAGTCTGTGTGAAAGGAGCCCATTTTGCCAATGCTTCTTCTTTTTGCTTCCAAGTGCTGCTGCCTTCTGCTGCTTTTGAGTACTGCTCTCCTGTTGTTTCAATGCTTGCTTCTCTCTGTGTCTCAGCATGCCTCTATCTGCATGCCCCAGGTGTGCCTCAAAGCAACCACCTTTTATTTCCCTTAGGCATAGCAGCTGTGGCTCTATGTGGCAGTCACTGATTGGGCCAGGCCCATTACTGAGTAAGCAGGAAGAGGAAGTCCTGCCTCCGTTCATGCTCCATTGCTCACAGGCTGGTAATCACCTGCCTCAGGTAGAGCACATCAGTGACTTTGCGAAGTCCCTTCCTTGTTGTTGTTCGCTGTAACACAAATGATCATTAACAAGGAAGCTTGTTGTGGGCTCACCACACTTTTAGTTTTACTTCCACCTACCTGTAATTTACTTTAGTGTCTGTCTTCCCACACCAAACTTTAAGGTCCTTGATGGCAGGGATAGTGTCTACTACTTCTATCATATTCTCCCAAGAGAGTTATTAATTCAAGAATATGTGTGTTCTCCCAATACACATATTTTATGTTCAATAAATACTGTTAATTGATTAATAATAATCAAATCATAATATTTCCTGGACCTGAATGCATAATAATTTAAATAACGCAGGCAAATATGATATTTCTTTCTCTTTCAAATCACAATCTACTAGTTTATGGAGCTTCAGAGATGGCTCCTGCTTCTGTGAAGATTTCTAAAGCTCAATTCCTCTGTAATTTAAAATAATGCCATTTTGACCAGAAGATGATTTTAAGAAGGACATGAATGCATCCACAGGGCAATGTCTATAGCATAAACAACATTCTGGTGTTCCATATCCTGGTACAGCAGCAAAGATTTCAGTGATCATGAAATTTATGTCTTCTGTCTCTCTCCACTTCAGTCCATATTTCACTCTGCTGCTTAGACCAGTTTTTCTCTAGAAAAGTTCAGAACATGCTTCCCCACTCCTCAAGAAACTCCAGTGTTTGCCCAACCATCTCCGTATCAAACAAAAACTCCTCACCATTGGCTTCAAAGCACTCCATCACCTTCCCCCCTCCTACCTCACCTAGCTGCCCTCCTAATACAACCCAGCCCACAAACTTTGCTCCTCTAATGCCAACCTTTTCACTGTACTTCGATCTCATGCATCTCACTGCCAACCCCTTGTCCATGTCCTGCCTCTGGCCTGGAATGTCCTCCCTCTTCAAATCCAACAGGTAATTTCACTCCTCCACTTCAAATACTTATTGAAGGCACAACTCCTCCAAGAGGCCTTCCCTAACTAAGCCCTCCTTTCCTCTTCTCCCACACCCTTCTGTGTCACCTTGACTTTACTTCTTTTATTTATCCCCCCTCTCTGTCCCACAGCACTTATGTACATATCTGTAATTTATTTATTTATTTATATTAGTGTCTGTCTCACCCTCTAGACTGTAATCTCATTGTCGGCAGGAAATGTGTTGGTTGTTATATTGTACTCTCTCAAGCATTTAGTACAGTTTTCTGCACACAATAAGTGCTCAATAAATATGAATGAATGAATAAATATTAATTAGAAATTCATAACCTTAAAGCTATACCATTAGGTTATATATATATATATATATTTAAATAAAGAAGGCTGTATGCATTATTCTGAACCAATGTATTTAATGTAATGCATTATTTCACGTTTAACTTTTCATTAAGAAAATCACATATAAGATTTTTGCATAGCATTTTATAAGCTTTTGTAAATTTTCTAAAAAGAAAAGAAGAGCAAAAAAGTGTTTTTGTTCTTCAGTGCAAAAGCTTTTTCAATAGTCATCTTGGTAAACCATACATACAGTGACTCAAGCACTCTAGCTTGGAGTTTATTGACTTCTATAAGCTAAAGTTATAAACCACAGTATAAGATTCCAGGGTGGTACTTGAGATTCTAAGAATCAAGTGGCTCAAAAGAGGCTTTCATTAGTTCAGTCAGGACCAACTCAATATCTCATGACACAGACCATTTCATAATAAGGGATTCTAAGTGTGTTTTCTAATAACTTCAGGCTACGGAGAAATCAGTTTGCCTTCCACTAACACATAAAACCAGCACTGACTGCTAGATAAACTTAAAAGGAAGTGATCAGTGAACTTGAGTTTGACATGTGAAGGTTCTTGGCAGCATGTGTATGTGTGTGCATATTACCATAAATCTAATTTCTTTAATAGAAAAATTATAAACTGTTGGGAAAGATGTGATAGAAATCCTTGTCAGCCTATTTAACATAAATATATAGGGATCAAAAAATTCCTTCTGTGAAGGAGTTTGGTCAACGTTTCTTTAAAAATAAATTATATCAAATCAAATAAGTAGATGGGGCTTTTAGATAAAACATTTAAACTTCAATTTCAATGAACTCACCTGAAAATACGGAAACATACTGGCATTCTTGGCTAACCCCAATTTGTTTTCCTATGTAGCAGAACTATCCTACCATTTGGAGAAGATACTGTTTAAGACTCAACTGTATCCATGAAGGTGTATCTCTGAAAAAGTTTCTCTGGAACACCTTGTTCATAAAAGTATGATAGTGCACCTTTTCTTTCCCCTTGCCATCAGGGACAAGTTTGAACAGACACAAATAGCTCAGTGGGGAAAGTATGTGTCTCCACCAAAAGGACTTGGACTTTGGTTGCTTTTGTAGTAATGGTGATGGTTTAATAATATTAATAATAATAACTGTGGTCTTTGATAAGTACTTATTCTGTAAAAAGCACTGCTCTAAGCACTGGGGTAGGTAATAATAATAGTAATAATGATGGCATTTGTTAAGCACTTACTATGTGCAAAGCACTGTTCTAAGCACTGGGGAGGATACAAGGTGATCAGGTTGTCCTACGTGAGGCTCACAGTCTTAATCCCCATTTTACAGATGAGGGAACTGAGGCCCAGAGAAGTGAAGTGACTTGTCCAAAGTCACACAACTGACAATTGGTGGAGTTGGGATTTGAACCCATGACCTCTGACACCAAAGCCCGTTGTTTTTCCACTGAGCCACGCTGCTTCTCTAATATCTAGATGAAAGATAGTAAGATCAGATACAGTCTCTGTCCCACATGGGACATGTATTTAATCCCCTTTTTACAAATGAGGAAGCTGGAACATTGATAAGTTAAACGATTTGCCCAAGGCCCCACAGCAAAGTGTTGCAGCTGGGATTAAAACCCAGTTCTCCTTACTCCCAGTCCTGTATTTTTTCCATTAGGCTTCCTCAGATTTGGACTGAACCATCCAAAATCTTGTCTCTTCCTATATACTTAGTAACATTTATTGCAAGACAGCTGGCATGGATAATGGGTACAGCCTATGGTCACAGCACAGATATCTCATCATCAGCAGACAGCCCTGTGTCCTCCCCCATTTTCAAAACCATTGTTAAATACAACACACAGACTGAGCAAGGGTCATGGGAGTCTTCTCCACTTGTGCAAGCAAGAAAATGGAAACAAGAAGAGAAAAATAAAATCCAGTAATAACCACAAAACTATTCAGGTACCTTTTATACAGCTGGACAGACCATGGCGGTTCTATAGAATGATTTTTTTTTCAAGCGGCTCTGTTGAAAATGAACAGTTTTGATGCCATAGTGGTGTCTATATTTTGAAAAAAGAACACAATTTCAGAGTGATTTGAATTCAGGTTTCTTAACTGTTCAAGTATGCTAGCCCCATTTTCAGTTATACTTAAGGGAGTTCTTAAGTTGTTTGTCATAATTTATATGGATCATCGAAAAAAAATTTGTTTGAAGTTATGCATTTTTTTTGCCTGTGAGATTATGTGCCCTCAATAGTAGTAGTAGTAGTAGTAGTGGTAGTAGTAGTAGTAGTAGCAGTAGTAGTAAAGGTATGTACTGACCAGCCGCTGGATGCAGTGCACAGTACTAAATTCCTGGGAAAGAAGAAAAGCATTACGAGAGACAGACATAAAAATATGTGTAAATAACATAAGCAGATTGCATTTTATACACAAACATACATGCATGTTAGTGTTGAGGAAGGATAGAAATAATAGAAGTGCTGGAGTTGGCAACTGGGTTGATGCGACATTTTGGGAGTTAATCAGGGAAGGCTTGTTAGAGGAGGTGGGATTTTAGGAGGGCTTTGAAGGTGGGGAGAGCTGTGGTCTGTTAGGGTGGCTTCCCCATTAGTGTAAGACCTTTTGGGCAGGTAATGTGTCACATTTTTAGTCTATACTTTTCAAGAACTTAGTACGGTGCACCACACCAGTGGGGGCTCCATAAATGCTACTACTACTACTATCAACCAGTTGTATTTGTTAAGTGCTTACTGTGTGCACAGCACTGCAGTAAGCACTTGGGAGAATACAATATAACAGAGTTAGTAGACATGCTCCCTGACACATTGAGCTTATAGTTTACAGGAGGGAACAGATGTTAATATAAATAAATTACAGATATGTACATTAAGTGCTGTAGGGCTGAGGAAGGGGTAAGTAAAAAATGCAAATCCAAGTGCAAGGGTGATGCAGAGGGGAGTGGGGGAAGAGGAAATGAGGGCCTAGTTGGGGAAGCCCTCTTGGAGGAGATGTGCCTTTCAATAAGGCTTTGAAGATGGGGAGAGTGATATCTGTCGGGTATGAAGAAGTAGGGTGTTCCAGGCCAGAAGCAAGTTGTGGGTGAGAGGTCAACGGTGAGAGTATGTTGAAATTAGAGGAGCAAAATATGCAGGCTGGGTTGTAGTAAGAAAGCAGTGAGATACAGTAGGAGGATGCAAGACTATTGATACTAATACTACAACAACAACAACAAAAGTCCCTCCATGATATAATGAGAGTTAGGACTACTGTGGAGGCAGTCTTCATGGAGAGGACTGGGCAAATGCTGGAAATGTGCAGTGAAATTTGGCTGAATTTAGCAGTGATTTGAATTCATTCAATTGTATTTATTGAGTGCTTACTGTGTGCAGAGCACTGTACTAAGCACTTGGGAAGTACAAGTTGGCAACATATAGAGATGGTCCCTACCCAACAGCAGGCTCACAGTCTAGATATGAGAGTTGAAAGACAGTGAGGAATAAAGGATGACACCCAGATTGTGGGCTCTGAATAACAATAATATTAATAATATTAATTGCATTTGTTAAATGCTTACTATGTACTAAGCACTAAGATAAATGCAAGATAATCAGGTCAGATTTGTCCCTGTACCACACAGAGCTCAGAGTTTAGGTAGGAAGGAGAACAGGTCTTGAATCCCCATTTTACAGTTGAGAAAATTGAAGTGAAAAGAAGTGAAGTGATTTGCCCAAGGTCACACAGCAGGAAAGTGGAAGAGACTACATTAGAACTTCAGTCCTCTGACTCCCAGACCTGTGCTCTTTCCCCTAGGCCATGCTGCTTCTGGAACTGGAAAGATGTGGGGAACATCAACAGAGTTGGGAGGAGGAAAGGATTTAGGGAGGACAATAATAATAATAATAACATTGGTATTTGTTAAGCGCTTACTATGTGCAAAGCACTGTTCTAAGCGCTGGGGGGAATATAAGGAGATGAGGTTGTCCCATGTGGCGCTCACAGTCTTAATCCCCATTTTACAGATGAGGGAACTGAGGCACAGGGAAGTGAAGTGACTTGCCCAAGGTCACACAGCAGACATGTGGGGGAGGTGGGATTCGAAGCTATGACCTCTGACTCCCAAGCCCGCGTTCTTTCCACTGAGCCACGCTGCTTCTCTGCTTCTACAATGAATGGTTCAATTTTGGACAGGTTAAATTTGAGGGGCTGGCAAGATGTCCAGGTGTTCTTGCATGCCTATCGAATGGTCTGTCTGCTCAAATGGCAAGGATGCAGGGCAGAGGTGGATTAACACAAGGGCTTGAGGAGTGGAATCCAGGTCTTTGGGGTAAGGGAGGACTATACCCCAAAAGATAGGAGAATGCTGTTTCCCCAGTCCAACCTTGACACCTATTTCAATCCTTCACAGCCTCTGCCTGGCTGCTCCACAGAGGCTCCCCAAGAGTGAGACAGTCAGACAGTGTGGTCTAGTCTAATCTACATCTCTGCCCCTGCTCTCTCTCCCTCCCTCCAGGCTCACATCTCCTCCTGCTTTCAGGACATCTTCAGCTGGATGTCTGCCCGCCACCTAAAACTCATCATGTCCAAGACTGAACTCCTTGTCTTCCCTCCCAAACCCTGCCCTCTCCCTGACGTTCCCATCACTGTTGACGGTACTACCATCCTTCCCGTCTCACAAGCCCGCAACCTTGGTGTCATCCTAGACTCTGCTCCCTTGTTCACCCCTCACATCTAAGCCGTCACAAAAACCTGCCAGTCTCAGCTCCGCAACATTGCCAAGATCCGCCCTTTCCTCTCCATCCAAACCACTACCCTGCTCACTCAAGATCTCATCCTATCCCGTCTGGATTACTGTATCCGCCTCCTCTCCGATCTCCCATCCTCCTGTCTCTCCCCACTTCAATCCATACTTCACGCTGCTGCCCAGATTGTCTTTGTCCAGAAACACTCTGGGCATGTTACTCCCCTCCTCAAAAATCTCCAGTGGCTACCAATCAACCTAAGCATCAGGCAAAAACTCCTCACCCTCGGCTTCAAGGCTCTCCATCACCTCGCCCCCTCTTACCTCACCTCCCTTCTCTCCTTCTACAGCCCAGCCCGCACCCTCTGATCCTCTGCCGCTAATCTCACCATGCCTCGTTCTCGCCTGTCCCGCCGGTGATCCCCGGCCCACATCATCCCCCTGGCCTGGAATGCCCTCCCTCCGCACATCTGCCAAGCTAGCTCTCTTCCTCCCTTCAAGCCCCTACTAAGAGCTCACCTCCTCCAGGAGGCCTTCCCAGACTGAGCCCACTCCTTCCTCTCCCCCTCCTCCCCCTCCCCATCCCCCCCGCCATACCTCCTTGCCCTCCCCACAGCACCTGTATATATGTTTGTATGTATTTATTACTCTATTTTATTTGTACATGTTTATTCTATTTATTTTATTTTGTTAATATGTTTTGTTTTGTTCTCTGTCTCCCCCTTCTAGACTGTGAGCCCACTGTTGGGTAGGGACCATTCCTATATGTTGTCAACTTGTACTTCCCAAGCACTTAGTATAGTGCGCTGCACACAGTAAGCGCTCAATAAATATGATTGAATGAATGAATGAATGAATAGTGGAAAGAACATAGACCTGGGAGTCAGAGGACCAGAGTTTATGCTGTTTTCCTGCAGGGTGACCTTGGGCAAGTCACTTCACTTCTCTGTGCCAGTTTCCTCAGCAACAGAATGGGAATTAAATGACTTATTAATAATAATAATGATAATAATAATAATGGTATTTGTTAAGCACTGTACTAAGCGCTAGGGTGGATACAAGCAAATTGTTGTCCCATGTGGGGCTCACAGGCTCGATCCCCATTTTACAATGAGGTAACTGAGGCACATAGAAGTTAAATGACTTGCCCAAGGTCACACAGCAGACAAGTAGTGGAGCTGGGATTAGAACCCATGACCTTCTGACTCCCAGATTTGTGCTCTATCTACTACACCATACTGCTTCTCTGTTCTCCCTTCGACTTAGACTATGAGCCCCAGATGGACAAGGGTCATATCCAGCCTGATAATCTTGTATCTACTCCAGTGCTTGGCCATAGTCAGCACTTAACAAATACCACTATTGTTATTATTACTATATCACTATTCTTACTGTCACCAGTAACAGTAATAATATCAAATCCTCCAATTGCTGCAAATCCCAGTCAATCATTTATACAAGGCCCTAAGGCGAAGTGAAGATAGCGGAGAGGGAGAGAGAAAAGCAGGATGGGGGAAGCCTGGGCTATGATTTGGAAAGAAAATTTTGAGAAAAAACAGCCCCTCTGCTGCCTGCTCAATTAGGCAGGTGCATCCTTTGAGGGGAAAGCTTGGATGCATTCCCAGTGGGATGAGCATTTGGCTCTTCTTCCCTTCTTCCTCCCACTTTGTCCAGTCCTACTGCCCAAAACTGTAGTGGTAGCTGCAGCTGGATCCACCAAAGCCCTTCCCCTGAACTTGTCCCCCTTTCTCTACACTGAGACCTACCTCAACGAGACCACTTACTTCTCTGTGCCTCAGTTTTCTCAAATATAAAATGGGCATGAAATACCTGTTTTCATTCATTCATTCAACCATATTAATTAAGCACTTACTGTGTGCAGAGTACTGTACTAAGTGCTTGGGAAAGTAAAATTCAACAATAAAGAGTGACAATCCCTGCCTACAGTGAGCTCATAGTCTAGTGGGACTTGGGGGGAAGACAGACATCAATACAAATTAACAGACATCAATACAAATAAATAAAATTACAGATGTATACACAAGGCTGGGGGGATGGGATGAGGGGAAGAGCAAAGGGAGCAAGTCAGGGTGACGCAGAAGAGAGTGGGAGGTGACAAAAAGTGGGGTTTAGTCTTGGAAGACCTCTTGGAAGAGATGTGCCTTCGGTAAGGTTTTGAATGGGGTGGGGGCAAGTAGGGTGGGGGGAAGTAATTGCCTGGTGTATTTGAGGAGGGAGGGCATTCCAGGCCAGAGATAGGATGTGGCCAGGGGTTGGCAGTGAGACAGGTAAGATTGAGGCAAAGGGCCAAGTATGTGGTCTGGAGTGTAGAAGGAAAGAAGTGAGGTGAGGTAGGAGGGGGCAAGGTGATGGGGTGGTGAGGTCAATGGTAAAGAGTTTCTGTTTGATACGGAGGTGGATAGGCAACCACTGGAGATTTTTGAGGAGGGGGGTGACATGTCCTGAATGTTTGTATAGAAAGATGATTCAGGCAGTGGAGTGAAGTATGGACTGGAGTGGGCAGAGGCACGAGGTTGGGAGGTCAGCAGTGAGGCTGATGCAGTAATCTAGGTGGAATAGGATGAGTGACTGTATTAATGTAGTAGCAGTTTGAAAGGAGAGGAAAGGGTGGATTTTAGTGATGTTGTGAAGGTGGGACCGACAAGATTTGGTGATGGATTGAATATGTGGTTTGAGAGAGAGGAGTGAAGGATAACACCAAGATTATGGAATGTGAGACAGGAAGGATGGTGGTATCATCTACAGTGATGGAAAAGTCTGGGAGAAGACAGGGTTTGAGTGGGAAGATAAGGAGCTCTGTTTTGGACATGTTGTTAAGTTTGAGATGACCAGAGGACATCCAAGTAAAGATGTCCTGATGACAGGAGAAGATACAAGCCTGGAGAGAAGGAGAGAGATCAGGGGAGGAGAAGTAGATTTGTTTATCATCTGCATAGAGATGGTAGTTAAAGCTATTGGAATGAATGAGTTCTCAGAGGGAATGAGTGTAGATGGGTAATAGAAGAGTACAGAGAGCTGAGACTTGAGGGACCCCCCACAGTTAGGGTGACAGAGGAGGAGCCCGTGAAGGAGACAGAGAATAAATGGCTGTGAGCACCATGTGAGCAGAGACTGTCTTTGACCTGATTAACTTGTATCTACCTCAGTGCTTAGAACAGTGCTTGACACTTAGTAAGCACTTAACAAATGCCTTAAATTAAGAGCAGCCTCCTCCCTGATCTCCCATCCTCCTGTCTCTCTCCACTTCAATCTATACTTCACACTGCTGCTTGGATCATCTCTGTGCAGAAATGCTCTGGGCATGTTACTCCCCTCCACAAATATCTCTAGTGGCTACCTGTCAACCTACGCATCAAGCAAAACTCCTCACTCTCGGCTTCAAGGCTCTCCATCACCTCGCCCCCTCCTACCTCACCTCCCTTCTCTCCTTCTACAGCCTAACCTGCACCCTCCGCTCCTCTGCCGCTGGCCTCCTCACTGTGCCTCGTTCTCTCCTGTCCCACCGTCGACCCCCGGCCCACATCCTCCCCCTGGCCTGGAATGTCCTCCCTCTGCACATCCGCCAAGCTAGCTCTCTTCCTCCCTTCAAAGCCCTACTGAGAGTTCACCTCCTCCAGGAGGCCTTCTCAGACTGAGCCCCCTTTTTCCTCTCCTCCTCCTCATCCCCCTGCCCTACCTCCTTCCCCTCCCCACAGCACTTGTATATATGTTTGTACAGATTTATTACTCTATTTATTTTACTTGTACATATTTACTATTCTATTTATTTTGTTAATGATATGCATCTAGCTTTCTTTCTATTTATTCTGATGACATGACACCTGTCCACATGCTTGGTTTTGTTGTCTGTATCCCCCTTCTAGACTGTGAGCCCGTTTTGGGTAGGGACCGTCTCTATATGTTGCCAACTTGTACTTCCCAAGCACTTAGTACAGTGCTCTGCACACAGTAAGCACTCAATAAATACGAATGAATGAATGAATGAAAAAGAGGCCTTAGGTGTGACACTATCCAGTAACATCATATGCAGTGTGACAATGATGTCATCAGATTGCACTCCTGTGAAGCATGGCATGAAAGAGTCACGGGGTCACATTGTAGAGGGAGGGTCCCATAAAAATATAATAACCTTGTATCCACAGGAGGATTAATTTGGCCCAGCTGCTTGGAAATATCTGTGGTTCTTCATTGATCTCTTTGTGCTGCCATCACCTTAGTTACTGCTTTGAAGCTTCCCTCAGAAGTGTGGGGGCAGTAAGGATCAGAAGGGTCTCAAATGTTGTCAATCCATCAAATAGACTTATTGCCATCAATGTCTTTTAAGTTTATAACTTTTATTCTTTTTTAATACTTCATCACATAACAATCTAATACATTTTGTTGTCATTCCCCAAGAGAAAGAAATAGCGGGACTTCCCTTCAGAGTGTGAGCTTCCTTCTGCATCACTCTGACTTTATTCATCCCCTCTCTCAGCTCCACATCACTTATGTACACATCTGTAATTTATTTATTCAGATTTACATTAAAATCAGTCTCTTTCTCTAGACTGCATGCTCATTGTGAGCAGGGAATGTGTCTATTATATTGTTATGTTGAACTCTTTCAAGTGCTTAGTACAGTGCTCTGCACAAAGTAAGCACTCCAGTACGATTGACTGATTAGCTGACTTGTGGGTTTCTGTTGGCCGTGAAGCCCCCATCAGCTCTCTCCCTCTTGTGTATCCACTATGGTCTCCAACTACAGTCCAGTTCATTCATTCATTCATTCATTCAATCGTATTTATTGAGTGCTTACTGTGTGCAGAGCAGTGTACTAAGCTCTTCTTCATATGTCTCAAGTCAACCTACTCATTGTGTCTTGTTCTCATCTCTCCTGCTGCCCCTATTGTTCATAACCTACCTCCACCTAAAACTCTTTCCTCCTTCACGTGTCAATCCATTCACTTCTTACCCTTTCTTTAATGCTCTTTTGAAATCATATCACTTCCAGGAGGAATTCTGAAATTAAATTCTAATCTTCCCACCTTTAATCCCCCCTGAACTGAAATGTCAGCACTTCCATCTGTGATTACTATCCTGATGATCCTCACAGAAAGGTGGGAGCTTTTATACTCTGTTGCTTCCTCCTATCTGTAGTCATTCAGTATTCAGAAACCCCACAAACACACTGTGCCAAATGGCAGAAACATTTTAAGCACTAGAATGTTTAACCAACAACTCACAAATGTCCTGGTTTTTCAGTCAGTCAGTCAGTCAGTCAGTGAATTGTATTTATTAAGCACTTACTGTATGCAGAGCACTGTACTAAGCAATCAATCAATCAATCATATTTATTGAGCACTAACTGTTTGCAGAGCACTGTACTAAGCGCTTGGGAAGTACAAGTTGGCAACATATAGAGACGGTCCCTACTTGGGAGAGTACAATATAACAATAAACAGACAAATTCTCTGTCCCCAGAGTTTACAGTCTAGAGAGGGATGCAGACATTAATATAAATAAAGTACAGATGTGTATATAAGTGCTTCCATGATGGGTAAGCGTGGCTAGACATTCCTCAAGAGGTAGGGCTGCAATTGCTGAAGACCCAAGAGACAGCAGGTGCTGGGGGTGGTCCATCATTGCTACCATCAGTTATTCATTTATTCAACCAATCAATCAATCATATTTATTGCGCATTTAATGTGTTAAGAGCACTGTACTAAGCCCTTGGAAAAGTCCAATACAGCAATAAAGAGTGACAATCCCTGCCCATAGTGAGCTCACAGTCTGCAGGGGTGGGGGGCGGGCACAGGGGGGACACAGACATCAATACAAATGAACAAACATCACTATAAATACATAAAATTACAGATATATACATAAGTGCTGTGGGGCTGCAAGATGAGGGAAGAGCAAAAGGAGTAAGTCAGAGTGATGCAGAAGGGAGTGGGAGATGAGGAAAAGTGAGGCTTAGTCTGGGAAGGCCTCTTGGGGGAGATGTGCCTTCAGTAAGGCTTTGTGGGGTAGTGCGGGATGGGAGAGTAATTGTCTGTTTGATTTGAGGAAGGAGGGCATTCCAGGCCAGAGGTAGGACATGGGCCAGGGCCAGCAATGAGACAGGAGAGATGTAGGCACAGTGAAAAGGTTAGCACCAGGAGAGTGAAGTGTGCTGGCTGGGCTGTAGAAGGAGAAAAGCGAGGTGAGGTAGGAGGAAGCAAAGTGATGGAGTCGGGAGTGTGCAACTAACCAACCTTGACTGGGGTCCATGACAAGGATGCTATTTGCATAATAGGCATTTGGTTGGCTTACAAATTAGTCTGGGTGTCCTATCAATCCTACCAATCTAGAGGGGAAGTGGTTGAATTATGATCCAACATGATCCTGCTTTCCCCTGCCAGCCATATGATGCGATCTGATTCCAGCCTGTTGCCTACCCAAGCCTCTTGCATCACCCCCACCAAACCCTGCCCTTCCCCTCCCCACTCCACCAGTGCACAGCCCTGTTAGACTGGGCAGTGACCACACCACTTCCCATGTGAGCCCCATGTGGAATATGGATGGTGTCTCACCTGATTATCTTGTATCTATGCCATTTCTTAGTACAGTGCCTGGTACATAGTAAGAGCTTAAAAAATACCATTAAAAAAATGAACAAAACATCTGTGAATGCCAAGTAACTACTGATTATATTATCTGCTTTCTCTGCTATATTGTATGCTCCTTGAGAGTTGTGGTCAGGTATGAAACTCTTTTGAACTCTACAGAGCACCTAGCACAGTGTTCTGCACTCAGTAAATCTGATTATTGTTTCACTTTCCCAAGTGGACTGTATCCAACCTGATTAGCTTACATCTACCCCAGTGCTTAGAACAGTGCCTGGTGCATAGTAAGTGCTTAAAAGATGCCATAAAAAAACCATCAAAAACCCCCCAGAAGGCTTGGTAATATGCACTGCATTCATAAAATACTATTATTATTAGCTCATCAGACCACTGAAAGGCTTAGCAATCTAATCAACACAGGCATGAGTGTGGTTTAAAGTCATATAATCAATTAAACATTTTGGTCATTAGAGGACTTTCTGAGATTGCTCCCATATGGAGTGCAAAAAATTGTATATGAGAAGTCAATTTAAATTCATTTGACTTTTGAATTAAAAAATAAAATAAAACCTGGTCCCACTAGTCTCCTTTAATCGGAAGTCCTACCCATATATCTGAATATATTATTGAATAGAATCAGTAAGCGGAAGAATAGAAAAGATGAAGACAATGTTTCATTGAAGACTTTTAGTTTTTGACACCTACTTTTCTAGGAATAAATAACCTTTCCCACAAGGATGGAATACATCACTTATAACAACCATTCTGTAGCCAACAGGCAGTTAACAAGCTGACTGAAAGAAGAGGACTTTTAATTTTGCAGCTCCAATGATGTCCATTACTGTGATATTCACGAATAAGACACAGTTAAATCAGTCACTACTAGTACGAGAATGCTGAAAAGTAGGTAATAAACAAAGAATATGCAGGGCCACCCAAGTTGGATTCCTTCAGTAGAAAACTGGAGGATAGTGTAAACTAAGAGATCTTAATGGTAGGCCACATGCTAATGAATGGATTAAAATAATTTAAAAAATTGGAGTAAATTTTTCTTCCTTTTTTAAAAATAATTTAAAAATAGAATAGATATTTTCAGTTAAAGTATACCTGGAGCATCTGAAGGATGGATGAGAAATAATATATTACAGTACTACTGAAAATTTCAGGCTGCTGATTTAAATTCTTTAGCGATACCATCATGCCACACTACTTTAACATAGAGCTTCCACATCAGGCTTTACTAGGGTCATTAGGGAAACCAGGGATTTGGGTTTTATCCAGCTTTTCCCCTTTCTGGTTCCAGTATAGAACTGGATGGTTTTATGTCTGTTTTTATTTTCAGCACTAAGTCTTCTGCTGTCAAATCTCACCCACTGGATAGTGCACTAGATTTCATATTGACCTGGGAGAGTAGTAAGTAAGAGTAATTGAGAGACCATTGCGTGCAATAACATGGGAAAAGTAGCATGGCCTAATGGCTAGGGTACAGGCCTAGGAGTCAGAAGGACATGGGTTCTAATTGCAGCTCTACAACTTGTCTGCTGTGTGACCTTGGGCAAGTCACTTCACTTAACTTCTCTGTGCCTCACTTCCTTCACCTGTAAAATGGGGATTAAGACTGTGAGCCCCATGTGGGACCTGATTACCTTGTATCTGCCCTAGCACTTAGAACAGTGCCTGGCACATAGTAAGCGCTTATCACATATCAATGGAAAAAGAAAGTGCTGGGCGAGTGCAGAACAAGCAAGTTACACATTCCCACAAGGAGCTTACATTCAGATGGGAGAGGAATGCAAAGACTCTGGGAGATAAGTGCCCCAGAATTGTTTAAAACGTGCACACTTCTGGAAAATAATGCTGGGGTCATCACTTTATCACACGATGCTGCATCTTCAGCATAACACACATGCCGTCACATGAATCTCCTCGTCTCATAAATGGGAAGGCCATCAGTGGACACCATAAGTGTCACAATAAATGTTAAAGTTGAAATTGGGCACAAAGGAATAGGAAATGTTTGTTTCAGTAGACAGGTTAAATTTTACAACATTCTCATTTTAGAAGGCATCAACCATTTCTAAGCACACAGAAAAGGCCGCAGAGCCTGAAATGTTGCTTTATCTGTAGTTAACCAATCCCTCTAGATTTTGGTGATAACTTCTAAATTAGAATATTTATCGTATTACTATTCAGGAAACACATGTTTGGTAGAAATATAAATGGCAAGGAATTTCCAGTTATGGAAATTATAGACCTCTCAAGAGTAGTGCTAAATTACTTAAAGATGTTAAATGAAGGTCATAACACAATGTCCTCTTAACATTATTCTTTACTGAACCCTGTGGGGATTAAAATATTGGATTTTTAATACTAGATTGCCTGAATTTCCTGGATTTTATTGATTGTTGGACATTAAATGGAGTACGCCCTGCTACACATTAAAAATAATCATTCATGCCACATATGCTTGCATGCAATTATAGTTTTAGTCCTAAAATCACTCAAAAAAACCTTTCTATTAGAACTGAAATGGTACATAAGAAAGAATTTATTTGCTAATATAGAGAAGCAGCGTGGTCAGTGGAAAGAGCCCGGGCTTTGGAGTCAGAGGTCATGGGTTCGAATCCCTGCTCCACCAATTGTCAGCTGTGTGACTTTGGGCAAGTCACTTAACTTCCCTGTGCCTCAGTTACCTCATCTGTAAAATGGGGATTAAGACTGTGAGCCCCACGTGGAACAACCTGATCACCTTGTTACCTTCCCAGCGCATAGAACACTGCTTTGCACATAGTAAGCACTTAATAAATGCCATCGTTATTATTATTATTAATAATATTTAAATGGGTAACATTCCTCTTCATGGCATGCAAATAAAAACAATTTCTTCATTACTTGACCACCCAAATTGCTAAGATAGTATTCTTTAAGGAGGGAAAGTTTCATAGAGGAATAGGAAGGCTGGGAGAGTCATCAAAAGCAACAGAAAAGTATGGAAGAAGCTCACTTATACGCATTTAAATCCTATAAAGTATTAAATTATTTGTTTACTAAAACATGCAGTAACTAGACGATTGAATGTGAAATTCACAACGTGATAGTGGAGTAAACTCAGAACATAATACAGGGTGATGAAGAAAATATTCTTATATGGAGTGTCTAAAACATATCGATCAATCAATCAGTTGTATTTATTGAACACATCTGTGTGCTGAGCATTATACTAAATTCTTGGGCAAGTACAACTTACTAATATAACAGAGTTGGTAGACATATAAGCAGATAAGCCAGTCTGCAGCTGTTCTAGCTCTTTTGCAGCTGGGGTGTCTTTACATCCAATAGGCTCATTGTGGTGCCTAGTATAGGAAGGGTAGGCTGTTTCACTTTAAGATCACATCCACCTCTCTGATTAAATATGGCCCCTGGGGACTGCTGGGCAGTGGTTATAATGAAGAGGCTAGTTGGCAAGCCTTCTAGTTGAGGCCCCTTTTGGAATCATTGGACTATTTCTCCCAAAGTGCCTGTGAGTCAGAAGGTCATGAATTCTAATCCTTGCTCTGCCATTTGTCTGCTGTGTGACCTTGGGCAAGTCATTTCACTTCTCTGGGCATCAGTTTCCTCATCTGTAAAATGGAGATTGAGACTGTGAGCTCCATGTGGGACAGGGACTGTGCCAAACCTGCTTGGCTTGTATCACCCCAGAGCTTAGTACAGTGCCTGGCACATAATAAGTGCTTACCAAATACCATAATTATTATTATCATTATTTTTAACTGAGTTGTGAGTATTCCTGCTGCCTCATCAACTGCCTGTGTCAATAGTGGGGAAGACTAGGAGTTCTGAGTAGGAGAATTTGGTCAGTTATTTTAAAGCTTCCAGTGGTGTGCTAGGCTTGCCTGCCTACTGCTATGAGAGCATCCAAAAGAGATGTCCATTTTGTAAAGTATTTCCTCTCAGCTCAACCTAACTGGGATAGAATGAATACTAAGGTGAGATGCTCTGCCCACATCTCCCCCTGCACATCCATATAATAATAATAATGGCATTTATTAAGCACTTACTATGTGCCAAGCACTGTTCTAAACACTGGGGATGTTACAAGGTGACCAGGTTGCCCCACAGGGGGCTCACAGTCTCAATCCCCATTTTACAGATGAGGTAACTGAGGCACAGAGAAGTTAATCAATCATATTTATTGAGTGCTTACTATGTGCAGAGCACTGTACTAAGCGCTTGGGAAGTACAAATTGGCATCACATAGAGACAGTCCCTACCCAACAGTGGGCTCACAGTCTAAAAGGGGGAGACAGAGAACAGAACCAAACATACCAACAAAATAAAATAAGTAGGATAGAAATGTACAAGTAAAATAAATAAATAAATAAATAAATAAATAGAGTAATAAATATGTACAACCATATATACATATATACAGGTGCTGTGGGGAAGGGAAGGAGGTAAGACGGGGGGATGGAGAGGGGGACGAGGGGGAGAGGAAAGAAGGGGCTCAGTCTGGGAAGGCCTCCTGGAGGAGGTGAGCTCTCAGCAGGGCCTTGAAGGGAGGAAGAGAGCTAGCTTGGCGGATGGGCAGAGGGAGGGCATTCCAGGCCCGGGGGATGACGTGGGCCGGGGGACGATGGCGGGACAGGCGAGAGCGAGGTACAGTGAGGAGATTAGTGGTGGAGGAGCGGAGGGTGCGGGCTGGGCAGTAGAAGGAGAGAAGGGAGGTGAGGTAGGAGGGGGCGAGGTGATGGAGAGCCTTGAAGCCCAGGGTGAGGAGTTTCTGCTTGATGCGCAGATTGATCGGTAGCCATTGGAGGTTTTTGAGGAGGGGAGTAATATGTCCAGAGCGTTTCTGGACAAAGATAATCCGGGCAGCAGCATGAAGTATGGATTGAAGTGGAGAGAGACACGAGGATGGGAGATCAGAGAGAAGGCTAGTGCAGTAGTCCAGACGGGATAGGATGAGAGCTTGAATTAGCAGGGTAGCGGTTTGGATGGAGAGGAAAGGGCGGATCTTGGCAATGTTGCGGAGCTGAGACCGGCAGGTTTTGGTGACGACTTGGATGTGAGGGGTGAATGAGAGAGCGGAGTCGAGGATGACACCAAGATTGCGGGCTTGGGAGACGGGAAGGATGGTAGTGCCGTCAACAGAGATGGGAAAGTCAGGGAGAGGACAAGGTTTGGGAGGGAAGACAAGGAGCTCAGTCTTCGACATGTTGAGCTTTAGGTGGCGGGCGGACATCCAGATGGAGATGTCCTGAAGGCAGGAGGAGATGCGAGCCTGGAGGGAGGGGGAGAGAGCAGGGGCAGAGATGTAGATCTGGGTGTCATCAGCGTAGAGATGATAGTTGAAGCCATGGGAGCGAATGAGGTCACCAAGGGAGTGAGTGTAGATTGAGAACAGAAGGGGACCAAGCACTGAACCTTGGGGAACCCCCACAGTAAGAGGATGGGAGGGGGAGGAGGAGCCTGCAAAAGAGACTGAGAAAGAACGACCGGAGAGATAAGAGGAGAACCAGGAGAGGACGGAGTCTGTGAAGCCAAGGTCAGATAACGTGTTGAGGAGAAGGGGGTGGTCCACAGTGTCAAAGGCAGCTGAGAGGTCGAGGAGGATTAGGACAGAGTATGAGCCGTTGGATTTGGCAAGCAGGAGGTCATTGGTGACCTTTGAGAGCGCAGTTTCCGTGGAATGAAGGGGACGGAAGCCAGACTGGAGGGGGTCGAGGAGAGAGTTGTTGTTGAGGAATTCTAGGCAGCGCATGTAGACAACTCGTTCAAGGAGTTTGGAAAGGAATGGTAGGAGGGATATGGGACGATAACTAGAAGGTGAGGTGGGGTCAAGAGAGGGTTTTTTTAGGATGGGAGAGACATGGGCATGTTTGAAGGCAGAGGGGAAGGAACCAGTGGAGAGTGAGCGGTTGAAGATGGAAGTTAAGGAGGGGAGAAGGGATGGAGCGAGAGATTTCATAAGATGAGAGGGAATGGGGTCAGAAGCACAGGTGGCCGGAGTAGCACTTGAGAGGAGGGAGGAGAGTTCCTCTGAGGATACCGCTGGGAAGGATGGGAGAGTAGCAGAGAGTGTTGAGAGCCGGGGGGTTGGAGAAAGGGGGGAAGAGACTTTGGGGAGGTCGGACCTGATGGATTTAATTTTGTTAATGAAGTAGGAGGCCAGATCGTTGGGGGTGAGGGAAGGAGGAGGGGGAGGAACCGGGGGCCTGAGAAGGGAGTTGAATGTACAGAAGAGCTGGCGGGGGTGATGGGCATGGGTGTCAATAAGGGAGGAGAAATAGTTTTGTCTGGCAGAAGAGAGGGCTGAGTTAAGGCAGGAAAGAATAAACTTGAAGTGAACGAGGTTGGCATGGTGTTTAGACTTTCGCCAGCAGCGTTCAGCAGCTCGAGCATAAGAGCGAAGGAGGCGGACAGTGGCAGTGATCCAGGGCTGTGGGTTAGTGGTGCGAGAGCGGCGAAGTGAAAGGGGAGCGAGCGAGTCTAGCTGAGTAGAAAGGGTAGAGTTGAGAGCAGTAATCTGATCATCAAGACTGGGTAGAGAGGAGAGGGCGGCGAGGTGGGGTGTGAGGCGCTCCGAAAGATGGGTGGGGTCCAGAGAGCGGAGATCTCTGTGAGGGAGTAATACGGATTTACAGGGGAAAGGAGTGTGAGTGAGGAGGCAGGTGAGAAGATTATGATCAGAGAGAGGGATCACAGAGTTGGTGAGGGTGGACACAGTGCAGCGGTAGGAGATGATGAGGTCGAGGGTATGACCAAGTTGGTGAGTGGGTGAGGTGGGGTGGAGGAAGAGGTTGGCAGCGTCAAGGAGAGATAGAAGGCGGGCGGCAGAGGAGTCGTTAGGGATATCCATGTGGATATTGAAGTCTCCGAGGATCAGAGTGGGCATGGAGAAGGAGAGAAGGAATGTGAGGAAGGGGTCAAAGTCGTTAAAGAAGTTGGAAGTGGGGCCCGGAGGGCGGTAGATGACGGCTACAAGAATCTGGAGGGGGTGGTAGAGGCGAATAATGTGGGCTTCAAAGGAAGGGAAGGAAAGGGAAGGGGGAGGAGGGATAGTGCGAAAGCGACATTGGGGGGCGAGAAGGAAACCGACACCTCCTCCTTTTCCGGTGAGTCTGGGGGAGTGGGAGAAGAAGAGGCCTGCACTGCAGAGAGCAGCAGAAGAGACCGTGTCGTCTGGCGACAGCCATGTTTCAGTTAGGGCGAGGAGGAGTAGAGAACTGGAAAGGAAAAGGTCCAGGATGAAAGGGATCTTACTTAAAACGGAGCGGGGGTTCCAGAGGCCACACTTGGCATCAGCTGTCGAGGGTGGGGAGGGAGGGGGAAGGGTGCGAGGGGTGGGGAGGGTTTGGATTGGGATGAGTTGGCGGGGGCCTGGGCGGGGAGAGTGGGAAGGGGGGTGGCGATGGGAAAGGAGAACTGGGATGGGGTGGGGACGGGGAGAAGGGGAGGAGGGGGGCCGGGAGGGAGAAGCGGAGGACCTGCGCTGGTACAGAGGAATCCTTGGTAGGGGTTGACGGGGAGCGGTCTTGGTGGGTGAGAGGGAGGGAAACAGCTGGGTGGGAGAGGGGAAGGGGAAGGTGAGGAATGGGAATGGCAGTTGGGAGCAAGGGAACTGAAAGTTCATGGTGAGGTCAGCAGGGCGAGTGACAGTACCGCGGGGGGTTAACAATTGAGATGCAGAAGCAATAAAACAGTAGCAATGATAAAAGTAGGCGATGGCATCACAGGGTGTAGTTGAGCAATCAATATGCTATGGCAATAATAGAATTGGCAGACAATGATGCCACAGAGAGCAGATACAAACTATTAAGAGCTGGAGTAGGGTGGGCCAGTTAAGGGGGGTCAGGGAGCAGAGATACCTGGGGAGGGGAGCGAACAGTCAACTAGCATGGGAGCGCTGAGGAGGTGTGAATGAGGTTGTCGTTAATGTAACATGTAACATGGTGCTAACATAGTGCTAACAAGGTGCTAACAAGGGCTTTTTACCTGGGGGCGGGGGGAGAGTCAGTCAGGAGCGGACCGGGAAGGTGGGGGGGGGGGGGGGGGGGGGATGAGGGGCACTTTACGGAAGGCCTCCTAAGTGGGGGGGTGGAAGCAGGGGGGGCGTCCGTGGGGGCGCTGAGATGGCGGGAGGGTGGGCGGCCGGGCCTCTCGGGAACAGAGTCCCGGGCATCAATGGCGGCGCTCTGAGGAGAGGAGCCTTACGGGAGCGGCAAGGCCGCGCGGTGTGATGGGGCGGGCGGGAGGGCCTCTCGGGAACGGAGTCCCGGGCGTCTATGGCGGCGAGCTCTGAGGAGAGGAACCTTCCGGGAGCAGCAAGGCCGCGCGGTGTGATGGCGGGCGGGTCTTTCGGGAACGGAGTCCTGGCTGTCTCGCGGTGTGATGGCGGGCCTCTCGGGAACGGAGTCCCGGGCGTCTATGGCGGCGCTCAGAGGAGAGGATCCTTCCGGGAGCGTTAAGTTAAGAGAAGTTAAGTGACTTGCCCAGAGTCACACAGCTGACAATTGGCAGAGCTGGGATTTGAACACCGACCTCTGACTCCAAAGCTCGGGCTCTTTCCACTGAGCCACGGTGCTTCTCATATCCCAATCAAGACAAAATTCCTTTTGGACTGGAAGCTCATTATGAGCAAGGAATGTGTCAGTTTATGGTTATAATGTACTCACCCATGCACAGTGCTCTGCATACAGTAAGCACTCAATATGTATGATTGAATGAATGAACTCCTCAAGGCATTCAATCAGCTCTCTCCTTCCTATCTACCCTCACTCCCCTCCCACTACAGCACAGCCTGGACACTTCACTCCTCTAACAGACATGGGAAGCAGCATAGCTCAGTGGAAAGAGCACAGGCTTGGGAGTCAGAGGTCATGGGTTCTAATCCTGGCTCCGCCACTTGTTAGCTGTGTGACTGTGGGCAAGTCACTTAACTTCTCTGTGCCTCACATACCTCATCTGTAAAATAGGGATTAAGATTGTGAGCCCCACGTGGGACAACCTGATCACCTTGTTTCCCCCCCAGCGCTTAGAACAGTGTTTTGCACATAGTAAGTGCTTAACAAATACCATCATTATTATTATTATTATTTTCTACTCACTGTACCTTGGTCTCACCATCTTACTCACAGGCTCCCTCCTGTATGGAACTCCTTTTCCCTTCACATCTGAAACAACATCAACACTCTCCATCTCCAAAGACCTATTAAAATCACAGATCCTGCAGGAAGCCTTCTCTACTAATATCTCATCTCTCCCCATCTTATTTTCTCTTCCTACTGCATCACCCATGCACTTGAGTCCTTACCCCCATAAGTACTTATCTAGTTACCTGCACCATTCCTCACAGCACTTATGTACACATTTATCTGTATATTCAGTTGCTTCTGATTTATTTTAAAGCCTGTCTCCCCAACTAGATTGTAAACTCCTTGAAGGCAGGGGTCATGTCTATTTACTCTATTGTACTTTTTCCAAGCACTTAGTACAGTGTTAATCACACAGTAAGCACTCAATAAAAACCATTACCATTGATTGAGTTAATTTGGGGCTTCTTAGATTAAATCCTGTTTCCAGCCATTTCCCTAAACCATTTTCAGACAGCCACATGGTTGACAAGAATAGTATCTTATTTATGTTAATTACCTCATTAGTTTAGCCTTGGCAATTTTAAGCCTCAGAGCCTTTATATGTTACTGAATATACCTCAACTTTTGTACTCTCTGTTATCCTTTCATATTTGTGGTGCTTATTAAATCCCAATTTCTGTCATCATCCTGGGTGAGAACTGGGTTCAGATCATTGGAGAAGCAGCATGGCCTAGTTAATAGAACACGGGCCTGGAAATCAGAAGGTTGTGGGTTTTAATCCTGATCCCCCACTTGTTTGCTATGTGACCTTGGACAAGTCACTTAACTTCTCTGTGCCTCAGGTACCTCATCTGTAAAACAGGGATTGAGAGTGTGAGTCTCCCATGAGATAAGGACTGTGTTCGATCTGATTTGCTTGTATCCACCCCAGCCCTTAATACAGTGCCTGGCACATAGTAAGTGCTTCACAAGTACCATAATTATTATTATTATTACCATGGTTGCTGGGGCTTTCACAGAACTCTTAACTGGTTCCTGGCCATAACTCTGGCTCATAATTCATAACTCATAACTCCTTGATCATATCAATGTGGTGTTGAGGCACATCTGCAATTTTGGGGGGTTTTGTTTGGTTTTTACAGTTAATTACCCAAGTTTCAATCTCTCCTGAGGCAAAAGCCTCTGAATTGAGTAAGGGTTTCAAATAACTTATCTGTGCCTCAGTTACCTCAACTGTAAAATGGGGTTAAGACTATGAGTAGTTGGCCATGGACTGTGTCCAACCTGATTAGCTTGAAATCTGCCCCAGTGCTTAAGTATAGTGCCTGGAGCATAGTACATGCTTAACAAATACCAAAAAAAAAAAAAGGAAAAATAACCACTATCACCCAGAGGGCATGTATGGAACAAGATTTTAATGGGTGAAGTCTCTCAGCTGTGTCTGTCACTGAGCAACCCCTGCTCCAGGAAACCCTTGCTAACCCTGGCTTCTCTGATGCAATCCTCTCGTGTTTCTTTTCCTACATCTCTGTTGACTCCTTTTTAGATTCTTTAATGGATTCTTCCTCTGTCTTCCACATCTTTTTTTTTATTGGCATTTGTTAAGTACTTACTATGTGCCAGGCACTGTACTAAGCTCTTGGGTGGATAAAAGTAAGTCGAGTTGGAAACGGTCCCTGTCCCACATGGGCCTCAAAATCTCAACCCCATTTTACAGATTAGGTAATTGAGGCACAGAGCAGTGAAGTGACTTGCCTAAGGTGCCACAGCAGACAAGTAAGTGGCAGAACCGGGATTAGAACCCAAGTCCTTTGGACTCCCAAGTCTGTGCTGCATCCACTAGGCAATGCTGTTTCTCTTCCTAACTGAGGTGCCCTTCGAGGCTCAGTTCCAGGTCCCCTTATGTTCTCAATTTTCATTCACTCCCTAGGGGAGTTTATGCCTTCCTAGGGCTTCAATTCTCAACACTATGCAGATGACTTGAAAATCTACCTCAGTAGTCCTGACCTCTCTCCTTTTCTAGAATCTTGTATTTCCTCTTGCCTCCAGGGCATCCCTAAATGGATAGCTCACCAGCATCTCAAGCTTAACATGTGCAAAACTGAGTGCTTCAGCTTTGCTCCCAAATCCTCTCTCCCACTTAATTTTCTCATTTCAGTTGGCAACACGGACATCCTCCTTGTTTCTTAGCCCATACCTTGGCATCATCCTCTCCTCCTCCCTCTTTCAATGCCAATGTTCGGTCTGTCACCAAATCCCTTCAGTTCTTTTTTTAAAACATCCCCAGAACCTGCTCCTTCCTCCTTTCTCTCCAACCAAACTGCCTCCATGCTGGCAAAAAATTGTTTTTCTATCCTGACTGCAGTCTACTCACTGATCTGTTTGCCTCACACTCTTCCCTCTCCAGCTCACACTTGACTTTGCTGCCTGGATCGTTTTTCTAATAAAATCATTCTCCACACTCTTCAAAGTCTCCAATTGTTGCCCATTCTTCTTGGCATCAAACAGAAACTCTGCCATTACCTTCAAGGCATTACTCATCTTATTCATCCTTGCTCCTTGACTACTACATCCCAGCTCACATGCTTTGCTTCTCTCAAGTTAATCTACTCATTGTGTCTCATTCACATCCTCTCACTGCCAACCTCTTACAATGGTCCTCCCTTCTGCCTAGAACTGTCTTTCCTTTCACACCAGGCAGGGACCTTCTGAAGTCACACCTCTCCTAGAAAGCTTTCCCTGATTATCCTCTCATCATCTTATCTTATTCTCTCCCAGGCCCTTCTCCACCAAACTGCCACTCTAGCACTTTCCGTTTCCTTGGTTATTCACATCACTTTACACTTTACACTGTGTACATCACTTTATACTTTATTGCTTTCCCCTCCATGTTTTTTATTTTGGTGTCTGTCTTGGGGACTCAGTTGTAACCTCCTTACATGCTGGGAGGTGGGGCTGTGTCTTCTAACTCTGTTGTTCTCTTCCAAGCACTAAATAATAGAACTCTGCATTTAGTAAGTGCTCAATAAATGCTATTTATTGGTTGAGTAAGGCCACCTGTCTCTGTGCCTACTGAGCAAGTTTGTTTTGTACTCCATGCCCCCTGCACAATGACCACTTGTCTCCAGCAGCCCTGAATAAATGTAACTTCAAGTAGTAATTTTTTTATTTTTTAATGGTACTTGGTAAGTACTTACTACGTGTCAGGCACTACTCAGCAGAAAGGATGAGTTTGCTGCATGAAGGCTTATTATTGTTGAGATAATTTTCTAGTATTCTGAACTTCCTGAAGCTTCTGCTCAAGAAGTACAAACTTTCATGGAAACAAACACATAGATGAATAAATACCTGAAGAAACATAACAATATTAAAGGTAGAGAAGGCAGGGAAGGATACTAGAGTGTGAGACAGACACCAAGACTAATGAATACTGTTCAAGAATTTGAATGGATCCAGCTGAACATAAAATTTGTAATTTTTTAATAAACGGAAGTTGCTAAAGAGGAAGTTCCATTGAGGGCGTCCTAGCAGAATGAAAGGGTATTATGGATTCATTTATACATAGTTAGGTAGTTTCTGTTTAGAAAACCTGAAGTAATTAGAATATCAGGGAAGCTACACAGCCCAAATCTCATCTCTATGCATAACTCACATTTCTTTCTCCCTGTTTCTCCTTTTTCATCAAAGCAAAGAAAGGGCACACCTGGGAGTTATCTCCTATTTTGAGCACTGTATTTTATCCAGGTTTCAGTGTCCTATAACCTTCTCTACTACTCCTTTCAGAAAAGCTTTCTCCTGATAAGGTCAGTAGTGCATGTAAATTTGTTTCATCTGGAGGCATTTTTTTAACATTAAAAACTGGGTAAAGAATCTTTCTAGACACCAAGTTTCTGTTTCCAGAGATTAGCTATGAAGTTCTAAACATTCTTTAACATTTAATTAAATATTTAAATGTCATAAGGCCATCACAGTTTCCTCTTCTTTTTATGAAATTGAATCATTTTCTGGCTTCCAAGATGTCAGGGATGTCAACTTGAATTGGGGTGGGGGAGGGAATTAAAATGATTGGCAATTATAAGTAAGGTATGTTTTCAAAAGAGTGAATGGTTTTATGAAAATAAAGTCAATATGGACAAGGGTTAAATGGCCAAGGTGGATATCTTTGCTACATAGGATGGGGTGAGGGCAGAAATTCTCATTCTTTCTAAAAAAAAATATTGTTACTTTCAATTTTTAAACTTTTTAAAAATGCAGCTGAAAAATAATGAACTGGATCCCATTTTTCATCTCATTGGATATGTGCCTGTCTATTTCTTCTCTAAATGTTGCTTCTCTTGAAAATCAATTAATGTTTGTGCAAATAAGAAGAAATACATGGAAAAGTGTATGTTTTGGGGTGGAGTGGGGAGGGGAGGGGCTTTCAGAATTAAGTCTATACGGCTCAATTTACTCTCTCATTTAGATTTCTGAGTCTAATCGCAAATGGGGTTTAGGATATTTCAGATCTCATTCTGATTGGCTAAAATGCTTCCAGGATAAAAGTGTAATGTCCATTGCTTTCTTGGTGAAACCAAGTACAGTTAAAAGAAGAAGGCAACCATTCATCTGCTATTTTATTTAAATAAGTACTGTATCTGAATCCTCAAACGTATTTTAAAGAAACTGAAATCAAACAGCTATAGTCCATTCCTAAGCTTTGATTTTTATACCCATGCATGTTAAAAAAAAGGGAGAATGAAAACCAAACATGTCTGCTGCCTTTTAATAAAGATCATATTAAAAATTCAATAAATAGCAATATCTCTGATCTCTTAACAAAAGCTGCTGGTGTACAGGAAATTAAATGAAAAAAACTTGTTAATCCTTTTTGATTTCTTACATTGTAGCTTGAAGCAGAATTCTTCAACTCACAGACTTCTCTTTTTTCCTTTTTAACTTTTTTTTTAATCTTCTCTCACACAAACGTTGTCTGGGTAACCTCAGTATAAATGCAGCCTGATTCTTGGAAACATTTTAAAAGAAGGAGGAAAAAAAGCAGTTGTGTCGTTGTCTTATCCCTGTGGCCTTGCTATGAGGAATCCATCTCGAACCAGGTGATAACCTGATAGACTTTATCTTGTCTTCTCTAGGCCTCCCTGAAGCCTGCCAACACTTCGACTGGCTGTTAGGCATTTTAAATATCCCCCATGAGCCCTAACCTTACCCCCTTTCTCTTCTTGTCAGCTGGAATGTCTCAGAGCTGTCAGAGGCTTGTTGCTTATTGATGTTTCCGTGTGTTTTATGTCTTTTCTGAGATATGACAGCCCCTGACACAGTGCTGATTTCAATCAGGCTGCTTCTGGAGAGGCCTAAGATTTTTTACTTGCACAGTTCCCGCCTCTAGCATACTTCAGAGGCCTCCATCTAATGAAAATGTTTCAGTAGGCTGAAATAAAGGGCCCAGCGTTCAACACACAGCAGTTGATGAATTCACAAGGCTTTGAAAAAAAGAAAGAAAAACCCCTTTGCTTTTGTTATAAGAAAAGCAAGAACAGAAAGTGACCCTATGAGGCAAAGGTTTTGACACTGAATCAAATCCCTTTAGGCCTGAACTGGCAGGCTGGGCCTGGCTTTAGATTACTTTATCACATCTTAGTACGAGTCTTGTATGTACCTCAGGATACCCTACAAGTAAAGAGCTGGATATTTTACCCCTGCTGCCTATTAAGTCAAGTTTTGATGTCTTGCTGAGAACGAAGGCCTATCATGCAGAGGACTGAAAGAAAGCTGAAGAAACAAAATGTGTAATTACCAGTTCTCTCTTTTTTCCCCTCCCCCCAACTCCCATCTCTGCTACTTCCCAATCTCATCATGAAGAAACGACTGGTTTAGCAAGTATTTCAAAATAGTCTGTATCATTTTCTGAAAATTATTTACAAACACAATTCGATAAAATGAGCTAAGAGCTGTGAAATGTTCATGGGACTTTAAAGTAGCCTGTCTCTAGCTCACTTTTTCCCCCTTTCTCCTGTTTTTGCCACATCATCACTTCTTTTTTCACTTCAATTGTCTTTTGTCTTTCTTACCAAAGTTTCACATTCAAATTTCCTTCTGGAATAACTTGCTGGTAGCCTTTATGTCACAAACTGAGGTAGTTTCATGTATAGTTTGTGTGTGCACACCCCCCCACCCCCACACACATATACGCCCTGGACATACACCCACAAACTGGTCTTAGACCGTATTTGAATTAGCCAAATAAAGAGTTCCATTATAATTAGCATTTTGCTTAACCAGCTTCTCAGGTACATGTATGTGTGTGTGTGTGTGTGTGTGTGTGTGTGTGTGTGTGTGTGTGTGCGTGCGTGCGTGCACAAGTGTTTAAAGCATCAGTTAGACAAGAGCCACTCTCAAAACTGTACAATTGCAAGGTAACACCATGTTGTGTAATGAATAAAGAACAAACTAGAAATCAGAAGACCTAAATTATATTTTTAGATCTGTCACTAACTGGATGACCTTGGGCAAGTAACTTAACCTCTCTGAATCTCAGTTTCTCTAGCCATAAAACCATAATAATGCTTTGCCTATTGTACCCTAGAGGGTTATAGCATATTTTGGATTATTTGGAAAAGATTTCAATTATCATTGATTTAACCAGCAGAGGGAAAGCATGCTTTTGAAATAAGACAGCAGAACAGTAAAGATATTCCCTTAACTAACAACTCCTTGATTAAACTTTGGCATTGAAATAAATGTATTTGTGGGTTTCATGGACATTTGAACACCTGGAATCCAAATTATGACATTTTCAAAACATTGGACTTAAAATAATTATTTCAACCAAAAATAATCCATTTTCCCCACCTGAATCATTATTTTCCCCAGGAATAAAATCATAATCCAAAGACTAGCCTGGCTTTCTCACAAATGTGGGGGAAGCCTTTGATCTATCCTTTAGAGCTGGACATTGATTCCCATACCTGTCTTAGTTGCACTTCTTAGTCCAGAAAACAAATGATCTCCATGTCTTTAAAACCAAAGAAAGAGTTCCTGTGTATGTGTCTGTGTGTGTGTTCATCTACCTACATTCCATTTTGAAAATGTTGGGATTTTTTTTAACAATATTAATATAATAACAGTAGCATGTGTTTATTGCATTAGTCTGCATTTTATGACTTAGTATCAAATTTATGGCTTGTTTCGACCAGTACTGTCACTATTAATTTCTGTTCCCATTTTTTCATCAGCCTGAACACTGTCATAGGACTATTGCTTGCTTGTGATAAGCAGCCTCTAGTCTAGTATTATTATTTTGAGGTTGCTTATCAACAGTCAACACATCTCCAAAATTATTATTTTTTAAATATTTTATCCATTTAACCCTTTGGCCACCAAAGAAGCGTTCTTTCTTTCCACCCATGCTTGAGGATGCTGGTATGATATATTAATTTAAGATTAGAAAACTCAGGAACCAGTCAGAAGAAGAACTGTCATTGCAAAAATATGTCAGGTTGGAAAGAAGGACTTTGCACTGTGGCATTAAGATTTTAATTTATATTGGTCCTGACTCATGACACAGCCTAGGCAAGCCAGGATCCGAGAGTCAGAGCTCTCACTGACCCTTGGCTAGACTGGTTGAGAGAAAGATGTCAGCTGAGAACTCCCAGAGATCATGGGCCTGCCAAGTGCTTTGAAAATGACTGCCAATTTGGCCTAGTCTCAGCTGAATGCATGCCCAAGAGGGAGGGGGAATGGCAGTAATAAAGCAGTTTAGTGGGGAAAGATATTGCTTTCAAGCTCCCAAACCTTCCAGTCTATTTTATGACAACATTATTCACTCACACACAGACACACACATACACACAAAAGTAATAATAATAAACATCTTTCAGAAAGAAGGCGATTGATGTTGAAAGCCATACTTTTAAAGCCATGTTGCAAATGAGCCTGAGAGAGGTAAAACAATCTTTTTTACTTTGCAATTGGAAGTTAAGCAATGGATGTATTGTGTCAGTGGTCCCTTGCAGATAGAACACAAAGACTGGGAATTTGGCAGGAATCTGGTGTGTCCTCCACTACTGGCTTGCAATGAGATATTGCCTGATCTACTTCACACCCTCTTTCTATGCCTCCATTTCCTCATCTTTGACATGGAGATAAAGCATTCTTATCTCAGAAGGATGGCATAGGCTTAATTCTTAAAAGCACTTTGAATTAGGTGGATGTCAATACACAGTAACGCCTGCATTATTATAATCTAGGCAAACCTAGTGAATTTATTTATTGCTATAGAATCCTTTGATAACATGAATCACACAAAAATCAATTTCATCTAAGTAGCCATGATCTATGCCCAGGAATCAGTGAAAAGAAGTGAATTTGACTGTGTTGGTGGGTGATGGCTGTAAACTTGTTGTGGGCAGGGAATGTATCTGCTTATTGTTGCATTGTACTCTCCCAAGTGCTTAGTAGAATGATCTGCATACAGTAAGTACTCAATAAATATGATTGAATGAACAAATGAATTGGTGGCTTTTACCTTTGATACTTTTCTAAGAAGGAGTAGAACTCTTAAACTGTGAGTCCCATGTGGGACCTGATTAGCTACCCCAGTGCTTAATACAGTGCTGGGCACAAAAAACTTATTATTATTATTATTATTACCATTAATAATAATGTATTCACCAATGCCAGTAAGCAGTACATGCATGGTGAAAGTCAGATTTTATAAGGAATTGTAATAGTCACTTGGTGTTTACTGCACTATCTGCTTCCAATATGGTACCTCTATTCTGGGAGGAAAATGAAAAAAAAAAAGGATATCAGAAATTTGCTCTAGGACCTCAACACTACTCATCAAAATCATTATCCACAGAAGGCAGTTTAAACAGTTGGATTAGCATTGCATAGGTAACTCATCTGATCTTCTCCTGTTTGTGCAAGTAATACCATCCACAATTGACTAATTATGGGTGGAATCAGGCATTTTCTCCAGTAAATTAAGGGCAAGCTGCTAATTAAACCCACAAGTGGCCAACTGCAGCTACAATTAGGCCATTATTGGAGCAATTACTGGTGTAGCCAATTTTGTCCCCCAAAATAATTGCAGGTGTCAGAACCTCACATGCCAAAAAACAGGCCACCCTCTAAATTATGTTCATCCTCTAAAATTTGGCCTACGTGCAGATTTCAAATATATAAAGATAGACATAGTTGAAATTTGAATTTTCATATTAGTCATATTTAACCTATTTTTCTTTGTGACCAAGATCTTCAACGAAAGATATGTGTAATCCCTTATTTACACTTGAAAAAAATTTGCATTACAAGAAAGTCAAAAGATTTATGAAGATTTTAAATTGGCTTGGCATTTCAAATATCTACCAGAAAACAATGTAGATCTATTTTAGTTCAAAATTTTTCAGTAAATTCAGCTAAAAGTTATATACTAGTATCCTTAGGTATGGAACCTATTGATTTCCTACACTGGCCAGCACACCAAAGCAAGAATTTAAGGCCCAAATGATATGTTAGATACCTTGATTCTTTCCCTTGGAAAGCTGACAGTCTTAAAAATACTTACCATTCCCTTAAGTTTCAACCAGCCAGAATCTCTTTTTTTGTCAACCAGCTAGGCATTCTGTGACTATTGAAGATCACTGACGCTCCAAATCATCCATTGGGAATATACCTCCAGCAGGGTTTCCCACCTGGAGGTATTTCTACAAGACTTCAATCAATCATATTTACTGAGCACTTACTGTGGGCAGAGCACTGTGCTTGGGAATTGGTAGACACAGTCCCTGTCCACAGTGAATTTATAGTCTAGGCGGGGAAACAAAAGTTAATGTAAATAAATAGATTAAATTACAGTTATGTACGGAGGTACTGTGGGGCTGAGGGTGTGATGAATAAAGGGTGCAAATCCAAGTGCAAGGGCAACACAGAAGGTAGTGAGAGAAGAAGAAATGAGGGCTTAGGTAAGGCCTCTGGAGGAGGTGTGCTTTCAATCAGGCTTTGAAGGTGGGGAGAGTGATTGTCTATTGGATATTAAGAAGGAGGGAGTTTCAGGCAAAGGGCGAAGGGTCAGTGGTTAGATAGACAAGATTGAGGTACACCCTGAGTAGGTGGGCAGTAGAGAAGCAAAGTGATCTCACTTTGCTGATCTTCTGACAGGGCTCCAGATTGGTTACGGCATGTCATGTGATGTAGGAGTTCCATTTAGTTTGGGTGGCAGAATGCTGTCCTCTTCATGTTACACTTCACCAGTGTAAAACCAGTCATTGTAGAGAATCCTCCTTTCTGGTGAATATGCTCTCTGCACCAGTCAACCTCAGAAGATTTTGACCAGGTATTAACCTGATTTTCTTCACCATTAATAAAAACTAATCTATTGAGAAAGAGAAAGGAAATGCCCTGATCCCTTAACATGGCTTTGGACTCAAAATTATAAAGAAAATTTGAAGGGGGAAAAAGGGAAAAAAAAACCCATGCTATTTATTTTAGTAGCTACTCAAAAACTCTGGTAACTTTTGTTTCTGTGGTGAATTATTTCCATTACTGCTGAATTCTGTTTCATCCCATCATTCACCAGAAACCTAGTGCAAAGCTATAAACCCCTGTCAGCTAGGAAGCAAAGCCTCTAATGCACACATCAGCTTTAATCAAATGGCACCACTAATGACTGTATTCTTACAGAAATGAAGAAACCTCATTTAAAAAAAAAATCCCAAATCCTTTTCACTGAATTACCCAGAGATTTTATTGTTCAAGAAAAAGAAATGAGTTATTTATCTGGATAGCTGGATTAAAGTTGAAAAAGGCTGTTTGGTGAATAGAGCAAAATGCAAGGCATCATGGCCTTCTCACTCCAACCTTGGATTGGGAATTAGGAGACTTCAATCCAAATCCTGATTCTAACATGGGGTAAATGCCTCTGTCCTTCAAATTTTCCATCCCCATTTGCCTCCTAAGGATCAGGTGAGAAAAATGAGATTATGTCAGATTATTTTGATTTCCCTAGTGGAAAAACAGTACATGTGTAGCTCCTTCCAGGAGAGGGAGAGGGAGGGTGGAAGAAAAAAGAAGGGAAAAGAAAGAGGAAAACAAAGGAGGAAGAAAAAAGAGAAAGAGGGGGAGGAGGCAATGGAGAAGAAAAGAAAGAAGGAAGGCTAATTTGGGGCTCAGAATCAATCAATCAATCAATCAATCGTATTTATTGAGCGCTTACTATGTGCAGAGCACTGTACTAAGCACTTGGGAAGTACAAATTGGCATCACATAGAGACAGTCCCTACCCAACAGTGGGCTCACAGTCTAAAAGGGGGAGACAGAGAACAGAACCAAACATACCAACAAAATAAAATAAGTAGGATAGAAATGTACAAGTAAAATAAATAAATAAATAAATAAATAGAGTAATAAATATGTACAACCATATATACATATATACAGGTGCTGTGGGGAAGGGAAGGAGGTAAGATGGGGGGATGGAGAGGGGGACGAGAGGGACAGGAAAGAAGGGGCTCAGTCTGGGAAGGCCTCCTGGAGGAGGTGAGCTCTCAGCAGGGCCTTGAAGGGAGGAAGAGAGCTAGCTTGGCGGATGGGCAGAGGGAGGGCATTCCAGGCCCGGGGGATGACGTGGGCCGGGGGTCGATGGCGGGACAGGCGAGAGCGAGGTACAGTGAGGAGATTAGTGGTGGAGGAGCGGAGGGTGCGGGCTGGGCAGTAGAAGGAGAGAAGGGAGGTGAGGTAGGAGGGGGCGAGGTGATGGAGAGCCTTGAAGCTCAGGGTGAGGAGTTTCTGCCTGATGCGCAGATTGATCGGTAGCCATTGGAGGTTTTTGAGGAGGGGAGTAATATGTCCAGAGCGTTTCTGGACAAAGATAATCCGGGCAGCAGCATGAAGTATGGATTGAAGTGGAGAGAGACACGAGGATGGGAGATCAGAGAGAAGGCTATTGATCAGAAGATCAATAAGAAAATGAAAACATTTAAATATTCATGATGAAAGATGCTAAAATGTGAGAAAAATAGTTTTCCCAATCCTAGGATGGAATAAGATAAACAGAATATATACCCTCTATGAACTGAGTTCCTCCTCATACCTAAGCATTGTACTAAGCATTTGGGGGAATAAGACTATAGAAAGGCACGAACTTCCCACCCTCAGGGGGGTTATAATTGAGTGGTCAAATGGACAAAAATTATTTACAAATGGTGAAAATAGAATTAGAATAAAGCAAGTAGTAGAATAATATACGATGAGGAAACATCACGTTAATGCAATCACTAGACCTATCCCACCTGGATACTAACTGCATCAACTTCTTTACTGACCTCCCAGCCTCCTGTCTCTCCCCCCTTCAGTCCATACTTCACTCTGCTGCCCAGATCATTTTTCTACAAAAATGTTCAGGACATGTTACCCCCCTACTCTCAAAAAACTCGAGTGGTCACCCGTCAACCTCTGTATCAAACAAAAGCTTCTCACCATTGTCTTTAAAGCACTCTATCACCTTTCCCCCTCCTACCTCACTTCTCTCCATCTACAACCCAGCCTGCACATTTCACTCCTCTAGTGCTAACCTTCTCACTTGACCTCATTCTCGCCAGTCTCAGGGCCAGTCTCCTAGCCCATGACCTGCCTCTGGTCTGGAATGCCCTCCCTCCTCAAATCTGACAGACAATTACTGTCTCCCACTTCAAAGCCTTATTTAAGGCACATCTCCTCGAAGAGGTCTTCCCAGACTAAGCCCCACTTTTCCTCATCTCCCACTCCCTTCTGCATCACCCTGACTGGCTCCTTTTGCTCTTCCCTCATCTCCCAGCCCCACAGCAATTATGTACATATCTGTAATTGTATTTATTTGTACTAATGTCTGTCTCCCTGCCACTAGAGTGTAAATTCATTGTGGACAGGGAATTTCATGGGTTTTTTTGTTGTGATGTACTTTTCCAAGCATTTAGTACAGTGCTCTGCAAACAATAAGTGCTCAATCAATACAATTGAATGAATGAACTACTGAATAAATAATTGAAAGAACTAATAAATACAAGAATAAAAAATAGAAATATGCACAAGACTGTTGAGTATAGGGATAAAATACATAAGTGCTATGGCATGGCTTAATGGAAAGAACACCAACCTGGGAGTCAGAGGAACTAGGTTCTAATCCTAGTTTTGCTTATTGCTTGCTGTGTGACCTTGGGCAAGTCACTTAACTTCTCTGGACCTCAGTTACCTCATCTATAAAAGGGGGATTGAGACTGTGAACCCCATATGGGACAGATTCTGTGTCCAATCTGATGAACTTTTATCCAAGTGCTTAGTACAGTGCCTGACAAATAGTAAGCACTTAACAAAGATGACTATTATTATGGGTGGGTGCTTTGGTGATGCAAATGGAGTGTTGTGAATTTATCTGGGAAGACCTCCTGAAGAAAGTGGAATTTTAGAAGGGGAGAACGGGGAGAATAGAGGTTTGGCATATTGTGGGAGGAGGGAGGAAATTCCAGGTTGGTGGAAGGACATAAGTGAGGGATAGAAGTTAGGATAGTTAAAAATGAACTTCAGTTGGAAGGGAAGCATAGGAGGAACAAATACTATACTCTGTGAACCAGTGGGTGATGAGAGCTGAAATGCAAGATGCAGAAAGGTGGTGGAAATCCTCAAAGTCAGTGGTAAAGAGATTCTGCTGATACAAAGGGAGATAGATAGCCACAGGAAGATTCTGAAGAATGGAGAGATGTGTGCCTATCTCTAGCAGAATGGGCTATGGATTGGGTGGTATGAAGAGGCCAATACAATAACCTAATGTGACAAGAACTTGGACCATGTAGCTGTCTGGGTAGAGAGGAAGAGGTGGATCAGACAAATGTTATGGAGGAAGAATTATGTAGATTCTCCTAGGAAGGGCAATGCTCACCTATGAAGCATCTCTCCTATTTTCTAATATTTACAGTATTAGAATATTTACAGTATTAGTATTAGAATTGGTAAAGTGTTTAAAGATAATTTAGTTAAATAGGTGTGTGCTTCACTGCTACAGGAGAGTATATATTTCTCACCTAATCAGTTGTATGCAAGATATTCTAATTAGGGGAATGTATGTCAAGATAATTATAGACAGGCTAGTTGTTATGAAACCAGAGATCCTGATTATTTTTTTTTCAGCTACACAATGGAATTTAACAGGGCCATATGCCAGGTCTGTCATAAGAGTCTTCTTTTACTGTCTAATTTGGAATTCTGACAAGCTAAAGTGTAGACATAAACCCTAAACAGATCAAAAACAGATAAATCGGTCAAACAATAGTATTTATTGGGCACCTACCATGCCTGAGCACATGGTAAGCACTTGGAAAAGTACAATAGAGGTAGATTACATGATCCCTGTTTTCAAGGAGTTTATAGTCTAGTTGGGGAGAAAGGCATGAAATAATTTACAGGTAGAAGAAGAGAAAGGAAAAGTGGGTTTGTAAATGAGTAGGCATTTTTAAAAGTAGTTTATACACAGAGGTGCTATAGGTAGGTGTGAGTGTACTGTGCATGGATACATTCCAATATCTTTTTTTAAAGAAGAAAGAGAAGTCACATTTAGTCCCAATTGTGGCCTCTTATCCAGGGAACTCTGAACTGTGAAATCTGAGGCATCAACCATCAAAACAGAATCTGCTACAAAGACTCAAACAGCATTGTGTTGTTTACATCTCAAAAGAAGCATCATGGAGCAGCAGGAAAATGTTTAATTTTCATTTTGTACAGTAACTCAGTTAAATAAATGTGTGAGATGCAGAAGGAAGAAAAATCCCAGGGCAAGAAATAGCCCCCTTTCTTGTTTAAAGCTTAGTAGCCTTTTACTGGGATGATCATTCCAATGTCTGTGCTATTTGAAAATCATTGATAGTGCTTCTAAATTGTCAAATAACCTTTCCAATCAAATATTCCTGCTAACCTCCTGAGAGAGAATAGAAACAATACATAAAAGAATAAACAAATGAATAAAGTCAGAAAAGAAACTGACATCAAACTTGAACTGTATAACCCTTCCAGATTCGAGCTAAATCTCTTTCCTAAGAAATGGAATGCCCCATGGAGTTCCTCCAGTTTTCTTTTATGATGTGCTTGTTACACACACTATGCAGGGTGCCCTTCAGTTTACAGTTACTCCTTACTTCACAATAAAGCTAACCTTCATGCTCTGATAGCCTCCTTATATTGCACCTAAGAAATCTTAAGAACCCAGGAATAAGTTGAAGCCGGAGTTCTGGAGACAGTTTGCTCTGTTCTGAAATGGTCAATCCTTCTTAGATGACCTCGCACACTGAGAAGAGGCCAACTCCTTTGCTCCTGGAAGGAAATGGATTTTGTCCTCTTAGAGGTTTCTAATTAACAAGAACTAGGCACCTGCTGTAACTTCAATAAATAGAATAACTAAAAGTTGACAACCCTGATCTCCACCAGGACCAAACTTCTCATTATTTGGGAGGGAATCCTAACCACTTTTCAAACTGAAGAAACAACATAAGAGAAATACCTCCTGGTGATCTCTCTCAAGCTCCAGACTTTTCTGTTTTTCAGTAGATCCACTGCTATATATTCTTTCACGATTTAGCTAGAGGGCTGTGAATTTTGATAACCCTGCAAGGACTGAAGGATTATTGCACTCTAAAGATTTGGTTACAATATCCTAAGATTCTCTGGTGGAATTTCTGGCTTATCCTGGATGTGGAAAAAAAACCCCAAGAAATTTCCTGTTGCAAAAATTGTTTTTCCAGTTTGCCTGCCAAAGTGAGTGCAAAGCTGAAATGTTTTCAGTTTTAACCTGGTATATTGTTTTTCTAGTTTTGTTGCTCTCTTAAAAGTCACTTATTTTATAGTTATTATTGTTGCCGTTCATTCTTTCTCTGCTTAAAATCTTCAATTGCAAATAGAAAACTTAAACAATATTTTCCACTTCTCTTACTCAGTTGTAATGGTTGAACTCTTAACAATCCATGTGTGTGCCATCATTCCTTATACTGAAGAGAAAATTCCACATCATCAAATTATTATGTCAAACACATTATCAACTTAGAAAGAACACTGTAATAATCTAACTATTCAGATATAACTTCTCAAACTATGTTACCCCAAATGCTTTCTTTTTCTTTTCTTTTTTTGTCATCAATATGCTGAAAATCTCATTTGGGGATGATTTTTATGCTTTTATGTGCTATATCCAGCACAGATATGCCAATGAGAAATGATCAGTTGCAATATATGTGCCAAGGGGTTGATGTAATACAGTTTACCTAGAATTGTACAGAATGATTGTCTTTGACTGTCAGTAACAGAAAAATCCTAAAGAAACAAGCCAAATGCTGTACTGGATTAGTTATCACAACTTAAGACTTACAGGCATATTTTTGCTTGTTTCTCTAAAATACAAATAGACTACAGTAGGTTGTTTAGTCATTTATATATGAAGGCCTGGATTAAATTGAAATCCTACTTAATTCCCACATTGTTATTTTCATTTTAATGTCTGCCGAATCTTTGCATTGTTTGAAAGCTGAATTTAGGTTAGTTAAATGTGATGGAATGACTAAATTAAAGTCTCTGGTCACATAACTAGGGCAATATAGGCAGCAAAAGGGCAACACTCTTTCACGTCTTTATACCACGAGATCCAGATTAGGATTGAACAAGTAACTCTAATGATGGAGATCCAGGATTCATTCCAATTCAGCTGTCTGAGCAGAGGATAGCAATCAGAGTGATAGATAAAGGTCTGTGAATGTTAGGTATTTTAACTACTGATAGTCAATAGCAAAATATTAGAAAATGCTATAAAGAATCATAACAGCAATCCATTTTGCCCATTATCAATCACATTTGTTGAGCACTTACTATGTGCAGAACACTGTCCAAGTACTTAGGAGAGTTAAATAAAATATATTGTTGGTAGACATGTTCCCATTATTTCATCTTTGACAATTATACCCAATGATACTAGGAAGATGTTTGTCCTCCTATACTTTCCCTTTAAATAAAACTTAACAGTAATTAATAAATTAATCAGTGGTCTTTATTGAACCCTATCGTGTGAAGAGCACTGTACCAAGAACTTGAGAGAGAATACCAGAAGCTATGCTCACTTCAATATGCTGGGTGGGGCACATCAGGGCACCGCCCTTTCCTCTCCATCCAAACCGCTACCCTGCTCGTTCAAGCTCTCATCCTATCCCGTCTGGACTACTGCATCAGCCTCCTCTCTGATCTCCCATCCTCATGTCTCTCCCCACTTCAATCCATACTTCACGCCGCTGCCCGGATTGTCAATGTCCAGAAACGCTCTGGGCATGTTACTCCCCTCCTCAAAAATCTCCAGTGGCTACCAATCAATCTGCATACCAGGCAGAAACTCCTCACCCTGGGCTTCAAGGCTCTCCATCACCTCGCCCCCTCCTACCTCACCTCCCTCTCTCCTTCTACAGCCCAGCCCGCACCTTCCACTCCTCTGCTACTAATCTCCTCACCTTGCCTCGTTCGCGCCTGTCCCGCCGTCGACCCCCGGCCCACGTCATCCCCCTGGCCTGGAATGCCCTCCCTCCCAACATCCGCCAAGCTATCTCTCTTCCTCCCTTCAAGGCCCTACTGAGAGCTCACATCCTCCAGGAGGCCTTCCCAAACTGAGCTCCCTCCTTCCTCTCCCCCTCGTCCCCCTTGTCCCCCTCTCCATCCCCCATCTTACCTCCTTCCCTTCCCGACAGCACTGTATATATGTATATATGTTTGTACATATTTATTACTCTATTTATTTTACTTGTACATATCTATTCTACTTATTTTATTTTGTTAATGTGTTTGGTTTTGTTCACTGTCTCCCCCTTCTAGACTGTGAGCCCACTGGTGGGTAGGGACTGTCTCTATGTGTTGCCAACTTGTACTTCCCAAGCGCTTAGTACAGTGCTCTGCACACAGTAAGTGCTCAATAAATACGATTGATTGATTGATTGATTGATTGATCAGGGGAATGAAGAGCAATAGGAGAGCCAAACAGTTCCTGTATGGAGAGTGTAACTGGGAAACCAAAAACAAGGAAGACAGAGGAATGGAGGAACACAATAAAATATGGCTTCAGATGGCTACATCCCAACCTGGGAATCTATGGCCAAGGAGAAACCACCATTGTTAAAGTACTACCCAGGAAGCAGCAGCTCTTTATGGGCAAAGTGCTTTAAGGGCCATGAGACAAGGAAACAAAAGCAAAAACAGTTCCAGGAACAAGACACATAAAACATGACAGCACAACAAAGACAGCCTTTTTTGAACACAGTGTGTACAAGAATGTGGCCTTTCAGTTGCACACACACATATTTATAGGTGAATTTCACCTTTAAGAGTGTCTTCAAATATAAAGGCCACATCATATACATCACGATACTTTGAGACATCATCTGCTCCTCCCCTGTAGCTCATTGAGTGCTTTCCAACCTGAGGGGCTCATCTTCCAGCATTATTTCTGTAGTCTTTCTGGTATGTGTATCCACAGAGTTTTATTGGTAAAAATACGGAAGTGTTATACCATTGCCTTCTTCTGCGTGGTGAAAATTTGAGTCTTTGCCATTGTCTTTGATCAACATTTTGATCATATGATCATCCTCCTTTGACGCTTTCCCCTGCCAATGCTGCCCAGTATGGGTGAATTAACTTTGACGCTTCAGCTTAGGCCTTTCCATTATGGGTAACCCTAATAAGAGAGTAACTCTCAATGGCATAGCTCTAAGCTTCATTAGCATAGGCAAAACTCTCCTGTCATGGTAAGGTGTGGTTTCTTAGGAGAGACATCTATGCATAGCAGAAGCAAAAGACCCTATTGCCTACCCTCCAAAAGTTTATAACTGTCGTATTAGTTAAGCGCTTACTATGTGCCAACCTCTTTAGTAAGTGCTGGGGTAGATTTCAAATAATCAGGTCTGACACAGTTCTTGTCCACCATGGAGCTCATGGTCTAAGTAGGAGGAAGAACTGGTATTTAGTACCCATTTTACAGATGAGAAAACTGAGGCCCAGCAAAGTTAAATGACTTTCCCAAGTGGCAGAGCTGGCATTAGAACCCAGGTCCTCTGACTTCCCTACACAAGCTGAGAAGCAATGTGACCTAGTGGAGAGAGCATGGGCTTGGGAGTCAGAGGACCTGGGTTCTAAACCCCAATCCACCACTGTGTATGATATTGAGCAAGTTGCATTAACTTCTATGTATCTCAGTTATCTCATCTGTAAAATGGGGATTAAGACTGTGAGCCTCATTTGGGATATGGACTGTGTCCTACCTATTTCTCTTGTATCTTCCCCAGGACTTATGCCTGGCATATAGTAAATAATTAGCAAATACCATAAAAGAGCTCTTTCCACTAGGACATAATGCTCTTTCCACCGTAATATCTCCAATTTTCCCCTCTAATACATTCTAATGGGTCTATCAGCCATTAATTTTTGAATTTATCAAAATCAAAACACCTTTAACATTTTGCTCCTCATTCTTGTTGTCACCACTGATGTGAAGCGGAAAATCCAGAAAGGACATTGACAGTCCTGAACTATAAGCTTTTTTATCTCCAGTTTTATAGATTTAGATTACAAAACTTACTTTCAGTATAAAAGCAGGTTCTTTACAAAACGTGAACACGGCTATTGAGGTCTAGAATTAAACAAGTTCTTAAGAATTGTAAATGAAGGAAAGACCATTTCTCTGCCCCAGAGAATCAGTAAGCGTTTAAGAAGTACAGTTTGTCACAAAATCATCCTTCTCAAATGAACACCTTTAAGGAATGTGTTGATTGTTCACTAAATATCTGCTTGGGAGATAGAATAATTGTGTAGTGTCAGTGTCTGACTGTCCACTGTAAGTGATTAATTAATGATTCTTTATCTTGTTGTCTCATCATTTTATGCCTCTATAATTCTAGCAAGCAACCTTTCCAATGTTACAAATAAAAATATATTGAGAAGAAATGTCCTTATAAATATTTTGTAGGTAGCAAAGCTAACCAATTCCTCAGCAAACCAGACTCTCAGGGGAGTGGAAAGAGTGGAGGCCTCAAAGTCAGATGAGCTGGGTCCAAATCTTGGTTCTGCCACTGGTGTGCTAGGTGACCTCGACCTCTGTGCCTTAGTTTCCTCATATAGAAAATGAGAATTAAATACTAGCTCTCGCTCCTTCTTTGACCATGAGCCCCATGTTGGGTAGGGACTGTGACCAAACTGATTATCTTGTATCCAGTAATGCTTGGAACATAGTAAATGCTTTACAAATACCACAATTATTATTATATGTAGACATTACATGTAGGCATTTCTTACTGGTGGTTTGTGGATTGACCATACATGAGTTATTAAGTGCAGATTGCTCTTATAAGATTGGATATTTTACAAGCTTAATTGAAAAAACATACATAAATGTTTTAGCTTAATAAAGGCTAATCTTTCCCTGCATTAGCTCATTGGAGGGACTTTGATCTCTCCAGGCTTGCATGGATCTGAGCAGAAGACTTTCCCTGTGACTCGGAGAGAGAACCTGCCATATCAATGACTGCCTAGCAACTGAAAGGTTACACATGGAGCCTTCATTCCAACCCGTTCCCTCTTGATGAGGGGAAGGGATTCTCCTGCGAGTTATTACCTGAAATAATACCATATGGTAAAATGTAAACAACATCTGCATATTCATGTAATAATTTCATCTGTTTAATTAGTTCCAGCAAAGCAGTTTACCCTCTGAGGCCCTCGCTGTCAGCTCAGCGCTCATACATCCGTGCCCTGCTGTCGGGCCTGACAGTCTTCAATTGTTCATTCTCTGATTCCACCTCACCAGTTAATGGAAGTGAATCTTCTGAGCGGGAGAGAGACCATCCCTATCGATCCAGACATAGAAAAAAAATAATCTGTCAGTGCAGCCTTGGGGTACTAAAGACAAATTTGACAGATCAGGTGACTTTTTTTAAAGGTTTTCTTTTAGTGAGAGAAAAGGTAAAACTCGTGCAGTGTGTGTGTGTGTGTGTGTGTGTGTGTGTGTGTGTGCATACGTGCATTTGTGGCTTTTATTCTTTGCATTTTGGCCAAAGGAAGACACTTCCAAATCAGACAAATAACACAGCAGAACTAGGGTTCCCTTCCCAGTTAGAGTTTTCTATATCTCGGTGCCAAGCTAATGGTAGCATGTTCATGCGGCCAAACATAGAGCCCTAGAGTACTCTAGGAATTGGCCGAACAAGTTTATGGAACTGCACATCAGTGCATTTGGCTCCATCAGTGACCAGCTCTTAGAACAGTGCTTTGCACATAGTAAGCACTTAACAAATGCCAATTATTATTATTATTATTATTATTATCACCCTGCCCCTCCTGCCTCACCTCCCTTCTCCCTTCTAGAGCCCAGCCCACACACTCTGCTCCTCTGCTGCTAACCTCCTCACTGACACTCATTCTTGCCTGGCCCGCCATCGACCCCTGGTCCGCGTCCTACCTCTGGCCTGGAATGCCCTCCCTCCTCACATCTGCCAAATTGGTTCTCTTCCCCTCTTCAAAGCCATACTGAGAGCTCACCTCCTCCAGGAGGCCTTCCCAGACAGAGGCCCCCTTTTCCTCTGCTCCTCCTCCCCTTCCCATCACCCCTACTCCCTCCCTCTGCTCTACCCCCTTTCCCCACAACAGCACTTGTGTATATTTGTACATATTTTTTACTTTATTTTATTAATGATGTGTATATATATATAGTTCTATTTATCTATTTTGATGGTATTGATGCCTGTCTACTTGTTTTGTTTTGTTGTCTGTTTTCCCCTTCTAGACTGTGAGCCCATTGTTGGGTAGGGATTGTCTCTCTTGCCAAATTCTAATTTCCAAGTGCTTAGTACAGTGCTCAGCACACAGTAAGCTCTCAATAAATACGATTGAATGAATGAATTCTGAGGATGAACTGCAAATGCAAAAGCTTAATAGACTAGGTAACATCCTTCTAGAGAAAAGGACATTTTAGGGAAACAGTGGGTCTATATTTATTCATTCATTCATTCAATCATATTTATTGAGTGCTTACTGTGTGCAGAGCACTGTACTAAGCTCAAGCTCTTGGGAAGTACAAGTCGGCAACATATAGAGATGGTCCCTACCCAACAATGGGACCACAGTCTAGAAGGGGAAGACAGACAACAAAACAAAACATATAGACAGGTGTCAAAATCATCAGAACAAATAGAATTAAAGCTATATGCACATCATTAATAAATAGAATAGTAAATGTGCACAAGTAAAATAAATAGAGTAATAAATCTGTAAAAATATATATAAGTGCTGTGGGGATGGGAAGGAGGTAGGGTTGGGGGGCTGGGGAGGAGGAGAGGAAAAAGGGGGCTTGGTCTGGGAAGTCCTAGAGGAGGTGAGCTCTCAGTAGGGCTATATCCTACCACAAATATAGTGAGAGTGCAAAACAAATTTATATATAGTAGCTCTAGTAGGAATGGTACTTATTATGCACTTACCATGTGCATAACTTGATATTTAGCTCCAGTAAAAAGTACACTGTTTAAAAATGGACAAGATCCCTGGTCTTCAAGGGGTTCCCAAACTAAAAATGAGGGGAGAAAGACTGTAAGCTCTTTCTGGACAGAGAATGTGTCTGTCGAATTGTTATACTATACTCTCCCAAGTGCTTACTACAGTGCTCTGCAAACAGTAAGTGCTCAATAATACAATTGACTGATTGAGAAAGGAGTTTAAGACAGACATGTAAGGAAGGTAAAAGCAAAGAAAAATTGGAAAATAACATAATATATTAAATTAATATAAATGTAATATATTAAATTACTTGCAAAATATTTTGCTGTTTCAAAGTCACCAGGTAATCCATGGAAAGATATGTGTATGGGGGTGGTGGAGGAGTGTGTGGGAGGGTATATTTATATATTTCCCCAAGAATACCCTTAAAAATATTTGATATTCAGTACGTTTTCTCCATGTACGTTTTTTTTATGATTAATTTCATTACTGCTGAGAAAACTAACTTCTACACTCTTTCTTGGAGACAAAGTGGATATTTTGAAGTGAGTATGGTAAACCTACCTCTTCAAAAGAATGGAGATCGGATGGAATCAGTGAAATATTTTGCTTCAGGAAAATATACATTTTTGTTGGGAATTACATTTTAAAAGGAAAATTCTAACTGTAAATGCTCTTGGATTTTTGTCAAAGAATATAATAATAATGAAAAAAATCCATCAGATTATCCCTAATATAAAACAAACAAAAATAACCACATGTTAATGTCTTAAGGCAAGTTTTTTCAATACATTTTGATTTTTCAAAGTACTAGGAATAAAATACTGTTCTCTTTTCCTATGCTTTTCTATAGGATCTATCATGAAAAGTGTTATGCAACCCACCTTGGAAATCATATATTTATATGAAGATTGAATAACAATGAAGATCTCTTTCTCAATGTGTAACAACTGTGACTGTCAGAGTCATGTCTAAGTGTCAAGGTGTATAGGAGGAAAGGGGAGGGGAAAAATAAAGAGAAGAAGTTGTTTGCTTGTTCACTTGGCAACTAGATCTCTGAAAGACATGAATTTGTCACTAGAAACTGAAGGTTTTATTTTTGTTCATTTATTTTTTTGTTTACGTTTGGAGTTGTTCAATCTACTATCAAACTGTAACAACTTCCAGTTACTCTGACCTCAGCTGCACTCTGGATAATGATCTGAAGATAATACATCCAGTTTTAATCCCTGAACTGACAACATGGCAAATAATTATGCTATTTTGGCTACTTGATCAGGGGAAATAATTTAGTGAGAAAAGATTTTACCCGTTATAAGCTAAAAAGTTCATAAAATACGAAACACCCTTTCCATTTCTGCTTGCCAGCAGGAGGGTGGAACAAACTGAACCTCTGACTAACTAGAAGGTGTGATTTGGGTTGCCATAGTGCCTCATGTTTGTAGTCAATTTTTTGTCTATTTCATGGGTTCTAGGAAGAAATTCTACAACTTCTGGAAAAGTTTTTCCTTTTTTTAAGTAAACAAAATTGTTCCTTCTATCATTTCATTCCATGAAATGGCTCAGATGTAGAGATTTTTATGCAGCCCTTGAAATGATGCCTACATTAACCCTCAAAACAAGTCAATTATCATTTTTAAAGCTGCAGTCTATAATTTTATGGTATCCTTGTACTGGTATACAAATTATTTCTAATGGGTATTTTGGGGCATAGGGGTTAATGGTGTTTTAGTGAGGCAAATATCCTGGTCAAAGCAGGGTTAATTCATCAAAATAACTTTGCATAGTGTTGTTTCAAAGCAATTTAAATAGTTCCAAAGTCTAATTAGCAGCTAGGTTCTCATCTATAACTGATTATTAGATCAAGTGTGTATAATACTTGTTTTTTATTGTTATTTTGTTCTAATAAGGTGATGATGATAATCTAGGCCTGATTTGATCCTGACCAAGCTTAAAGTCTCCATTTCTTCATTTCAGGATTAAAAGAACAGCTTCAACAAAGAAGAAAATGTAATTAAGCTATGTTCCTTCTTTTCTCATTCCTCTCCCCGAACAAGATTATTGTGATATGCGAAACACCTGTGTGTCGTGACTCTTCTGTATCTGGCTAATCCAAAAGGTACCTGCCATTGCACTGCCTATGATCAATAACTAATTATGAAAATAGCACTTCTTTCCAGGATTCCTGGTCAAAAAAAAATTGCTTTTGGCTGAGAGAGGAGGGAAAAGGTCACCACTTTGACATCGTCTCAAGTCTTTCAAAATCCAGTGGGCCGTCCAATTGAATTACTGTCCCAAACTAATTGATATAAATTTGAACAGAAGAATGCTTGTTACTGCAGAATGTCATAATGATATCCTTGGCAAGAACACATCAGTGAGATGAGAAAAAAAAAAAACAGGCACCAATTACAAAGATCCAGACATTGCTCTGGAATCAGAGATTAGAAACCAAACAAACAGGGAAAATTCATGCTCCATTCCATTGTCCCGTTCAGGCAAGTATATTGAGAAACATATCATATTCTTCTTTTCTTATCTTACATACATAAAGAAAAAGAGTCTCTCTGTGAAATTAATCAACTCCTGATTATAACTCATGAAAGGTTTGAATGGCTTCTACCATTGAGCATTACCTAAGGGCACTATTGCAGTAATTGATGGATTCAGCATTGTCCAGCCAGTACAGATGTTCCTATCAGAATGACACAACTTGGCAGTTTTTGCTTGTGAAAAGACCAACATGAAACACTGCAGGCATGAAAATTAAACCATTTTGCCCCTTGAGAGGTATCCAGTGAAGAGGCCAATGATAGAATAGCTAATAGTACAGCCCCCTATATGATATTTTTCATATTAACACATTGCCTGAAAGATGGGTTAGATTCTAAAAATCAGCCAGTATCATTGCTCTGCCAGAACAGGGTGTATCACACTTATGGTGACACCAAGTGCTGCATGTGACCATCTTTTTGTGGACACAATTACAATTGTGTCGTGGTGATGCAGATATTTCCAATTATTCTTTAGAACTGACATATCTAGTGACTGCTAAGTTTTCATTTGTAATGGTAATTTAAACACCAAATTTTCTGAATTGTGTAGGGATTCTCAATACAGAAGGCAGAGACTCTTTGTTCATTTATTTCCAAAACTCTAGGTTATTTATGCAAAGGGACTTTCTAATTTTTTGGGATGCTCTTCTCCTTCACTTTTTCCTTACAGCTATCCAGAATTGTATTTATGTTGTTCCTTTTCTTTTTTCCCAAGCCTTTAACTTTGCCAACTTCAATTCCAAGGTACTGCTTCATGCCTATTGTTTCAAGGCATTCAGTGCCCTTCATTGCTGGATTTACAAAATTTGTTAAAATGTCTTTTTGAAGTTTGACTTATTGCTTGATCTTTTTAATGTGCAATCTGATTCTTAAAATATGACCCCACAGTACTGTAATTATTATAATTAATGCTCATTAATAAACACATTAATAACTTGATGCTAACCCAGAGTAAGGCAGGCCTATGGTGTTAACACTGACTCAGAGTTTTTGGCTTTTCAAAATTTATAGAGTGTGCTCTGGTTGATTTGATCACTCCTCTTATTTTCAAACCCTTCTAGGATAGAGCAGGCCAAACCTTTCTCTGGGCGACAGCCCACTCAACACTGGTATTTCATCAACCATAAATAAGTGTATACACTGTTCATGATATTAGGCTCTTGGGAAATATAAAACATAACTATGACACTAGGAGCTTGTGATCAAAAATCTTGCAAGAGCACCAAAAGAAGAATATGTGTCAATAGCCTTGAACTCTGGAAGAAAAGGAACTCTACATGATGTAGTGCTATTATTACAAAAGCCAACATTATAAGAAATGGAACAACTATATTCTGTGCTGTTAGATCCTTATTAAAATTTCAGGTATGATCCTATAAAAAGGATAAAGAGAAACTGAAGAGGTTGCAAAAACAAATAACAAAATAGGCTGAAAAGGGGTCCTATAAGGAATGTTAAGGAAATTGGGCTTGTTTTGCTGGTGGAATAGAAGGCTAGAGGGTGAAAATAACTATCTTCAGGTTTGGTACTTATGGAGAAGACTGGTTTTTAGTAAAGGAGGAGGAATTTGGTTAAGAAAAAATGTCTGGACTATCAGAGTGATAAAAAACAAGATTTGAGCTTCCAAGGAAGGCTAAGGAGTCTTCATTCCTGTATACCTCTCAGAGAATTTTCAATTATTTGTCTTGGAGGGTGTTCTGACACTTCTCAAGCTAATCTTCTAATTGTACCTCTTTTGAAATTCTTATTTATGACTCATTGCTTCCAGTTTTCCCCATGTGTTCCTCTTGTCCTTCAAAGTCCTTCTAAAATCTCATCTCTTCCAAGAGGCATTCCTTGATTCCTCCATATTTCTGGTCACTTCACCCTCTTCTAAGCACTCAAGCACATATAATCTCATCAATATTCACTCATTTAATTGTTTATCAATCAATTGTAGCTATTGAATGTCTATGTTGTGTAGGCTTACTTTGTTTATTCACATGTACCCATGTTTTTACTCTTTTACCTATTAAATGTTTGTCAATTTATGTTTCCTTGGTACTCCAAAGGCAGAAGCAGATCCAAGAAGATTAGGTTGGACCCAATCCCTGTCCAACAGGGGACTCGCAGTTTAAGTAGGAGGAGAACAGGTACTTAATCCTTATTTTACAGATGAAGAAAGTGAGGCATAGTGAAGTTAAGAGATTGTCAAGATCATACAGCAGTCAAGTAGCAGAAGCAGGATTAGAACTCAGGTCCTCTGGCTCTCAGACCCATTCCTTTTCCACTAGGTCATGCTACTTTACATTCCCTGCAAGCAAATGATCCCTTTGAAGTCTAGGTTGGTTTGGAGTCATTCTAGAACCACTGTAAGAGTGGGTGGTTGGCTCACATAGACTAAGACCCTGCCACTTGCCTACTCTGTGACCCTGGGCAAGTCACGACTTCTCTCAGTTAACTCATCTGTAAAATGGGGATTAAAACTTGAGCCCAACATTTGGGACAGGCAGTGTCCAATTTGATATTCTTGTATCTACCCTAATGTTAGTACAGTGTTAGTGCTTAACAAATACCATTAAAAACAAAGATGTGTGCAGGGAGGACTTGAAGCTTTTCAGCTACGGAGAGAGAAATTCAGATTAAATCCCCCCCCAAATTACATGTGTCTATCTAAATGCTGAGTTACGCTCAGGTAGCATTCTCTCTCTCTCTCTCTCTCTCTCTCTCTCTCTCTCTCTCTCTCCCTCCCTCTCTCCCTCTCTTTCTCTCTCTCCCTCCCTCCCCCTCTCCCTCCCCCCTCCCTTCCTCCCTCCCTCTCTACAGGCTATATGCTTCCTGTGATGCCAGATTCCAGATGACTTTTAGTGGTAAGAAATCTGTTTAATGCAGAACAATGTATACTAAGCACTTGGGAGGTTACAGTAGAATTAGTAGACATGATTCCTGCCCTCAAGTAGCTTACAATCAAGCAGAGGAGGCAGACACTAAACTTAGAGACAGGAGGAATTAATCAGTATAAAGAGATGTATATAACTGCTGGGAAGTGTGGGGAGGATTGTGAGTATCTAGGTTCACAGATGACACAGAGTGGAGTATGAGTTGGAGTGCTTTAGGGTAGGGAGAAGATAAATTAATTAGTGAAGGTCCCCTGGATGAAATATGATTTCATAAGGGCTTTAAAGATGGGGAGGAGCAGTGGTCTGCCCTAAGTGAAAGAAGAGAGAGTTTCAGGCAGGGGAAAGTGAGTGAATCAGAGATTACTGAGGGAAGAGATAAAAATGAGGTACAAGGAGTAGGTTGGCATGAGAGGAACCAAGCCATTGCTGAGATGTATGATGGGAGAAGAGAGTGGGTAAGTAGAAGGTGGAAGGCTAACTGTAATGATTCAAAGCCCTACAAATGTCCAACTAAAAGAAAACAATCCATCTTATAATTCATTTACAGACTCGCCATTGATAACAAAATCATACTAAACAGGCTTCTGTGGAGCAGAAATAGAAGAATGATTTCTGGTTGGTGGACTGTCTTCAAGCTGATGATCACGAGTTGCTGTTTTATGCTGAGAGGAATGACAGCCATTGGAAGTTTCTGAGGAGTCGGGAGATATGTGCATTTTAGAAAAATAGACCATGCAACAGAGTGAAGTATGGACCGGTGTGGGACTGGATGAATGATGACATCCTCCAAGGGGCAGGGTAACCGGGGGATTCATTCATTTATTCATTCATATTTATTGAGCGCTTACTGTGTGCAGAGCACTGTACTAAGAGCTTGGGAAGTACAAGTTGGCAACATATAGAGAGAGTCCCTACCCAACAATGGGCTCACAGTCTAGAAGGGGGTAGAGGGGGCAGACAACAAAAGAAAACATGTGGACAGGTGTCAAGTCATCAGAACGAATAGAATTAAAGCTAAATGCACATCATTGACAAAATAAATAGAATAGTAAATATGTACACATAAAATAAATAAAGTAATAAATCTGTACAAACATATATACTGGTGCTGTGGGGACGGGAAGGAGGTAGGGTTGGGGGGATGGGAGGAGGAGAGGAAAAAAGGGGCTTAGTCTGGGAAGGCCTCTTGGAGGTGAGCTCTTAGTAGGGCTTTGAAGGGAGGAAGAGAGCTAGCTTGGTGGATGTGTGGAAGGAGGACATTCCAGGCCAGGGGGAGAACATGGACCAGGGTCAACAGTGGGACAGGCAAGAATGAGGTTCAGTGAGGAAGTTAGCGGCAGAGGAGCAGAGGGTGCAAGCTGGGCTGTAGGAGAGAAGGGAGGTGAGGTAGGAGGGGGCTAGATGATGGAGAGCCATCAGAGGGGAATGCTGAAGTTATTTACATTCCCCACCCTTAACTGTGGAAAGGGTGCGATTCTCTGCAGTTCACCAGACTTGGGTAATTCAACTTTGATCATGGGATGAAAAATATTTCTAACTCAAAATTTTATAAAGAATGGCTTTATATGATTAGGCCCACTGATAACAAGTATGGGGTAATGGTGATAATGATGATGATTGTGGTATTTATTAAAAGCATACTATGTGCTAGGAACTGTACTAAGCACTGTGATGGATACAAGAAAATCAGGTCAGACACAGCCCCTGGCCCACACAGTCTTAATTCCCATTTTGTAGATGAGGTAACTGAGGCACAGAAAAGTAACGTGACTTGCCCAAGGTCACACATCAGACAAATGGTGGAGCCAGGATTAGAACCCAGGTCCTTCTGACTCCAGGCCAGGGCTCTGTCCTCTAGGCTATGCTAGAATGATGCCAAACATATTTAAACATTGCAAATTAAACCTCTCAAATTATTAAAATATGTTACCAGAATCTGCATTTGCTATTCAAAATATTCCCTCCTGCATCCTTGCCATCACTTCTGGGGCAGTTACCCTTGTCACTGGCTGCAGACTCTCGTACCAGTGTCTTACTGAAAAGGCACGTCAGTCATGGGAAACAATGGCCCGAAAAATACAGTCCCAGGGCTTAGTCACTAAAATTTCTGTGGTGCAGTTTAACAGGTATATGGATCTGGGCTCTAGTATTGAACTTTATGAAGCCCATACTGTCACTGGAAGCCATCAGTCAATAAATAAATCTATCAGTGGTATTTATTGAGCACTTGGGGAACAGGCAATACTGACTGAACAGGGAATTCTCTGATCCCATCAGGGACTGCAAAAATAATTAAAGCATACCCTCCCCTTGAGTTTTGTACTGAATCAGATGACTTAGAAATTCAAAGATTGTTTGAATATTGCTGACTCCCCAGGATTTTCCAGCAGAATTATGCATAGCAGATCAGCTCGGCAATATTTTTTATAGTATTTGTTAAGTGCTTACTATGCACCAGGCACTGTACAAAGTTCTGGGTAGATGCAAGCCAGGGCAAGACCAAAGTCTGTACAGAAGGAGACAGTTTGGGTTGAAGGGAAAGGGCAGAGCTGGGAATTATTGTACAAGTAAAACACCCTCCTGATTCAATCAATCAATAAATCAATCAGTGGGATTTATTGAGTGCTTACTGTGTACAAAGCACTGTGCTAAGCATTTGGGAGAGTACGATACAATAGAGCAGGTTGACATGATCCCTGCCCTGAAGCAGCGTGGCTCAGTAGAAAGAGCATGGGCTTTGGAGTCAGAGGCCACCGGTTCAAATCCCAGCTCCACCAACTGTCAGCTATGTGACTTTGGGCAAGTCACTTAACTTCTCTGTGCTTCAGTTACCTCATCTGTAAAATGGGGATTAAGACTGTGAGCTCCCCGTGGGGCAACCTGACCACCTTGTAACCTCCCCAGTGCTTAGAACAGTGCTTTGCACATAGTAAGCACTTAATAAATGCCATTAAAAAAAGGAATTTATAGTCTATGGGGTTGAACTAGCAACAGGCAAGCTAGGGTTTGTGCCCTTGGCTTTAGAGGGTTCTGTTGAAGGTCTGTGGGGGCCTTCTGTGGGGCAGTAATTCTGCCACTGACTGGGCAGTTTGGGAGTTGTTCCAGGGCATTCCTTAATCTTGGGTCTAGCTCTGCTGAAAGCATCTGGTATTCAAGGCTTTCTCTTTGCTCACCTTTCTCTCCCTCTCTCTCTCTCTCTCTCTCTCTCTCTCTCTCCCTCCCTTCCTCCCTTCCTTCCTCCCTTTTTCCCTCCCTCCCTTCCTCCCTTCCTTCCTCCCTCCCTCTCCCCCCAATCCTGCTCTCTCATATTTGGGCTGGTCAGTTGTTTTTCCACTGTCCATTGCCTTCACTGGACCCATGTTCTTCCTTATGAATAGTGTAGCCTGACATAGCTTCCACCTCACCTTTTTCCCACCCATCAGCTTAAGTTCCACCTTATTCATTCATTTTCATTCATTCAATCGTATTTATTGAATGCTTACTGTGTGCAGAGCACTGTACTAAGCGCTTGGGAAGTACAAGGTGGCAACATATAGAGATGGTCCCTTCCCAACAGTGGGCTCACAGTCTAGAAGGGGGAGACAGAGAACAAAACAAAGCATATTAACAGAATAAAATAAATAGAATAAATATGTACAAGTAAAATAAATAAATAAATAGAGTAATAAATACGTACAAACATATATACATATATACAGGTGCTGTGGGGAAGGGAAGGAGGTAAGGCGGGGGGATGGGGAGGGGGAAGAGGGGGAGCGGAAGGAGGGACTCAGTCTGGGAAGGCCTCTTGGAGAAGGTGACCTCTCAGTAGGGCCTTGAAGGGAGGAAGAGAGCTAACTTGGCGGATGTCGGGAGGGAGGGCATTCCAGGCCAGGGGGATGACGTGGGCCGGGGGTCGACGGCGGGACAGGTGAGAACGAGGCACCATGAGGAGATTAGCAGCAGAGGAGCAGAGGTTGTGGGCTGGGCTGTAGAAGGAGAGAAGGAAGGTGAGGTAGGAGGGGGCGAGGTGATGGAAAGCCTTGAAGCTGAGGGTGAAGAGTTTCTGCCTGATGCGTAGGTTGATTGTTGCCACTGGAGATTTTTGAGGAGGGGAGTAACATACCCAAAGTGTTTCTGGACAAAGACAATCTGGACAGTGGTGTGAGGTATGGATTGAAGTGGAGAGAGACAGGAGGATGGGAGATTGGAGAGAAGGCTGATACAGTAATCCAGACGGGATAGGATGAGAGCTTGAACAAGCAGGGTAGCGGTTTGGATGGAGAAGAAAGGGCGGATCTTGGCAATGTTGCGGAGATGAGACTGGCAGGTTTTGGTGATGGCTTGGATGTGAGGGGTGAACGAGAGAGCGGAGTCGAGGATGACACTAAAGTTGCAGGCTTGTGAGACGGGAAGGATGGTAGTGCCATCAACAGTGATGGGAAAGTCAGGGAGAGGGCAGGGTGTGGGAGGGAAGACAAGGAGTCCAGTCTTGGACATGTTGAGGTTTTGGTGGCAGGCAGACATCCAGATGGAGATGTCCTTAAGGCAGGAGGAGATGCGAGCCTGGAGGGAGGGAGAGAGAACAGGGGCAGAGATGTAGATTTGGGTGTCATCAGCATAGAGATGATAGTTGAAGCCGTGGGAGCGAATGATGTCACCAAGGGAGTGAGTGTAGATCGAGAACAGAAGGGGACCAAGAACTGAACCTTGAGGAACCCCTACAGTAAGGGGATGGGAGGGGGAGGAGGAGCCTGCAAAAGAGACTGAGAATGAAAGCCTTTTCCAATCTTAATCAATCAATGATGGTGATGATGGTGGTACTGATGAAGTGCCTCCTATGATGGAGGTACAAGCTTGGATGCTGCTTCTGTCCCACGTTGTGGTCACAGCCTAAGATGGAGCAAGCCCAGATATTTTATCCCCATTTTACAGATGAGGAAATTGGGGCACAGAGAGGCTAAGTGATTTGCCCAAGGTCACACAGCAGACAAGTGGCAGGGCTGGGACTAGAACCCAGGCCCCCACTTTCCACTAAATCATATCATCTCTTATGGCAGTAACTTTTGTTATTGAGTTTTGAGGGTTCTGGACTGATTCATATGTTCATAGCAAGGTTCACCCTCAGTTCCCTTTCCAGTGAAGTAATGGACCCCAGAATTATTTTCTTCAAGGAAATTCTGCTCTGCAAAGGAATACCTAGGACCTCATCTCCCACTCCCTTCTGTGTGGCACTTACTTGCTCCTTTTGCCCCTCCCCCTCCCAATCCCACAGCACTTATGTACATATCTGTAATTTTATTTATTTATATTGATGTCTGTCCCATTTCCCCCCACCCCCCAGACTGTGAGCTTGCCGTGGGCAGGGAATGTCACTTTTTATTGTTATATTGTACTTTCACCAGAACTTAGTACAGTGCTCTGCTCACAGTAAGTGCTCAATAAATACAATTGAATGAATGAATGCAAGCTAATTAGGTAGGACACAGTCCATATCCCACATGAGTCTCGTAGTCTTAATCCTCCTTTTACAGGTGAGGTAAATGAGGCACAAATAAGTTAAGTTACTTGTCCAAGGTCAAACAGAAGACAAATGGTAGAGGCAGGATTAGAACCCAGGTCCTTCTGATTCTCAGGCCTATCCTCTATCTACTACTACTACTAATAATAATGATGGCATTTATTAAGTGCTTACTATGTGCAAAGCACAGTTCTAAGCGCTGAGGAGGATATAAGGTGGTCAGGTTGTCCCACGGGGGGTCACAGTCTTAATCCCCATTTTACAGATGAGGTAACTGAGGCATAGAGAAGTGAAGTGACTTGCCCAAAGTCACACAGCTGACGAGTGGTGGAGCCGGGATTTGAACCCATGACTCTGACTCCAAAGCCCGTGCTCTTTCCACTGAGCCATGCTGCTTCTCAATAATAATAATGGTATTTGTTAAGCACTTACTATGTGCCAAGCATGGTTCTAAGCACTGGGGGGTTACAAGGTCATCAGGTTGTCCCACGTGGGGCTCACAGTCTTAATCCCCATTTTACAGATGAGGTAACTGAGGCACAGAGAAGTTAAGTTACTTGCCCAAAGTCACACAGCTGACAAGTGGTGGAGCCGGGATTAGAACTCATGACCTCTGACTTCCAAGCCCATGATCTTTCCACTGAGCCATGCTACTAGGCCATGCTACTTCTCCTTCATATCATTTCCTTTATATCTGTCATTTATAGCTCTGGAATCCTGTTTGTTCATCTAAATGTGAATGACAGAGTGAAACAGGTTTAAATGTTGTTGGCCCTGGTCTCCATTAAATATCTTAAATAATACTGCAATTTGATCTGGATCCAACAGTCCTGGTGGGTAGTGAAAACAAAATAGAAGACTCTTTGCCTCCATTAGGAGATGAATTTAGCGTGTTAAAGTCAGGTATAAAAAGTAAAAGGGAACACATGCTCATGGCATGGTGAAATGAACTCTAGTTGATCTTCAGAGTTACTATGACCTATTGGAAAAAGGAAAGATTGCAATGGGGGCCTTTAAGGACTAAGAATTCCCTTCTGTTTAATTTACAATATTCTACTATAGATCAAGTTCCCTCAGAAGAGAAAAAAGTTGTCCACTTTTTACAGCTTCTATGCAGAGCAGTTGTGTCAAAAGCAATATTGTTGGTCATTGATATATTTCAATTCAGATCTCAAAAGAAGCATGATTCCCAGTTTCAAGTTGCCCTTTCCCTATGAATCAAAAAGAGTCAAATGAAATAATTATTAGGTAAGATAATTATTTTACAAAATAGAGCTGTTTTTACTGTCCATTTACATTTCAGTCTCAATCATTACTTCCCTGAATACTGATAATGGTATTCAGCATTAAATAGCTTATTTTCAGGTAAAAGGTGAAAATAGATGAAGACCTAAAGAGGAGATCCTAGCATTTCCAATGTAAAAGAAACCTTTCATAAAAAAGTGTTAAATGATAAATGGAATCTTGATAATTAGTACACTGCATTTTGCTGAGAGGGATGTTATAAAATATGTGACAATTCAGCTCTCTCTTATGAGATAGTACTAAATCATTAGGAACTTTCATAATGATTCTCTTGAAGGGGTAAATCACACTGAAGTCCAATAACATCTGAACTAAACCTTTATCATGATTTGATAGTTGAATAACATTTCTGCCCATTTCACAATGGGAAATCATTCTCATTCCTATTATTATTCATCATAATCCCTTTCCTCTTAAACCCTGAGCCCCATATGGGGCAGGTATTGGGTCCAACCTGATAATGTTGAAACCATCCCAGTGTTTAGTATAGTGCTTGGCACACAGTAAGCCCTTAGCAAATACCATTATGACTGAGGCATTTGGGTGACTTTCAGTACAAAATGTTCACACTATTTTCTTTTGAGATTACTTGAATTGATTTCAGAGGTTTAGATGGTAGTATTAGATGTCTTGTAGCATTTACACTTGATGTGGGGCATTCCTCTAGGCACCTGGGAAGTCATGAGTAATGAAACAACATATTCTCTCCCCTCAAGGGGCTTTCAGTCTAATGGGGGAGACAAACATAAAATATTCAAACTAGAGTGGTCAACTTTGGAGGTAAACCTTCCAAATAGTCAGACCTGGGCAATTCATTCAAAACTAATTACTTTAGAATCTTAACTGCCTTGTGTAGTAGAGCATGGAAAAACTCCTAGATGATCCAATAAACAGTGTGGGATGCATTTGTTTTGTTTTATGGTATTTGTTAAGTGCTTACTATGTGCCAGGCTCTCTACTAAGTGCTGGGATAGACACGAGCTAATCAAGTTGGACACAATCATTGTCCCACAAGGGGCTCACAGACCTAATCCCCATTTTACAGATTAGGTAATGGATGCATGGAGAAGTTAAGTGATTTGCCCAAGCCTATGCTCTATCCATTAGGCCACACTGCTTCTCTATGTATCATACTGGGGACAAATGCTGTCACAGTTATAGCCACAACTACAGAAATGACCACAAAGGTATTCAAGAAGAGCATTTCCCTCTGTCTGACCAAGACCACTTGCACTTCAACTCTCCAAATTGAAACCAGGGCCAGATTAAGAGACTATCAATAGTTTTTTAATTATTCAGATGTCAGAACAAGAGAAAAAGGAACTGACTTCAGGAAGAGAGATTCAAATTGGACATATGGAAGAAAGCAAAAGTGATGAAACAGGTTGTTGAGGAAGCTTGTGGAAATTACCTCCTATGATCCTGGTCTTCAATAATTTAGGTAGCTTCCACTATGAAGTCTATTCTTGTTTTAGGAGAAAAGCCAGGTTGATTGGTAGATGACAAAGGAACATTTCAAAATCAAATGTTGAAATCAGAACATCTTTTAATGCCACTTAGAGGCCTGGTTTTCTACAGAAAAGTCAGTGAATGGAAAGGTGTACAGGGGATTGGAAGAATAAATCAATCAATTGTATTTTTTGAGCACTTACTGTGTACAGAGAATTGTACTTGGGAGAGTACAATAGAATAGAATTGGTAGACATATTTCCTGACTACAATGAGCTTACAGTCTAAAGCAGGGAGACAGGAATTAATATAAATAAATGCATTACATGACTCAGGGGATAGAGCACAGGACTGGGAGTCAGAATGACCTGTATTCAAATTAAGACTGTGAGTCCACTATGGGACAGGGACTGAGTTCAACTGATTAGATTGTATCTACCCCAGTGCTTAATACAGTGCCTGGCATTTAGTAAGCACTTAACAAATATCGTAAAAAAGGGCTAAGGGGTTGATGGAGGAGTGAATAGAGGGCACAAATCCAAGTGCAAGGGTGATGCAGAAGGGAGTGGGAGAAGAGTAAATGTGGGCTTAGTCAGGCAAAGCCTCTTGGAGGAGATGTGCCTTCAAAAAGGCTTCGAAGGTGGGGAGAGTGATTGTATGTCGGATATGAAGAGGGGGTGCATTCCAGGGCAGAGGCAGGATGTGGGAGAGAGGTCAGTGGCAAGATAAACAAGACTGAAGTACAGTGAGTAGGTTGGCATTATAGGAGTGAAGTATACCAACTGGGTTGTAGTAGGAGAGCAGCAAGGTGTGGTAGGAGGGGGCAAGGTGATTGACTGCTTTAAAGCCAATGGTGAAGAGTATCCGTTTGATGTGGTGGTGGATGAACAACCTCGGGAGGTTCTTAAGGTCACCAATGACCTCCTGCTTGCCAAATCCAACGGCTCCTACTCTATCCTAATCCTCCTCGACGTCACAGCTGCCTTCAACACTGTGGACCACCCCCTTCTCCTCAACACGCTATCCGACCTTGGCTTCACAGACTCCGTTCTCTCCTGGTTCTCCTCTTATCTCTCTGGTCGTTCATTCTCAGTCTCTTTTGCAGGCTCCTCCTCCCCCTCCCATCCCCTTACTGTGGGGGTTCCCCAAGGTTCAGTGCTTGGTCCCCTTCTTTCTTGATCTACACTCACTCCCTTGGTGACCTCATTCACTCCCACGACTTCAACTATCATCTCTACGCTGATGACACCCAGATCTACATCTCTGCCCCTGCTCTCTCCCTCTCTCTCCAGGCTCGCATCTCCTCCTGCCTTCAGGACATCTCCATCTGGATGTCTGCTGCCACCTAAAACTCAACATGTCCAAGACTGAACTCCTTGTCTTCCCTCCCAAACCCTGCCTTCTCCCTGACTTTCCCATCTCTGTTGACGGCACTACCATCCTTCCCGTCTCACAAGGCCGCAACCTTGGTGTCATCCTCGACTCCGTCTCTCATTCACCCCTCACATCCAAGCCGTCACCAAAACCTGCCGGTCTCAGCTCCGCAACATAGCCAAGATCCGCCCTTTCCTCTCCATCCAAACCGCTACCCTGCTCGTTCAAGCTCTCATCCTATCCCGTCTGGACTACTGCATCAGCCTTCTCTCTGATCTCCCATCCTCGTGTCTCTCCCCACTTCAATCCACACTTCATGCTGCTGCCCGGATTGTCTTTGTCCAGAAATGCTCTGGGCATGTTACTCCCCTCCTCAAAAAACTCCAGTGGCTACCAATCAATCTGCGCATCAGGCAAAAACTCCTTACTCTCGGCTTCAAGGCTCTCCATCACCTCGCCCCCTCCTACCTCACCTCCCTTCTCTCCTTCTACAGCCCACCTCGCACCCTCTGCTCCTCTGCTGCTAATCTCCTCACCGTGACTCGTTCTCGTCTGTCCCGCCATCGACCACTGGCCCACGTCATCCCCCGGGCCTGGAATGCCCTCCCTCTGCCCATCCACCAAGCTAGCTCTCTTCCTCCCTTCCTTCCTCCCTCCTCCAGGAGGCCTTCCCAGACTGAGCCCCTTCCTTCCTCTCCCCCTCGTCCCCCTCTCCATCTCCCCCATCTTACCTCCTTCCCTTCCCCACAGCACCTGTATATATGTATATATGTTTGTACATATTTATTACTCTATTTATTTCTTTATTTATCTTACTTGTACATATCTATTCTATTTATTTTATTTTGTTAGTATGTTTGGTTTTGTTCTCTGTCTCCCCCTTCTAGACTGTAAGCCCGCTGTTGGGTAGGGACTGTCTCTATCTGTTGCCGACTTGTACTTCCCAAGCGCTTAGTACAGTGCTCTGCACACAGTAAGCACTCAATAAATATGATTGATTGATTGATTGATTAAGGAGTGAGGAAATGTGGACTGAATTTTTTGTAGAAACGTGATCTGGGCATCAGAGTGAAGTGTGGACTGGAGTGGGGAGAGACAGGTGTTAGAGAGATCAGCAAGGAGGTTGATCAGTCATCAAGGTGGGTAGGCTACGTGCTCGGATTAGCCTTTTTACCATGGCATGCTTAATTATGATAACTATGTTGGCATATCTTTATATTTAATGAAGAAAATGGGTAAAGAAACTGAGTCACATTAATTTTACTAAAGCTAAGGTATGTGATAGTCTTTTTCAGTCCTGGTAGTACTATGTGCTTCTTTCCTATTTCTGCTTCAAAATTAGTGTTAAAAACAGGAATACTGACATGTTTAGTGAGAATCTATGCTTATGAGATTTCAGATTTAGGTACATTAGGGACTGCTTGTGAATAGACTTGCTCCCAAAGAATTTGATTCTTTACTTGGCATACCAAGTGGATCAGATCATTTTTCATTACTAATGGATAAAAAAGCTTCTACTATGAACTCAAAAGAAAAAGCTACATGGTCTTTAGCAAACTCAAATATGAATAGTTGTCATAGTTGATGAACAAAATATATTCAGATAGTACAAGGGTTATAACTCTTATAAAAGTGGTCAGCAATGATTCTTCTTCACAACAGCATTATTAGCATTAGTGGTCCTTTTATTCTGCCTTGAAGAAAATGATATTTATTCTTACCAGGAAATATGCAACTGTAGTTAAAGAGTTAAACAAAAAAGCATCAAAAATCAGGCCACCCATATAATGCCTCCTCATAGCTATAATGATATCAGTTGCAACAAGTCCAATGGCTGACCTCATTACAAGGGTTTAATTGCATTGTTACACAGTTTCACTTCTTCTCTCTGGCCCCTTTCTCTTTATGACAGCTTTAGAAAAGAATTTCAGCTTGAGGTCAAAGGAAATTAATTACCGCTTTCTTAATCTATGTTCATCTACATTTAGAAAACTTAAAGCTTTTCACCAACATATTTTTGTCCCATGTTTGTATAGACCCAAACTTACTATCGAAAGTAACACTTTGTCCTTCATATAAATGCCCCGAATCACATATCTCATCTAGTAAGCACTGCACACATTCCCCCAAAACACCAGGTGTAGTAATATATATATATATATGGATTATGTTAGCTAAAAATACTTCACAATTATGCTATGTAGAATATGAGTACAATAATTCAGCATAATATTAACACAGTTTAATTGAAAAATTTCGATCTAAAATATGTATTACCGTTCATAGGTGCATTAATTAGTCGTAGAAACAAAATGACAATCTGAAAATATCTAAGGAACATAAACGCATTTGATGCTCAGCATCACAATATGCATAGAAATGAAACAGTTTTCACTCATAATTGCAGGCACACTAAAATAAACTTTTAGGATTGGATGTTTGCCCAGGCAAATCCCTTCTGACTAAACTACAGCTTTCGTCTGTGTACAGATTGTATTCTTGATCAGAACAATAACTGTAGAACTAGAATTCTAGTGCCTAAATAAGTTATGAAGACCCTACCTTCATTCATTCATTCATTTATTTAATCGTATTTATTGAGCGCTTACTGTGTGCAGAGCACTGTACTAAGCACTTGGGAAGTACAAGTTGGCAACATATAGAGATGGTCCTTACCCAACAGCGGGCTCACAGTCTAGAAGGGGGAGACAGACAACAAAACAAAACATATTAACAAAATAAAATAAATAGAATAGTAAATATGTACAAGTAGAATAAATAGAGTAATAAATATGTACAAACATATATACAGGTGCTGTGGGAAGGGGAAGGAGGTAGGGTGGGGGGATGGGGAGGAGGAAGAGGGGGAGAGGAAGGAGGTGGCTCAGTCTGGGAAGGCCTCTTGGAGGAGGTGAGCTCTCAGTAGGGCTTTGAAGGGAGGAAGAGAGCTAGCTTGGTGGATGTGCAGAGGGAGGGCATTCCAAGCCAGGGGGAGGACATGGGCTGGGGGTTGACGGTGAGAACGAGGCACAGTGAGGAGGTTAGCAGCAGAGGAGCGGAGGGTGTGGGCTGGGCTGTAGAAGGAAAGAAGGGAGGTGAGGTAGGAGGGGGTGAGTTGATGGAGAGCCTTGAAGCCGAGAGTAAGGAGTTTTTGCCTGATGCGTAGGTTGATTGGTAGCCACTGGAGATTTTTGAGGAGGGGAGTAACATGCCCAGAGCATTTCTGCACAAAGATGATCTGGGCAGCAGTGTGAAGTATAGATTGAAATGGGGAGAGACAGGAGGATGGGAGATCAGAGAGGAGGCTGATGCAGTAATCCAGTAGGGATAGGATGAGAGATTGAACCAGTAGGGTAGCGGTTTGGATGGAGAGGAAAGGGTGGATCTTGGTGATGTTGCGGAGGTGGGACTGGCAGGTTTTGATGACAGATTGGATGTGAGGGGTGAACGAGAGAGCGGAGTCAAGGATGACACCAAGGTTGCGGGCTTGTGAGACGGAAAGGATGGTAGTGCCGTCAACAGTGATGGGAAAGTCAGGGAGAGAGCAGGGTTTGGGAGGTAAGATAAGGAGTTTAGTCTTGGACATATTGAGTTTTAGATGGCAGGCAGACATCCAGATGGAGATGTCTTGAAGGCAGGAGGAGACACGAGCCTGAAGGGAGGGAGAGAGAACAGAGGCAGAGATGTAGATTTGGGTGTCATCAGCGTAGAGATGATAGTTGAATCCGTGGGAGCGAATGAGTTCACCAAGGGAGTGAGTGTAGATAGAGAACAGAAGGGGACCAAGAACTGACCCTTGAGGAACCCCTACAGTAAGGGGATGGGAGGGGGAGGAGGAGCCCGCAAAAGAGACTGAGAATGAGCAGCCAGAGAGATAAGAGGAGAACCAGGAGAGGACAGAGTCTGTGAAGCCAAGGTTGGATAGTGTGTTGAGGAGAAGGGGGTGGTCCACAGTGTACCTCTGCCACTTTCCTCCTTTGTGACCTTGGATAAGTCACTTTAGTTCTCTGTGCCTCAGTTTTGTTATCTGTAAAATGCATATTAAATACCTGCCCTCCCTCTTACTGAGCTTGTGTCCGACTGATTATCTTGATTCTACCCAAATGCTTAGTACAATGGTGGCATATTTTTAGCCCTTAACAGTTACAACAATTATTATTACATTTCAAACATGGAAAAAATAACTTCAGAGATCTCCCCCTTGAAAAGGAATCATAGATGTATATATCCTGCTGAGTTAATGGTACTGCTTCATGGAAATTAAGGAAAATTAGTTATGCGTAAAGGAAAATTCCAGGGCTTAGATAGCACATTTTACTTGAGACTAAAATCTAGTCAATACAATCTTATAAAAAATCACCATGAAGAAAAGACAATGAAGAACAAATTATTTGATGAAATCTAATGCCTTGCAAGCGACATTCTGGAGTTTCAACCGGAGATATTTTTAAAATTTTAGCTGAGGCTCACTGGCTCCAAATAGAACCAAAAGTTTATCTCTTGTATGGTCACTGTCCTATTGGTCCTGAGCCACAGCAGGTCAAATCACTACTAATCTGGGTAAATTACACAGGGTAATGTTCTTAATTCCATATTTAAGGCCATGTTCAGAATAAAGTTGTGAGGAACGTACATGGTGGTTTCAGTGGGCTACTGGGAACATAATTGTCATCAGATCATGGAGACCATCACACATGTCAGAAGTACCATGAAAGCATAGCAATGAATTCTCTACCCTACCAATTCCCAAATGAATGCCTTTTTTGGTCCTGAATAAACTTTGTCTGGCTCTGGAGTTATATCCTGGGGTCAGGATCTGAACCAAAGATGGTTGAATAGACTGAGTCATGAAAATGCATTAAAATGTTTTCTTTTCTCAGGAGGAAGTTTTTTTATGGTATTTGTTAAGTGCTTACTATGTGCCAGGCACTGTACTAAGCCCTGTGGGAGATACAAGTTAATCAGGTTGGCCCACAGTCCATGTCCTGCATGGGGCTCACAATACTAATACCAATTTTACAGATGAGTTAACAAAGGCACAGACATGTTAAATGACTTGCCCAAGGTCACACAGCAGACAAGTAGCAGAGCAAGGATTAGAACCCATGACCTTCTGACTCCCAGGCTCATGCTCTATCCAATAAGTCATGCTACTTCTCCATACCATTGGTTTTAAAGCACTCAAACATCTTGCCCCATGCTACCTCACTTCAGTGATCACCTACAGCCCTGCCCATACTCTGCTCCTCTAGGGACGGCACATTCACTGTGCCCCAATCTCATCTATATCACTGCCAACTACTTTCCCACATCCCCCCTCTAGCCTGGAACTCCTTTCTCCTCATTAAATGCCAGACCATCACTCTTTCTACCTTCAAAGTCTTATTAAGGTCACATCTCCTCCAAGAGGCCTTCCCTGATTAAGCCCTCTTTCCCTGTCTCTGTCTCCTTTCTACATCACCTATGCATTTGAATCTGTAACCCTTGGGCATTTGACATTCGCCCCATCCCCAATCCATCAGCACTTATGTATATATTTTTAAATTATATATTATAAATGTTTTCTCTAGTTATATTAATGCCTGTCTCTCCCTCTAGACTGTAAGTTCACTATGGGCAGGGAACTTTTCACTAATTCTGTTATATTATACTCTCCCAAGCACTTATTACAATGTTCTGCCCAAAGTTAGCTCTCAATAAATACCTCTGATTGATGGATTCTTTGAAGGGTATATGATGTCATTAATGGTCCATTATGATCTGTTTGTGAACCGCAGTGCTTGGCCTCCCCTAATACTGGGAACAACTGAGAATTCTAAGCAGTAACTGGCATCACAAATACAGACACATATCTCCTCCAAATAGTCTGAGAGCAGTGGAGAACAGAGGTATTGAAGAAAAACAGTTCCATCAAAGAAAACTGGATTCCTGGAAGGTGAGGTTACAGCTCTGTTTTTATGGTTCCTTCTCTTTGTGTGTCTGTTATTGTGGTAGTGTCTTAGTCTCTAGGTCCTTTTAATACTATATTTCGTTTATGGATGTGTATGTGACTGTCTCAGTGTTTCTGTGTCTAGCAGTGTTTCTGTATTTGTATTTCTAGGTTTGTGTCTGTATTGGCATGCAATAGTTTCTCTAAGGTCAATCATTTTCCATCACCATAGCGCTCAGATAACCATGTACTTGTGATATAGCCAACATCATTAATTGGTACTTCTGGGCCATCATTTAATTTGCAAATGGTCAAAAAGTGTACCTATATTATTTTTATCCTTTTACTTGACTCATCCTCATTTTTTACTTCATTAAACACCAAGCCAGCAACACACCATTTTAACTCAAGAAGGATGCAGCTGTATAAAATTTAAGAGATTTATGAATAGATCTTCATTCAATCATATTTATTGAGTGACTACTTTGTACAGAGCACTGTACTAAGCACTTGGAAAGCACAGTTCGGCAACAGATAGAGACAATCCCTACCCAACAACGGGCTCAGAGTCTAGATGGGGGAGACAGAAAATAAAACAAAACAAGTAGACAGGCATCAATACCATCAAAATAGAAAAATAGAATTATAGATATATACACATCATTAATAAAATAAATAGAATAATATATATATACAAATATACACAAGTGTGTTGGGGAGGGGAAGGGAACAGAGCAGAGGGAGGGAGTAGGGGTGATGGGGAAGGGAGGAGGAGCAGAGGAAAAGGGGGGCTTAGTCTAGGAAGGCCTCCTGGAGGAGGTGAGCTCTCAGTAGGGCTTTGAAAAGTAGAAGAGAGCTAGTTTGGTGGATTTGAGGAGGGAGGGCTTTGCAGGCCAGAAGTAAGATGTGGGCCAGGGGTCGATGGCAGGACAGATGAGAACGAGGCACAGTGAGGAGGTTAGCTTCAGAGGAGTGGAGTGTGTGGGCTGGGCTGTAGAAGGAGAGAAGGGAGATGAGGTAGGAGGGGGCAAGGTGATGGAGAACTTTGAAGCCAATAGTGAGGAGTTTTTGTTTGATACAGAGGGTGATAGAGCAGATCTGGGCCTGTCACTCCTCACGTCAAAAGTCTCCAGTGGTTGCCTCTGACAATATTTTATGTTTCTTGGGTCCGATTTGTTAGGAAGGATTTTCTTCTGTCATATCATGTAGGAACATTCTACCAACTCTGTTGTGTTGTATTCATTCATTCATTCATTTAATTGTACTTATTGAGCACTTACTGTGTGCAGAACACTGTACTAAGTGCTTGGGAAGTACAAGTTGGCAACATATAGAGGCGGTCCCTACCCAACAACGGGCTCACAGTCTAGAAGGGGGAGACAGACAATAAAACAAAACATGCGGACAGTTGTAAAGGCAACAGAATGAATAGAAATAAAGCTAGATGCACATCATTAACAAAATAGAATAGTAAATATGTACAAGTAAAATAAATGGAGTAATAAATCTGTACAAACATATATACAGGTGCTGTGGGGAGGGGAAGGAGGTAGGGCGGGGGGATGGGGAGGATGAGAGGAAAAAGGGGGCTCAGTCTGGGAAGGCCTCTTGGAGGAGGTGAACTCTCAGTAGGGCTTTGAAGGGAGGAAGAGAGCTATCTTGGTAGTTGTGCAGAGGGAGGACATTCCAGGCCAGGGGGAGGATGTGGGCTGGGGGTCGACAGCGGGACAGGCAAGAACGAGGTACAGTGAGGAGGTTAGCAGCAAAGGAGCAGAGGGTGAGGGCTGGGCTGTAGAAGGAAAGAAGGGAGGTGAAGTAAGAGGGGGTGAGGTGATGGAGAGCCTTGAAGCTGAGAGTGAGGAGTTTTTGCCTAATGCGTAGGTTGACTGGCAGCCACTGGAGATTTTTGAGGAGGGGAGTAACATGCCCAGAGAGTTTCTGCACAAAGATTATCCGGGCAGCAGCGTGAAGTATAGACTGAAGTGGCGAGAGACAGGAAGATCTGTCCCAAGTGCTTAGTACAGTGTTTTGCACACAGTAAGCTCTAAATACTATTGATTGATACTGCAGTCTACATTATTTACCCATCTGAGTCTTGCTTTGTATGTTTCTAACAAATCTTTGTACTTCTATGTTTGGCATATATTTTAGTAGTGAGATTTGTACATATGTTTCCATTGGTCTTTGTGTTTCAGTCCTTATCACAGTGAGGTCAAAGATTTCTCATTTTCCTTCATGTATAGTTCACCACCCAATAGTAATGTTCTGACAATTATATTTACTGAGCACTTACTGTTTACAGAACACTGTACTAAGCATTTGGGGGAGTACAATAGATCAGAGTTGGTAGACACATTCCACCCACAACAAATTTACGGTTTAGTGGGAGAGATAGACATTAATATAAATAAATTACAGATATATAGATAGATAGATAGATAGATAGATAGATATCTATGTCTATCTATCTATCTATCTATATATATATACACATAAGTGCCGTGGACCTGAGGGAAGGGCGAATAAAGGGTGCAAATCCTAGTGATGAGTAGAAGAGGAAATGATGGCTGTGTTGGGAAAGGCCTCTTGAAGGAGATATGCTTTTGTTAAGGCCCTGAAGGTGGGAAGAGTGATTGTCAGATATGAAGAGGGAAAGCATTCCAGGCCAAACACAGGATGTGGTGACTTTCCTCTTTCTGCACTCACATCAAATATGTCTCCTTGTTCATTTCTAGTGGGTTTAGATGGACTTTTACTCCTTTTCAATGTATCATTTATATGAATGGATCTCTTCAGTCCATAATAATTTGGTATCCATTTAGTCTCCAGGAGATTTAGCCCTCATCACCTTCCTATAGTTAGCTTTTATCATTCTTCCATTTTCCTTTCCAATTCTGTTGCACCATTTGCACAAAGAACAATAATCAACTAAAAGGAGCTTCATTAGATGTGTGACAAATTTGATTTCTTCTTTCCTGTTGAGATGGCCTCAGTATGGTTGAAAAAAGCCTGGACAAGTTCAAATTGGCCTGCTTATTCCTCTTAGCATAGTTATGGAAAAATGAAACAACTGAGGCTCTAGAAAGCTTATATATATAAGCGTCAATTATATTTTGTGGAGAAAACTGAAAACAGTTGGAATTTTATCTTAGTGGAATGCTTTCTTGTAATCATTAAACCTAAAGAAAACTGGGATTTTGATTTCTTTGCATTCTTATGTTGGTTTGGGAAGTAGATGTGGTCAGTGCTTGAGTAGGGAATGTGCAATCTATCTTTTTTTTAAATGGTATTTGTGAAGTGCTTACAGTGCCAGACACTGTACTTAGCACTAGGATAGATACAGACTAATCAGATTGGACACAGTCCATAACCCACATGAGCTCACACTCTTAATCCCCGTTTTATAGATGAGGTAACTGAGGTACAGAGAGGTTAAATGATTTTTTCCAAGGTCACACAGCAGACAGGTGACAAAACCAGTACTAGAACCCAGATCCTCTGACTCCCAGGCCTACACTCCTTTAATTAGGTCATGCTGCTTCTCTATTGTCTATATTGGTATTATCTACCATGATGGGAAAGACAGGGTGAGTATGGAGCTTGGGTGGGAAGATATGAAGTTCTGTTTTGGACATGTTAAGTTTGAGGTGTTGACAGAACATCCAGATGCACATGCCCTGAAGGTAGGAGAAATTGTGAGACTGCAGAATAAGAGAGAGCTCAGGGCTGGAGATGTAGATTTGGGAATCCCGTTCTTGGGTAGGGATTGTCTCTATGTTTTGCTGAATTGTACTTTCCAAGCACTTAGTACAGTGCTCTTCACACAGTAAGCACTCAATAAATATAATTGAATGAATGAATCATCCACGTAGAGATGATAGTTGAAGTCACGGGAGAAAATGAGTTCTCCAAGTGAGTGTGTGTAGATGGAGAATAGAAGGGACCCAGAACTGAGCCTTGAAGGACCACCACTGTCAGAGGATGGGAAGCAGAGGAGTGGTCTGCAAAAGAGACGGAGAAAGAACAGTCAGAGTGATAGGTAGAGGACTAAGAAAGAAGAGTTTCAGTGCAATCAAGGTTGGATAAAGTTTCAGTAAGGGGGTGGTCTACGGTATCAAAGGTGTCTAACTGAGAGGTCTAGGAGGATTAGGCTGGAATAAAGGCTGTCAGATTTGGTGAAAAGAAGGTCATCTTAGAGAGGGCTGTTTCTGTGGAGCAAAGGGAGCAGAAACCAGATTAGATGGGATCGAGGAGAGAATTGGAGTAGAGAAATTGGAGATTGTTAAGAAGTTTGGAGAGGAATGGTAGGAGAGAGATGGGGCAAAAACTGGAGGAAGCCATGAGGTCAAAGAGGTTTTTTTATGTAGGATAGGATAGGATAGGAGACACATAAGCATGTTTGTGGGGAAGAAGCCATTGAATAGTGAATTGTTGAAGATGACAGACAAGAAGGGAAGAAGGGAGTGGCAAGTGTTTTACTAAGGTATGAAGGGATTGGACCAGAAGCAAAGATGGAGGGAGTAGATTCTGATCATTGTACTAGTTGTCAGGTAGCATTCAATTCAGTGAAACAGGAGGCATGAACTTGGGTTTTATAGGGGTTAGTTTGGAGCTTGAGAACATTTTTATCATTGCTTGGATGGTGGAAGAGAGTATCCACTCATTAAACCTGCTCTATCATCTGATTCTAAACTGCTAGTTAAATCTAGACATTCTAAATTCCTACCACAGATAATTTCTGCTATAGATGAATCTTATCAAGCAATGAAGATTCAATTTTGACATATTGAGTTACCTGTGGGACAGCGTGGCCTAGTTGAGAAAACACAGGTCTGGGAACCGGAGGACTTGGGTTCTAGACCTGGCTCTGCTCATTTGTCTTCGGTGTAACCTTGGGCAAGTCACTTAACTTTTCTGCCTCAGTTCCCTCCTTTGTAAAATGGGATTCAATACCTCATCTCCCTCCTACTTAGACTCTAAGCCCCATGAGGGACCAGTGCTTAGGGGTTATTCACAAAGAAGTGGTAACAAAAGCCATAGGAGAAGATGAGCTCCCCAAGTGAGTATAACATGAAAAGAAATGGGGATCCAGAACATATCAATTTCTTGGCCACACAACACAAGAGAAATATGGAAAATCTGAAATGGGTTATAGGAGGACTATGAAGCTAACTAAGAGCTGGAAAAACTATAAACCAGGGTTTCAAAACAATATATATGCATGGTGTCCTCCCATTATTAATATATTCAGAATAGAACCCATCAATCAATCATTAGTATTAAACACTTTTTGCAGAACACTGTAGTACGCTTTTGGGAAAATACAAGAGTAGGTATTCTTGTACAAAAGTACTAGATTGTACAAGAAAGTCCAAGTTTGGATGGCCTTTCCTCTCCATCCTGCTACCACATTAATCCAAATGCATATACTTCCCTCCTTCATTACTGCATCAGCCTCTTTGATGACCTCACTGCCTCCTGTCTCTACCCACTTCAGTCCATACTTCACTCTGTTGTCTTGATCGTTTATCTACAAAACCATTCATTCCATGTTTCCCCACTCCTTAAGCACCTGAAGTGGTTGCCCATCCACGTCCACATCAAACAGTTACTCCTCACCATTAGCTATAAAGCACTCAATCTATTTGCCCCCTCCTACCTTACCTCTATGATTTCCTACTACAGCACAGCCTGCACACTTCGCTCCTCTAATGCCAACCTACTCACTGAATCTCAATCTCATCTATCTTGCTGCCGACCCCTTGCCCACAATCTGCCTCTGGCCTCGAACTACTTCCCTTTTTATATGACAGGCAATCACTCCCTACCCTTAAAGCACATCTCCAAGAGGCCTTCCCTAAGCCTGCATTTCCTGTTCTCCCAATCTCTTCTGCATCACCCTTGCACTTGGATTAACACTCTTCATTCATCCCTCCCCCTGCCCCAAAGCACCTATGTACATATCTGTAATTTATTTGTTTATATTAATGTCTGTCTCCGCACTTAGACTGTATGCTCATGTGGGGAGAATGTTTCTACCAACTGTTAAATTGAACTCTTCTAAGCACTTAGTACAGTGCTCTGTACACAGTAAGTGCTCATTATGTACAACTGATTAATTGATTGGTTTTCTGTGCCTCAGTTATCTCATCTATAAATTGGGGATCAAGACTCTGAGTCCTATGTAAGACAGAGATTGTGTCCAATCTAATTATGTCGTATCTATCCTGGTACAGTTCCTGGCACATAGTAAGTGCTTAACAAAATACTATTTGGTGAGGTCCATCAAGCCAAAGTTAGATAATATTTCCAGGGGAAGTGAATGATCCTCAGTGTTTATGGCATCTGAGAGGTTGAGCAGGATTGGGATGGAGTAGAGTCCATCGAATTTGACAAGGAGAAGGCAATTTCTACACACCTACATGTGCTGCCTCGAATTCCACAACACCAACTCTCTCCTTGACCCCCTCCAATCTGGCTTCCGTCCCCTACATTCCACAGAAACTGCCCTCTCAAAGGTCACCAATGACCTCCTGCTTGCCAAATCCAATGCCTCCTACTCTATCCTAATCCCCCTCGACCTCTAAGCTACCTTCGACACTGTGGACCACCCCCTTCTCCTCAATATGCTACCAACCATGGCTTCACAGACTCTGTCCTCTCCTGGTTCTCCTCATCTCTCCAGCCATTCATTCTTGTCTCTTTTGCGGGCTCCTCCTCCCTCTCCCATCCCCTTACTGTAGGGGTTCCTCAAGGATCAGTTCTTGGTCCCCTTCTGTTCTCTATCTACACTTACTCCCTTGGTGAACTCATTCGCTCCCATGGCTTCAACTATCATCTCTACACTGATGACACCCAAATCTACATCTCTGCCTCTGCTCTCTCTCCCTCCCTGCAGGCTCGTGTCTCCTCCTGCCTTCAAGACATCTCCATCTGGATGTCTGCCTGCCATCTAAAACTCAATATGTCCAAGACTGAACTCCTTATCTTCCCTCCCAGACCCTGCCCTCTCCCTGACTTTCCCATCACTGTTGACGGCACTACCATCCTTCCCATCTCACAAGCCCGCAGCCCGCCATCGACCTCCAGACCATATCCTCCCCCTGGCCTGGAATGCCCTCCCTCCGCACATCCAAGCTAGCTCTCTTCCTCCCTTCAGAGCCCTACTGAGAGCTCACCTCCTCCAAGAGGCCTTCCCAGACTGAGCCCCCTCAATCAATCAATCAATCAATCTTATTTATTGAGCACTTACTGTGTGCAGAGCACTGTACTAAGTGCTTGGGAAGTACAAGTTGGCAACATATAGAGACAGTCCCTACCCAACAGTGGGCTCACAGTCTAAAAGGGGGAGACAGAGAACAAAACCAAACATACTAACAAAATAAAATAAATAGAATAGATATGTACAAGTAAAGTAAATAAATAAATAGAGTAATAAATATGTGCCAACGTATATACACATATACAGGTGCTGGGGGGAAGGGAAGGAGGTAAGATGGGGGGATGGAGAGGAGGATGAGGAGGAGAGGAAGGAAGGGGCTCTGTCTGGGAAGGCCTCCTGGAGGAGGTGAGCTCTCAGTAGGGCCTTGAAAGGAGGAAGAGAGCTAGCTTGGCGGATGGGCAGAGGGAGGGCATTCCAGGCCCGGGGGATGACGTGCGCCGGGAGTTGATGGCGGGACAGGCGAGAACGAGGTACGGTGAGGAGATTAGCAGCAGAGGAGCAGAGGGTGCGGGGTGGGCTGTAGAAGGAGAGAAGGGAGGTGAGGTAGGAGGGGGCGAGGTGATGGACAGCCTTGAAGCCCAGGGTGAGGAGTTTCTGCCTGATGTGCAGATTGATTGGTAGCCACTGGAGATTTTTGAGGAGGGGAGTAACATGCCCAGAGCGTTTCTGGACAAAGACAATCCGTGCAGCAGCATGAAGTATTGATTGAAGTGGAGAGAGACACGAGGATGGGAGATCAGAGAGAGGGCTGATAGGATAGGATAGGATGAGAGCTTGAACGAGCAGGGTAGTGGTATGGATGGAGAGGAAAGGGCGGATCTTGGCAATGTTGCGGAGCTGAGACCGGCAGGTTTTGGTGACAGCTTGGATGTGAGGGGTTAATGAAAGAGCGGAGTCGAGGATGACACCGAAGTTGCGGGCTTGTGAGACGGGAAGGATGGTGGTGCCATCAACAGAGATGGGAAAGTCAGGGAGAGGGCAGGGTTTGGGAGGGAAGACAAGGAGTTCAGTCTTGGACATGTTGAGTTTTAGGTGGCGGGCAGACATCCAGATGGAGATGTCCTGAAGGGAGGAGGAGATGCGAGCCTGGAGAGAGGGGGAGAGAGCAGGGGCAGAGATGTAGATCTGGGTGTCATCAGCGTAGAGATGATAGTTGAAGCCGTGGGAGCGAATGAGTTCACCAAGGGAGTGCGTGTAGATCGAGAACAGAAGGGGACCAAGCACTGAACCCTGGGGAACCCCCACAGTAAGGGGATGGGAGGGGGAGGAGGAACCTGCAAAAGAGACTGAGAATGAACGACTGGAGAGATAAGAGGAGAACCAGGAGAGGGCGGAGTCTGTGAAGCCAAGGTCAGATAGTGTGTTGTGGAGAAGGGGGTGGTCCACAGTGTCGAAGGCAGCTAAGAGGTCAAGGAGGATTAGGATGGTGTATGAGCCGTTGGATTTGGCAAGCAGGAGGTCATTGGTGACCTTTGAGAGGGCAGTTTCGGTGGAATGTAGGGGACGGAAGCCAGACTGGAGGGAGTCGAGGAGAGAGTTGGTGCTGAGGAATTCGAGGCAGCGCGTGTAGACAACTCGTTCAAGGAGTTTGGAAAGGAATGGTAGGAGGGATATGGGGCGATAACTAGAAGGTGAGGTGGGGTCAAGAGAGGGGTTTTTTAGGATGGGAGAGACATGGGCACGTTTGAAGGCATGTTTCTCTCCCCCCCTCCCCCTCCCCATCCCCCCACCTTACCTCCTTCCCCTCCCCACAGCACCAGTATATATGTTTGTACATATTTATTACTCTATTTATTTTACTTGTACATATTTACTATTCTATTTATTTTATTTTGTTAATATGTTTTGTTTTGTTGTCTGACTCCCCCTTCTAGACTGTGAGCCCGCTGTTGGGTAGGGACCGTCTCTATATATTGCCAACTTGTACTTCCCAAGCACTTAGTATAGTGCTCTGCACACAGTAAGTGCTCAATAAATATGATTGAATGAATGAATGAATGAATTTGTCATCTTAGAGAGGTCACTGTCCATGGAATGAAGGAGACAAAAACCAGATTGCAGGGGATTAATGAAAGAATTAGAGGAGAGGAAGTGGAGGCAGTAGGTACAGAGTATAGATAACTTGCTCAAGGAGTTTGAAGAGGAATGGTAAGAGGGAAATTGGACAATTACTGGAGGATACCTTGGGGTCAAGGGAGGGTTTTTTGGACAATAGGGGATTTAAACACATGTTTGAAAACAGAGGCAAAGGAGCCTTTAGAAACTGAGTGGTTGAAAATTGTGGCTTGGCAGAGCAGAAGAGAGGGGAAAAGTGTTTTAATCAGGTGAGAGGTATAGGGTCAGAGGCGGACTAGAAGGATTAGATTTTAAGAGGTGGTTGGAATTCTTCTCTTGAAATACTGCTAGGAAAAATGGGAGAGTCAAAGCAGGGGTAAATAATAATTATTATTACTATTATTGTGAAGTGTTTCCTATGTGCCAGGCACTGTACTAAATGCTGGGGTGGATACATGCAAATCGGGATGGACACAGTCCTTGTCCCATTTGGGGCTTACAGTTTCAATCCTCATCTTACAGATGATGTAACAGGCACAGAGAAGTGAAGTGACTTGTTCAAGGTCGCACAGCAGACAAATGGAGAGATGCAGTGGAGATTTTAGGGAGAACACTGAGTTCATCTTTCACTTAGCATTATATTAATCCTGAAAGCAAAATTGAAAAACTTATTTCAAAAAAGCATGTAGTGTGAGTCTGTCTCCCCCTCTAGACTGTAAATTCTGTACTCTCTGCACGTAGTAAACACTCTATAATACCACTGATTGATTGACTGGTTCCACAGAATTGGTTTGGCAGGACCATGTCTCCTCCTTGAAACCCTACACTGGCTCCCAGGGTCTCTTCATATCAGATATAAACACCTCACAATTGTCTTCCAGGCTCTGTACCATCTGGCTCCACATTACTTTATCTGCTGTCCTGTCCCAGTTATTCCCTAACTCATTGTCTTCATTCCTCCAAAGCCAATCTCTAGCTCTCCCTGATTCTCCTGCCTTTATATTCTTGCTCCTGCTGTTCCCCCAGCATGGAACTAATCTCTCCCCACATCAGACAAACCATGGCTCTTCCCACATCCGAATCCCTCTTAAAATCCCACCTCTTCTAACGAGCCTGCTCCAAGTCATATCATTCCTTCTGTCAACTCTTGCACTTATGAATTTATTGATACCCTCTTTAGTATATACACACATGCACACATATATGTATATATGCCCACTTGTTTGTTTTTGGACTACCTAGTTGTAAATACATTTAAGTTTTTCTCCCGTTAGAGCATAAGCTCCTTGTGGACTGGGAACACATCACTTCTTAATTCTGTACCTAAGCACCTTTTACATGGCACTTCATCAAGCGGATGCTCAATAAATGCTGCAACTACTACTGCTACTAAAATTCAAATGAGACCCCGGGGTTCTGAAGTGGCAGTCAGAAGCCTATTTTAATCCATGAATCATACGAGTTCTGTTCTCTTGTTAGGAGAAGGTGGCAAATGGAAATATAAGAGATTGGAGGGTTCTTTTAAATTGGGTAATAAAAGACCATGAGCTCAGGGAACCATATTATTATGGTAAAGATTTTGATATATGTAAGCAAATTAGGTGGTCCAACCAATGGGAAGATTGAGCCACTTTTATCATCCGTCTATTCACTAACTGGGGAATTCTTGAGGTTTTTCTGTGGCCACATTAAACTTTCAATTAGGGATCTGGCTGAGTTAACTATCAGCCAGCAGATAATATTACTTGCCATAAAAGGAAGGCATCACAGTTTTTTGTGGTTCTCTTTTGGAAAAGGACAGAATGGAAGTATACCTATTAAATGGAGCTGTGATCTCAATGAGAGGTTTGTGGATCAATCAAAGGCCCATAGAAGGTGTTACGGTCCACTGTCAGGTTGCTGCCTCCTCTCATTCCTACACGGACTAAACTCAGCCAACCGTCCCCAAGAAGTAGTCAATGCTATGTGATACACAGTGATTTAAGTATGACTGGAAAACCAGCTGCAGGAATATAAGACCCAGAGATCCAAGAGCTTTGAACAGTGTTCTGTACACAGTAAACACTTAATATGTAGCATTGATGGACTGACTGAAGGAGTAGATTCTAGACATATTGTGAAGGTAGAAGTGTCAGAATTTTGTGATATTGAATTGGTGAGCTAAAAAATAGAGGTGTCAAGGACAAAGCCAAGGTTATGTTGTTTCCAGTGAAGGGAAAGACATGAGGAGGACAGGATTTAGGTGCGAAGATGAGGAGTTCTGTTTTGAACATGTTCAGTTTTAGAGCTGGGACTAGAATGACAGTCATTCTCTTCCTAGACCTAAACTCCTTTCACTAAAGCAGGCAGCTCCTCTGAGAGATACCTAGATGCTAAGGGCCTGATATTAGATCCAGATTTGCCTATGAAGATTATATATATATATATATATATATATATATTATATATTATATATAGCCAGAAGGATAAAAAAGATCTATTGCTTCTTAAATTTTGATTTATGCAGGAACTTTTTTGGTAGTCTGCACCGCATTTGGAATCTTCCTAACATCCATCTGAGTTGGAGGAAGCTAGAGGAAGGAAAGATAACACTCAATAATTTACATTTGCATTGTGGTATAGCTGAAAATAGAATCAGTGAATCCTTTTTTGTCTTTTGTAGAAATGACTGGATCGAGCTTGAGGCATAAAAATGCTGACACTATCAGCCACAAAACTTTGTTTGAGAACCTCTGCTCTTGCGTATTAGGCACAACATACAAACTACTGCAGAAAGAAGGCTATATTGAAACAATGTCAGTTCTTCCCTTGTTTAAAACAACAACAACAAAAACAAAAACCCACCCTAGATTTAGCAACATATCCATAAAAGCCTAGCAACCAAAGGTATTATCTTTATTCAAGAGAAGTATAGCACTTTTAAGGTTCAGAAACATATATAAAAATTGGGTTCTGAAATGGTCATTTTTCCCCTCAGCTATGCCATTATAGTGATCAGCCAAGCTTCTGCAAGGTAAATACTTTTGGAAAATAAGTGGAAATTTGCTGCAAATCAGTCCCTTTTGTGCATGGCTGCGGGAGCATGTTGAAATGTTTGGACACTAATACCCATTCATTTTCTTGGCTCTATAAATAAAAGCCGCCAGCTATGTGCCGGCCGTGAAATGGTATTCTTCAGGGCCCAGCAGGAAACCCCATCCTTATTACCACTGCAGGGGGCAGGACAGGCCCAAAATAGCAAGACAACTAAATCAAGACATTTTCAATGTCTAACAAAATGACTGTGTTTTAGAAAGAACCAAAAGGTTGGAAAAAAATTGGACAGCTTTTATACTTAGTGTAATACCTTTGTTAAAAGTGTTCAGATAGGAAAAAGAATCTTTAAAAAATACATAAGCATATTTCTGAATATCATTTAAAATTTCTAGAGATCTTATGAAACTATAAAACAGATGCATTCAGGAGTCATCAGAGAACTCAAAGCTGAAGAGGTAGCACAATTGGGCAACCCAGACCATGGATTATATTGAGGAGAAGTATGCCAACTTTATTATGTTGGTGGGTTTTCAAGGGGGCATGGCTTTGAAGGAAGTCAAGGCAGCTTTTCCAAAGAAATGGGACAATCATTTGGGCACCCAAATCTCTCAGACTAAGATTTGTGTTCCATAGAGTGAAAGATCTGGACAGATCTCAGGGATTATTGCTAACATTTCTTTTATTGCAATGCAAAGAGTCGCCTGAGCTTTTTTTCTTCCTCAAAACAACGAAGTCAAGTGACCTAGGAAGATCCAGAGAATCGAGGAGCCGGAGTTTGTCCATAAGCTGCCTTCTCATTTTGAAATTTGACAAGCAATAAGTTCAATCATTTTATGTACAGAAGTTAATACAAGATGTACTAAAATAATTTTGATTCATCTTATTAGGTAATAGAAAGCATCTATTAAGAACAATCCATTTGAATGGAATCAATACAAACATAAATGCATGGTAATTACATGCTTAAGGGGGTTAAGACTAGGGTGCAGGTGTAATATTTAACTATGTAGGTATCAACTTTCCTCATTAAAGGGCTAACACTATTGTAATTAGGCATGCAAATGAAACTCATGCTTCATACATAAGCCAGTCATTATGTAGAGTAAATGTCATTTTTTTAGAATTTACCTGCTGAAATGGTCTATCTTGTCATCCAGATGCAAAGAAGGATTTTGTCTCAAGTTGCTATAAAAAATGTATCTTTAGCCTTTAATATATTAGTTTAATGAAAGCAATAAATACCAGTTTCCCGAACATAAATTTCAATATTTCTAATATGGCATATAGCTTATGTGGCAAGCGAAGTCAACTAATATTTTTAGGTCTCCGATTCATTACGGTTTAAATAGATATTCTGAAATCCTTTCATCAAACTTAGAGGCAACTACGAGCTGCTACTTTCTTTCTAGTTTTAACTGGTAACAAGTAGAACCGTTTTTATAGAATCATAAAAGCTAAATGTAGATATGGTTCATGCAGAGAAGCACTTTTCTCCATGGTTTTCCCAATTCAGTGTGAGTGTTCACTGCTTGTCTGTTTCAGGCTAGCTAGTTTACCTGGACATTTGGGCAGGCCTATGGATAAACTAGCAAATAGCTGAGGTTGGAGCTAGACACAAAGCACACAGTGACCCAGACATATCGAATCATGCTTCTTCCACAGATGTTTAAAAAAAAATCGACCCTATCAAACATTTGCTTGTGGCTCAGATAAGGTTTATCTAACAAGACTGAGCTAAAATTAAAAAGAAAGATGAAATACTGAAATGGTAGTAATATGTGTTTTGAAGCGTACCAATAGGCCTAGTGCAATGTCACAGCCTTGGGCTAGATTTGCAGGTGGTCGAGAGTCTCCTTTTTAAAAGGTTAACCTACAAAGAGCACATAAGCCCTTATCTGTGAATATGGGCCAGCACCCACGGAGCGCCATGACAATAAGAAAATAATGACATCAACCTGACCATGGTTAAGTACATAACATGCTGAAGGTTCACGGATGTGTGGCCTGGAACAATAAAGAAAAAATAAAGAAGCTTGCTTGGCTAGGCCCCAGTTGTTATTAGGCATGCTGTGAGATCAAGGAAAGGTATGATATGGACTGCCATTTCAATGGGGACCAGGTTAATCTCTCAATTTGAGGAAAAGAAAAACAAAAAAAGCAGCATACTTCAGAACACAGGAGTACATATGGAATACATGCCAATATCCTAATTTGCATAATCTGTCTTTAACCCTTTCCTAATAGAGACCACTTTTTCGGTAAGTAGTTTTAATTTTCTAGCATTTACAATAAAAACATCTTAGTGTTCAGTAAATGAGATTTGCAGTCTATTGTACATTTAATATGCATGACAGAAAGTCAGGACTTTTGGTGGAAATGCTCTTCCCATCTAGAAGGAAAGTGACAGACCTTCTGCCAGGGAGAGAGGGAGGCAGAGTTAGAGGCAGTCAGAACTTATTCTGGTCATGCTTCTTCTCCAGCCTTCTAGGAGCTTGGGAAAGTTGCTTAGTCTCTCTGCATTAGCTTCCTTATCTGTGGAATGAGTGAAAATACTAATTTAACTTTAAAGCAACCACATTGTTTGGAGTCTTTTGACATTTTAGGTCTCAGGAACTGGTGGGGTCTTAAAGTAGAACCATCTATTGCTCCATCTTATGAAGCTAACTGGGGGTATATTAGCAGCAAAACCCTATGAAATCTGAGTTAAAATTTTAGGAAAAAATTTCAAATCAAGCAATCAATAGCATATATTGAGCACCCATTGTGCACAAACTACTAAGGGCATAAGTAATAGGAGTTTATCACCCAGGGGAGCATAGAAGATATTTCCTATTTAGGAAGAAGGGGCTGGTCTCCCATTCAGCATTTACTAAAAAAAAAATGGCTGAATTTCCTGGAGCTGTCAACACCTCACTCCATAGCAGCCAGAGGCGGAAGAACCATTTCAAGGGGATTACTCATCTCTGTTTCCCAGCTACAGAAGTGAATTGCCCAGTTCATTCATTCATTCAATTGTATTTATTGAGCACTTATCTTTTACAGAGCACTGTACTAAGCGCTTGGGAAGTACAATCATCACTTACACTGAAGAGTACCATGTAATTTAAAAAGGGATTTTCAAGATGGACTTTATTTGCACAAGGCCAAGAATGATTCTGAAACGTGTTTCAGTTGGGAAAACTATTTTTAGCCCAATAAACAATCAATTTATTGAGTACCTACTATATGTAGAACACTGTATGCTTGGGAGAGTACAATATAACAGAATTGGTAGACATGTTCCCAGCCCACAGTGAGCTTATAGTCTAGAGGGGGATATTATATCAGTATATATTTAAATCATGCAATATTAATGTAAACATAAATTAATACACCTATAAATGAATAGTAATATAAATAAATATGTACACGAGAGCCATGGGACTGAGGGAGAGGTGCAGATTCTAGTGCAAGGTTGACATAGAAGGGAGTGGGAGAAGAAATAAGGTCTGAGTCAGGAAAAACCTCTTGGAGGAGATGGGCTTTCAATAAGACTTTGAAGGTGGAAAGGATGAATGTCAGATATAAAGAGGGAGTTCCAGGTCAGAGGAAGGATGTGGGTGAGAGGTCAGCAGCGAGATAGAGAAGATAGAGGTATAATGAGTAGTTTGGCATTACAGTGGGGAGTCAGGTTGGGTATAGTAGGAAATCATTGAGGTAAGGGTAGGAGGGGGCAACCTAATATTGAACATTGATCCATCTTTTCTAGGAATGATGTCTTGTAGGAAAATAAAACATTTATAGCCTCACATTCCTCTCTTTGCCTCAGGACCCTAATGACAGCCTGTCCCCCTGATTGAGAGAAAATATTTGAATCTTCTATATCTCCAGCACTTCCAATCAGGTCACACCCTTTTGTCCAATCAAGTAGGATAATCAGAACAGGTGGAGGCTGATCCTACTAGATGAAGACCATCACCAGTTAGAGATGATCATCAATTAAGATTTCTACTGACTGGTCAGAGCCATTTTTGGTCCAAATGGAGACCACTGCTGAATTGAGGTGACCTCTGAATAATCTCTCAGTAAATGATAGAGGGGGAGGAGGTGAGGGGGATGGGGAATAGGAAGGGGAGAGGGAGATAGAGAAGGGAGAGAGAGATGGGGAGAGGCAGAGAGATAGAGGTGGAGAGAGATGGAGGCAGAAAGAGATGGGGGGAGAAAGGGGAAAGATATGGGGTTGGGGAGAGAGAGCTGGGAAGGGAGAGAGAAAGAGAGATGGAAGGAGTGAGATATAGAGGGAAGAGAGAGAGAAAAAAAGAGATAAAGAGAGAAAAAAGAGCAGGGAGAGATTCTAATTGAATGGGGCCACATAGTAAGGTAGTCTAGCATCAGGATAAGGGCAGAATTTGGAGTCAGTAAGCTGTCTAAGGTAACAGCTGTTAATGTGGCAGACTACTCTTCAATCATGAGATATATTTGAGGAAAAATTCTTATGGTAACAATTTCCTAATAGTACTAACTCTTTGAACCCTACCATGTTCTTGTGTGACACACCTACGGTCTGAGGAGGACGAGGAAGAAGCAATCCTTAGCATTTCTCAGAGATTTCCTAGGGGAAATTGCAGGTTTCAGATGGACTTGTAATGTAACAAGCCATGTAAGTAGGGGTTACTCCCCAACTGGTTAATCAAATCAGATTATCATCTGTGCTGATTAAGATTCAAATAAATGTAATATCTTTGTTTCAATTTGCAGTTAGTTATTCATAAACTGAGTTGAGCATAGAGTTAGGCAGATTATTTTATTCTATGTCTTGTTTTAACTTCAGATTGCAATAGACACATTTTACATTTACCACACACTATTCATCTGTTAACTTCTGGGCCACAGTATCTACTATTTTGGACATTTTAGGGGAGGTAGGCAGTTAAAAAAAAAACAAGAAAAAAAATCCAGCTTGTACCACAACTCTTCAAAACATTAAATTGGGGCTTACTACTACCCTGCTAAAATTATTCTTGTAAATGTGTATGATGTTAATTTTTATAGAGATCAATGACTTTTTCGTCAAGTTGTCGAAGCCTTTAACATCTTTGAATTATTGAACCACAGTACAAAATTACATGTTTATTTTTGGAATTTAGCAAACAAATCAATCAATAGTAATTCTTGAACATTTTTTGTGTGCAGAGTTCTGGATTAAGGCTTGAAATAGCAGAAGAGAACTAATATTCATATTCCCTGCCCTCAGCTAGCTTACCATCTAGCTGAGGAAAGACACTAAAAGAAGGAAAGATGGATTTGTACATGGATTTGTGGTTAAGTAATAGAATAGGTACAAGTGTTACAAGTGGTCATAAGTACAGTGATGCAGCAGTTCTGAGGAGATAGTTGTAAGGTTACAAATAGGGGAGATTTAGAAGGTCTCCAGGAGAGGAGGCTATTTCAGACAGACTTTGAAAATTGGAACAGCCATGGTCTGTTGATTTTGAAGGTGGAGGGAGTTCCAGGAAGACTGGCAGACCTGAACAAAAGAGCAACAGTGGAGATGAGAAAGAGGTACAGTGAGAAGGTAAACCTGAGAGAAATGACGAGTGTGAGCTGGGGTACAGTGGGAGGAGAATGGATACAAGTAGGAGAGAGTGAGCTGATTGAATGCCTTGACATTTTGACTCTTTGGTATCCTACAAATACATGCAGATAAAAGAAAACAATCTTTCTTATAATTCATTTGCAAATTCACAGTTCTTAAAAAAAGACATATTAAATAGGATTTGATGGAATAAAAACAAAAGGATGATTTCTGATTGGCAGAGATCTGGTGGCACTTTACACAAAGGACAGAATGCCAGTAGGCATTAAGAAGCCACATGATGGGGAAACAAGTACCTGATCAAATAAATGGATCTTAAATATGCAAACTCTTTCAAAGGAAAGACTGACTAAATGGTAACTGAACATGTAATATTTTTATAGTTCATTTTTAATGGTATTTAAGTGCTTACAATGTGCCAGGCATTATTATTGTTATTATTATGGTATTTGTTAAGCGCTTACTATGTACCAAGCATTGTTCTAAGTGCGGGGGTAGATACAAGGTAATCAGGTTGTCACTCTTGGGGTTCACATACTTAATCCCCATTTTGCAGATGAGGTAACTGAGGCACAAAGAAGTTAAGTGACTTGCCCAAGGTCACACAGTAGACAACTGGCAGAGCTGGGATTATAACCCACATCCTTTGACTCCCAAGCCTGTGCTCTTTCCACTAGGCCATGGTGCTGGGGTAGAAATAAGATAATCAGGTTGAACAGAGTCCATGTCCCTTATGGGGCTTACAGTTTTAATCCCCATTTTACAGATGAGGTAACTGAGACACAGAGAAATTTAGTGCCCAAGGTTACATAGGAGACAAGTGGAAGAGTTGGGATTAGAACCCAGGTCCTTTTGACTCCCAGGCCTGTGCTTTATCCCCTAGACAGTGTTGTTTCTCATTTAAAAAAAAAAATTATCTTGACTTCCAATCAACATCCAAGAGGACTGTGAAAGCCAGGAAGAGAGAATGGGCCCCACAATTAAAAGTCAAAGCTCTGAAATATCAGATTAGGTATTTTTTGTTGTTATTGTTAAAAGATGGAAAAGAAATAGGTATTTGACATACTAAGAATATAATCATAGAAAAATTCCTGAAATATGGAATGCTAGTTTATATCAAATCAATCAATCATGCCAGACTATTAGAAAAGTATAGTTAATGTATTCTGCATTTAGCTATTCATTCGATGGAACTTCACTACTTGTTCATGGAAATGTGTTCCTTTCGTTGCTCAAATGGGAATTTTGTCTAAGAAGTTCAGAAATAGATCTCTTTGATTTCAAACATGCAACCTGAAGAAGAACCATAGAAGTTAGGTCTTTCTGCTGCCTAACATCAGCTGAATCAATCAATTCATTCAATCATATTTATTGAGCGCTTACTGTGTGCAAAGTACTATACTAAGCACTTGGGAAGTACAAGTTGGCAACATATAGAGACGGTCCCTACCCAACAGCAGGCTCACAGTCTAGAAGACTGGAATAAATAAATAAATTCAATGAAATTTATTGAGCACACTGTGCCAAGCACTGTACTAAGCACTTGAGAGAGAACAACAATACAGCATGAACATAGCTTCCTCCTTACAGGAAACCCTGCTTCATTTGATCTCTGATTATATCCTTTAGTTCAATCTGTATTCTTTTCTGCATTTAAAAAATGGCATATGCAGAATATAATCATAGCACTCAATCAGAATCTGGAGAACATTAAATCCTTAATTCTACACATTTGGTCTCCCTCTTCACAGTTCTCACAGTCTCGTACTTAAATGGAAAACAGATAAACATTGCCAAACGCTACTAGTAAATATGTTCATTCAAATTTTGTTCTACATAAAATATTAAAACCATTGTTGGATTTTAAATGATAGGCAACTTCAGAGTCTTGAATAAAGTATGCAGAAGTCCAGCTAGCTATCTGAAATGTGTCCAAACAGTTTTGACCTGGAAATCTAACACACACAAGTTCTCTCATAACACTTCTTATATTTGATTTTATTTCAGTACCTAGAGACTTTCCGGCACGGGTGCCTATTAATGAGTACAAATAGCTCACACTTCTTGAGAATTGCCTTTTTACATTCCAAAGTTGAGAAACCTGTTCTTCCAAGTGCAATTGTAAAAACACTAATTGATGAGGTTCTTGAAATGCAGCCTTTTTTGGGGTGAAGAGTTGGTAACAAAGGGGTTTCAAATAACGGGCTGAAGTAGAAATAGACCAATTCAGAAAAGAACTATAGGGAAATAACTTTTGGTAGTTTGATTTTTCTCTTTGTAATATTTTTCTATAATTTCATTAATCCTATAGTAAGAACTGAGTAAATCTCACACTGTCATATTAGTTGTGAATGCAGTTACTAATCACTAAAAACCAAATTTTCCATTGACAAAGGGAAAAAAATAAGTGCTGCATTTTAGATTTTAGAGACCTAATCAAAATTTGAACCTATGAAAAGAGATGTTTGACATTCCAGTAAGACCTAGGGAAAGCTCCAGTCTATAAAGGAATAGCTGAAAAATCTTCCTACACTTATGTGTGTCTTTCCCTAAAGTCAGCCTTAAGGTATCTAAAAGTTTCGTCTGAGATTTTTATAACTGACAGTGGAGAGTTTAAATATGTATTATGATCATTTGATTTCTCATTTTAACCCTAGAATTCCAGATTTTGTAGAAAAACCATAAATTTGTACTTGGGCATAACTGTGTAATTGAATGCATATAGTGGGTATATTTTAGTTCTACCTTTCAAAGCCTTAATTGTAATTTCTTGCATGATGAAAATATTATAAGAAAAGTTCCTCCTTGTAAAACATGCTAATAAAAGCTAATGAAAAGAACTGGATTAAGGACCTGGAAATAGGAATCCTCTATTTATCCTCAGAGTGTCATCTCAATGAAAGATTCCACATGCTGCCAAGCTAATTTGTATCAACACTGCTTCGTGGGAGATCACCTGTAGGAGTAAGAGAACTGTTCAATCCCTGTGGTCCATTCAGCATTTTTCCTTTTTACTTAAATAGACGATATGCATTCCAATTGGTGCTAAATCAGATGATGAGTTCTCAGAAGTGCACACCTGTGCATCAGGAGCTGCAATGAAACTCCCAACTCATTTTCCATAGGCTATTCTGCAGCAGTTGATGTTAATGACTTTGTTAATGACTTTGACTGTCTCTGACAGTAAGCTGGAACCTAGGCTAGGCAGCCACACAAATTGCTATTTGCAATCAATCTAAATGTACATACTTGTGTATATGAAATCTAGCTGTGCTTTCCCATACAATCACATCAACAAGAGTCTATCCATTTTTAAATGAGTAAGTTTCAAATGAATGAGTAATACATTTTATATGGAGACCACCTATTCTAAAAGCACAAGGATTAAAAGTTAATTCCATCCTTTTAATTCAAGGAACATAGGAATGACACTATGGATAGGGCCAACCTCCCTTTTATCAGTCCTTTCATGCTGCCTCCTCACTAATTCTTAGTTGTTCAAATGTTACCTACGTAATAAAAGCCAGAGTTAATTTACTAAGATTTTACACCACTGCAAACGAAAGAAAAGAAAGTGCTAAACAAGGCAATTAGCACTCTGTTTAGTGCACTCCCAAAATAAATGTAGGCAATTTACAATTTGGCAAATGGCACTCTATCCAGATCCAACTCATTTGTGCCTAAGGGGGTGGTACAGTTCATTAGGGGGAAAAGTGTTTATATATATTATGCTATTGTGGCCCTACCCATTTTGTACTACAGCAACAGATGTGACTCCTCCTGAGGTTATTAGGGTTTCTTGCAGAAAAATGCCAAACTATTATGCTTTCAAATAAATGGCCCAAATATAATGCCTTCAACTGTGCAGTTTTAGAAATCTGCCTTGCAATGGATGAGAATTACAAAACTTGGAATAACTCATGCAATCTCGTTTGCAGGGGTGTGGCTTCTTTGTTATTATTCCAGTTGTCAAGATCATAGAGGTAAAACCTATGGGGAGACTGCACCATGCCTTTCTTGTTTATTCTCATAAGCCCTTATTAATGCAAAAATAATAGGTGTCATGAATGCAGAATCACAACCAACATTAATATTTAAGATGCTAGAATGAAGAAGGTTAAAGATGTGTTTATACTGCTTTTTAACAAAGAGCTTTAGAAAACAGTTAAGAAACATAATGACAGGCCAAACTTGGAATAATTGTGTGCCAAATTGCACTACTCATGTCTTTAAGACTTAATACTTATTTTAGGAGGATAAAGTTCTTACAATTAATTTCATGTCATTGTCATCATGAAGTTGATTCCTGTTGGAAAGAAAAACACCAATTAATAGTTGAGAAAATTCCACTGAAAATCACTAGCTTTCAGTGTATTTTTGTTTGTTTCAGGCAATAAAGCTCCAATCTATGATTAAATAAAAAGATAGGTAAAAGCATTCTTTTGTGCCCTCTAGCTGCTGGTTGCACAAATGGAAAAAAAAAATTCTTGATTATTAAATTCTCCTTAGTCTGCCTGATGATGATCTCAAGAGTTTAAAGTTTCCTCTTTTTTATAAAGTAATATGCAAGTAAATAGAAGTTTACCAGTACAGGTCAGTTACACATATTAAAAAGAGGAGGATTTCTGAAACCATATTAATGATAAATATTTACATTTAGAGAATGAGTGTCAATGAATTATTTCTTTACACACGATAATTTTTGTTTATCTAAATAGGAGTGACTACTTCACTCACAACTCCTGATATAAAATGTTAAAACAATCCAGGATTATATTAATTTTAGAAATTCTACCACTTTCCCCCTCCAGATTCACCCCTTAATTGATATGATACAAATGTTCTGAAGTATGTTTAATAAATAATTAAAAGTAACAGTAATATATGAAAATGGAATTATTTTGTACAGAAATTGCAATGGAGTATTTTTGAAGACTAACCCAACGGTTGTTTATTTTGTTGTATATATAGGGAGACTCTGTATGAACAATGGATTTATTTGAGTATTTTTCTATTATATGAACTAGTCTTTATATAATTAGAATCATATTTGAAATTTTTGTGAATGTACAAACGAATACCGTTCCTTAAAATTTAGAATCCATCCAATCAAACCGGATCATTTAAATTTACAGTAACACTGACATTTTACTAAAAAAAAAATTTTCTAAGTGGGGTTACCTGAGAAGCTAATGAGCCATGAAGCAGAGACTCTCTTGGAAGGAGGTAAATAGGGAACAGACTGGCAGAAACAGGTAGGGGAAATACATCTTCTGAGGCTGTATATGTTGTGTATACCCAAGTTACCAGACAATTCATTTTAGAGGGGGAAAAAAAAGACTGCTGCTTTGCTATACATGTTGTTATAAAACAGAAATATGAAGAATATGATTCCTTATAATAATTGTGGTATATACTAAGTGCTTACTACGTGCCAGGCACTGTACTAAGCACTTAGGTGGATACAAGCAAATAAACAAAACAAAACAAAATAAAACAAAATCTGCCCAGTTCCTATCTCACACTGTGAAGCTTTTAAACGTAGATCCAGTAGAAACCAAAAGAGTTTTGAGCTGCAGTGAATAATCAGAACCACAGTCTTTGCTGATGGTTCATACACAAATTTCCAATAATTCTGCCCTTCTACCTTGTATTGTTTAGTATAGACTTTGCCAAAAAGGGATCATGCTCACCAGATGTTCTAAAGGAAGCTCTCTGAACTGGCCTCGTGTAATGTATAAAGAGAGAAATAAAACTAGATCAAATGAGTTGTCACAGTAAGAAAATAAAGGTCACATTCAGCAACATCTGAGTAAACAGCTTATGCCAACAGATTTGAATCCCCTTATCTTTATTCAGGAACTAATTAAGAACTGATTGTCCAAGGTGTAATCTCAAAAGTGCACTATGGTGACTTATTTAAAAGCAATGCTAAAGCTTAGAAGATGAAAAAATAGAAAACTCTAATACCCAAATAAATTGTGTCTTTTTGATTAGGATATTCCCAATTTACCCAGCTCTTTGTTTTGATTACTATATTTCTCATTTCAAGGGAACAGAAAACTATGCTCCAAAATGTCTTGTGTTGCAGCTTCTTTACCTTTGTCTGCCTAGCTCAGCTGGTATTTAATTGGTCAGCAATAGGAGGGAAGTCTCCTTTGAGGTAATGAATATTGACTGTTTATGTTGAAATGTCACTGTGAAAAGAAAGCCCAGCACCAAAGAGGCAGAACCCAGTGTGAGAGTTTCAGACACAAAGGAGACACCAGCAAAGCATAGGCATTGAAAAGCAAAGCAGCTGAAATTCAAAGAACAGATGAAACAGAAATGGCCTACATGTGTGGGAATTTTAAGCTAGTAGGTGACAGGTGAAAAAGTCATTATTTTACCTATTATACCCAAATGTAATTGCTTGTTTTTGCTAAAACAACATAGAGGCCAAGATGTATTAATGTTTTAATTGAGAAATCACTCACATTTTAATACTTTTTTCCTATTAAAATGAAACAGGCTAAACCTAAAAATTAATAAATATATAATTTTAACCATGTTAAAACATGAAATATCTTGAAACAAAAATTATCCATTAAAATACTTAGCTCCTGTTACATGTTCAAACAAACTTTGTTTTCTTCACTTGTGGATTATAAACAAAATATTAGGGAAAAAGGGTCATTTAGCTATACCAATGATGCAGTTAGAGATTCATATAATTTTAGTGTTTTGTGCTCTTTCAGTTAATTTAGTTTTATTTCATCAATATGTATAAAAATTGATTTTAGAATGGTACTGATCTGGAAGATCAGCAAAAAGCAAAAACAAAATCTGTGCTTCAGATCATTGTACTAGCTGAACATTTGAGCCTAATTTTGTGGAATATGTTTTTCTTTTCCTCTGACAATGGATCCAATATTATTATTGGGGTAGATTTTCCCATTCATTCAGTACACATATGTAATGAATCCGAACCTCTCTCAATAGTTAACTGTTATGTCCAGAAAAGTATCAGTACAATCACAAGCAAATGAATAGTTTCAGAATGATTTAAACATGTAAAAAACAATTGCAGTGCATTCATGTTCTGGTGACTTGATAAGAACTTTTTTGACTTTATGAATTAAAAGAAAAAGAAAACCAATAAGTGATTTTGAGACCCCTGAGACACATTTACAGAAAGCATCAAAGAAAAGAACTGTGAAGTGTTACAGCTAAACCAAGAACTGATATTCACTTGCTTTTAATGTCCCCTCCTCATGGACAGGCAGTTTCTATTTACAGTTGCTTTCCTGTTCTAAAATGATATATTATGTGTTTGATCTTTATCTTAATTATGGCTCCCAGACTACATATTCCTGAAGGCAAGTCCCATTACCTTTCTTCTTGCATCATTCAAAATGGGCTTTTCTTCTGTTTTTGTTTCACATCTCTCAATTATATTTAAAACATACAAATAAAAGATAAAATATGTCCTCACAAGCCAATGTTACGCTTGAACTCTAACCTGTGACATCCACCTAACTCGAACTAACAAGCTTTCTGCCCCCATGAAGAGTGATACTTTTTCATTTGCAAGATCAATTTCACCTTTAAAAACCCTTTGCTTCCTGTTTGCATTAAACCAGATTGAGACGTCTTGGGTCTCATAATGACATTTAGGAGTCTTCCAAGACAAAAAAGGAAGTCATTACATCTGCAGTTCACCTGCAAAGAAGATGTCAGTGAAAGAGGAAGCAAAATGAACTCCTGTCAACTTGTTAGGGCCCAAAGGTAATTCTGCCATCAAATATGGAGTAGGGCATGATACAGAATCCTATTATTACTGACACCAAATAACTTACTGGGGTCAGAGGTTTTCCCTTCCAGAAAAGTTCAGGTGTTGCTAAATTCATTAATGTGTCAGTTTGAAGAGACATAATGTCATTTCTGTTGTCTGTAGGGATGAAAACTGAAGTCTACTTGCTCCTGTCATCACACTATCATCTTAATTTCTTTTGCTGTGCCCCTTATTGCCAACTGTAGGGGGCAAAATGTCATGGAAGTTGCCTTTTTTAAAAAGGGCACTAATATTTGACATACATCATTTTAATCTCCTTTTTTCAAAGCATTAATTGTATTATGTCAACACTACTTATAATCATTATTGGAGGATTATGGATAATTAACACACACCCCTAAATCCATGGAATGCACCCCCATTAATTCTGTTGACTTAAAAACAGTAGCAGGCTTATTGTTTCCTGCTCTACAAATTCAGTTTTATGGTATGAGTAAAGCAATATAATTTCCTAGCTTTGATTAACAAGAGAGTATCTTTCCATATATAGTATTCATCACAAATCTGCTTCCTTTCAGAGATCTTTTTTAAACGTTCAAAGAACACTTAATAAAGATGATTAAAAAATCAGGTGCATTTCACAAAGGTTGAGTATATGGAATAACAAAAATTGCAGTATATAATAGTTGTCATCATCTGCCTTATGATTTCAATGTATTGTTATAATTTTGAAATCCAGTAATAACTGTGATATTTATTAAGTGCTATTACAGGCCAAAGCAATGGGATAGATACAGATTGGAGACAGTTCCTTTCCCACAGAGAGCACCCAGTTTAAGAGGTAAAGAGAATTAGTTATCTTATCCATTACCCAGGTTATTCACTTTACAGATGAGGAAACTGAACCCAGAGAGGTTAAATTATCTGTTCTACAGTGGAACAGTGCAAAGCACCATGCCTAGTAGATTGAGCAAGGGCACGGGAGTCAGAAGGACCTGGGTTCTAATCTACTGCTTGACTGATGTGGAACCTTGGGCAAATCACTTAATTTTTTGTGCCTCTATTACTTCATCTCTAAAATGGGGATTAAAACTATGGGCTCCACTTGGGACATGGACTGTGTCCAATCTGATTACTCTGTATCTACCCCCTTGCTTAAAACAGTGCCTGGCACAGAGTAAGTGCTTAAAAATGCCACTAAAACAAAAACAAAAATAACTTGACCGTTCCATGCTGTTTCCACTGGACTGCATTCTCTGCTTTCCAAGGATTGTATTTGAATTAATAATTTTAGTAGAACCACCAAATCAATTTTGGGGGCATGTAGCTGAAGGATATATATTACCAATTTACCTTAGCTTACCCATTTTGTTCTTAAAGAAACAGCTAAAACATTGTACCAGAAAATTTTCTGGCAGGAAATACTCCTACTGATAAAAGCCTACCAGTAAAATTAAATAGCAATTAGAAGATTTAGGAAATCAACTACATGTATTTCTAATAATTTTCTTAAAATGTATTTAGTTAGTTTACATAGTACCTGAATTTTACTATGTAATCACTAAAAACTTAATCACTAGATGGTGTTATTTAAATTAAAATAAACTATCATGTCAGCAGTTCTGCTGCTCCTCACTGAAGGAGGTTATCTGTGGGAATTTTTTAAATGCAGTTACTGTAATTTACAATATTTAGTGAAATCAGCTGCTTCAGTTTCCCATGGATATCTAGAGACCTTTCTAGCAACAACTTCCTCAAGTTCCAATATGCAATCCACTTTATTAAAAAATTTTGCCTAATTAATGCCTGGAAAAATACAGAAAATAAATTTATCTTCTATCACATATTTTTTTGCAATTTGTTAAAACTCTTGCTTTCCCTCTCATGAACCTAGTTACAAATCTAAACAATTCTCCAAGGACACCAAGTCCACTACAACAAGGACATTTCCAGTTCTGATGCATGAAACCATATTTTAAAAATGAAAGGCTCTATCTATTTCATGCATGTCAAGTCAGTTTGGTGTTTGAAATAACTATAAAAATATGTAGATACTACAATTGTGTGTATTTTATCCCCATAGCTCTCTGTTTACTAGTTAAGTTAAGACCTGCTATCATTACTGTACCACGGCCAAGATACAGTTTTAAGGTTCTGTAGTGAATTTTCATGCATATATTGTCCATGGATCTGCAATCTCTGGACAAAAGCAAGTGCAGTAGTATTTAGCCAAGGCACCTTGGAAAAGCAAGACTATCCAAAATTGTTGTTGATGGTTCATAGACTGTAAAACCTGGTGTGGTTCACAGTATATTTGTGGACTGGCATCTCCTCAAATTCAAGCTGACACATCTGGGTTCCCTTGTATATTATAGGGCAAGAGGGATGACCCGATTTGAACTTTCACTTGCTAAGACGAAGAAAATGAATCTGTGGCCAAAAGATGGGTACCATTCAAGCAGGAAGCTGCTGTGGTAGTGGAGACTTGAAGAAAGGGTATGAAAAAACAGATGTGGACTTAAAGCAAGATTCTGTACTGCAACAGTGAGCTGCAATACTTCGTTGACATGAGGGACTTAAAAAATAAATAGAAATGGGGATTTTCCTTGCAATGGCCACAAGTCTGTGAGCTTTTGATCAAGAGAAAAAAAAAAACAGTGAAAATAAGATCATGTGTCTGGTGTACTGGAAAAAATGTAACTGAAACCATGTATCCTTCACGCTAGGCTATAACCCATACTATACTCAGAGAAATGTGAGCTTTGATTAGTATCAATCATTTTCTAGAAGGGCTGCTATAACTAAACTGTTTTGATATGTATTGAAGCTTTGCATATAGGCCTTTTTTGTGATCAGCTAATATATATTAATGATAACTTACATTTAGGTTACACTTTTTATCCTGAAGTCTTCCACTAAAATAAACTTTATATTTTGTATTATTTTATCTAAGGTAAAGCAGGTGCTTAGTGAAATGAAGTCTGAATATTATCTGGATTATTCAGGGGCATTTTGATTTTCATCTGCGGAAATTTCAGATTAAAAAAAAACACACTTTTGCTTGAAATAGTCGAATAATGACTTTGGGAGGTTGAAATATCCAGGTAATATGTTAGTTGAACTCAGTCATTAAGAATTTTAGATGGTTTGCATAATGTAGCTGACATTGATCATTTTTACCCTCTTGCCTGCTGGGAATTTGATCATTCTTTACAGAGTATCTTTTTCGAGGAAAGGAAAAAAAAAAGTGGAGTTTCAAAGATGCACAAAAAAGAATTTGAGTTTAGAGAAGGAAACACTTTTCTGAGGGTGTTGAGAGTTAAACGCTGGAAGGGAATGGGTTCTTTAAAGGACATTTAATTGTGAAAGCTCTGTGGATAAATCTGGGTTCTAGTTCCATCTTGTCACTGGCCTGCTGTGTCACATTGGGCAAATGACTTACCCTGTTTGACCCTTTCCTTCATTTGTAAATTAGGGATATTATTAAATAAGACAATGAAATAAGTATGATACATACGAAGGATAGAGAGCGCCCCATTAATGGTGATGCTCAATAAATGTGTTAAAATGATGATTGAGTTTGAATTTTTTAGGTAGATCTTTTAAAGATTCATCTAGATCTAAGATTCTGTACAAATGGTGGTAGAATTTACAACCTCTAGATCATATGTCCATTGCTCTTTACCTAAAGGGAAATTTGCTAATCCCTTATTTTATCTACAGCATTGCTTAAAGTAGGACATTACCATATCTTTTAATGGGAAAAGAACTTGCTAATGTCTTTCCCAACTGAACATTTTGGGCAAGCCCTTTTGGAAAAAGGCACTGGCTGATTTCAACCTCGTCTTTCAAGTAGTAATAACCAAAGGCCATCCATCTCCCCACAAGCAGAGTGCTAAGTAATAACACAATTCTACTCCTGTAACTCTTATATATTCATTTCAAGGTTAGTCTATCCATATAAATGAACATCCTCTTCCCACTTGCTCCTAATTCATAGAAAAGGAATAATGATTAATACCCAGAGCTCCTTCTTTGAAGGACTCAAAACACTTTTCAGATGTAATCTCATTAGTCTTCATACCATCCTGCTGATGTGGAGAGTTGGCTAAGAACTATTTGTATCTCTAGCTCTAAAGAAAATTTGCATATGAGGTGGAAAGAGATTCACTCAGACCACATATATTTATATTTTTTGTTCCTGTTCCGCTAATGATTTAATAAGACCAATACTCACTCCTTTTTATATCTGACAGACCACCAGCCTCCTCATTTTCAAAGCTGTACTAAAAATCCCACCTCCTCCAGGAAGCAGACACTGGTTAATCTATAATATTCCCACCCTATTTTCCCTCACTACTGCATCACCTAAGCAGTTGAGTTCACATCTCCCTAACACTTAGGTACTCACCACTCCCCCTCTCACAACATTTATGAGAACATCTTCAATATTTTGTTGCTTATCTTACCGCAATTTACTATAATGTCTGTTTCCCCTGCTAGTTTGCAAATTTCTTGAGGGCAGGCACTGTGTTTATTTTATAGTACTTTTTCAAAAGCTTACTACAGTGCTCTGCATACAGTAAGCTATCAAAAATACCATCGATTGATTGACACTGGTCTTCCAAGAAATATGGGGGTTTGGACCCAGCTGCTTTATCACATGCTCCTATCACAAAGGAGGGAGGAACGATCTAGAGCATTAGAGATCTATTCCTTACATTTTATCCATATTTCAGTTACCGGAAAGGTTGATACCCTGTAGATTTCTCCTCTCCAGTAGGCCTATAGGTCTACACCTGAATTCAAGGAAGAATTTTCTTAGTGAGAAACTGTATAATGGCCGTGTGACTACTGGGAGAATAGCAAAGTGCTTTTGCCCAATTATAATTAGTGTTGCTAAGCCCTATAGCCCAGTTTGTCTATGTCCTTTCCTCTTCTCCAATCAGAAAGCATTGTAGCCTACTGGAAAGAACATAGGCCTGGGAGTAGGAGTACCTGGGTTCTAATCCCAGTTCTGGCTCTTGCCTGCTGGCTGCACTTGGGCAAGTCTCTTAACTTATCTGTGTTTCTATTTCCTGAGAATTTAATAATAAAATATAGATTGAGGCATGTTCTCATGCTGTGTATCATCCTGTGTTTCAGATATTTTTTGGGTGTGTGATCTGCTTGAATTATATTCCACGTTGGACTTATAGTCAATATTTAGTCTCATATCCTAAACAAAAAACAATTGACAGCGTTTTAGTAAATCTAAATCTATCATAGTGCAAAGTAATAATTGTTCATATATCACTAGAGCATAAATGAAACATCATGGCCTTTTTATTTTCTATATACTATGAAATCTTCCCATCCCATAGCTCAATTTTGGCAGGACAATAAATAATAACTTTTTTATTCAATGGGACTAATCTTGATTTATTTGTGTGAAATATGTTTGGTTGGCAAGATTCATGCCAGAAGAAAGTAGCTTCCTTCAATGTTTCAGATGAGAGCCATGGGGTCTTGCAAGAATAATGGAGGAAATCTACAGGGTATCAACCTTCCCAATAGCTGAAATATGGATAAAATGTAAGGAATAGGTCTCTAATGCTCAAGGTGGTTCCTCCCTCCTATGTGATCAGTAAAAGATGCTTCTACCATTGGCTTTGGGGAGAAATTATGACATTTAAAAGAATGTTGTAAGATTTATAAAAAGCATGTGAATATAGATATTGATCCACATGAATGGATTGAATAATTCATGCCGAAGATACTTACTTTATTCTGCTCTTAATTTTTTAAGGTAGCTTGTATCCTTCCAAATTCAATCTAGCAAAAGGTCATTTTTCCCCCTCTTCATTTTTAGAGATATGTCTCATATTTTAAATATTTAAATTCTTTTGAAAATAGGCACAAGATTGAGGAGCCAACATACATACTGCAAAAATGAAAACTCATTATTTGCAAAATTTAATTCAAGATTCAATTTCTCATCCTATCCCGACTGGATCACTGCATCAGCCTCCTCTCTGATCTCCCATCCTCCTGTCTCTCCCCACTTCAGTCTATACTTCACGCTGTTGCCTGGATCATCTTTGTGCAGAAACGCTTTGGGCATGTTACTCCCCTCCTCAAAAATCTCCAGTGGCTACCAGTCAACCTAAGCATGAGGCAAAAACTCCTCACTCTCAGCTTCAAGGCTCTCCATCACCTTGCCCCGTCCTACTTCACCTCCCTTCTTTCCTTCTACAGCCCAGCCCGCACCCTCTGCTCCTCTGCTGCTAACCTCCTCACTGTGCCTTGTTCTCACCTGTCCCGCTGTCGACCCCCGGCCCATGTCCTCCCCCTGGCCTGGAATGCCCTCCCCCCACACATCTGCCTAGCTTGCTCTCTTCCTCCCTTCGAAGTCCTACTGAGAGCTCACCTCCTCCAGGAGGCCTTCCCAGACTGAGTCCCTGTCTTCCTCTCCCCCTCCCCATCCCCCCTGCTCTATCTCCTTCCCCTCTCCACAGCACCTGTATATGTTTGTACAGATTTATTACTCTACTTATTTTACTTGTACATATTTACATATTCTATTTATTTTATTTTGTTAATATGTTTTGTTTTGTTGTCTGTCTCCCCCTTCTAGATTGTAAGCCTGCTGTTGGGTAGGGACCATCTCTATATTTTGCCAACTTGTACTTCCAAAGCGCTTAGTACAGTGCTCTGCACACAGTAAGTGCTCAATAAATACAATTGAATGAATGAATAAAAAAATGGATTTCTTAATCTGTTATCATGATTTCCCTTTCTGTCTTTGTGGGTGTTCTCTTTTTGCAGAATCTCTTTAAAATTTCTGCTGTTCACTTACAGAAAATATGGATTTCACTTGTTGGAACTAACTAATCCAGCCAACTACATCCTATTGTGCAACAAGAGCAAAATAAACAGGTGGACCCAGCATCCTCACAGTATGCAAGACAAATGGGAAAACTGTTTGGAGGTTCTGTAGACACTCAGAAATCACGAGTAACTGGTTTGACTTCATTTCACATGTTTGGTTTCCTTTTGGAATGTCAGCCAACACTGTCATTAAGGACAAATTCTGTTGCCTCATTTTTGCAAGACATCCTTTTTCCTGCCACATTGTGAAAATATTCCCAAGGCTCAGACTAAAAAAAAAAAAAAATCCATGTACCACCCTCATTTTTCTCTCCTTTCTCATTCTATCTTGCCCTTGCTTCATGTGATCTCTCTTCTGTTCAGTACATTTGCACTCAGTGTGAAAAGGTTACAACAGCTCATTCTTTAGGGACCACAACTTCAACTGCCATTTGAAGGGAATGGGAAAAAGACAACAAGAAAATTACTATTTAGTTTGGAAATCATTCAGATTATAAAAATAAAAATTTTTATATTTACTTTTGAAATCTTCTTTCCATTCTCTTATTCCTAGGGCACACATGGCATTATGTATACCACTTCCTTTTTGTATTCACTGATTCTATTATTACTATCTTTATTAATATTTCTTAAATACTTACAATATGCAATGCACTACACTATATACTGAGATAGTAGCAAGAAAATTAATTAAGGCATTCTCCTTGCTCCAAAAGAATGAGAAGCAGCATGGCCTAATGGATAGAGTACTGGCCTGGGAGTAAGAAAGTCCTGGGTTCTAATTCCAGTTTTGCATCTGTCTGCTGTGTGACCTAGGGCAAGTCACCTACCTTCTCTATCCCCCATTTTACAGATGAAGTAATTGTGATTTAGACTGTGAGTCCTATGTGGGAAAGGGAATGTGTCCAACCTAATTAACTTGTATTGACACCAGTACTTTGAAAAGTGCTTGGCACAAGTAAGCACTTACCAAGTACTATTAATACATATATATATATATATATATATATATATATATATATATATATATATATATATATACCAGGTTGGACATATGTGTATATATACATATGTACATGCACATACACATACATATATAATGAATTACAAGGAAAGCAAATTAAAATTGTCAGGGAACAGTACTTGAAGGGAGTATATCCCTGGCTCCAGCAGATTAGTCCTTGCTTACACATTGCTGCAAACTTCCTTTTGTTCTAAAAAGTTGGAGAGACAGGCCTGGTTCCTGGACTGGGTGGAATAATCTAGATTGTAAACTCATATGGGCAGGGGCTACAAAGTCTTTTGTATTATTCATTCATTCATTTAATCGTATTTATTGAGTGCTTACTGTGTGCAGAGCACTTTACTAAGCACTTGGGAAGTACAAGTTGGCAACATATAGAGACGGTCCCTACCCAACAGTGGGCTCACAGTCTAGAAGAGGGAGACCTAAGAAGGGGAAGCCCTAAGTCTGGTCCCATAGAGGGTTCAGTTCTTCACTCGTAACCCTGGAGGGTGGGTGACAATAATAATAATGATGATAATAATGATTAAGTGCTTACTGTGTGTCATGCACTGCCCCAAGCGCAGTATTATGCTCTCCAAATCACTTAGTACAGTGCTCTACATGCAATAAGCTCTCGATAAATACTTTACACATTATTGATTGATTCTCAAACCACTAAATGATTTGCCAAAGGTCACATGACAGGCCAGTGGCAATGCTGAGATTAGAACTCAGCTCTCCTGACTTCCAGTCCTGTGTTCTTTCACAGGACTATCTTTTGTCACCCTCTCTTAACCCCACAGCAATTATGTAGGTATCCGAAATTTAATTATTTATAATAATGTCTGCCCTCCTTCTAGACTATAAGCTTACTGTGGGCAGGGAACATTTCTACCACTCTGTTATACTGTATTCTCTCAAGTTCTTAGTACAGTACTCTGCACACAGACAGTGCTCAGTGAATACAATTGAGCATGCCCTTGTGGATAGAGCATGGAACTGGGAGTCCAAAGGACCAAGGTTCTAATTCCGGCTCTGCCACTTGTCTACTGTGTGACCTTGGGAGAGTCACTTAACTTCTCTGTCTATCTCATCTGTAAAATGGGGATTAAGACTGTGAACTCCATGTGAGACAGGGACTTTGTCCAACCTGATTAACTTGAATCTACCCCAGCACTTAGTTCAGTTCTTGGCATGTAATAAGTGCTTAACAAATACAATTTTTTTTAAAAAAGAAGATTGACTTTCACTAGGCTATGTGGAAGTATGCCCCAGTGTGCATTCAGTTTTGCCATCATGCATGTTTGCATTACATATTTTAGCTAGAACATTCTTTTAGGGAATGTTCTTTCAACATCCGGAGCCTGTTTTTCATACAGTGTCAGAAGAAACAGTTGTGCCCAAGTGCATAAACCTGTGGTATTGAACATGGGTGAGTACTGCAATGAAAGTTGTCCTTAAAGCCAGGTTTTGCAGACCTTACACTCCCCCCATTATATGGGAGACTGGGCTGCACTCCAAAATTACATCTGCTGTTAAAGAATGGGAATATGTATCGTCAGACAAAAACAGAGCTGATGAATTGCTATGTTACATAGGTGGTCAATCTTTTTTTTATGGTTTCTGTTAAGTGCTTACTATGTGCCAGACATTGTACTAAGTGGTTAGGTAGATATAAGTTAATCAGGTTGGACATAGTCCCTGTCCCACTTAGAGACAGCTTTGACAAACATTCTCTCCAAGAGGTGAACTAAATCTTAAGTGTGGTTGTACTCATTTCTTGGGAACCATCAAACTCTCTTCCTGAAGCTTGCTCTGTGGCAGGTAGAACCTTCATTCTCAAGTCCTTCCAAACTACTTCCCATGCCACCCAACTTTGAGGCTGTGGCAAGGACAAGAGAGGAAGGAATGATACTCTTCAGCTTCTCTCTGCCTAGGCAGGGTGAGGAGTAATTCTTCTTACTTCCATAGAACATCCTACTACAACTTTACGCTAGCCCGCCTAACCCCCATCCTCATCCCTTCCATGAGTCCATGATAACAAAGTAGGTTTCTAAGATTATGACAATACTAGAGATACATTCCCTTACATTTCTTAAAAGTGCATATATGGTGACAATTCCTCAGAAGCCCATTTCAATATTAGCTACTTTTCCTTCAGGGTTAATGGGCCTGTGAGTTTAAATTTCCATTTTGTGAAATGCTTGAAAAGTTGTAACTGTCAAAACTACCAATTTCATTTCATCCAAAATTCTTCACACATTACCCGTTTTCAGTAAGCTTCACACTGAATGTACTATGAGTTTTTCTGTACATGAGATTCAGCAAAAACATAGCCCCCAAGCTTTTAGACTGTGAGCCCACTGTTGGGTAGGGACTGTCTCTATATGTTGCCAACTTGTACTTCCCAAGCGCTTAGTACAGTGCTCTGCACACAGTAAGCGCTCAATAAATACGATTGATTGATTGATTGATTGGTAAAACCGAGTATACCATTGGTTCTGATATTCATCAATATTGAAGATAAAGTTTCCTAAAGGGAATCTCAGGTGCATCCAGATTTCTTAATAAGAGTACAGCTGATTATCTATTCAGGGGTTTTATTCTGAAAATTCCAAGTTAAAATAGTATTTAGTTCGGCTTCACTCCAGTTATGCGTTAGCAATTCCTTAGTTTTGATTATTTTAATGTAACTATACTTCATGGTACTTTCCTTTAAGAACAAACTGCTTTACCTTCTCTATCTGCCTAACTAGACCAAAAAATGAAATTCAGGAGTTCTAATGGTTTAGGGATAAATTAAAAAATATAACCAATGAGGAGATTTTACTAGAGAATGTAGTTAGAAAAATTGTCCTGGTTTTTTTTCCTAGTTTTTATAGACATAGATAGCAACACACATTGGAAATGAGGTGCTTGCTGAATTCTGAGCCTTAGTAATAGGATACATTCTATAGGCTATTTTCTTTGTGTGGGCATATGCATCAGTGTTAACTGGTTTCTGTTTATTTGGTCTCTGATATTATATATGACAACATCATATAATGACATCTATTCTTTGGCTCAGGTGTCAACAGTAGGGTAGTTATGAAGACTTGAGCTAGTCTTCTGAAGTATCTAAATGTTTTAACTAGTCATATGAGGAGCACCCACACAAGATTTTCTTAGTTCTAGTGTTATAGAATTGTAGGTGAGTTTTATCTTTTCCTAGAAGTATGTTCTCAAGATTTGCATATTAATCTTAATTTCTCTAATAGAATTCACTTGAGTACAAGTATGGGGATCAGAGAGTAACAAAGATGAAGAAACCATTTTATGAACATATGTCTACAAAGAGAAAAAGACCAATTATAATTATGCAGGGATTCTCTGTGGGACCTTTTTTGTATAAATTGATACACATACTTGTACAGGTATCATATATATATTTTATTCTGGGAAGGAGTCAAGAGACTTTAAGCTTTTTTCTTTCAGAGTTTTATAACAGGTGCAAGCTAACCATAAAAATTTCATTTTTCAGAAAATTGTGTGAATAATTCTCTGGGTAAGATCCTTCTGGGTCCTTGGCTTTGGCTTCCAATATTCATAGTATTAATAGGGTTAAAGGTTCTGCCATGGTGAATTTATTGTTGACATCTCCCAGTCCGTTAAAGCAGGATCACTAATGGGTGACCTTGAGGTTCAACCATTCCAGACTCAAGAAGATCAAGTCTCAATCCCCTCCTGCCCTTCCATTTTCACTCTCCCTGGTCTAACCTTTAACTCACTGATCTTTGACCAAATTATTAAGCAAACACCTGCTTGGGTCTGCAGCCCAAAACTGTAGACCTGCAGAGTGAACATAATTTCATGTGGATGAGCTGTAATAAAGTCCATAAAAATATAGAGTGCTGAGAAAATTTGTGGAGGTGTTTATAGTAAATAATCATCTAGCTACAGAGAATATACAGAATGGACTTTAACATCCACATGAACCAATATTGATCTAGATGGCTGTGATAGTAATGAATTGTCAGCAGATATACTGCAGTTTCTTTTATTTGAGTTAGCTCTGACAATGGTAGGATAATATTTATTTCCTATTATTGTGAGACTCAGCCTAAGAATTCATCCTGTGAGGACTACAGGTTTCTCACTGATAGTAAGGCAGAATGCATTCATGTTTAACCTAGGTGCCAAGAATAATTGTAATTAAAAAGAATGAAAAGAAATTTGGTGAAGTCGGCAGAGCTAAAACCCAGGTCTGTTTTCCCAATGAGTTATAGAAAACAACACTGAATTTCCCTAGATCCAGAGAAATAGGACAGTTTGTCTTGCCCATTCATCTAAATTGTAACATCAAGATGTTGTAAATCTGCTTCACCTCAGACAAGCTCATAGTGAGTGCACTAAAATATGAAATCATGATAACTAAATTCTCAACCAAAGATTAAGTGCATAACTATGAAAAGTAGTGCAAAATAAATTACAGGGGTGGTGTTATCCCTGTGAATGTAAGACTTACATCTTGAGCAATATTTATTTGTCTGGGAAGTAAGGCATATATCATTATCTTGGTAAACCAGGAGTTAACTCATAAATTTCATGCATGAAATTAGAAAATAGTGAAGAGCAGCAATATTAAATTAATCCTGCTCAAAGTAATACTTTCATAATAAATTAGGAGTTACTATTCAGTCTGTTTTATGTACTGCATGTTTATGGAGGGAAAAAAGAATTTCCTTCATTCTTTAGATGTCTTTAATTTAATTTACAGTTTCATCCACATATTCAATCCATCTTGAAGTGTATTATTTAATCAGAAATGTAAGATGCGAGATGACCAAATGAAAGTCCTAGTAAGATGAAAACCAGTGGTGTTCTTTTGTATTAGGAACACAACAAAATATGAATTAGATGCCCTATATGCATGGTTGAGATCCATGTATTTATCCTGCCACCTATGTCAGTACATGAATGCCAGCATAAAAATAATATTTATAAGGAATTCTCTGGTCAACTGGAATCTTTTCTCAAAGAAAACAATAGCACTTTTCATGGAAATTTTGTTGTTTGTATGTTCTGCACATTGATCCATATTTTATGGAACATAAGACATCCTGGATCTCTGATTAAATTATGTACTACTAACAAAATAGGGAGATATATTTATTTGGGTAAACAATTCTGTAAATTCAATTAAAGTCCTCTAAGTAGTAAAGAAATTGCATTCCCAGTGTGTAAATTATTCTGTTTCAAAGGTTTTCTTGATCAATACCATGTTTTACTTCCCTGAAATGAGGAATATTATCTTGACTGCCTGTCTGAAACTAAACAGGTTTCTATAGATCTAGTGGATCCTGGGAAATGTGACCACAGACAGACCTAATCTATAGGTTGGGATTCTATTGCGTGAACATAAACACTAATTAAGTTAATTAACCAGAAGAAAGGAACACAGATATGATCTTTCCCCTGCCTGGCATTTTGTACCAGAGTTCTCAATGGCCCACTGATAATTTTTGAAAATTGCAAGGATGAAGTATAATGAACATTTAAATAAGAAGTTAGTAGACGGTACCAGTTAGGTTAAAATGTAATGCAGAAGTGACACAGAAATCAACAGGGGTGACAGAAGTTCACATTGCTGGAGGTACCTAAGTTAATCAGGCAAAGGAAGCTACTGGTACTGTCTATTAGTATAAAATAGCATGTCACCAAGTAGAGGTAATTATAAATTTTAAATTCTAAGGTAAGGATTACGGGTCTGTGGCATAATGGGACCCAACATTTACCTTAAGAATTGTACCACAATGTTGTTTCTTAGGGGATATATAGGAAAAATTCAAAATGCAGACATCATTTCACAAGAAGTTTTTTTCTTGAAAATATTCAATACTACAGCACATTGATCCAGCCTTCTGACAAATACTATGTATTGAATAACTGAATTATATATATGTAGAAAAGAATTGTTTATGATCAAGACTGTAAATCATCTTCTTTTATTAGAGTTAGTCCTACAGTGAGATAAGGAAGGGTTCTAATATCAAAACTATTTAAAAGTTTGGGAGCTTCTAACTTTGAAATTAACATAGCAGATCAACAATTTTTAGTAAGTTAATATATATAAATGTGAAATTATATTTTACAAAAGGGCTCTAAATCTATGATTTTCAAAGGAAATTCGAGGGTATATAAAAATTCAAAAAGAGAACTGAATGAAAAATTTACATCACTTAAAGCATCAATAAATAAAGGTCTTTTTCATATGCAAATTAAAATTTCTAAAGTACCAAAGGCATTGTTTTATAAATAGTGAGATAATATTCTTGAAAAAGGTTACCAGTGATTACATAAGTTATCTCCTTCATAAAGAAATTTAGAGCTCACAGTTGCTCTTTTCATTAAAACAGGCTTTTCATCTAGTCTCATGCTGAAAGGCAAACTCTGAATTTTAATTAGAGATAATAAATAATTATATCACTTAGGAAACTGAAACTATTAAAGTCTGCTTCAAATACAGTATTATATTTGGGATAGAGACAGTAATGCTTGCATCATATTAAAGGCAATCTATATATGTATTGTAAGAAGAAAATATACAACAAACATAGGCAAACTCCAGTTACCATAACACCAAAAAATGGAATTGGCTAGTGACCATCTTGGACATTACCCAGAGAAGCTAATTACATTTGTCCTATGATTATGACATTTCCAAAAGGCTACTTTGGTTTGTTTGTTCCTTTTAAATGAGCTGAAATTAACTTTTTTAAACCAGAGAGCAAACTTTTTTTTGCATACTTATATTGACATCTTCTCTATATGAAATTACCGCATCAGAGTCAAGGGCAGAAAAAATTCAGAGACAGACTTCCCCAACATATACATCCCAGAGGGACCAGCTGACGTTGAGAAAGCAGAGAAGTGAGCCATTAAAGTATGGTTTGGGATTGACACTGACCTAGGCCTGCCATCCTCCATTGTCCTACCATCTGCACAAACGTGAACTTTGCCTCTAAAACTTGGCTTCTCAATTAACATGTCCAGCTGGGAGAGAATTCCGTCATTTTCCTAATATCATTATTGCCACCACCATGACATATTAATATTAAAAATATATGTGAACAGAGCAAGGATTTTCTTAAGCACTTCTGTTTTTATTGCAGATAATAGGCAGGAGGAGAAGGCAGACACAATATAATTTGAAAAACATAACCCTGATTAAGCTCTGATTGGAACACAGCTATACCTTACATTTAAAACCTCTTTTTTATTAGAGCTTGCTGTCTTCTTAAGATCTTACAGGGTAGTTGCAAGGCTATGTGATGATTTGCTACTTCAATACAAATGAATTTTTTTTTACCACAAAGTGCTTTTGTTCTTTGAATTTTTGTCCCTAAGTATCAATGTAATGCCATTTGTATCCTGCTGTAATTCTCAGTGCTATGTAAGCTTGTTATTAGTTCCTCAGTTAATGCTCATTTCAACATGTTGTTATGCTAACACAGTAACAGAAATGAGATTATATCAACAGCTAAAGGGCATGGCCTACTTTCAAATTTTGAAGTTCAACTGCCCCTTTGAAGAATTCAAATGAAACAGTGAACACGACTCTTTCCTTTGTGTCCTGGATTCCTCCAGCTACGATTGTCGAGAAACGTCTACCTCTTACAGCTGTTTGCTACAACTGCTCAAGCACAGCAGCTAAAGGTGGAGTTCCGGAACATATGCTCAAACTTTCACCTTTCTTCGTCTATACCCCTCTCAACCACCGCTCAGTCTTAAGGTCTACCATAATGAGAACAGACATTTGCCCTTGGTGAGCCCATTACATGTTGCATCACCTGGTACTGCCACTTTCCAGAAAGACAGTGGGCCTTGCCAGTCCCTGCTTTTGGTCATGGCAGTAACAAAAACTCCAAGAAACTGGGGTTGAAGCTACACCAAACAGAAAGAACTGGAAGAGGTAAGAAGAACTGGTAAGTACATCAAGTGCGCTCGCCAACTCCTCAGAAAGGCTGTTTTTCACCTCAACCAGCCCAGGTTTTGGCCCTTTTGCTATGCCACTTTAATGTGTTCCTGTATTAATACGCATGGCTTAGATTGTGAGTCCCCATGTGGGACAGGGACTGTGTCTGACCTGGTTGACTTGTATCTATCTCTGTGCTTGGAACAGTACTTGAAACATAGTAAGTGCTTCAAAAATGTGAGTAATGAAATACCTGATTACACGTTACAATAACAAAAAGACATAAAATACTCAACATCAAGATGTTGCATCAGTCTCCTTGCGACCTTCCAACCTCCTGTCTCTCTCCACTCCAGTCTATAATTTGCTCTGCTGTCCGGATCATCTTTCTATCTTTCTAAGAAAACGTTCAGGACATGTCACTCCCCGCCCCCCAAAAAATCTCTGGTGGTTGCCTATCCACCTCTGTATCCAACAAAAACACCTCATCATTGGCTTTAAAGCACTCCATCACCTTGCCCCCTCCTACCTCACCTTGCTTCTCTCCTACAACCCAGACTGTGTACTTCACTCCTCTAGTGCTTACCATTACACTTTACCTTGATCTTGCCTGTTTCGCCACCGATTCCTTCTGACCTGGAGCACCCTACCTCCTCAAATTCGACAGACAATTACTTTCCCCTCCTTCAAAGCCTTATTGAAAGCACATCTTCTCCAAGAGGCCTTCTCAGACTAAGCCCCACTTTTCCTTATCTCCCGGTCCCTTCTGAGTCACCCTGACTTGCTCCCTTTGCTCCTTCCCCCCTCCCAGCCCCAAAGCACTTATGTAAATATCTGTAATTTTATTTATTTGTATTGATGTCAGTCTTTCCTGCTCTAGACTGTGAGCTCATTGTGGGCAGGGTATGTCACTGTTTATTATTGTATTGTACTTTTCTAGGCACTTAGTACATCACTCTCCACAGAATGAGAGCTTAATAAATACAAATGAATGAATGAATGTTTCTGATCCCACTTACCCTTTCACTTTCTTCCCTCTCTTTCTGAACTTTGTAATTGTTACCCACTGCTTCTGTCATTTTCTAAAATTTTATAGTTATTATTATTGTTATTGTTGTTATGGTATTTATGAAGTGCTTCCTATGTGCCAAAGTACTGTGCAAGGTGTTGGGATAGTAATTGATAATCAGATCACATAAAGTCCCTATCCACAAGGGGCTCGCAATCCAAGAGGTGGAAAGGACATTTATGTTTGCCTCATTTTACAGATAAGGCAACTGAGGCTTAGAGAGGTTGAAGGACTTTTGCAAGGTCATACAGAAGGTCAGTTGCAGTTTGGTTTAGAATCTGGGTCTTCTGACTCTCGGTTCTGTGAACTTTCCACTGGGTCATGCTTCTGTCCCCCTTGAGATTCCATCTTCCTCCACTCCCATATGGTTGAACCTTGGCCACTTCCTTGGAAGTAATCACCAAATCCCACTTTTTTCTGCAATTAAACACAGTAAGTCCTGAGTTAGGTGGTATCAGTATTGAAACCATGGCTTTTCGCTTGTTTGTTTGCATTTCCCAAAATACTGCATTTCTGTCAGGGCATCTGTCCACCCTTTATAAACTACTGGCCTAGAGAAGTTAGTAGGTCTTTGATCCCTTCATAATTCTTGTTCCATAAGACACCCACTGAAATCTGTGCAACACTGTTCAACTTGAACACACTTTACACCAATTAATGACCCAGATCTTTTATCATTTATATACAGCCTTCAAGCTAAGCAGTGTGGTATAGTGGAAATATCACTGGCTTGGGAGTCAGAGGTTGTGGGTTCTAATCCAGGCTCCACCACTGACCAGCTGTGTGACTTTGGGCAAGTCACTTGACTTCTCTTTGCCTCAGTTCTGTAAAATGAGAATTAAGATTGTGAGCCCCACGTGGGACAACCTGATTACATTGTATCTACTCCAGTGTTTAGAACAGTGCTTGGCACATAGTAAGCACTTAATAAATGCCATTATTATAATTATTATTATATGTTTGCCTATTACCCTTTCATTCATTCATTCATTCATTCAATCACATTTATTGAGCGCTTACTATGTGCAGATCACTGTACTAAGCACTTGGGAAGTACAAGTTGGTAACATATAGAGACGGTCCTTATCCAACAATGGGCTCACACTCTAGAAGGGGGAGACAGACAACAAAACAAAACATGTGGACAGGTGTCATCAGAATAAATAGAAATAAAGCTAGCTGCACATCATCAACATAATAAATAGAATAGTAAATATGTACAAGTGAAATAAATATAGTAATAAATCTATACAAACATATATACAGGTGCTGTGGGGAGGGGAAGGACGTAGGGCTGGGGGGATGGGGAGGAGGAGAGGAAAAATGGGGCTCAGTCTGGGAAGGCCTTCACTCTGGGGATCCCCCCTTTTAGGAGCTGCTGGAACCCCACCCACTAGAGAAACCTGCATTGCTCGCTGGGTCCTGAGGATTTCTTGAGTGTCTTAGCCTCACCATGTCTTCTCAGTCCCCTCCTTCTAGTAGACCTTTCCTTCCCCTCTCACCCAACATCCCCCACTATCCCTTCCTTATGCACCAGCCCAGCTCAGCTCATTCTCATCAAACCCCTACCTATTGCTAATGCTGTCTCCACCCCATCTCTGTCCTCTTTCCCAACATCACTCCCCTACAATGGTCCCCACCAGCTCAATCCCGTCCAACCCTTTCCTACAGCTTGCATCGTCCCTTTCCCTGGCATCTCCCTCACAGCCTCAGCCAAGTGGAGCCTATGGAATTCTCACTCCATCACAGGAAAACGTCCCTGCATACTTGTCCTGTTTCTGGCCCAGCCACTGCTCTTCCTCTCCATCACTGAAACCTGGCTCACTACAGATGGGACTGTCTCCCCTGCCATTCTGACAAGATGAGGTCTCATATTCTACCACTACTCAAGATTCACTGGGAAAGTGGGAGGAGTTGGCTTCTTTCTTGCTCCCCAATGTTGCTTTCACACCCTCCCACACTCCGCATCCCTCTGTTTCCCGATAATCAATCATACTTATTATGTGCTTACTCTGTGGAGAGTACTGTATTAAGTGCTTTAGAAGATTACAGAATAACAGAGTTGGTACACTCTGGAACATTCTGGTACAGAGTCATGGAAGCAGCATGGCCTAGTGGCAAGAGCGTGGGCTTGGAAGTCAGAGGTTGTGGGTTCTAATCCTGGCTCTCCTGCTTTAACTCTGCCCTCTCCTTTTCCAGGCAAAACTATTTTTCTTCCCTTATTGACGTCCATGCCCACCACCCCTGTCAGCTGTTCCAACATTTAACTCCCTCCTCAGCCTCCCTGTTCCTCCCCTTCCTCCATCCCTCACACCCAACGATCTGGCCACCTACTTCATTAGGAAAATTAACACCATCAGGTCTGAAAATCCCAAAGTCATTACTCCCCCTTCTCCATCCTCCTAGCTCTCAACACCCTCCTCTACTTTCCCATCCTTCCCAGCAGTATCTTCAGAGGAGATCTCTTCCCTCCTCTCAAGTGCCACCCCCTCCACCTGTGCTTCAGACACCATTCCCTCACACCTTATGAAAACTCTTACCCCTTCCCTCCTCCCTTCCCTAACTTCCATCTTCAATGGCCCACTCTCCAATGGCTTCTTCCCCTCTGCCTTCAAACATGCCCATGTCTCCCCCATCCTAAAAAAACACCCTTTCTTGACCCCACTGCCCCCTCCAGTTATGGCCCAATCTCCCTCCTACCCTTCCTTTCCAAAATCCTAGAGCGAGTCATCTATACTTGCTACCTCAAATTCCTCAACTCCAACTCTCTCCTGGACCCCCTCCAATCTGACTTCGTCCCCTCCTCTCCACCAAAATTGTCCTCTCAAAGGTCACCAATGACCTCCTTCTTGCCAAATCCAATGGCTTCTACTCTATTCTAATCCTCCTAGACCTCTCAGCTGCCTTTGACACTGTCGACCATCCTCTTCTCCTCAACATGTTATCCAACCTCGGCCTCATGGACTCCGTCTTCTCCTGGTTCTCCTCTTATCTCTCTGTACGTTCATTCTCAGTCTCCTTTGCAGGCTCCTCCTCCCTCTCCCAGGCCCATACTGTAAGGGTTCCTCAAGGATCAATTCTTGGTCCCCTTCTATTCTCCATCTATACTCACTCCCTTGGTGAACTGATTCGCTCCCACAGCTTCAACTATCATTTCTATGCAGATGACCCCCAAATCTACATCTCCTCCCCTGTTCTCTCTCCCTCCCTCCAGGCTCGTATCTCCTCCTGCCTTCAGGACATCTCCATCTGGATGTCTGCCCACCATCTGCCCACCACATGTTTCACTTTATGAAAACTCTCACCCCTTCTCTCCTCCCCTCCTTAACTTCCATCTTCAACCGTTCACTCTCCAATGGCTTCTTCCCCTCTGCCTTCAAACATGCCCATGTCTCCCTCATCCTAAAAAATCCCTCTCTTGACCCCATTGCCCCCTCCATTTATCACCCTATCTCCCTCCTACTCTTCCTTTCCAAAGACCTAGAGTGAGTCATCTACACTCACTGCCTTGAGTGTAGCTCGAATGAGCTCCTTATCTTCCTTCCCAAACCCTGTCCTCTCCCTGACTTTCCCATCACTGTGGATGGCACTACCATCCTTTCCATCTCATAAGCCAGCAACCTTGGTGTCATCCTTGACTCCACTCTTTCATTCACCCCACACATCCAATCCATCACCAAAACCTGCCGGTCTCACTTTCACAACATCGCCAAGATCTGCCCTTTCCTCTCCATCCAAACTACTACCTTGTTGGTACAATCTCTCATATCATATCCTGACTGGATTACTGCATCAGCCTCCTTTCTGATCTCCCATCCTTCTGTCTCTCCCCACTTCAGCCTATACTTCACTCTGCTGCCTGGATTAACCTTCTATAGAAACACTCTGGGCATGTCACACCCCTCAAAAATCTCTAGTGGTTGCCTATAAAACTTCACATGAAGTGAAAACTCCTCACTATTGGATTCAAAGCTCTCCATCACCTTGCCCTCTCCTACCTCCCCTCCTTTCTCTGCTTCTACAGCCCAGCCCACACACTCCACTCCTCTGCCGGTAATCTCCTCACTGTGCCTCGTTCTCGCCTGTTCTGCCATCGACCCTTGGCCCACATCCTCTCCCTGGCCTAGAATGCCCTCCTTCCTCACATCTGCCAAACTAGCTCTCTTCCCCCCTTCAAAGCCCTACTAAGAGCTCACCTCCTCCAGGAGGTCTTCCCAGACTGAGCTCCCCTTTTCCTCTGCTCCTCCTCCCCTCCCCATTGCCCCCACTCCCTCCCTCTGCTCTACCCCCTTCCCTGCCCCACAACACTTGTGAATAATTATATATATTTATTATTCTATTTATTTTATTAATGATGTATATATATCTATAATTCTATTTATCTATTTTGATGCTATCGATGCCTGTCTACTTGTTTTGTTTTGTTGTCTGTCTCCTCCTTCTAGACTGTGAGCCCATTGTTGGGTAGGGATTGTCTCTGTTGCCAAATTGTACTTTCCAAGTGCTTAGTACAGTGCACTGCACATAGTAAATGCTCAATAAATATGAATGAATATGAAATCTATCCAATATGTGGAAACTTTCTAAATGTAATGCTTTCATACCGCAATATGAATATGTTCTGAACTCGCTAGTCCTCAATACCTCTTTGTGAATATGAATATATAATGAATGGATAATTTGAAATATGAGAAATCTCATTCAGAGATAGGTTCAATCAAACAGTGGCATTTATCGAGCATTTACTACATGCAGAACACTGCACTAAGCACCTGGGAGAGCAGAGGACAACAGAATTAGCAGATGTGGTGAGCCCACAGCAAGCTGCCTTTTTAGTGACTGTGATCCCCGAACAAGGGAGAGACTTTTCGAAGGAACTGATGGGCTTTACTTGTGGGAAGATGATTGAGGGCCTGTTGTGGGGGTGGAGCATGGAAGGAGGTGTGGCTTTCTCCCCCTGCTCTACCCAGTAATGGGCCTGGACCAATCAATTAATGCCACACCTGAGGCAGATAAAAAGCCATTGCTTTGAGGCACACCTGGGGGTACCAGGAGCAAAAGTTTGCAGAGAGCAGGAAGCATTGAAGCAGCTGAAAGCAGTTGAAAGCAGCATCACTTGAAAGCAGAAAGAAGAGGAATTGGCTGAATAGGCTCCTTTGATACAGACTGGTAATGGACCCTTGGGTGGTGGAGTGAGTATATGTATGTGTCATTCTCTTGCATGTTAGTAAAACTAAGTAAGAAACTTTCCACAGTAACCTTGGTGATCAGAGGTGTGGTTTGACTTCTACTATGCGTCACTGAGGCTCCCCCAGTCCAGGAAGGTCCTGGTTGGTATGAAACAGGGGCTCATGATACACAAAATGTTCACTGTTCTTAGTAAGCTTATAGTCTAGAGGGGAAGTATTATAAATGATGTTCCTCCACATTCTTTACTTCCTTATGATATTCACAATTGGTTAAGAAGAATAGGAGAAAGGAATTCCAACTAATGATTGCTGTATTACAATAACCACAGAAAACTTCATGCCTGAATAATTATCTTTATGGTAGATGCACTCAAAATCATGAAATCAAATGTGATTTAAAAATAAATGTTCCCACCAACAGAAGTTATTTAGTGTTGACTGTTGTAACAAGGTTGTTCAACTTTGTTCCTGAGTTTTTAATTTTTTTAAAAAAATAATTATCTTATTTGAAATGTTGTGTGCTGATTTATACTTTTACTTATGCATATGAGTTTAAATTGTAATAAATGCCATAAATTTGTGTCTACCTTAGACAATTTTTTATTGCTAATTTATGGACAGTCATTGAAAAGGTATTTACTATTTCCCTGAATAGTCAAGTTAATTCTGTATTTGTGTCTTACTGTTTGACAAGAGATATAAAATAAGTGTTTCATACATTTTAATACATTAGGTTGAAATCTTCATAGAGTTCCCTATATCATTTGACAATTAAAAATAATGTGGATCAGTTCTTCTATGATTTGTATTTTCACTAAGTTTTTGTTTTTTTTTTAGTAGAACACTATTTTGCTGTCTGTCTCCCCCTTCTAGACTGTGTGCCTGTTGTTAGGCAGGGACTGTCTCTAAATGTTGCTGAATTGTACTTTCCAAGTGCTTAGTATGGTGCTCTGCACACCATAAATGCTCAATAAATACCATTGAATGAATGAATTAAGGAGTTAGGGAACTCTTATCAAGATCATAAGCCTGTTTGGACACAGCAAACTGGTTTTGGAGCAAACAGTGAGAAGCAGCCTGGCCCAGTGGAAAGAACATGGGCCTGGGAGTCAGAGGACCCTGGGTTCTAATCCAGACTCTTCCATTTGTCTATGTGACTTTAGATGAGTCACTTAACTTCTCAGTGCCTCAGTTACTTCATCTGCAAAATGGGTATTAAGATAGTGAACCCTATGTACATATGCTTGGTTTTTTTTTTCAATTTTTGATTCTTCTACCTGCAAATATTTTTGTCTCATTTGTTATGGTGTAAGCACACTGTGGGCAAGGAATAATAATAATAATAATAATGGCATTTGTTAAGCGCTTACTATGTAGAAAGCACTGTTCTAAGTGCTGGGGCGTTACAAGGTGATCAGGTTGTCCCACGTGGGGCTCACAGTCTTAATCCCCATTTTACAGATGAGGTAACTGATGCTCAGAGAAGTTAAGTGACTTGCCCAAGGTCATACAGCAGACATGTGGTGGAGCTGGGATTCAAACCCATGACCTCTGACTCCAAAGCCCGTGCTTTTTCCATTGAGCCACGCTGCTTCATTTCATACTTACCTATTGCCTAATGTAATACTAGCTTTATTGTATGCTTCCAAGTGCTTAGAGCAGTGCTTTTCTCAGAATGCAATTAAATGATTTTTATATTACTATTAAATTCTTCCTGTGGATACTGAGCAACCCAAAAGTGACTATGCAAAGAGGGATGGGCTATAGGCGGCACTGGATGCAGGAAGAGGTGAATACCCAAGGGCTTGGGTGATGTTGAAGTGGCAGTAGAAGGTTAATAAGTTGGGGAAATGAGAGATTAATCAGGGAAGGACTTGTGGAGGAGCTATATTTTTAATTTTCACAATTTGCATGTCATTAAGGGAAGCAGCATGGTCTAATGGAAAGAGGATGGCTCTGAAAGTCTAGTCAAAAGATCTGGGTTCTAATCTAGCTCTGTCATTGGCATACTGTGAGACTTTGGGAAAGTCACTTAACTTCTCTGTGCCTCACTTTCCTCATCTGCAAAAGCCTACCTCTTAATCTGTGAATGCTTTGTGGAACTGGGATTGTCTGATTTGATTTCCTAGGATCTACCCCAGTGCTTAGCACTGTGCTAAACGCATAAGGAATTCTTAATAAATGATATTACTTATAGAAGGAACTGCAAACACTTTCTTTCTTTATATGAAGATCTTCCTCCCATCCCAATCCTGCCTTCCTTACATAGCAACCAGGAAGATTTTTTTCATTTCATTATATATGAGTAGCACAAAGACCTAGTGGAAAAAGCATGGGCCTGAGAGTCAGAAGGACTCAGGCTCTGCCACTTGTCTAATGTGTGGCTTTGGGCAAATCACTTCACTTTTTTCTGCTTCAGTACCTCATCAGTAAAATGGTGATTAAGATTATGAGCCCCATGTGGGATACGGACTATGTCCGACCTGAGTATCTTGTAAACTACCTAGTTCTTAGTACAGTACAGTGTCTGGCATATAGTAAATGCTCAATAAGTACTATTTTTAAAAATTACATACACACAAACACATATATATGTGTGTGTGTATATATGTACACACACACACATATATATATATATATATAATTTCTATTTAACATGATCAAAATGGACATATTTACTTTTTATCAAAAATTACATTGGGATAAATATCTACCTGAAGGGAAAGATTTTGAGTATTACTAACTTAAATATTCATTCATTCATTCAATCATATTTATTGAGTGCTTACTATGTGCAGAGCACTGTACTAAGTGCTTGGGAAGTACAAGTCAGCAACATATAGAGACAGTTCCTACCCAACAATGGGTTTACAGTCTAGATGGAGGATAAAGACAACAAAACGTTTAGACAGGTGTCAATCGTCAGAATAAATAGAATTATAGCTATATGCACATTAACAAAATAAATAGAATAGTAAATATTTACAAGTAAAGTAGAGTAATAAATCTGTACAAATATATACAAGTGCTGTGGGGAGGGGAAGGAGGTAGGGGGGATGGGGGGGAGGAGAGGGAAAAGGGGGTTCAGTCTAGGAAGGCCTCCTGGAGGAGGTGAGCTCTCAGTAGGGCTTTGAAGGGAGGAAGAGAGCTAGTTTGGTGTATGTATGGAAGGAGGGCATTCCAGGCCAGGGGAAGGATGTGGGCCAGGGGTTGACTGTGGGACAGGCAAGAATAAGGTACAATGCGGAGGTTAGTGGCAGAGGAGCGGGTGCAGGCTGGGCTGGAGAAGGAGAGAAGGGAGGTTAGGTAGGAGGGGGAGAGGTGATGGAGGGCCTTGAAGTGAGGAGTTTTTGCTTGATTTGTAGGTTGACAGGCAGCCACTGGAGATTTTTGAGGAGGGGAGTAACATGCCCAGAGCGTTTCTGTACAAAGATAATCCAGGCAGCAGAGTGAAGTATAGACTGAAATGGGGAGAGGCAGGAGGATGGGAGATCAGAGAGGAGGCTTATGCAGTAATCCAGTCGGGATAGGATGAGAGATTGAACCGGCAAGGTAGCGGTTTGGATGGAGAGGAAAGGGTGGATCTTGGCGATGTTGTGGAGGTGAGACCAGCAGATTTGGTGATGGATTGGATGTGTGGGGTGAATGAGAGAGCGGAGTCGAGGATGACACCAAGGTTGCGGGCTTGTGAGATGGGAAGGATGGTAGTGCCATCTACAGTGACGGGAAAGTTAGGGAGAGGACAAGGTTTGGGAGGGAAGATAAGGAATTCAGTCTTGGACATATTGAGTTTTAGATGGTGGGCAGATGTCCTGAAGGCAGGAGGAGATATGAGCCTGGAGGGAGGGAGGGCGGGATGGAGGTATTTAATGCCTACTGGGTGCAGAGTTGTCTCCAAGTTCTTTGTTCAGTCTTGCAGGAGCAAGAATTTAGATCACAGAGAGCAGACAAGTCCACTTTTCTTCTCCCTCTTCATTAACAGTCTCAATCCCCATTTTTCAGATGATGTAACTGAGGCACAGAGAAGTGAAGTGACTTGCCCAAGGTCACACAGCAGACAAGTGGCAAAGTCAGAATTAGAAATCATGACCTTCTGATGCCCAGGCCTATGCTTCATCCACTATTATGCTATGTTGCTTTTCATTGATTGATAGATGAGATAGAGGTTTTTTTGGTTCTGATATGGGCCTAGAAATATGTGCATTAATTTCCATAAGTGGTCAGGAAGACTCCAAATCAGAGGTAGTCAAACTTCAACGCAGTAACTGATGGGATTTAAAATTGTTGGAAGCTTAATGAAACAAGACCAGTATCATTTGAAATTCAATAAATTTACTTTTGTCAGAAAGGATTATAAAAAAATCATAGGATATGAATTAAAATGGACAAAAAATCTTAACTCTTCTATCATTGATGTCATCTTTTACATATTGTTCAGGAAAATGGCATGAGTAATTGTTATATGACTTTAGATCATTGTATTTCCTGTCTTAAGAAAAGTATTTCTTATGAATTATATGGAAGGATAAATATGTTTTAGAACACCAAAGACAGACATAGCTTGTGGATTTACAATATGTTCATCAAACGAACAAAGTGCTGCAACAGGACAAATTTTGAGATTGGCCTTCATCTTATTTATTACTGTAGATATATGATTACATAAAAATTACTTGTTCAAAGGTTGGAAATTTTGCTTTATAATGAAAGATTTAGAACTATTCCTTGGAAGAAATATTAAAATATATGCTTAAGGACAATATGAACCCTAGTCTAAACTGTGACCTCAAATCACCATGATGAAATGAAGAAAAAAGGCCAATGTACACCTTTTCTTCAGAAAGTGATAAAGGTAAAACAGGAACACCAAATGTATGATATTCACTGGTTCAAAATGGGAAGAATCTAAATTATCACAGTGTTGCTCTTCCACTGGAGAAGTGTCATGAAGCTGTCTTGATTTCGGTGATTCTTTTCAATTGTATAGCAAAGGCAGGAGATACAATGATGAAAAATTGTCCAATAGCTTAGTTATTCCATTGCTACTTATCCAAAATGGATGGAGGAGCCACATCACAAAATAATTACACTGCCTTCTTGGGTGGGCAAAAGCATGTAAAGAGGAAGTGTCCATTTTATGAATTTATTTCCCTCAGAATGGGCATATGGAAAAATTCAAATAATCTTGAAGAAAAAAAAGTTATGCATTTGATTTGCACCTGAACTTTTCACACATAAATAATCCAAATATTGAAGGATGGTTTGCAATTATGAAAAGCAAAGTACTGAGGTGCAGATGCTTATTAATGTAACAAATGAAATGGTTTGGGACATTTTGACTTAAGATGTAATAATAAGGATGGCATTTAAGTGCTTACTATTTGCAAAGCACTGTTCTCCATGCTGGGGAGGATACAAGGTGATCAGATTGTCCCATGTGGGGCTCACAGGCTTCATCCCCATTTTACAGATGAGGTTACTGAGGCACAGAGAAGTTGTTACTTGCCCAGAGTCACATAGCAGACAATTGGCAGAGCCGGTATTAGAACCCATGACCTCTGACTCCCAAGCCCGGGCCTTTTCCATTGAGCCCACGCTGCTTCTCTGTATGTACTTATGTACAATGTCCTTAAGTGTCAAAATGCACATTCTCAATCTTAAGGTAGAAAAGTTAAGCACTTGAAATGTTTTTGGGTTAAGAAGCACTTCTTTTGAGAACAGTCAGACCACTTTAGTAAATCAATGCTATTTATTCATTTAATTGTAATTAAGAGCTCACTGTGTGCAGAGCACTGTTTAAGGCAAGAACTCTACAGTGTCAAAACAACACTGGAGCCAAATACTTCTGTTCCATGAAGAATACACAGAACCACATTTAAAAAAATATAATGGCAATTGGGAACAGTGTAAGCCAAATTTTATACTGATGTCCCCATATCAAGAATTACTGAACACAAGAATCACTACTTTTCTACACTCTTATCCTATTTTGTCACATAGGTCTTTAATTAATGCATTTCTTAGTATTTTTTTAGTATTATACTCATTCATATTAGAGATCTTGGCAGTTTCAAAGCCATAACTTCATTTCTCTTTATTCTTCCTGGTAAAGTTTATTTGTATATATATATATATATATATATATATATATATATACCCACACATATGTACAAATATATTAATGAAGTGTTATGGGACTACAATGAGAAGATTCATATGAAGCTGCACTAGAAGCATTAACCAGCTCAAACGAGGAATACAAACTAAAAAGCTGTCTGACCATTTTTGAAACATGCAGATAATGTTATGTCACTTGAAATTCACATGCATTTGGGATTCACAAAGAAAAGTAATCTATACCAATGATATCTTTGATCATTGAAAGAACTCGGAAACATAGGAACTGTGTCGAGTGTGGTTATCATCAACCCATTTTCTAATCCCAGTGCACAAATCATTTCATGCATTCTACAACCCAAGCCTCAATGCTGGGCTTCAAAAGCAATTTCAGCAGCAAAATAAGGTGCTTTTCTTCAATTTTCAAGCCATTTGTACGAGGTTAGTGTTGTTTACCCACCTGGTACACTGATATTTACATACCCCTTTAAAGAAAATTGGTAGGTATGATTTATGGAGTACTGTAAGAGCACAATTTTCCATGTAGTGCACCTAATCTGAAAGGGCACTTGCAAAGGTCACTCTGACCATACAAATACCAAGTCTTCTCTTTGGAATAAGTTAGGATATTCATTTTTCTTGGAAAATGTCAGCAGTACCCTACTCCAGGGGTTAGTTTATGCAGATAAATGCGTAAGCCTTTAATCTTAAAGCAAAAATACTCTACACCAATGTAAAAGCAGTCCATCTATCACTGTTAAGACCTGTAATTTGTTTTTATTTAAATCCCAAACCAGGGCAGACTGGGCAACAAAACTGTTAATATGGTAGCTCATGCATGAGCCAAGATTAAGGCACAGAAACGTAGATCCACTTTCAATCTGGGTGAATGGTACATGATGTCTTCACAAAGCCATAATCTGTATTTCAGGCATTTTCAGTATCTCTTCTTGTTGTTGCTATAGAATTTGTATCTGACCCTAGCATGTTAAATTGTCCAATAAGTTTTTGTATACATAGTATTTTCTTTCAATAAAACAGTGACAAACATCCTCAAGGAAAAGAGAATACATGACTTAAAAGAAAAATATTTCAACCAGAGTAGAAACAATGAAGCAAATGTCCTAAAATTGTATTTTGTTTTAATTCTATTGAAAGAAAATATTTTATGCATTTATAATCACCCTTTTCCTTAAAGTTTCACATTTTGGACTAACAAGAAACAGTAGTTATTTAAAAATGTCTACACAGGTTTTTATGTTGTAATGTTCTTTAGGTCTCTAAGTCCAACTACTTAGTACCATAATAATGTAAAGAATAAGGGAATAAGGTAATGTTATGGATGGTGAAGGAGCAACATGTAAAATTTAGCATCAGAGGTTTTATAGTTTTTGGGTTTTTTTTTTTTTCCTAGAAGATGAAGAAGATATGAAAAGGACTATAAAATGCTTTGAAAGCACAGGAAGGGGAAATTAAAAGTGTTATTCCACTCACCACACGTTCAACCCTTCTAAGATTTTTGTAGATGAACATTTTGGAATTTATGGTTGAAAATAGCCCTTTTAGGCAGCAGAGTAATCCCCTCCATTTGGCCCAACAGCTGACATTGATTTTGCCATCTTAATACTGTCAGTTACAGTGAATTTAAATTGTAACCATTCATGCAACAAATTTCCTTTTGCAAATGTGGATATCAATGTGGATTTACAATGCAACAGGATTATAGCAGCTGACATCCATTTTATCCTGAAGTAAAAGAAAATGCAGCATTGTCAGTTGTTTCCCATTCACGTATCATCTTAAAGGATTGCACTTTCTACCTTAGATTTTTAAAATGTGAGCATTTAAAAGGGTTTTATCATTTAATTGGCACAAGCAGTGGTATGGGCAATGCTGATTTAAGTATGCATTAGAAATCATATGTATCAGGACAAAATACCAAATGAATTTTGTAACCTAGGTGATAATGCATTGTGTGAGTGGGCAACAAAATCTGTTACCCAGGTGATACCATTAAGTCCAAATGTACCAGCTCATTACTTTCAACCACTGTAATAAAGGCAGTAATAAAATGAACCTAAAAACAGTAAAATAGTAAATCAATGGGCTTTGGTCAGGTTCCCAAATTCCCGAAAATAAGTATTAAAAAGCAGGATGGCCTGATGGAACAAGCACAGGTTTGGGAGTCAGAGGACATCACTTCTAATCTCAACTCTATCACTTGTCTGCCGTGTGGCCTTCGACAAGTCACTTAACTTCTCTGCCTCAGCTACCTCAACTGTAAAATGGGGATTAAGACTGTGAGCCTATGTTGAACGTGGACTGTGTCCAACCAGATTAGCTTTTATCTACCCCAGGGCTTAGTACAGTGCCTGGAACATAGTACACACTTAACAAATGCCATTTTTAAAAAATGTTCTAAGTGTCATCTATTCTATGTACCATGGCATCATTTCTAAATTTATAGTATTTTTCACTGAAACAGCTAAGAGAAAATATCAGTAGATTCCTGAAGGTATTGATAAGCATACCCGTGAGTAAGTACATAATCAAGAAATGACATTTATTGAGTACTTACTGTGTGAAGAGCACTGTACTAATCACTAGAAAGTACAACACAGTAGAGTTGGTAGACTCTGGGAAGTAGCATGGCTTAATGGAAAGAGCATGGGCTTGGGAGTCAGAGGAAGTGGCTTCTCATCTAAGCTCTGCCACTTGTCTGCTGTGTGATCTTGGGCAAGTCATTTAACTAATCTGTGCCTCAGTTACCTCACCTGTAAAATGGCGATAGACTGTGAGCCCCATGTGAGACAGGGACTGTGTCCAACCTGATTACCTTGTATCTACCCCAGCACTTAAGAACAGTGCTCAGTACATAGTGCTTAACAAATACCATAATGATAATAATAATAATTATTATTAGACACATTTCCTGCCCACAGTGATCTATAGTGGGAAAAGTTAAAGCCTGTAATTATCACACTTTTCCTCAAAGCACTCTTCACTGCCTCAAAACACTGGTTTGGATTGATCTGGTATAAAGCTTATGATCTTACATTGTCTCTGATATTGAAACGTTATGGTAGAGATGGTTTCAGCTCACAATATTTCAGCTACCACCTCTATGTGGCAAATTCCAAGTCTACAGGATTAACCCTGCCTTCTTAGTTTACAATTTTGTTATCTCCTTCAGCTCTCAACCTGGATGGTTGACCAATCAATCAATCGTATTTATTGAGTGCTTACTGTGTGCAGAGCACTGTACTAAGCACCTAAAAGCTCAGTATATTGAAAAGAGAATCTCACATCTTGTCTTCCCAAATCTTAGCCTTGGTGTCATCAACTGCACTCTTATTACCCCCACCTGATCCAAGCCATATCACCTCCTGGCTACTCACCCTTCATGCATCTTGACCTTTTCAGTCAGTTCTACACCATATAGAATTCACTTCTCTTAAAAAACTTGCAGTGCTCCTCCATTTCTTCTTTCCTGAACAAATACTTTTAACTTGTAAGTTCTTCCATCAGATGTCTTCCTCTTGCTTATCAACAGTCTTCTACTACAACATTCCCATGTTAGCTTTTTACCATGCTTAGGATATTCCTATCTTTTACTCATTTCTCTAATTGCCCCTTTCCTAGTACAAAACGCCCTTCCCCTGCCTAATGGAAAGAGCATGATGGGCCTGGGGATCAGAGAACCTGAGTTCAAATCCCAGTTCTGCTGCTTGCCTGGTGTTACCTTAGGCTTGTCAATTAACTTCACTTGTCTTAAAGTACTCATCTATAAAATAAAGATTAAATTCCTGTTTTCTCTCCTAGACAGAAAACCCTAGTTGGGATAGGAAATGTTCTGATCTGACTGTGACCCATCTACCTGAGCATTAAGGACAATGCTTTGCACATAGTAAGCATTTGACAAAAATTGTTTGACAAAAATTTGACAAAAATCAAAACCACTACCAGCAGCATCCAGTTGGTCAACAGCTCAGGTCTTAGGCACTAAGAAGAATTCTAAGAATGAATAAGAACTTGGTCCTGTCCTTTAAAAGGAGAGAGGTAAAATATACAATTAGCTAACCAAGTGCAAGGGGTCAGGAGCATAAGTGAACATGATATGTACCAAAGATTTTCAGAGAGAGGCATAGTGCTGGGGCAGCTGAAATGGCCTCAAAGGGGTGGTAAACAGTGAAGACTGTGCAGAAGATCAGTGGTTAATAAAGATTTGAAGAAGGGAAGAAATAAGGTTTGACGAAGTGGAAGATGGAAGGCAGGGAAGCAGCATGGTATAGTGGATAGAGCACGGGCCTGGGAATCAGGTGGTCATGGGTTCTGATCCCGGCCCTGCTGTGTGACCTTAGGCAAGTCACTTCACTTTTCTGGGCCTCAGTTACCTCATCTGTAAAATGAGGAACAAGACTGTGAGCCCTATGCAGGACAGGGACTGTTTCCAACCCAATTTTCCTGTATCCAGCCCAGTGCTTAGTACGGTGCCTGGCACACAGTGCTTAACAAGCACCGTTATTATTATTACTATCCAGGTGAGAGAAATGGCAGGTGGGGATGAGAGAAAGAGTCATGTGTGGTGGAAAGGAGCATTTCCCCTTGGATGAAGAAGAGAATACAACCTGTGGTGTAACAGGAGAGAGGGCTGCTCAGTAAAGCTGACTCAGACTTGAGATTCTTGAACTTCATAGCCAAGATAGTACTTTGATAGGGAAATCCTTTGATTTGGGAAATATTTGGTCAGATTAATGTTTGAGAAAAATGCCATGTGGAGGATATGGTGGAATTTGAAAGATATTGGAGGAAAGGAGACCAGGAAAGTGTTACTCAGTATACTGCTTTTCATACAGTAAGCTTGCAGTAAATACCATTGATTGCTAGATTGAGGTGATTAGTCCTTGTACTAAATACATGCCTATGAGATTAGAGAGAAAGAGCCCAATTTTATTTAAGTAATCTTAAATAAAAGTTGGCAAAATCTGGTACCAGATTAGATGACAAAACTGAAAGAAAGAATCAAAACAATGACATTATTGTAATTGGGGTGGCAAGTCAGCACAGCAGTATGTGTTACTAGTAATGAGAGAAGCAGTGTGGTCTAGTGGATAGAGCAGCAACCAGGGAATCAATAGGACCTAGGTCCGCATCCTGACCTTGAGCAAGTCACTTAACTACTTTGGTTCTCCATTACCTCATCTGAAAAATGTGAGCCCCAAGTGGGACATGGACTTTGTCGAACCTGATTAGCCTGTATAATAATAATAATAATAATGGCATTTAAGTGCTTACCAAGTGCAAAGCACTGTTCTAAGCACTGGGGAGGATACAAGGTGATGAGGTTGTCCCACGTGGGGCTTACAGATGAGGTAACTGAGGCACAGAGAAGTTAAGTGACTTGCCCAAGGTCACACAGCTGGCAATTGACAGAGATGGGATTTGAACCTATGATCCCTGACTACTAAGCACATGCTCTTTACATTGAGCCACGCTGCTTCTCTGTATCTATCCCAGCAGTGGACATATAGTAAGTGCTTAACAAATACCATTAAGAAAAAAATGGTGAATCCTATGGGTTCAGCCTTCACAGCATAGCTAAAATCCACCCTTTCCTCTCCAAACTGTTACATGTTAATCCAAGGATTTACCCTGTCCTGATTTGACTACTGTACCAGCCTCATTGCTGACCTTCCTGCCTCCTGTCTCTTCCCGCTTCAGTCCATAATTCACTCTGCTGTCCAGATCATTTTTCTACAAAACGTTCACTCCACGGCTCTCCACTCCTCAAGAACCTCCAGTGTTTGCCCATCCACTTCTGCAACAAACAGAAATTCTTTACCATTGGCTTTAAAGCACTTAATCACCTTGCCCCCCATTACCTCATCTTATTCTCCTACTACAACTCAATGTACACACTTCACTTCTCTAATGCTAATCTACTCACTGTATCTTCATCTCGATTACTGCATCAGCCGCCTCTCTGATCTCCCATCCTCCTGTTTCTCCCCACTTCAATCTATACTTCATGTGGATGCCCGGATTGTCTTTGTGCAGAAATGCTCTGGGCATGTTACTCCCCTCCTCAAAAATCTCCAGTGGCTACCAATCAATCTACGCATCAGGCAAAAACTCCTCACTCTCGGCTTCAAGGCTCTCCATCACCTCGCCCCCTCCTACCTCACTTCCCTTCTCTCCTTCTACAGTCCAGCCCACACCCTCCACTTTCTGCCACTAACCTCCTCACTGTGTCTCGTTCTCGCCTGTCCAGCCATTGACCCCTGGCCCATGTCCTCCCCCTGGCCTGGAATGCCCTCCCCCCACACAACTGCCAAGCTATCTCTCTTCCTCCCTTCAAAGCCCTACTGAGAGCTCACCTCCTCCAGGAGGCCTTCCCAGACTGAGCCTCCTCCTTCTTCTCCCCCTCCTCCCCTCTCCATCCCCCCTGGCTTACCTCCTTCCATTCCCCACAACACCTGTATATATGTATATATGTTTGTACGTATTTATTACTCTATTTTACTTGTACATATTTATTCTATTTTATTCTGTTAATATGTTTTGTTTTGTTCTCTGTCTCCCCCTTCTAGACTCTGAGCCCACTGTTGGGTAGGGACCGTCTCTATATGTTGCCAACTTGTACTTCCCAAGCGCTTAGTACAGTGCTTTGCACACAGTAAGCGCTCAATAAATACGATTGAATGAATGAATTTATTACTCTATTTTACTTGTACATATCCATTCTATTTTATTCTGTTAATTTGTTTCGTTTTGTTCTCTGTCTCCCCCTTCTAGACTGTGAGCCCGCTTTTGGGTAGGGACCGTCTCTATATGTTGCCAAATTGTACTTCCCAAGCACTTAGTACAGTGCTCTGCGCACAGTAAGCGCTCAATCAATACGATTGAATGAATGAATGAAGCTCACCGCCACCTCTCGCTCAAGTCCTGCCTCTGGCCTGGAACACCCTTCTTTTTCATATCCAACAGACCATTCAAAGCCTTATTGAAGGTACATCTCCTTCAAGAGGACTTCCCTGACTAGCCCTTTATTCCTTTCCTTCTACTCCTTTCTTTATGCATTACCTTGACTTGCTCCCTTTATTCATCACTATTCCCAACCCCTCCACTTACGTACATATCTGTAATTTATTTATATTAACGTCTGTTTCCCCTTCTAGACTGTAAGCTCGTTATGGGCAGGGACTGTATTTGTATTATTGTACTCTCCCAAGTGCTTGCTACAGTGCTCTGCACACAGTAAGTGCTCAGTAAATACAATTGATTGATTGGAAGAGGTGAGGATTTAGGCAGGAAGATGTCATTAATTTGTAGGCATTTGCTTGATTTCCCTGAACCAAGTTTTTGTACTGAATATGGTTACCAGTGCACACAGCAGAATGAAATATATGACAGCCTAAATAGCAGTCAAAAGCTCCCAGAATCCTAAGAAACCTCTCTTAACCCTGCATTTGGTCAACTGTCCTGGCCCCAGTCCTGACCTCTTCTCTGCCCCCAATCCAGTTGGCCATGCTATTGGTCACATCTCCATTCTTAAGATCACACAGGCACACTTCTACCCTGACCTAAGGTCTAGCCACCAGTGTAGAGGTGGATAAAGACTTCCCAAGCACTTAGTACAGTGCTCTGCACACAGTAAGTGCTCAATAAGTACAATTGAATGAATGAATATATTACTTACATTATTACATGTATAGAAGTTAGTTTACAGGAGAGGAGACCTTAGTTTCAAAATGGAAAAACAAGGCAGCAAATTGGGAGACAGTGTAGAGTGATGAAAGAACCCTTAGTACACTGCTCTGCACACAGTAAGCACTCAAATACAATTGAATGAATGAACCATCTCTTTTTTATGTTGTCTATGCACTTGGATCTGTGACCTTAGGGCATTTGATATTAAACCTTCCTCCAACCCCACAGAACCTACGTACATATCTTTAAATTATATATTATAAATTATTTATTTATATTTATATCTGTCTCCTCCTATAGACTGTAACCTCATTGTGGGCAGGGAATGTATCTGCCAACTCTGTTGTAGTGTACTCTCCCAGGTGCTTGGTACAGTGCTGTGCACATAGTAAGAACTCCCTAAACACCCTGATGATAAACATGGTGGAACATGCTCAGTCATAGAAATCAAGATCCATTAATGTCAAGTAGGTTACCTTTCTCATGTTTATTTCTTTCATTTTTGTAATAATAATAATGGTATTTAAGCACTATGTGCCAAGCACTGTTCTAAGCGCTGGGGGAGGTACAAGGTAATCAGGTTGTCCCACGCAGGGCTCGCAGTGTTAATCCCCATTTTATAGATGAGGTAACTGAGGCTCAGAGAAGTTAGGTGGCTTGCTCAAGGTCACATCTGACAAGTGGTGGAGCCAGGATTAGAACTCATGTCTTCTGACTCTTAAGCCCATGCTCTTTCCCCTAAGCCATGCTGCTTCTAATCTGCTCTTCCTCTTCCTTCCTATCAATTCGGGGAGGGTGTTTTTAATGTTTTAATTAAAAATTCATTAACGCAGACTAGAACTGTGTTTTTATTTGGAGCAAGGGTGTGGGTGATATAAAGACAGTTTTGAGGGGATTAAGAAGTTCCACATATGTACTTTACTGTCCTCTAAGACCTTAATGTGCATTCTTATTGCCTCCACTCTTTCTCTTCGATGCACAGCAATAATTTGCATGGATACAGCTGCTACGCACAACCCTACACTCCACTATGGGTCTGATGAAAAACGCTTCATTTGGATAGGAAGACCCACTATATACATTAGCTTGCTATACTAGGTTAACAGTCCTGGGGGAACAGGGCATGGCTATACTTAGCATCCATTCATTTCTTCAACCATGAAGAGGGCCTTTGCACAACCCTACACTCCACTATGGCTCTGATGAAAAACGCTTCATTTGGATAGGAAGACCCACTATATACATTAGCTTGCTATACTAGGTTAACAGTCCTGGGAACAGGGCATGGCTATACTTAGCATACATTCATTTCTTCAACCATGAAGAGGGCCTTTGCCACAGATAAATTGATGCTTCACAGTATTTCTATTCCAATGAATGTCTGAGAGGAAATTCAACCTCCACATTCGGTATAAATTGAATAGATTAAGTAAAGATTTTTCTCATTTAAAGGAACAGTGCCTTCATTTCATTCCAAAATTCATCATTTCCTCTTGAATAGATTAAGTAAATATTTTTCTCATTTAAGGGAACATTGCCTTCATTTCATTCCAACATTCATCATTTCCTCTTTTAAATACTGCAAAAAATACATCCAGTGCTTAGAACAGTGCTTTGCACATAGTAAGCACTTAACAAATACCATTATTATTATTATTGTTTAGTGCCCATATTTGCAAACTATCCTCTTGGTTAATAAATTCTGACTAAACCCACTTTTACATCATTCTCTTCGGTCCCTACTGTAGCTCTAGGAAGAGACATCTATGCCCTAACTGGTGGAATCTCTGCATCAAATAGAAATTCCTTGCCAATGGCACTAAGGCATTCAATCAGTGCTCAGCCTCCTACCTTACTCATCTCCTACAAAAATTCAACGTGCACACTTCACTCCACTAATACCAAACCTACTTTCTGAATCTTGATCTTGTCTATCACATGGCCAACCACTTGTCACATCCTTCCTTTGACCTGGAACTCTTTCCCCTTTCATATCTATCTGATCATCACTCTCCCCACCTTCAAAGCTTCCTAAAATTGCATTTCCTCCAAGAGGCCTTCCTTTAAGTCCTCATTTTCCTCATCCACCTATGCTCTAATCGGATCTGTACCTATAAGTGCTTGATATTCACCCATCCTACATCACTACATCCTACAGCACTTATGTACACACATACCTTTACACCCTGATATTTCCCCTCTCTGTTTATTTTAATGTCTGTCTACACCTCTATACTGTAAGCTCCTTGTGGGCACAGATCATGTCTAACAACACTATTGTATTTTTCCCAAGCATTTAGCACTGTGCTCTGCACAGTGTAAGAGCTCAGTAAATACCATTGATTTTTGATTGATAAAATGGCAACTCCAGTGTTCTTGGACCTGGTTTACATAAGAATCAATGGAAGTGGGAGGTTAGCAGTTACCAAGTGAAGAAGAATGGCCTATACAGTCCCTTCAGTTGAAGAATGACAGACATGTTACTTGGCCTGGAACACCCTTCTTTTTCACATCTGACAGACAATTATCTCCGTCCATTCAAAGCCTTATTGAAGGCACATCTCCTTCAAGATGACTTTCCTGACTAGCCCTTTATTCCTTTTCTTCCACTCCCTTCTTTCTTCATTGTCCTGACCTGCTCCCTTTATTCAGCCCCCCTCCCATCCCTAGAGAAATTGGTGTAATAGGTGTAAGACTATATAATTCCTGAAAGGATGATGATTCTTTCTTTTTTTCAGATTTATATATGTGAAATAGGCTTAGACAACCAAAGTGTGATATGAAAACTCAAACTTCTTTTTTGACAGGGAACAGTGATTTAGATTTTATCTGCAAATAAAGAATTCTTCTGGAATCAAATTCACTGATTAATTTGAAAGTAAATCTTTATGCTATTTTTCTAAAACAAGTAGCTATAGCAGAAAGCAATGCTCTTTGGAAAAGTAGAATCATTTAAAAATGAAATAATGAATGCAAAGGACAAAATAAAGGGATTGACTTTTGAATGGAAATCTTGAACTCCAAATATTCAGCGTCAGGCATTTTCTCACCCAACATCTCTACACTGCTATAAAAAAAAGTAGTACAAACTAGATGGCATTCCAAACAGGCAATGTTTGCCATTGAAGCATAACCAATGCCTCAACTAAAACAAGCACACAAGCAGTTGAACATGTTAACATAATTTTCTATCATTTCTATTTGATGGAGATTGGAAAATCCGGGATGCAAGCCATGATGTAGTTTTTCAAAATTGATTAGTATTTTTGGACATTGGCTGCAATTTCAGTGGTCTTTCAATATGTTAAAATTGATTAGTCCGCTTTGAAAAATGTGTACCAAATTGCCATGCAAATCGAGATAACCCATTCACAGAATGATGTCAGAAAGGAGGATTACAATAAAATATTAGATCAATGCAAAGGAAGTCATCCAGTATTTCACTGCTTGTAGGACTGGTGCAAATGATCCTATGTGTTTTTCAGATTAGCAATTTATACTTGTCTAACACAGACCATATTTGTGACAATGTGCAAAATGGGTAGCATGTTGGCGGAAGATAGGTTGTTTTATTCTCTGTCATAACATTAATCACAGACGAGCTCATTTTAGTTTTTAATGTTGATGTACTATAGAATTCCATAGAATTCCATTGTAGCTGAATGCTAATGTTCGCTTTAAAGTTTCAGTGATTTTATGAATTGTCATGGCAAATGTTCAGTCTATCCCAGCTGACTGTTCCTAGAAGTGATAAATCGGTTGGATTTTTAGTTTTCTTGACTGCCTCTATTTGTTTCTCACAGAAACGGTCCCCATAGCTGCTAAGTTCCCTTGCTGTTATCAAACAGAAACAGAAAGTTAAGAAATGAGTCATTGCGGGGCAGATCTCAAAAGAAAGAGATCCTTCAAAGGCCAGCCTTTCTTGCTAGTCAACTGTTGACATTTAAGCCTTTTTTTCACATGCAGCTGATAGTGTTTTCTGAGATAGACGAGAAGAATTGCTGTGTTGGTATGCAATTATGAGCATAATGAGATGCAAAAATGCAAATATGGTATTACAGGCCTGTTCTTTGGAGTGCCTTTTGTCAGAATTGCAGGCACCATGAGACTTTGATAGATTTCATGTCAGTTCTGGAAGCTAGTCCTCTGATATCTTTTAAAGAAACCCATATAACATGATAACACTAGATGCTAATTAGACGTAACCTTTTAAGACGATAAATGTAGAGGTGAGTTTTTTCTTGGTAAATTCTGACAACTCCATCGAAGTAATTCCGTAAACCTCATTTGGCTGAAGAAGTAGGCTACATCTCTATAGCCTTTTAATTTGCACTAACAAGCCTTTTCATTAATAAGTGTGTGTTGAAATATTGTTCTTATTCCATTGATTTTTAAATTCCATTTCAAAATCAATTAAATCTATTTCAACAAGTGAAAATTATGTGATATCTTTGCACGTGTCCCCTATCCTAAAAAAATGCCCATGTTTCTCCTATCTTAAAAGAAAAACCCTTGATCCCACAGCTCCCTCCAGTTATCGCCCCATCTCCTTCCTACCATTCCTCTCCAAATTGTACCAGTGTCTCAAGTTCCTTTCCTCCAATTCTCTCCTTGACCACCTCCAATTAAAGGAAAAATATGTGGAGGAAGGAACTTTTTGTTATTAGAGAACTACCATGCCCATACCATCACCAATCAGTTGATCAGAGTCCTCCTTTCTGGTCTCCAGGATCAGCGGAATTTCCTCCCCTTCTTTTGTCCCCTTAAGTCCACACTGGGTATCATAAACAAGTGCAGACCTAGAAATGGACAATTCAAAGATCTTTGGTGTAGAAAAAAGCACTAGCTACAGTTTTGCATTTGAGTCAAGGTGGTACATGGGCAAGCTAATCTGTCCATTTGAAGTGGTTATAAAAAAAATGCAAGTTAGCCACAGCTCTGAAATTGCAGTAATAAAAATCATGGTGACATCATTTGTTGATAAAAACCCTTTTTCATCTTTTTGTATGCCTTCTAATGCATGCTTCTCATGGCAGTTTGAGCTTGGAGATAGGTAGAAGTAGAGGACCAGGGACAAAGGAGAGGGAATGAAGATAGAGAAGAGAAATTGGGGAGAAGGAATGCAGGAGAATAAAGAGGGGAATGGAAACAAAGAGGTAAAAAACAAAAGAGAAGAGGATGAAAAAGTAGGAAAGAGAGGCAGTGAGAGGAGGGGGTTTGCTCACTCTCTTCTGCCACATGACCTCTGCTGTTTTCTACCACCACCGGTCTTGCAGCAACAAAACAACAGCTTTCGTCAATTGAACCACTCTGCCACTTGTCAGCTGTGTGACCTTGCGCAAGCCACCTCACTTCTCTGTGCCTCATTTACCTCATCTGTAAAATGGGGATTAAGACTGTGAGCCCCCAGTGGGACAACGTGATCACCTTGTAACCTCCCCAGTGCTTAGAACAGTGCTTTGCACGTAGTAAGCACTTAATAAATGCCATCATTATTATTATTATTACCACACGGATGAGGAAAGCTTGACACGTAGGAAGGTTGAAATAAAAGTCAGGTTTCAGGTAGAGACCCCTCTACGCAGCCAGTGGTTCAGGCAAGAACAACAAAAACATCAAATCACCTGAATAATCACTTCAACTCAGTTTCATTTTCATCAAGGCATATTGGCTTATTTTTATTAATAGAACACACAATAATTGGATGGGAACATGTTGAGTGGAAAATGTACAGTGTCGGGTTCTAATACTGCCACTACCTGCCTGACAAGTCACTTAATAGGACTGTGATTCACTTTCCTCATCTGTAAAATGGTGACTGAAACTTGTTCTTCCTCCCCATGAGCCATGCCATGTTGGAAGACAGTGTTTGATATTCTATATGATTATATTTTATCTGCCCCCATACTTATTCCAGTTCTTTGTACATAGAAAGTGCTTAAATACAAAAATTATCATTAATAGTATTGTCTACACCCACTGTGTCCACTTCCTCTCTTCCAGTTCTTGCCTTTTCCCCTTGCAATCTGGCTTTCTCCCTCTTCATACGATGGAAACTGCCCTCTCTAAAGTCACCAGTGACCTCTCTTTTGTCAGATCAGTTTCTACTCCATCCTAACCCTCTATGACCCCTCAGGTGTGTTTGAAACTGTGGATTAACTCCTTTCTCCTGGAAACATTGGCTTCTGTCCTTGGTTTCAGTGACACTGCCATTTCATGGTTCTCCTCCTATGTCTCTGGGCGCTCCTTCTCAGTCTCTTTCTTGGGCTCCTCATTTGCCTCCCACCCCCTGAGGGAATCCCTCAAGACTTAAGACTCAAGACTGGGTCCCCTCTTATTCTCCATCTACACCCACTCCCTTGGACAATTCAATTGCTCCCATAGCTTCAACTACTATCTCAATGTGCATGATTACCTATCAATCAATCAATCGTATTTATTGAGCGCTTACTGTGTGCAGAGCACTGTACTAAGCACTTGGGAAGTACAAGTTGGCAACATATAGAGATGGTCCCTACCCAACAGGGGGCTCACAGTCTAGAAGGGGGAAACAGAGAACAAAACCAAACATATTAACAAAATAAAATAAATAGAATAGATATGTACAAGGAAAATAAATAGAGTAATATATCTGCACAAGTGTATATATATATATATATATGTATATATGTATATATATACATATATATATATAGGTGCTGTGGGGAAGGGAAGGAGGTAAGGTGGGAGGGATGGGGTGGAGGAGAGGAAGGAAGGGGCTTAGTCTGGGAAGGCCTCCTGGAGGAGGTGAGCTCTCAGTAGGGCCTTGAAGGGAGGAAGAGAGCCAGCCTGGCGGACGTGGGGAGGGAGGGCATTCCAGGCCAGGGAATTCCAGGCCAATTACCAAATTGACCTCCGCATCTCTGACCTCAGCCCTTTTCTGTAGTCTTGCGTTTCCTCCTGTCTTCAGGACATACCTACTTGGATGTCTCACTGACACCTCAAATCTAGCATATCCAAAACAGAACTCATCATTCTTTCACCAAAATCCTGCCCTTCTGCTGTCTTTCCATTCACTGAAGACAATGTCACCATCCTCCCTGTCCCTCAAACCTATAACCTTGGCAATATCCTTTACTCTCTCTCATTCAACCAAAATATTTAATCTGTTACTAAAACCTGTAAGTTCTACTTTCACAACATCTCTAAAATCCACTTCTCCATCCAAACACCTACTACGCTGATCCAAACATTCGTTTTATCCTGCCTTGACTACTGCATCAACCTCCTCACTTACCTCCATTCTCCTGCCTCTCCCCACTCCATTTCTTACTTCACTCTGCTGCCTAAAACACTTTTCTTAAAAAAAGTTCAGTCTTTTCCTCGCCTTAAGAGCCTCCAGTGTTTGCACATCCACCACTGCATCAAAAAAAAACTCCTTACCATTAGCTTTAAAGAACTGTCACCTTGCCTCTTCCTTTCTTACCTCATTGATCTCCTACTACAACCCAGCCCACACACTTCACTCCTCTGACAACTTGTTGAATTTATTTTTCAAGGCCCTGCTGAGAGCTCACCTCCTCCAGGAGGCCTTCCCAGACTAAGCCCCTTCCTTCCTCTCCCCCTCGTCCCCCTCTCCATCCCCCCATCTTACCTCCTTCCCTTCCCCACAGCACCTGTATATATGTATATATGGTTGTACATATTTATTACTCTATTTATTTATTTATTTACTTATTTATTTATTTATTTATTTATTTTACTTGTACATTTCTATCCTATTTATTTTATTTTGTTGGTATGTTTGGTTCTGTTCTCCGTCTCCCCCTTTTAGACTGTGAGCCCACTGTTGGGTAGGGACTGACTCTATGTGTTGCCAATTTGTACTTCCCAAGTGCTTAGTACAGTGCTCTGCACATAGTAAGCGCTCAATAAATACGATTGATTGATTGATCTCAATCTCACGTTATTTCACCACTGATCCCTTGTCTGTGTCTGCATCTCTGGCTTACAACTCCCTCCCTGTTCATATGACAGACTACCATTCTCCCCACATTCAAAGCCTTACTGTTACATCCTTTTCAAGAGGCCTTCTCCACCTAAACCGTAATTCTATTCCCGCTCCCTTCCATATCACCTATGCACTTGGATCTGTACCATTTAAACAGGTGATATTCACCCCATCCTCTCCCTTCTGGCAAGGAGCATGTCTTCCAACCCTTATCTAGACTGTGATCCCATGTGAGATAGGGTTTGTGGTCAGATCAGATTATCTTGTTTCTACCACAGAGTTTAGTACAGTACTCTGCACACAGTAAGCATTCAATAAATAATATTGAATAATAGAACAGTGCTTGGCACATAGTAAGTGCTTAACAAATACCATGATCATCATTATTATTATTAATAATAATAATAACAAGAATGATAATATTAATACTATCAATAGTGTTTAAGCATTCACTATGTGTCACGCACTGTACTAAGCCCTGGGATAGATGCAAGAAGACAGTCTCTGTTCCACATGGGATCATAGTCTAAGTATAAGGGAGAACAAGGTCTTGAATCTCCATTTCATAGATGAGGAAACTGAAGCACAGAGAGGTTAAATGATTTGCTCAAGGTCACAGAGCAGGCAAGTGGCAGAACTGGGATTTGAACTCATGCCCATGGACTTTTAGGCCAGAGCTCTTTCCAGTAGGCCACAAATTAAGACTGTATCTTCTGTATCACCACACCAGAATTAGAATGTTTATTAAACTAAAGGGTTAATGAAGCTTACAATAGATTGGTACCATTTTCAGCAACAATGTTATGGTAAAAATCAGCTTTTTATTCTCAGTGATAATTTATGGTCTTTTTAAAAGGAAGCTAGGCTCCTCATCTACTTTCATACTTGTATGTCGTTTGTCTACTATGTCAGGATGTGGGGAACAGTCAGAAGTAGGGGTGAGAAATTGAAGATTTTTTAAATGATATTTTTTAAATGCTTACTATGTGTCAAACGCTTTTCTAAGAGCTGGGGTAGGTACAAATTAATTAGGTCAGACAAAGTCCCTATCCAGCATGGGGCTCATAGTTTAAGCAGGAAGGAGAACAGGTATTTATTCCCCATTTTACAGTTGAGGGAATTTAGGCACAGATAAGTTAAGTGACTTGCCCAAGGTCACACAGCAGGCAATTGTTAATCAGAGTTAGAACCCAGGTCTTCTGACTTCCAGGCCCATGCTCCTTCTACTAGGCCATGCTGTTTCTTTTACCAAAAACTTACTCCTGATACACAATCACAATCAAAATTAAACCTCTGGGAAGGGTAAAAATTGGAATCAACAATATGAGTAACTGTTGTAATGGGAATAAAATATGGAAATCTTATTAGGAAACACAAGCTATAAATCTGTTTGCTTTATAATGATCTGAGGTTTCATCATTAATTATGAACTAGTTTTCACTTTCTGGACACAGGTTTCTGACTAGCTGTCAAGGATCTCATAGCTACGATGAGTTGTGACACTCCTTTATTTTCTGTAAAAATTGTATTTTGTATAAAGGTAAGATATCTCTTGAGAGTGCAGTCAGGTGATAATTGCTCTTCTCAGGTGGTTAAAAGAATGGTGATCTATAAGTAATAATTAAACAGTTGTGCCTACAGGTTGTCAGATATGGAATTCAAGCATATGAAATGCTCAGGCTTTTTTCTTAACCTCAGTCTCCTGTATTCAATATTATAAGTACAAAACTTAATTTATACTTCAAGATTTTGAAGGTGATGACTTAGTGTACATGAAAGAGAGAAAAGCCTATACATCCATTGTTTTCCACTAGTCCTATTGAGTTATTCAGATATGTTCATCTCCATAGCACTTTGCAAGTGTCAGATAATTAACACCCTTAATTAGGATTTACCTAACTCTAGTCGTCCCTCTGAACTCAGAAGGATGCTAGTTATATGCCCTTCTGAGTAGAAAGGAAGGAAGAATTTCCTGACACCTCCTTCCTCTTGATTTTTCTCTCCTCAAGCAAGGGCTATTCTTAGTGTATGTGTGTTTGTGGCAGGGGGGAGAATAGAATCAGCTATATCATCCAGGTTCCTTAGAATAGGATACACTGATGCATGCTCATTTTGGTGTGAGCACTGATTTTTCTCCTGTGACAGATGGGGATATGGTTGCAATCATAGACCAACTGGCCTGTGTCCCATTCAAAGCAGTGGTTTCCGGGGACACCAGTTTTCATCTCTACCGTGTGGAGACAAAGGTAATTTCCTCCCCTGTGTTTAGGCATGTTAGGATGCTGAGTGTGTCCCAGTGGTATCCTTGAGAACTTCTGAACAGGATGAATGAATGCTAGATCAGTTGAGCTTAGAGACCTGTTTAGGTGTACTAAAATGTGTCTGTTTTCTTTAAATGAGGGACCATTTCAATACATTAGCCATTGTAAAATAAAACGTTTGTCCTTTTAAATGTGCAGTCCCAGTCTCCCTTCATGCTTAGGTGAAATTTCAATAACTTATTGACTATATAAGTATATATATATATATATATATATATATATATATATATTTTACTTGAACTTTAATTTTATATCAATAACATTGAAATTTCATCCTGATGTAGTTGACATAATTGCTGTCATATCTTTGCTCCTCAAAATGTTTGTATATAATTTTTGTCTCTATCCCCCATTAGAGTATAAATTTCTTGAAGCTAGGGCATATATGTGTTGTTTCTGTTGTATTCTCCCAAATCCTTATAACTGAGTTACAAACACAGTAGAAACCACCAGTTGGTTGTTTGACTGTTGCGCTATAAAGAAATGAAAACTCAACATTTTGGCAAAATTTCTCATCTGCCCCCAAATTGACAAAGTCTTCCAATATGTTCTGAGTCTCTGACAAAAACCTGAACATCCTGAAGGTATTTTGGGTTTGTATATTTAACCAAAAGGGAGTAATTGCTGGTGTTTGTCACAGGAAAAAAAACACAGTGCAATGTAGGTAGAATTGTTAGTCCAACCTAAACTTCAATTCTAGGCAGGCACTGCATTGTGTTTCTCATTAGCCATTTAAATTATACAATGGCCATGTTATCTAGGGATTGAGCATACCCATTTCTTGCCTTCTGATTGCAGCTAATCTTAACATTCTCCTGTTCATTAGCACCCTCTCCTGAGGGAAGGGGAATGGAGGTTCTGGATTATTTGTCATTCTCAATAATCTGTGGTTTGCTGAATCTCTGTTTATTGGGCTAATTGCAAATTGGCAGGGTGACAGTCCCCAGTATAATACTACTTCACTTTTGTTACCCGCTTAATCAGTTTGCATTTATATATATTATAGAACTAAGTTGGTATTACACTCTGAAAAATGCCTCCAAGGAATAGTTAGTATTTAGATTAAAGAACTTTAAGGCATAACATCTGCCTCTGATGTTTATTTTAAGATTTAAAATTAAAATAGGCATGATTTCCCTGATACAAAATACATAAGTTCATGAAAAATTTTTGAGGATTTCTGTGGTAGATTTTTTCCCCCCCCCCACAAAGTACACTTTGGCTAGATGGTTTTGAAAGCTCTCAATTTATTTGGGAATGGTGTCCATCTGGACATGAGTAAAGGGTAATGTTCAAAACGTAAAGCTTCAACAGGTTGTACTGCCCAGAAAATTTAGGTATGCTGGGAATGTATTTTGTCCGGTTTCACCAGCGAAATAATTGGAGGTTTTGAGCTTCCTGAAACAACAATTTCTACTTTCTACTGCTAAAGGTCAGATCCCTTCCTCGCCCCCCCCCCCCCAACCAGGATTCATATGATTAATACCCAAAGGCATAATAATCAAGGTAGAATTAACACCTACCGATTAATCCAGTGATAGACAATGTTCAAGATAGGATTCTCCAATAACTACTCGATGGCTAAATTTCATTCCTCGTCAAGAAAGGAAAGAAAAGCATGTGCCTGCCCATAAACTATGTAGGGCAAACAAAGGCAGACAGCATAAATAGCAAGTGACTTGCTTTCTGCAGGATGTGCCTTCTCTGTGATAGCAGTGAAGCATTAGCATAGTGTGCTTCTTTCTACTTGAGGGAGATTGGACACCTATAGTGAGGCCACATGTGATGTTTCCTGACTGCCTGACCTGCTGGGTAATTTTGTATGCTACATATTTCCTGGAATCTATAAGAGAACAGTCAGACATGGCAGCTCATGTCAATGCATAGGAACAAATGGATGTCACTCTACCATATGCTGTTCTCTGAATCAGAGCGGAAGTAAACAACATGGAGTTTAGGCATTTTAATAACTGCTAAGATAGCAGGTTCTTTGCCAGCGGATGCTTGTGATCTCATTACCACTGGAAGATCTATTGAGAGATCTGCAAAAAGCACTCCAGAGACACTTAGAGCAGGCAGGCAGTGGTGTCAAATGAAAATGAAAACCTCACTAAAAATGGCGTCAACAGTCAACACACATCAGGTGATCATCCTGAGAAATGGGCAAATGAATTTAGCAGAGTGCCATCTGGTCAAGAGCAGAAAGGGTGATGCCCCTTTCCATGTGGCAGAGGGAAAACCAAGTCTGCACATTAGTTCTGCCTAAGAGACACCCTTGACTGTGCAAGGCAAAGCTAAGATCACATGCCAAATCATCTGTTTCAGCCACTTTGAGGCCATGGGCTGCAGTACTACAGATTTTGATGCAGACAGAAATCAGCACCTGGAAATGACCCTTCTCAGAGGCATAGCAGGCATAACTAAGAGCCATATGTGGATCCTTTAGGGATGATGTGGGAAATGGTCATTAAGCCTCAAAAACTTCCCTGGTGTGTCAATGCTTCAATTCTCTTGGCATATGCTCAGTTCCATCAACACTATTTCATCAGCTTGTGGGGTGAAGTCAGGAAAGAAGAATGTGACTTTTTTCAACTTAGGTAAATTAAGATCAAGAAGTTTGGAGTTTGAGGTCTGAGAGCCAGAAGGATTTTTAGCTCATTAATATTATTTTAGCTCTTGGTAACTGAATTGTTCTTAGGTCAGACTTTTCTTTAAGAGAGCATGTGAAAGAACTTTTAAGAAATAGAAAACTCTAAAGTGTAGCCTTTTAATGGTTCTGTTTCATTAAGGGGCCATCATACGTAACATGAATATCTGACAGAAAGGGTAGAATGAGGAGATATTCAGGTCTATTCCATAAATCAAACCTGTTCCATTTGGTGTTAATACAATGAACATAAAATGAAGCCCTCATTAATGAATCCTGGATCAAAAATTTGATTTACTCTATGGACACATATGAGACTCACCCACTTTATTAGTTTATTTAGTACCTCACTGGTGATCTCACCCTGCTGAGGTAGGCTTCTCATTTACTCACCGAGTGACAAATAATTTTTCTTTTCTAGCATCTCTTGCCCTGAGTCTCTTCCCCATTGAGCCTGACAGTTATGTAGCACTGTGACATCAGAATACTGTCCATTACGGACAGAGCTGACACTGCCTAGTTTATTTCCTTCGTGCCTTAAAGCCAGACTTGAAGCACAATCCTTGAGGTGAGAGGCCAAAACTTTAACCGACCACGGTACAAGTTTGCTAATGACTGTTGCCTGAAATAGCATCTTGAAAATTCAGAAACAGAGTGATCACCAGAGATGTATAGTCCAAATGTCTCACTTCCAACCCAAGTCCCTACCATTCCCATGGTGCTCAATTATGTATGTAATGGTGCAACCACCAACCACTGGGATTAAGTGATACCAGCTTGGTAGAAGGTGCTACAGAAATGACAATGCCTACAATCACACACAAGGCAATAGACAATTGTTAATTTTCTCTATTACTAGAGATGAGAAAAATTAAACTCAAAGGGGTTAAATAGTTTGCTCAAGGGGACAGTGGTAGGGTCAGATTGGTCTTTCCTGCTAATGCTCTTTTCACCAGACTGTATTACCTTATTTAATCAGCAGGATAAACTTTGTGTAGAGAAGAATGTTCCCATCAGTAGCATCATGTGTTAACACCAATTGGTTCTGAATGACATATGTAGACTTTGCCATATGAAAGAAGACCCTCCATCCAGAACGTGACCACTAAAGCACCAGAAAGCACCCCAAAATAACAACAAAAAATCAGTTCAAATCCTGCAGATTCCCTCTTAGCAATATGCAACTAACCCTTTCCTCATTCATGTTTAATTAAATATATCTCCATTTAGGAAAGAAAATGGGAGTTGAATAAAAATGAAGTTAAAAAATACTAGCAGCTTTTGTCAACAAAACTGTGGTGGGTTTTTTAAAGAATTTTTTAAATTTCTGAACTTAATTAGCTTAACCTCTCACTTATTCATGATGTTCATTGCTTTTGTAGTCACAATCCAGCACGTTATTTTATAGCTGGCTTCCATCACTGTTAGTAGGTAACTATGTGATATATAACTTGCAAGCGGTCCTGCTGTTTGTTACTGGCAATTAATTTCTCTGGTGCCTTTCTTCCATTCAGAGTAGGCCTTTATGCTCTAAATCCAGCTATTCTAATACTCTCCACTTGTGCTGTGTAGAAAAGACTCAGACTGACAGATTATCGCAAGGCAGTTAAGCATGTAATTGCTCAAATGAGTTAAAATCCCTTCAAATATCTGTCTTTGTACCTCATCACACCACTTCACGGACTCAAATATTTGACAATTGATGAAGATAAACTAAAGGGATCTTCATTAGCTACCAACCACCGTGACAAGCTTCTTTCAGCTAAAGGCTGGTGAATTTTGGAACTTATTATCTACTTAAAAACTGCAGGAAAGCAGAAAAATACTTTACTGAGCTTTAGAATAGAGCCAGCTAGAAGCTTACATGGTGGTTGGGGGTCTGACAAAACTGGGGTGTGTTAATCTAGACCTGAACTTGTCAAAAATGCGTAGTAAAAAGGGACAATTAGAAAAACTTAATAGAAACAGGTTCCCAAAGGAGCCATCATTAATTCACTTGTGTTAAATATACTGGTGAATGCAGCACAGGAGAATTAATGGCAGCATTATATTGTCATATTGCACTTAGTACAGTGCTCTGCATACAGTAAGTGCTCAGTAAATACAATTAACTGACTGGTAATGTGGTGGGAGAACTGTTTCAGTGAGGGGCAGCTGGGTAACAGCCTCTCTCTGCCCCAACTCCCCAACACACACACACACACACTTTTGCACTCATTTGTGTACAACAGGGCATTTATGCAATTTCACCTTGCGTCAACCCCTACCACATCCTCAAATTCCCTCTTGAAGTTAGGTGTTCTGAAGCATATTCTGTTCAAACTCAAGGGGACATTAAAACTAGTAAAACTTGCCCTTATGTTAATGCCAAAAGAACATCTTGTTTGAGGAAGAAGAATATTGAGTGTTTTCTCCAACTACTTCCCACTTATGGTGAAATGACCCCAAAAAACACAAACCTCAATTTTTGGTGATGCAAAAATAAACCTTAAAATTATTCGTTAGCATTAATGAAAGCAGGAAAAAAAGGGGACCAGGGGAGATGAAAATAATAGCAATGCCCCTGTGCTATGGAATAGTTTTCATTCATTCAATCAATCATATTTATTGAGCACTTACTGTGTGCAGACCACTTTTTAATCACTGGAATTCAGGAAAAAACAAACAAAAAGCAAATAAATCAAACAACAACAAAAATCAAAGGACCTGGTGAACGGCACTGAGACGCAGGCTGTGGGAAGAAGTTCAGAGGGAAGAAAAAAATGATCTCAGCTGAAAATTGTTGTAGCTTGTGGAATTTACTGATATATGAACGAACTGAAGATGCCTTTACCTGTGATTTTCTTGGACAGCAACAGCATTAATGATCCAAGCATTAACAAAAATGGAGGGGGGGGGGGAGTAATCTTAATGAATACATTTTTCTTTCTCTCTTTTCTTTTAAACACCTTCTCTCTCTCTCTCTCTCTCTCTCTCTCTCTCTCTCTCTCTCTCTCTCTCTCTCTCTCTCTCTCTCTCTCTCTCTCTCTCTCCCCCTCCCTCCCTCCCTCCCTCCCTCCCTTTCTCTCTCCCCATAAACACAAAAATATTGAGCATCAATTGGAATGTAAGATTCTATGAGATATGGCTGATTCGGATAACGATTGCATGGTTATTTATAGTGCAAAAATATAGGTGGGAATTGCCGGTGACAAGATGTTGACTCTTTCTGAGGTTGCCTGCTGGTGGTCTATGGTTCTCTGGCCCAGCCCAGAAACTTTGGGATTTCTCTTAGCCTGAATAACCCTCTACAATATTCATTCATTCAATCATATTTATTGAGTGCTTACTGTGTGCAAAGCACTGTACTATTCAAAATTACAGGGTAGTTAAATCTTTACTTGCTTTTAACAATGGACAATTTTGCAAGTTTTTCCTGTATTGGGGGAAAAATATCAATATTATGTAATCTAAATGACTAATTTAATAATTAAAAAAAGACCAGTTTGTTATTGTTGAGAGCTTCTCTATCAGGATTCCACAAACCCTGTGTTACTTTGCAAAAGAAGATCAACTGCAGATAATGGAGGGGATAGTGGAGGGGAGGGTGTTGGGCTCTAGTGACTGGAAATACATTAAAATGAAAAACATGGTAGTCTTATTAAGTCCCTGTGATTCAAATCTTACCTGCAGATTTTGTCCAGGGGGAATTGAAATTCTATCCAGATTCCTAATCTCAATAAGGCATTAGAAGTTTTTTAGATATTAAGACTATCAACTAAATCATGTCTGAATATTTACTCGATTGCTTAGAGAGTGGGAAAATTAGGTAATGGAGGCAAAAGAGTTTGTCCTTCACTAACTGATTAAACTCCACCCAGTTACCTATTAGCCAAACCCTCTACCTTCTAGAGGGTTCAAGCCCCAGATAATTCTGGGAAAGGTAGCTTCCAGGAAGTGAGGTTTTACTTTACTGTTTCACTTTCCTTTGTTCCCAGTTCATCTGATCTGGAACTGCAGAGTTCACAATCAAAGTCTGTTAAAATATTTTCATAGATTTTTGCTAAAAAAAAAATCATGTCACAAATTTTATGGAGTTTGTTTTTAACTATAAAATCAATATCCATTAAAATCATCTTTGTAATTTCTGTATTCAAGACCAGTTGGAAATGTTCTGAAAAAGAAGAATTTGTGCTTAATTTCCTCTGCTCCAAGTAAGTTGAACTTTTAGCCTCTTACTGAAATTAATCACACTTGATCTCATGAGTAAAAATGTTTTTAATGTGGAACAATACTCCACTGAGACTTTACAAACTATATTTTAATTGTAATTGATTTATACCAAAAGATAAAATGAGTTAATTAGGCCATGCTATTAGAATCAGTGGCAAGGGAAATACTTGACACAACTAGCAGATAGTGGTTATGAGTTGAGAGGGTTTTACTAAACTCTAAAACAATGTAATTTTGAATTCCTAAGGTTCTAGTCAATAATATCTGACCAGGTTCTGCTTGAATAGAGCTTCTGTGATGTTACCTACATTTCATTCCTGAAGTTAAAATTGTTATTTAACTTAAACTCCATTCTTTAAAGATACTGACTGCTTGTTCAGTTCACCATGATGCATTGCAGGTGTTGCACTGCCTGTACTTTTTAAATACAAGTTACCAGAGGGTGAAAGTGCTCAGTGATACACACAATTTTTGAATTCTATCCTGTAAAGTATCACATAGTAAGTCTTTGCTTAGCATTTTGAAATGTGATGTATTGTGTGTGAAGACAGTAGTGGATGGAATTAATGAAATTGAGTCAGTTATTTTCATTAGGGGATTAAGAAAGTCTCTAACATGACTGGGCAGGGGTGAGTGTGTTATAGCTTCTTGGGGAGCAATCAGTGGCTGAACAAGTGAATTGTGGGTCACTACAGGTCCATGCAGAAGAGCAAGGTGATTTTCAAGTGTCGGGTATTCTGTAAACCTGCTCCTGCCATTGATGTCATCTTGACTGTCTGGACACATTTTGAGTATAATCTGCTTTAACTGCTTGGTAAAGTAGTCATGGAACATGTCAAGTAGGGCATAAAGCATATTATGTCTCCTTTATGGACTGCTTCTCCCCCTCCCATCCCCTTACTGTAGGGGTTCCTCCAGGGCAGTTCTTGGTCTCCTTCTGTTCTCCATCTGTACTCTATCTATACTATCTATACATCTATACTCCATCTATACTCACTCCCTTGGTGAACTCATTCACTCTCATGACTTCAACTATGCTGATGACGCCCAAATCTACATTTCCTCCCTGTTCTCTCTCCCTCCCTCCAGGCTCGTATCTCCTGCTTTCAGGACATCTCCATCTGGATGTCTGCCCACCACCTAAAACTCAACATGTCCAAGACTGAGCTCCTTATCTTCCCTCCCAAACCCTGTCCTCTCCCTGACTTTTCTGTCACTGTAGATGGCACTACCATCCTTCCTGTCACACAAGCCTGCAACCTTGGTGTCATCCTTGACTCTGCTCTCTCATTCACCCCACACACCCAGTCCATCATTAAAACCTGCTGGTTTCACCTCCACAATATCGCCAAGATCCACTTTTTCCTTTCCATCCAAACCTCTACCTTGCTGGTTCAAGCTCTCGTCCTATCCCGACTGGATTACTGCATCAGCCTCCTTTCTGATTTCCCATCCTCCTGTCTCTCCCCGCTTCAGTCTGTACTTCACTCTGCTGACTGGATTATCCTTCTAAAGAAACACTCTGGGCATGTCACCCCCGCCCCCCCCCCCCCCAAAAAATCTCCAGTGGTTGCCTATCAACCTTTGAATCAAGCAGAAACTCCTCACTCTCGGCTTCAAGGCTCTCCCATCCTCCTGTCTCTCCCCGCTTCAGTCTGTACTTCACTCTGCTGACTGGATTATCCTTCTAAAGAAACACTCTGGGCATGTCACACCCGCCCCCCCCCCCCAAAAAAAAAAAAATCTCCAGTGGTTGCCTATCAACCTTTGAATCAAGCAGAAACTCCTCACTCTCGGCTTCAAGGCTCTCCATCACTTCGTCCCCTCTTACCTCACCTCCCTTCTCTCCTTCTCCAGCCCAGCCCACACACTCTGCTCCTCTGCCACCACTAACCTCCTCACTGTGCCTTGTTCTTGCCTGTCCCACCATCGACACCTGGCCCACGTCCTACCTCTGGCCTGGAATGCCCTCCCTTCACACATCTGCCAAACTAGCTCTCTTCCTCCCTTCAAAGCCCTACTCAGAGCTCATCTCCTCCAGGAGGCCTTCCCAGACTGAGCCCCCCACTTTTTCCTCTCCTCCTCCTCCACTCCCCACAGCACTTGGATATATTTGTACATATTTATTACCCTATTTTATTAATGATGTGTATATAGCTATGTCTGTTTATTCTGATGGTATTGACACCTGTCTACTTGTTTTGTTGTTTATCTCCCCCTTCTAGACTGTGAGCCCGTTGTTGGGTAAGGACTGTCTCTATATATTGCTGATTTGTACTTCCCAAGTGCTTAGTACAGTGCTCTGCACACAGTAAGTGCTCTATAAATGCAGTTGAATGAATGATTAATTATGTAACCCACTGATCAGGGCTGTGCTATTGATATGAAGGCTGGAATTTTGAAAGGTCCTAGAATTTAAGGTCAGCAGCAATAAACTTGTGGTGGGCCATTTTGAACTCTACCCTCAATCTTTGAATGTAAACCTATTTCTATTTCAAATGGACCTTCTAATGACCCTAAATCCTCTACATGAATGATAACCAGAAGATCTGTACTTCTAATTACTTCACTTTAGGAAGCATCCCACCTCACCCCAAAAACTCCCCCTTTCCACCCATTTACTGCACAGTCCCACTTTTTGGGAGGTGAGCCAGCTCTGAAAGGTACTAGGACTGGTTGGTGGTGTTGCTGGGAATGGAACAATAGTGAAGATGCTTTGAAAAGAGGGAACTATAAGCCTCATTCCCAGGGTGTTCATTTTTTCTCCCTCCACTCTCATCATCATCATCATCATCATCATCATCACAGAGATGCAGCATGGTGTAATGGATAGAGCATGGACCTGTAAGTCAGAAGGTCATGGGTTCTAATCCTTAATCTGCCACGTGTCTTCTGCGTGACCTTGTGCAAGTCACTTAACTTCTCTGGGCCTGTTACCTCATCTATAAAATAGGGATTAAGAATGTGAGCCTCATGTGGGACAGGGACTGTCTCCAACCTGATTAACATGTATCTATCCCAGTGCGTAGAACAGTGTTAGGCACATATTAAGTGTTTTAACAAGTACCATCATCATTATTTATTATTATCTTAATAGCATTAATTGAGCATCTAATGTGTGCAGAGTAACTACACTTATCACCTCGGTGCATATACAAAGTTAGGAGTGATTGCGGAGCTCAAGCTCAAGGAGCTTACAGTCTGTTGGGGAGAAGACGGACAAATACATTAGTCACCAATAATGATTAGGCATATAAAATAAGTGCCAAGGGTGCTGAGTTAAAGTCCTCAGGTGACTCGAAAGAGGTATCAGTTGAGAGATGGAAGATGCAGAGATTACTCAGGAAGTTTAGAGATTACTCAGGGAGGGCCTTAAAGGTGGGGAGAGTTGTGGTCTGTTGTGTGTACAGAGAAAGATAGTTCCAAGCAAGAGGGAAAGCATAAGTAAGACTTACAGATAAGGTATAGGAACCTCTCAAAGATAACTTTGGATGAGACTGCACAAAACAACTAAATACAATGATAATTCTTTGCTTAGTGCCACTAGCACTCTTTCATTCCTGTGGGTTATGTTCCTGCTGGGTTATGGAATGTAATAATTATGGTACTTGTTAAGTGCTTACTATGTGACAAGCACTGTTCTAGAAATGGGGTAGATACAAGTTAAGTTAGACAGTTCCTGTCCCACAGAGGGCTCACACTGTTAATCCCCATTTTACAGATGAGGTAACTGAGGCCCAGAGAAGTGAAGTGACTTGCCCAAAATCATACAATAGATAAGTGGCAGAGCTGGGATTAGAACCCATGACCTTCTGACTCCCAGGCCCATGCTTTATCCACCAAGCCATGGTCCTTCTCTGATGTAATGAACAACTAGGGTTCAGCACATTGAGAAGTGCGTAGAGAGCTTTTTTTTTTTTTAAAGGAAGTATGGCCCACTACCACCAAAGCGACCACAACATAGTGTTGATGCTATGCCAAAGAACCATAACTCAGAGCAGGCAGTAAATTGCCTAGTAGTCACTAAGGTCTTTGTTGTCCAAATTAGCCAACATGATTCTATGATTGCTGTTGGGACTGTCCACTTTACAGAACACTGTACAGTGGTTCCTTGGTCAGAAACCTTCAGAATTCTTGGCCCAGCAGGCACTATCTTACTTAGGGAGCGTGGACTAGGATATGGGTTTCCAGATTCCCGTATCTGGGCTCTTTCCACTGGGCTAACAGTTTATAGACTGATGGCTGCTATCAGCTGTACTGCACCTGGCTGGGGAAAATCCCCAAAATCTGACCTTGGAGGTAGGGGAAGAGTTTCCTGTCAACCCTATGCATGCAGAAAGGGGCCCAGTTGGCATCCTCCTTCTTATGAAAGAGTGCAACATCTGCTTCTCCTTATGATTTACCTAAACATCTGTTAAAAGGTTATTACAGTATTTGGTGTTCTGTTTAATTCACTCTGAAAATGTATGATGAATTGCATTTAGCTCAACCCTGGAAAATATACTGAGGCAAAAGGGATAACAAGCTAGATGATGTTTCAAGCCTTGTCTGTACTGAGCAGGAAGAAATATCTAAAGGCCCTAGAGGTTTCAACCAGGAATGGGGGCCCAGGAATGTTCCCAGGGTGCCTAGGAAATTTTTATTATTATTATGTGTTTATGTTTTTTATGTTTTAAGTGCTTACTATATGCCAGGCACTGTGCTAAGTGCTGGGGTAGTTATGAGATAATGATTGGACAAAGTCTCTGACGCACATGGTGGTCACAGTCTTAACCCCCATTGTATAGATGAGGTAACTGAGGCACAGAGAAGTTTGTGACTTACCCAAGGTTATGCAGCAGACAAATGTCAGGGTTGGATTAGACCCTAGGTTTACTGACTCCCAGGCCAATGCTCTTTCCATTAGATCACAATACGTCTCTAATTTTGGGCATCTCCAGTTTGGATTTTCCTGTCTTGGTAAGTTCACAAGGTCATGTGTGTGTAAACAGTGCACAGGTAACCCTGGCACAAGCGTAGCAATGCACAAATGCAACCATGACCAGTTTTCCCACCTCTGTAACTGCTTTCTTCATTCATTCAATCATATTCACTCAACACTTACTGTGTGCTTTACTGCTGCTTTACTCTTTAGGTCAGTTCCCTGCCCCATTCTTTGGCTTGCTGTGGAAGGAAAGAAGTACCTGCAGACACTTTTTATCTCAATGATAGACAATTTAAAGATATGTATTCCTATGTTTAGCCACATGGATAGCTATAGCATAGCTATGTTTGCCAAATAAATTGGCATGTTCAAGGATTGTTATATCAGCAGCTAAAAATGCTTACTACCTTGGTCAGTGGGAAGGAGTAGAAATGAGAAGGCATGGGAAATAACATGACCTAATGGAAAAAGCACAGGTCTGCCGTTCAGATGACCTGAGTTCTAATCAAACTCTGCCATGTATCTGCTGTGTGACCTTTGGCAACTCACTGAACTTTTCTATGCCTCGCTTTCCTCATCTGTAAAATGGGAATTAAATTCTACTCCCCCCTACTTACTGTGAGCCCCATGTGCGACAGGGACTGTGTCCAACCTGATCACCTTGTACCTACCCCAGTGCTTTAGAACAGTGTTCAGCACATAGTAAGCCCTTAATAAACACCTTAATAATTAGTATTAATTATTACATGTTGGGTGCTCAGAGGTGTTCGAAAGCAGCAATGACTCAATTGCAGTGGTGGCCACAACCACCGGAATTAAAGTTGATGCTCCTATGACCAGAGATGAGTGTGATGTATCTGCCACCCTCTGGTGCATTGCTAGCGATTGCCAATATGCCAGATTCTAGGTTCTGTGCTTTGTCACCTGTTGGATTCATTTTGCCAATGGGTTACTGTACACAATAGAACCAGTTTCTAAACTACACCAAATAGCAATAGTAATCGTGGTATTTAAGCACTTTCTATGTACTAGCCATTGCACTAAGTGCCTTGGTAGATATAAGATAATCAGGTGGGACACAGTCCCTGTCCTACATGGGGCTCACAGTCTCAGTAGGAGAGAATAGTTTTCAACCCTCATTTTACAGATGAGGAAACTGAGGCACAGATCATTTGAATGACTTGCTGGAAGTCTTACAGGAGGCAAGTGGCCATGCCAGGAAGAACCCAGGCCCTCTGACTCTCATTCACAAACTCTTTCCACTAGGCCATGCTGTTTCTTAACAGCTGTTATGATCCTAGTAGCATGCCCACATAATGAGAAGAATCGTTCTAGTCCATGTTGGCTGATCATTTAACGTGATAGCTGAAGCCCCAGTGCCATGTTGTCAGCAAAATAAAGCAAAGTGCCCAGTGATTAGTCAAAATGAATTGACGAACAGAGACGCAACGTAATTGAGTCTCTGATGGGTCACATCCTCCGTGCCAATCTTTAACCAGAAGGCATTTTGCTCTTGCTATGTTCATCCTCCTTTGTGACAGGTGAGGTCAGGTGAAGAATAGTCAATAACTTTTCCTCATGAATATTTCAAAGAACATTAGTCAATAAACCTCGAGGGAGTTAAACATTCTGTTGTTTTTTTCTCCCTTTCTAAAAACCTTTCAGTTCATCAAATCAAATCTAAAATCCCAACTGTATCAAGACCCTCTCTTCACCAGGTCTAAGCCACCTCCCTATATGTCTATAACCTTACCTGCCCTTTCTACTTCAGTTAGGATAACCATCTTTTAGCCCACTGTTGGGTAGGGACCATCTCTATATGTTGCCAACTTGTACTTCCAAAGCGCTTAGTACAGTGCTCTGCACACAGTAAGCACTCAATAAGTACGATTGAATGAATAAAACACTCTGTGATAAGTGCTGGGGTTGATATAAGTATTAATCATAGTAGTAGTAATTGTAGTAATTATGATCTACTTTGTGCAGTGTACCAGGCATTTGAGATGTACGTGATAATGAAATAACACATTCCCTTCCAACAAGGAGCTTGCATTCAAGCAGGAAAGACATAGGCAAAAGTATTTACAACTAGAGTGTAAGCTCTAGTCTATAAGCTCAGCATGGACAGTGACCACGTCTACCAACTCTGTAATATCGTACTCTTGCAAGTGCTTAGTACAGTACTCCGCACACAAGTGCTCAATCAATATCATTGATTGATAAAATAAATAAAATTGATTAAAGTGGTCTTACACATACAAAATCCAAAGAAGGAGTTCAAGCTGGCATAGTAGTCTCTTTTTGCTAAACATGCCCATCTTGTATCCTCCAAAAATTCTTCCCTGCTTGTTTCCAAACCCAAGTCACATTGACCCATCAGATTCTTGAAGAGTTTTCATGTTTCTTTATATCCTTCATCAGCATTTATGTTCATTTATATACTTGATAGTTCAGTCAATTTAATTTTTACGATTATCCTATTTGTAAATATATTTTTTATTTTCTTCCCCATTAGAGTGTAGAAATACTATTCCCTGGTTACCCTGAATTTGGGTCACTGCTTTAAACCACACCTTTAAAACTGGATTGTAGACAAATACACCCACATTGTGGATGTGTCTCTGAAGACTTTATTCTGGGCCTCTTTCTCTCCTTCTCACTTTACACACAGCAACTACCTCTGTGGATGACTACCAAACCTAATTAATTAATTATGGTATTTCTTAAGCCCTTTCTGTGTGTTAAGTATTGGAATCTATCTTGCTGGCTTCAAACTCTCACCTCCTCTGCCATCTCTCATTTCTCCTTCCCTATGGAATATCTTTTCATGAATATCCCACTGGCACTTCAAATTCAATTTGCCATCTTCTTCCTTCCCCTCTACTTATATTCCTCCTCTTCTCCTCCCTCCCTTTCCACTTAACATCCCCATAGCTAATGACAAGCTACCTATGCAATGCAAATCATTTTAAAAAATCCATAGTTCATCTTGCTTTTACTCCTATCCCTCTGATTCTAGATATTCACTCTTCAGAGGTGTCCTAAAGTGATAAGATGAAAAGAATAAACTTGTATTATAAGATATTTGGTTTTTAAAAATATATGCTGAAGTAAATGTCATAAGACTAGTTTAGAACTTTCATTGACCTTTGGCATAGAAACCATGGAATCAGGTCCAGAATGTATGAACTGTGTCCACATTTATTTTCTAAAGGTTTTTATTTTTCTTAGCTAAGGGAAATTTTTCTATTTTAGCTACAAAGATCATGTGGAAAAAAATTCCCAAAATGGATGTTCCAATTATAGGTAGTGAAATTACCGACAGTGCCTGAAAAATCTTACTAATTGCACAGAACTTGATAAACTGTAGATTTATAGTCCACTTATAATGAAGGGTTAAGCAACTCAATTCAGTACATTTAAAAAAAAACACTAAAACTCTTACAGTATCCATCATGGGAAGAAATCTCATTATTAGCTTGTATGTTCTCTCATTTAAGGAAAGGTACATGGTGCTCAGTAAATCATTTATTATTTTGTTAAAGGTAATTTGGCCCTTTTATTTTCTTATGGATTTATTAGAATTTTATATTATGCTGCTAATGTTATTTTCACCTTGTTTTGCACTCACACTGGCAAATGTGACCCTTACATTTAAGAATGTGCGAGGCATAGAAATGTTAACAGCAGCATTGTATACTGATTAAAAGAGCCACAACCTGACCTTATAATAAAACAGTAGTCCAGTCCCATTATAAATATAATCATGGGACATATTGTATATTGTTCTCCAGAGTTTCTAGGAGATAATCATTCTATGGCCCCTGTATTTCTCATTGTTAAATTCTGAACTGCATAGAATTCCCACCTGTTTGTTAGGAAGGGCTTCACTAGGAGCAGTTTGTTTCTAGGTATAGTGGATTTGGGATGCAGCATGTAGAACATTTCATCATCTCAATTGATTTCATGTACCTTTTATTTGTATAGGTCTCGTCAATGTTACATAAAACCTTCAAAAACTTGTGACAGTCAGTACAGTGAATTTTTTCTATTGTGAGGGTACTTAAATGGAAATCATGAAACCCAACATAGGCTTTATCATTTGTTAGGAAATATACTGATCAATATACTGATCTATTCAACATTTTCCTCAATTTTCACCAGAAGGCTCAATTTTTTTTCCTTTAGAGATGATAGGTAGGATGGGAAAGGGGGCTAATAGATACAAAGAGGTCTGGGACAAGGAGAGATAGAGGTTTAAGGGTAGGAGAGGGAGACCTGGGAATGAAGGTGGGGGTGGGAGAGAGAGAGTGAGAGAATGAACTTCTGCAGTTCTTAGCACTGATGTAATTCAGAATATCTGGCTCTCTAACTCGATCAATCATATTTATCAAGCACTTAACATATGCAGAGCACTGTACCAAGCACTTGGGAGAGTATAATACAACAGAGTGATAGATTCATTCCCTGCCTACAGTGAGCTCACAGTCTAGAGGGAGCTCACAAAGAAAATCCTAACAGATTGATATGAGAGGTGTCCTTTCCTCTTTGGATCACTTGCTAAACTCGGGTAGGCAGGGTGTCCTGCAGTGGTGTTTTCAGGGAAGAAGTTATTAAAGCCAGTGAGCTTTCTGTATGATACTAAAATATCTACTCAACAGGGAAATTGTCAATGGAGAGTCAGAAAAGAGAGATTTTTGTCATCCTGAGATATTGGATATTATGGGGTTTATCTGAAAGAACAGGAACCGTTTTTGCTGTCTTTCCATAACAGTCTCAAATGCCTGTTATTTAAAATCACTTCGAATTATGACTTGTAAGAGCATGATATTATCCACTATATCAATGAATAATGGTTTTGATTATTATCAGAAATGGTTGTAAAAGCACAGACATTTCTGATGAGTTGGCATTTAGAAAAGAGAGCTCCAGAAAGAAGAGGTGGGCTTCAGATGCAATGGACTCTTCTCTCTGAAATTCCCCTTCTGCTGCCACCCCTAAAGCTCAGAAACGTTTGAAGAGTTTTAAAACCGTAACAGACCTTGTCTCCATATGGAAAGAGCATGGGACTGAGTCAGAGGGCTTGGGTTTTAATCCTAGCTCCACTATTTACCTGCTGAAAGACTTTGGCCAAGGCACTTTAACATCTCTGTGCCACAATTTCCTCATTTGTAAAATGGGGGTTAAATACCTGTTCTGTCTCCTCCTTAGACTGTAAGCCCCATGTGGAAGAGGGACTGTCTAGATTGTTTTTGTATCTAGCCCTTGGCACAGTATTTGGCACATAGGAAGTGCTTAACAAATATCACTATTGTTTTTACTGTTATTTGGCCAAGATGTTCACTTCTCATTCCTTTTTTTCTCTGACTACCTTCACCTTGAAAAATATATAGAGTTAGATGTATGTTATCTTACTGTCCTGATATATGTCAGTTTCCTAGCATATGCCCAGTATGAACCCCACTCTGTCCTGAAATATGGAAAAGCACATGGGATAGCTAGTATTGAGGTGCTCATTTTGAGATATATTTTCAGATTATGTGAGAAGCAGCATAGCTAAGTGGATAGAGCACAGCCTGACACTTAGTTCTGGCTCTGTCACTTGTCTTCTGTGTGACCTTGGGCAAGTCACTTAACTTCTCTGTGCCTCAGTTACCTCAACTGTAAAATGGGGATTAAAACTGTGAGCCTTATTTGGGACATGGACTGTGTCCAACCTGATTACCTTATATCTACCCCAGTGTTTAGAACAGTGCCTGGCACATAGTAAGCACTTAACAAATACCATAAAAAATTATCAATAGGCTTCCCAACAGTTGTAAGCCAAGTGTGCAAGGGGCTTCACTGTCACCTCTCCTGACACCAAACTCTTGCTCATTCCTTCCCTCCTGTCTGGAACTACCTTCCCACTTCACATCCTGCAGACTAAAGCCCTTCTGAAATCACTTCTCCAGGAGGCTTTCTCTGATTAATTTCTAATCTCTGCACCCTATATCCTCCCCAGCTATCACTGCAGCACTTCTGTACCACTGGAATCAATCAATCAGTGGTATTTATTTGAGCACATACTGAGTGCAGAACACTATACCAAGGTCTTGGGAAAGTACAATATAATAGACTTGGTAACCCTGCCCATTAAGAGCTAACAGTCTAGAGGAGGAGACATATTAAAATACATTACAGATAGGGGAAATGGCAGAATGTAAGGACATGTACATAAGTACTGTGTGTTCGAGTTTGGAATACATATCACGTGTTTAAGGGGCAAAAAGAGGATGGTGGGTAGTGGAAATTAGAGCTTCAGAAGACTTCTTGGAGGAGACATGGGTTTTAAGAGGGCTTTAGGAGGGAGAGTGGTGGCTTGTCAGATATGAAGTGGAGGAAGTTCCAGGCTGTGGTGAGCCCACAACAAGCTGCCTTATTAGTGACTGTTTGTGATCCTGCAACCAACAAGAAGGAAGAGATTCAAGAAGACACTGATGGGCTCTACCTGAGACAGGTGATTACTGGCTTGTTGGGGCGGAGCATGGAGGGAGGTGTGGTTTTCTCATCCTGTTCTACCCAGTAACGGGCCTGGACCAATCAATGACTGCCACATAGAACCACAGCTGTTTCGCCTAAGGCAGAGAAAAGGCAATTGCTTTAAATTGTGAGAAGGCATGTTGGAGTAGCAGAAGCAGCAAGACAGCAGCACCCAGAAGCAGTAGAAAGCAGCAGCGCTTGGAATCAGGGAGAAGAAGAACTGGCAGAACGGGCTCCCTTGACCAGCAGACTGGTATTGGACCCTTGGTGGAGTGGGGTGAATGAGTGTGTGTATGTGTCACTCCCTTGCCTGTTGGTAAAACTAAGTAAAAAACTTTCCACAGTAACCTTGGTGATCAGAGGTGTGCTTTGACTTTACTATGTGTCACTAAGCCTTCTCTGGTCCAGAAAGCTCCGGGTTGGTACGAACCCGGGGTGCTTATGACCCAGGCTAGAGGGAGGATAGGGGCAAGGGGTCAGTGGTGGGATAGAGGAGATCAAGGTACAGAGAATAGGTTGGCATTAGGAGATTGAAGTGTGTTGGTTTGGTTGTAGATGTTTGGCTGGAGAGAAAAGGTCAGATTCAAGTGGTGTAAAGATAGAACCAACAAGATTTTGTGACTGATCAAATATGTGGGTTGAATGAGAGAGATGAATTGAGGATAATACCAAGGTTACAGGCTTGAGACAGAGAGGATTATGGTGCTGTCAATCATGCTAGGAAAATCAGATGGAGGATAGGGTATGTTTGGCTAAAAGAGTTCATTCATTGTCATACTGAGTGCTTACTGTGTACAGAGCACTGTACGAAGCACTTGGAAAGTACAACACAACAATAAAGAGTGACATTCCCTGTCCAAACAAGCTCAGAGTCTGGAGGGGCGGGCGGGGGAGAAAGACATCAATACAAATAAACAGATATCAATACAAATAAAAGTACAGATATTTGCATAAGTGCTGTGGGGCTGCGAAGAGCGAAGGGAGAAAGTCAGAGCAAGGCAGAAGGAAGTGGGAGATGCGGTAAAGTGGGGCTTAGTCTGGGAAGGCCTCTTAGAAGAGTTGTGCCTTCGATAAGGCTTTGAAAAGGGGTAGAGTAGTAGTCTGTCAGATTTGAGTAGAGAGGACATTCCAGGCCAGAGGCAGGACATGGGTTAAGGGTCGGAGGTGAAACAGGCTAAATCAAGGCACAGTGAAAAGTTTAACACTTGAGGAGCGAAGTGTGGGGCTGGGGTTGTAGAAGGAGAGAAGCGAGGTGAGGTAGGTGGGGTCAAGGTGATGGAGTGCTTTAAAGCCAGTAGTGAGGAGTTTTTGTTTGACACAGAGGAGGATGGGCAACCACTGGATTTTTTTGAGGAGTGTGATCTGGTCTAGACTGTGAGCCCACTGTTGGGTAGGGACCGTCTCTATATGTTGCCAACTTGTACTTCCCAAGCACTTAGTACAGTGCTCTGCACACAGTAAGCGCTCAATAAATACGATTGAATGAATGGACAGCAGAGTGAAGTATGGACTGGAGTGGGAAGAGACAGGAGGTTGTGAGGTCAGCAAAGAGGCCGATGCAGTAACCCAGGCGGAATAGGATGAGTGATTGTATTAACGTGGTAGCAGTTTGGATGGAGAGGAAAGGGTGGATTTTAGTGTTTGTGATGGTGGGACCAACAGGATTTGGTGATGGGTTGAATGACAGAGAGGAGTAAAGAATAACACCACGGTTACGGGCTTGTGAGACAGGAAGCATGGAGGTGCTGTCTACAGTGATGGGAAAGTCAGGAAGAGGACAGGGTGTGAGTGGGAAGATATCCAACATGCTGCCATGAGCCCAACAGAACCCCAAAGATACTTTTATAACTTATTTGGGGTACTCTGTCTTCAATTACTGTGAAGTCATTACTCTGCTTAGTTCATGTGAACAACTGATAGTCAACAGCAAACCAGCATATTCAATTGGTCAATGGGGGAAGGGGAACAGTGAAGATTATAAGGGCTGCAATAGGCTAATTCAGGTTTTCCCGTTAAATAAAAAATAACCTTTAAGTCAGGAAACCTCTTCTTGATGCCCATGAATAAGCAGTCCAGACCATGCATTTCACAGTCTTTCCTGGATGATGTTTTGGTTTTTTTTTTTTTCCTTCAAAACCTCAACACACAGGCCCAAGTGAATCAGCCATTCCTGCCCAAAATAAAATAGTGTCCTTATATAGGCCTACCTCCAGAGCCAAAGGGTATAAGGAAGTGGGTACAGTGTTCATCCCGAGTGAATGTTTATCACTTAAATTATATACAAATCGTTTTATGAAAAGCCATTTCAGGTACTAAAAGGATCACACAAAAGCAGCTTAAGAAAAATTTTTGTTAGAATGAAATTCCTCAAGACATTTTTTCCGGGGCTTTTCACTATAAAGAAAATCCTTATCTGGTTATTTTAAATTTGTTGCAAAATACAATTATGCATAAACTTGTTTAAAAACAATCTTCATCAGCTGCACTTGTGATACCCAAGAGTTAAACATATTAATTTTTAAAAATATGTATTTATGTCTAATTTTCACAAGCTTGTTCACAGTTGTAACCATTTCTTTATACATTCCTGGCAAATTAACTTCATCTAAGGCTGCCTTGTATGTAAGTACAAATTTTTTTTCCAAATTACTTCCAGGAAGGAGCAGTGAATAGCTGAAATCAGCCCGTTTTCCTATTTGTCTAGGTATGAATTCCTATTAACTTTAGGAGAATATGAAATCACTTATTTCCTAGGATTTTTCAAGATATAGCATTTTTTATAGTAATATTCAAGCTAAAAAAAAAAGGACCATGTATTTTCAAGTGTAGGTAATGTAGGGCTGCTTTGATAATGTCAGACCCAGACGCTTCATTTCAAAGGAAGTGTTCTATTGCCTTTTTTTTTTTGCAGTTCCCAAGTTGGAATTGATGCAAAACTTCATTTTAAGATAATCTTACTTTATATGGAACAACCCTTTATTCGTTTCTTTATGTGAGTTAACAATTTTAAGATGAAAATTAGGAAACAGTAGGAAATCATACCTCTGCCCTCTAAGGACTTGTTTCTGGGCTTTCTGCCCTATACAACTGATCCATGGTTTAGAATTTTTAATGATTTCAGATGTAGCCCCGGCTGCAGCATTACAGAAAAAATTGAGAAATTATATTCGTTTCTAATTTTTTGGCACCTATGAATTTCATGATTGTATGTGTTTAGGCCGATCCTCAAGTCACCATCTTGTAAAATGATCCACAGCTTGGAGGCTTTTCTCAAAATAATTCAAAGGCTTCTGCAGTATTCCTTATTCACCACGAATGAAAGTTGTTACCACAAGCTTTTGGAGAGGAATGGATTCTTTCTATTCAGTTGCAACTATGGGTGTGTGCTTAGAGGAGAAGCAGCATGGCCTAGAGGAAAGAGCATGGACCTGGTAGCCATAGGACCTGGGTTCTGATCACAGCTGAGCTGTGTGAACTTTGTCTATGTGACCTCGTGCAAGTTACGTAACTTCTCTGTGCCACAGTTACCTCACCTTTAAAATAGGAATTAAGACTGTGAGCCCTATACGGGACATGGGCTATATCCAACCTGATTATCTTTTATCTACTCCAGCACTTAGTAAAGTGCCTGGCACATAGTAAGTGCTCAACAAATGTCATTAAAAAAGGACTAGGGATGGGGATGTCTATGCAGTCAAGAAGAAGCCAAGGATTCAATTATTATTATCTGATGAATTGAGCAGTCTTAGATGTCAATTTGGATCTGTCAGGTGGAGGTTTGGACTTGAAGATCTAGTCTGTGGGAGTGTACCCTAGTGGTAAGATGGTAAGAGCCTTGGCCTGGGAGTCAGAAGTCCTGGATTCTAGTCCCAGCTCTGCTCTTTGCCCACTGGGTTCCCTTGGGAGCCACTTGTGAGGTGCTTTGGCTTGATGTGGAAAGACTTGGGTAGGCAAGGGAAGGTTTTGAGAAGTAGAGAGATTGTGTGCTGAGTGACATTTCAAAAAGATGATCTGGGTAGAAGCATGTTATATGGATTGGACCAGTAAGGAAGCTAGCACTATAGTTTAACCATGATAATATAAGAGCTTGGACTAGGACTGTATCTGGGCTTAGAGGAAGGCTGAAAATGGGAAATGTGCAGAGTCAACCAAAGGATTTAGCAGATGACTAAATGCGAGAGGTGAAAGACAGAGAGGAGTTGATGACAAAACCACCATTGTGAGTTTCTGGGTAAGAGTGAATGTAGTGTTATCTGTCAAAAGAGATTGAATATTATAGGAGAGGAGTGAATTTAGAAAGGAAGATGAGACATTCAGTTTTAGATATGTTGTTTGAGACATCCAAATAGAACTGCCTTGGAGGCAATAAGAAACCTAGGTTTGCAGAAGGAGAGGTTGAAAAGGTAGAATTAGGAGTCATCAACAAAATGGAACTTCAAAAATTGTTTGGCTAGACCTGGTTGATACTGAGCTTAATTGCTGGAGTGAATGTTCATGCAAGAGCCTGATAGTATACTGTCTTTGCATTCCTCTTTGTCAGGCTTACACACCACATGTGGCCAAAGTGTTCATTCCATACAACTAAATGGCCTTCATCAATCAATCAATCGTATTTATTGAGCGCTTACTGTGTGCAAAGCACTGTACTAAGCACTTGGGAAGTACAAGTTGGCAACATATAGACAGTCCCTGCCCAACAGTGGGCTCACAGTCTAGAAGGGGGAGACAGAGAACAAAACCAACATATTAACAAAATAAAATAGAATAGATATGTACAGGTAAAATAGAGTAATAAATATGTACAAACATACATATATACAGGTGCTGTGGGGAAGGGAAGGAGGTAAGGCGAGGGGGATGGAGAGGGGGAGGAGGGGAAGAGGAAGGAGGGGGCTCAGTCTAGGAAGGCCTCCTGGAGGAGGTGAGCTCTCAGTAGGGCCTTGAAGGGAAGAAGAGAGCTAGCTTGGTGGATGGGCAGAGGGAGGGCATTCCAGGCCCGGGGGAGGACGTGGGCCGGGGGCTGATGGCGGGACAGGCGAGAATGAGGCACAGTGAGGAGATTAGTGGCAGAGGAGCGGAGGGTGCGGGCTGGGCTGTAGAAGGAGAGAAGGGAGGTGAGGTAGGAGGGGGCGAGGCGATGGAGAGCCTTGAAGCCGAGGGTGAGGAGTTTCTGCCTGATGCGTAGGTTGATTGGTAGCCACTGGAGATTTTTGAGGAGGGGAGTAACATGCCCAGAGCATTTCTGGACAAAGACAATCCGGGCAGCGGCATGAAGTATGGATTGAAGTGGCGAGAGACAAGAGGATGGGAGATCGGAGAGGAGGCTGATACAGTATCCAGACGGGATAGGATGAGAGCTTGAACGAGCAGAGTAGCAGTTTGGATGGAGAAGAAAGGGTGGATCTTGGCAATGTTGCGGAGCTGAGACCGGCAGGATTTGGTGATGGCTTGGATGTGAGGGGTGTATGAGAGAGCGGAGTCAAGGATGACACCAAGTTTGCGGGCTTGTGAGATGGGAAGGATGGTAGTGCCGTCAACAGTGATGGGAAAGTCAGGGAGAGGGCAGGGTTTGGGAGGGAAGACAAGGAGTTCAGTCTTGGACATGTTGAGTTTTAGGTGGCGGGCAGACATCCAGATGGAGATGTCCTGAAGGCAGGAGGAGATGCGAGCCTGGAGGGAGGGAGAGAGAGCAGGGGCAGAGATGTAGATTTGGGTGTCATCAGCGTAGAGATGATAGTTGAAGCCATGGGAGCGAATGAGGTCACCAAGGGGGTGAGTGTAAATCGAGAACAGAAGGGGATCAAGAACCGAACCTTGAGGAACCCCCACAGTAAGGGGATGGGAGGCGGAGGAGGAGCCTGAAAAAGAGACTGAGAATGAATGACCGGAGAGATAAGAGGAGAACCAGGAGAGGACGGAGTCTGTGAAGCCAAGGTTGGATAGCGTGTTGAGGAGAAGGGGGTAGTCCACAGTGTCGAAGGCAGCTGAGAGGTCAAGGAGGATTAGGACAGAGTATGAGCCATTGGATTTGGCAAGCAGGAGGTCATTGGTGACCTTTGAGAGGGCAGTTTCTGTGGAATGTATAATTGTGATAATTGTGGTAATGATCATGATTACCACATGATAATTCATGATAATTGTGGTATTTGTTAAGCACTCACTGTGTGCCAGGCACTGTACTAAGCACTGGGGTGGGTACAAACAAATTATGTTGCACACAGTCCCTATCCCACATGAGGCTCCCAGTCTCAATCCCCATTTTACAGATGAGGTAACTGAAGCACAGAGAAGTGACTTGCTCAAGGTCACACAGCAGACTGGTGGAGAAGTTGGGGTTAGAACCCATGACCTTTGGATTGCCAGGTCTATGCTCTATCCCCTATGCCATGCTGCTTCTCTTGCCCTTTATGTCCAACCACTGCCACAGGCTCAGCAGGCAGACCACTTTTAAACAGTGTGCACTTTGAAGAGGTGTTGTCTATAGTAGCTTCTTATAAATGAAAAGTGTGGAAAAAGCCAGGTATTTTGTTCTGCGATCTGTTAAAAATGACTTGATTATGGGAATTATTGTTCCTGGAATTTCACAGGTAAACTCAGATGAGCTTAGATAGACTTACTTAAAAGTGAGAGCTGAACAAAGATCCTCATCATTCTTTTAACAGTCTGTACTTTTGTACATAATTTTTAAGGTACTGTAGTGGCTTAAACAACAATCACCTTTTAATTCCTTGATTGCAATTCCTGACAACTGTATTGATACAACTAGCCAAAAAACAAATACCAGCAAATAGTTCATTTGTGAGCAACCCCGCCACAGAGGCATGGCTATAAATAGAGATATACTATGAGTACTGAGGTAATTAGAAAATCATAAAACAAAAGTGGAACATGTGTATGGTTATGCTTATGACAGGTGGTGTAAAGCAATTCTACTAGGTCCTTAGAGGGCCCACGTTTAATTTGTCACATAATCAAAACAAACGGAACATTTTAAGGAATTATATATAGATGTTTATATACATATAGACATACATAGCATATCATGTATACATACTTATGCATTGTATACAAGCAGTTTTTGTCACTTTCCACTTTAACCCGCCTCAGAATGAAAATGGAAGCTGACATGTGATTCAAAGAATTATTGTCATCTTTATTGAAAATGAATATGAATCAGGAGATAGGGAGGACTGTAGTAAAATTACAAGACCAATGACAGGTAAGGCTAGAGTACTCAGTTTGATTCCCAGTGTTCTCTGGGCTGGTGGATTTTGGAGGTGTTGAGACATAAAGATTACCACTTCTAGATAGGGAGAGCGATTCCCAGCTGCAGCGACCTCTGCTGGTTTCAGGATTATTACGGAGGGCCCTTTATTCCCCCCCTTCCCCCCCATCAAAAACCACACTTCAATCCCAACAACCTGCTTTATGATAAATCTCAAAAACTGCTCTTCCCTAGTATCTCCATAACAGAGGGTGGGTGTAGATAGAAAATCATCCCAGATCCTGTTTATGGGTGAGGGCAGGTGTTTTATCCAGTAAGCTACTGAGCTGCCTTAAACTAATTACGTTTAAACATACAGAAAGCAATTCTTGTTCAGATAACACTTTTACTGTAATCCAATAATGTCCAGTGCATGGATTGTTATAGTCAGTTCATTTCATCATTCATAATTATGACCTCAGGAACAGCAGTGAGCTCCCTATAAAAGATTAGTAGAGTAAAATTAAAATATGTAAAAAAAAATGTTAAATATTGTCAGGGTTTATAATTTAAAACAGCTCTGTTATTAGATATTGGAAAAGCACAAAAGGTGATCTTGTACAGAGGTTCTAACCTCTGGCCCCATCTATACCAATTAAAATATACTGTGTGGTGAAAATTAAATCTCATATAATTAAATGCAGTATAAATTTTGTACAACTAAAAAGGCTTTTTAACCTGAATTAATCATCCTTTTGGAGGAAAATAAGTGTGTTTCTCACTAGTTATGTTGTTACTATCTAATTAATTGAACAAATTGAATTTCCATGTTTCTGTGGTTAGTTTGAGCTTAAAATAACATTTTATTCAAGTTAGGGAGGATGTCAAAGCAAGAATTTAAAAAATGCTTTGTAACATCTTATGGCTTCACTGAGAATATGTTCTGCTTGACAATGCATTAAACCTTAAAAAGGTTTAATTAACAAATGTCAGAATGTGTTTATTCTGAAAAATGAGATATTAACTTCCTCTTACCTTCTTTTCTTATGTACATCCAAAAAGAAGTTATTAAATACAGTGTTATATACATTATTTGACATTTTTTAAAAAGGCGTGGGTAACCTACATGACACTGATTTCTGTTCACCTTTTGGGAAGAATGTTTGTATGTAGAATTACAAAAAATACTGCTCACAAAAAAAAAAACCTCCCCAAAATTAGAGCCCCTAGAGTTCCAGTCCATTTTAAAATATATGTGGGATTATCCACAGTTCTCATTGACCTGTTATTCACTTTATAGTTAATCCTTTGATAGAAGAAGAAAACACAAATTGGTCAGATACTATGATTTCTTCAAAGTTCCTCCATTATGAAAGAGGAATGAGCATTAGTTGTCCTTGGAGATGTTTTCAAATATTAAGTGAAAATCCCAGTAATGGGCAATTTGCATTTCCTAGCCTGGTGTAGTAAAGCAACGGAACTGAAATTCCACTACTATTATTTGAAGAACTCTCATGAAAAAACACTGAATGGACTTATGCGTACATAAGGAATTAATGGCTTCTCAGTACACTCTCTGCTAGACTTCTGTAATCAATGACTTTCCACTACACAAGAAACTGCAGGCCAAATCAATGGTCCATCCTACATAGTCTGCCTCTTCTGACACCAAAGGATGCTTGGAAGGAGAGTGTGTAGGCCTCATCTTGGTTATTAATAATAATAATAATGGCATTTATTAAGCACTTACTATGTGCAAAGCACTGTTCTAAGCGCTGGGTAGGTTACAAGGTGATCAGGTTGTCCCACGGGGGGCTCACAGTCTTAATCCCCATTTTCCAGATGAGGTAACTGAGGCCCAGAGAAGTGAAGTGACTTGCCCAAAGTCACACAGTTGACAATTGGCGGAGCCGGGGTTTGAACCCATGACCTCTGACTCCAAAGCCCGTGCTCTTTCCATTGAGCTAAGCTGCTTCTCTATTCTTATTCTCTAACATATTCCACTTTTCTTTCTAATTACCCATTATGAATCTTCGATTTAGCATTTTTCCTATCCCCTTCTTGAATTTATCAGTGCTTTCTGCCTCACAACTTCCATGGTAGCAAATCACATATGCTTGCCACTTACTGAGTGAACAAAATTGGTTGAAATGAGCTTGTGAATTTGAGTATTTTCAACAGAGTAGAGAAATTGAATCCTTTTAATTACAGATGGATTCTTCTCAGTCTTCCTGTAAGATATGGGCAAGGTAGCCTCATGAAAAACTCAGATGCCTTGAAAAGAGAGTAGTTGTTTTGGCTTTCTCCTCAGACTTAGAAGAAACATCTCAATTTTGGACGTTGTGTGTTCATTTCCTTTTAGTTGAAAAAGGATTTTAGCACACTGGAGTTGACCTCTCTGATGATAGCAAGCAAGGATGGGACTGAATAATATTCTATGGCAAGTCAGTTGGTCCAAAATGCAACATTCCCAATCCTGACATGGAGTGTGTGCGTATTTCATGAAAGTCTGTCTGAAGAATAAGACACTTTGAAAGTACCAGTTGGTTTGCTGGAGTTAATTTGAAATAGAGAAAATCCACCATGAAATGAAGAAGTAAAATCTTTTTTTCTCCTTTCCTGCCCTGAATAGTTTTCCTTTCTATTTCTGAATTTTCCCATTACTCCATTGATTTAAATTAATTTTGCCCTAGATTTGTGAGCCTGGTAAAATTTAAATAATAAGATGGTGAGTTTTTCCTCAGTTCACCTGAACTTAATATTAAATGAATGTTTTCTGGCAGGATTATCTGCAAAACTCTGATTTTGCTTCTTCCTCTGTCCATAGCCTGGTAATTGAGCCTGAATTCCCTCATCTTTAATATGCCATATATTCTTCACCTGGCAAAGGACTCAGACAGATACAGATAAATACCCTATAGACATACAGCAGAGAAACTGCTGTAATTGCTTTCATAATGACTCTCAAACATCAAAGGAAGCCATATTTAACACTGTTTCCATTCTTTAGTTGAAATGTAATTTTATAGAGTTATTGTCAGACAGTACAGTGAACGTACAAGTACAACTGTCATATTCTGCTCATATTAATTAGCTGCCCACCAGAGGTCTGCGATAGTAATGGCAAAGTTCTCCTTATTTCAGATGGTCTGATATCCTGACAGAACCATAAGTACAATAGCTTGATTAACATAGTTGCTTAGATCAGGTTTTCCTTGGGAGTGTGTCAATTGGCATTTTGAAGAATCAATTAATTAACACTCCAAATAATCCATTCTTGGGTTAATGAAAGTGTTTTGTACAGATGCGAAAACTTACATGAAGAAAAAACGAAGCCCTTCCAAAGTGGCATAGAAAAATATTATTTTTGCCTTTTGGGGATTCTCTATTGTCTGTTTCAGTATACCTTAAGTAACTGGCTTCATGAAACTCCACTATGGATTTTAACCAAAGGAGTGATATTTCTGGCTGACGATTAGGAAAGGAGTGGATTTTACAGAGGTCTGGTAATAAGAAATGGTATTTATTCTTGGGCTTTAAATAAAGTTATTCAATTAGGGTAAGTAATCTTTGCCTAACATTTCCAGCATTTCCAACAATTCTTCTTTGGAGTAATATATTGCTTTCTGAAAATCTGGCATGGCAGATACATCCCTGTTCAGAACTCTAGATTTGATTCTCATACAAGTGAGAGCTGTAAATTGAAGAGGTGAATGTGTTTTTAAAACTGGGACTGTTTACATTATAAATGTAATATAATTCTTGGAAATTAAGTTTAAGTTACCTAGCTGCCGAAGAGTGACATTTCCAAACACCTTTCCAAAGTTAGTGTTACTTTTAAATGTGAAATTTAATTTATCTACTAGCAGTCATAGCTACTAATCCTATCTTTTTCTCCACTAACTTTTTGGATCCATCTTAAGTTTGTGAACACTAAGGTGTGACATCTCTGCCTAAAATCTGGAATATGATCAAACACTTCTACAGATCTCTCTAGGAAAGGCTGGAGAGAGAGCTTAATCTTCACCCTCAAATCTTTTCTGTAGATCTCTCCTACTCAAAGCTGATGCTCAAAAAAATGCTCTTGAAATTGGTTGATGGCCATGATATCATAACCAGGTTGAGCTTACAGAACCAGCTATTAAAAATATACTTAATATTAAAGTTTTGTGCTCCAGAGCAAAACATTTGGTCTTTTACTACTAAATAAATGAAAGCATGCATTAGCCAGGATCATCTCCCTCTCAAGTTAACACACTTTGGGCTAAAATGAGACCAAAAGTGCTATCTGATGTGATTAGATAATGAAACAAAACACTGAAATTCTCTTTAAAGGCCAAACAACAAACAAGACAACAATGAACAAGTCCTATACCTTTTGGTTAAGTTGAAACATTACATAAATATGCTATAAATAATTATCTATAATGACAACCTTCATCAGAAATCTGAATGATAGAAAAGAAATGCCAGCCTTCAGAACGGTCTTGGTGTGTAATTGGGATTGCCGTATCACAGCTTTCCTAACTAAGAGATCAGATGAGGTTGTCTTTAACTGTGAATCTGGGTGAAGGCTAGTGAGATTCTGTGCAGTCTGTTTAGTCAGTATTTTTAGGTACTTTTTAAAATTGTAAAAATGGTCAAGTTTAGTTGTCATTGCTTATTATGGATGTAAGCCAGAAATGAGATCCATTCCTTAGTTCACTAATCAGCTTCCTCCATATTTGCATGCTCATTTTCTGATAGCTGATGAGGCGACAAGGTCATTGGACGTACAAGTACTTATTTAAAAACAGACATGAGAGTGAGATAGAGGTTAGTTGGGTCTATCAGAGCTGTCAATCAATTAATGAAAATTATTGAGCAAGGACACTGTGGGGGAAGTGAACAGAAGGAATGAAAATGACCATGGAGACACAACATAGGGAAAACGACAGGACTCACTAAATGTGCCCACGTGAGTGCTAAAATCAGGCATGCTCACATCACAAGGGAAAGACAGCCCTGGGAAGCACAGGCACAGGAATCTCGACTAGTTCATAGGCTCAAAGGTGCAAAACTGAATGCTTCATAGTCCTAGTTAAGTAGAATGCAGCACAATACATGTTGAATATTTTGCTACAGTACCAGCGATATGTGACAGTTTTCAGGTGATTTAAAGATGCTCCTGTCAGGCAAAAGTTTGTGGTAAATAAAGACAAAGGTTCATGATTAAGTCCAGAGGAAAATGCTGGAATCCTACCTGTAAATATATGGCAGATATGAATAGCTGGCTAGGGCAGTGCTAAGGGGCCACACAAAAGCTCACGTAAAAGCTTCACTATCACTACAATACACCACGTATTGGCACAAAACAAGAGTATACTGTTAGTACAAAAAGGAAATAATTTATAACTTGATCTTTGGTAGGAAATAGAGAAATAAAAAAGGCCCCCTCCCCCAAAAGAAGGAAACAAGAGAAGAGAAAAAAATGTCAATATGTTTGTGTGAATGAAAGATAGTGAGAGAAGGAAAATGAAAAGACAGCAAAGTCAGAAGCAGGGAGATACTGACACCAAATCTCTGCAAAGCGTTCAAAATTCTCCAGCTGCCACGCTTTTAATTTGCTACCATTCTAATTAAAATGCAAATTAAATTTATAATTAGCATCAGCGCTTTCTAAAGAAACCTCCTTGTGTGCAGCACAAACATATGGGATGATGCTATAGTGTAAAGTTTGTAAAACAGAAGGTTCGACACAAATGGGAGAAGAGAAATTTTGTTGGAAAATAAGTTTCAGGGACTAAAAGATAATTGGTGTAGGAGATGGCTGGGGCTGTTTTGGGGGAACCAAAGAGTGTGAGTGTCCCATTTTAACAAAAGCATTGCTGAATATGAGAGCTCTGTCAGGGAGTTACTTTTTGTTGAATCAGATGTCAAGGGTCATTCTGCATGTCATTGGTATTGTATAGAATATGCCAGAATGGCAAGAAGGGGTCAAAGTTCTAATCAAAAAGTCTAGGGCCAAAATTAACCACTTCCAGATAATTAATTTAAAAATTGATGGGAAACAACATACAAAAATTACATCATGATTCCAGCACTAACGCATTTTCAAGGCAAACTAGTTACCCAAGTTAGAATTAAAACAGGAGGGTCAATAGAAGTCAAATAAATGAGATCACAAAATGTCCAGTTTTATGTGGCCCTTAATTTCTTTATGTAAATATGCTGCCTGGGCATTCCATAAGCAACCCACACAAGCAAGAGTCTTTTGAAATGTGTTGTGTAGCAATCACCTCAGAAATGCATGAACAATATGATTACCTAATTTGAGGATAACATTAAAAAAGCACCCCCAGACCTGGTAATATTCTATCTCTACAGCTGCAGTATACTAAGCTGGTAATATGTGTAGAAAGGGGCTGATTTTAACCTACCAAAGGACAACATTTATAAAGTATTTGTCGGAGGGGTGTTTTTAGGAATTCACATTAAAAAAATATCTGAGCTCCTCACAATAATGATTACTTGGCTTTCCTGAATGGACCCACACACAAACCTGAGAGCCTTTAATATCTAGGGATTCTGCTTTATCTATTAACTAGATTCTTTATCAGCTATTTTAAAATTTGAATATAACAAATGAATATTTCATAGATGTGTGTTAAGCTGTTATTAAACTATAATGTAAAGCAGGATTGTAGGAATATTTTTGTGAGTCAAAAAGTCAATTAAAATGATAAGCCTGTAATATCACTACTGTAGAGCTGTACCAAAATTCACTTCTTATGCATGGGAGGTTTCAAATACCCTGCATTTGGGTGTGAAGAGGCTCTGTTACATATTCAGGGGATTGTATACTTCAATTTCATTAGTACCATGGTTTAAAAATTTTGGAGGAAAAGCTAAATCAGAATGGTGGAAAAAAATCTCACCTTGGTTTTTCAAAACATAAACAAAATAGGAATATGTTCTCCTCAGTATGGTCTTATATTTCTCAATACATGGTCATCACTAGAGAAGCTTAGATCTAGAGAACCTCTAATTTTGCATCAGAAGAATCAAGTGCACTGCATACCTGATTTATAGAAGTATCACCATTGTTCTCTGCACACTAGGTGATCTGGGGGGAAGAGCAAAAATCATGAGTAGGAGGGGTAAAAGTACCAAAGATTGAGACATTTATAACCTATAATTCAATATATTACTTTAGATGAATTCTATAGTCTTTCTTTTTTAGGAGTTAGAACTGTCCACTAGAACATCCTAATCAAAATCTGGCAGTTGGGACTGGAGAGGGGGAGGGATTTTAATTGTTAGGAAAAAAAAAAAGACATTTTTAAATGACTGGACTAATTCCTCCAGAGTGATGTGCAAAGATTTGAATAGCTTTCCAAACATGAATTCTTTCCTTGGCAAGAATCCCTTTCAAAAAGTGGGTTTGAAGAAATGATTGTGCTGATCGACTTGACTAGATCTAATTAATCAAGACTTGGAGGGAGGAAAAAAAGGGAAAAAGTAGTTCTGCTGGCACTTGCACATGAAATGTGTCCTCTGGCACAAGTTCCTTAGTCGTTCTTGGTTTCTGAGGTGGAATGCAGGCAGCTTAAATAAAGACTTCTGTGTGATAGACAAAAGAAGAAAAAACTTTGGCATAAAGAATGGCTTTCTTTAATTTCTAATTGTTATCCTTTTCTTATTCAGAAAATGAAGTCACCTTTGTGGTGGTTTCAGGAACCGCTGGGTAATCAAAATTATTATGCTGCCACCTGTTGTCTGTTAATTATTCTGAGAGATACTCATAAATCATAACACTGGACAATAAATCAAACTGTCAGGATCCAGGTCAAAGGTTATGCATGAAAAGTTATAGGTCATCCACAGGGTGTGAAAGATCAGGGTTTTAAAGCATCACTCATTGTCAAGTAACGTTGAGAGAAGTGCCATCAGAACAAAAGAAAAACTGAAGTACAGAAGAATTCAGGACTATGGTTAAGCTTTGGCCTCCTGGACAAAGAAATCAAATTGAGATTACAGATCTGACAACAAGCAAGATTGTATAGCACTGCCCTAATTGAAATACTTTCAGCCTTGATGGAACCTTATTGCATCTAAGCTTCCTTGTGGAATATTCTATACACATATCTATATCAGTATATGTATATAGATATGTATTTGGAAAATAGAATAGTTTTTTGTTTTTCATGCTTGCTGAAAGTTCAAGGCCCTATGCATTCATCCAATGAATCATATTAAGTCATATAGTAATTGAGTAAAAGGGTGCCACTGGATGTCTTACTTTCTTAAATAATTTGGTTTGAAACATGTTTTTCTTATAATGTATCTACCCTGACAAGAACTTGATCTGCATTTAGCATCTTTTGACTCACATAGGAAGTACCCTGTACCTAAAGTAGAATAATCACTTAGCATCAAATGGGAACTGGTGGAAATCACTGCTTTTATAAATCAGGCTAGGGGTCAATTGTTACCGATGGGGTAGAAGTGACTTTAGAATAAAACATGATAAAAATGTAATAACAAAAAGGCACCAGGAAACAAAAGTGATGTTGCTGTTATGAGCTGTACTCTCTACTGCCTGCTGTTTGAATTAGATAGTTATTAGGATGAACTTCCGAAAAAATTTACAGTAAATGACTGCAATTTTAATTTTTGAAATGATTTATTCCCTGGAAGTATTACATTATTTGTTTATGTTGAATATTTTCTGCTCTGATAACCTGGTTTACTAGGAGGAGGGGTTCCAAATCAGAAGTGCTTACTTATCAGCTTGAGGTTTTTTTTTTTTTAAAGGCATTATTAACAATTGCCATGTTGATCAGACCAAATATAACTCAATATCTGTTTAATGTTGGATGACTCGAATATACACACACACACGTGTATATGTGTGTGTGTGTGTGTGTGTGTATATGTATATATATATAAAGAAAGAGAGAGTCTATCATCAATTATTCATTCAATCATATTGAGCGATTACAGTGTGCAGAGCACTGTACTAAGCGCTTGGAAAGTACAATTCGGCAACAAAAATCATTTAATTATTAGAATAAAGTCCCTTTGAAGAAATAGGGAGGGGGAGAGAGAGATAGAGCACAAATTGCATGATTAAATCCAGATTTCATGAAGTTTATGGAAATATATATGTATGTATATATGTGTATATATGTATGTATATATATATATTATTGATATAACATAATTCATTATGGTACTTGTTAAATGCTTACTATGTGCCAAGCACTGTTCAGAGCACTGATATAGATTCAAGTCAGTCAGGTTCAGTACAGTCCCTATACCACATGGGGTTCACAATCTAAATGGGAAAGTGTAGGTTGAGGGAGAACAGATGAGGTGACTGAGGCACAGCGAAGTTCAGCAATTTGCTCAAGATTACACAGCAGAGATGTGGCAGAGGCCAGATTGGAATTCTGGTCCTCTAGTTTCCAGGCCCATGCTCTTTCCACTAGGACATGCTACTTCTCCAAAGAAGACACTTACTAAGACACTCCTACCACTACATTTGGATTTTATTGTTTCCATTATAATCGTCCGTCTTTGACTCTATAAATAACGGGCCAACATCTGAATCCTCTGAGTCCAAACCAAAGTCCATTTGAAGAAGAAATTCTGGAACCCTTATACTTTGTAGGGCCAGAAATGTGTGCAGCTGCATCCTCAGGGCTGTGGAACAATTATTTCAACCCCAGTATATAAGGATCAGTGCATAAACCTCAACTGATCATCATCGTATTTTGTCTGTGCATCCAGTGCCCTTTGGCCAAAGGAATGTCTTTTCATGTGGGCTTCTTGATTGACCCTAGAGTCTTCCCGGTTGGAAAGCATCATGGCTAGGGGAAAGAGCCCAAGCTTGGGAGTCACACAACCTGGGTTCTAATCCCACCTCTACTGCTTGCCATGGGACATAGACCTTGGGCAAGTTATTTAACTTCTCTGTGCCTCAGTTTCCTCACCTGGAAAATGATGCTCCAATACCTGTTCTCCTTCCTATTTAGCCTGTGAACCTGCTGAGAAACAGGGATTATGTCCAGCCTGGTTAACTTGTATCTACCCAAGTGTTTAGTAGAAGGTTGGCACATAGTAAGCACTTAACAAGTACCACCATTACTAATGTCTAACTCTTCTAATCCCCAGTGCCCACATGAAAAAATAGTGAATTTGCAACATGGTTCCTTTGTTCTTTCTGCCTTCAGAATGTAACTTTCATTGTAATCCCTATCTCAAACAGTAGTCTTTAGCCCTTTGTTGAAGACAAAGGCCCAGAAACCCATGTAAAAATTATCAGGAAGATGTGACCTTTCCCATTATAATTTGTAGGATACTTTAAGCATTAATTATGGTCAAAGAAACAGCCAATAAATCAGAGGTATTATTTTTGAGGACTTACTATGTACAGAGCACTGTAGAAAGTGCTTGGGAAAGTACAATACAATGGAGTTGGTAAATGCGATCCCTGCCCACATGGAGCTTACACCCTACAGGGGGAAACATACTTTAAAATAAATTGAAGATAGGGAGAAGAGTAGAGCATAAGGATAAGCAAATAACCTTTCGTTACCCATATTTCCAAGTAATGCAGAAATGGTGTCCTTCTGAATTCACTTCTCCAGGAGATTTTCCCTGATGTATCTTTCTACCCTGTTCTCCCCCGCTACTGTTTTGTAGCATTTTTGCATAATCTAAGCAATTGGTTCTGTACATAGCACTTAAATACATAACTCCATACTCTATTGCTTCCATATCCTATAATTTATTTTAGTGACTGTCTCCCAAGCTAGATTGTAAGGTCTTTAAGAGCAAGGATCAAGTCTACTGTCTCTATTCTACTCTGACAAGCCCTTAGATCAGGGCTCTGAACAAAATAATCTCCTTCCCCACTACAGGAACTACAAAAGCAAGGAGTGTGGTCTAGTGGATAAGCGCATGGGCCTAAGAGTTAGTAGGACCTCTAAGATGTAAACTCACCTGTAGACTACAAACTCATCATGGGCAGGGAACATTTCTACCAACTGCTTTATTGTACTTTCCCAAGCTCTTAGTACAGTGCTCTGTACACAGCAGGCACTCGATAAATATGATTGATTGGGTTCTAATCCTAGCTCTGCCACTTGTCTGCTGTGTGACCTTGGGCAAATTACTTAACTTCTCTGAGTGTCACTTACCTTATATATTAAATGAGGATTAAGACTGTAAGCCCCATGTGGGACATGGGTTGTGTCCAATCTGATCATCTTACATCTACCATAGGACTTAATACAGTGCCTGGCTCATAGTAAGTGTTTAACAAATGCCATTAAAAAAAAAAAGGGGAGCTAAGTGTCCGCCATCCTTTCCTCCTATGGGAGACTCTGCTCTCTCCCAGCCTCAGTCTCTGGGATACTCCAGTCCCATCCCCAGAACAGTTTGAACAACTGACTCCTTGACAGTTCTGGTGCAACAGAGCATAGACAAACCAAGGGATAGCTGCAGGTGACTATTCAGTAACATGGCACAGTCCCATCTCCTTACTGTAGGGGTTCCTCAGGTCAGTTTTTGGTCCCCTTCTGTTCTCTATCTACACTCACTCCCTTCGTGAACTCATTCATTTCCCAAGCGCTTAGTACAGTGCTCTGCACACAGTAAGCGCTCAAAAAATACGATTGAATGAATGAATTAATTCGCTCCCACGGCTTCAACTATCATCTCTATGCTGATGACACCCAAATCTACATCTCTGCCCCTGCTCTCTCTCCCTCCCTTCAGGCTCAGGTCTCCTCCTGCCTTCAGGACATCTCCATCTGGATGTCTGCCTGCCATCTAAAACTCAGTATGTCCAAGAGTGAACTCCTTATCTTCCCTCCCAAACCCTGCCCTCTCCCTGACTTTACCATCACTGTAGACAGCACTACCATCCTTCCTGTCTCACAAGCCCGCAACCTTGGTGTCATCCTCGACTCTACTCTCTCGTTCACTCCTCACATCCAGTCCATCACTAAAGCCTGCTGGTCTCACCTCTGCAGCATCGCCAAGATCTGCCCTTTCCTCTCCATCCACACCGCTACCATGCTGGTTCAATCTCTCATCCTATCCCAACTGGATTACTGCATCCGCCTCCTCTCTGATCTCCTATCCTCCTGTCTCTCCCCACTTCAGTCTATACCTCATGCTGCTGCCCGGATTGTCTTTGTGCAGAGATGCTCTGGGCATGTTACTCCCCTCCTCAAAAATCTCCAGTGGCTACCAGTCTACCTACTCATCAGGCAAAAACTCCTCACTCTCAGCTTCAAGGCTCTCTATCACCTCGCCCCCTCCTACCTCACCTCCTTTCTTTCCTTCTACTGCCCAGCCCACACCCTCCGCTCCTCTGCTGTTAACCTCCTCACTGTGCCTCGTTCTCGCCTGTCCCACTGTCGACCCCTGGCCTGGAATGCCCTCCCTCCCCACATCCGCCAAGCTAGCTCTCTTCCTCCCTTCAAAGTCCTACTGAGAGCTCTCCTCCTCCAGGAGGCCTTCCCAGACTGAGCCCCCTTTTTCCTCTCCCCCTTCCCCATCCCCCCCAATCCTGCCTCCTTCCCCTCCCCCCAGCACCTGCATGCATGTTTGTACAGATTTATTACTCTATTTATTTTACTTGTACATATTTACTATTCTATTTATTTTGTTAATGATGTGCATCTAGCTTTACTTCTATTTATTCTGATGACCTGACACCTGTCCACATATTTTGTTGTCTGTCTCCCGTTTCTAGACTGTGAGCCCGTCGTTGGGTAGGGACCATCTCTATATGTTGCCAACTTGTACTTCCCATGTGCTTAGTACAGTGCTCTGCACACAGTAAGCGCTCAATAAATATGACTGACTGAATGAATGAATAGTGGAAAGAGCACAGGCTTGGGAGACAGAAGGTCATGGATTGTGGCTTATAATCTCAGCTCTTTCACTTGTCTGCTGTATGACCTTGGATGAGGCACTTCACTTTTCTGGGTCTGTTACCTCATTTGTAAAATGAGGACTGAGACTGTGAGCCCCATGTGGAACAGGGACTGTGTCCAGCCTGATTTGCTTGTATCCACCCCAGTGTTACAGTGCCTGGAACATAGTGCTTAACCAATACCACAATCGTTATTATTATTCCTCCATTGGGTTGTTCACTGAGCTCTGAAGGGTGGCAGAGAAGTCAGAGATGGCATAGAAATGCAGAGCAACATACTTGGGGCACCATCTCACTCTGACCACTGGAGTCTTTCCAACTCAGAAATGCAGTGGCTCTGGCAACTGCTGCCTCCTTCCCATTCATTTAGGTATAACAAGGGCTGGCCAGAACTGTCCCCCAGCCTGGCTGGTGCAAAGCATACTTGTTACCAATCTCTGACCCCCTAATTTACCCTTTCCTTTCTCAGCCATTTACTCTGCTGCCTTTGTGCCTGCATCACCAAAGTCAACATCAAATCAACCAACATCAGCATCGCCCAAATCTGCCCCATCCTCTCCATCCAAACTGGTACTACATTAATGCAAGCATTTATCCTCTCCCACCTTGATTTTTCTATGTTGCTTATTGTATCAGCCTCCTTTGCTGTCCTCCTTGCCTCCTGTCTCTCCCCCACTTCAGTCCATACTCCATTCTGCTGCCCAAATCATTTTCCTTTAAAAATATTCATACCATGTTTCCCCACTCTTCAAGAAACTGCAGGGGTTGCCCATCCACCTCCACATCAAACAAAAACTCACCATTGGCTTTTAAACACTAATCACCTTGCCCCCTCCTACCTCACCTTGCTACTCTCCTACTACAACCCAGCCCACACACTTTGTTCCACTAATGCTAACCTTCTCACTGTATCCTGAGCTCATCTATCTAGCCTCCGATCTCTCACCTACATCCTACCTCTGGCCAGGAATTCCCTCCCTCATCATATCAGACAGATAATTGCTTCTTCCGACTTCAAAATCTTATAGAAGGTACATCTCCAAGAAAGCATTCCTAACTAAGCCCTCCTCCCCTCTTCTCCCATTATTTTCTGCACCGCTCTTAGTTGCTCCTTCATTCAACCTCTGTCCTATCTCTACAACACATATGTATATATCTGTAATGTATTTATATTAATGTCTGTCTTCCCCTCTAGACAGTGAGCTCATTGTGGGCAGGGATGTGTCTGTTATAGTATACTCTCCCAAGCGCTTAGTACAGTGCTTTGCACACAGTAAGTGCTCAATAAATACAATTGAATGAATGCAGAGATGGGACGCCTGGGTTTGTCCAGTCACGGGATCCCTCCTATCCTATTTTCCCTCAGGAACCTTGTACCATTTTTCTGTCCCCCTGTCCTGGGCTAGGGAGAGCTCAGCCTGAATTCCCCTGGCTTAACCATCTACACACCTACCTCAGGGTGAAGAGAGCTAGCCCTGGTTTCTCTATCCCCTAGGCCTAGGAAAGTAGAAAGGGAGGGAGGGTAGAGGGAGGCAAAATAGGGATCCATATAAACATATATGAAACCTCTTTTGAAGAATCTTTTATTTCAGTGGGCAGCAGTAGGGAATGATTGTTAGAGGAAAATGGGGAATCAAAGGATCCCTATAAAAAAAAAAAAAGACCTGAAGATGGCAGTTACGCATACAAATGAAAAAGGGAGGTGACAGGGACTCGGGACATGCATGCTGAACATCTTGATAAGGTTTGGGGTATGGACACCATCTTAAATGTCCAAGTGGTGGTCATCTTGGGTGGGTCTGGAGCCATGTGGCCACCCCTGGTGCCTCGCTCACTTTGGCAGCCCTCACCTCCCTGATCATCTGAAGTCAGTCCTGGAAACATTAGGGTTATCTACTTTGTTTTTATACACTGATTTAATTTCTTGAAATTTAGGCAAGATCTTTTAATCCTCAAGTTTTATTTTGTGGAGAAAATCATTGTTGCCTTCATCTGTTTTAGCATCTTGCAAAGATGCATTGGAATGTCAAAGTTCCTTGACATCCTTATTGGACAGTGATTACATTGAACAAGATGTAACTTACTCATTGATGCTGCATCACTGATTTCAAAATTACATTACCACCTCCTCCCTTGAATCCAACAAATCACAGTCCTCCCTATAGGCAATATCTTCCTGAAAGTCCACCTCCAAAATGCCTTCCCAATTAATGATAGGCATTAACATCAACCCAGGAGCCATCTTTTTAACACATATGTACTGTATCCTGCTTCAGCATGTATGTATAGATGTTTGTTCAATTGTTAACTCTATTAATACTTTATATAGTGTAAACTCCTTGAGGGCAGAGAATGTGACCTTTGCTTGTTTTGTACTTCCCAAGCACTTGAGTGCAATGCACCCAGTGGATATTGATACTACTGCTACTATGCTAATGGTATCTTCTACACCTTATAAATCTAACACGAACTGTGGGCAGAGCTTTTTCCTTAAATTGCTCAATCTCAGCTCAGTAAGGAAGAGCCAGGAAGTGATTTGCTTATCTACGGTGCTTAGCCATAAGGTCAGGCATTTGTACTGGGTAAGGCTCCAAATAATATATGTTGTCTAGACAACTACACCTGCATTGTGAAATGTAGTAGCCATCAAACCATCTGGGTTTTAATTGTGCTATTTGTTTAGCGCTTACTACATGTCAAGAACTGTACTAAGCACTAGGGCGGATACAAGCAAATTGGGTTGGATACAGTCCCTGACTCACATGGGTTTCCCAGTCTCAATCCCCATTTTAAAGGTGAGGTAAATGAAGCATAGAGGAGTCAAGTCATGCAGCAGAAAAATGGCAGAGCTGGGATTAGAACCCATGACCCTCTAATTCCCAGGCCCCTGCTGTATCCACTACACCATGCTGTCTTTATCCCCAGGTTGTATGTATCGTGGGGTGATTTGGAACCTGGGATAACATATATCAAATAATTCCAGCTGTCTCCCCAGGTTATATATATTTGGAGTGGTTGTAGCTTCAGTAATTCTGATAACAGTAATAATAATAAGTGCTTACTATGTGGCAAACACTACCCAAAATACTGGGATTGGATACAGTCCATGTCCCACATGGGGCTCCTGATTGCTGCATGTTAAGAAGAGAGGTGGAGAGGAAGAGGAAGTAGCGAGTTTATACATTCCCCTGAGGGAGTTTAGGCAGGAGCAGACTAGGCAGGTAGGGATATAGCTTAGAAAGTGGCTTTTCATTCATTCATTCATTCAATCATTCATGCATGCATTCAATCATATTGAGCGCTTACTGTGTGCAGAGCACTGTACTAAGCGCTTGGGAAGTACAAGTTGGCAACATATAGAGACGGTCCCTACCCAACAGCAGGCTCACAGTCTAGAAGGGGGAGACAGACAACAAAACAAAACATATTAACAAAATAAAATAAATAGAATATGTACAAATAAAATAGAGTAATAAAGACATACAAATATATATACATATATACAGGTGCTGTGGGGAGGGGAAGGGGGAGGAATGAATGAATGAATTCTTGGCATATGGCAAGCAGTTTTAAAAATGCTATTATCATTATTAGTATTATTATATAACCACCAAATAAGTAGCCCTGGCCCTGTAGAAAGAACTATAAACTGTGATTCCTTATATTAATGGCTATTTTCCCCTCTAGTTTATAAACGCAGAGCGGGCAGAGAAGACATCATCCAAAATAATCAGGTCCCATATGGAGCGCACCATCTCCATGGAGAAGCAGTGTGGTCTAAAGAGGCAGTGAGGGCTAGTGGATGGACTATGGGTCTGAGCGTCAGAAGGACCTGGATTCTAATCCCAGCTCCACCACTTGTCTGCTGTGTGACCTTGGGCCAGTCATTTCACTTCCTCTGTGCCTCAGTTCCCTCATCTGCAAAATGGGGACTAATGCTGTGAGCTGGTATTTCCTCCAGCACTTAGAACAATGCTCAATCAATCAATCAATCAATCGTATTTATTGAGCGCTTACTATGTGCAGAGCACTGTACTAAGCGCTTGGGAAGTACAAATTGGCATCACATAGAGACAGTCCCTACCCAACAGTGGGCTCACAGTCTAAAAGGGGGAGACAGAGAACAGAACCAAACATACCAACAAAATAAAATAAGTAGGATAGAAATGTACAAGTAAAATAAATAAATAAATAGATAAATAGAGTAATAAATATGTACAACCATATATACATATATACAGGTGCTGTGGGGAAGGGAAGGAGGTAAGACGGGAGGATGGAGAGGGGGACAAGGGGGAGAGGAAAGAAGGGGCTCAGTCTGGGAAGGCCTCCTGGAGGAGGTGAGCTCTCAGCAGGGCCTTGAAGGGAGGAAGAGAGCTAGCTTGGCGGATGGGCAGAGGGAGGGCATTCCAGGCCCGGGGATTGACGTGGGCCGGGGGTCGATGGCGGGACAGGCGAGAGCGAGGTACAGTGAGGAGATTAGTGGTGGAGGAGCGGAGGGTGCGGGCTGGGCAGTAGAAGGAGAGAAGGGAGGTGAGGTAGGAGGGGGCGAGGTGATGGACAGCCTTGAAGCCCAGGGTGAGGAGTTTCTGCTTGATGCGCAGATTGATCGGTAGCCATTGGAGGTTTTTGAGGAGGGGAGTAATATGTCCAGAGCGTTTCTGGACAAAGATAATCCGGGCAGCAGCATGAAGTATGGAATGCTCGGTACATAGTAAGCGCTTAACAAATACTATCATTAGTCTAAGTAGGAGGGAGAACAGGTACTGAACCCATGTTTTGTAGATGAGGGAACTGAGGCCCAGAGAAGTTAATTGACTTGTCCAAGGTCACACAGCAGACAAGTGGTGGAGCCACAATTAGAACCCAGGTCCTCTAGACTGTAAACTTGTTGTGGGCCGGGAATATGTCTGCTATACTGTAATAATAATTATGGCATTTGTTAAGTGCTTACTCTGTGTCAAGCACTGTTCTAAGTGCTAAGTACTGTTCTAAGCGCTGGCACTGTTCATTCATTCAATCATATTGAGCGCTTACTGTGTGCAGAGCACTGTACTATTTCATTCATTCAATCGTATTTATTGAGCGCTTATTGTGTACAGAGCACTGTACTAAGTGCTTGGGAAGTACAAGTTGGCAACATAGAGACGGTCCCTACCCAACAAAGGTCTCACAGTCTAGAAGGGGGAGACAGACAACAAAACAAAACATAATAACAAAATAAAATAAATAGAATAGTCAATATGTACAAGTAAAATAGAGTAATAAATCTGTACACACATATATACAGGTGCTGTGGGGAGGGGAAGGATGTAGGGCAGGGGGATGGGGAGGGGGAGAGAAAGGAGGGGGCTCAGTCTGGGAAGGCTTTCTGGAGGAGGTGAGCTCTCAGGGCTTTGAATAATAATAATAATAATAATAATAATAATGATGGCATTTATTAAGCATTTAATATGTGCAAAGCACCGCTGCAAATGCTGGGGAGGTCACAAGGTGATCATGCTGTCCCATGGGGGGCTCACAGTCTTAATCCCCATTTTACAGATGAGGCAACTGTGGCACAGAGAAGTGAAGTGACTTGCCCAAAGTCACACAGCTGACAATTGGCAGAGCTGGGATTTGAACCCATGACCTCTGACTCCAAAGCCCGGGCTCTTTCCACTGAGCCACGCTGCTTCTCTAAGCATGCAGCTTCTGCTGCTTCTTTGAAGCACTTAGTACAATGCTCTGCACACAGTAAGTGCACAATACATACAATTGGCTGTGACTCCCAAGCCTGGGCTCTTTCCTCTAGACTGTAAATTCATTGGGGGTAGGGAACACATATACCAAGGCTGTTATATTCTCTCAAGAGTTTACTACAATGTTCTCCCAAGAACTTAGCAATAATAATAATGGTATTTAAGTGCTTACTATGTGCCAAGCACTGTTGTAAGCACTGGGGTAGATTCAAGGTAATCAGGTTGTTCCAAGTGGGGCTCACATTTTTAATCCCCTTTTTAAAGATAAGGTTACTGAGGCACTGAGGAGTTAAGTGACTTGCCCAGGGTCACACAGCTGGCAAGTGGCAGAGGCAGGATTAGAACCCACATCCTCTGACTCCCCAAGCCCGTGCTCTTTCCACTAAGCCACGCTGCTCTGTGCCTAGTTAGCACTCAACAACTACCACTGATTGATTCATTCATTCATTCGTATTTATTGAGCCCTTACTGTGTGCAAGCACTATACTAAGCGCTTGGGAAGTACAAGTCGGCAACATATAGAGATTGTCCCTACCCAACAACGGATTGATTGTATTGCACTCTCCCAAAAGCTTAGTACAGTGCTCTGCTCCTAGTACATGCTCAATACCATTGAGCAATTATATTGCACCCTCCCAAGAGCTTAGTAGTGTTCTGCACACAGAAAGCACTCAATAAATACCACTGAGTGATTATACTGCACTCTGCTAAGAGCTTAGTATAGTACGCTGCTCATAGCATTCTCCTAAGAGCTTAGTACAGTGTTCTGCTCATAGTACACACTCAACAAATAACACTGAGCAATTAAATTGCATTCTCCCGAGAACCTAGTATAGTGCTCTGCTAATAATGCACACAATAAATTCCACTGAGCATTTGTTACACTCTCCCAAGAGTTTAGTACAGTGCTTTGCACAGAAAGAGCCCAATAAATACCACTGTTGACTGTACTGCACTCTCTCCAGAGCTTAGAACAGTGCTCTGCTTGTAATACATGCTTAATACCATTGAGCGTTTATATTGCACTCCCCCAAGTGCTTAGTACAGTGCTCTGCAAAGAAAAAGCTCAATAAATAACTATTGACTGAATTGCACTCTCCCAAGAGCTTGGTAGTGGTCTGCTCACAGTACACGCTCAATACCATTGAGTGATTATATTACACTCTCCCAAGAGCTTAGTACAGTGCTCTGCACAGAAGGAGCTCAATAGATACCACTGACTGTATTACACTCTCCCAAACGCTTGGCACAGTGGTCTGCACAGAAAGAGCTCACTAAGTACCACTGCCTGTATTGCACTCTCCTGAGTGCTTAGCATGGAGCTCTGCACACAAAGAGCTCAATAAGTAGCACTGCTTGTACTGCATTCTCCCAAACGCTTAGTACAGTGCTGTGCACAGAAAGAGCTAAGTACCCCTGCCTGTATTGCACTCTCCCAAGCACTTGGGACAGTGCTCTGCCCAGAAAGAGCTCTCTAAGTACCACTGCCTGTAATGCACTCTCCCAAGCTCTTTGCACATTGCTCTGCACAGAAAGAGCTCAGAAAGTACCCCTGAATGTATTGCACTCTCCCAAGCACTTAGCACAGTGCTCTTTGCAGAAAGAGCTCACTAAGTAGCACTGATTGTATTGCACTCTCCCAAGTGCTTAGCACAGTGCTCTGCACAGAAAGGCCTCACTAAGGACCACTGCCTATAGTGCACTCTCCCAAGTGCTTAGCACTGTGCTCTGCACAGGAAGAGGTCACTAAGTACCTCTGCCTGTAGTGCACTCTCCCCAGCGCTTGAGACAGTGCGCTGCCCAGAAAGAGCTTACTAAGTACCACTGCCTGTAATGCACTCTCCCAAGTGCTTAGCACAGTGCTCTGCACAGAAAGAGCTCAGTAAGTAGCACTGAAAATTATTGCACTCTCCCAAGCACTTAGTACAGTACTCTACCCAGAAAGAGCTCACTAAGTACCCCTGCCTGTAGTGCACTCTCCCAAGTGCTTGGGACAGTGCTCTGCCCAGAAAGAGCTCACTAAGTACCCCTGCCTGTAATGCACTCTCCCAGGTGCTTAGCACAGTGCTCTGCACAGAAAGAGCTAAGTACCACTGCCTGTATTACACTCTCCCAAACGGTTAGCACAGTGCTCTGTGCAGAAAGCGCTCACTAAGGACCACTGATTGTATTACACTCTCTTGAGAGCTTAGCACAGTGCTCTGCACAGAAAGAGCTAAGTACCCCTGCCTGTATTGCAGTCTCCCAGATGCTTATCACAGTGCTCTGCACAGAAAGAGCTCACTAAGTACCACTGAATGTACTGCACTCTCCCAAGCGCTTAGTACAGTGCTCTGCACAGGAAGAGGTCACTAAGTCCCCCTGCCCGTATTGCACTCTCCCGAGCTCTTAGCACAGTGCTCTGCACAGAAAGAGGTTACTAAGTACCCCTGCCTGTAGTGCACTCTCCCGAGCGCTTAGCACAGTGCTCTGCACAGGAAGAGCTCACTAAGTACCACTGCGTGTAATGCACTCTCCCAAGCGCTTATCATAGTGCTCTGCACAGAAAGAGCTCAGTAAGTAGCACTGAAATGTATTGCACTCTCCCAAGCACTTAGTACAGTACTCTGCCCAGAAAGAGCTCACTAAGTATCCGTGCCTGTATTGCACTCTCCCAAGCGCTTACCACAGTGCTCTGCCCAGAAAGAGCTCACTAAGTACCTCTGCATGTATTGCACTCTCCCGAGCTGCTAACACAGTGCTCTGCACCGAAAGAGCTCACTATCACTGCCTGTACTGCAGTCTCCCAAGTGCTTAGCACAGTGCTTGCACAGACAGCTCAGTAAGTACCACTGATTGTAGTGCACTCTCCCAAGCACTTAGCACAGTGCTCTGCACAGAAAGAGGTCACTAAGTACCCCCTGCCTGTATTGCACTCTCCCGAGCGCTTAGCACAGTGCTCTGCAAGGAAAGAGCTCACTAAAGACCACTGATTGTATTGCACTTTCCCGAGCACTTAGCACAGTGCTGTGCTCCCGGGAGGCGCTCAATCAGTAGGATGCAGTGTGCCAAATCAGCGCTCAGAACAGTGCTTTGCATATAGTAAGTGCTCAATAAATGCCATCATTATTATTATTATTATTAAATCACAAAAAGAGCGGGAAGGAGGGCCTGAAACGGACGGCTCTGCACACAGTAAGCACTCTCTCCCTGCAAATGAGTACAACCATTTCTTCTAATATCACATCATGCTCTATCCAGACAGATGCATATTGTCAGAAGAATATTCCATAATTCTTCACCAGCATTCTTTGCAAAACACATTGTTAAAAAAATTGTGTTGGAGGAGACCTGACTGAACCTCAAAAGAGTCTTCAAAGTGGATAATGTGTTTGATGTTATATTGTATTCTCCCAAGAGCTTAGTACAGTGCTTTGCAGAGAGTAAGCACTCAATGAATAGGAAGCAGTGTGGCTCAATGGAAAGAGCACGGGCTTTGCAGTCAGAAGTCAGGGGTTCAAATCCCTGCTCCCCCACTTGTCAGCTGTGTGACTTTGGGCAAGTCACTTAACTTCTCTGTGCCTCAGTTACCTCATCTGTAAAATGGGGATTAAGACTGTGAGCCCCACGTGGGACAACCTGATCACCTTGTAACCTCCCCAGTGCTTAGAACAGTGCTTTGCACATAGTAAGCGCTTAATAAATGCAATTAATATTATTATTATAAATATGATTAACAATAATACTAATTTGCAAGTGTGTTACAGTTTTCCTCCTTACATTCTTATTCTCATCATAGATAAGGTATTGAGGATAATATTTTGGGAACATATTTGCAAGTGTATTACAGTCTTCCTCCTTACATTCTTATTCTCATCATAGATAATATATTGAGGCTAATATTGTAGGAACATATTTTTGGTTTGGGTGTTTATAGTCTAAGATTATAGGCATAAAGTAGAAAGAATGTATACCCTCAAGAGCAAGAAGGAATCACTTTATGATTTTTCTGTCCTCTATTACGAACATACTCATTGTACCTCAGTCTTGTTGATGACTTGTTGCCCATGTCCATTATCTGGCCTAGAACTTCCTCTCTATTCATAGTTTAAAAAAATGTCTCCCCACCTTCAAAGCCTTACTAAAATCATGCTTCCTCCAAGAGTAGGGAGACCTAGGGAAGCAGCATGGTCTGGTGGATAGAACATGGGCCTAGGAGTCTGAAGGACCTGGGTTATAATTCTGCCTCCACCACTTGTCTGCTGTTTGATCTTGGGAAGTCTCTTAACTTCTCTGTGCCTTAATGACCTCATCTGTAAAATGGGGATCAGTACTCTGAGCTCCATGTGGGATCTGGACTCTGTTCAACCTGATTAACTTGTATCTACCCAGTTTTGTACTCTCCCAAGTGCTTACTGCAGTGCTCTTCACATAATAAGCATTCAATAAATACCACTGATTGCTTAGTATAGTGCCTGGCACATTGTAAGGGCTTAAAAAATAGCATTAAAAAAAACCTTTCCCTAATCCTTCATATCTCTTTGCCCTCCCTTTTGCATCCCTATGCATTTGGATCCATACCCAATCCTCAGCACCACAACACTTGCACATATATCCTTGTACTCTCCCATTCCCTTATCAGTAGTTTATTTTAATGTCTGTCTTCTCCTCTAGAATGTAAAGTCCTCTTGGACTGAGATTATGTCTCCCAACTCTACTGTATATTATCATAATCTCCCAAGTGCTTAGTATAGTGCTCTGCATGCAGTAAGTGCTCATTAAATACCATTGATTGATGTGTGATATTTGACTGGTTTTGACTTAATTTAATATATAATTTTTAGATTTTCAGTTTCATTGGGCTGTACATTCTTTAGTCATCATAGGACACTAATGTTTAAAAATTGGTAAATTATTTAACTAAAGACTGCTATCCCAGAGAAACCTCATGAGAAAATTTATCAAGGAATCCATAAGATGGTTTTCCTCCCCATCCAATGTCTTACCATTAGAATCTTTGCAATAAAATTATGGTATCAGCCAGTTGAGAATATTTTCAGATCTCATTTGTCCTCAGCCTTTTAAGTTCATTTAAATTCTGAGTATCAGATGTGCCTTGCATAAAAACATGGATAACATTTCTCTGAAAAATCGGGGTTGGAATAAGCCCTCCTGTTTATATATTTACAGCCCAGTAACTGGCCACTCATCTAGAGTAAGTTGAAATTGTTACTAGGGAAGTAGCAAAGAATGAGATTGCATTTGTTTCCCATCTGTGAACCTCTTCAGGCTGGTTTTGTTTTTGTTTTAATGTTTTTAAGTGGGTTACATTAGTTATGTGATAATTCCTTGCAGCTCTTACTTTGCCTAAGGTGCAACCCTCAAGGTGCTTATGGGGTTAAAAAGGTCCAGTTGTAGTGGTGGTATTTACTGAGCACCCACTTGGTACAGTGGCACTTTAGTACGTGCTTGGAAAGTACAGAATAATGAAGTGTTACATACCGTAACCACAAGGAGTTTACACTCTAATGGGGAGGACAAAGATAAAAATAAAATAATCCTTTTTATAATCCAGAAATCATAATCATGAATCATAGAACCTTCTCCAGTTTGGAAAATGAAGCCTAGGGTTGTACTCGGGAAAAGAGGTCTGGCATAAAACTCCAGCTCTTTCAGGAAGAGTCCTGCAAGTGAACTATTTTTTTTCCTGTAAATAGTGGTTGTAGAACAGTTTTTTCTAGTTAGTCCTGAGAAAACATGCAAATCGTTCTCTCAGGAACTGTCACTTTCTATAGTAGATCAGTAGAAATTATATTGTTTATAGACAGGATTTAGGAAAAATTGCATTTAGATAAAATTTTCATAATGGCATAACTGTAATGACAAAATCATTTTATTCTAATTCATTATTTCATGAATTGAGTCATTGGGGTATCACACTTTTTGTTAAAGATAAATAAAAAATTGCTGACTCTCCCAACTTTGGGTTTATACAGGATGACCATATTCTTTTAATATAAAATTGGAACATCAGGATACCATGACAAGCTTACATGGCTTCCTTTTTCATTTTGGAGATGGTGAAGGTGAACAACTCCAGCTATAAATCAGTGCAAGGTAGGCTGATTTACCTGATATAATTCCATTTCTAGGACAGGTATGTTTTTCTAAAATTTCCACCAAAGTTCCTCCTAAAATCCAGAAACAAAATCCCTGGACATAATATTGCGCCTTCTCTTTTCTTTCTTCCCCTCACCTTCTTCCCCTTTACCTCTCCATCCATTCCCCCTGGCTAAAATTGCAATTATCAATAAATTGATACATTGGTAATAATTTATGGAAGGCCTCATGCGCCAGTTATATATTTGATTCTCATCCATTTTGATATATGAAAAGCAAATCTAATAGGTACTGAAATAATTACCAATGGGTATCTACTTTCAACAATTCTTTTTAACTTTAGATACTACATTATTTAAAATTGCATTCATGATAAAAAAAAACCCAATTGAAATTAAAGCTTTGAAAAAATTGTTGGCCAAATGGAATTTTTTCTTGAGAGTGAGGCAATGAGGCAGAACATTTTACGTGTTTGCAAAATAAGCTTCATTTTGATGCATTTGACTTTATTGATTATATTAATTAACTTAACAGCAAGAATGAAGATTATTTATGATGCATTAAAAAGGCCTAGGCCCTTAATTGCTTTCCTGGTAGAACAAGGAAGTAGAATTTCAGGGTACAGTTGTTTAGAGTTCTTTCATTTTAGATTCAGCCTTTTGGTTGTGGGAAGTATCCTTTGAAGTCAGGTAATTTAAACAACATGTACTGATAAAGTATAGGGGAGGATGATTGTTACAATCATTGTCAGTGAAGGTATTCAAAAACTTTGGCTAGTTGATACATTTCTCACTTAATTTTTAAAGACATATCTGATAATTTGACTTTTTTGTCTTCTGGGTGACTTTGGGTGAGTCCCTTAACTTCCCTGTGCCTCAGTTTCCTCATTTGCAAACTGGGGATTCCATAGCTGTTCCCCCTCCTACTTAGAATGTGAACCCCCTTCAGGACCAGGACTGCAACAGAACTGATGTTTGTATTTATTCCAGTGCTTAGAACAGTGCTTGATACATACTAAATACTTAAATACGACGGTGATGATTTGACAAGTTCTACCTTCACAACACTGCTAAAATCCACCCTTTCCTCTCCATCCAAACTGCTACTACACTGATCCTATCTTATCCTATCCTGCCTTGACTACTTCATCTGCATTCTTGCTGGCTTCCCGGCTTGCTGTCTCTCCCCACTCCAGTCCATACTTCACTCTCCTGCACAAGTAATTTTTCTAAAAAATAAAGAATTAATCCATGTCTCTGCAAACCTCAAGAACCTCCAGTGATTACCCATCCACCTCTGCACATAACAGAAACTCCTTACTATCAGCTTGAAAGCACTCTCATCTAGCCCCTTCCTAACTTTCCTCACTGATCTCTTATTACAGCCTGGCCTGCACACTTTGCTCCCCTAGAGTCAGCTTATTCACTGTGCCCCAATCTTTTCTATCTTGCCACCAACCCCTCTCCCACATCCTTCCTCGAGTGTGGAACTCCCTCCCCCTCCAAGAGAACTCCCTTCCTCATCAAATCTCCAAGAGATCTTCCCCGATTAAGCCCTCTTTTCCCTGGACACTCTCCTTTCTGCATCACCTATGCACTTGAATCTGTGTCCTTTGAGCATTTGATATTTGCCCAACCTCATCACTGCAGCACTATATATAAATTATATAATGCAAATTATTTTTATATTAGTATCTGTCTCCTCCTCTAGACTGTAGGCTCGTTGTGGGCAGGGAATGCTTTGTACAGTGCTCTGTACACAATAAGCATTCAATAAATACTATTGATGATGATGCATTATGTATATTTCAAGAAGATAAACTTAAATATCACAGTGGCTTTCACCTCAGTTTGAGAATAGCATTCCTTAATTGAATGTGGCACACAAATCGCTGCAACTTTGGCCCCTGGTACTTTCTTCAGAAATATCCTAGAAATTTATTTTAAAATCATTGTTATTGACTTTACAGTTGGGTAGTCCTCATCTGGTTGAGTCCTGAATTTCCATGTGCAGGATGTACAGTAACTTGATTATAAATATGTCCACTACACTCAGCTGCTATGATGTCAACCACATTGGATTTTCTGCAGTGAAACTTGATCACTTTGCCCCACAGAATGAATGAGCCAAGATTAGGTGGTATCTAAGAATAAATAAATTGTCACATCATGTATCTGTCTTGTATATTCTGATGCTATTTAAAAAATTTAAACTAGTTACTTTTCACCACATATAAATGAGGTGGTAATAGACATGTGGGTTTTCTTGTACCCCAGAGATTTAATTTTAAATAATCAATACTTTTCATACTATAAGGCAGTTGTGCAGTGGACTAAAAGTAAGTAAAATCAGTGCACCAATCAACATGTTAACAAACAGAGATTCTTCAGACCATAATTATTATAGATTCACAAAAGGATTTTTGCTGATATATTTTTCTCCTTAATGCATTTGAAATTGTATTTGAGGCAATGTAGTTTGTATGAGTGCATGTGTAATGTCTGTTTGATAAGTGTCTTCTCACACCCTGAGGTCTTTTATAGGCAATTTGCATTCTACAATGAGAGAAATCAGCTGGAGAAGGTTTATTGTTTTATATAATAGAGAGGAGTGTGAAAATATTCCAGGACTACAGATGGTATTGCTTGTTAGCCCTGAACATATACATGTGGAAGTATTGTTTTATCTTAACAAATACAACCACCAAAAAAATCTATTTTTAGAGGTGAATTCACAGTTTGGTTAAATTTCAATAATTAATAGAAGTTTTTAAAAGAGAGAACAATAAGGTAAACTATCACTTTGAATTTGGTGTGTTGAGTAGTTTATTGAAAGTCTCCTTTTCTTTGTCTTTCAACAGTGAGAAGCAATAGATTTATTTATTTATGATGTGTATATAGCTATAATTCTATTTATTCTGATTAGAATTGACACCTGTCTATTTGTTTTGTTTTGTTGTCAGTCTCCCCCTTCTAGACTGTGAGCCCGTTGTTGGGTAGGCACTGTCTCTATATGCTGCCGATTTGTACTTCCCAAGAACTTAGTACAGTGCTCTGCGCACAGTAAGTGCTCAATAAATGCGATTGAATGAATGAATGCATTTATGAGATAAGGTTTTTGAAAGAACTAAAATGTAAAGTGAGTGATGAACTCATACTAAGCCTATGTGAGAACCACCTCTTTCTTTCAAATTTGGATGTGCTCAAAGATAAACACAGGTGACTGAAGAAGCCAAAATTATTATTCTGAAGGGTGTAGACACATTCACACAGGCACTGGAACTTGCAAGAAGATCTCAACAGAGAACTTTAAGGTACACTAAATGTATATTAGTGTCTGTAATATCCTGTTACTGTCTGTTCATTTTCAGTTCTAAAGAAATCCTTGTATGGAAAAACCTGAGAAGGTACTTCATAATGGTACTTTAGTTTTTTTAGTTCTTTCATTCGCACAATGGTAGTGCACATTACTTACCCACATTACTTACCTCATTTTTGCCCTCACAACCACCCTGTGAGTCAGGGAAGGAGACAGGTATTAATATGCCCATTTTGCAGATGAGGAAACTGAGGTACAGGTAAATTGACTTGCCCAGTGTCATCTGGCAGGCTGATGGTAGAACTTGGACTTGAACCCAGGTTCTCCACTTCCAGACTAGTGCTCTCCAACTACATACCATTGCCACCACTGCTTGCTGGGAAAGGTTCAGAATCTGAAACATGGGTATAAATTGATTTTCACATTTCAAAAATTAAATAATGGGCTGTAATCAAGCAATTAATCAATGATATTTATTGAGCACTTTCTGAATTCAGAGCACTGTACTAAATGCTTGGGAGACTACAATAAAATAGAATAGGTAAAGATGATCCCTGCCCTCCAGAAGCTTATGATTTAGTGGATTTTGTGGTATAAGCATAAGACTTGTTAATATCAATATTTGAGAATTATTTCATAATTTAATTTTAAGCACTTATTAAATTTAAATTATTTAATTTAAATTATTATTTTTATTATTATATATTATATAATAATATTATTTATTATAATAATTATATTATTTAAATATAATTTAAATAAACAAATTATTTAAATTTAAATTATTTAATAATTTAAATTTAAGCACTTTTCCCCTCATAGTGGGATTACATTTTACTTTACCTGGGAGAGAGAATCCGGAATAGGTAATTGTACAATTTTACAATTTGCTTGTTAAATAATGCTTTTTTTCTTTTTTTCAGTAAGTATTTACTTGTGTTGGTAAGCAATGCTGTTATTACAGTTTTCCTTGGAGGGTTTTGGTGAACATTTTGAGCTGGATCTCATGATAAATAAAGAAGACAGCCCTGAACTCCTTAGCTGCTCACTAGTGGTTGCCATGCAAAGTGACTTCGGGTAGTTGAAAACAAATACAGTGGTGTTGCCAAATGTTAAATTAAATGTATAAAACTCACCTGGCAGCCGTGAGATGATTGGCAGTCAAATCACAACTGGGCTCCCCTCCAGCCTTTCCGCCCTCCCGAGTATTATCTTCTCTTTAAAGTGGCTTGAAATCACAAGGTACACACTTTTTACACCAGATGAGGTTTTCTTTTCTCCCTCAATAGAAAAAAATTATGAATCTGAGATGAAAAAGAACTGATTCATTTGCAGAAACTAATCCTAAAGAAATTGAGAAAATAACTATACACTGTTTTTCTGAAGTCCATTTTGTGCCTGTAGGAGAAGATTTTATTGCTGGAGTTTGAACACTTCACATTTGGATCATAAGAAGCCTAGGAATTCTTTTTTCTTTTATTTTCTTGACAATATCAATCATACTCTTTTTTCTTCTTTTTTGACTCAATGGTAATCCAATTTTACGGCATAATGACTAAAATTGAAGCAAAAATCAGGAACATTTCCAAAGTCCATCAACTTCAATAAGGTTTAAATTTTTGCAGGCATTTTTGCCAGTCAGCTCCTCAATATAGGGCTTATAATCATTCCTGGAAGGTAAGAAAGCTGCCTGTGTAAAATGGTGGCAAAGTCTACAGTGTCTTCCCTCATGAAGCAGATTTTAGCATGCACCCAACGTTTCCAAATATAAATATTACAAACATTTGCTTTTGAAATGGTCAACTGGCAATGAGATTGCACTTATATCCAGTTGCTCGAAGACAAAGACAAGGAACCAATTAGGACACAAAGAAATGAGAAGATGCCAAATTCTGCATCATGCATATTACACAATATTGATCTCTGTCAATGATGCCTGAGTTGATTTTTTGACTCTATCCCAAAGGCATCACAAGTGCTAGAGGCCAGGTTTACACAACCAAAGCAAAGTGTAGGCCCAAGCAATTATCTGAGCATTCGTTATGGCTTTGCAACAGTTTAGGGCCTATTCTTTCATTCAATCGTGTTTATTAAGTGCTTACTGTGTGCAAAGTACTTTACTAAGTACTTAGGCCTAGGCATTTGTATGTGAGGACTGAGGTGGGAGACAGTCTCACTGGAATATGGAATCTGCCATTCCTCAAATTCCTAGCCACCCACAAACTGTATAACTCCATTGGGCCACACAAGTAAGGTACATACTCAGGGCCTGCTTGTACTTAGCTACAGGGCTTTCCCCCCTGGCCCCATGTCTGGATAAGAAAAATGGGAAGCAAAACCAGAACAAGGCTGAATCCCACATTCTACTAAGGACCCCTCTGCCCAGTAAAAGACTCCCAAACTGAGGGACTACCCCCGCCTATCTGGACAGAGGACTCTTCTTGGCTAATAAAATCCCCATACATTGAGAGACCGCTCCCTCTGATTACATCAAGCCATCACATTTGGGGATTGCAGTGCTGTGTGATTCAGTGTTGCTTGTTTTGAGCTATTCATTCAATCAAATTTATTGAGTGCTTACTGTGTGCAAAGCACTGTACTAAGTACTTGGATGTGGAAATAGAAACAGTCGTCTCATCCAGTTTTAGATAATATAATTTTGATAGGAATGGATGGCATTCTTATATCTCTGTTCATGAAGCAATCACTGGTACTTAATTGAGGGCTTACTATGTGTAGAGCACTGTTCCTTAAGGTTCAGTTCTTGGTCCCCTTCTATTCTCCATCTGCACTCACTCCTTTGAAGAACTCATTTGCTCCCACAGCTTCAACTCTAATCTCTTTGTAGATGACACCCAAATCTATATCTCCTCCCCTGTCCTCCCTCCCTCCAGGCTTGCATCTCCTTCTGCCTTCAGGACACCTCTACTTAGATGTCCTCCGACCATTCAAACTCAACATGTCCAAGACAGAGTTCCTTATCTTCCCTCCAAAGCCCTGTCCTCTCCCAAACTTTTATAACTGTAGACAGCACAACCATCCTTCCCATCTCACAAGCCTGCAACCTTGGTGTCATTCACTGGTGTCACTCTGCTCACTCATGCACCCCACATATCCAATCAGTCACCAAATCCTGCCAGTCTCACCTTCACAAAATTGCCAAGATCCTCCCTTTTCTCTCGATCCAAACCACTACCATGTTAGTACAATCACTCATCCTATCCTGACTGGATGACTGCATCGGACTCCTTTCTGACCTCCCAACCTCCTGTCTCTCCCCACTTTAGTCCATACTTCACTTCGCTGCCTGGATTATCTTTCTACAGAAACATTCAGGGCATGTAACTCCCCTCCTCAAAAATCTCTAGTGGTTGCCTATCCACCTCCATATCAAACAAAAACTCCTCACTATTGGCTTTAAAGCTCCCCATCACCTTGCCCTTTCTTACCTCACCTCCCTTCTCTTCTTCTACCTTCCAGCCCATACACTCCACTCCTCTGGTGCTGATCTTCTCACTGTGCCTCATCTCACCTGTCTCATTGCCGACCCCTGGCCTACTTCCTACCTCTGGCCTGGAACATCGTCCCTCCTCAAATCCACCAATCACTCTTCCCCGCTTTGAAGCCCCACTGAAGGAGCACCAAGAGGCCTTCCCAGACCAAACCCCTTTTTCCTCAGCTCCCCCTCCTTTCTGTGTCACCTTGACTCTCTTCCTTTACTCTTCCCCAATCCCATAGCACTTATGTATATATGTATATATCTATAATTTTAATTATATTGATGCCTGTTTACTTGCTTTGATGTCTGTCTTCCTCCTCTAGAATGTAAGCCAGTTGTGGGCAGGGATTGTCTTTATTGATGAATTGTAATTTCCAAGAGCTTAGTACAGTGCTCTGCACACAGTAAATGCTCAATAAATATGATTAAATGAATGAATGAAAGAACTTGTGCATGCATCCACTTCACCCTCACATACTTTGATTATGGAGGAAACTGCATGCTTGTTCTCCCCAGTGGGCAATCTGCTCCCTGTGCACCAGTACCCTCCTTCTATGGAGCTTCACAGGAAGTCCTTCCTCCCTCTTCCCTAGAATCACCCCCTGCTCGGAAGATCAGGTGACCTAGTAATTTAAACTTAAATTGCAAGCTCCCTGAGGGACAGGGCCTGGGTCTTAATTCCCACCTGGGGTTATTATATTAATTATACTATAATAATTATGGTATTTGTTAAGCACTCTGTGCCAGGCACTGTACTAAAGTGCTGGCGTGTATACAAGTAAATTGGGTTGGACATAGTCCCTGTCCCACATGGGGTTCACAGACTTGTTCACTATTTGACAGATGAGGTAACTGAGGCACAGAGAAGTGAAGTGACTTGCCCAAGGTCACACAGCAGACAAGTGGTGGAACTGGCATTAAAACTCATGACCTTCTGACTCGCAGGCCTATGCTCTAACCACTACACCATGTTGCCCAGAGTTTAGTATAGTGGTCTACACAGAGTAAGGACTCACGAAATAGCATTGATTGATTAAACTATAAAATGATCAATCAGTAGCCATTATAAACTACTTGTATACCGTATATTGAAGGGTTTTGCCTAGTTGATTAATGTTTGACAATGCAAAAAGTGCCAATCCATCATGGAACCCATTCAACGCCAAGTAGATATTTTATTCCCATTTTGCAGATGAAGAAACTGAGTACAGAGAGGTTGTGTTTTGCCTAAAGTTGTACAGTGGGCCACTGGTAAAGCTGTGATAAGAATCCAGGTATCCTGATTCCCAGGCCCATTCTCTTTCCACTAGACCAAGAGGAAAGACACTGTTTCTTGTATGTATCTAACTAACTTCCTTAAATGCATGACTGCATCATCAACAACATAAGGAGTACTGCTGTGTACCTACTGTATACAGAGAATGCCCAGGGGCTTGAGAAACATAATATCAAAAATAAAAGCTGTGATCTCTCCCTTTAGGAGAGAATGGATTTGAGTTTATCATGATACATGTATAAATATAAATGTAACTGGAAGAGGGATGAAGTGATCGATCCTTTCCAGCTCTGTCAGTTTATGATTAAAAAAATGCTTTGGAATCTACTAGGTTCTTTATTATTATCATTATTATTATTATTATTACTTAATATTTCTTAAGTACCAGGTACTGTGTGCCTAAATAGTGTATTTAAGTGCTGGGGTAGATACAGTATAATCAGAAAAATCATGTTTTTTTTTCCTCACATTGTGTTCACAGTCTGAGAGATTTGCTCCTGGATTTCCCCAAAATTTGGAGAGGTGATACTGGTGTTCCCAAGAACTACATATTTTTTTATTAATTTATTGTGGTATTAAGTGCTTACTGTGTGTCAAGCACTGTTCTAAGTTCTGGGGTAGATATAAGTTAATCAGGTTGGACATAGTCTTTGTCTCACATGGGACTCAGACTAAATAGGAGGGAGAACAGGCATTGAATCCCCATTTTACAGTTGAAGAAACTGAGGCACAGAGAAGTTAAGTTGCCCAAGGTTACACAGCAGACAAATGGCAGAGCTAGGATTAGTACCCAGTTCCTCCGACTCCCAGGTGCATGCTCTTTCCACTAGGCCATGCTGCTTCACATCCAGTCAGAAATGATCACTGGAGTGAAAGTATAGCCACCTGCCAATTTTCCATAACTTAATACTATTTATCGAGTGCTTACTATGTGCAGAGCATTGTGCTAAGCGTTTGGGAGAGTCCAGTGCAGAAGCATTCGTGGACATGCTCCCTGCCCACAACCAGCTGGATCCACAGAAAAATCTCCAGATCCCGTCCGAATCAACAATCTCACTTCCTCCTCCATCAAACCATTCACCGGAGCTAGTATCAAGTAGTAGAATGAGCTAGTTTGAGTTTTAGCTCTTGTTAAATATCTTTGGAAATATAAAGCTGTTGCCAGATGGAGTCAGAGGAGAAGTAGGCACTTATCTAGCATCATGCATCTGTGGATACCACTGAGCTAAGGGATCTGCATATACTCCCCAACACAGATAATGCCAAAGAGTTTATTTATCCAGATCCATTAAACATGGTGTAGATCATGCATGCCAAAATGCTGTCAGCCCATCAACCACATATGTTAGGGTAGAGGATTCTGTGCTGCCCTCAGGACAAAAGGAAGGCTGAAGGTGAAGTTTGCAGTGGAGGGTCTTTTCCCCCAGCCTTGGGAGGTTGGAACTTTGGCTCTGGTACCCGACAGAAGTGATGTGCACTGTTCTTCAGGGTTCTGAAATTCTGATCATGTACTACACTCAACCAATCAACAAATAGTATTTATTAAGTACTTACTGGACGAAGAACACTGCTTTAAGCACTTGAGAGAATACAGAGTTCATAGACATAAACTGGAGCTTATAGTTTAGGCTTTACAGTCCCTGCAAAGGAAATTTGGAAGAGCAGCACCAGCAGTTTCTATAGCTGTAGTTTTTCTCAGGATAGAGAAGAGCTCTGTGTTGCTGCTCAACTAGAATTGTCTAAGGGAAAATTCATGGATGTGTGTGTATGTAAGAGAGAAAGAGAGAGGTATGAAAAGGTATGTAGAGAATGGCATGTCTCTCTGCATCCCTCTATTTCATTTCTAGTTTTCTTTGTCTCTTTTTACATACATCTGTCCCTGTCTCCCTATATCTCCTTTTACCTTTCTATTTCTTTCTCTTTTTCATTATCCCTTATTTTTTCTCTGTCACTGCCTCAATCTCTTTATCTGTCTCTTTCTGCCAATCAATTAATCAGTGGCATTTACTGAGCACTTGCCATGTGCCGAGCACTGTCTTTTTCATCTATCTGCTTGCTTTCTTTTTACTAGTCACTTTCCTATTTTCTCTCTGCAAATCCTGGGCTACTGTGCCTGCCCACAGATTGTTTCTGATTTCATTATTGTTCTGAATTCATCCCAATGCTTAGCACATAGTACACAAAAGTACCATTATTTTCACTTCATGAAAATCACACTCTGAATCTGCAAGAGTTGCATAATCGTAGTCATCAATATCATTTCCTTTTGTTCTATTTAACACAGTCTAGATTATTATTAGTTGTACAGCTAATTTTTAAACAGATTTGCAAAATAATAATGGCATTTGTTAAGCATTCACTGTTTGCCAAGTGGTCGGGTAGAGACCACATAAGCAGATCACAGTCCCTGCCACAAATGTGGCTCACAGTTTAAGGGGCAGGGAGGACAAGTATCGTCCCTGAGGCACAGATAACTCACAGTCCCTGCCACAAATGTGGCTCACAGTTTAAGGGGCAGGGAGAACAAGTATCGTCCCTGTGGCACAGAGAACTTAGGAGATTTGCCCACATTCACACTGCAGGCAAGTGGCATAGCCAGAATTAGAATTCAGATCTCCTAATTCTTGCCGTTAGGCTTTATGGGTAAACCATAATTGTTTGGATAGTCTAAGGTGCATTTGATTGGATGTAGGGCAAACCCAAGTATCACAGCCAAGTGGAAAGAGCATGGGCCTGGGAGTCAGAGGATCTGGGTTCGAATCCCAGCTCCACCACATGTCTGCTGTGTGACCTTGGGCAAGTCACTTCACTTCTCGGAGCCTCCGTTCCCTCATCTGTCAAATGGGGATGAAGACTGTGAGCCCCACGTGGGACAACCTGATCACCTTGTATCCCCACCAGTGCTTAGAACAGTGCTTTGCACATAGTAAGTGCTTAACAAATGCCATTATTATTATTATTATTATTATTATTATCCTGGATCTACCGATTGCTTTCTGTGACCTTGGGCAAGTCACTTAACTTTTGCGTGCATCAGTTCTCCTGTTTCCCCTCCTATTTAGACTGTGAGTCCCAAGTGGGACAGAGACTGTGTACAACACAATTGGTGTGTACCTATCCCAGCACCTAGAACCATTTTTGACACATAGTAAGTACTTAATAAGTACTGTAGAAAAGGGTGCTCCAATCGGATCATCCTCCTTCCAGTTGAAGGGGTCGAGTAACAACTCCTTTATGAGCTGTGTCTTCTTGTTGGTTCTTGCAGACAGGGTCTGATTCATTTGGAATGTCTGCCAATCTTATGACATACAGATGGGGTAACAGTCTGTGAACTCCATGTGGCACAGCAATGTGTCTTATTGATTATCTTGTAACTACCCTAGCATTTCATGCAGTGCTTGGCACAAAAGTGCTTAAAAATACCATCGTTATTTTTATCAAATAAAAATACAACTATGAATTTATTTCTGATTTTGAGATTCCAACAGTTGGGCTGCCTTTTTAATATGTAGTTTTATAACTAAGATAAAGTGCATATGCACTTCCTACATATACACATGTGTGTATATGCATGTAGATACATAAGCCCATTGTGGGAAGGGAATATATATATATATCAACTCTGTCATACTGTACTCTCCCAAGCACTCAGTACAGTGTTCTGCACACTGTAAGCACTCAGTAAATTCAATTGATTGATTGTACATAAAAATATATATCTGTCCATGAAGAGCCTACAGATAGTGAGAACCTTTCTACTTTACTGACAGAAGTCATTACCTAGATTTATTATTTTGTTCTCATGATCTTTTCCATAAATCTTAAAATCTACATATCTATTCAATCTGAAGACAATTTCTGCACTTTTATTCTGTTGCCTGATGATTCTGTTATGATAAATATTTCATCTCATCAAAATTAAGGACTCATTATTACACTGAAATATTGAGGTCTGAATATTCTCTAAATATTTATGAGTTTACTCTCTGAATTTACAGATTTTGGAAAACCTTCGCTGGGCAAGGTTTTATTTCCTAAATCTTTTAGTAGAAAGTTTAGCTCAAATATTATTTATTCCATCACAGCTAGTTTCCTCGGTTGACCAAATGAAGTAGTTTGGTTAAGCATGAGAAGCAGCATGGTCCAAAGGATAGAGCAAGGGCCTGGGGGTCAGAAGGACCTGGGTTCTAATTCAGGCTCTTCTTCAGGCTGTGTGACCTTGGACAAGTCACTTAACTTCTCTGTGCCTCAATTACCTCATCTGTAAAATGGGGATTAAGACTATGAGTTCTATGTGAGACAAGGAAAGCGTCTAACATGATTAGCCCATATCTGCCCCAGCATTTAGTACAGTGCCTGGCACATAAGATGTGCTTAATAAATACCATAAAAAAATGTCTGGTCAGTCACCTAATTTCATAACTTTTTCTTTAATCAATCTTTCTCAGAAAGCATGTAGAGGTACTTGAATTTTGGTAATATTTAATTAATATAACTGGAAAAATAATGTTTCCACCATAATTAAATCTGGGGTCATTTGTATGCCAAACTAAGATGCACCTATTTTTAAAGATTTTTCTATTTTCTGAATTTCAAGTTATTCTTAAAATTAGACAACCCACTGATTATTAGATGGAAATATTATAATAGGTCAAAAACAGAATACCTTTCATATTCTAAATATCTGATGAGCCAAGACTTTTTTTCCCTTCTTTCTCCCTCAAACCTATCATTTTTCTTAGATTAAATGGCCAAATGGAGCCACCCATGAAGAAAACAATATGATTTACTTTCAGCAAAAGTGATTCCTGTTTAGATAACAACAGACTGAAAATAGAGGCTTCCTTACTATCTCTGCAGTAGTAAACAGCTTTTGAATACTTTCTTATTTTCTAAAATGCTCTTCAGCTCAGTCTTTGGGTTAAAGAGCATCTTCAAAAATCAAGTATTAAGCATCGTCATTCACATCATGCTACAGTAGGGACTGTACAAGGTTACTTAAACACTGTTTGTCCCTGCCTGCAAAAGGTTTGTGATTGCTAATGTAATAAGTGAAAAGTAGAATGAAGAGGTTTAAGTACTTTCATAAAAATCATATTTATTCAGTGCATAAGGTAGATTTTTTACCATTATTATTATGATCAATAATAATAATGACAATGGCCTTTGTCAAATACTAAGAACTAAAGCATTGAGCTAAGTACTGTGCCTGATTAAATTATCTTGTATTTACCCCAATACTTCAGAAATGATCCAGTAAGTGAAGCTTCTCTTCATCACTGACCTGTTCCTGACCCAGTCACTGCTCCTCCTAAAAATCGCTGAAATCTGGCTTCCCCCAGATGAATCTGCCATTTCTCCAGAGGGGGCATCATCTTCTCCCACTACCTAAAACTCACTGGCTTCCTTTTTCTTCCCCAATGCCACTTTTACACCATCCCACTTTCCCAATACCTTCCTTTCCCTTACTTTGAAACCCAAATCATCCACCTCTACCACACACTGTAGTTAGTTACTAGTCACAGTCATCTACTGCCTCCCATGCCCTTCCTCCAACTCTCTGAACCATTTTGATCCCTTTCTCACATTCCTTTTCTCTTTCTCTATTCCTACATTGATCCTTGGGAACTTCATGTGTGTGTTTCCGATGACCCTTCTTCTGCCCGCTTCCTCTCACTCCTTAATTCCAGTGACAGACTGCTTCATCCCACCTTACCCACTCACCAACTTTGACACAGAATGTGTCTGTTTATTGTTGTACTGAACTTTCCCAAAAGCTTAGTATAGTGCTCTGCACACAGTAAGCACTCAATAAATATGATTGATTGAATCAGTGACCCATATCCAGTCTCATAATTGGTAGTTACTGTACAATCTCTACCCTCCCTGACTCTGAAGTTCCTGTATTAATCAACCAATGGTATTAATTGAGCACTTACTGTGTACTAAGCACTTTGAGAGGAGTACAGTAAGCTCTCTTCTCTACTGTAAACTCATGGACAGGGACCATGTCTATCATTTATGTTGCATGGTACACTGTGGACTGATCCAAGCATACAGCAAACAAATGGCATTAGAACCCAGGTCTTTCTGGCTTTCAGGCCCTTGCTCTATTCACTGGGCCATGTTGCTTCTCTACTTCAGTCTTTTCTTCATTTTGCTGCCCAGATCATTTTACAATCAATAAATTATACTTATTGAGTGCTTACTGTCCACAGAGCACTGTATTAAACACTTGGGAGAGCACAATCCAATTAGCAAACACGTTCCCTGCCCATTGTTATGGTAAGCTAAAAAGGGGAAATAGACAGTAATATGAATAAACAATTTATAGCATAAAATTTAAAGATATGTAAGTGCTATGTGACTGGGGGTGGGGCAAATATCAAATGCCCAAAGGTCACAGAAACAAATGCATAGACAATGCAAAAGGGAGAGCAAGCAGGGGAAAAGAGGGCTTAATCAGAGAAGGCCTCTTGGAGGAGATGTATCCTTAATAATGCTTTGAAGGTGGAGACAATGTAGGTTTGGCTTATATGGACGGGGAGAGAATTCCAAGCTACGGGGATAATGTGGGAAAAGTGTTGGTAGTGAGATAGACAAGATGGGGGCACAGTGAGCAAGCTGGTGCTAGAGATGCAGAGTGTGCAGGTTGGGCTACAGTAGGAAATCAGTGAGGTGAGGTAGGATGGGGTGAGCTGATTGAGTGCTTTAAAGCCAACAGTAAGGAGTTTTTGTTTGTAGAGGTGGTTGGGCAGCCACCGGAGGTTCTTGAGAAGTGGAGAGATGTGGGCTGAACCTGTTTTTGAAAGACGATCCTTGCAGCAGAGTAAAGTATTGACTGCAGTGTAGAGAAACAGAAGGCTGAGAGGTCAGGGAGGAGGCAGATGCAATAGTCTAGGCAGGACAGGATAGGTGCTTGGATCAGCATAGTACCAATTTGGATGGAAAGGAGAAGGCAGGTTTTAGCAACACTGTGAAGGTAGAACCAACAGAATTTGGTATCAGATTGAATGCATTGGGGGGAATGAGAGAGATGAGTTGAGGAGAACACCAAGGTTACAGGCTTGTGAAATAGGGAGGATAATGGAGATGTCTTCGGTGATGGGAAAGATGGCGGAGAACAGGGTTTGGATGGGAAGATAAGGAGTTCCATTTTGGACATATTTAGTTTGAGTTGTCAGCAGAACATCTGGGTAGAGATGTCCTGAAGGCAGGAGGAAATGTGAGATTGCAGGGAAGGGGAGAGTTTGTGGCTGGAATTTTACATTTCATATTCCCAAAATGTAGAGTTGGGAATCATCTGCCTAGAGATGGTAGTTGAAAGCATGGGAGCAATTGAATTCTCAAAGGGAGTGGGTGTAGAGGGAGAATAGAAGGGGACCTAGAACTGAGCCTTGAGGGACACTCACTATCAGAGAGTGGGAGGCAGAGGAGGAGCCAGCAAAAAAGACTGAGAAGGAGCGGTCAGAGAGATAGGAGGAGAACCGAAAGAAGACAGTGTCAGTTAATCTAAGGTTGGATAAACTTTCAAGGAGAAGGTGGTGGTCTACAGTGTCGAAGGCAGCAGAGGGGTCTAGGAGGATTAAAATAGAGTGGAGGCCAAAAGATGTTCATCCATCTCTGTACCAAGGAGAAACTCTTTACCATTGGCTTTAAAGTGTTCAATTTACCCTACCCATCCTACCAAATATTGTTCTTACACTACAGCCGGCCTGCACACTTGGCCCCACAACACTATCCTCCTCACTGTATCTTGATCTCACCTATCTTGTTACTGACCACTTGCTAAGAACCTCTTTCCTCCCTACAACTCTCTCCCCCTTCATATGGGACAGGACACCACGATCCTCATTTCAAAGCCCTACTAAAATCACATCACCCCCAAGCAGCCTTCCCTGACTAACCTCTCATCTCCCCACCCTAATCACCTTCCCTTATGAGTCACTTATGCACTTGGATCCTTACCCACTAAGCACACTGAAACTCACTCCATCCCCACCACACTTATGAAAATATCTTTGTACTGTGTTGCTTCATCTGTTTTAATGTCTGTCTCTCCCACTAGATTGTAAGCTTCTTGAGATCAAGAAATGCGGCTACCAACTATATTGTATTTTAGGGCAGTGCTCTGCACACAGTAAGCACTCAATAAATACCACTGATCAATACATTGAAATACCCTGGTGGGTACTGGTTTCCCCAATTAAAATTATCTCTTTTATGACATGGAATAAATGTTTTAATATAATTTTGGAAAGTAGGGAATGTCTTTGTTTATTTGGGTGAGTGTGCATGATAGCCAAGCAAGGCTATAGTTCAGATATTGTTAACAGTGTGCAAACATCATATAAATCCATTAGATTCTTCTTTGAGGGAAGTAATTGTTGTGGGTTCATAGCAAGTGTTTCACTATCTCCATTTTATCGAAGGAAGTGTGTGGGTGTAATTAAAAGCCTACACAACTTTAATTAAAGATATGTGTCTGGCTTTTCTGACTTCTCTACTAGTGTTCAATCAAGCTTTCTTTTATACTATAGGCCACCTAGTCTCTGAAATAAATTTCCTGCCTCCATATGGAGTTAGGCAGTTTTCTAGGGCACTTAGTGTTGTGATTTCTTTACTTGGGGATAGTGGGCTTTTGACAAGAAGTACACCTACCTAAGTAAACTCTAGTGTCCTATTCAGGTACCATTCCTAGTTTTCTATGAGGAAATCAGTGTGGTCTGTGATCTCTGGTTAGAGTTCATCAGGATATTGATGGTAAAGATTTATTGATTTTTTTTCAAAGATATCATTAGCGACTTGAGCTCTTCCTTTGACTTGTTGGTCCAGTCTTTCTTTTCCTTGGCTCTGATTAAAATATTGAATTCCTTCAACGCCAGTTTCTCTGCATAGAATTCCATTTCTCAAATCACTCAATGTGTACAACCCTATACAGTTGTCTAAAATGACAGCTAGGTTGGTCTCTCACAGTTTGGTCTGAAGGTTCATTGTCTAAATTTTTCTGAGTTTGACTTTCTTTTGGCCACCAGCCCAGTCCCTGATGAATCAATGAATCAGTGGTATTTATTGAATGCTTACTATGTGCAGAGCACTGTCTAAGCACTTGGGAGAGTACAAAACAACAGAATTAAATTACAGATATGTACATAAATGTTGTGGGACTGAGGGTGGAGTGAATAAAGGGTATAAAGCCAATCAATCAATGGTATTTTTTGAGGGCTTACTGTGTGCAGAACACTGTACTAAGCACTTGGGAGAGTACATACAACAGGGTTGGTAGTCAGGTTCCCTGCTCACAAGGAGTTTATAGTCTAGAGGAGGAGTCAGGTGTAAAATTATAGATATACAGATATGTGCATGGGTGATGTGGGGATGATGATAGGATAATTTATAGGAATGGTGCAATTGCATACGTAATAAGGGGCAAACTACTGTTTGAAAATTTTAGAACTGAAATATCCTGATTAAATCTAGAACTCATTTAATTCCAAACTACCATAAGCCCTTATAAAATGATTATGATTGCTTAAAATGGACAGCATATCTGAATGTTTAAGAAAGACTTACAACACTTAGTCTTATATCTTATATATCAGGCAAAAACTCCTCACCCTCGGCTTCAAGGCTCTCCATCACCTCGCCCCCTCCTACCTCACCTCCCTTCTCTCCCTGTACAGCCCAGCCTGCACCCTCTGCTCCTCTGCCGCTAATCTCCTCACTGTGCCTCATTCTCGCCTGTCCCACCATGGACCCCCCAGCCCACATCATCCCCCTGGCCTGGAATGCCCTCCCTCCGCACATCCACCAAGCTAGCTCTCTTCCTCCCCTCAAAGCCCTACTGAGAGCTCACCTCCTCCAGGAGGCCTTCCCAGACTGAGCCCCCTCCTTCCTCTCCCCCTCCTCCCCCTCCACATCCCCGCCACCTTACTTACCTCCTTCCCCTCCCCACAGCACCTGTATATATATATATATATACATACATATATATATATATATACATATATATGTTTGTATGTATTACCCCATTTATTTTACTTGTACATATTTATTCTATTTATTTTGTTAATATGTTTTGTTTTGTTGTCTGTCTCCCCCTTCTAGACTGTGAGCCTGCTGTTGGGTAGGGACCGTCTCTATATGTTGCCAACTTGCACTTCCCAAGCGCTTAGTACAGTGCTCTGCACACAGTAAGCACTCAATAAATATGATTGAATGAATGAATGAATATCTACCACAAATATTTTGAACAAGGTTTTAGCCAATGGACCCAAGTTAAAAAATAGGTACAATAAACACTTCTAACATTTAAAATTCCCTCAGTCCTTAGGGAAGGTTGCTAAAAAGCATATCTCAACTTTCTGGTTTTGAGTGACTTTTCAAATTGGTGAACAGATGATGAATTGTCCTAAAAATTATGTCAGATGTCCATGTGTTACCCAGAATTAATGAAATATACCCATTTCTAGTAAACATGAAGCTAGTCTAAACCAAAAAAACAGAAATTCCTCTCCTCTACTGTCAAACGTTTGACCTTATGCAATAAACTAATCAGTGTTTGAAGAGGGGAATGAATTGGGAGATATAAAGAGATTTAACTTGCACTCTTGCCATCTTGCTACATATATATGCACATATAAAGGTATGAAGAGTTATGAAGTGATACAAGCAGAAAATCTGTTTAATGAAGGTGTTCAAAATCAGAAAAATGACTTGTTGCCTAGTGGAAAAGTAATATAATTCATCAGAAACTTTCAACACCTAATTCAGTGTATGGTACTTTATAATCCTCACACATTCTGTAGTCCTAGCTATCTGAAGGTTAGACCTAGGGGATATACCTTAGAAAAGTTACATAAACAACTCTGAACCTTAGGCAGAGAAACTGTACACTTTGAACATGTTTAAACTCTCCATATTAAGTCAGTTTAGCAGTTTGATTAAAGAGTTTAATCAATCACCATCCTAAGCTGTTTATTAATCACTTTATCAAGCAGTTGATGCATTGCTGGTTTTAATAGAATCCATTTATTTTGATTTCTACCTACTTCATCTTTCCAAAGGGCTTTCCAAATCTGCTGTGATAAAAAAAGAGAGAAAAGAGAGGTTGGTTGCATCTAAACACTGGGAAGAAAAATCCGACTCCACTCACACATACTTCATTATCAACACACTACACAGATTTAGCCAATTTATTAAGGGGAAAAAAATCCTGCTTGGACTGAGTCTTTTGGTGAACCACACGGTTTAGCTCAGATAAACAGGGGCTATTCGTTTGCTTTCACACCTGACATCTTCATGATATATGATCCTAATAAGATTAATCTTTTTTTCCTCTCTCTTTGTTAGATACCCCCATTTTGTTAGTCCTCCCTCCCTTACTGAACAGTTTCACCATCTTTGGTTCCAATTTGTGGTTAGAGTTAAAACTCTCATTTCCTCATTATAGAGAAACCAAGATTTGGAAGAAAAATACATTTGTTACCCAGCTTAAACCCCACTCTAATATTTTGGGGGGGGGACCCTGTGATTTTTCTACAGTTGGTTAAAGTGAGGCTTGGAAAGCCTTGAAAAATAATCTATAGAGTCAAACCCATCTGCTTTTTAAGTGTTAAATCTGTAACTATATGTTTTAAGAGATGTCAGCTCTTCTCTCCTCTTCACTACATATTCTATATAATGAGCATAAGAAATTTAGGGCTAAAATATTAATGGCTCTAGTGGATGCTCCTGATATTATAAATTTAATGGGAAAGTTTCATTTTTACTGATGTTTCTCCAAACACTGTGAATCTTTTTTTTTAAAAAAAAAAGGTCTCGTCTCCCAAACCCTAAAAATTCCCTTCTAAACTGGAAGCCAAAATGCAATGGTTTTGGGTAGTACAATTTTGATAGGAGATGAACATTCATTTCACTTAAAACCCCAGTGTGTGTTCTATGTATTTAGTGACTCACCACAAACCAGCAGAATCTCAAGACTCTGCTTTTTTTCATCAGCAGCAATGAATAGTTATTGGACAGCAACAATGGTCCAGGTGGAGAAATCTGTTTACCTTTTGGAAAGAATGCATCTCAGTTGCTATTGCTCTGTTGAATTTTCCTCTCTAAAATGGGTCCATCTCTTGACACTATGAAATGAGTGAAATTTTAGCTGTGGAAAGGGAATCAACTGCACTCTCTTCATGTCTTCTTTCCGAGGACTTCAAAGATGTTTAAAAAATGAATTCATTATTTTGATAATTTGATCTCTAGAGTATCTAATATCTGCCTGGTCCTGCATTCCTCTGACCAGAGAAGTGAGTTAGATTTTTGTCAAATGCTCTGGGATTGCACATATTCTGTTGCCTTAGACACTCCATTCACTTTAGACCCATTTGGGATTAGAGGTTCCACTTAAACTTGGAGGATCCCAGCCTGAATTCTTTGTAGCATGCATCTCTGGCTCATGCCAGAGATCTTCCTGGTTGACTCACCTTTTTCCAGGCATCAACATGGAGAAAAATTGAGGTCTGGTATTTTGAATCGTGGTCTGCCCAAGTCCCAGTCATAAGATTTCACAAGTGCCTTAGAAAATAATAAATACTACTGCCGTTGCCATCACATGTCCAAGACTGAACTCCTTGTCTTCCCTCCCAAACCCTGCCCTCTCCCTGATTTTGCCATCACTGTTGATGGCACTACCATCCTTCCCATCTCACAAGCCCGCAACCTTGGTGCCATCCTCGACTCCGCTCTCTTGTTCACCCCTCACATCCAAGCCTTCACCAAAACCTGCCGGTCTCAGCTCCACAACATTGCCAAGATCCGCCCTTTCCTCTCCATCCAAACCGCTACCCTGCTCGTTCAAGCTCTCATCCTATCCCATCTGGATTACTGTATCAGCCTCCTCTCTGATCTCCCATTCTCCTGTCTCTCCCCTCTTCAATCCATACTTCACGCCGCTGCCCAGATTGTCTTTGCCCAGAAATGCTCTGGGCATGTTACTCCCCTCCTCAAAAATCTCCAGTGGCTACCAATCAACCTACGCATCAGGCAGAAACTCCTCACCCTCAGCTTCAAGGCTCTCCATCACCTCGCCCTCTCATACCTCACCTCTGTTCTCTCCTTCTACAGCCCAGCCCGCACCCTCTGCTCCTCTGCTGCTAATCTCCTCACCGTGTCTTGTTCTCGCCTGTCCTACCGTTGGCCCCCGGCACAAGTCATCCCCCTGGCCTGGACTGCCCTCCCTCCACAAATCCGCCAAGATAGCATTCTTCCTCCCTTCAAGGCCCTACTGAGAGCTCACCTCCTCCAGGAGGCCTTCCCAGACTGAGCCCCCTCCTTCCTCTCCCCCCTCCTCCTCTCCATCCCCCCTGCCCATCTTCCCCTCCCCACAGCACCTGTTTATATGTTTGTATGTATTACTCTATTTTATTTGTACATATTTATTCTATTTATTTTATTTTGTTAATATGGTTTGTTTTGTTTTCTGTCTCCCCCTTCTAGACTGTGAGCCCACTGTTGGGTAGGGACCGTCTCTATATGTTGCCAACTTGTACTTCCCAAGTGCTTAGTACAGTGCTCTGCACACAGCAAGCACTCAATAAATACAATTGAATGAATCACACGCCTACATCATCCTATATGTCTGATTTCTTCTGTTTTCTGGCCAGCAGACCAGACCTGTCTTTTATTGTGCAAATTGTATTCATTCCATCCCAAGCCCACCCCCACTCCATATTACTCTATCTTCCCTGTTCAGTATCCTAAACCTCAGAAGGAACAGCAAACTCCTTTCATTCCCTCTTTCATGCTCCATATGAAGTAGTTTATGCCACCTTCTTTGCAGAGAACTGCTGCCAGAGCAGCTGTCATTTGGGTTGCTGGCTGACTGTGGATCTTACCCAGAGACCCATTAGGCTATAGTGAGAGGGTGTTGCAGGGAAGCCGACCAGAAATCACCAAGTTGAGGGCATAATCACAGCTTCTTCTTCCCAGAGTACCACCACCCGAGGATCCCAGTCAGGTATGCTTGGTAGACCTAATGTGTAATAATAATAATAATTATGGTGTTAACAATTTACTATGTGCTAAGCAGTGTTCTAAGCGCTGGGGTAAATACAAATTAATCAGGTTGGATACAGTCCCTGTCCCACATGGGGCTCACACTCCTAATCCCCATTTTACAAATGAGGTAACAGGCCCAAAGAAGTTAAGTGATTTGTCCAAAGTCACAGAGCAGACACATGGTGGAGCCTGGATTAGAACTAGGATATTGCTAGTAAGAAGTTGATGGTAATAGATGCACAAGTGCATGGACGTACAGCAGCTCACTTTCTCCTGCCCTCCATCAGAAGATTATAAACTCATTGTGGGCAGGGAATGTGTCTGTATATTGTTGTATTGTACTCTCCCAAGTGCCTAGTACAGTGCTCTGCATACCGTAAGCTCAATAAATATGCTTGAATGAATGAGAGTTGGTGAAGTGGTATTCCTCTGGTGCTGCGAATCAGGTATTATTTCTGCTCCTTTCGTTCCTCTCTTTCCTCTTCCTTCTTCATCTTTGCTTCATTATTTTACACTAACCTTTTTCTGCTACCTTCTCCTGGGAGCACTTTCACCTTTCTCAGCAAGGCAGCAGGGATGGCAAAAGGCACTGCTTCTAGGCTGGCTTAATGGGCCATGCACCTGGTTCATAGTCCAGCTGTAAAATCCTCTTCCAACCAGCTTGCAACTGGAACCAAGCAGTCCCCAGGTTTGTTTTGCAGTGGCTCCAGAAGTATTAATTACGACAGCAGCAACACTACAAAGTAGCTCTGGTGCAGAGTCCCTGGGCTATGAATTTGTGGCCCAGCTGTGTAAAGCATTTCTAGGAGACTATCAATTGTCAGAGAATGGACAATCAGCTGAATTGTGGTGGATGCTAAAATGTTAATTTAGTAAGGTATTCTGCTGAACGGCACTAGCTTGGGGTCTCCATGGGAAGGAGTGGGAATGAAGGGGTTCAGGTATTGTAATAGAGTAGATAGGAAGTCCCTTTGGCTTTCTTTCAAAGGTTGGGAGCAACTGTGGTTCTCCTGGAAGGAATAGGAGCCTCAGGTTTGGATTCAAAAAGATTCTGGGAGAAGATCAGTATTTGCATCTGTACCCAGTGCAGAATTCAGTAGACATGCTATTTTTTTTCCCAAAACGTGGTATGTAAATCAATTGTATTTATTGCATGCTTCCTATGTGCAGAACACTGTGCTAAGTGCTTGGGGGAGTAGAATATAACAGAGTTGGTAGGCTCATTCTCTGCCCAGAACGTATTTAAGCACTTACTTTGTGCTAAGAACTGCTTTTAAGTGCTGAGCACTGCTTTAGAGCTTTGCTTTCTTTTAAGTGCTGTGCACTGTTCTAAGCCCTTTGCTTTGTTTGGCCAATCTGGGTTCAAATGACTCTGAATACATCATCAAATTTGGACTAGAACCCATTTGTGAAATTATTTGTGGACCCAGTCATGGCTTTCATGTGACTTTAATTGTGAAATAACAACAGCACACCCAAATTACGTTTAGCACTGGAATTGCATTCCTGTAGAACTCCACATTGTAGTACACACCTTGGGACTGCTGCGGTATGTATATACACAACTATCTCTTCTAATGCCATACCATGCTGTATCTTATGAAAGTTGTCAGAAGGACATTCCCAAACTCTGTGTTTTACCTGGATTGAGTAGTGAAAAAATGTCTTTTGACAGAATTGAATGCATTTATTAAATAATAAAATCAAGGCAATGCACCATGCAGTATTCCTGAAATTTAGTCTCAGTCCTCTAGGGCCACTTCTCTTGAAGTTAATTGGGGAAAGTATTATTGAGGAGGAGGACTGTGTCAAAAGCAGAGCTTTGAGGAATTTGTAAAACAGTGTTTTTTCCTGGGTAGAAGGAACAACATGGATAAATCAAGGGGAGGGCCTAGAGAGAAAGTTGGCCAGGGAGGGAGGGGCAAAAAATAGGAGATGGGAAATCCTAAGGAAATGAGGACAGACTGGTGAGCAGCCTTGAAGTTGAAGATAAAGAGTTTCTCCTTGACACAGAGGATAATCAAGGATCACTGGCTAGATTTGAAGAGTAGAACTGTCTGTGAGAGTTAGCAGGGCTATGCCAGCTTTTTGCTTTTAAAAATCATTATAGCTGAGGGATGCTGTAAATTTATGAGAATTAAGTAGCTGAGACAAGTGTGGTAGGATTTTTGCCACCGATTTGGTGGAGAGCTAATGGGAGGTGTGAATGTGAACTGCTACCCTGCTCGTTCAAGCTCTCATCCTATCCTGTCTGGACTACTGCATCAGCCTTCTCTCTGATCTCCCATCCTCATGTCTCTCCCCACTTCAATCCATACTTCATGCTGCTGCCCAGATTGTCTTTGTCCAGGAACGCTCTGGGCATGTTACTCCCCTCCTCAAAAATCTCCAGTGGCTACCAATCAATCTGCGCATCAGGCAGAAACTCCTCATCCTTGGCTTCAAGGCTCTCCATCACCTCGCCCCTTCCTACCTCACCTCCCTTCTCTCCTTCTACAGCCCACCCCGCACCCTCCGCTCCTCTGCCACTAATCTCCTCACCGTGTCTCGTTCTCCCCTGTCCCGCCATCGACCCCCGGCCCACGTCATCCCCCGGGCCTGGAATGCCCTCCCTCTGCCCATCCGCCAAGCTAGCTCTCTTCCTCCCTTCAAGGCCCTACTGAGAGCTCACCTCCTCCAGGAGGCCTTCCCAGACTGAGCCCCTTCCTTCCTCTCCCCCTCGTCCCCCTCTCCATCCCCCCATCTTACCTCCTTCCCTTCCCCACAGCACCTGTATATATGTATATATGTTTGTACATATTTATTACTCTATTTTACTTGTACATATCTACTCTATTTTATTTTGTTAGTATGTTTGGTTTTGTTCTCTGTCTCCCCCTTTTAGACTGTGAGCCCACTGTTGGGTAGGGACTGTCTCTATACATTGCCAACTTGTACTTCCCAAGTGCTTAGTACAGTGCTCTGCACACAGTAAGTGCTCAATAAATACGATTGAATGAACGAATGAATGAATAAATATGAGTGATTGATTGATGTGACACTTCACAAAGGAGAAACAGCAGCACTCCTTATGCAAGGAAGGAAATATAGGGAGCCAAATGACTGACACAGCTTTAAAGTAGAACCCTTGCTATTATTTTCCTTTTGAATCCCACTCAGTGTCTAAAACAATCAATATGTCAGTGATATTTATTGAGTTCATACTGTGGGCAGAGCACTGTACTAAATGCTTGAGAAAATATAATACAACAGGGTTGGTAGACAAGATCTCTGGCCCATAAGGAGCTTATAGTGTAGAGGGAGAGAGACACATTAAAATAAGATACAGGAAATAGCAGAGTACAAGGATATGTACAGTGAGATGCAGCATGGCGTAGTGGATAGAGCACAAACCTGGAAGTTGGAAGGACCTGGGTTCTAATCCAGCCTCTGTCACTTGTCTGCTGTGTGACATTGGCCAAGTTACTTAACTTCTCTGTTCCTCAGTTATCTCAGTTATATAATGGGGATTGATTAAGACTGTGAGCCACATGTGGAACCTGGAGTGTGTCCACATGCTTAGCTTGTATCTACCTCAGCACTTAGAACAGTGCCTGGCACAGAGCACTTAACTTTTTTTATGGTATTTGTTATGTGGGGCTGAGATGAATATGAAACTGCTTGAGGGGTACAAAGACAAGTGCATAGTCAGTACAGAAGGAGGGTGGGAAGGAGATAAAAGGGCATATTGAGTCAGGGAAGGCCTCTTGGAATGTCATTCATTCATTCAATTGAATTTATTGAGTGCTTACTGTGTGCAGAGCACTATAATCAATCAATCATATTTATTGAGCGCTTACTGTGTGCAGAGCACTGTACTAAGCGCTTGGGAAGTACAAGTTGGCAACATATTGAGACGGTCCCTACCCAACAGTGGGCTCACAGTCTAGAAGGGGGAGACAGAGAACAAAACAGACCATATTAACAAAATAAAATAAGGGAGAGGGAGTAGAGGAAATGAATGCTTGGTTGGGGAAGGCCTCTGAGATGGAGGTCGGTGTGAGCAATTCTTAGCAGGGTGGGGTGGAAGAAGGTGAAATCTCCTGGCAATTGCAATACACACCTACTATTGTCCAACTACTTTACTCCATTTGTCACCATGTTAATGGGTTGATGAGTCTGCACTTTTAAGGGCAGTCTCACTATTCAAATACCATCTCAAAATTTCCCCTCCAACTTCCCAACACTCCTGATCAGAGGAAAGGAAAGGTGTCCTGAGCTATATATTTATCAGGTCACATCACTTTTTACAATGTTCTCCTTCCTTTTGGAACAGTTCTCAATGGCATTCAAAACTTCAAAACGCAAAAGCATGGAATTCTCCACGTCCAAACAGGCACGCAAAAGCTACTTAGGCCACCGGATTACTCATCAGTCTTTCTCGCCTAAGAGCAATTAGTCTCTTGAACCATGCTTCTTCTGCTTTGGCCTTCTCAATAAATAGGTTTGGATGTGTGAGGGAATCATCATGTTGGTACTTGATAGATGTAGGAATACTATATATAGTATTCTATACTATACTAAGCGCATGTCACCCTTCATGATATCATCATGGGTTTGTTGAGCGTGGAGGGTGAAATAATATGAACTAGAGAAGAAGAAAGGATGGGGAGAGAGAGCAGGGACAGAAAAGATAAAAAAGGATAGATTTCTCTAGCTCCTACACTGCGTGGAAGAGGTGATAGCTGAGACAGGGAGTAGAGAATGAGATCCCCTCTTCTGATGGCATTGTAAGCCATGAAGAGATTTTTGGTGCTAGACTTTGCCTCCTTTTAAAATCCTAGATTGTAGCTCACATCATCATCAGTCATGACACTTAGCTTGGATTTTCCACCTTGGATTTATATTCTGTGCCACAGTTACCAAAACAATAACCTGCTAATCTGATATTTTTTCATTGGGGATCAAGATTTTAGGCACTATAAGGATACTCTGTGAATGAATAGAAGCCTTAATTGCTAAGAACCATTTTCTTCCAGCTTGTTCTGGGAGAATCTTTATAACCCAGGAATGATAGTGAACATATACTCAAATCACTGATGGGGGAAGTATACCACGATACATTGAATTCCTCTGAGGAATCAGAATATGCAAAAGCAGGTGGAATCTAGAGGATCTTTTTCTCCTTTTGGCCAGACATAAGAAGATGGATGTCGTGCCTCTCCCAGATGTCTTTGTACTAAGTTTCAAAGCTGTGGTGCTCCATCTTTAAGTATTATGGGAGTGTAGTAGCATCCTCCTTCTTTGATTGAATGTGGCTTGTGAAAGTGCTCTGATGCCTGAGGGGTTTTTTTTAATGTTGATCCTCCTTATTACTGCTCTTTCTGGATATACTTCTCAAATATAATGCACTTGGAGAATAAAAGTGGAAGAAAAGTATTTCCAACTAAGTATTTATTAGAATGGTGATAATGGCTCTTGCAGAATTAATACTGCCAACTGTTCTGGCATCATTTCAGTTATGGAGAATTGACTATAGACAGTTATGTAACAGCACAGTTACAGTTCTGTTAAATACTCATTAGCAATGTTTTCGAGTTAGTGAGTCTGTTTGACTGTAAACTCCTTGAGGACAGGGATCATGCTTTACAATTCTATTATACTCTCCCAAATGGTTCATATAGTTCTCTGCACCAACTTAGCATTCAATAAATTCCATGGAATGGTAGATTAGTTGGAGAGGCTTGAGGCAACTGAAAAGGTTTTGATATTCATGACTACATACAATTATAATTTGGTCTCGGCTGGTGATTGGGAATTCGTTATTGGAAACAACAGAAGGGTCCAATAATTTGTTTAGATAATTAGAATAAGATTGAAGGGTTGAGAAATGTGGGTTACAACCCAGCCTTCCTGGACTGAATAATGATCAAATCAGTCTGCTTTAACCACTGCACCACCTGGTCAAATGCTCAGGGCCTACTGCTCTGTGAGGGGGACATGCAGCCTTTATTTAGGTGGCTCACCTTGCCTAGCCAATAGAATCTTCCCTCTCCCCTCATCAATATCAATCAATGCTTATTAAGGGTAGAGCACCATACTAACCACTTGGGAGAGTACAGTACAACAGAATCAGCATACCCGTTCCCTGTCCACAACGAGTCTAGAGGGGGGACAGACATTAATATGAATAGTTTATAATGTATATAATTTAAAAATGTTTACATAGGTACTATGTGGTTGAGGTGAGATAAATAAAATATGTCCAAAAGTCACAGATCCAAGTGCCTAGATGATGCAGAAGGGAAAGAGAGCTGGGGAAAAGAGGGCTTAAATGGGGAAGGCTTCTTAGAGGAGATATGGCCTTAATGAGGCTTTGAAGGTGGGGAGAGTGGTGGTCTGGCATACGTGGAGGAGGAGGGAGTTCCAGGCTAGGAAAAGGGTTGGTGGTGAAATAGATGAGATCAGGGGACAGTGAGTAAGCTGGTGCTAGAGGAGATTAGAGTGAGCCCTGGGCTGTGCTAAGAGATCAGTGAGTTGAGGTAGAATGTGGCAAGTTGATTGAGTGCTTTAAAGCTGATAGTAAGGAGTTCATATTTAATAATAGTAATAATGGTGGTATTTGTTAAGCACTTACTATGTGCAAAGGACTGTTCTAAGCACTGGGGGGGATACAAGGTGATCAGGTTGTCCCACTTGGGGCTCACAGTCTTAATCCCCATTTTACAGATGAGGTAACTGAGGCACAGAGACGTTAAGTGGCTTGCCCAAGGTCACACAGCTGACAAGTGGCAGAGCCAGGATTCAAACCCATGACCTCTGACTCCCAAGCCTGCACTCTTTCCACCGAGCCACGGATGGGGTGGGCGGTGTGGAGTGGTAGGGGTAGGGGAGGGGCAACCATTGGAGGTTCTTGAGAAGTGGGACGATGTAGACTGAACTTTTTTTTAGAAAAAAATCTGTGGAAAAGTGATGTGTAGACTGGAGTGGGGAGAGAGAGGAGGCAGGGAGATTAGTGAGGAGCCAGGTTCAGTAATCAAAGTGGGATAGGATAAATGCTTGGATCAGACTGGTTGCAGTTTGGATGGAGAGGAAAGGGTGGATTTTAGCAACGCTGTGGAGGTAGAACCAACAGGATTTGAGAACAGATTGAATATGTGGGTGGAATGAGTGAGATGAGCTGAGAACACCAAGGTTATGGGCTTGTGAGATAAGGAGGATAGTGGTATTGTCTAGAGTTATGGGAAAGGCAGGGGAGGACAGGGTTTAGGTGGAAAGATAGAGTTCAGTTGGGAACATGTTTAGTTTAAGGTACTGGTGGGACATCCAGGTAGATCTGTCCTGAATGCAGGAGGAAATGCAAGATTGCAAAAAAGGAGAGACGTCAGGGCATAGAGATGATAAATGAAGCCCTGGGAGTGAATGAGTTCTCTAAGGGAGTGGGTGTAGATGGAGAAAAGAAGGTCACCCAGAACTGAACCTTGAGGGACTCCTATTTTCAGGGAGGCAGAGGAGGAGCCTGTAAAAGAAACTGAGAAGGAGTGGTCAGAGAGATAGGAGGAAAACTGAGAGAGGATGGTTTCAGTGAAGCCAGTGTGTAGCAACCTCTGCTATGGCTTCTATGCTGGGTTAAAAATAGTCTCATACAATGCAGAGGTTTGGACACTGAGGGTCAGGCAACTTTGTCCTAATGGGGCATTCTGGCTTCTACAGCTCAAGGCTCATCAGGATCTTAAACTGTCCCTAAAGCTGGGGGAGTTGATGGACTTTCACCTTTCAAAAGTGTTTGCATTTGTACCTTGCATTCTCAATTGATATGGGGCACAAGTAAGATCGAATGATTACAGTAGACCAGCAAAAGTTCCAACTATCCCTTATTTTTAAATGACTTCTTGAATTTTTTTTTAAGGGGCTGCAGAACAGAGGTATACTACCTAGGTTCATTTGTGAATTTAGCATGATCTCAGAGAACCCATCTCTTTTTTTTTAAAGGATTTTGCCTATAAATGTAATTGGTTGATTCTTATTTTGAGCACTGTTTGTGAGCTCCAGTTAATTATTAAATCAAACAATCTCTATTTAAAAAGAGAGAAGGAGCTGACATCTGAAGGAAACTCATTTTTTGTAAAGGTCTAGTACTTGAGGAAGGCTGCAAAAAGAGACACAATCTGGCAGAAGGAATGGCACTCAGAGAAATTGATGCTCAGAGGTGGAGTAGGTATTCCATAGCATATGTATGAATGGTTGAGAGAGAAAACTCATGGTTTTTCTTTTAGTTCCAGTTAAATGCCCTCTCCTCTCACTGATGCAGAAGGGTAAAAGAAGGGCTTGGAAAATAATCCACATGGGAAAAAAAATAAAAAAACCCAGAGGACAGAAAAGAAGTTTCATTATCTTGGGTGGGTTTGTTTGAGAGTGACTGACTGATCCTTCAAAATTGCTTGGATCCCTAGAGAGCACGGGCCTGGGAGTCAGAGGACCTGGGTTCTAATCCTGCTCTGTCACTTGTCTGCCATGTGATCCTGGACAAGTCTTTTAACTTCTTTGTGCCTCAGTTTCCTCACCTATAAAATGGGGATTCAGTACCTGTTCTCCCTCTTACTTTCATTCATTCATTCATTCAATTGTATTTATTGAGCACTTACTGTGTGCAGAGCACTGTACTAAGCGCTTGGGAAGTACAAGTTGGCAACATATAGCTGGGGAGGTTACAAGGTGATCAGGTTGTCCCACGGGGGGCTCACAGTCTTCATCCCCATTTTACACAGAGGCAGGCTTCCTTATTCAAGCCTTCACATTTATACCAGCCATATATATATATACTAAGTATGTCAAGATGACTTTTTGTTTGATTTGTTTATATACCTCTTTTACCAATTTAGCAAAATTTGATGTAGTAGAATTTTAGAAATAACGTTTAAATCATCACACCTAAAACTCATCATGTCCAAGACTGAACTCCTTGTCTTCCCTCCCAAACCGTGCCCTCTCCCTGACTTTCCCATCTCTGTTGATGGCACTACCATCCTTCCCGTCTCACAAGCCCTCAATCTTGGTGTCATCCTCGACTCCGCTCACTCATTCACCCCTCACATCCAAGCCGTCACCAAAACCTGCCAGTCTCAGCTCCACAACATTGCCAAGATCCGCCCTTTCCTCTCCATTCAAACCGCTACCCTGCTCGTTCAAGCTCTCATCCTATCCCATCTGGACTACTGCATCAGCCTTCTCTCTGATCTCCCATCGTCGTGTCTCTCCCCACTTCAATCCATACTTCATGCTGCTGCCCGGATTGTCTTTGTCCAGAAATGCTCTGGGCATGTTACTCCCCTCCTCAAAAATCTCCAGTGACTACCAATCAATCTGCGCATCAGGCAGAAACTCCTCACCCTGGGCTTCAAGGCTGTCCATCACCTCGCCCCCTCCTACCTCACCTCCCTTCTCTCCTTCTACAGCCCACCCCGCACCCTCCGCTCCTCTGCCGCTAATCTCCTCACAGTGCCTCGTTCTCGCCTGTCCCGCCATCGACCCCCTGTCCACGTCATCCCCCTGGCCTGGAATGCCCTCCCTCTGCCCATCTGCCAAGCTAGCTCTCTTCCTCCCTTCAAGGCCCTACTGAGAGCTCACCTCCTCCAGGAGGCCTTCCCAGACTGAGCCCCTTCCTTCCTCTCCCCCTCGTCCCCTTCTCCATCCCCCCATCTTACCCCCTTCCCTTCCCCACAGCACCTGTATATATGTATATATGTTTGTATATATTTATTACTCTATTCATTTATCTTACTTGTACGTATCTATTCTATTTATTTTATTTTGTTAGCATGTTTGGTTTTGTTCTCTGTCTCCCCCTTCTAGACTGTGAGCCCGCTGTTGGGTAGGGACTGTCTCTATGTGTTGCCGACTTGTACTTCCCAAGTGCTTAGTACAGTGCTCTGCGTACAGTAAGCGCTCAATAAATACGATTGATTGATTCAAACATAACTCATCCAAAATACACTGTCACACCGTCGCAGGGGTAAACCAATTCCCCAGTATCTCACAAGATGTTAATTTCTGCCCACCTTCAGGGAAAATGCCTAAATCCTTTTCCGTTCCTGCTCCACCCACAGCCATATACATAATCTTTCTATAGGCATCACCTCAAATCTCAACTATTTTGCATTCCCAGAACGTCCTCCATTCTAAGCATACAAAAGACGAGGGGGGCATGCTCATGCAATCATTTCAACTCTTAAACAGAACAGTCTACACATCCTCAATGTTACTCAAAGATGAGGGTGAGCCCAATCCTGCATTTACACAGTGTTTTCTGTACTTTAAATCAGAGCAGAGGTGTTTTCTGATCATCATCAGGAACTTCTTCATTGGGGGCGTTAAGAATCAACTTTCAACACACACAGCTCATATTTATTACTCTATTTATTTATTTATTTTACTTGTACATTTCTATCCTATTTATTTTATTTTGTTGGTTTATTTGGTTCTGTTCTCTGTCTCCCCCTTTTAGACTGTGAGCCCACTGTTGGGTAGGGACTGTCTCTATGTGTTGCCAATTTGTACTTCCCAAGCGCTTAGTACAGTGCTCTGCACATAGTAAGTGCTCAATAAATACGATTGATTGATTGATTGATGTAAGAACGGTTTGGTGCCTGCTACTTAAAACTAGATAACTTGGTTCGTGCTGGTTTAATGTAGTGGTATTATTCCATCGGAAGGCACTAATCCTTCCCCGTTGGGTCCGGTGGATCGTCCGAACCCAGTGCGCCAAGAGGTCCAGAGGTCACGACCTTAACCGTGAGTATGGGTCATATCCACACCGGGCCCAAGTCTAGGCGGCTGCTTTCTTGTGGACTCACGTCCACCTGACCGACTGGCCCACCTCGAGGTTTTCCATCCCTGATCTGCAAGGAATTCAAACAGCCCTCCCGGTCCTCTGTTGCCTATCGCCGATCCCATCCCTGTTGCCATTTATGTCCCCCTTCATCTGGGGATGGGTTCGTTCAGGAATCAACATGGTGGGAGAGGGAGAGAGGGAGGCTGGGGACGGAAAACCCGAGTTTTAGACAAAATTTATTCTGTGAGGCAAATTGAATTATTTAATGCTTTAGGCGCAATGAATTGAACTTCCCTTTAGGGATGAATGGGATTCATTAGTAATATTAGAGCTTCCCTAATGGGAGGAACACACTCATACTTTACTCGCGCGTGGGAGAACCCCCAGGTCCCACCCAGGCAGAATTCCCTAACCATTTGTTTGCATGCAGTGGGGTGGCCTCCTCATAGCTCTCACCCATGTGCACTTCCCACTCGGTAGGACTCCATTTGAGTTACACACACTGTGGGAAGCCCCTAGCTCCCACCCACGAGGATTTTCCACTTGGAAGGAATCCATTCATGTGTTCCATACCCTTGGGGAAGCGCATGGCTTCCAGCCCCACGAGCGTCCAGCGGGACGGGACCCTCACCCATCCATCCCACGGTTCCTCACTTGGTGCAGGCAGAGGGGGCTTATCACGCTCTGGACAGAGGCGCCCTGCAGCCGTCTGCTGCAAGTCTCGATCCTCAGATACTGATGTGGAGCAAGTTACAGGGTTAAAATGATAACCTGGCATAGAGAGACCATTGCCTAAAGGAGAGGTGGAGAAATGAGGCTGCTTGGAGAAGCAGCGTGGCTCAGTGGAAAGAGCACGGGCTTTGGAGTCAGAGGTCATGGGTTCAATTGTCAGCTGTGTGACTTTGGGCAAGTCACTTAACTTCTCTGTGCCTGTTACCTCATCTGTAAAATGGGGATTAAGACTGTGAGCCCCGCGTGGGACAACCTGCTCACCTTGTAACCTCTCCAGTGCTTAAAACAGTGCTTTGCACATAGTAAGTGCTTAATAAATGTTATCATTATTATTATTATTTGACATGTTTTATTCATTTCATTTGATAGTATTTATTGAGAGCTTACTGTGTGCAGAGCACTGCACTAAGCGCTTGGAAAGTACAATTCAGCACTAGAGAGAGACATATAATAATGATAATTATAATGATGGTATTTGTTAAGTGCTATATGCAAAGCACTGTTCTAAGCACTGGGGGGAGACAAAGTGATCAAGTTGTCCCACGTGGGGCTCACAGTCTTAATCCCCATTTTACAGATGAGGTAACTGAGGCTCAGAGAAGTTGTGACTTGCCCAGGTCACACAGCAGACATGTGGTGGAGCCAGAATTTGAACCCATGACCTCTGACTCCAAAGTTGAGCTTTCTGGAGGTGGCAAAAGATACTGAAGTCAAAGTTGGAAGTCACTTGGAAAATGTTTACTTGTACATATTTATTATTCTATTTATTTTATTAATGATGTATATATCTATAATTCCTTTTATTTATTTTGATGCTATTGATGCCTACATGTTTTGTTTTGTTATCTGTGTCCTCCATTCTAGACTGTGAGCCTGTTGTTGGGTAGGGAAGCAGCGTGGCTTAGTGGAAAGAGCCCGGGCTTGGGAGTCAGAGGTCATGAGTTCTAATCCCAGCTCTGCCACTTAGCTGTGTGATTTTGGGCAAGTCACTTCACTTCTCTGGGCCTCAGTTCCCTCATCTGTAAAATGAAGATGAAGACTGTGAGCCCCATGTGGGACAACCTGATTACCTTGTATCTACCCCAGTGCTTAGAACAGTCCTTGGCACATAGTAAGCGCTTAAAAAATGCCAACATTATTATTATTATTATTAGGGATTGTCTCTATCTGTTGCCGAATTGTACTTTCCAAGCACTTAGTACAGTGCTGTGCGTACAGTAAACTCTCAATAAACACGATTGAATGAATGAATGAAAGAGGACTCATGGAACAATGATAATGCTGATACTATTGGTAAAACTGGGAAGGGAAAGCTTTGAAGAAAAGACAAGAAGCTACCAGCTTAGTGAGAGTTTGAACCAAATGGAATGATACTAGGCCAATGCAATGGGAAAATGTTTAATAATAACAATAATAAAAATGGCATCTGTTAAGTGCTTCCTGTGTCAAGCACTGTTCTAAATGCTGGGGTAGACACAAGCTAATGAGGTTGGACATATTCCCTGTCCCACATGAGTGTTACAGTCTTAATCTGTATTTTACAGGTGAGGTAAACGAGGCACAGGGAAGTTAAATGAAGTTAAGGATAAACAATACCAGGCCTATCTCCCCAAACAGAGTGAGGCAGGTTTTGGTAGGAAGATGCTCACACAAGAATCTGAAGAGTATTGCAATGTGGAAGGACTATTAATGAAAGTTCGGCAGAAAGGCTAATAGCTTGGCAGTCCCCATGGTCCTGGTAGAGGTGGTGAGAGAGGATTAAGGGGTAAAGACTGTTCAGGTAAAAGAAGTCCAGATTCTAACTCCCCACTCAGAGCCGCTACTCTGGACGAGCACATCCAAACCAATGTTTCTGTAAAATGTCTCTCTTTCTGTCAAACCCCCTATACCATCACCCCTTAGTGCTCTACTAAATGTGGTAGCCTTGCTGTTTGATAGGTGATTCCCACAGCAGGAATACTGGGCCCCACAATTGCAAGGCTAGAGAAAGATCTGGATCCCTTTAACTGATTCCATTTTCAGTACAGAGGGAGAGTGAAGAAATATGTTCTGCACCCTTCCAGCTAAAGAGGCAGGTGAGAAAAGAGAGGAAGATTCCCCTCAAACTGTGAGGGGCTCACAGTCCTAATCCCCATTTAACAGATGAGGTAACTGAGGCACCGAGAAGTGAAGTGGTCTCCCCTTTCTAGACTGTGAGCCCGTTGATGGGTAGGGACCGTCTCTATATGTTGCCAACTTGTACTTCCCAAGCGCTTAGTGCAGTGCTCTGTGATGGCGGTGGTTGTTCCGGATGGCCTCCAAGTCGCTGGGCGACTAAAGAATTAGACAGCATGTGACTGCCGAAAGTTTTAATAAAGTTTTATTGGTAAGGCCGAAGACCGAATAGGGGGTAACGCACCTGGCGGGCTCATTTCCTTAAGGGAAAAGGCCCCGAGTGCCCGATACAACAGGCTTATATACCACTGTTGCTGATCACAGTGATTGGTAGATTTGAAAACAGTGGGGACTGGATTGGTGCAGATTTGGTACAGAGCTGGGCGGAGTCTACCTCCTTATTTGGTTTGGTTCCTGGACCCAGCCAGTGGGCTGCAGGGTCTAAGGCCCATACCAGATATGGCAACAGAACCGTGTACATTCAAACAATATCTGCAACCTTTCCATGGTGCATGGGGGGGGGGGGGGGGGGCATCATTCTGCACACAGTAAACGCTCAATAAATATGAATGAATGAATGAATTTGCCCAAGGTCACACAGCAGGCAAATCAATCAATCAATCATATTTATTGAGCGCTTACTGTGTGCAGAGCACTGTACTAAGTGCTTGGGAAGTACAAGTTGCCAACATATAGAGATGGTCCCTACCCATCAGTGGGCTCACAGTCTAGAAGGGGGAGACAGAGAACAAAACATATTAACAAAATAAAATAAATAGAATAGATGTGTACAAGTAAAATAGAGTAATAAATATGTACAAACATACATATATACAGGTGCTGTGGGGAAGGGAAGGAGGTAAGGCGGGGGTGGATGGAGAGGCAGAGGGGGGGGAGAGGAAGGAGGGGGCTCAGTCTCGGAAGGCCTCCTGGAGGAGGTGAGCTCTCAGTAGGGCCTTGAAGGGAGGAAGAGAGCTAGCTTAGTGGATGTGGGGAGGGAGGGCATTCCAGGCCAGGGGGATGACGTGGGCTGGGGTCGACAGCGGGACAGGCGAGAACGAGGCATGGTGAGGAGATTAGTGGCAGAGGAGCGGAGGGTGTGGGCTGGGCTGTAGAAGGAGAGAAGGGAGGTGAGGTAGGAGGGGACGAGGTGATGGAGAGCCTTGAAGCCGAGGGTGAGGAGTCTCTGCCTGATGCGTAGGTTGATTGGTAGCCACTGGAGATTTTTGAGGCAAAGACTCCAGTCCACAATGGCCTGTCAGTTGACTGGCCCATTTGAGGGGAATCTTCCTCTCTTTTCTCACCTGCCACTTTAGCTGGAAGGGTGCAGAAGATATTTTTTCACTCTCCCTCTGCACTGAAACCGGAATCAGTTAAAGGGATCTAGATCTTTCTCTAGCCCTGCAATTGTGGGGCCTGGTATTTCTGCTGTGGGAGTCACCTATCCAACAGCAAGGCTACCACATTTAGTAGAGCACTAAGGGGTGATGGTATAGGGAGTTTGACAGAAAGAGAGACATTTTACAGAAACATTGGTTTGGATGTGCTTGTCCAGAGTAGCGGCTCTGAGTGGGGAGTTAGAATCTGGCCTTCTTTTACCTGAACAGTCTTTCCTCTACCCCTTAATCCTCTCTCACCACCTCTACCAGGACCATGAGGACTGCCAAGCTATTAGCCTTTCTGCCAAACTTTCATTAAGAGTCCTTCCACATAGCAATACTCTTCAGATTCTTGTGTAAGCGTCTTCCTACCAAAACCTGCCTCACTCTGTTTGGGGAGATATGGCCTGGTATTGTTTATCCTTAACTTCATTTAACTTCCCTGTGCCTTAGTTTACCTCATCTGTAAAATACAGATTAAGACTGTAACACCCATGTGAGACATGGACTATGTCCAATTTGATTAGCTCGTATCTATCCCAACACTTAGTACAGTTCCAGGCACGTACTAAGTGCTTTACAAACACCATAAATACACAATTTCATTTTTTAATTGGCTTAACACATACCATTATTTTTATTATTGGAATAAGAGCTGGAGATACAAAAGGAAGTAGAATATGTATGCCCTCCCTGAGGGCCTCTGATGAGAGTATACTATCTCCAAACAGTTCATTCATTCAATTGTATATATTGAGCACTTACTGTGTGCAGAGCACTGTACTAAGTGCTTGGGAAGTACAAGTTGGCAAAATATAGAGATGGTCCCGTACCCAACAGCAGGCTCACAGTCTAGAAGAACTATTCAACAACAGAATCCAAGATGTGTTAGTAATTTTAGTTTCTATTAAGCTCTCACTAGGTTCTAAGCTTTGGGGCAAGTGACCAGTCAACATTTTAGGATATCTGAAAAACATTGACTCAAAGCACAGATTACAAGTCTTTTTGACAAACATTTTTAAGGACAGCTTAGACTGAGGCACCTTTTTTTTTTCCCAAACTGATATATGTGCCCTTCTACATTTAAAATGAAAAGTCCTCAGACAATCCTAATCACATTGTCAGTCAGATAGTCATCTTCTGAGAGGGAATCCTTCACCTTTAAGAATGCATGTACAATAGTGATATGTAAGCAGCTCAAAGACTCAATACCCCCTTTTTTTCTGAAAAGCAAGTCTGGGTTAGGAAAAAATCAATATGTTGGAAGTAAAGGTCATACGAGGAAAAGTGACATGAAACAGAACTAAGGGAACAATATCCTTCATGAAGCCTGTTTGAAGTTTTCTTTCCCCTTGTGCTAGTGTCTGTGCAAATATACTTTCTCTTAGAATAGAAGGCTATATTCTTCCCCCAAAAGCCATATTTTAAATATTGATCTACTTTACAGGGTCCTTCTTGTATATTATATTTGTCCCATTGACTGATTCTGTACATTTTCAAAGTATAAATGGTAAAGGGTGTACGGTTATCAGAATTTTTAGCAATATGAGTATACCCCACCCACGTACTGCCTATCTTATAACAGTTCTCCATTTACTTTTTCAAGTGGGCCAGCTGTACGACTATAGTCCTTAAAAGGGTCAGGAACATCTCCTTATTTCCCCACTCTCTATACTTATTGCTTGGGTATAGTTTTAAAGTAGTCCATGAACCCTTTTCACTCTTGCAACACATTTACCCACAATTAACAATCAAGCCGTCCTCACTCCATTCAGACTCCCATTCTCTCTAGGCCTCATTTTCTCTGCCTCTCTCTTGATCTGCCATTGTGCCGAAAGCTGTTTGTGCCATCGCAATCTGCCCTCCTTACCAGCCGCACAAGTATGGGGAGGAGGGGGAAAGCACATAGCATTCAGATGCTGAATAGCAAATTGCTCTTGAGTGTCCTTGCTTCCCCCATCGCTCCCCCTCCCTCCAGGAGAACAAGGGGGGCCCTGAAAGCAACTATACATTTTGCTTAGTGCTCTTGAAAACAAGCGTTTCACACCTGAAGCCTTTCACGGCAGCCCAGAAGCACCCCTTCAAACCACTTAATTGCCAATTGCTTCAGAGCTCGTTGTAAAAGTCCATTATGTCAGCCAGCTCCATGGCGAGTGACAAAGTATGGGAAATGAAAGAGCGCTTCTTCTTCCAGGGCCAGTGCAGCATTAAATGTCCCCAGATCACTAGTTTTCTTCTTCCTGGACAGCGATTGGCTCCAGTAGAAGGTATACACAGAATTCCATCTAGTACGATTTTTAAATGAAAGATGCAATTTTCCTTGTGTTCTTTGTCAAAATAAAATAAAATAGATTCCAAATGGAGTCAAGAAAAATATCTTCACACTTAGCACATCTGTGTTCATGGACCTAGGCTGGTGTCATTATCAAAAATGAGCTGCTTATCTACTTTTCATTGGGGAGAGGGAGGGAGGAAAGATGCTTTATCCTTGAGGGCCTATGAACCAACAATGAGACAGCCATTTGAAAAGAAAGATTACCTTGAATACAAATGCAACTGAACACTTATTTTGTATACAATCATTTTAAAGTTGCAGTTCTGAAAATTATTTATGAATATCCAGCTTTTCTTTTTCAGTGAGCACAATTTAAAAAAAAAGAAAAACAGTTTCCTCTAAACTTCTGTTTCTATAAAATGGTTAACAAAGGAAAGTAAATCCCTTGGATGCAAACTTTATTCATTATTATTAGGAAACTGATGCTGCACAGGTTATAGAGTCACATTAATAAAATATGATATGAGGAGAGAGGGAGAAATAGTTCAAAACTGCAAAAGGCTCACCTTAGGTATCTTTACATTTCCTTAGTGTCACATGTTTCTTTTTTTTTCCTTTATAAACATTCTAATTTGTTATGCTGCTACTCTGTTTTAGGATTCCAAAAAATCTGATTGGCTGTGTTTAAGGAACGTTCCTTAGGGATGTTTTAAAATGATCTTAGGCTTGGAGCATATTATGTCTTTTGGCTTTAGGCACATTTATAATTCTGTACTTTGACTTGTACCTTTGAAATTTGGGCTTTTATAGAATTTCTTGATCTCAAAATAGTATGGTTTAGTAAATATTAGAAATTGATTTTGGCATAAAATAAATACAATTCAGCTTATATCAAATTTAACATTTTTCTGTAGTAAATATGTTACGTTGCATATACATAACTCAGCCCTACACATCACCTTCTTTAGTGTAACCTTTCCTATTGAAGAGTATTCCTGTGCTTTCTTTTGCCTCCCACCTCTTCAGTGCTATTTCCCTGCACCTACCTCCATACTCCTCTAATAAATTGGGTCAGAGCAACTATTTCAGATGTCTCTGGCTGGTTTTGCTAGATTCTTCTCCTCCTGCCTCCCTGCCTTCCTGTCATGATATGCTCCTGTACACTGGCACTGCCCTCTTCTCATTGAATTATGCATACTGTGACCTGCATTGGATTTTAGCTGTGCCATGCTTCGGTCTTTGAATGAAATAGAATAGCGAGTATAGCAAACTAAGATGCCTGGTGAATTAGAGAAAGTACTTTAGAGTGAAAGGTGGAAAATACAAGATTAAAAGTCTTAAACAACATGAGTATGTAGACTGTTTCATTAAAAAAATCCCATGCTCATTCTAAAAAGGGACTCCTTTCTACAACTGGCTGCTGCAGTTATCTGCAGTGACCACATCTAGTATTTCTGAAATCTATTGTCCATTTCATGAATTTGGCACATTAAGGTGGGAATAAATTTTGATCAACGATGTGATTCTTTTCTTTATAACTATTCTCAAATTACTCTTTGTTCATGTTCATCAATTTTCCTGACAGAAATGACTGAAGGATATATCCTCCCAGTTGATTTCCAGGGTGCTTATTTATGCTATGATATATAGATTTAGACACCTGTGAATATTTTTATTCTGGTTTTATGATGGAGGTGATGAATATTTCTGAAGCTGGGGTTCTCAAAATAAGGCCATGTTTACACAGGGCAAATACAACAACCACTTGAAAAAAATGAATGCACTCTATCAAGGTTATTGATGGCACAAATGACATTTGATTTGTCATCCAGCTAACATTACATGCTTTGCCTCTAGTATTTTTTGTAGCAGTGCAGTAAAATTAGGACTCAGTATGTGTGGCTCAGTGGAAAGAGTATGGGCTTGAGAGTCAGAGGTCATGGGTTCTAATCCCAGCTCCGCCCCATGTCTGCTGTGTGACTTTGGGCAAATCACTTAATTTCTCTGTGCCTCAGTTACCTCATCTGTAAAATGGGGATTAAGAATGTGAGCCCCACGTGGGACAACCTAATCACCTTGTATCCCCCTCAGCACTTCACACATAGTAAGCGGTTAACAAAAACCATCATCATCATATATTGTATCTTTTCCATGAAGTTGTGTCATCATGGGTACCTCTTAAATGGACTGGTGTTTTCCAATTTTGAGCCCTACTCCAAGGGTACTGGTGATCCTATGCTCCCCATTAGCTCTCTGCTGGGCATTAGATGAAGAGATAGAAAATTTATGAATGAATCTCAGTCTGTTCCACTGAAGTGAGTCTCAAATTGTACAAAAACTACCTCTAACTAATAATCTTCTCCTATTCACTGGAGACTGATAAGAGTAAATGAAAGGAACTATATTTAACATTTCCTCCACTGGTGTCAGTGATGTTGTTTACATTCAGAGTGGATAGGCATTTACATTAGATGACAGACTTTTTTCTTGGCATTTGTTAAGCACTTACTATGCTCCAGGCACTGTACTAAGTGCCTGAACTCTGGAGTAGATACATGATAATCTGGTTGGACACAGTTCCTGTCCCACATAGGGCTCATAGTCTTAATCCCCACTTTACATATGAGGTAACTGAGGCACAGAGAAGTTAAGTGACTTGTCCAAGGTCACACAGCAGACAAATGGTGGAGCTAGGATTAGAACCTAGGTCTTCTATGTCCCAGGCCTGCGCTCTTACCACTAGGCCATGCTGCTTCTCTGCCAGCTGTTAAATAGATATTCCCAACTCTCTTTTTACAGAGGTACTGTGGCCTTCCTTTGCACCATGACCCTCAGAAATGTCACTGTGGTGATAAATCCTCATAGTAAACTATCAACATGAACAACTTCTAGATTCTTGTAGGAGTCTTTTATATTGTCAGTCAGAATTACTTCTGATCATCTTCCTTGACTGTCTCTTCTTCCAGATCAGCAGTATTTGAACAGAGCCAGGCATTACTGATCCATAAAGGGACAATTCCCTTAAATGGGAGTTCCAGGCAGAAGAGAGGATAGGAACTCTTAGTCAACTGTGAGAGAGATGAGACTGAAGCTCAGTGAGTAGGCTGGTACTACAGTGAAGTGTGTGAGGTGGGTTGTAGTGGAGGGGGAGCAAGGATAGGATGGGGAGATAGCTGATTGAATGATTTGAAGCTGATAGGTGTTTCTATTTCGATGTAGATATGGATGGACAGCCCTTAGAGGCTACTGAGGAGGAGGGAGATATGTACACAATGATTTTTTTTTAAATGAAGATTGGAGAGGAGAGAGGCTAGCCACAGGGAGTTCAGCTAGGGGCCTGGTGCTGTAATTGAGTTAGGATATGACAAGTGCTTGGATCTGCATGTGGTATTGTGGATGGAAAGTAAAGGGTGAAAGATGAACTGACAGGACTGAATATGACTGGATAAGACTGACTGAATATGTGGGTTCAAAGAAAGAAGTCAAGGATAATGCTTAGGTTGGGTGCTTGAGAGACGGGTAGGATGGTGATGTCAGCAGTGATGGGAAAGACAGGAGGATGAGAAGCTTCTCGAGGGAAGGTGAGGAATTCATGTATTAACTGAATTTAAACTGAAAAAATTGATATATAACTTGATATATATTGGCCTTGAATAATCTTTATCACTGGGAAACCCCATGATGACTTTCATCATGAACCTTTCTTGTGTCATCCCTATTTAGCAGAGCCAATTACATTGTCTTTATGTTGGAAAGAACTAACAGGGATAACCTCTACCCTATTGTAACTTTCTGTCATCTGAAGCCTTTGGTTCCATTAAAAATAAAAATGCAAAATGAGAAGTTGATTCACCAAAATCCTACATTTGCACAGTTAAAATAAAGCCATTTTATGAAATCTCCAAGCAGTATATGTGCTTTCAAGCAGTTCCCTGGTGGAGATGAAAAAATATACAAAAACAAAAGATTGTCATGTAAAAATATATTTTAGCAATATTTCTAGCTTGGTCCCAAATTACAGAGATAAGTATTAGCACTACATAAAGAAAATGAAATCTTAATGTTATTATCCAAAGCTATCCAAGCATCAGACTGAGAAAAACTTGTCATTTTTGTCTTTTAGATTTAAGTGGATTTTAGGATCAAACTCTCTAAATGAAACAGAACCTTGGTAATTTTTGGCGGTTTAGCTTTTTATGAAAAATGATAAAATATCCTCAAAAATGCTTCAGTGAGGAAAGTTCACTGAAGTAGAAATTTTAACAAGAATTTCTTTAGTGAAGATTCCACCTCCGACAAAATCTCTTTGAGGATGCATATTTTCGCCCCCACTCTCAAATCTAATTTTAATGTGTGTACAAGTAAGTGTTGTTTAAGGAAAGTAAGTATGTACGTGTGGGTGACTGGCTTAAATACTTGGGAGGTTTAAATACTTCCTTTCTTTATAAAATTACCAAACACAAATATTTGGGAACTAGATGAGCTCACATCCCAACGAAAGCAACATGACCTTATTCTTTGATGACGCAAATTTTAGTAATAAATTATTGCAGATTTGGGTGTTTACTTTTTGTGAAGATAAACTAGGTCATGATCTCCTCAGCACATGTTTCATTCCTAGGGTACAGTTGCCTTTGAAGTCACAAAGTCAGATGATTCTTTTTGATTTTTATAAAATTCAAAATACAAGTTTTTCAAAGGCAGGCAGTCTTTGGAATGCTGTGTGCAATGCCAGCACTGCATGGATGTTCAATAGCTACTAATTGATGGTTCAGTTATATCTAGAACAAAGCAGTCAGTCATAAAGAGAGCTTAATAAACTATACGACCTGAGACTTGAAACTGTTGCATCTTTGTGGAGAACCACAAAATCCATGGCTGTTGGCCTGATTTGAGACTCAGTTCTCTGGATTTTCAAGAAACTATTCTCCACCCTCCTGAAAATCTGGTTTCACTTATTCTAAAAGTCACTGGATCAATAGACTCTCAACTGCTTCCCAAGATGGTCTTGATAGAGGAACTCTTAGAAAGGATGTGCTTTCACCATTCATCTCTTCACCATGAACCCAGTCTTAGAAAACTGGTCATTCATTGTGCACTCATAGTGACTTATATTGAGTGTGTTCTGAGGACAATTCACTGCAACAAGGGCTTGGTAAAGTGTAACAGCACAGACTATCCCCTCTCCACAAATAGCTAATACTCTGAGGGGAAGGGGAAGCCTACATTTAATCTAAGAATATGGCAGTCTCTCATCAGTCAATAAATGGAATTTATTGAGCTTTTACTAAGTGCAGAGTACTGCACTAAGCAGCTGGGAGAGCATAATACTTGGAGAAGCAGTGTGGCTCAGTGGAAAGAGCACGGGCTTTGGAGTCAGAGGTCAGGGGTTCAAATCCAGGCTCCACCAATTCCAGGACAGATGCAGGGAGTAGGCAAGGAGTCAGTGGTGAGAAAGATAAGATTGGGACACAGTGAGCAGGCTGACGCTAGAGGAGCTAAGTGTGTGGGCTGGGCTATAGTAGGAAAGCAGCAAGGTAAAGTCAGAGGGAGCAAATGATTGTATACTTTGAAGCTGATGGTAAAGAGTTTCTGTTTGCTACACAGGTGAATGGGCAACCACTGGAGTTTCTTGAGGAGTGGGGAAATATGGACTGAACATTTTTGTAAAAAAATGATCTGATGACATAATTGGGGAAGGCCTCTTGAAAGAGATTCATTTATTCAATCATTTGTTGAGTGCTTACTATGATCAGAGCACTGTACTATGTGATGCTAGTAATTCTTTGAAGGTGGAGAGAGTGGTGATCTGGTATATATGGAGTAGGAGGGAGTTCCGGGCTAGGGGGAGGATGTAGGAAAAGTGTTGGCAGCAAGATAGATGAGATTGAAGCACAGTGAGTAAGTTGGAGCTAGAGGAGCACAGTGTGCAGGTTGGGCTGTAGTAGGAGATGAGTGAGGTGAGGTAGGATGGGGCTAGCTGGTTGAGTGCTTTAAAGCCAAGGGTAAGGAGTTTCTGTTTGATGTGAAGGTGGATGGGCAGTCACTGGAAGTTCTTGAGAAGTTGGGGAACATGGACTGAAAATTTGTGTTGAAAAATGATCTGTTCAGTAGAGTGAAGTACGGACTGGAGTGCTGAGAGATAGAAGACAGGGAGGCCAGTGCAGAGGCTGATGCCAAAATTAAAGAGGGATGGGATTAGTGCTTGGTTCAGCATGGTAGAATTTCGGGGGCAGATAGGAAAGGGAGGATTTAAGCAGTGCTATGAAGGTAGAACTGACAGGATTTGGGTGACAGACTGAATATGTGGGAGGAATGAGAGATGAGTCAAGGACAATACTAAGACAAGCCAAGGGAGCAAATGAGTTCTCCAAGAGAATGGGTGTAGATGGGAAGTAAAAGAGGACTTAAAGCTGAGCCTTGATGGACTCCCCACTGTCAGAGAGTTGGGGGCAGAGGAGGAGTCAGCAAAAGAAATTGAGGAGAGGGCAGAAATAGGAGAACTAAGGCAGTGTTAGTGAGGCCAAGTTTGGATACAGTTTCAAGGAGAATGGGGTGGTATACAGTGTCATAGGCAGCTGTGAGGTCTAGGAGGATTAAGGTAGTGGAGAAACTGTTAAATTTATTGAGAAGACCCAACTTTAGGGAGGGTTGTTTCTGTGGAGTGAAGGGAGTAGAAGTCAGATTGGAGGGCATATAGGAGAGTATAGTAGGAGAGGAAGTGGAGATAGTGGGTGTAACCAACTTTCTCAAGAAGTTTGGAGAGAAATGGTAGGAGGGAACTTAGGTTACTTTTAAGAAGGGGTTATACAAGAATACTTGAAAGCAGAGGGATGGAAGCTGTTGGAAAGTGAGCAGTTGAAAATGGCAGTCAAGGACGGAAGAAGGGAGGGGGCAAGTATCTTAAAATTTATGAAGGTGTGGGGTCTGTACAGTGCTCTTCACACAGTAAACTCTTTATAAATATGATTGAATGAATGGGGTCATAAGCACAGGTGGAGGGGGGAGATTTAGAGAAGAGGTAAGAAATCTTGTCTTGAGTTATTGCAGGGAATATAGGGAGAGTGAAAGAGGGTGGAGTGGGTGGAGACTGGAGAAGAGCAGGGGAGATTTTATGAGGATCACATCTGATGTTTTCAGTTTTTTAGATGAAGTATGTGGCCAGGTCATTTTGGGGAAGAGATTTTGGGGTGGGGGTCAGGAGGTTTCAGGAGGGAGTTAAATTTCTGAAACAGTTGGTGGCAGCAGTGAGTATAGGATTGAATTATGAGGAAATATTGTTGGTGGGTAGTGGAGAGGGGTGAATCGAAGCAGATAAGAATGAATTTAAAGTGGACAAGGTTAAAGAGATGTTTGTACTTCCTTCAACAACACTCCGCAGCTCGGGCACAGGAGTGAAGGAAGTGTAGCGTGGAGGTGATCCAGGGCTGTGGGTTAGTGGTACTAGACTGGCAGAGGGACAGGGGAATGAGGGCGTTTAATTCAGAGAAGAGGGTGGTATTGAGTGTGTGGATTTGTGCATCAGGAGAAGGTAGTTTGGGTATGGAGACCAAATGGGGCAGAGGTAGTTGTATATTAGAGGGAATCAAAAGAACTGGCGGTCTCGGTGGGAGAGACAAATCTGTGGGGGGTGGGTGTAAGGAAAAGAGACCAGCTGAGGAGGTTGTGGTTTAATAAAGGATTTTCATCATTGGTGAGAGTAGAGATTGTACTGTTACCAGAGATTATCAAATCAAGAGTTTGTCCAGGTTGGTGAGTGTGTGAGGTCGGATGGGGCAGGAAGTCATTGGAATAGAGGAGTGAGAGGAAGTGGACAGTGGAAAGATCATCAGGGACATTCAGATACATATTGAAGTCCCCAAGGATCAATCTAGGGGTGGAGAATGAGAGATGTGAGAAAGGGGTCAAAATGGGTAAGAAAGTTGAAGGAGAGGCTTGGGGAGTGGTAGATGACAGTGACTAGTAATTGGAGTGGGTGAGAAAAGGTGGATGATATGGGCTTCAGAGGAAAGGAAGAGGGGGATGGGGGAGGTGGAATGATGCAAAACAGCCCTGAGAATTAAGAAGAAAGCCTACTCCTCTCCCTGTTTCAGTGAGTCTGGGGGAATGGGAGAAGATAAGGCCTCCTTCTAGAGAGAGTAGCAGGAGAGGCTGTCTCATCTGGGAGAGCCAGATTTCACTGGTGGTGAGGAGGAGCAGTGATTGGGTTAGGAACAGGTCACTGGTGAAGGGAAGCTTCCCTATAATGGAGTGGGGCTTCCAAGGCCACAGATGGCCGAGGGTGTGTGGGGTGGGGATGGTGCAAGGGGTAGGAAGGTGTTGAATGGGAGTGAGCTGGTAGGGGTGGGCAGAGATCAAGGAGGATGGGTATTGGGCAGGGATGGGGGGGTATCAGAGGGAGGGGATTTAGGGTGGTGCTAGGGCATAAGAGAAAAAAAGTACAAGAGCTGCTGTAGTTGATCTGTAGACCCGGGGACCAAGACAGGTTATCTCTAATAGGTGAAAACATAGATGGGGGAATCCACAAGTTCTGAGCTGTGATTAGCAAGTCATTAAAGTGTCTATCCAGAGTGAATGGGCCAGCACTATCAAGTAGCATGGTCTAGTGGGAAGAACCCTGACTAGGAGTTAGAGGACCTGAGTTTTAAGCCCGTTTCTGACAATTGCTTGCTGTGTGGCCTTGGGCAAATCACTTAACTTCTCTGTGCCCCAGTTCTCCTGTTCTCATGTTCTCCGTCCCACACAGACTATGAGACTATAGTAGAAGTAGCATGGTGAAGTGGATAGAGCGCGGGCATGGGAGTAAGAAGGTCAGGGGTTCTAATCCTGCTCTGCCACTTGTCTGCTGTGTGACTGTGGGCAAGTCACTTCACTTCTCTGGGCCTCAGTTCCCTCATCTGTAAAATGGAGATTGACACTGTGAGCCTCACATTGGACGGGGACTGTGTCCAAGTTGAGATGCTTGCATCTACCCCAGCGCATGGTACAGGGCCTGACACATAGTAAGTGCTTAACAAAAACCATTATTATGCACCCCATGAGGGATGGGAACTACATCCAACCTGATCAATTTGTATCTACCCCAGCACCTAACATAGTAAGCACTTAAAAAATACCATTAAAAAAAGTTGCAGTTATTGATGGGTGATTTTCACCTTATCTCCTTGGTGATAGCCACACTCATTGTGTGAGGGAATGGAAGATAGATGGAGGAAGTGGAGGGATTGGTGATTCTTTACTCAAGCAGTCACAGGTCCCTGGTACATGGATAGGAATGGGGAGAATGAGGGTGCCTGTGTCTCCTCTCTTGGTGCAGTTCTAGGCCCCCGGTTCACCTGGGGGAAGTGATGAGAGGGAGGGGTCCAGGGGGCCGGGGTAACTTCCTGCTGGGCAGTCCCAAACCTCCAGTGATCAGGGTCGGAGGGGAGGGGGAATGACTCTCCCCTTTGCTCAGTTCTCAGGCACCCATGTGCAAAGGGCAACTCTTCCCCTCTAATTGTAGTTTCTCCAAGCCAAATCATTTTTGCATTCCACAAGCTATACTATTGTTTTAGCCAGGAACTACTCTCTGTCTTTATTATTACTATATTATAATCATCATCATTATTATATTTAAGTGCTTACTGTATGTCAAGCACTATTCTAAGCACTAGAGTAAGTATATATTAATCAGGTCAGATGTGATCCCTGTCCCACATGGGGCTCACAGTCTTAAGTAGGGCAGAATAGGAATTCAATTTCCATTTTACAGATGAACAGAATGAGACACAAGAGAAGTTAAATGACTTCTCCAAGGTCACATAGCAGGCAGCTAACAGCTGGAGTAAGAACACCGATCCTCTGACTCCCAGGCCCCTGCTCTTCCCATTAAACCACACTTTTTCTAATATTATATAGTTTAGTAGATCATTCAGGAGTATTTATTGAACACACACTTTATGCAGTGGATATCTTCAAACATTAGTCTGAAATTTTCCTAGATTTTCATCCTTACATTCTCTGAAGAGGAAAAATATGCCCTGGTTTTATGGTCAGATGGAGTTGCATGAAGATTGCAGTTTTATACAATGTGATCCATCAACTCATGCACAATTCCAATGTCAGTGACAGGAGGATAATTGGGTCAAGGATTTATATGTGGTTAAATGATTTAAGTTATTTTAACCAGATTAGTGGTTAGAGAACATCAGTTAAAAAATAAGTGGAACCCAGTGATGTCCAAGGGCATTTCTGTTTTAATCCACTGCCTGCCATTGTCACTGTACAGGTATTTTGACTCACATATTTTTGTGAGGCCAAAATTCATGTTGAGTTCAACTGGATGTAAATTCTCTAGAGGTGGTTTCTGCCTTTTTAGCAGCCACCTTCAGAACTGACTCAAATGGGACTTGTGTCTTTGGAAAATCCATTGGTTGGGCAATAGGTCTTGGGGCGTGATTTTCATTGGTGGGAATCTCAACCCAGTTATGGAGAAGGCTTGAGAACGAGAACATTAACAGCATAAAAACGTTCCGTTAACCCAAATGCCCTCTTGGTGTGGACTTTCCAGTTCATTCATTCAGTTGTATTTATTGAGTGTTTACTTATGTCCAAGACTGAACTCCTTGTCTTCCCTCCCAAACCCTGCCCTCTCCCTGACTTTCCCATCACTGTTGACGGCACTACCATCCTTCCTGTCTCACAAGCCCGCAACCTTGGTGTCATCCTCGACTCCGCTCTCTCATTCACCCCTCACATCCAAGCTGTCACCAAAACCTGCCGGTCTCAGCTCCGCAACATTGCCAAGATCCACCCTTTCCTCTCCATCCAAACCGCTACCCTGCTCTTTCAAGCTCTCATCCTATTCCGTCTGGACTACTGCACCAGCCTTCTCTCTGATCTCCCATCCTCGTGTCTCTCTCCACTTCAATCCATACTTCATGCTGCTGCCCGGGTTGTCTTTGTCCAGAAACGCTCTGGGCATGTTACTCCCCTCCTCAAAAATCTCCAGTGGCTACCAATCAATCTGCACATCAGGCAGAAACTCCTCACCCTCGGCTTCAAGGCTCTCCATCACCTTGCCCCCTCCTACCTCACCTCCCTTCTCTCCTTCTACAGCCCAGCCCGCACCCTCCGCTCCTCTGCCACTAATCTCCTCACTGTGCCTCATTCTCGCCTGTCCCGCCGTTGACCCCCAGCCCACGTCATCCCCCGGGCCTGGAATGCCCTCCCTCTGCCCATCCACCAAGCTAGCTCTCTTCCTCCCTTCAAGGCCCTACTGAGAGCTCACCTCCTCCAGGAGGCCTTCCCAGACTGAGCCCCCTCCTTCCTCTCCCCCTCGTCTCCCTCTCCATCCCTCCCGTCTTACCTCCTTCCCTTCCCCACAGCACCTGTATATATGTATATATGTTTGTACATATTTATTACTCTATTTTACTTGTACCTATCTATTCTATTTATTTTATTTTGTTAGTATGTTTGGTTTTATTCTCTGTCTTCCCCTTCTAGACTGTGAGCCCGCTGTTGGGTAGGGATGGTCTCTATGTGTTGCCAACTTGTACTTACCAAGCGCTTAGTACAGTGCTCTGCCCACAGTAAGTGCTCAATAAATACGATTGATTGATTGATTGTGTGCAGAGCACTGTACTAAGTGCTTGGAAAGTATAATTCGGCAACGATTCGGCCAAGACAGGTCTCTTTTCCAGAGCCTGAGGGTGTGCAGGTTGACCCTGCAGACAGGACTGTGCATGCAGGGAGGTTTAACCCAGGTATAGACTTAAGGGCCCTGGGTCTTCTCAGTCTCACAGTCAAGTCAGACAGAACCAATTCGCTGCATAGATTCCCAAGTCCTGTTTCCAGAACCAGCCTCCATACTTCGAGTGCAGCTTTGTCTTAACTATCCTTCCCCAAAAACTTAACCCCTTCACACATGGTCCACAGTTCAATCGCTCACTGGTGGGGCAAGTCTGGGAATTGACTTGACTGTGTCCAAACTACAAGGGGATAGTCCTCAAGGCCAGGGAGCTGCATCCAACAGCATCACAAAGACCTCCTCCCCCAGCTCTGTCACTTGTCCGCTGTGTGACTTTGGGCAAGTCACTTCACTTCTCTGGGCCTCAATTACCTCATCTGTAAAATGGGGATTTAGACTGTGAGCCCCACATGGGACAACCTTATTACCTTGTATCCACCTCCCAGTGCTTAGAACAGTGCTTGGAACATAGTAAATGCTTAACAAATATCATTATTATTATTATAAGTAGTAACCCCTCAAACGATGCCGTAACTCACTAGGTAATCAAAATGATGGAGCTTTGGAGAGTTAAAATGTTTGATGAATTCCCAGCCTGCTTAAGGAACATTTCCAGACTAAGCCCCCCTTTTCCTCAGCTTTCTCTCCCCAGTGCCCCCACTCGCTCTCTTTGCTCTCCCCCTCCTCCACAGCACTTTTATATGTACATATCTATAATTCTATTTATATTAATGTCAGTTTACTTGTTTCAATATGTATATATCTATAATTCTATTTATTTATATTGATGCTATTGATGACCGTTTGCTTGTTTTGATGTCTGTCTCCCCCCTTCTAGACTTTAAGCCTGTTGTGCGCAGGGACTGTCTCTATTGCTGAATTGTACTTCCTAAGAGCCCAGTACAGTGCTCTGTGCACGGTAAGTGCTCAATAAATATGATTGAGTTATCTCCAGTTGACTTGATCCAGGATTTACATTCTGAAAGACCCCACAGAACATCTAAAATAATATGCATAAGTGTGCAGTTGGTTAAACCCCACATTGATATGTGAGAAAATGAGCATATTTTTGTAGTTGGGGATGAAAACCATATGATCTTTTAGACTGTGAGCCCACTTTAAGACTGTGAGCCCACCTTTTAGACTGTGAGCCCACTCTTTTAGACTGTGAGCCCACTGTTGGGTAGGGACTATCTCTATATATTGCCAATTTGTACTTCCCAAGCGCTTAGTACAGTGCTCTGCACACAGTAAGTGCTCAATAAATATGATTGATGATGATGATGATCTTTTAAGGTGAATTCCATTTTGAAGGTGTGTTTGATTGGAACATGATTCGACATGGGAGAAGGCAGGCAATAGCAAGAAGATGTATTTAAGTATATTTATTGAGTGCTTACTATGTGCAGAGCACTGTACTAAGCGCTTGGGAGAACAATATAACAATAAACAGACACATTCCCTGCCCACAACATGTACGATGGTACATAGCTTAGTGTTGGGGGACAAGAAGTTCAGGGGCAAAGGGAGAGTAGATATGCCTGGATGCAGGATTGGGCTGGGTGTAATAGGAGATGAAGAAAGTTAGTTACCAAGGGACCAGTAATGAAAGTGCAATGAAATCCACCATCAAGAAGTGATGCTGACCCAGCTAGGGTGGACTTTAGAAGGGCAGACTTTGCCAAGGGCAAAGCAGAGATTGAGGATGATAATTCTTGAGAAAAGAAAAAGCAAGAAAATCGATCCTTAGCCGAGGTGAAAGAGAACAGAAATGAACAGAACAGATAGCCCAGAGAGTATGTGGAAGAAGCATCAGTGTGACTTGCTGCTTCTTCATAGCATGCAACCTGGACATTTTCCTCAACTTACCTCTCTCATTTAGTCCACATAATCTGACACCAAATTCTATTGGTTTTATCTTCACGATATCTCTCCATCTAAACATCTACTACATTGACTTAAGCACTTATCATATCCTGCCCTTGATTACTGCATAAGCCTCAGTCAATCATATCTACTGAGCATATACTGTGTGCAGAGCACCATGCTAAGCGCTTGGGAGAGAACAATATTACAGACACATTCCCTGTCCACAATGATTATACAATGGAGAGGGAAAAGAAACATGATGAGGATGCTGACCTTGATGATATCCCTGCTACCTGTCTCTTTCCACTCCAGTCCATACTAAACTCTGCTTCCTGGATCACTTTTATGAGAAATGATTCTGTGCATGTCTCCCCAAACTCAAAAACCTCCCACAGTGATTACCCATCTAACTCCACATAAAATGGAAACTCCTCACCATCAGCGTTAAGGCACTAAATCAGCTTGCCTTGCACCACTTCTTCTACAACCCAGCTGGCACCCTTCGCTCTTCTAACATCAACCTATTTATGATACCTCAATCTTATCTTTCTTATCAGTGGCCCCTTAATTTCATCCTCCCTCAGGTGTGGAACTCCTGCTCCCTTCATATCTGGACAGATCACTACTCTTCCCATCTTCCAATCCTCACTAAAATCTTATCTCCTCCGGGAAGCTTCCCCTAAGTCACCTCTCATCTCCCCACACTGTATTCCAGGTTGGAAACTCCCTTCTTCCCTCTCCACATACAACAGACCAAACTATTCCTGCATTAAAATCTCTCCAATATCCAACCTTCTTCCACAAGCTTTTCTTAATTAATTTCACAGGATTCTGAACTTTATCAGGGAATGTGACTGCTTATTGTTATATTGTACTCTCCCAAGTGCTTAGTACAGTACTGTGCATGCAGTAAGTGCTCAATAAATACGACTGAATAAATATTATTGAATGAATACCAGCCCTTAAGTCAACTCTAACACTGTTGATTTTTTTTTACACTTTCTTTAGCACCTTCTTTAGCACTTTAGCACTATTTGTACTCATTTCATTTTGACCACTCTATTATAAATATTATTGTGTTTGTGGGCAAGGAACATGTCCATTTTGCATTCTGTACTTACTAAATGCTTAGTACAGTGTACTGCAACAAGTAGGCTCTCAGTATGTGCTACTTTACTACTTCCAGCAATTATCACATGGAAACAAGTGTCCGATGACTTTTTCTTTAACTGAAGCAAATTCTGGCTTGTTCCAGTTTACTTTCAGCAGTGGGTACTGGCAAGGATATAGTTGTCAGTGTAGTCAAGCAGCTGCCCACCAGAAGCCTCTGTAATAGTAGATATTTATTCCATAGAACCAGCCTGTTCCAGCCCTGGATCTTGGAAAGCATAACACACAAGGGACAGTTTCCAGGAATAATAATAATAATGATGGCATTTATTAAGCACTTACTATGTGCAAATCACAAAGAAAGTAAAGAGAAAACGTGCCTACCAACTCTGTTGCATTGTACTCTCACAAGTGCATAATACAGTGCTCTGTGCAAAATAAACTCTCAATAATAAATGTAATTGATTGATTGAGAAGGAGCGTGACTTAGTGGGAAGAGCATGGACGTGGGAGTCAGATGATGTGGGTTATAATGCCGGCTCCACCACTTATCTGCTTGTCTCTACCACTTAACTTTTCTGTGTCTCAGTTCCCTCATCTGTAAAATGGGGATCAAAACTGTGAGCCCCACGTGGGACAACCTGATTGCCTTGTAACTACCCCAGCACTTAGAACAGTGCTTAGCACATAGTAAGCGCTGAACAATGAGAAGCAGCGTGGCATAGTAGATAGAACATGGGACTGGGAGTCAGAAGGTCATGGGTTCTAATCCTGGCTCCACCATTTATGTGACCTTGGGCAAGTCACTTCACTTCTCTGTGCTTCAGTTACCTCATCTGTAAAATGGGGATTGAGACTGTGAGCCCCCTGTGGGACAAGGGACTCTGTCCAACCCAATTTGCTTGTACACACTCCAGTGCTTAGTACAGTGTCTGGCACATAGTAAGTGATTAACAAATCTTATAATTATTATTATTATTCTTATTAAGGAACCAGGTTTGAACCTTGACTCACACCCACAGTTAATGAGGAAAGCTTTCTGATTGCGGTATAAACTGGTTAAGTTAGGAGAAACTTTTAATAGTTTCATCAATAGCTTCCGTCCCCTTCATTCCACGGAAACTGCCCTCTCAAAGGTCACCAATGACCTCCTGCTTGCCAAATCCAACGGCTCATACTCTGTCCTAATCCTCCTCGACCTCTCGGCTGCCTTTGACACTGTGGACCACCCCCTTCTCCTCAACACGCTATCTGACCTTGGCTTCACAGAATCTGTCCTCTCCTGGTTCTCCTCTTATCTCTCCAGTCATTCTTTCTCAGTCTCTTTTGCAGGCTCCTCCTCCCCCTCCCATCCTCTTACTGTGGGGGTTCCCCAAGGTTCAGTGCTTGGTCCCCTTCTGTTCTCAATCTACACTCACTCCCTTGGTGACCTCATTCGCTCCCACGGCTTCAACTATCATCTCTACGCTGATGACACCCAGATCTACATATCTGCCCCTGCTCTCTCCCCCTCCCTCCAGGCTCGCATCTCCTCCTGCCTTCAGGACATCTCCATCTGGATGTCTGCCCGCCACCTAAAGCTCAACATGTCGAAGACTGAGCTCCTTGTCTTCCCTCCCAAACCTTGTCCTCTCCCAGACTTTCCCATCTCTGTTGACGGCACTACCATCCTTCCCGTCTCACAAGCCCGCAACCTTGGTGTCATCCTCGACTCCGCTCTCTCATTCACCCCTCACATCCAAGCCGTCACCAAAACCTGCCGGTCTCATCTCCGCAACATTGCCAAGATCCGCCCTTTCCTCTCCATCCCAACCCGCTACCCTGCTCATTCAAGCTCTCATCCTATCCCGTCTGGACTACTGCACCAGCCTTCTCTCTGATCTCCCATCCTCGTGTCTCTCTCCACTTCAATCCATACTTCATGCTGCTGCCCGGATTATCTTTGTCCAGAAACGCTCTGGGCATATTATTCCCTTCCTCAAAAACCTCCAATGGCTACCAATCAATCTGCGCATCAGGCAGAAACTCCTCACCCTGGACTTCAAGGCTGTCCATCACCTTGCCCCCTCCTACCTCACCTCCCTTCTCTCCTTCTACTGCCCAGCCCGCACCCTCCGCTCCTCCACCGCTAATCTCCTCACTGTACCTCGTTCTCGCCTGTCCCGCCATCGACCCCCGGGCCTGGAATGCCCTCCCTCTGCCCCTCCACCAAGCTAGCTCTCTTCCTCCCTTCAAGGCCCTGCTGAGAGCTCACCTCCTCCAGGAGGCCTTCCCAAACTGAGCCCCTTCCTTCCTCTCCCCCTCATCCCCCTCTCCATCCCCCCATCGTACCTGCTTCCCTTCCCCACAGCACCTGTATATATGTATATATGGTTGTACATATTTATTACTCTATTTATTTATTTATTTATTTTACTTGTACATTTCTATCCTATTTATTTTATTTTTTTGGTATGTTTGGCTTTGTTCTCTGCCTCCCCCTTTTAAACTGTGAGCCCACTGTTGGGTAGGGACTGTCTCTATGTGTTGCCAATTTGTACTTCCCAAGCGCTTAGTACAGTGCTCTGCACATAGTAAGCGCTCAATAAATACGATTGATTGATTTGATTGATTGATCAGGTTCACTATCAAATATTAATGTTATATTTCTATATATCCATACATGTGTTTGTGTGTGTATATCTAACCGTTTTTAACAGTTGCTAGCTGAGGACAGTGTGTTCCTATTTGCCCACCATCATCATTATCAATGAATATTTCTAGTAAGCTATCTATTCATTTTTACTGACTGGCAAATTTAACCTCTGAAAATTGCTTATCACTGCTTATTCTACATCTCTTCTAGACTGTGAGCCCATTGTTGTGTAGGGACCGTATCTATATGTTGTCAACTTGTACTTCCCAAGCACTTAGTACAGTGCTCTGCACACAGTAAGCACTCAATAAATACGATTGAATGAATCTCTGTCACATATCATTCTGTTTTCTCATATATTTCATCTTTATTTTTCTTTTAGACTGTAACTGTCTTGAAGGCAAAAGCTTGTGATTTCTTCTATCCTAATGATTCTCTCAGTGTCAAGTACAGTTTCCTGCACTTAGAATTGTGGGAAGATCAGGATTAAAGACCCAAGGTAGATTTGTTGTATGTGATCAGTGAGGTCTTGAGTCATTTTGAATATTAGTAAGGAAATGGGAAAAGTGTTAAATTTGGTCTTGTCTTATGCTGTTGAGTCGTCTCCAACCCATATTGACCCCATGGACACTTATCTCCCCCTTCTAGACTGTGAGACCGTTGTGGGGTAGGGATTGTCTCTATATGTTGCCGATTTGTACTTCCCAAGCGCTTAGTACAGTGCTCATACAGTAACTGCTCAATAAATATGATTGAATGAATGAATCTCCCAGAATGCCCCGCTCCATCTGGTAGTGTATCCATAGAGTTTTCTTGGTAAAAATATGTAAGTGGTTTACCACTGCCTCCTTCCACACAGTAAACATGAGTCTCCACCTCATTCATTCATTCATTCAATCACATTTATTGAGCACTTACTGTGTGCAGAGCACTGTACTAAGCACTTGGGAAGTACAAGAGAAGCAGCATGGCTCAGTGGATAGATCATGGGCTTGGGAGTCAGAGGACATGGGTTCAAATCCCAGCCCCACCAGTTGTCAGCTGTGTGATTTGGGGCAAGTCACTTCACTTCTCTGTGCCTCAGTTCCCTCATCTGCAAAATGGGGATTAAGACTGTGAGCCCCACGTGGGACAACCTGATCACCTTGTGTTCTCCCCAGCACTTAGAACAGTGCTTTGCACATAGTAAGTGCTTAACAAATGCCATCATTATTATTATTACAAGTCAGCAACAAAAAAAGACGGTCCCTACCCAACCTCGACTACTTGCCGCTGCTGCCCAGCACAGGGAAGTCTTGACTTGTAGCAGATTGCCTTCCACTAGCTAGCCACTGGCCAAGCTAGGAATGGAATTGATATGCCTCTGCTTGACTGTCCCTCTCATAGTCAAAACTGGTAGTGAACTGGAAACTTTCCATGTGTGACACTACGGGGGTAAAATTTGGTAGATAGCATTAAACATATTAATAATACTGACAATGAGGGTGGCCCTGAATTCACTCAAAAATTCTGGACAAGGAGACACACAAGACATCATCTGAATTATACCCAGAATTTAGCATAACCCAATGAGATCATAAATGTCATAAATTACATATAAATTATTTGTTCACATAAATGTCAGTCTCCCGCTCTAGGCTGTAAGCTCAATGCGGGCAGGGAATGTTTCTACCAACTCTGTTATACCGTACTCTCCCAAGCACTTAGTACAGTTTTCCACATATCATAAGAGCTCAATTAATACCATTGATGATGATGTCATTTTGTGGCAGTGCACCAGCTTGGTTTTAGCATAGAGTGTTCCATTGGAGGACCCTGAACTTCACAATTTCATCCGGAAGTGTTTTATTCCAAATTCCTCTGAACACACAACTCAGCAGCAGGGGCTTTGAGAGGAGAAAGCCTGAACTCTGAAAATAAAGGCATCAGATGCCCCACCTGTACTGGACAGTTAGGTGTGAAACTGGACTGTTTGGTGTGAAACTGGGCTAGTCATCCTTCAACAAAGATATCACAATGAAGATGAAGGCCCTTCACATGAACCCATAAAAAGCAAAAACTTCGAACCAACACAGTAGTGACACATTTGAGATAGATGGAATCATCTGAAGCTGAATTTAGTAAATAATTATTGACACACATACTTAATCAAAAATGCAGAACACTTAAACAATTGGAAGATGTTTAACCCTCTAGCTTCATTGGGTCCATGATCAGAATACAGCAAGGTCAAATTGAAAGGCAGAATGTCCTTTAATAATGCTGAGCTTATGAACTTGAAGAACTCCAGGTAAAGAGAGAGGAAGCGTGGCTCAGTGGAAAGACCCCGGGCTTTGGAGTCAGAGGTCATGGGTTCAAATCCCGGCTCCACCAATTGTCGGCTGTGTGACTTTGGGCAAGATGCTTAACTTCTCTGTGCCTCATTTACCTCATCTGTAAAATGGGGATTAAGACTGTGAGCCTGCCATGGGACAACCTGATCACCTTGTTACCTCCCCAGTGCTTAGAACAGTGCTTTGCACAGAGTAAGCACTTAATAAATGCCATTATTATTATTATTATTATTATTATTATTATTATTATAGAGAAGCAGCGTGGCTCAGTGGAAAGAGCCCGGGCTTTGGAGTCAGAGGTCATGGGTTTGAATCCCAACTCAGTCACATATCTGCTGTGTGATCTTGGGCAAGTCACTTAACTTCTCTGGGCCTCAGTTACCTCACCTGTAAAATGGGGATTAAGACTGTGAGCCCCACATGGGACAACCTGATCACCCTGTATCCTCCCCAGCGCTTAGAACAGTGCTTAGCACATAGTAAGCGCTTAACAAATGCCAATTATTATTATTATTATTAAAGGAAAACTCACATTCTAGGAGCATGGCCTAGTGGAAAGAGCATGGGCTTGGAAGTCAGAGAAACTGGGTTCTAATCCTGACTCTACCACTTGTCTTCTGTGTGACCTTACCTGCTCTGTGCCTCAGTTTCCTCATCTTTTCTCCCTCCTACTTAGGGAGCAAGCCCCCCATGTGATCAGGGACTGTCTGACCTGATTATCTTGTATTTTTCCCAGCACTTATTAACTGTGGCTTTTTTATGACATTTACTAAGTGTTTACTATATGCAAAGCACTGTTCTAAGCGCTGGGGAGGTTACAAGGTGATCACGTTGTCCCACAGGGGGCTCACAGTCTTAATCCCCATTTTACAGATGAGGTAACTGAGGCACAGAGAAGTTAAGTGATGTGCCCAAAGTCACACAGCTGACAATTGGTGGAACCAGGATTTGAACACATGACCTCTGACTCCAAAGCCCGGGCTCTTTTCACTGAGCCATGCTGCTTCTCTTTCTGTGTGTGACTTGCCACACAGCAGACAAGTGGACGAGCCAGGATTAGAACCCATAACCTTCTGACTCCCAGGTCCATGCTCAATCCACTACACCAAGTGCTTGAAACAGTAAGCATTTAACAGATACATTAATTATCAATCACATCACCATTGGATTGATGCCAAAAGCATGCACTCAGCTACTTCTTCATTGTATCCTAACAGATGAGTGTTGTAGGAAGAATATTTCCTCATTTCCCCACAAGGTTTTATTTGAGTGGTAGTAGTAATTGCTCTTATTGAGTGCCTGCTGGATTCTCTCCTTCTTTATAGTCTTGTATTTCTTCTACCTTCAGGAGATCCCTACTTGGATGTCCAGTTGATCGTGGCTTAGTGGAAAGAGCATGGATTTGGGAGTCAAAGGTCATGGGTTCTAATTCCGGCTCCTCCACTTATCAGCTGTGTGACTTTGGGCAAGTCACTTAACTTCCCTGTGCCTCAGTTACCTCATTTGTAAAATGGAGATTAAGATTGTGAGCCCCATATGGGGCAACTTGATTGCCTTGTATTTACCCCAGAGCTTAGAACAGTGCTTGGCACATAGTAAGCGCTTAACGAATACCATCATCATTATTATTATTATCTCAAACTTTATATGTCAAACAGAACTCATCTTCCCACCCAAATCCTGTCCTTCTCCGGGTTCTCTCTCATAAGAGTAGACAACACCTTACCTGTTAAGACCACAATCTTAGCATTTTCCTACACTTACCTCTCCCTCATTCAAGCCACATATTCACTGTCACCAAATCCTGTTGGTTCAACCTTCATGACATCTCTAGACTCCTCCCCTTCCTTCCATATAACAACTACTATGCTGACCTTATACCCCTCCTTGACTGGCTGGATGATCCCCCTGCCTCCTCTCTCTCTATTCTCATTCTTCATTCTGTTGCCCAGATGATTATTCAATCATATTTATTGATTAAAAAAAACAAAATAACCAAAAAAATAAGGCTCGGCCACATCTCCTTTCTCCTCAAAAATCTCCAATGGTTAATCATTCATCTCAGTATCAAAGAGAAATCCTTCACATAAGCTCTGAGGCACTTAATCATCTCTCCTCCCTCCAACCTTATCTCACTCATTTCCTACTGCAACCCAGCCTGCAAGTTTTGCTCCTCTGACACCAGTCTACTTACTGGACCTGTCTCTGGCAGGAACCCTCCCCTCATTCATATCTGACAGACTACCACTTCTAACTTCAAAGTCTTACTCAGATCATATCACCTCCAAGCGATCTTTCCTAACTAAGCCCTCACTTCCCCATTTGCCCTCCCTTCTCAGTTGCCTATTCACTTGGATCTGTAATCCTTAAGTGCTTTGATTTTCACCTCTCTCCCATGGCACTTACAGACATATCCATCTGTCACTTATTTCAATATTTGTCTCCCCTTCTAGTCTGTAAGGGATTTTATCTATCTCCCCTATTGTATTATATTCTTCCAAGGCCTTGATACAATGCTCTGCACACAGTAAATATCACTGATTGATTGATTGCCCAAAGTATTAAATAAATTCCATTCATTGTTTGACTATATTCTGGTACTAAGCAAAATAGTATAGTGGATAGAGCACAGGATGGGAAGTCAAAAGGTCATGGGTTCTAATCCTGGCTTTGCCACTTGTCTGCTGGGTGGCGTAGGGCGAGTTACTTCACTTCTCTTTGTCTCAGTGACCTCATGTGTAAAATTTAGATTGAGACTGTGAGCCCCAACTGGGGCAAGGACTGTGACCAACCCTATTTGCTTGTATCCACACAAGCGCTATTACAGTGCCTGACACATAGTAAGTGCTTAACAAATATTACAATTATTATTATTATTAAGCACTATTTCCTGCCCACAAGAAATGGGGGAGAAAATGTATGAATATTTATAAATAGAATAATCAAAATAAGTAATTGAATTCACAGTTGAATAAACATAATCATGTAAGAGCTGAAGATGGATGAAGGTATGTTTGTGTTAGAGATAGATGATGGGTCTATACAACTTGGGTTGCTAGGCTTAAATAAAGGAAGTCTTATTTAGGAGGTGGGATTTCATGAGGATTTTAAGTATAGGGAGTGCTCTAGTCTGTCATACTTGGGAAGAAAAGATTTTCCAAGCCAGGGAATAGCATGAGCTAGGAGTTTGGGATGGGGAAGTCAGTCAGGCAGTCAATCGTATTTATTGAGCACTTGCTATGTGCACAGCACTGTACTAAGTGCTTGGGAGAGTAAAACATAACAGTCTAGCAGATACATTCCCTGCCCACAGCAAACATACAGTCTAGAGCACGAATTTATAGACTAGAAAACAAGCTTACAATCCAGAGGACAATCTTACATAGAGGTATAATGAGAAAGTTACATTTAGAGGGAAGGAGAGAAAATTAGTGAGTAAGGGTGGAGAGAGCAGGCGTGGAGGTGGGGTGAATTGGTGGAGAGTTTTGAATTTGATTTGAGTTTTCACTCATTTAATGTGGAGAGACTAGAATAGCCATTGAAGGGTTTTAAGAAATTGAGTCACAGTTTAAGATGGTGATTCATGCAGCAGTGTTTAGTAGAGGTTGGAGGATAAAAGGGCTAATACAGTAGTTCAGCCACAATATGACCAGTACTTGTATCAGGGTGGCAAGTTGAGCAAAGAGGAAGGAGCAGAACTGGGAGAGGCTGTGTAGGAAGAACTGGCAGTATTTGGTAGTAGATTCAGATGTGATGCTTGAAGGGCAATGAGCAGTTGAGGATGGCACTGTGACAGGGAAGATGGTAGTGCTGGGGGAACTGACCCGTTTTCAAAATAACATATACTTATTTGACTTCATTCTGAAGGAACTTGTGTAAACTGTCTTACATCTGAAGAAATTTGAAATATAAGAAGAAAGCAGTAATATGGAAAATCATTATTGATATTTAGTATGTGAAAATTAATGTGTAGTGGTCTATGCAAGCATTAGCAAGAAACCCCATTAATCTTATTATTAATTGTTTAGAAATTTGAAGACTACAAACTGTTGGCTGTTCATTTTTATCTCAGGTGCTTCTTTTCTGATGAAACACACTGTAGTTTCCATGAATCCTTTAAATTTCAGGGAAAACATTGATATAAAACAAGCTACTGGCATCAAGAAGAATTGTAGCCATGGGAGAGATTAGAATGTGTATGTAATGCTTTTGATTTCTCCTTTGTATAACTGCAATGCAATGTGCTAATCACTGAACAAGTCTATTTGTATGTGTTTGTGAGATTTCTGCTGTGGTAGAGGGTCTGATTGGTCCCAGACCTCATAGTTTTCCAGGTGGAAACAGTCTTCTTGCTTGTGTTTATGTGTTTGTGTATGTGTGTGTGTGTGTATGTGTGCACACACAGTAAGTGCTCAATAAATAGGATTGAATGAATGTGTGTGGTGTTCACGTACACTTATGCATTCACACATGGTCTTCAGTCTTGGTATAAATTTTAAAGTGATAGAAATACCTATTACTCATGTTAAAGTAGGTTTTAATATGTTCCTACTCACCGAGTTACCTATAAATTCACTTCAGAACAATGAGGGTAAGCGTACAGTTTCATTTGAAAAAAATTGCTATTTCCAAATTTAAATATTAAAGCCCTTTCCATTGGGAACCTGAATTTCTAAAGTAATCGTAACATCTAATATGCTTTATTAGTTCCTTCAAACTATTTGAAGTACTGGAACTTTAGGGGAATTTTAGAACAATGTCCAAGCAGAAAAGTGAAACTTGCAGAGACTTCCTCTTAATATTTTATAACATCCTTTGCCTGAAATTCCAGGCCAGGTTCTTTCTTTTTTGTTTGTTTTCTTTTCTTTTCTTTTTTTTTTTTCCAGGCACCCTCTCTACCTTCCATCAATTTTGCTACTTCTTTTTACTCTCTAAGCTTGACTGCTGCTATCTTTCAGAGTTGAGACCTTCTGGCCCAGCAGAATTCATGCGTATGGATGGGGGCTTCCTAAAGTTCTGAAAGAGAAAATTTAATCTGAAAAATAATCATCTCTGCTGTGTTAGAGAAAAGAGGGCCCAGCATGCCCAGCAGAACAGCTGTGGACCACCAAAAAAGTCAACTGGAGCTGGAAGGAGGTAGAACTCAAAAAAAAAAAATGCTCCCAGGGCATATCGTTAAAAAAGAGAATGCATCAGAAAAGAGTAGTGGAGTGCCAGAATACACTGGCTAATAACTTTAAATAGTCCACTGAGTCTTCCGGAATTTTTTTTGTTCTTCTTCAAGAATAATCTGCTTACATCGTTAAGACCTCAGCTAAGCTCAGTAACACAAATTACCAGATGTTGTATCCCCTAGTTTTTCCATCAAAAGACCAACCACCAAGCTTGTTGAAAGGAAAAGGTCATTGTCCCTCCTTTGCAATAAAACTATTTTTGCAACTCCTAACAAATGAAATGAGAATACCTTTCAGCTGTAGAGAGAACCTATCTCCCGCTTCTTCCAAGTCTCTCTATTTGGCTTTGTTATTTTCTAATAATGCACTCATGTGTAAGCTAATAATGTGAACAGAGGGAAAATGAAGAGACTTAAAAAAAAAAGAAAAAAGCAGAATGAATTAGGGCAATTGAGGTCGCTCTGTCTCATTTTTGCTGGAAGGATTTTAGCCCTAGTTTTTACCTTATCGCTTATTACACAATTTACGATAAAATGAGATGTGATTCCATTCTTATTGTTGTGCTATAGCCTATTGAACATGCATATATAGAATTCATTTCAGATTTAAACACTATCTTAATTATAAACTGAATCAAATGGACAACCTATCAGGTTCTCTAAATTGCATTCTTACAAATAATTTCATGTTCTATCACATTTTTACTGTTGATATATTGAACATAGTGATGTTCAGTAAGCATTCTGTTTCTTATACACTTTCTTTTAATTGTGCCCCACATTTTCCCTTTCACCTCTGTCAGTGGTCCTCTAAGTTTTCAAACTTGAGTCATGGAACTTACTTTCCATGGTATTCAGTTATGCTGGATGTATTTGTGTATGCTTATAGTATTACATATACCCCTATTTTAAATATGCAGAAACCTATATAATCTGAAGAAAATATTTTATCACTACTGAAAGACAGTGTCTTAACATAGTTTGCTATGAAATTTTTTTGCTGAAAACTTTCATTTTATAACAAAATAGTTGGTCCTATTGAATGACAGTGTTCTAATATAGTTTGCGGTGAAATTATTTTCTTTGCTGAAAACTTTCATTTTATAAAAAATGATTGTTCTTTTCAATGTTTTTAATAAGCCTGTATTTTAAAATGCATGTTGCATTGACTAATAAAATGCATATACCAAGACTTCTGATGGAATTTAAAAACTTAAAAATTCAAATATATATCCTGAAGTTATATATAATTCAAAAGTGACTGTTGAAAGCAACAAATAAGTTGAAATAAAGAAAGTTCCAAGTTTAGTTTCTTTTGAAAGGTGTAAATTATTGTTTAATCTCATTCATAGTATTGTATCTCTAGTTTCAGTATCGGTAAGTACGAAGTTGTAAAAAGAATTGTATCACTTTGAAATATTCATTTCTATAACCAGGGACATTTGATATTAGATCGAAGAGAAATACACCATTTACATGAGAATACGAGATACATTTATTTTTGCAGGTAGGAACATAAAGAGATACGATGGGGTTCTTAAACCTGCAATTGGTTGTTAAGAAATTTCCTGAATGAGAAAATGTTATTGTACAGAGATATATGAAAACCTGTGTATTTGAGATTGTAGTCTTGAACTAGCAAGTTTCATATTTTTTTCTAATTCCAGATATTTTTCCATACCTTCTTTTGAATTGAGCCATATTCTTTAATTTTTTTTAAATTTTAATATAGCACCAGAAAGTTATTTTAAACAAAGAAACAAATCAAAAGGAACTCTTTCATTCCAATGCCCAGAGTTGCTTGCATCGTGCATTATTGTAATCTTCTCAATTATTATGCTACCATATTATTTTTGTTTTTCTATTTCAGATAAGGTCTTTGCTTTGACTTTTCTTCTTCTTCTTCTTCATAAAGTTAATAGGAATGAGGAACACATGTATCTAAATATGCCTAAAACAAGACTACTTAGAAAAGTTTGCAACTCCATCATTAAATAAAGTAGTTACTCTGAAATTCTGCAGTTTACCAATGAGGGTCAGCAGCAAAGCCTTCTGAGCAATGCCAGTAAAAGTCTATTAATTTATTTCCCTCTACTTTTAGCGGGTAGTTGTTCAACACAATAAAATACAATTTTTAGTCTTTTTTTCTTTCAATTTAAATGATTTGCTATCACAGTTACTCCATCTTTTATCTCTAAAATAGTTTCAACCCTGTTAATGTGTGCATGTACTTTTTTCTTATCAGCCTCTCGGCAGCATTTGTGATTCATAGCAGTCATCAAAGTGATAATAAACTCATTCACAATACTAACAAACATGGGGCTCCCAGTTATTTACGAGGCAAATTCACTGCGATGCTGGGCAGTGGAACAGGGGAGAATCAAGATGGTGTTGATTGATAAATTGACAGGTTAATTTACAAGTGGATAATAGGAGTTAAACCCAGAGGGAAAGAATGAAGGTCTATATTCTAGCTTGGTTGCACTGCCATCTGTCTTATGCCAGGAAATCTGCAAGAGCAGTGTTCTTCAAGATCAAACACATACACAGTCTTCCTAACTTAAAGACAAAGACCCCCATTTACTGCTAGTTGATGTGTTTGTTGGTTTGGCACGTCACACAACTGACCCCCAATATGTCAAGAAAAAATTCCATTTCGCTGCTTGTTTTTTGCAAAGCAGTACTTGGAAACATGATTTGGACTCTCCGCTTGTGATAAGCAATGGAATAACCGTTTTTCTGACTTCCATTTCGCTTACATTAATGGCTGAAATTGCTGCTTTGCTTTTACTTTAATGTTTCTTTTCTCTTGTTTTCAGTGATCTAAATCCTTAGTTCCAGTTTTGCAGGTGAATAAATGCAGCACTGAATAGCTATTTAAACAGGGTGGAACTTTGAAGTTTTTACAGTATAAGCTGAAACTACAACAGTATAGCAATGCCTTATATTGTTATTACCTTCTATTTTATTACTCTACTACAGTTTCTCTTAGATTTGAGCAATTTCAGTTTGGGGATGTATTTGGTAATCCTTACATTGAAATACTCAATAGGTTGCTTCAAAAATGTCTGCAAAGAACTAAAATTTCTCAGGAATTGACTGCCAGCAAATGACAGATAAGTTTGGATTTTCTTATTAAGTGGGTGATATCCATCGTTTTGTTATATGTAGTAAGTGCTTAACAAATGCCATTATTATTATTGTCATACAGATTTACATATTCATACCAATGACTTCCTTGAAATCAAGTCATATATGAAGATACTTGGATTTAGCAGGGAGATTTTGTCTCTCAGTGTTGCCTGCTTTGTGTCAAATAGTTCAAGTTCTACTGCAGTTGCTAGTACTATTTTCTTGCAATTGCAAATAACTGCTGCCGCTTTGAGTTTCCAAACCAGCAACTAGAAGGTGGGGAATAAAAAAATGCAGATGAGGCCTTTCACTGACCACAATCTCTTTGGTTTAGTAAGTGCTTGGAAGCTTGAAACTTAGTACGGTGCTAAGCACTCTTGTTTCCCAGCACTTGATTCCAGGGGCAATCTCGTTCAGTGTATAAAGTTTGTTTTATGTTCTCGCCTATGTTCCAAAGTGGTGGGGTGAACTACAGAGATATAATGTATTGGACTCCCCACTGCAATTCATTAACTGCATACTAATAGTCACATTGTTTATTAAGCTATTAGAAAACTCTTATTAAACTTTTACAAGTTTGGATTGACCTCTGATGTATTCTGTGATGAAATACATAAGAATTAAGTGTTCGATTTGAAAGTTAATTTCAGAAAAATTCTGTATTTGAGGGATAAGTAATGATGGTGTCCTGGGGGGAAAAAAAGAAATCTCAAAAAAGATTTGAAACATTGCAATTGTGTTTGAAGTCTTTGGTTTATACAATCTATATTTTATATCTAAATAATATAATGCAAATTACTCCCTATAAAAATTATTAAAGTGTAACTTAATACTATAAAAATTTATCCCAGTTAATATTGACAATTCATTACATTATTAGTGATGTCTTTAATTTTCAGTTGAAAGTACACCTGTAAAACCCACTATTTTTTATTCCAGAAATAAAATCTAGTATGAAACCAAATATTAGAAATATATGACTATATTTACATTAACCTGAAATTCAGGAAGGACCGACTCCTTTGTTAGAGTATCTTTTATACTTTACAAAGGTTTTTATCATTCCATTAAGCACTTGAATAGTGAGCATGGTATAACTGTAAAACATCAAATGACAATTTCTAATAATTTACACAGCTTATATATAGGAGGCCATAATTCAAGTACTGGAGATAGTCAATATAACATTTTTCCTGTCATAATTCCCCTGAGAGCTTTCATAAAGAAAAACATTACATAGTATATAGTTCAAGGTTTTTAGCCTTACTTTTATGAATTCTGAAGATGTCACTTGCTTCCACCATTTCCCTAGTATTATATATTTAAAATTTAAGCAATGCATTTTCTATAAAATAAAATTTGGTTTCATTTATACAGTTTGGAAGACTTGATAGTCAAGCTTCTATATAGAAAACATTTTATACAAGAAGTTGATTTTGCTGGGGTGGGGGAGGAATACAGATTGAATATCAGAAAGTTAAAATTGATGCCTGGATCTGGATCTGAAATGATATGAGCACCTGCTGATTTCTGCTTTCAGCCAGGTTGACAGGTGTGTTCTAGGACAACCTGACAGGATTATTTTGCTTTTTCTTCTTATTTCACATGTGCAATCAAGATCAGAAAATGAAATGAATGTAGGAACCAGAACTGGGTGGTTGGTTTTTTTTCCTACAGACTTCCAAATTGAATCAGCTGAATTTACCTTGAAAGAAATTCTATGCCTCCCTCCTGACAGATCAAATGTCGCTACCCAGCCAAACCTTGAGGCTCTAGCTTACTATATATAGTCATCTACTTTAAACCAACCTTGTTCCTTTAAAAAAAAAAAATACTTATCTGGACCATCTTTACTTTCAGTTGTCTTTGTTCCTCCCATTATTCAAAATTCTTTGAAATAAAAGTGCTCTGCAAATCTTGGTAAACACATTTTATGAAGCAATCCATGCAAGTAATACATTTTTTCAATTCTATGTTTCCTAAGATATGTTGACATCTAATCATCCAGTTTTGAAGAGTTTTTATTAATAAATAATAATCAATGCTACTGACTGAAGGATCAATCATATTATATTTATTTTAACTCAGGAAATTATTTCCATGGTGTATAGCTGTCCTAGTGATTTTTCCCATTTACTCTAAAGTATGCATTAGTCTAATTGGCAATGCAATTGTTGACTTCTGATTGAGACTAAATTCTGCTTTCCCTGCAACAAAAATTGCATTCTATTTTGTGAAAATCTAAAAATATTGTCATGGTCCTTGAATTTGTATAAGGAGACTCGTGTCATAAATATGAGAGAATTGAGGAACAGATCTCCTGAAGAAATAGACTCAACATATTTATTTCACTTTATTGCACTGAAGTCGAGAAAGATTGCATGAAATTTGGGTCATAACCTACCTCCTCCCCGCACTCCCACCCCAACAACAATAACAAAACAACCAAACAAGTTCAGGGAATTATCAAGAAGTTACAAATTAAGCTTCTTCAGAAAAGAAGATGGTTATTTAGCAGCAGCAAATTTCCAGCCTATTTTGAGGCAACAACTGAAAACACTGTCATTTCATTCAAGAAGGCACTAGAATGAACTGTGTATCTGAAGTACAGTGATGAATACTCAAAAAGCAAGCGGGTTTTAAATGCATGGAGCTGTTGAAGTAGACTCTGAATCCAGTCTCACCGAAGAGACACTGCAATTTAATAGACATTGCCTCAACTATACAAATGTTCCAGGGACATTTTGAGGGGGGACAAAAAGATCACAGATGTCATTGTTGTGGAACAAAGACATTCTCTCTTCAGAGAATATAAAATTCCTCTCCAGCCTGTGTCCTGTCTTAAGCCTCTAAGAAATAGTATTTGAGCCCATAGGGAGTAAGAGCTTGCTAAGTTGTAATTTCATATGATTTGAAATGTGGCACTTGCAGGCCTCCTAGGTAAGATCACTCAGGAGAAACACTGAATGTCTGTAAGACTGGGTTATCTACCTAGCCATTTTGAGCTAAAATCCCCCTTAACAAGGTGTCATAGTCTTAAAATATGTGCAGATCTTTTTTTTTTTTTGGCAGTGGGATATGGAAACATGCTAATTATGTAATAGGAGATGTGATTTTAAAATTTATATTTAACCTTGAGAAATGAAATGTTCTTGCAGTCATGTTACTCCATAGAAATAGAAAAAATGAATTATAGAAAATAAATAAATAATTAACTTGCATTGGGCACAAAAATGAGAACCAGAAGAAAGGTAATTGTATTAGCTGAGGTGTAAAAGTATGACAACTGGTGCAGAATAGATTTGTAACTTTCTAGCTAGTGTGAGAACATTCAAAATGAATAGAGATAGTAAACAATATTTTAGGGCCTATCATAATGTGATCTGTGATGAAAGGACTGACATTTTATGACAAGATCACTGAATTTTCTTAGGTGAGGGTTAAAAGAAAACTGTCTCACAATGTTCAGCTGCTGTCTCTGTAAAATAAGCAGGCTAATTCCACTTACCATCCTTGATAAGCATTTTAATTTTGGATTATTATCTTCAAAATTTTGGGTTTATGGGGAAAGAGGCTACAAGAGAAAAAAAATTGGTTTGAATTGGGGGCTTGAGAGTCTTCTCCATTGGGCAGATTAAAAAAGGGGAAGAAATGTTGAATGTGCCACTTCTCTTCTTTGTGACCTTGGGCAAGTAACTTAGCTTCTCTGTGCCTCAGTTCCCCCTCTAGATTGTAACTTCATTGTGGGCAGAGAATATGTCTTTTTTATTGTTATATTGTACTCTCCCAAGTGCTTAGTACAGTGCTCCATATATAAGTGCTCAATAAATATGATTGAATGAATAAAATTGGGATTAAAACTGTGAGCCCCATGTCGGACATAGACAATATCCAACCTGATTAGCTTATATCAATCAATCAATTGTATTGAGCACTTACTGTGTGCAGAGCACTGTATTAAGTGCTTGGGAAGTACAAGTTGGCAACATATCTACCCCAGTTCTTAGTACAGTACCTAGATCATAGTAAGTACTTCACAGACCCCCCCCAAAAAAAAAAAGAAAAAAAAGAAAAGAAAAGAAATACTGGGTCCTAGATATCCCTGAGCCTACATTTTTCATAACTTCTGCTAACCCCCAGTCCTCCCTAACCTTGGGCATGTAACCCTAGAAGGATGCATGTCAGCAGGATGCATTTTTGAGTCTGTGGTATTACAAGCATTTTTCCTGTTGATAGTGCATTTCTCTAGAAGCTCTAGTAAATTCTAATTGCAGGGAAATTGCTAAGAGGCTATTCTTCCTTCGGAACCCAATGTCTCTCATCCCAAATTTGTTGAGACGCAAGTGCATCTTTTAGAAGTAAGGCTTCACCTGGTGGCACTTTGCCTGTGCAAAGGAATTGAGTTCAGATCATCCCATAGTCACAGGTGAAAAATGAAATGATGTGACGTTGGGTAAGTCACTTGACTTCTCTGTGCCTCAATTGCATCATCTGTAAAATGGGGGTGAAGAATGTGAACCCCATGTGGGACAACCTGGTAATCTTGTATCCTCCCCAGCACTTAGAACAGTGCTTTGCTCATAGTAAGTGCTTAATAAATGCCATTATTATTATTATTATGTGTCACACCTTAATTTCCATACATAATCACTGAGTCATCCTTATGACCAAATTAGAGGTAGAGCTGTGACTGCAAACAAAAGAAAAAATATAAGGTAAATTCACAGCTACTGTCTCCACTATCCCTTTAGGACACTACATTTAGGGAGTTGTGGTTTATGGTTATGAGCTATGGGACTCCTATAAGCTTACAACCATACATGGTCATATCTGTATTGAGAAATATAAACTAGAATTAAGGAAGTAGTGGGGGAATCCTACACCATGCTAGTAGGAACATCATACAAAAGGAAGTGTTTTTTGATTTCACAATTGTGTGACCTAATACAGGTTTAATATTCAGGAAATGAGGGCATTTGAATAGAACACATTCAACATGCATTCAACATTAGATGGTAACTTCTTAACACTGAAATACTTTTCCTGAAGAGAATTCCCACAAAATATCAGCACATATACTTGAACCATTGTTTCAAGAAGATAGACACTTGAAGGGAAGAGAAATGGGGAAGATAACTATCATTTTATCTTATATCCTATGTCCCTATTTTTATACACTTGCTATTTTGTTAGAGATAGTGTTTTTTATTATTATTATTATTTTATGTATTTAAGTACTTACTAGCATGGTTTCTAAGCACTGGGGTAGATACAAGTTAATTAGGTCAGACACAGTCTTAGTCCCATATGGGGCTCACAGTAAGTTGCTTTTATGGTGAAAGTAGCTTTCATATTATTTTGGGGGCTCTTTTGGAATCGATCACATCTTTAATAATGACAAACGTCTATGTACAAAACTCAAGAACACTGAGTGATTGTATTCTTCATTAGTGTTTTTTCAAAGGAAGTAAATGAATGAGGTTCCTGCCATCAAGAAGCTTATAATGGGGGAAGGCCTGGGGAATAAATTAACAAATATGCCATAGTAAGAGAATATATCTTAGTTAAGATTTTTGTAAAAAGGACTTGAAAAAAGTAAGAATTACTCACTAGCATTCCCAATATTCACTTTGAGAATTTGTTCTTTCTGAACTGCCTCGTGGGTATTTTTTGCCTTTAGTTGCCAAGTTATGAAAGGAAGGTACACAGGAAAACTTATTACAGAAAGTTCTAAAGAAAGTCCTAGAAATACCTGGAAGTACCCTGTCTAGCTATGTACACAGCCTCATTTTATTCCAATCACTACTCATTATTCTTATTACATTTATTCCAATATCATTAGGAAACCAAGCAACTCCCTTCTGGATCAGCCCAATCCTACAGGTCCTACAAAAGAGTAAGAGTACATTTTTCTTGGATTAAGTAATGAGGACAAAATTTGTCTCCAGAGGTATGAGATAAGCCTGAGGGCTGCATTATGCTCTTTTCATAGCAATCCTGTAGTAGAGGTTTCCCATCCTTAATGAATTACCCAACTTTCACAGTTCTAGGTGTATATAGAATTGACAGAATTTTGTTAAGGAAATCTTATCCACATTTTATGGCTTTTATGATATAGGATTCATGCCTTAATGTTTAAAGTTTAATGATTACTGCATCAGCCTCCTTGCTGACTTCCCTGATTCTTCCCACTCCAGTCTATACTTCACTCTGCTGCCTGGATCATTTCTCTGTAAAAATGTTCAGTCCATGTTTACCCACTCCTCAAGAATCTCCAGTGGTTGCCCATCCACCTCTGCAACAAACAGGAACTTCTTGCAATAGGCTTTAAAAGTGTTCAATCACCTTGCCTCCTCCTTCCTTACCTCTTTGATTTCCTATTACAACACAGCTCACATACTTCTCTCCTCTAATGCCAACCTGTTCTCTGTACCTTGAGCTGATCAATCTTGCCCCTGACTGCTCACCCATATCCTGCCTCTGGCCTGGAAGGCCTTCCCTCTTCGAATCCTACAGATGATCCCTCTCCCCACCTTCAAAGCCTTATTAAAAGCACATCTTCTCCTTTTCTAACAGCCCTCATTTCCTCTTCTCTCACTTCCTTCTGGGTCACCTTTGCACTTGGATTTGCACCCTTTACTCAATGTTCCCTCAGACACACAGCATTTATGTATGTATCAGTAATTAATTTATATTAATGTCTGTCTCTCTCTTTAGACTGTAAGCTCATTGTGGTCAGGGAATGTCTCTACCAATTCTGTTGTATTATACTCTCCCAAGGACTTAGAACAGTGCCCTGCACATTGTAAGTACTCAGTAAATACAATTGATTGATACTATGAATTTATCTCAGCCCTTAGCACAGTGGACAGCACAGAATAAACAGTAAGTAAACACCATAACTCATTCACTTATGCATATATATTCTGATGCAGGTCCATTCTAGACTGCGAGCCCACTGTTGGGTAAGGACCGCCTCTATATGTTGCCAACTTGTACTTCCCAAGCGCTTAGTACAGTGCTCTGCACACAGTAAGCGCTCAATAAATATGATTGAATGAATTAATTAGCCATTTTAATAGCCTCCCATTGGTCCAATGCAGCTTTTTAGAGAACCCCTATTCAGTAACAGAAGGGGGAAAATAAATGATGACTTCATTCATTTCCTTCCCCACTAGAGGAATTTACTTGGGACCGGGGAGACCGTCACATATATGACAAACACAGATGCATTCATTCTCTCAGCATCTCACTCACATGCACACATTGATATAGCATAAAAGTTGTTGTTATTGTGTCACAAAGTAGGAGGGTCAGCAGCAAGTCATTTTACATCTTAAAGTGGCGGTGGAAGTGTTCTCCCACCGCAACTTGAGTTGAGTTGATCCCTCATGTTCGGCAGTGAATATAAACATCGACTCTTACCACACAGGAGGAAGGTGAATTTTGAGACACTAGGCATTTTGCAGGGCATGGCAAGAGATTTTTAAACCATGGTGGGGGTGGCAATATGATGAGATGTTCTGACTCACTCTGCATCCTGCTGAGGATGGTGAGAACACAACAGATACCTGGGATTGCCAAGAGGCTGTGTCCACCAGACCAAAAGAGTGGTATTCATTCATTCATTCAATTATATTTATTGAGCACTTATTGTGCACAGAGCACTGTACTAAGCACTTAGGAGAGTACAATATAACAATAAGCAGACACATTCCCTGCCCACAATGTATCAGCAGGAGTGCAGATTGCTTTTCCCCAACCCCTTCCTGGAGGGACCCCTCTGCCCCCACCAAAAAATAAAGAGCCAGACCAGCTGTGCTTCTGCTTGCCTGTGATTGACATGGACCATCTTCAGTTGAGGTCAGAGCTGAGGCCACTCCTTGGCATATGCAATTGGGCTAGTGAGGGGCAATCCAGCTCCAATGCTTCCCTGTAGATCTTCAGCCAGGGCACCAAAAAAAAAAAAAAGAGTACGTTTGAAAAAAAAAATAACAAAAAACCATGTATCTGAAGAGATACAGCAGTACTTGAGTTTTACTAGTACACTATTATGGTTCTGGCTTACTTCCACCCCCGCTCCTTTTCCTTCCTCTGGGGGTAGATGAGGATTCATTACTAACATGAAATGGGGCATAAACTTTATGGACTTAATGGCAAAAGTGGTCATGAGACGGTAGACTCACTGAGTTCTGTAATAGAGCACCTCATAGGAAAGGGACCTTAAAATACAACTTTCTGATTCCTGCATTTGTCCAGCACAGTACCATTGAGGTCTAAAATATGATTATTAGTTTTATATTTATGCAATTTTTAGAACTATTTTGCAAAGTCAAAACTGTAAGGGGAAAACAATAGTCATTAGAGAAGGAATACAAAATCATTTTTAATTGTGATGGCACAAACTGACCTCTGCTTCCTAAATCTTCTGTTATCAAAATAGTGGAACATAGAAATGATTCCCAGATATCATGCTATCTTCTTTAACAGGAAGTTAGACTATATATGTATTTATAAAGACAGAATATGTGTACAAATAAGAAATGAAAATTAAGAATAAATCAATCAATGGTATTTATTAAGTACATTGTGCAAAACACTTTACTGAGCTCTTGAAAGAGTACAATATAATGGAGTAGGTAGTCAAATATGTTAATCAGTCACATTTAATGAGCACTTATTGTGTGCAAAACACTGTATTAAGTGCTTAGGAAAGTACAATATAATAGAGTTGGTAGACACGTTCCCTGCCCACAGTGAGCTTCTAAAATCTCCTAGGATTTATTGGTAAAATTTTTACTTGGGTCAAATGTCACCCAGTTTTTGCCTTGCAGATTAAAAAGGATTAAAATGAGTAAGATTCAAGATTCAAGTAAGATTAATGGCAAAAATTAGAATGGCTGGGGCAGCTGTTTTGTCCCACGTGGCTGATATTCAGCAGAAGGTTATTTACTCTCAGTAGAATATTTTTGATATATCTATTCACAGCTAATTGTCATTTACTCTGGTTTTGTGTGGGCAGGAAGAAACATGTCAGGGAGAGACACATAATAGAAATATTGAATCACAGAATATTGTATGTGGACTAGCTTTGGGGAAAACAGTTTTAGATTGAACAGGAAAATTGTTGACTAGTGTAAGCATAAAGGGCATACGCAAAAGATATAGTCTGTTGTTTCCTCTGAGCTGAGGCGAAGGAAGAAATTTAGCAGCTGTGTGTTGTGGCAGAAAATCATTCCTGATTGTTTGTGGAATAGAGGCCCAGAGTCAAGCAGATACAGTAGCTCAAAAAAGATAAATCCTGACCTATATTGTATACAGCTATGCACCTGTTACAACTGTATTTTTATGGAAAAACATTCTCTAAACCATGAGAACAAAAGGAAAAATTAAAAATGATAGTCAAGTTAGTTGTGAGGCAAAATGTATAGGCTTGCAAGAATAGTCTATATATTTTATTTTGCTATTGACAATTTTATGCACTCGGTATTGTTCAGTCCTTTACTGCATATGTGTTGAAATCAGGGGAACATTCTCAGCATTTCATGCTGGAGGAATCTGTCCAGTGGACAGCCCGCCCTGATCAGACACTCTAAATGTATGGTTCTTAGAGATTCCCTTGCTTATTCCTTCTCTGACATCTAAGGTTAATGCCAAGAGCATGATGAAGAGCTCAATATGACTTGTTCTGGAACAGGAAGAATGCAGCATTTTATTGTTAATAATGATAATAATAATGACAATTTGTTAAGCGCTTACTATGTGTTAAGCCCTGTTCTAAGCACTAATCAGGTTGGACATAGTCCCTCTCCCTAATGGGGCTCACAGTCCTACTCCCCATTTTACAGATGAGGTAACTGAGGCACAGATAAATGAAGTGACTTGCCCAAGATCACACAGCAGACAAGTAGTGAAGCTGGGATTAGAACCCAGGTCCTTCTGACTCCCAGGCTATCCACTGGGCTATGCTGCTTCCCCTACTTTGTAGCCAACTTCTTCCTAAACACTTTGGATAATAAACTTGTCCCTCCTTTAAGGTCTTGTTGAGGAAGAAAATGTACCACAAGGTTTTCTGGATAAAGGGGTTTATGAAACTCTACCTGGCCATTGCTCAGTTTAATGATTTATGTAAGTTTGACTATATTTTGAAATAGTGATCCTTCATTTGGCTTTATATAAAACCTTGCTTCAAGGATCCAAAAGCACTTTATAATTACATGCCTTTCTTCCATAACTTGAGGGTTGTATTCTTGAAAAACTGCTATTTAACTACAATCCCACCCACCCTGATTATTTCTCTCCTCTGCAGTCTTGCATCATCGCCTCCTTTAAGTGCATCTCTATTTGGATTTCCCACTGTCACCTCATGTTCAATAAGTCCAAAACTGAACTTCTTATCTTCCCTTCAAACTCCTCTTTTCCTTCAACTTTTTCATCCCTGTAGACAACACGATCATTCTCCCCTTATCTCAAGCCTCAAACTTGGCAGTATCCTTGACTTTTCTTCTTTAGACCCCATATTCAGTTAGTCACCAAACCCTGTCAGTTGTTTCTTTACATCTCCATAACCTGCTGCTTTCTCTGTATCCAAATTGTCACTATGCTTGCTGGTTCAAGCACCTGTCAAATTCTGGCTTGTCTTCTGCTTCAGCCTCCTCACAGATCACCCAGCCCCCATTCTCTCCACTCTCCAGTCCATACTTCACACTGCTGACCAGATGATATTTCTAAAATTTTGTTTTGCAAATATTTTGAGGGCAAAAATCCTCCAAAATTGCTCATTCCTCTCCACAAAAATCTGAAACTTCTTATCAATTATTATATAATAATAATAATTGTGGTACTTCTTGAGTGCTTACTATAGGAGTAGATACAAGGTCATTGAGTTGGACAGAGTCCCTGTCCCACATATGACTCACAGTCTTAATTTCCATTTTCCAGCAGAGGTAACTGAGGCCCAGAGAATTGAAGCAACTTGCTCAAGGTCAGACAGCAGACATCTGGCAGAGGAAGGATTAGAACCCAAGTCCTTCTGACTCCCAGGTCTGTGCTCTATCCACTAAGCCACAGCACTTCTCCAATTGCTTTAAAGTCCTAAATCAGCTTTCTCCTCATACATATCCTTGCTCCTCTCCCACTGCAACCCAGCTCATGTTTCACTTACCTCAATTCCATTTACTCACTGTGCTTCATTCTTTTTTCTCTGTCCATCAACCACCTGTTCATGCCCTATCTTATGCTCGGAACTGCTTCCCCTTTAGATCTGGCAGATCTCCCCATCTTCAAAACCCTTATCTCAAATCAAATTTCCTCCAGATCGTCTTTGCTAATTAATCTCTCATTACCCCACCCTATTTCTGGGTCTACTTTCACTTCAGCCCTTCTGCATCGCTTAAGTGTTGAATACACACAACTTTGTCTCACATCACACTTATGTATTTATCTTTATGCTCTGTTACTTCCCCCAACCTGTAATTTATTTTAGTGTCTCTATCCTCCACTAGATTGACAGAGCAAGTGTGAAGCAGCATGGCCTTAAGGATAGAGCATGGGCCTGAGAATCAGAAGGATCTGGGTTCTAATCCCCATTCTGCTACTTGTCTGCTGTGTGACCCAGGGCAAGTCAGTTAACTTCTCTGTGCCTCAGTTACTTCAGCTGTAAAATCAAAATTAAGACTGTGAGCCCCATTTGTGACATGAACGGTGTTGAACCTGTTTAGTTTGTACCTACCCCAGTGCTTAGTACACTGTCTGGAACATGATTAACAAATATCATTAAAAAAATAACAAAATACGGTTATATTGTACACTCGTAAGTACTTGAACAGTACTTATTGTAAAGTTCTCTGCCCTCAATAAATATGATTAATGATTATTAGACTGTAAACTCCTTGAGGGAAGGGTACATGTCTACTAACGCTATCGTACTCTCCCAAACTCATAGTACAGTGCTCTACCCACTAAGTAGAGGCTTTATCAAAGGAGGATTCCTAATCAGTTCTTGGGGCTCTGCACACAGCAAGTGCTCAATAAATATGATTCATTGATTGCTAGACTGTAAACTCCTTGATGGCAGGGAGCATGTCTTCTAACTCTATTATAACTCTTTCAAACTCATAGTACAGAGGAGGATTTCTAATCAGATCACAGCACTCTGCACACAGTAAATGCTCAATAAAGAGAAGCAGTCAGGCCTAGTGGAAAGAGCACAAGCCTAGTAATCAGAGTACTTGGTTTCTAATCCCGGCTCTGCCAGTTGCATGCTGTGTGATCTTGGACAAGTCACTTAACTTCTCTGTGTCTACCCCATCTCTTAGAACAGTGTTTGACACATAGTAAGCACTTATGAAATACCATAAAAAAAGTTGAACGATTGTTAACTCCTTGAGGGCAGGGAGCATGTCTACTAACTCTACCACAATGAGATATACAATTTTTGAAACAGGGCTGGAGTGCTCAATTGGCCAAAGGACTTCCAGGGCCTTCCATTATGAAAAACAAAAGAATTTAAGAAGATCCAGTGAAGGAGATGCCTTCCAAACATTGCAGTAAGAATTGTTTTCAAAATTTGCAGTACTTACCACTAAGACATAATATTTTGAGGATGGGGACTCATTCATTCATTCAATTGTATTTATTGAATGCTTACTGTGTGCAGAGCAGTACTTACCACTAAGACATAATGTTTTGAGGATGGGGATTCATTCATTTATTCATTCAATTGTATTTATTGAGCGCTTACTGTGTGCAGAGCACTGTACTAAGCACTTGGGAAGTGCAAGTTGGTATCATATAGAGACAGTCCCTACCCAACAATGGGCTCACAGTCTAGAAGGGGGAGACAGACAACAAAACAAAACATGGGGAACATGTCTGCTCACTTGTAATGTCATGTCACAAGTGATTAATATAGTGATCTGCACACAGGAAGTACTCATTTAATGCTATTGATTCACTGATTGATTACGAGGTCAAGATATAATAATAATAATAATAATGGTTTTTGTTAAGCATTTACTATGTGCCAGGCACTGTACTAAGCCCTGGGGTGGACACAAGCAAATCAGGTTGGACACAGTCTCTTTCCCATGTGGGACTCACAGTCTCAATCCACATTTTACAGATGAGGTAACTGAGGCACAGAGTAAGTTAAGTGACTTGCCTAAGGTCGCACAACAGGCAAGTGGCAGAGTCAGGATTAGAACCTTCTGACTCCCAGGCCTGAGCTCTAGCCATTACACCATGCTGCTTCTCCTGTTACTCCCAGATTGTTGGGACTTGTAGTCCTCCAAATCTCACCACATTCAGTCTGCAAAGAAATCCATCTGACTGTAAGTTTCTTAAGGGCAAATAATCTTGTCTTTTTATTGTACTGTCCCCAGTCCCATAGTATCATCTATTCTTATTAGGTACCCAATAAATGTAATTAAATGAGGGAATGAATGAATGAATAAAATATCTGTTATAGTTGAGGAAAAGAGGGAGAAGAATAAGGAACAGTAGTAGGAAGTGGAAAATTATTGAAGGATGGCACATATTTTCTTCTTCTTCTGTCAACTTTCTTGTGGGACCTTAAGGATACATTTCTTTCCTGGAAGGAGGCAGTTATTTTTTCACTCCCTAAATCTAGCCACCATATTCCTTCCCAGTCTATTGGAAAAAAATGTAAATTTTCATTGCTACAGGGACAGATAACAGCTCATGAGACACTATCTCTCATCTTTCATTCTGTTCATCCACTGTACAACTCTGTGATCTCTCTCTAATATAAATTTTTCCCCAGGAAAATACTTTAGTACCTAAACTGTCCAAAACCCATTTGATGTCTAGACATTTTTTTTTCAATCATCAAATAACGAGTCTCTGGGGGGAGCTCGTTTCTTACTGATGTAGGCAGTGGGTTGTTCCTGACTATTTTCTTTCTGTACCAGCTAAGCTTCTAACTCTACCTGCCCTTTAGAAAGAATCTCAAAGTCTGGTTTAATTAGTGTGAGTTTAAAATATAAAAAGACTTGGGAATGTCATCTCACCTTCTGCACTCCATGCAGTTTTGTAGATCTCTTTAGATAATTTCCAGAATCCAATATTTAATACGAAAAACCTTCCATTTTACATTTTTGGGGTGGACTTTACTCCAGACATTCTAAATCCTTGTAAATCACTTCTACCTTTAATAACATCTTTATTTTCTGAAATGAGGAGCTCAAGCAACTAACCACATTCCTTCAAAGTCAAGTTTGTCCTTTGTATCCAGATCTGTGTCTATTTCCACTACCGTATTTTAAGATTCTTGAGCGAAGGGAACCTGTCTCTTGTTCAGTTGTTGTCTCCCAAGAACTACATACTGCTAAATCATCATCATCATCATCATCATCATCATCAATCATATTTATTGAGTGCTTACTATGTGCAGAGCACTGTACTAAGCACTTGGGAAGTACAAATTGGCAACATATAGAGACAGTCCCTACCCAACATTGAGCTCACAGTCTAAATAAAAATGATTGATTGATAGTAGGATTTCTTAGAATTTCTGAACAAATTCATACTAACTATTCTTTGAAATTATATCACATATTTCAAAGAAATTCCAAGAAACTATTGATTAGGTGGTGGGACTATGGATAATCCAGATTGCATAACAGAAATTTGAAAATTTCCTAGAGGAGGTTTGTGGCCTGCCTAGAACTCTTTCCTTGTTCACACTCACTGGAATGAATAGGCTCAGAAAAGCAAAAATAAATGAATAGAGGAGGAGGTCTCTAATAATCATCACTGACAACCATTATCAACAACATTTCAGAGTTAATTGGATAATTTTAGATGAGTGGTCCACAGTGGGTTAAGGGAAGATAAAGTTATTGGTGTTTAAAGAAAAAGTTAAATATCTTTTCAGGCTTGGGAATTGCAGGTAAATTCACAGATAAAAGATTTGTGAAAGGCTATTAGAGGGAAATGCTTGGAATGTTGAATCCTAATAATGGTATTTGTTAAGCAAGCACATATTACGTGCCAAGTAATAATAATAATGGCATTTGTTAAGTGCTTACTATGTGCCAAGCACTGTTCTAAGCACTGGATTACACTAACTGTTTGGATACATACAGGGTAATCAGGCCAGACTCAATCCCTGTTCCACATTGAGTTCACAGTCTATGTAGTAGAGTGAACAAGTATTGAGTTCTCAGTTTAAAGATGAGGAAACTGAAACTAGAGAGAAGTTGTTAGTTGTCCAAGATCACTCAGCAAACAAGTGGCAGAGCTGGGATTAGAACCCAGGCCCTCTGACTCCAAGGCCTGTGCTCTTTCCACCAGGCCACACTATTTCTCAGCTTCTAAATGGTACTTAATAGGATGAATGTAAGGAGAGAAACCTTTACACTGTCCCTATCACCAACTAAGGCAGAATCCTTCAGGTAGACCATTCTTCTGACTGAGGCATCCTTTATACACTTAAGTTCTTGTTTCTCCATGACCAAAATTATTTAGGAATATTTTCCCTCTCCACACCTTGCCCCATCTCTCAGCCAGACTTTGATCCAGAGGTGGATAGTTGTGGTATTTTAAGAAAAAATCCCTGTATGTAGATAATGGCATCCTCGAAGCTCCTTTAACAGGAATGTGAAGATTATTTAATGGAGGGATTGATTCTATTTTTTCTCTCTTTGTTCAAGATTATCACTCTTGAATTTTCTTTTTCAGGTCATCAAAGTCTTAAATATGCTCTCAAACACACCTTTCAGAAATGCTGTGTTAGTGATGCAGGCCCTGCACACAACTAAGAAAGCATCCAAATAATTCTTATAAGTGATTAGCAATGCTTTGGGGCTTTCCTCAGGAACCATTATTGCATCACATTGACCTGAGTGATGAGGCACCTTGGACTATTGAGCTCCCAGCATCCTTTTCCCCCCAAACTGTTAACAGTCTTGGGGGCCTCAGGGCAGTCACCAGAGTGAGGTTATGAGAGAGTTGCCAGCTTCCTCAGGCATCAAATATCAGGGTTATCCCACTCTAGATTGTAAGCTCATTGTGGGCAGGGAATGTGCCTAGCAACTCTGTTATGTTGTACTCTCCCAGTCAATCAATTGTATTTTTGGAGCACTTACTGTGTAGGGTACTTTACTAAGAGCTTTGGAAAGTACAACACAACAAGATAACACACACATTCCCTGCCCACAGTGAGATTACCGTTTAGAGGGGGAGACAGACATTAATATAAATAAATTATGGTTATGTCCATAAATGCTGTGTGATTGGAGGTGGTGGTGAGTAAAAGGAGGAGATCAAAGTGACACAGAAGGGTGTGGGAAAAGAGGAAATAAGGGCTTAGTCAGAGAAGGTCTCTTGAAGGAGCTGTGTCAATAAATCAGTCAATCAATCAATCATATTTATTGAGTGCTTACTGTGTGCAGAGCACTGTACTAAGTGCTTGGGAAGTACAAGTTGACAACATATAGAGACGGTCCCTACCCAACGGTGGGCTCACAGTCTAGAAGGGGGAGACAGAGAACAAAACAAAACATATTAACAAAATAAAATAAATAGAATAGATATGTACAAGTAAAATAAATAAATAAGGCTTTAAAGTTGGGCAGAATTCAGTATGAAATGGGAGGGCGTTCTAGGCCATAGACAGGATGTGGGTGAGAGGTTGGTAGTGAGATAGATGAGACTGAGGTATAGTGAGTACGTTGGCATTAGAGGAGCTAAGTATGCAGGCTAAGTAGAAGAAGTAGAAGTAGAAGAAGAGCAAGGTGAGTTGGAGTGGTCAAGGTGATGGAGCGCTTTCAAGCTGATGGCAAGGAGTTTCTCTTTGATGCAGAAGTGGATGGGCAACCACTGAAAGATCTTGAGGAGTGGGGAAACATGGACTGAATGTTTTATAGAAAAGTGATCCAGTCAGCAGACTGAAGAATGGACTAGAGTCAGGGAGGTCAGCAAGAAGGCTGATACGGTAATCAAGATGGGATAGGGTAAATGGTTTGATTAACATGGTAGCAGTTTGGTGGAGAGGAAGGGTTGGATTTTAGCTCTATTGTAAAGGTCGAATTGACAGAATTTAGTAATATATTGAATATATGGGTTGAATGAGAGAGACGAGTAAAGGGTAATGCCAAGATTATGTGCTTGTGAGACAGGAAGGATGGTGGTGCAGTCTATGGGAAGGGAAAGCCAGGGGAAGACAGGGTTTGGGAGGTTAAGATAAGGAGTCCTGTTTTTGACATGTTAAGTTTGAGGTGACAGCAGGACATCCAAGTAGAGATGTTTTGAAGTCAGGAGGAAATGTTAGATGGCAGAGAGGGAGAGAGATCAGGAATATAGATTAGGGGATCATCCACATAGAGGTGATAGTTGAAGCCATGGGAGCAAATGCATTCTCCAAGGGAGTGGGTGTAGATGAAAAACAGAAAGGGACTCAGGACTGAACCTTGAGGGATCCTCACAGTTAGGGGATGGAAGGCAGAGGAGGAGCCTGCTAAAAAGCCTGAGAATGAGCAGCCAGAGACCTAGGAGGAGAACCAGAAGGGGACAGTGTCAGTGAAACTGAAGTTGGATAATTTCTCCAGGAGAAGGGGGTGGTCAACAATGTTGAAGGAAGTTGAGAGGTTGAAAGTGCTCAGTACAGTGCTCTGCACATAGTAAACACTCAATAAATGTGGTTGATGTATACAGTGCTTTCAATAAATGCTATTGACTGATTGAAACAAGACCATAGACACTGAAATCAGTGTGGCTCAGTGGAAAGAGCCCGGTCTTGGGAGTCAGAGGTCGTGGGTTCTAATCCTGGCTCTTCCACATGTCGGCTGTGTGATTTTGGGCAAGTCACTTCTTTGAGCCTCAGTTACCTCATCTGTAAAATGGGGATTAAGACTGTGAGTCCCACAGGGGACAACCTGATCACCTTGTACCCCCGCCCCCAGCACTTAGAACAGAGTTTCACACGTAGTAAGCTCTTAAAAAATGCTATTATTATTATTATTATTATTAACCCATAGACAGAATCCACTCAGATGCTTTTGAGTGCTGCAACCTGGCTATCCATGCAGTATGCCCAGTGCAGACATGCCATCAGTGTCTTTTAGGGCTGTAGATGTCTATTAGCCCTACTCTTTTTTCAGAGTTTAATTCTCAAACTCTATTTTGCCCTTGTAATTACAAAAATCTCTGCCTTTATATTTTGGGGAATAACTGCTCAGATTAGGAAAGAAGAGAATCTGCAGCTCTTACTCAGACAAAGCTGGAGATTTCTTTTTTAAAGAGGGAAGCAGCATGGCCTATGGGAAAGGTCATGGGCCTGGGAGTCAGATGGAATATAGTTCTAATCCCAGCATTTGTCTGGACCTCGGTTTCCTCATCTGTGAAAAGGAGATTCAATATCTGTTCTCCCTCCCGCTTAGACCATGAGCCCTATATGGTACAGGGATTGTGTCCAAACTGTTTATCTTGTGTCTATCACAGTGCTTGGCATATGGTAAGCATTTAACAAATGCCATTGTAATCATTTTATTATTATTATTAGTATTATTGATAGATGACATGACAGAGAGCAATTACTTGGCCAGATTCTTCAGCAAAAGATGTTAGTGTGCCTAAGGCTGAAGTTGATTTAAATGTGGCCTGGGGAAAGGAAGAGAAGAGGGAGTGTGTCAAAGGGAAGTACTTCCACCTTCTCCCCAATTGTTAAGAGTTTTCAGCCAAATCCTTCAGGCATCTCATAAAAATCAAGTTTGGCTTTTCTTTCAGAATTCATCATAGGTCTGTGCCACAAGTTTTAAGGATGCAGCTCCAGCTCCAAGTTGAAGAAACTTGCTGTTCCTGGGATCTGACATAGGTCAATCAATCAATCAGTCGTATTTATTCTGCACCTACTGTCTGCAGAGCACTGTACTACGCACTTGGGAGATTACAATATAACAGAGTTGGTAGACATGATCCCTGCCCATAATGAGCTTACAGTCTCAAGATCCTCAGTCTTAATTGGATAAAGATCCTTAAGATGGGGTCTTGTGGAGAATGGCTATAACTTGGCCCTGAACTCTATGGACCTTTCCATGCTCTCCTACATGATTTGTAGGGCCAGCTTTGAGCTTAAAATGAAAACTATGCAGAATTTGTTTTGATGTGGCTGTTCATATTTTGATGAAGAGTTTAGTGAAGTGGGAGAAATTTTAGTTTTGTTTTTTTAATTTCAATCCTTCTCACACAGAAGAGAGAAAGTAAAGAGCTGCGGAGTGGCCTCTGCTGGATCTCCAGGTATGCTGGAAATCACGTGTCACACTGGATATGTAATATTCTGGTACTTGTTAAGTATGTGCCAAGCACTGTTCTAAGGACTGGGATAGATACATGTTGCTCAGGTTGGACATAATCCCTACCTCACATCAGGCTCATAGTCTAAGTAGAAGGGAATAGGATTTAATCCACATTTTAGAGATGAGGTGATGGAAGCACAGAGAAGTTAAGTGACTTGCCCAAAGTCACACAGCAGTCACATGGCAGAGTCAGGATTAGAATTCAGGTCCTCTGACTCAAGGCCATTTGAACCTGGAGTGTTTCTCCAGGAGAAATCCTGACAGCCCCCACCTCCCATCCCCTACCCATTAAGCCCTTCACATGCGCGCGCGCACACACACACACACACACACACACACACTCTTTCCAGAACATTTGAGTTACCTTCCCATGTCTCTATGATCACAAGTACTATTTCTAAGACATAGAAATTGAAGACAGGAGCTGAAGTCGGGAGAGGCTGAAATAAATAAAAATGTCAGATATAAAGGTATCTGGCACTGTATCTATACCACTCAAGCACAGACCAGTTGAAAACCAGACTTCTGGTTTAAATCAAATGAATGGCCACCCTAAAGAGCTGGGCATTAAAGATTAACATCAGCAAAAGCTGACAAAACCCCAAATTTTCAGGATGACAAAATGACTCAATTCCATTATAATTTCAGTTCTTATTCTAATAATGTAGTGAATATTTTGTTACACAAAACACTCCAGAAAAAGTGATCAAAAGACCATTGAGAGTGTGCCCTAATTTCCTTAAATTTACAACGTGTTGACACTACCAGTTAATGCATGTATTCAGCATATTGACTCAGTGCCGATTGGTAGTTTGGCAGACAAGGAGGCAAAAAGAAACTCATTTATGTCACCTGCAGCACAAGGAAGGATTTTTTTCTGATAAACATTAATGTTCTCCTGTGTTTCTCCAAATTATCCATTGGGTAGGATAAGAACTAATTTCTTATAGTGAATATAAATTTCGAAGGCATTCTGCTAATTCAAAATTTTCATTCACTTCTGATATATGTCCTAGCCGTGCCTAAACTCTTATTTGTATAAACTACAGTTAAATTAGAAAAGAGACACTTTTGTGTTCATGTGTTCTCCGCAAATTGTCATTTTGAGAGTTAGAAAAGTGAGACATTGATAAGGAAGATTTTTGACAAATGTGCTTCAATTATAAGGTTATTGTTTATTTTAAGTCAATTTAGTTATAAATTTGAAGGGCTTGACTTCACGTTTGAAGTTCTGTTAATAAATAAGCAAATATTTTAAAAGAACAGAAGGTTTTCCCTGTGCTGACTACGTCTTCACATCATTATTGCCCCTTTAGTGATAGTAATCCCCTTTGTCTACATCTTTCTCACTTCTGAACCAATACCCACCATTTGGAGTCCAAAGATGCAGTAAGATTAATATCTCTACTTTGACAATACTATTTCCTTTATTGTGAATCTTACTCCTTTAAATAATTTTAAAATAGATCTTTTCACTTTTGATTCAGGCATCCCTTCCTCTAAAAAAAAGCTTCATGATATAAACTTCATGACAAACTTCAGAAATCCTAAATGATCCCCTTCCCCAAGATCAGTAAGAAAGAGTCATGAATGCTTAGCATAGATAGGATATGTCTGCTTGGGACAATATCCTGCGTCTCTCAGACTGCTAATGAGTCATACAGTGAAATTCAGACTTCTGCCTTTTAATACTTTGAGTTCTCTGCATAGTAATGCTATCTTACACAATGCAGTCAGATTTGTCTGATATGATCTATTCCATTCATATTGATCCATTTCTTGTAAAATAGCTGGGCTTTGTTACATGTAAGGAAATTTCCTGGAAGTGATCTTTAGGCAAGGAATAACTAAATTAACGTTACTAAGATAATGTTTAATAATAAAGTTCAGCTCTGGCAATTGAGTGTTGTATGAAGTTGTTTACCAACTATATACTTTGTTTCTTTGCATTATCACAAAGATGTTTCTTTAGGGTGAAGTTGGAATACTGTTGTTAAATAACTCTGAATGTTTTGATAAAAAAATCCAAAGACTGAGTAAAGCTTACTCAGTTTAATGAATTTCAAATTGGGTCACTAGTGTTCTAATGAATTATCCTTGAATAAAATCTCTAAAATGAATTTCTTAATGAGTTGAGATTCTAAATTAGCTACAGGCCTTTTTCTTCTTTTAAATCAAGAATAGTGAAGAGTATGTTATGAAAGAGCTGATCATATTTAAGGGTGAAATCTGGAGCCATAGAACAGGACAGAGCAGTGTGCTCTCCACAAAGGTTGACTTTGCTATACCCTCCACTGGTTTTTTATGCCATCATTCAGTATGGCACTTAAATCCTCCATCGAGACTTTTGATGTCCTTTTTTTCCCCCCAATTATTTACTCAAGATACTTTATTGGAGATTCTTGTTGGTGAATGGACATAATTAGCCCATGGGAATTTTGGAAGGTAGTAGGGGTTGGAAACAGCAAAAAGGGAAATACAACAAAAGTAGATCTAAAACCCTGAAACTTCAGGGACACTCATGAGCTTCCTTTTAAAGTTTGGATTGTTTTCTCTGGTTTGGAGCTCCTTCCCCCTTAATATACGATAAAACACCATTCTCTCCATGTTCCATGTCTTACTATCAATCAATCGTATTTATTGAGCGCTTACTATGTGCAGAGCACTGTACTAAGCGCTTGGGAAGTACAAATTGGCATCACATAGAGACAGTCCCTACCCAACAGTGGGCTCACAGTCTAAAAGGGGGAGACAGAGAACAGAACCAAACATACCAACAAAATAAAATAAGTAGGATAGAAGTGTACAAGTAAAATAAATAAATAAATAAATAAATAGAGTAATAAATATGTACAACCATATATACATATATACAGGTGCTGTGGGGAAGGGAAGGAGGTAAGACGGGAGGGATGGAGAGGGGGACGAGGGGGAGAGGAAAGAAGGGGCTCAGTCTGGGAAGGCCTCCTGGAGGAGGTGAGCTCTCAGCAGGGCCTTGAAGGGAGGAAGAGAGCTAGCTTGGCGGATGGGCAGAGGGAGGGCATTCCAGGCCCGGGGGATGACGTGGACCGGGGGTCGATGGCGGGACAGGCGAGAGCGAAGTACAGTGAGGAGATTAGTGGTGGAGGAGCGGAGGGTGCGGGCTGGGCAGTAGAAGGAGAGAAGGGAGGTGAGGTAGGAGGGGGCGAGGTGATGGAGAGCCTTGAAGCCCAGGGTGAGGAGTTTCTGCTTGATGCGCAGATTGATCGGTAGCCATTGGAGGTTTTTGAGGAGGGGAGTAATATGTCCAGAGCGTTTCTGGACAAAGATAATCCGGGCAGCAGCATGAAGTATGGATTGAAGTGGAGAGAGACACGAGGATGGGAGATCAGAGAGAAGGCTAGTGCAGTAGTCCAGACGGGATAGGATGAGAGCTTGAATTAGCAGGGTAGCGGTTTGGATGGAGAGGAAAGGGCGGATCTTGGCAATGTTGCGGAGCTGAGACCGGCAGGTTTTGGTGACGGCTTGGATGTGAGGGGTGAATGAGAGAGCGGAGTCGAGGATGACACCAAGGTTGCGGGCTTGTGAGACGGGAAGGATGGTAGTGCCGTCAACAGAGATGGGAAAGTCAGGGAGAGGACAAGGTTTGGGAGGGAAGACAAGGAGCTCAGTCTTCGACATGTTGAGCTTTAGGTGGCGGGCGGACATCCAGATGGAGATGTCCTGAAGGCAGGAGGAGATGCGAGCCTGGAGGGAGGGGGAGAGAGCAGGGGCAGAGATGTAGATCTGGGTGTCATCAGCGTAGAGATGATAGTTGAAGCCGTGGGAGCGAATGAGGTCACCAAGGGAGTGAGTGTATATTGAGAACAGAAGGGGACCAAGCACTGAACCTTGGGGAACCCCCACAGTAAGAGGATGGGAGGGGGAGGAGGAGCCTGCAAAAGAGACTGAGAAAGAACGACCGGAGAGATAAGAGGAGAACCAGGAGAGGACGGAGTCTGTGAAGCCAAGGTCAGATAACGTGTTGAGGAGAAGGGGGTGGTCCATAGTGTCGAAGGCAGCTGAGAGGTCGAGGAGGATTAGGACAGAGTATGAGCCGTTGGATTTGGCAAGCAGGAGGTCATTGGTGACCTTTGAGAGTGCAGTTTCCGTGGAATGAAGGGGACGGAAGCCAGACTGGAGGGGGTCGAGGAGAGAGTTGTTGTTGAGGAATTCTAGGCAGCGCGTGTAGACAACTCGTTACTAATATAAAATCTTTTCCAAGAAGTCTTTACTGCCAACCCTTCATTTCCCCCACCCTATTTACTCTCTCTTCTGTGTAACCTATGCACTTTGGAATGTATTCCTAAACATTTTAATACTCACCCAACCCCCAGCCCTGCTTCACTCACCTGCATATTCTTAAACTCTACTGTTTCCCCTATCTGTAATTCATTTCAATTTCTGCCTCCCTCATTAGATTGAGGGCAGGGATCATGTCTTCCAACTCTATGTCTATTGTATGTGGCACAAGGACTGTTTCCAACCAGATGATCTAGTGTCTAACCAAGCACTTAGTACAGTGCCTGGTTCATAGTAATCACTTAACAAATACCATAAAAAAATCATATCCAACACAGTCCCTGTCCCACACAGGGCTAAAGATCTAAGAGGGGGAAGAGAACAGGAGTTTAATCCCCATTATAAAGATAAAGAAATTGATGCAGAGAGAAGTTAAACTTGCCCATAGTCACACAGCAGGCAAAAGACAAAACCAGAACTGGAACTTTGCATCTCCTGACTCCCAATACTGTACTCTTTTCACCGGGCCAGGGTGCCTCCCTCAAAGTGGTGAAGTAATTGGAAAACGTGTTCTTGTCACTAGCTGCTTCTCGAAACTACAACTGGTTCGAGGGAGACTTTAAGCAATCCATTAATCATTTATATTTATTGAGCACTTACTGTTTGCAGAGCACTATGCTAAGTGCTTGGGAGAATACAATATAACAAATTAGCAGACACATTCCATGCATATAACGAGCTTACAATCTAGCAGAGACATTAATAGAAAAATGTAATTTACAGATATGTATGTAAGTACTATAGGGCTGAGGAGGTGGTGAATAAATAGAGCAAATCAAGGCAATGCAGATGGGAGTGGGAGAAAAGGAAATGAGGGATTAATCAAGGAATGCCTCTTGGAGAAGATGTACCTTCAGTAAGGCTTTGTAGGTGGGGAGATTAATCATTATTGCTGAATTGTATTTTCCAAGCACATTGTACTATGTTCTGCACACAATAAATGCTAAGTAAATATGATTGAATGAACTGAATGATTACATGAATCTGTCAGGTATGAAGAAGGATGTTGTTCCAGGTAAGAATCAGGACATGGGCAAGAGGTCGGCAGTGAGATAGAGAAGATAGTGAGTAGGTTGGCATTAGAGAAGGAAGTGTGGGGGTTGGGTTGTGGTAGGAGAGTAGCCAGGTGATGTAGGAGAGGGCAAGGTGATTGAATTCTGTCAAGCTGATAATAAGGAGTTTCTGTTTGATGCAGAGATGGATGGCATGAGACGAGATTTTCATGAGATTTTCTCATGAAATCTCTCGCTCCATCCCTTCTCCCCTCCTTAACTTCCATCTTCAACTGCTCACTCTCCACTGGTTCCTTCCCCTCTGCCTTCAAACATGCCCATGTCTCTCCCATCCTAAAAAAACCCTCTCTTGACCCCACCTCACCTTCTAGTTATCGCCCCATATCCCTCCTACCATTCCTTTCCAAACTCCTTGAACGAGTTGTCTGCACGCGCTGCTTCGAATTCCTCAACACCAACTCTCTCCTCGCCCCCTCCAGTCTGGCTTCCGTCCCCTACATTCCATGGAAACTGCCCTCTCAAAGGTCACCAGTGACCTCCTGCTTGCCAAATCGAACGGCTCATACTCTGTCCTAATCCTCCTCGACCTCTCAGCTGCCTTCGATACTGTGGACCACCCCCTTCTCCTCAACACGCTATCTGACCTTGGCTTCACAGACTCCATCCTCTCCTGGTTCTCCTCTTATCTGTCTGGTCGTTCATTCTCAGTCTCTTTTGCCGGCTCCTCCTCCCCCTCCCATCCCCTTACTGTGGGGGTTCCCCAAGGTTCGGTGCTTGGTCCCCTTCTGTTCTCGATCTACACGCACTCCCTTGGTGACCTCAATCGCTCCCACGGCTTCAACTATCACCTCTACACTGATGACACCTAGATCTACATCTCTGCCCCAGCTCTCTCCCCCTCCCTCCAGGCTCGCATCTCCTCCTGTCTTCAGGACATCTCCATCTGGATGTCTGCCCGCCACCTAAAGCTCAACATGTCCAAGACTGAACTCCTTGTCTTCCCTCCCAAACCCTGCCCTCTCCCTGACTTTCCCATCTCTATTGACGGCACTACCATCCTTCCCGTTTCACAAGCCCGCAAACTTGGGTGTCATCCTCGACTCCGCTCTCTCATTCACCCCTCACATCCAAGCCATCACCAAAACCTGCCGGTCTCATCTCCGCAACATTGCCAAGATCCGCCCTTTTCTCTCCATCCAAACCACTACCCTGCTCGTTCAAGCTCTCATCCTATCCTGTCTGGACTACTGCATCAGCCTTCTCTCTGATCTCCCATCCTCGTGTCTCTCCCCACTTCAATCCATACTTCATACTGCTGCCCAGATTGTCTTTGTCCAGAAACGCTCTGGGCATGTTACTCCTCTCCTCAAAAATCTCCAGTGGCTACCAATCAATCTGCACATCAGGCAGAAGCTCCTCACCCTGGGCTTCAAGGCTCTCCATCACCTCGCCCCCTCCTACCTCACCTCCCTTCTCTCCTTCTACAGCCCACCCCGCACCCTCCGCTCCTCCGCCGCTAATCTCCTCACCCTTCCTCATTCTCGCCTGTCCCGCCATCGACCCCCGGCCCACGTCATCCCCCGGGCCTGGAATGCCCTCCCTCTGCCCATCCGCCGCGCTAGCTCTCTTCCTCCCTTCAAGGCCCTGCTGAGAGCTCACCTCCTCCAGGAGGCCTTCCCAGACTGAGCCCCTTCCTTCCTCTCCCCCTCGTCCCCCTGTCCGTCCCCCCATCCTACCTCTTTCCCTTCCCCACAGCACCTGCATATATGTATATATGTTTGTGCATATTTATTACTCTATTTATTTATTTATTTTATTTGTACATATCTATTCTATTTATTTTATTGTGTTAGTATGTTTGGTTTTGTTCTCTGTCTCCCCCTTTTAGACTGTGAGCCCACTGTTGGGTAGGGACTGTCTCTATATGTTGCCAACTTGTACTTCCCAAGCGCTTAGTACAGTGCTCTGCACACAGTAAGCACTCAATAAATACAATTGATTGATTGATTGATGGCAACCACTGGAGGGTTTTAAGGAGTGGAGAAACATAGACTAAACATTTTTGAAGAAAAATGATCTGGACCCCAGAGTGGGGAGAGACAGGAGGAGGGGAGGTCAGCAAGGAGGCTGATACTGTAATCAAATTGAGATACGGTAAGTGCTTGGATTAATGTGTTAGTAGTTTAGATGGAGAGGAAAGTTTGGATTTTAGTGATGTTGTGAAGGTTGAACCAAAAGGACTTAGTGATAGAGTGAATATGTTGGTTGAATGAGAAAGAGGAGTAAAGGGTAATGCCAAGGTCATGGGCTTGTGAGACAGGAAGGATGGTGGTGTTGTTTAAAGTGATGGGAAAGTTAGGGAGAAGACAGGTTTTGGGTGGGAAGATAAGGACTATGTCATAGGATTTCACTGAATAAACAGAAACAAAGACAAGCCTGCATAAGACAAACTCATTAGTATAAAAATCATCTCTTTTTACAAACAAAAAATGCTCTAAAGAGTGTCAGTCACACACTTTTCAGCCATGCTGTCATTCATGGATGGGGATACCACTTTAGTAACATTATATCTGAAAATGAAGGACTAACATATATATAGTATTTACTCACATAATTGTCCAACTTTGATGTTCATTCATTCAGTTGTATTTATTTGAGCGCTTACTGTGTGCACTATACTATGTGCTTGGAAATATACAATACAACAATAAACAGTGACATTCACTGTCCACAGTGAGCTCACAGTCTAGAGTAGGGGAGACAGACACTTAAACAAAATTACAGATCTGTACATAAGTGCTTTGGGGCTGGGAGGGGGGAAGAGCAAAGGGAGAAAGTCAGGGCAACACAGAAGGGAGTGGGAGATGAGGAAAAATGGGGGTTAGTTGGGAAGGGCTGTTGGAGAAGATGTGCCTTTAATAAGACTTTGAAGTGGGGAAGAGTGGTTTTCTGTCAGATTAGGGGAGGGAGGGTGTAACATTAAAACAGGCGATGGGCTTTTAGAGGTGGCATATGAGAATTTAACCTAGCAATAAGAGAAGGAATAGAAAAAAAGAGGAGGAAGGGAGGAGAGAAAGAAGAGGAAAGAAAGAGGATACTTGAGACTAATAATAATAACAGTAATATTAATAATAATAATTGTGATGTTTGTTAAGCACTTGCTATATGTCAGGCACTTTACTAAGCATGGAGTGGATACAAATAAATTAGGTTGGATACACTCCCTGTCCCACATGGGGCTCACAGTCTTAATGCCCATTCTACAGATGAGGTAACAGGCACAGAAAAGTGATGTGACTTGCCCAGGCCACACAGCAGACATGTCGGAGCCGATACCTTATATATATATAAAAGGTATGTATATAATATATACATTTTTCACATTCCTTAAACCACTACTCTCACAACATTTTAACTTGGCCAAACAGCAGAGTTTTATGGAGTTTTCAATCCAGTAATTCATTATATAATATATATCAATTATATATTATTATATTATACATTAAAATTATATATTAATATTAATTAATATTAATATTATATATTATATATAATGATTTATTGGACTGAAAAATTCCATAAAACTCTGCTGTTTGTCCAAGTTAAAATGTTGTGAGAGTAGTGGTTTAAGGAATGTGAAAAATGTAAATGTGAAAACTGCTATGGAAATAACATCCTAACTAAATACTTGATGGTTCCATTTCCTAGTTTTCCATTACAACTTGTTTATTGTATTTATAAAATCTTCCAGACAAGTTCAAACAAAGTCTATCTCTATTATTCACTAATTTACCACTAAGACTAGCCCAGGACTTACAATTTCTGATCTTAACCTAGCCTGTAATATGACTTTTAACCAATTCATTCATTCATTCATTCATTCAATCATATTTATTGAGCGCTTACTGTGTGCAGAGCACTGTACTAAGTGCTTGGGAAGTACAAGTTGGCAACATAGAGAGACGGTCCCTACCCAACAACGGGCTCACAGTCTAGAAGGGGGAGACAGAAAACAAACCAATATTACTGATCGTGGACTAAATATCTTTAAAATAACATTACAGAACAAATATCCTCAGCAGTTTTGTATTTAGGTATGTCCAGATTACAACGACCCCAGGGATGCAACCAGGATTATTAGGTGTCTGACCTCAGTTTACCCCCTCTTTGGTCCAACACTGGGAGGTAAATTAGGAAATACAAAAGCAGCGCAGGCAGCAGGAATAAGGATGGGCTTTGAAGGACACTGTCTGCTTCCCTTTTTCCCTTCTCTCTTCGTTTCTCTCCTAGTGATATCTAAGGGAAGAAAGGACTATGGAGGCTGCAGACAGGAACAAGGCTCACTACCCACCTCTTGATGAGACATTTCCCTCAAGTGTTTTCTCCAAACACACTTTTCCTCTGTACTTTCTATTAAGATTTCCTCCTGAATTCGTGAATATTGGTCAGCGAATTCACCCTCATCATGTTTCTTCTGCTTCACTTCTGTTTCTCACCTTCAGCTCAAGTCATCACTGTCTGCTCAATAGCTTCCAACCCCAATAAAAATGGAGCAATATGATGTACTACTTTTTAAACATAGACAACACATGACTCAGGCCCAATAATTCACTTGCCTTCATTCAATCAGTGAATTATTAGGTGTGACATAGTCAATGCCAATAGTGTATTTTTGATAAACCACAGTTGTCTGGTATGAACTCTACATCTGTATATTTCACACTAAGGGCACCTGTCACAGTCAAGAAAAACAGATGTGAAACCCACCAGTTGTGCAAAGTTGACAGGTGAGAGAAGCTCTACTAGTTACTCTACTCTAAATGTATCTGTTTAACAAAAATAGCACATGACACATTTGGATCACTTTTTAATCAGTGTTCACTTGAGAAACATCTGGAAAATATTCAGGCACACTCCAATTTCCAATGAGGAAAGTGAAAAAGTCCGAATTCATGGACTGTAAGCCCGCTGTTGGGTAAGGGCCGTCTCTATATGTTGCCAACTTGTACTTCCCAAGCACTTAGTACAGTGCTCTGCACACAGTAAGCGCTCAATAAATACGATTGAATGAATGAATGAATACATTTTATTTTGGGTGTGTAAAGCCTACCAAAAATGCCCCATATATTAATCTCAGCATTTTATTTACTTCATTTAGAATGGTTGACCAAATTCAAGTTGTAGGGTTGACTTTATTTTTTTTGGTAAGGCATTTGGGGTCTACCAGCTTTGAAACTCTATCAAAACAATTTTAAGCACTATTATTGTCACACATTTTCAAAAAAACTCTACTTTGGCAGAAAACAGTCATTTGAGTTAAGTCTTTCTCATGCATCCATTCCATTTCAGTTCCTCAGATCATTATTTAAATCCTGAATCCAGAAAAAAATATTTTTGATTCCTGTATCATTTGTAGCAATGCAGTCAAGCAGGAACATTTTTTACCTAAATTTTCTCCAAAATTGATCTGAATCAGTCTAGCAATAAATAATGAAAAATCATGATAATTAAAATTATTTATTGACTAACTCCATTGGACAGAGTGGTGTCCTAGTTGCTTGATGCTATACAGATGAAAATAATTTAATGTAGTACCTGCTTCCAAGGAGCTCATAATCTAGGATGAAGACAAACTGAAGCAAAACTCCAAAACTGTAAATTCACATTTCAGATATTAGCCAAATATAAGAAATGCCCATCAGTGACACTCAGGAAAGCACAATATTGTCCCTCTGTATCCCACACTCCCATAGTTCTGTCAACAGTAGATTTGGTTGATGGCAAAAAGTTTATTAAAGTAGAAATTTAGGCATACCTCCACTGGAGAAGCCATCTTGGGATGATATTGGCATATCATCTAAGGTCTCAAAGCCTCATTTTAGCTAAGCTCCAGGCCTAGAATTTTTTTTCTTTCTTTTTTTTGGCAACACATGCTTGCTGCATACTTCTTCAATTTGAATCTATTCTGTCTCCTGGCTTATATTAAAAATATGAAATTGAGAATTAAGGCATTTACCTGGATAATTCAATCTTAAAGTTCCTATTATCTCAGTTATCTGGGCATATTTAGTCAACATATGTTGAATTACCCTGATAAGTGCATGTAGTCCCCTCTTCCAATTGCTAATGCAGGTGAAATGCAAGGTTTTTGACTCAAATTAACCACATGTTTATACAACTCCCATCACTTTATCAGTGTAGAGGCAGATGTTGGAGGCCTAGCTTCACACTGAAAGTGTACCTAGTTGTACAGGGGTAAATGCTGCATCATCCACTGGCACCCTAACAGGGTAATTAAACCTTTCAAGGTTAAAATTGAGCTTATTCTTTTCAGATACTGTAATTACAGTAACTGTTTGATTTTGAAGGAGTAAACAGTAGGAATTTACTGAATCCTTGATCGGTAGAATTAAAATCAGTTTCCATGTTTGGCTTGTTTCCTCTTATGCTGTAAAATCACAGTTCATTATCTGGTATATTTTTTATTTTCTGGTAGGCCAAAAAGGGTTAAGAAGCTGAGTACAGCTAAAATGATGAAATGGATGAAAAGACAGTAAAAATTCAAGGATATGAGAGAGCAGAAGAATGAGACTAGGGAATAATAAAATAAGAGAGAAGTTAAACTGCTGACCCTTGTCAGCAGTGAAAAGCGGGAGATTAGAAAATGTTTCATGCTAATTTCCATGGAGATTTCTTTAATTTATCGAAAATTACTTTCTTCTGCTTTGATTTGTCCAACTGCCTGCCCCCTCACAGCTTTCTCGGGGTGGTCCTACCCGTCACGCCATGCTGAAGATGGGCCCTGTTTGCCCCCACACTGGGCCGAAGTGTCGTGAGATTACTGAAGCGACTCTGACGTCTCTATCAGCTTGCACCACCACAATGCCCTTTCCCTTTTTTTCTCCCTCTTCTCTCTCTCCCGTTCCTTTTTTTTTTTCCCCTTTCTGCAGCGGAATCTTAAGATTCTTGTCACATGATGGCTTCATTGGGGGCCCCTTGCCAAAGTGTTTTCACTTTCCTCATGATCCTTTCAGCAAGATTCTCTCTGCTGCCTGGCATATCAAAGGAGATTTGAGGATCACTGAGCCATGGATGCAAAATATAAAGTCATCAGGCTACCTGGCACCACCAAAACAAAAATCACATACCACATTGATTTTTCTAGCAAGAGATGGCTGGGTCTTTCTAGTAACCAGATGAAAAGATTGAATCCATAAAAATGTTAATGAACAAAGACATACAAAATCAAGAGCTTTGAAGAAGAGAGCCCTTTTTCAAAGGATATATATTTCAGTGTTGAGAATGGGGTACTGCTTAAATCAGTTTTGTACTGAACTAATACTGTACAAAACTGACAAGAAAATTAAATCTTGTAAATTTCATCATTTTTGTTTTGGGATCTGGGTTTTTTTTTTAAGGACTAATTTAAGATAAGCACGTCCAGTAGATGACAAAAATAATTAGGGGAAATGCAGCATTTATTTCCTAACATATTTTTGTTTTTATTTACCCTTGAATAGACAACATTTGCAATATTTCAAAGAGCCTAATTTCTATATGAAGGTTTTTGTTACTTTGAACCGGACAGGCCAAAGAAAGATCTAGTTTCCTTAGCACCTTTCTGATTCTCTCATATCTCAGTCCTGCTCTCTACACACCAGTGATGGGTAGAATTCCCCTTGAAGTTAAACACTGAAGCCTGAGGCACTGACTTCAGTGGAAAATTTGTTAGAGTAAAAACTCTTCTACGAAGTCCTTATTGATCAAAGATTCTCACTCAGCTGCTTCTTCTGTGTTCTGCCTTTCACCTTAAATGAATTTTGAAATACAATAGGGCAGTGTCCCTCTGACTTCAGGTTTTCTAGGCCAGCTTTTCAATGGACTGTTTTATCAAGGCCCTGGTCTTATAGACATAGTTAGTCTGCCTCCTCATTGCACTGAATCCTACTGCAGCTAATTTAATTTTCAACAGTGCAATGGCCAGGAAAAATGAAACAATCCTGTGAAAACTCGTGCCCCTTTAAGGTAGGAAGAAATGATATATTCAGGATCTTTTTGTGTATCCATGTAAAAATTAGTATTCAAATACTTTTCAAATTCCTAATCATCATTATGGATAGTTATATCCCCTAAATGAAGCAAATGCATAAATATATATAATGAAAAGTATACAGAGTTGAATTAAGCTGGAAACTTCTTTTGCATATAATTTGTTTTTGCTTCATGGATAGAAATAATTTATACTTTTTTCACATTTGCAAGTATTCTTTGGTGTATATATCTACACACACACACACACACACACATATGTATTATATATAATAATAATACATTTATTTAAATAAACACTGTTTGAAAAGCAGCGTGACCAAGTGGAAAAAGCAGGGGCCTGGGAGTTGGAAGACCTAGGTTCTAATTCCAGCTCTGCCACTTTTTTATGGTATTTGTTAATTTGTTCATCACTTACTGTGTTCCAGGCACTGTATTAAGTACTGAGGTAGATAGAAGCTAATCAGGTCAGACTCAGTCCCTGTCATTCATTCAATCATATTTATTGAGTGCTTACTGTGTGCTTAGGCATGTCCCACTTGGGGCTCATAGTCTTAATTTCCATTTTACAGATGAGGTAATTGAGACACAGAGAAGTTACATGACTTGCCCAAGGTCACACAGTGGACAAGTGTAGGATCAGGATTAGAACCCAGGTCCGACTGATTCTCAGGCCTGCGCTCTATCCACTACACCACACTGCTTCTCTGCCGTGTGACCTCGGGCATATCACTTCTTGTGGCCTCAGTTTCCTCATCTGTAAAATGGAGATTAAATCTTACTCCCTCCCGCTTAGCCTATGAGCTCCATGTGGGCCAGGGATTGTGTCACACTCGATGACCTTGTATCTTTCCCAGTGCTTATAGCAGCAGTGCTTGATACAGAGTAAGTATTTAAAAAATGACATAAAAAATTGCTAGTCTCATAATCTTTAATTATAACCAGCAATATATTTTTCCACACCAAAAATTTCAAAAGCAGCAGATCTTGTAATTTTTTCAGGTCTAGAAATAGAGCGACCACTGAATGTATTCTAGCTTACCAGACATTCCACTTAAAATGACCTGTACGAAGCAGATGAAAGTCATATTATGTCACCTATGAGACATGCGTAATGTTAGTAAGGATTTCCTCTATTTTCAGTAGACACCCTCTCCTTGGATTTTAGCTACCACCTCTATGTAGATAACTCCCATATCTACCTCACTGTCTCTTATTCTCTCCTTTGCAGTCTTGCATCTCTTTCCACCTTCAAGACATCTCTAAATGTCCCACCAATGCCTTGAGCTCAACAAGTTCAAAACTGAACTCCTTAACGCCCCTCCCAAATCCTCTTCTAAGACTTTCCCATCACTGTGACAACTCCATCATCATTTCTTTTCTCAATCCTGAAATCTTGGCATTATCTTTGACTCCTTTCTCTTTCACTTGGCATATTATTAGTTTCTAAATTTTTTCATCTGTTTATTCACAACATCACCAGAATCCATCCCTTCCTTTGCATCTATGCTGGTCCAGGCACCTATCATATTCTGGTTCAATTACTTCTTCAGCCTCCTTGCAAACCTCCCTGCCTCCACCCTCTCCCCTGTCCAGTCCATTCTTCACTCTGCTGCCCAGAACATTTTTTTGAAACATGGTTTATCACACTATTCCCCACTCCTCAAAATATTTCAATGGCTTCCCATTCCTCTCCTTATTAAGCAGGAACCCCTGACCATTGGCTTTAAGATACTCAATCAGCTTTATCCCTCCTACTGATCCTCTCTCCTTTTCCACTACATCCTAGCTTAAATGCTTCTCTTCTTTCAAGTCAGCCTATTCAGTGTGTCTTATTCTCATCTCTTTTGTTGCTTGCCTCTTGCCCTCACCCTCCCTTATACCTGGAATACCCTCTCCCGTCATCCACTGACCACATACAGTTCTCCCCATCCTCAAACCTCTGCTTAAAGCACATTTTCTCCAGGAGGCCTTATTTCCCCATCATATTTCCTCCCCTACTGTCACTACAGCTCTTCCACATCATCTAAATACTTGGGTGTGCATCACTACCATGCCCCATAGCACTTATGTATGTACCTTGAAACTCTGTTGCTTTCCCCTATCCATAATTTGTTTTAGTGTCTCCCAGCTAGATTATAAATTCCTTGATTGTATCCACTAGCACTATTTTACCCCCCCACCAAATACTTAGTATAGTGTTCTTTATGGAGTAAGTGCGCAATAAACACTATTGATGGTTTGATTTCTTGACACACAAACATTTTATTTGGAAAAATCTGTGGAATTTATAATGTGTAGCCATCAGAGACCCTGAGCACTTATCTCACTAAAGAGCTGTTGTGTTCTTTTTGTAGATCCTTAGAAACACAGATACTGCTTGGATACACATCCGATCTCATGACCTCTAGTCACCAAACAATCTTTACTTTCACCAACTCTGAAATCCCTCCATCTGACCACCATGTCCTCACCTGTCTTCTCTTCTCCACATTCTCTCCCAACAAATCTGTCCTTTTCCCCCACAGAAACCTCCGATCTTTTGACCTTATCCAATTTTCTCAGTCACCAAGCCCTATTTAGTGTCCATGTCCAAACTACCTTCCCTTGATGACCAAATTGATGCCCACCCCCCATTTCGACCCTCTCTAAAGGACTCAACTCACTTGTCTCCTATCCTTTCATTTATCTCACATCACATTATTTCTCCATTCTTACTGATCAGGTGTGATCTCCCTAAAATCTCCCCAGCTTCTCTCCAGTCCCTCCCTCCTCCTGCCCCTTCTTCAACTCTCCCATCTTTCTCAACAGTATCTCGAGATCTCTTGCCTTCTTTCAAAATCCACCCCCTCGACCTCCCATCTCCATAATTTCTTTATTTACATTAATGTCTGTCTCCCATGCTAGACTGCAAACTTTTTGTTGGCAGGGAAAGTGTCTCCCAAGCGTTTAGTACAGTATTCTGCACACAGTAAGTGCTCAATTAATATGATTGAGCATAGTCACAGGATCAGGAACTGAGTTGGAGGGACACAGGTGTTTAAAGTAAAAATACTAGCCACAAGGGGCTTAGTGCTGTATCAGAACCAGATAGTAATAATAATAATAGCAACTGTGGTATTTGTTAGCAGCTTATTATGTGCCAAGCAGTGTACTAAGTGCTGGTGTAGATCCAGCACTTAGAACAGTGCTTGGCACATAGTAAGCGCTTAACAAATGCCATCATTATTATTATTAGAAATGATTATCAGGTTAGACACAGTCCCTGTCTCAAGGGGGAGAGCGAATAGGTATTGAATCCCCATTTTACAGATGAGAAATCTGGGGCAGTAAAGTGACTTCCTGTCCAAGATCACAGAGCAGGTAAGTGGCAGAGACAAAATAGACTGTGTTATCTAGTTTAAAAACAGAAGAATGAGCACCTAACTTCAGAATACATACTTATAATTTGAAATTTTAAAGTAGCTTTTAAAGGGAAAACTTGTTTGATGTATTTCCCCCACACGTATGAACACAAGATGTATGGTTGCAATATGAAAATAGAAGAACTTGCCGAATATCTTTCCTATTAGTACTTAAAATAATAACATTGCATTGTCAATTGGGTATCAGCTGTTTTAAGAGTGAGGCAAAGAAGTTTGTAGAGCAGTGTTACCAGCATATAACCACTTCCACACACTTCTAGCAACTCTTTGATAAATCCTTGGAAAATGGTCTCTAAAAAGGTCAGCAAACCTAATGGAATTCTGTTTAATAGCATGCCAGTATAAGCCTGCTTTTGGCTTAACCTAAATTTGGGGTAAATGGAGCTATTAATGACAAGTTCCCCTTTTTGCCTTCCATGCGTTTCTAGGCATATGACAAAGCTAATGTAAAACATAATGATGTGCATAACTAAGTGACTGTTCTACGGATTTATTTGTATATCGTTTATGTAATACATGTAGCCTTGGCTTAATGCAAGGACAAATCTGACAGGATTTGAGATTTGGCATTCCCTGTCTTGGGGTACCAGGTCACTGCTGGAGAAATGAATGTATGACTAGCATGTGCAGAAGGGATTTTTTTTTTCCTGAAAGGCTCGTATTTAGCACATATCTTGAATATATATGCATGTCTCCTTGTCATCTCCTCACCATTTTAGATCTCTCTTGCATTTAAATCTGGGTTTAACAACTTCTCATTCCTGCATGATCAAATAACATCAGGAAGAATTTAAAGTTGGAAGAAATGTTAAGTGTAATATAATTAATTGCATAAATATGCAATGGTAAAATGAAGTGTTAACTAGTGATAACTGCATTCCGTAAATTCTCTCAGCATATGCTGAATATATTAGCTGACCATGAGCCTGGGATATTGGATATTAGCACTTTATAAGAAGATTTTCCAAAGGTGATTTTTTTTCCCTTTATGCTTTGTTCAAGGGTTGTATGGATTGTCAAGATAAGAAATGAGAAAAGAGGATTTTATACTATGTCTTAGTGCCAAAACCAATTTTCACTGGAAATATTCTCTGTGGAATCAGAATCTTTATGACATTCTTTGATCCTAGTGCATGAGGAGTAGACATAGTAAGTCACAAACTGATTTATCAAGTCTTTAAAGCTGAAAGTGTATGCAGGAGAGTTTCCATATCGATTTTTAAGTTGATTGAAGAGCTTTTATAGAACTTGCTCTGTTTAGATAATCCCCCTAATTTGAATCCATCTTTTTGATATGCAGCTTCTCTTTCACCCACAAGGTTGATTCTCAAGACATCATTGACTTTCTGTGTCACCACTGGTTCTGGCTCACAGGAGGTCCTCTGAGAGTGGCAGTGGTCATGTTCTGGCTCTCCTGGGGATCTCTGCCTGGGGGTTTGGGCTCTGGGTGCTAATTTGATATCCTGTCCTTCCTATCTTTGTTCCTTTCAAGCTAGACTTCTAGCTGTACCTTACTTTTGATTCTCGTAACTCTCTTGCTCATGCTTCTGCACTAGCCTGGAGCTTCCTGCCCACCTAATCTGACAGACCACAGCTCTCTCCACCCTCAAAGCCCTCCTAAAACCCCACATCCTCCATCAAGCCTTCCCTGAATGATTTCCAACATCCAAATGACATCAACGCATCACCCACCTCTAGTACTGACAAACACACATGTGCGTGCACACACACACTCCCTATTATCATATCTTAAAATATCTTTATGTTTGTCTTCTCTGTTAGAATGGAAACTTCATATGGGTAGTGCATGTATGCTATTTTTCTGTGGTATTTTCCTTTGTGCTTAGTGGGTGCTCAATAAATAAGTTTATTACTACTACTAGCATGGCCTAGTGGCAAGAACACAGGCTTGGGAGTCAGAGGATGTGAGTTCTAATCCCAGCTCTGCCACTTGTCTGTTTTGTGACCTTGGGCAAGTTACCTCATCTGTAAAATGGGGGTCGTAGGATAACCTGATTAGCTTGTATCTACCCCAGCACTTAGAACAGTACTTGGCATGTAGTAAGTGCTTAACAAATAACATTATTATTATTATTATTACTACTACTACTACTACTAGTACTGTTAGCATGGTTCTAGAGAGGTTATTTAAATTAATTATTCTCATAGATTATGAGACCAAAATGATCATGCTGACTTTTTCTAGTAATGTTATAGATTTCCTAGTGGAAAGAACACAGGCCTGCAACTCAGGAGACCTGTGCTGTAATCCCAACTCTGCCATCTTCCTGCAGTACGACTTAACCTCTCTGTGCCTCAGTTTCCTCATCAGAAAAAAATGAGGGGTAAGATACCTGTCCACCTTGAACAGTTTTAAACCCCTATGAGACTGTGTCTGATCTGCAGAGCTTGGCTCACAGTAAGTACTTAACAAATACCATGAATAAAGAATCAATATCACAAGTATTATTGAAACTTGGAATTTGTCAACCAGAGCAGGTGAAGGACTTAACTTCTTGAGCAGCCACTGTGTCTCCTCCTTCTATTGTACTCTCCCAAGCCCTTAGCATAGAACTCTGAACACAATAAGTACCAGTGATTGCTTAAGCTGAAAACTTCAGGCTATTAATGGTTTGCTATGTGAATTTCTCTAGGAAGTATTTAAGTATGATGCAGGGATCTATGTATGATCCCCTAAAACTCCCTCTTAAACCTCACAGAGGAGTTACTTTTTCTGCATATTTAAAATCTCTTGATTAGAAGTCCAAATGCCTTCTGAACTACTCTGCTGTCTAGAAGAAGTGGGAACAAAAATTATAAAAGTGAAAAATATGCAGGTTGAGATGGATTGGTGAGAGGTATGTAGAACCAGAGTTTTATATAAAAATTGCCTACAGTGACTTTAAGCCTTAATTTTTGGGAATATAGAATCAGAGCATAATTGGTATTTGCAAGAAAATGAATTACTGCCCCACAAATCAAAGTTATTCTTTCATGCCAGAGAAATGAAGGATGTTAAATTCAAACATGCTCTCTCTGCCATGATAAGGTGTCATTTCATAGGAGGACTAAAAATGCCTAGGCACCAGGAAATCAAGGCACTACTTTCCTCTCCCTCCATTGGTGCCAGGAAAGAAAACCAAAGCTTTGTGGCTTGCAACTCTCTCCTGCTAAGGGCGAGCTTACTGAGCCACTTTTGTGAAATCAATCAATCGATAGATTTATTGAGTGCCTAGCATGTGCCCTGCACTTTGCTAAGTACTTGAGAGAGAACAATAGAATTAGTAGACATGATCCTCATCTTCATGGAGTTTACAGTCTCACAGGAAAAAAACAAAGTAGTGTATATTAAAGAGGAAAGACAGAATGGTTATGTGAATAAGGGAATAAATATGTAAATCAAAATGCATACAAATACTACAGATGGCTATGAGCCCATGAGTTCTGAGGTGGTAATTGGAAGGTTATGATCTGATGAAAATTAATTGGAGAAGGCCTCTTGGTGATATTTCAGAGGGATTTTGAAAAAATAATAGTTGTGGTAACTTCTGCAACTAATTGTACTGCCTGTATCTTCTTCTAGAACGTAAAATACTTGTGGGCAGGGATCATGCCTACCAATTCTGTTGTATTGTACTTTCCCAAGTGCATATAACAGTAATTGCTCAATAAGTAACAGTGATTAGTACTTGTTAAGCCTTTACTATGTGCCAAGTGTAGGGGTAAATATAGGCTAATTATTAGGACCCAGTCTCTGTCTGACAGTTTAAACGGGAGAGAGAGCCTAGTTATTTATTCCACATTTGTAGATGAGGAAACTGAGGTACAGAGAAACTGAGTGATTTGGCCAGGCTGAAAGGAATAATTAACACTTACTAGAATGGAGGTAGGACTCTGACATTTAAAGAAGTCATGGCAGTGGCACCTAAAAATGCATGGCCTTTATGATAAAACCATGCATTTTGTGCAGAGAAGGGCATTGCAGGACATTTAAAACCATGGTGGGAGTGAGATTCCATCTCACCCTACAAAGCGGGAAAGATAAGGGAATTTGGCAGATCCCTGGCCAGGCAGAAAACAGTTTGATCTTCCATAGATCCTGTTTATTGGTTGTGCAGAGTTGGTAGACATGCTCCCTGCCCACAAAGAGCTTGGTCAAAGAGGAAAAGAGCAGTCTTGTGGAAAGAGGAAATGACTAGGAGTCCGGAGACTTGGGTTCTAATCCCAGCTCTGCTGCTTGCCTACTGTGTGATTTAACATCTCAGTGTCTCAGTTTTCTCATCTGTAAAATGGAGGTTAAATTCCCATTTTTTCCCCTCCCTCTTGCACTGTGAGCCTTTAGTGGGACAGGTTCTGTGTCCAATCTGATTACTGTGTATCTACTCAGTGCTTGGAGCATAGTAAGCGCATCACAAATACCATTAATATTCTCAATATTTCATCCTGCCTGCCTAGAGAGCAGACCAGCTTTTCCCCTGTCCCCATCTTCTAGTGACCCTAGAGCAATGCTTGCTCACAGTTGGAAAAAACTTTGTTGTTGGTGGACACCTGATTGGGTAGCATCCCTTCCATTCAGGTCCCGTGCTATGGCCTTGGGTTGGAGCTGATACCACATTGGTCCAACTCCTTGGTACCTAGGCCAGTGAGAGGCAGTCTAGTCTCTGTGCCACATGGAGTTCCCAGTTCAGGTGGTTCAGCTTGGCACCAAAAGGAAAACAAGTACCTGCCCTGAAACAATGCAATCCAAAAGGTTGCACCAACACTTGTTCTTCTACCAGTCCCCTGTTCCAGTCTATTCTGACTTCCTTCCAGACCTAATTATAGCAGGCTTTCCTGGTCCATTATGCCTTTTTATATTTCAGCATGGCTCAGTGGAAAGAGCCCGGGCTTTGGGGTCAGAGGTCATGGGTTCAAATCCCAGCTCTGCCAATTGCCAACTGTGTGACTTTTGGTAAGTCACTTCACTTATTTCTCTGTGCCTCAGTTCCCCCATCTGTAAAATGGGGATGAAGACAGTGAGCCCCCCGTGGGACAACCTGATCACCATGTAACCTCCCCAGTGCTTGGAACAGTACTTTGCACATAGTAAGCACTTAGTAAATGCTATTATTATTATTATTAATTATTATTATTATTTCAATCAATCAATGGTATTTCTTAGGCACTTACTATGTGCAGAGTACGATACTGATATGTGTTTCCGAGAGCAAATTCAAATGGAAGTTCAAGAATTCTGTAACACTTTACAAACTTAAATTTCAGAAAAAGAAGCTGTCATTATTTAATATCTGGAATCAATCAGATCCTGAAAATAGTAACTACAACTTGGTAACCAAGATATTACAAAATAGTTTTGCCCGAGGACAATGAAAGGGTGGCAATATTTAAATTTTATGGAAAATACCAGGCAGAAAATGGAATTTTACAGATTAACAGTGTTAAATAATTTAATTTCAACTTAATTCAACAGAATTTAATTGAAACTCTAGCAGATTGCTTCATTATAGATGGAATAAGATATGGGGATAAATTGGGAAAAGTACACTCCATTCTCCTGTAACTCTTGTGTTAAGGGAAACTTGTGTCCAATTAGAGTGCTGTGATTGAGGCCATTGGCACAACCATTTGGGAAGCAGCATGGATAGAACTCAGGCCTGTGAGTCAGAAGGACCTGAGTTCTAATGCTGCTTCTACCATATGCATGCTGTGTGACTTTGGGTGACTCACTTAACTTCTTTGTGCCTCAGTTTCCTCATCTATAGAATGGAGATGCAATACCTTTTCTCCCACCTACTTACACTGTGAGCCCCTCTGGGTCAGGGACTGTATCTGATCATTTCTACCTATCCCAATGCTTAGAACAGTGTTTGACTCATAGTAAGCTCTTACAATATAGTTATTATTCAGAAGAGGGAGATATACATATCAGGAGTGATGAAACAATAAAACACTAAAGCAGCATAGAAGAAATGGCAAATGCACAAAACAAAAACAAAAATTAGCAGGATGCTGCTGCTAGAGAAGAATTTCAAGCCCCTTGAGGCACAGAGTTCAAGGCACATCTGTAACCACAGTGACCCCAGAGCAGCTACGAGTCTTCCTAAGGTTTTGTGGAGGTCTCATGCTGTTGGGCCTTTTATTGTTCCTGCAACTGTAGTTTGTTGTTATATTGTACTCTCCCAAGCTCTCAGTACAGTGCTTTGTACTCAGTAAGTGCTCAGTAAATATGATTGAATGAATGAATAAGGTTGGATCTAATGGAGTCTTTTCAGTGGCGTGGAGAAGAGTTGGTTCTGGTTCCCGGAGATGGAAGTTGGCAGATGCCTTGCTTGCTCTACTCGGCTGTGGTGGAGAGGGTGAGATAACATGCAGCAGCAGCTTTGACCCCTGTGGCCTGCTGGGAGCGGGGACCCTCGTGTGGTGGGAAGGGAGGCCATTTGCAGTATTTGTGTTGCTGCTATACCAAAGCATCCTCATCTAGCAAGCAGATTGCCTTTGGAGTTGTTGCATTTTTCACTCTCCACTGTAGTCATCTATGTTTTTGGGTGTCTTGCTGAGTCTGTTCTCTTCTTGGACTGTCCTAGATGGTACTTTGGACAGAATCCTTCACCACTGAATTATCACCCCTGCACACAGTCCCCTACTTACACAGTTGAGACTAGAACCCAGATCTCCTGATTCTCAGCCCCATGCTATTTCCACTGGACTAAATGTCAAGGGTCAATTGTATATATTGTACCCACAATTGTCTATTCTAAGAAGCATCATGGCCTAATGGGCCTTGGAGTCAGAAGGATCTGGGTTCTAATCCTGGCTTTTCCATGTGTCCACTGTGTGATCTTAGGTTAGTCACTTCACTGGGCCTCAGTTACCTCATCTGTAAAATGGGGATTAAGACTGTGAACCCCACTGGGATATGGACTGTGTGGCTCAGTGGTAAGAGGCTGGGCTTGGGAGTCAAAGATCATGGGTTCTAATCCTGGCTCAGCCACTTGTCAGCTGTGTGACTTTGGGCAAATCACTTAGCTTCTCTGTGCCTCAGTTCCCTCGTCTGTAAAATGGGAATTGAGACTGTGAGTCCCTTGTGGGACAACCTGATTGACTTGTTCTAAGGTCTTAGAACAGTGCCTGGAACATAGTGAGCCCTGAACAAATACTATTAAAAAACTATTCTCCACTTCCATTAGTTTATATTTATAACAATGACTGAGACAAAAGTCTCAGCATAGAACATGAAGCTATTTAGCTCTAACACTAGCAGAGATGGTATACTAAGTACTATGAAAGTTGTGTGAGTCCTTTTTCTTGACATTTTCAGAGCTATTTTACAGGCTCAAGTGGTTTGGATAGTTCAGATAAACACCTGAACTTGTAGGTATTTATCTTGACCAGTCTCACCTTTAAAGCTATCACAGCTCAACCATCCCTGCAGACAGGTCATAGACCTCCATGGATTCTCTCTGGTGATTAGTTTTCCCTTTGATCCATTTCATTCCTTTAGCTAAGTAAATTTCAGTTCATATTTTGTTGGAAAATAGCAGTAGTGTGCATATCAAATACTTTTTCTTTAGGGTGTTTGAGCCATCTCTTCGTGGCCCCTTTTCTTTTGAAAACATTCTTTCAGCAAGGTAAGACTGAGAAATAATACCACTGTAAAAACTATTGGAAACAGAGGACTATCACAGATTTGGGTTATGCATTTATGAGTGTGCTGTCCTCCTGTTTGTACCAAGATAATTTCTGCCATTCACAATGCCTTCTAGGTGCCATGATGGGACCAAGTCTTTTATTTACCCAACTTGGGTTCTCTTCTTTCCAATGGGAATGCAGCTAGGAAATCTGCCTCTGTAGCATGAAGAAACTCCTAAGACCATAAGTAATGCCATCAACGGGTCAAGCCAATTGTCCATTCCTGAATTTGGCCTGAACAATAGCAACAGGAATTTTGAAAGTATCACATGCTTGTTGCCCTCCTTCCCATCTATTCTAATGTTTTGTCAAGTACCATTTAGCACCTTTATCTTTTCCATACACACCCCTAACCTTTCATCTGGTTGTCCCATTATGGGCCACTTATTCCCAAATATATCGAAACGCTTTCTGAATCTGTGATCTATCTGGAGTTTCCTCCCCTAGCTTGTCAACACTGAAGACAGAGTGAGTGGTATGTAGCAGTATTGAGTGAATGAGTTATAAATGGGGAAAGTAAGCATTCCTCCACCCCAGCATAAAGGTTCATAAACCCCACATCCCTATGATAATCTCCTTCTCAAAATTCCAGAGGAAGATTGAGTCTGATGAATAGCAGCGCTCTGCTAGATTGTAAGCTCCTCACTAGACTGTAATAATAATAATGATGATGGTATTTGTTAAGCACTTACTATGTGCAAAGCACTGTTCTAAGTGCTGTAAGGTCCTTGAGGTCAGGGATCATGTCTACCAATTTTGTTGTAACTCCCAAGTGTTTAGTATAGCACTCATTGCACAGTAAGTGCTCAGTAAATACCACTGATCCACTAAGGGGGTCTAAAAAAATAATCATGGTGTAATGAATAGAACACAGGCCTGGGAATCAAAAGGTAGTGAATTCTAATCCTGACTTCGCCACTTGTCTGCTGTGTGACCTTGGGCAAGTCATTTAACTTCTCTGTGCCTCAGTTACCTCATCTATAAAATGGGGATTGAGACTGTGAGCGTCACGTGGGACAAGGACTGTGTCCAACCCAATTTGCTTGTATCCACCACAGCACTTAATACAGTGCTTGGCACATAGTAAGCACTTAACAAATGCCATAATTATAATTATTATTATTAAAATATTTGAAATGTAAAAACTGCCATTTTTCTCTTAAGAAATAAATGTTTCCTTATTCAGTTCCGTTTCCCTGATTTTTCTAATGTGGTCGACAACAAAGAGTCTCAGGTTACTTTATATACTTGTGGGAATGCCTTCTGGGTCCAGTGATGGGTTAGGGTCCCCTGTTCCCCTGACCTAGGCACTCATCTTTACAATGACGAAGGTTAGGGAAAGGCAGCAGAGATGGCTGATTCTACTGAAACACCTAAAATAAATTTCAGGAAAAGATCCCTACTTTTGAGGTTTTGGAGACAGAATTCTTAATTCAAGTTTCCTGAGCCCACATAGAGTTGGATTTAGATTCAGTTTCAGCATGACCCAGATTTTTTAAAATCGAGAAATCCTTCTAGTCATTTGCTTCAGATACAAATGACCTTTTTCCTTTTGGGCTAAGGATTATTTGTGCATGGAGAGAGGAAGATATTGGGTTGAAACCCACTGTTTTGTTTGCTCAGCTTCGGTGCTTTTAGGAAACACCACTAAAAGTCATGCTCAAGATGCACAAAGACAGGATATGGTTTTTCCATTCTTTCAGCAAGTGGTACTTAAAGGTTCGTAGATGGAGCTGGAGCCATGGTGTCTAGAAGACCAAGCATGCTGACAATCTCACTTAAGTGCAGCAATTGGAGTTTCATAACAAGCTACCCAAGGGTCTTGTCCACTAACAATATCCTCCTCCATTGGCGCTGTATGTTAGGAAAGTCACAGGAAGTCTAAATTAAATGGCCAATACTCCTGTGCCTTAGATCTGCATTGGGCATCAGTACAGAGACAGGCCTTCTATGAAAAAAAAAAAGCAACCCAGAAAAAAACTACTCCCTAGTGTAGTAAAAAGTCAATAAAGTGCAGGATCTGCACAGCATTGATTGTATCTATAGTAAGACTTTGGCTACATATAGTATCAATTAGAGTTTTATTAATAGGTACAGTTTTGAACCTTAGATTGACATTAATTTTAATGAGGAATTGTATCAATCAAAAATTAGGCTGTAGTTGTTTACTATTGATTCTACAGTGGACATCTTTAATAAATTACTATGGCACAGTGACTTCATTTAAGGAGTTAGAGTCTTCTTGATTATCCACATTTCTTTCATCATTTGCATCCTTCAAACTATACTGATGTAATGGTCTGAATCTCCAAGCCATGTTAGATATATGCATGTGCACAAGGGTGAATTGTGATGATGTAGTATATGCATGCAAAACGAACAGCTGTATCAAAGCATGATAAAAAGCACATTTCACTGGCCCGAAAATAAACAGGGCTGCTTCAGGGGTCTAGGCAATAGTAAAACAACTCAGGGGTATAAAACAACCATCGTTAAGCAGAGAACGAATAAATCACAGGATTTTATAGGTTGAGATCAATACTGTACATGAGGTGACATTTTTAAAATGGCTTTAACCAGGCTTCTGTTTTTACCCATCCGGTTTTGAGACCTGCAGACTGCAGTGATTTGTGAGGTCTGAGTTTCTACCTCCTGGAAATGTTTTAACCACTGTTCAAGCAAAAAGGGGGACATCCCCTTCTAAGGTTTTTCAATCAGTAAAGTGTTTTGACCTTCTAAATGTTATTTTATATGTTCCATTTGGAAAAAAAAGTGCTCACAGGTTCATGATTTCCCCTTAAATATTCTTCTAATCTCAGCTTCTAATCTTCTGAATAACAGATAAATTTACCATTGAAATAATTAATCTCATTTCTTGAAACATTCACTCAAGTATAAAAGCAAATGTTGTGAAAAGTTCCTGCAGCAAACCTCTTTCCATAACTTTGCATGACAAAATTAGATTAGTGTTGCTTGAAAAAAGACAAACTGTAGAAAAAAATAATATTTATAGGTAAGATCAGTTTAGAGGAATCATTCTGGGAAAAAAAAATCTTAAAAAACAATCACATTGTTACTTCTATTTACCATGATTATGATTCAGAGGTCACGACTTCACTCTACAACTAATTACACCTGTTCTTAAGTTTATAGTTATGGATTTCATTATATTTAAAGCCTGGTTGTGTGAAATTGGGATTTTAGCTCAGTTAGGTCTTTCTAGCCTGAGACTAGTTGCTTAACTGAAAGTACCTATTTGTAAAACCATGAAGAGAATTCACTGAATACCTTATTTACAAGGAAGGTTGTTTTGCTGAATGCTTGTAAAACCCTGGGTATGGGAAAACTTTGTGAAGTGTCTTTTTAGAGATTACTGTGAGACAGCCAGGCCAATGAGGGGCAAGAGCCTTCCCCCAGGGGTATTGTTAAAGGACTTACCAGGGATTCACAGATAGGAGTGAGCTTATTAAACTCAACTGGAAATAAATGTATTCACTTATACGTTCAATTCATTTATTCTTGCCCAACCCTTGTGCTGCACCACCAAAATGATGTGAGTTTGAATTTGAGATGCAACATGCCTAGAAGGAGGTCAGGCAGAGTTTCTAAGTTCCTTTTACAATCTCTTGTCCCATCTTCAAAGCTTTTTTCAAAGCACATCTCCTCCAAGAGGCCTTCCTCAACTAAATCCTCATTTCCTCTTCTCCTGCTCCCTTCTATGTCACCCTTGCATTTAGATTTACACCCTTTATACACCCCTCCCTCAGCCCCGCAGCACATGGCGTAGTGGAGAGGGCATATGCCTGGGAGTCAGAATGTCATGGGTGCTAATCCTGGTTCTGCCACTTGTCTGCTGAGTGACCTTGGTCAAGTCATTTCACTTCTCTGTGCCTCAATTACCTCTTCTGTAAAATGGGGATTGAGGTTGTGAGCCCCACATGGGACAGGGACTGTGTCCAACCTGATTTGCTTGTATCCACCCCAGCATTTAGTACAGTGCCTTGCACATAGTAATCGCTTAACAAATAGCACAGTTATTATTATTATTGTATTCATGTCTGCCTCCCCTTCTAGACTGTAAGCTCCTTGTGAACAGGGAACTCACAACTCTGTTGTATCATACTCTCCCAAGTACTAAGTACAGTGCCCTTCAATCAATCAATCAATCAATCGTATTTATTGAGCGCTTACTATGTGCAGAGCACTGTACTAAGCGCTTGGGAAGTACAAATTGGCATCACACAGAGACAGTCCCTGCCCAACAGTGGGCTCACAGTCTAAAAGGGGGAGACAGAGAACAGAACCAAACATACCAACAAAAAATAAGTAGGCTAGAAATGTACAAGTAAAATAAATAAATAAATAAATAAATAGAGTAATAAATATGTACAACCATATATACATATATACAGGTGCTGTGGGGAAGGGAAGGAGGTAAGATGGGGGGGATGGAGAGGGGGACGAGGGGGAGAGGAAGGAGGGGGCTCAGTCTGGGAAGGCCTCCTGGAGGAGGTGAGCTCTCAGCAGGGCCTTGAAGGGAGGAAGAGAGCTAGCTTGGCGGTTGGGCAGAGGGAGGGCATTCCAGGCCCGGGGGATGACGTGGGCCGGGGGTCGATGGCGGGACAGGCGAGAGCGAGGTACAGTGAGGAGATTAGTGGTGGAGGAGCGGAGGGTGCGGGCTGGGCAGTAGAAGGAGAGAAGGGAGGTGAGGTAGGAGGGGGCGAGGTGATGGAGAGCCTTGAAGCCCAGGGTGAGGAGTTTCTGCCTGATGCGCAGATTGATCGGTAGCCATTGGAGGTTTTTGAGGAGGGGAGTAATATGTCCAGAGCGTTTCTGGACAAAGATAATCCGGGCAGCAGCATGAAGTATGGATTGAAGTGGAGAGAGACACGAGGATGGGAGATCAGAGAGAAGGCTAGTGCAGTAGTCCAGACGGGATAGGATGAGAGCTTGAATTAGCAGGGTAGCGGTTTGGATGGAGAGGAAAGGGCGGATCTTGGCGATGTTGCGGAGCTGAGACCGGCAGGTTTTGGTGACGGCTTGGATGTGAGGGGTGAATGAGAGAGCGGAGTCGAGGATGACACCAAGGTTGCGGGCTTGTGAGACGGGAAGGATGGTAGTGCCGTCAACAGAGATGGGAAAGTCAGGGAGAGGACAAGGTTTGGGAGGGAAGACAAGGAGCTCAGTCTTCGACATGTTGAGCTTTAGGTGGCGGGCGGACATCCAGATGGAGATGTCCTGAAGGCAGGAGGAGATGCGAGCCTGGAGGGAGGGGGAGAGAGCAGGGGCAGAGGTGTAAATCTGGGTGTCATCAGCGTAGAGATGATAGTTGAAGCCGTGGGAGCGAATGAGGTCACCAAGGGAGTGAGTGTATATTGAGAACAGAAGGGGACCAAGCACTGAACCTTGGGGAACCCCCACAGTAAGAGGATGGGAGGGGGAGGAGGAGCCTGCAAAAGAGACTGAGAAAGAACGACCGGAGAGATAAGAGGAGAACCAGGAGAGGACGGAGTCTGTGAAGCCAAGGTCAGATAACGTGTTGAGGAGAAGGGGGTGGTCCACAGTGTCAAAGGCAGCTGAGAGGTCGAGAACACTTCACATAGTAAGTGTTCAATCAGTATGACTGATTATACCAGATAAAATCAACAATAAGGTAGATGGAGCAGTGACAGTGGGAAGGAACAACAGCCTCTCTGAATGGTTGGGAATCCATCTCAGTGGCATTGACCACATGCCCAGGTTTATTACTGAGCTAACGGGACCCCTGGCCAAATGTCTCATTAGAGGTCACATTAGGCACTATTCCACCACATAACTGAAAAAGCTTTGTAACTTTCCATTTGGACTGATTTAGTCTCAGGATGACCTGAGAGCTGTCATGTTAAAAACTGATGAATTCATTTCGAGTAAGTATGAATGGTTAATTTTGGAAGGTTCATCCCAGCTCAACCAATGGCATCTGGGCTTGACTTGGGGCCGACCTGACTGGAGTCTGAAGGCTTGATTGCAGAGCACATGAAAGGCTATATCATGAGAAATATCTAGATAGACTGTGAGCCCACTGTTGGGTAGGGACCGTCTCTGTGTGTTGCTGACTTGTACTTCCCAAGAGCTTAGTACAGTGCTGTGCACACAGTAAGCGCTCAATAAATACGATTGATTGATTGATATGTCTGACAGACTGACTGGGCCAATTTCTGTACCAGAAAGTAATTAGGATTTGGATTGCCATCTTCTCAAGACCTACTCAACAGAATCAGTCATAAAATCAATAGCCTTCTCTCTGTTCTATAATTTTCAACTTTAGACAGCTTCAAGTATTAAGCACCCATAGTTGATATTTCTCTTCTATTCCGGGCAATGCATTTATCCTAACAAAGCCGTAGCTTGGCAAATTTCAAACCCATCCAAAGGATTCTGAGAAAGGCACGAATACTTCCCAGTTTAAAAAAAGGGTTTAGAATTCTTTGTCGTGTGACACAGAGTATGCATGGTATGATGCTTTTCAGTTGGATTTGTTAGCCACTCCAATCAATGGAATTAGCTTCTGCTTTTCTCTTGTTCCCTTCATTTAGACGTCAAGGTGAAATTCAAAGCCTTGTGCAGACTACTCGAGTCATTCAAGAGATCACTGTCCTTCTGGGGATTGTCTTTGTTTCTTCATTTGAACACTATTGGCTTCATTATCCCCACTCCCATCCATATTCTGTCCACTGCTACTCATTATAACTCAGTGAAACTGGGGAATGTTAGAATATGGGCATATTTTTTAGTAGTAAAACAGGATGCAGAAATCAAAAGTAAGAATTTTGTTTCCTCATCCTATCTATTTGCAATTTTGGGCAGAAACTCACAACAATGACCAGGGATTTTATAAAAATATTGTAGCTCAACTCAACCACTGACTACTAATTAGTTCATTTACTTGACTACTAAATTCATTTAAGAAGAGGGGCAGTGCCTAATTAGAGAAATCTCAAAGGATATCAGCCTGCAATCTTAAAGTTACAGTGATCCTTTAAAAAAAAAAAGACAGAATCAACACTAGTAAGAATACCCGCTGGTTCTGTGATAGTTGCTAATTAACCAGTACTTCAGTGACTGCTGGTGACCTAGGTCAGGGGGTAGAGATAAAAGACTCAAAAGGTACCAACCTGACCTCAAAGTGAACACACTAATTTCTTAGGATTTAAGAGTTGAAAAAAGGGATCAAGGAACATTTTTCTTAGGACAGCTATCCCCTTTGATTCATCATCATTATTTCCAACTCACATTTGTTGAGCTCTCACTGGTGTGGCAGCCACCATGCTCCTGGTGGAGAGGGAGTGTGATTTTTACTTCTGTTACACTTTCCCAAGTACTTACTATCAATCAATCAGTCAATGGCATTTATTGAGTGCTTACAATGTGCAGAGCACTATACTAAGCACTTGGGAGAGTACAATATAACATGTTCCCTTCCCTGCCCATAAGGAGTTTAGACTAGTCTCCAGAGATGAATATCTGCAATCTTTCTCACATCATTTGATACAGTGCTTTTGCACTCAGTAAGAGCTCAATTATTACTAAATAATGTTAATTGTGGTATTAAACATTTACTATGTGTTAAGCACTGTACTAAGTTCTGGGGTAAATACAATAATAATCAGGTTGAACACAGTTCCTGTTCCTCATGGAGCTCATAGCTTAATCAATCAATCAATCAGTCATATTTATTGAGCGCTTACTGTGTGCAGAGCACTGTACTAAGCACTTGGGAAGTACAAGTTGGCAACATATAGAGATGGTCCCTACCCAACCGTGGGCTCACAGTCTAGATGAGGGAGACAGAGAACAAAACCAAACATATTAACAAAATAAAATAAATAGAATAGATATGTACAAGTAAAATGAATAAATAAATTGAGTAAGAAATATGTACAAACATATATACAGGTGCTGTGGGGAAGGGAAGGAGGTAAGGCAGGGGAATGGAGAGGAGGAGGTGGGAGAGGAAGGAGAGGGCTCAGTCTGGAAAGGCCTCGTGGAGGAGGTGAGCTCTCAGTAGGGCCTTGAAGGGAGGAAGAGAGCTAGCTTGGTGAATGTTGGGAGGGAGGGCATTCCAGGCCAGGGGGAGGACAAGGGCCAGGGATCGACGGGCGGGACAGGTGAGAACGAGGCATGGTGAGGAGATTAGCGGCAGAGGAGTGAGGGTGTGGGCTGGGCTGTAGAAGGAGAGAAGGGAGGAGAGGTAGGAGGGGGCGAGGTGATGGAGAGCCTTGAAGCCGAGGGTGAGGAGTTTCTGCCTGATGTGCAGATTGATTGGTTGCCACTTGAGATTTTTGAGGAGGGGAGTAACATGTCCAGAGCATTTCTGGAAAAAGACAATCCGGGCAGCGGCGTGAAGTACGGATTGAAGTGGGGAGAGACAAGAGGATGGGAGATGGGAGAGGAGGCTGATGCAGTAGTCCAGACGGGATAGGATGAGAGCTTGAATGAGCAGGGTAGCCGTTTGGATGGAGAGGAAAGGATGGATCTTGGCGATGTTGCGGAGCTGAGACCGGCAGGTTTTGGTGACAGCTTGGATGTGAGGAGTGAACGAGAGAGCAGAGTCGAGGATGACACCAAGGTTGCGGGCCTGTGAGTCAGGAAGGATGGTACTGCCATCAACAGTGATGGGAAAGTCAGGGAGAGGGCAGGGTTTGGGAGGGAAGACAAGGAGTTCAGTCTTGGACATGTTGAGTTTTAGGTGTCGGGCAGACATCCAGATGGAGATGTCCTGAAGGCAGGAGGAGATGTGAGCCTGGAGGGAGGGGGAGAGAGCAGGGGTGGATTGTAGATTTGGGTGTCATCAGCGTAGAGATGATAGTTGAAGCCGTGGGAGCAAATGAGTTCACCAAGGGAGTGAGTGTAGATCGAGAACAGAAGGGGGCCAAGAACTGAACCTTGAAGAACTCCCACAGTAAGGGGATGGAAGGGGGAGGAGGAGCCTGCAAAATAGACTGAAAATGAACGACCGGAGAGATAAGAGGAGAACCGGGAGAGGACAGAGTCTGTGAAGCCAAGGTTGGATAGTGTGTTGAGGAGAAGGGGGTGGTCCACAGTGTCGAAGGCAGCTGAGAGGTCGAGGGGGATTAGGATAGAGTATGAGCCGTTGGATTTGGCAAGCAGGAGGTCATTGATGACCTTTGAGAAGGCGGTTTCTGTGGAATGTAGGGGATGGAAGCCAGACTGAAGGGGATCGAGGAGAGAGTTGGTGTTGAGGAATTCGAGGCAGTGCATGTAGACGACTCGTTCAAGGAGTTTGGAAAGGAATGGTAGGAGGGAGATGGAGCGATAACTAGAAGGTGAGGTGGGGTCAAGAGAGGGTTTTTTTAGGATGGGGGAGACATGGGTATGTTTGAAGGCAGAGGGGAAGGAACCAGTGGAGAGTGAGCGGTTGAAGATGGAAGTTAAGGAGGGGAGAAGGGATGGAGTGAGAGATTTCATGAGATGAGAGGCAATGGGGTCTGAAGCATAGGTGCCGGAGTAGCACTTGAGAAGAGGGAGGAGAGCTCCTCTGAGGATACTGTTGGGAAGGATGGGAGAGTAGCAGAGAGTGTTGAGAGCTGGGGGGTTGGAGAAGCAGGGGGAGTGACTTTGGGGAGGTCAGACCTGATGAATTTAATTTTTATTAATGAAGTAGGAGGCCAGATCGTTGGGGGTGAGGGAAGGAGGAGGGGGCGGAACCGGGGGCCTGAGAAGGGAGTTGAATGTACGGAAGAGCTGATGGGGATGATGGGCATGGATGTCAATAAGGGAGGAGAAATAGTTTTGTCTGGCAGAGGAGAGTGCTGAGTTAAGGCAGGAAAGAATAAACTTGAAGTGAATGAGTTTGGCATGGTGTTTAGACTTTCGCCAGCAGCGTTCGGCAGCTCGAGCATAAGAGCGAAGGAGGCGGACAGTGGCAGTGATCCGGGGCTGAGGGTTAGTGGTATGAGAGCGGCAAAGGGTAAGGGCAGCGAGTGTGTCTAGCTGAGCAGAAAGGGTAGAGTTAAGAGCAGCAATCTGATCATAAAGATTGGGTAGAGAGGAGAGGGAGGCGAGGTGGGGTTTGAGGCACTCAGAAAGCTTAAATAAGAGGGTGAAAAGTTATTAAATAGCCATAGGACAGGTAAGGAAATTGAGGCACAAAGAAGATAAGAGACTTGCCCAACGACACCCAGCAGGCATGTGACAGAGTCAGGATTAGAACCCAGGTCTCTTTTTTAAAAAATAGTATTTGTTAAGTGCTTACTATGTGCCAGACACTGTTCTAAGTGCTGGGGTAGATACAAGCTAATCAGGATGGACACAGTCCCTGTCCCATATGGGACTCAGAGTCCTAATCCCCATTTTACAGATGGGGTAACTGAGGCACAGAAAAGTGAAGTGACTTGTCCATGGTCTCATAGCAGACGACTGGCAGAACCGTAAATAGAACCCAGGTCCTTCTGACTTCCAAGCCCATGTTTTACCCATTAGACCATGCTGTTTCTCCATGAGATCCTCTGACTCCCATACCTGTGCTCTTTCCACTAGGCCTCACTGCTTTCTCCATTCCCTTGTTCTACTAAAAAGACCATGGGACCAGTAGTCACTAGACCCCAGTTTCAATGCCGGCTCCACTTTGACTGCTCTGTGTCTCAGGCAAGTCACTGCCCTTCCCTGTGTCTCAATTTCTTTTTTTCTGGACTCCCTTCCTCCGAGTCTGTGAGCCTTATGTGGGACAGGGACTATGTCTGATCTGATTACTCCATTTCTATCCCAGCACTTAGCATAGTGATTTTTGATGCATAGAAAAGTCTTTAAAAACAATAACAATAATTATGGTATTTGTTGAGCACTTTCTATGTGCCAGGTTCTGTTCTAAGTGCCGGGGTGGATGCAAGCAAATCGGATTGGACACAGTTTTACGGATGAGGTAACAGAGGCCCAGAAAAGTGAAGTGACTTGCCCAAGGTCACACAGCAGACAAGTAGTGGAGCAGGATTAAAACCCAAGACCTTCTGACTTCCAGGCCAGGCCTCTATCCACAACGCCATGCTGCTTCCTTAAAAATGCCATCATTATTATTAAAATCTAAAGCAGGGAGACTAAGAGAATGAATACCGTTGAAAATATATACTTTAGGCAACAAGTCTAGACATAAATTACTTTATTCCTGCTAATGTTTTTATTTCCTTAACTGTATGAAAACCTAAACGAACAGACTAATCCGAAGTGTGTATGCTCCCAAGCGCTTAGTACAGTGCTCTGCACACAGTAAATGCTCAATAAATACATTTGAATGAATGAATGAATAAAGGTTTGTTAACCCCATAATGGGGAAGCAGCAAAAAAGCAGAATCCTGGCTACCAGGAAGCAGATACTGATTGGGCCAATTCTATATGCCAGATAAAACAATTGTGAACATCATTTTTTAAAAGCTAATTTTAAAATCTATTTAAGAAACCATCTGTATTTACAAATGTACATCTACATGTTCAAACTGATGAGACAGTTATCTGTTGGGTTTTCATTGCAAACTGGATTTTCTGAATTCTTAGCCCAAACCCAGGAGATTTTATGAAGCATAGCTCATTAGAGGAACAGTTGAGGTTTGTATCTGCATATCCAGTCCCTAAGCATTTGATTTGTAGCTTGCACAGAAATTAATGTCAATTAACTTAGGGAAATTAACTAAGGAATCAGGTAAAATCAGTAACTGTAGCAGTAAACCAATTGCAAAATAAAAAAAAAGAAAAGAAAATACCTAAAGAAAATTACAGGTCTATCAAGTTTCTTTGTGACACATAGTTCATTCATTCATTCAATCGTATTTATTGAGCACTTACTGTGTGCAGAGCACTGTACTAAGCACTTGGGAAGTACAAGTTGGCAACATATAGAGACGGTCCCTACCCAACAGTGGGCTCACAGTCTAGAAGTGATGTTACAAGTTACAAGTTCATTTACAGTGAGTTATCCATTTAACACTGAAGGGAAATAAAGCTCTCCAAACAGAAAATAGGTCAGAGCCAGCAATATTCTGTTCCAGTTTGAGATGTCTCAATGACTATGGCCTCTGCTTTAGCATCTTCCCAAATACTTTATTTTTCATGCATATAATTCTGGGTTGGTTTTTCCTGCAATCACAATTTTTCTCTTTGCTTCTAGTATCATAGGAGAATCAGAAGAACTTTGTCAGAAATGAAGAATGGGAAGAGCTTGATGACAATTAACCAGGAGTAACAGTTTTTATCTATTTGGACTTTGGAAATTCAATTTTCATGCATGGCATTCCCTCACTGGGGCTTCTACAGGGTTAACTCAGCTGCAGCCTGTACAAGCCAGTGACCCTCCCCCTCACCACTTTTTGTTCAAAATTTCTTGGCAATATCCAGTTGAAATACAATATCCATTAACCCTCGTTAACCCTGTAAAATCTTATGCTCAGGGTAGGTGTTCTCAGCACAATGAGAAGGAAGAGAGGTGATATTGAAAATGCACCTCTTGAATATTCTCTGACATAAAATCTAAAATTTGGAACAAAAAAGGCAAATTTAAAGAAAATCAAATATTAGGTGGTGGCAACAAATGCTCACTTGTTATTGCTTGCCTGCAGATAAGAAAGCAATTGCATTTCTAATTTTGTTCAATTATTGGTTGACCGGAGGAAGAAGAAAAACTAAAGTTAAATGCATAAGATTTCTCCTTATGGCAGTCTTTTTCCCAGGTCCCTTTCTCATGATTGCCCATGTGGTTTCTCTGCTTCTGAGCAAAAATGAAACCATGGTCTTTTTAATAACCTCAGGGAAAGTGCTTCAGGAGGTTTGTGCAGAGCTGAGGTTATCATACCACAGTCTTGTCTCCTTACCCTACTCCCAATATTGAATCTTCCCGTAACTACAATTACAACATAAACCACAAAATGTAGATTTACAGATTGTTTTCAGCAACACCCATTCAAATTTACTTATATTTACACTAAAAAAATTAGGGTAAGTGCTATTGTGACCAGAGACGCAGACCAGGATCAATAACCAACCAATTCTTGGCTAATAAAGCACTTCTCTAAGGTCTATGGTTGCTTTATTCTGACTTTGAGGTTGGCCTCTAATGTCTTATCCATTGACTTTTCCCGTAAATATGTCTAATAGAGGCCATGCAGAACTCTGAGGAGAAATGATACACTCTGTTTGGTAAGAATTGCTAATTAACCAAGTATGTAAAACCTGTAGCTCCTTACTGCTTTCCAATTGCTCCTGTGGCCATTTACACACATGACATGGATCTAAAAGTCAAATGACAGCTTTAGTTCTATAGGTAGTGCTTTTCTAAAGCTCCAAGTTCAAAGTCTCTATTAATCATTCCTTTTTTTTCTGCTAGTCCCTAGTAATTTCCTTTTTCAGTTAAAAAAATAGTTACTTTTAAGAATTCCCATTTATTCCTAAGGAAAATGAGAACAAAACATATATTAGGGCAAGTGTATTTAAATGGTGTTCTTGATACAGCTGGATCCTTGACATGGCACAGGTAATAATTATTAATTATAGTAATGATAATATTTGTTACTATGTTCCAAGAACTGGTTAATAATAATAATAATGTTGGTATTTGTTAAGTGCCAAGCACTGTTCTAAGTGCTACTAAACACTGGGTAGGTACAAGATAATAAGATCCCACGTGGAGCTCACTACCTAGGTAGGAAGGAGAACAGGTATTGAATCCTCATCTGTGAACTGAGGCACAGAGAAGTGAGGTGACCTGCCCAAGGTCACACAGTAGACAAATGGTGGAGCCGGGATTAGAGCCCATGGCCTTCTAACTCCGAGGCCCATGCTCTATCCACTAATGTCTAATTTATTTATTCGTTTTAATGTCTGTCTCTTCCTGTAGATCATGTTTATTGTGGGCAGGGAACATACCTACCAGCTCTGTTAGAGTGTATTCCCCCAGCACTTAGTACAGTTTTCTGCACACAGTAAGTACTCAATAAATGCCATTGATTAAATTAATAATATTAAAACAATAACCTGACATTTAGAGATAGCTCTCATAGAAGTGAAATGCCTATTGGGTTTATAATAATTGATAATGTTAATCATTATTATTATTAATAATATATTTAAGTGCTTACTACATATGAAGCTCTGTACTACGTACTGGGTTAGGATCAAGATAATCAAGTCCCACATAGGAGGGAGAACAGATATTGAATTTCCATTTCACGGGTGAGGAGACTAAGTCACAGAGAAATGAAGTGACTTGCCCAAGATCACACAGTGGGTAAGTGGCAGAGCTGGAACTGGAACCCAAGTCCTCTGGCTCCCAGGCCTATGTTCTTTTCACTAGGCCACACTGCTTCCCTACAATCAAAGAGCAAACTAGGGCATTCTGCAAAGTAGAGAGACTGTAGAAATCCTGAAAAATTGCTAGGTGGTCTGAATAGAACCACAGCATCTACCAATACAATTGCCCGATCCATTATGATGATGATGATGGTATTTATTAAGGGCTTACTATGTGCAAAGCAGTGTTCTAAGTGCTGGAGAGGTTACAAGGTGATCAGGTTGTCCCAGGGGGGACTCACAGTTTTAATCCCCATTTTACAGATGAGGTAACTGAGGCCCAGAGAAGTTAAGTGACCTGCCCAAAGTCACACAGCTGACAACTGGCGGAGCCGGAATTTGAACCCATAACCTCTGACACCAAAGCCCGGGCTCTTTCCACTGAGCCACGCTGCTTCTCATTATTACTACTACTACTAATAATAATAATGGTGTTTGTTAAGCGCTTACTATGTGTCAGGCAGTGAACAAAGCACTGGGTTGTATACAAACAAATTGAGTTGGACACAGTTCCTGTCCCATGTGGAGATCATAGTCTCAATCCCCATTTTACAGATGAGGGAACTGAGGACCAGAGAAGTGAAGTGACTTTCCCAAGGTTCACACAGCAGGCAGGTGGAGGAGTCAGAATTGGAACACATGACCTTCTGACTCCCAGGCCTGTTCTGTATCCACTATGCCATGCTGCTTCTCAGTATGTCAAAGATTGGTAACTCATGTGCCAAAGATTGAATTTTAAATTGAACAGAAATAAATCCCTTTCACCTCCTTGATACTCTTCATTAGAAGATCATCATCATCAATGGTATTTATTGGGCACTTACTGTGTGTAGAGCACTGTACTAAGTGCTTGGGAGAGTACAATGCAATAGAGTTGGTAGACTGCCCACAATTCAATCGTATTTATTGAGTGCTTACCGTGTGCAGAGCACTGTACTAAGTGCTTGGGAGTGTACAATATAACAATGAACAGCCACATTCCCTTCCCAAAGTGAGCCGACAGTCTAGAGAATGAATTTAGTATTAAGGCTGCTTTTCAAATCTCATATCAACCTATATTTCTATAGTTGGATATAGCAGCCAATGGAAGCCAATGCAATGTTGGCCTGGGATAAAGCAAGTGGCAGGTGGGAAAACTTGCAGAAATCAGCTTGAGAATGACTCAGCTTACTAGTGATCTTGGAATTTGCTAGTAGTTCTTTAGGTTATAATTCAGTCCAAAAGTGTGTGCTTGTTTCAACAAGGTGCTTTTTCTTAAATTGGTAATTTGCATGTGTCCCTCCTAAATGGCCTCAGCTTTGATCTCCTGAGGAAAAGCTTTAATGGAGTCTCACACTCCCAGCTTCTCAAAAAATTTCTAATTCCGTATTCCTCTCCACATCGTGCCAAACTTTTGACAACTATCCTCAAGACACTCAACTTTCTTCATCATGCATATCTACCCTATTCTCCTAGTGCATCACAGCTCACACTCTGAGTCTCTCAAGCTAACCACCCCTCTCACCGTACCCTGTTGTCTTCTCTTCTGTTTCTAAACTGTTGGCTTTCCTCCTCTCTGGAATTCTCTTCCTCTTGGAATTGACCAGACTATAACTCTCCCCATCTTCAAAGCCCTTTTGAAGTCACATCTCCTCCAGGAAACCTTAGCCAATTAATGTATGTTCACCCCAGGATATATCACCTGGGGTCATACCATTGATTGATTGATTTATATCACCCCCAACTACCAACTCAGCATTTTTGTGGCAACTCTGGGCTTAAATTCATTCAATTGTATTTATTGAGTGCTTATAAGGAGCCCTTGTACGCTACTGATTCACTGATGATTATTTGGTGCTGAAATGGTACCCAATATCTTTATGCCAGGTATTTTAATCTTGAACATCGAATTTCCTTCAGCTCCTGCTGTTGAGTTCTGTGGTTTGTAAACTGCCCTCGTGTTCTCAGAAATCTGGGGAGGTAATGCAATGACTATAACAAAAGGAGGGGCCGGGATTATCCTGAAAAAACTCTAACAAAAGGAGGGGCAGGGATTATCCTGAAAAAAACTCCCTAAATTCAGGTAAATTCAGATGGATTTTTGGAGTATTGTGCAGATATTAAATTATTCTGCTAGCCCAGTGTGACACGTGATGTCACGTGTGTCTGTGTGTATTGTGTTCATGAGGAGATATCAGTGGCTTCCCTAGTCCCAGCCCAAGGCAATGTGTTCTGAGAAACTATTCCCACCGGAGGCAGCTGGCCCCAGAATACAGAGGACAGAAAATACAGAATACAGAAGACAGAGAAACAGCATGGCCTAGTGGAAAGATTATGGGACTGGGAGTCAGAAGACCTAGCTTTTAATTTTGACCCCACCACTTGTCTGCTGCGTGACTGTGGACAAGTCACTTAAAGTCTCTGTGCCTCAGCTATAAAATGGGGATTAAGACTGTGAGCCCCATTTGGGACATGGACTGTGTCCAACCTGATTATCTTGTATTTACCCCAACTCTTATTATAGTGCCTGGCACATTGTAAGCACTTAACACATGCCATAAAAAAATTGAGCCATAACAGAATGATTTTTTTGCTCCAATTCTTCTAAGTCCTTGCACCAATTCTCCTGGAGGGTATAGGCTTTTTGCCTCTTGGGAAATGTATTTCCTTAAGGGACACTTTACTTCTTAGCTCCATCTCCAAAGGAAGATAGAAGGTTTGCAACCAGTCTGCCAGCACATGCACCTTCTAGGTGTCCATCATGCCTGATAAATCATCATCATCATCATCAATCGTATTTATTGAGCGCTTACTATGTGCAGAGCACTGTACTAAGCGCTTGGGAAGTACAAATTGGCAACATATAGAGACAGTCCCTACCCAACAGTTGGCTCACAGTCTAACAGGGGGAGACAGAGAACAAAACCAAACATACTAACAAAATAAAATAAATAGAATAGGTATGTACAGGTAAAATAAATAAATAGAGTAATAAATATGTAAAAACATATACAGGTGCTGTGGGGAAGGGAAGGAGGTAAGATGGGGGAGATGGAGAGGGGGACGAGGGGGAGAGGAAGGAAGGGGCTCAGTTTGGGAAGGCCTCCTGGAGGAGGTGAGCTCTCAGTAGGGCCTTGAAGGGAGGAAGAGAGCTAGCTTGGCGGATGGGCATTCCAGGCCTGGGGGATGACGTGGGCCGGGGGTCGATGGTGGGACAGGCAAGAACGAGGTACAGTGAGGAGATTAGCGGCGGAGGAGTGGAGGGTGCAGGCTGGGCTGTAGAAGGAGAGAAGGGAGGTGAGGTAGGAGGGGGCGAGGTGATGGAGAGCCTTGAAGCCCAGGGTGAGGAGTTTCTGCCTGATGCGCAGATTGATTGGTAGCCACTGGAGATTTTTGAGGAGGGGAGTAATATGCCCAGAGCGTTTCAGGACAAAGATAATCCGGGCAGCAGCATGAAGTATGGATTGAAGTGGGGAGAGACACGAGGATGGGAGATCAGAGAGAAGGTTGATGCAGTAGTCCAGATGGGATAGGATGAGAGCTTGAATGAGCAGGGTAGTGGTATGGATGGAGAGGAAAGGACGGATCTTGGCAATGCTGCGGAGCTGAGACCGGCAGGTTTTGGTGATGGCTTGGATGTGAGGGGTGAGTGAGAGAGCGGAGTCGAGGATGACACCAAGGTTGCGGGCTTGTGGGACGGGAAGGATGGCAGTGCCGTCAACAGAGATGGGAAAGTCAGGGAGAGGGCAAGGTTTGGGAGGGAAGACAAGGAGTTCAGTCTTCGACATGTTGAGCTTTAGGTGGCGGGCAGACATCCAGATGGAGATGTCCTGAAGGCAGGAGGAGATGCGAGCCTGGAGAGAGAGGGAGAGAGCAGGGGCAGAGATGTAGATCTGGGTGTCATCAGTGTAGAGATGATAGTTGAAGCCGTGGGAGAGAATGAGGTCACCAAAGGAGTGCGTGTAGATTGAGAACAGAAGGGGACCAAGCACTGAACCTTGGGGAACCCCCACAGTAAGAGGATGGGAGGGGGAGGAGGAGCCTGCAAAAGAGACTGAGAATGAACGACCGGAGAGGTAAGAGGAGAACCAGGAGAGGACGGAGTCTATGAAGCCAAGGTTAGATAGCGTGTTGAGGAGAAGGGGGTGGTCCACAGTGTCGAAGGCAGCTGAGAGGTCGAGGAGGATTAGGACAGAGTATGAGCTGTTGGATTTGGCAAGCAGGAGGTCATTGGTGACCTTTGAGAGGGCAGTTTCTGTGGAATGTAGGGGATGGAAGCCAGACTGGAGGGGGTCGAGGAGAGAGTTGTTGTTGAGGAATTCTAGGCAGCGCGTGTAGACAACTCGTTCAAGGAGATTGGAAAGGAATGGTAGGAGGGATATGGGGTGATAACTAGAAGGTGAGGTGGGGTCAAGAGAGGGTTTTTTTAGGATGGGAGAGACATGGGCATGTTTGAAGGCAGAGGGGAAGGAACCAGTGGAGAGTGAGCAGTTGAAGATGGAAGTTAAGGAGTGGAGAAGGGATGGAGTGAGAGATTTCATGAGATGAGAGGGAATGGGGTCAGAAGCACAGGTGGCCAGAGTAGCACTTGAGAGGAGGGAGGAGAGCTCCTCTGAGGATACTGCTGGGAAGGATGGGAGAGTAGCAGTGTTGAGAGCCGGGGGGTTGGAGAAGGGGGGGAAGTGACTTTGGGGAGTTCATACCTGATGGATTTAATTTTGTTAATGAAGTAGGAGGCCAGATCGTTGGGGGTGAGGGAAGGAGGAGGGGGAGGAACCGGGGGCCTGAGAAGGGAGTTGAATGCATGGAAGAGCTTGTGGGGGTGATGGTCATGGGTGTCAATGAGGGAGGAGAATTAGTTTTGTCTGGCAGAAGAGAGGGCTGTGTTAAGGCAAGAAAGGATAAACTTGAAGTGAACGAGGTTGGCATGGTGTTTAGACTTTTGCTAGCAGCGTTCGGCAGCTCGAGCATAAGAGCAAAGGAGGCGGACAGTGGCAGTGATCCAGGGATGTGGGTTAGTGGTACGAGAGCGGCGAAGGGAAAGGGGAGCGAGTGAGTCTAGCTGAGTAGAAAGGGTAGAGTTGAAAGCAGTAATCTGATCATCAAGACTGGGTAGAGAGGAGAGGGCGGCGAGGGGGTGTGTGAGGCGCTCTGAAAGATGGGTGGGGTCCAGAGAGCAGAGATCTCTGTGAGGGAGTAATACGGATTTACAGGGGAAAGGAGTGTGAGTGAGGAGGCAGGTGAGAAGATTATGATCAGAGAGAGGGATTTCAGAGTTGGTGAGGGTGGACACAGTGCAACGATAGGAGATGATGAGGTCGAGGGTATGACCAAGTTGGTGAGTGGGTGAGGTGGGGTGGAGGAAGAGGTTGGCAGCGTCAAGGAGAGATAGAAGGCAGGCTGCAGAGGAGTCGTTAGGGATATCCATGTGGATATTGAAGTCTCCGAGGATCAGAGTGGGCATGGAGAAGGAGAGAAGGAAGGTGAGTAAGGGGTCAAAGTCGTTAAAGAAGTTGGAAGTGGGGCCGGGAGGGCGGTAGATGACAACTACAAGAATCTGGAGGGGGTGGTAGAAGCGAATAATGTGGGCTTCAAAGGAAGGGAAGGAAAGGGAAGGGGGAGGAGGGATAGTGCGAAAGCGACATTGGGGGGCGAGGAGGAAACCGACACCTACTCCTTTTCCGATGAGTCTGGGGCAGTGGGAGAAGAAGAGGCCTGCACTGGAGAGAGCAGCAGAAGAGACCATGTCGTCTGGAGACAGCCATGTTTCAGCTAGGGCGAGGAGGAGTAGAGAGCTGGAAAGGAATAGGTCCAGGATGAAAGGGATCTTACTTAAAACGGAGCGGGGGTTCCAGAGGCCGCACTTGGCAGCAGCTGTCGAGGGAGGGGAGGGAGGGGGAAGGGTGTGAGGGGTGGGGAGGGTTTGGATTGGGATGAGTTGGCGGGGGCCTGGGCGGGGAGAGTGGGAAGGGGGGTGGCGATGGGAAAGGAGAACTGGGATGGGGTGGGGGCGGGGAGAAGGGGAGGGAGGGGGCCTGGAGGGAGGAGTGGAGGACTGGCGCTGGTACAGAGGGATCCTTGGTAGGGTGTGAGGGGGAGTGGTCTTGGTGGTGGAGAGGGAGGGAAAAAGCTGGGTGGGAGAGGGGAAGGGGAAGGTGAGGAATGGGAATGGCAGTTGGGAGCAAGGGAATTGAAAGTTCATGGTGAGGTCAGCAGGGCGAGTGACAGTACAGTGGGAGGTTAACAATTGAGATGCAGAAGCAATAAAACAGTAGCAATGATATAAGTAGGCGATGGCATCACAGGGTGTAGTTAATCAATATGCTATGGCAATAATAAAATTGGCAGCTAATGATGTCACAGAGAGCAGATACAAAATATTAAGTGCTGGAGTAGGGTGGGCCTGTTAAGGGGGCACAGGGAGCAGAGATACCTGGGGAGAGGAGCGAACAGTCAACTAGCATGGGAGGGCTGAGGAGGTGCGAATGAGGTTGTCGTTAATGTAACATGGTGCTAACAAGCGCTTTTTACCTGGGGGCGGGGGGAGAATCAGTCAGGACCGGACCTGGAAGGGAGGGATGAGAGGCACTTTAAGGAAGGTCGCCTAAGTTGTGTGTGTGTGTGTGTGGGGGGGGGGGGGTTGAAGGAGGGGGCGTCTGTGGGGGCGCCGTGATGGTGGGCGGGGCTCTCGGGAACGGAGTCCCGTGCGTCTGTGGCGGTGCTCTGAGGAGAGGATCCTTCCGGGAGCAGCAAGGCTCAATGAATCCCATTTATTGATAGGGTGAATCCCTGTCCCCTGTGCTCTTGGGCCCTGTGCTCTTGTTGGGGAGAGTCCATTAGCCCATTCTCTAACCTATCTTTACAACATGTCTGTTCTAGAATGGCAACGGAAACTCACAGTGGGCAGGGAATGTTTCTGTTTAGTGTTATATTGTACAACCCCAAGTGCTTAATAATAATTATGGTGTTTGTCAAACACTTACTGTGTGCCAGGCAGATAGAAGCTAATCAGGTTGGACACAGTTCCTGTCTCACATAGGGTTCACAGTCTTAATCACCTTTTTACAGATGAGGGAATTGAGGCACAGAGAAGTTAAGTGACTTGCCCAAGGTCACACAGCAGACACATGGCGGAGTGGGGATTAGAACCCATGACCTTCCGACTCCCAGGCCTGTGCTCTATCCACTAGGCCATGCTGCTTCTACAGTAATAAAATAACTGCTTAATACAGTGCTCTGCACACAGTAAGCTCTCAGTAAATATAGTTAACTGACTGATTGAGTAGGATGCACATGGTGACAGTGACACTGATAGCACCCCTTACTGGTTTCTGCAGCCCACCCAGGCGCCCTAAGTCTAACCCTGTGGAGTAGGGAAGATTATATTCTCACTTTGGGTCCCTTCTTTGACAGACACCCAGCTCTTCTGTGGTGATTTTTTTTTTATTAATGGTATTTGTTAAGTGCTTACTATGTGCCAGACACTGAACTAAACACTGGGGTAGATACGAGGTAATCAGGTTGGACACAGAATGGCCCACACAGGGCTCACAGTCAATTCCCATTTTACAGATGAAGTAACTGAGGCACAGAGAAATTAGGTGACTTGCCCAAAGTAATACAGTTGACAGGTTTGTTTGGGGTTTTTTTTTAAATGGTAATTGTTAAGCTTTTACTACGTGCCAGACATTGTACTAAGAGCTGGGGTTGATACATGGTAATCAGGTTGGTCCCAGTCCATGTTCCACATGGGGCTCACAGTCTTAATCCCCATTTTACAGATGAGGTTACTGAGTCAGAGAGAAGTGGTGACTTGCCCAAGGTCACACAAGCAGACAGTGGTGTTACTGGAATTAGAACCCAGTCCTCTGATTCCCAGGCCCATGCTTTATTCACTAGCCTATGCTGTGTCCCATAAACCTCTGCTTGCTGGACGTATTTATCAGTTCTGTGTGCAAAGCAAATTGAAACCCTCAGATATGTCATCTTCAGAAGTTTTCTGAAAAACCTGCATGCTAATTAAAATCTCTATTTATTAACAAAAGGACCTAACTAAATTTCCATGTATCTGATGGAATACACAGGCAAAGTGGTAGGTAATCCGAAAGGTATTTCCTACAATGTCACATGTATATTTTGGGTAATGTTTGAGCTGTGTCCAATTGTTTTTTGTCAGCTTAACCAAATTTAATGCAACATTAAATTTATCATTTCAACCTTGAACCATAAAGGGGAAAGTGAAATATATGAGTTTTATTTGCTTTAATCTATTCTAACTTTAAGCTCCCCTTGAGCTTAAATAAAATACTCCTGCTTTATTTTAGTTGGAAGAGGTAGTAATCTTGTCTATAAATAAGGAATAATTTTTAAAGCCCCTGGGCCATTTCAAATCTATTTGTTATCTATTATCTGGGTTATGATGTTTTATAGTCCAGCATGAAAAGACTTCTTTATATTAGTACTAATTGAGAGAGCAAAAAAGAATTACTGAGTGGAAATGCTACATACTGTGTGACTCTTTATTGTTTAAAACGTGAAGAAATCTTAATAGTCCAAACTGAATGGGATAATGTGCTAGATTAGACCAGTCCAACTAGCACTGGTCAAATTAATTATCTGGGAGTTCTCATTTTCCCTAGTGATCAGTACAATCTATCTTTCCCAGGACATTTCTGTTATTTCATAAAAAAGAATTGAGGTACAACATGGACTGCAAGGGAATATCAGATTTCTTGCTCTTCTTATTCTACCACAGCCTAATTTAGGGGCCCTTGTGGATCTGTAAGTGGGTTCATTGGAGCTGATAGGCTAGGGAATAGCCATCTTCTACTTTTTGCATTCGCTTTCACTCTAGGAACTGTCAGAAGAACTCCAGACACTATAACCTCACATGCAGCTTTCTTCATTGGAAGTGAATCCATCATTAGAAAATATGGGGTGGCACCTAACGTTTTTCAGAGAGATCATTTTGGTAATGTTTTCTGAGATCTTTCCATGGTGTATTTTAAAGTGGTGACTTGAACACCTCAATCAATCGTTATTTATTGAGTACTTACTGTGCACATCACCATAAAACTTCATAGGTTACAGGTTTGACAAAAATGAGTGTTATTGTTGAAAATCAGCTAGATACATATAGTGCTACAGAATATGCTGTGGGGTAGAGTAAAATAATCTAATTTTAAAATATAGACTGATTTCTAGGTTTGTCGGTCTTTTTTAATCTATGAAGGATACTAGCCATTGACTTCTGCTGAATGATCCAATATTTTGAAAATGGCATAAGGTAGATCAAAAATCCCAACTTCACAAAATCCTTTTCACCAATACAGACTAATGACAAAACGTTGATGAGGTGATCCTCCCGAGAATTTGTATTCAGAATATTATACTAAGCACTGGAGTAGATCAATCAATCGTATTTATTGAGCGCTTACTGTGTGCAGAGCACTGTACTAAGTGCTTGGGAAGTACAAGTTGGCAACATATAGAGACAGGCCCTACCCAACAGTGGGCTCACAGTCTAGAAGTCTATCTAGAAGATACAAGTTAATCATCATCATCATCAATCGTATTTATTGAGCGCTTACTATGTGCAGAGCACTGTACTAAGCGCTTGGGAAGTACAAATTGGCAACATATAGAGACAGTCCCTACCCAACAGTGGGCTCACAGTCTAAAAGGGGGAGACAGAGAACAAATATACTAACAAAATAAAATAAATAGAATAGATATGTACAAATAAATTAAATAAATAAATAAATAGAGTAAAAAAATGTACAAACATATATACATATATACAGGTGCTGTGGGGAAGGGAGGGAGGTAAGATGGGGGGATGGAGAGGGGGACGAGGGGGAGAGGAAGGAAGGGGCTCAGTATGGGAAGGCCTCCTGTAGAAGGTGAGCTCTCAGCAGGGCCTTGAAGGGAGGAAGAGAGCTAGCTTGGCGGATGGGCAGAGGGAGGGCATTCCAGGCCGGGGGGATGACGTGGGCCGGGGGTCGATGGCGGGACAGGCGAGAGCGAGGTACGGTGAGGAGATCAGCGGTGGAGGAGCGGAGGATGCGGACTGGGCTGTAGAAGGAGAGAAGGGAGTTGAGGTAGGAGGGGGCGAGGTGATGGAGAGCCTTGAAGCCCAGGGTGAGGAGTTTCAAGTTAATCAGTTTGGACATAGTCCATATCCTATATGAGGCGCATAGTCATTTTGCATATAAGGTACTTGAGGCACAGAGAAGTTGAGTGACTTGCCCAAGGTCACACAGCAGACAAGTGGCAGAGCCAGGATTAGAACCCACAACCTCTGACTTCCAAGCCCACGCTCTTGCCACTAGGCCTTGCTGCTTCCATGTCTCTGTACCAGAATGTTCCAAAGTGTACCAACTCTGTTATTCTGTACTCTTCTAAAGTGCTTAATACAGTACTCTCCACACAGTAAGCACACAATAAGTATGATTGATTATCAGGAAAGAGAGGGATGGGGAGTGTGGGATGGTGTGAAAGCAACACTGGGGAGCAAGAAGGAAGCCAACTCCTCCCACTTTCCCAGTGAATCTTGAGTGGTGGTAGACTATGAGACCTCATCCTGTCAGAATGGCAGGGGAGACAGTCCCATCTGTAGTGAGCCAGGTTTCAGTGATGGAGAGGAAGAGCAGTGTCTGGGCCAGAAACAGGGCAAGTATGAAGGGAAGTTTTCCCGTGATGGAGTGAGAGTTCCATAGGCTCCACTTGGCTGAGGCTGTGAGGGAGATGCCAGGGAAAGGGAGGATGCAAGCTGTAGGAAAGTGTTGGATGGGATTGAGCTGGCGGGGACCATTGTAGGGGGGTGATGTTGGGAAAGCGGATGGAGATGGGGTGGAGACAGCATTAGCAATAGGTAGGGGTTTGATGAGAATGAGCTGAGGTGGGCTGATGTATAAGGAAGGGATAGCAGGGGATGTTGGGTGAGAGGGGAAGGGAAGGCCTACTCAAAGGAGGGGACTGAGAAGACATGGTGAGGTTAAGACACTCAAGAAAACTACAGGACCCAGCGAGCAATGCAGGTTCTTCTAGTGGGTGGGGTTCTAGCAGCTCCTAAAAGGGGGGATCCCCAGAGTGAAGGCCTTCCCAGACTGAGCCCCCTTTTTCCTCTCCTCATTCATTCATTCATTCATTCAATCGTATTTATTGAGCACTTACTGTGTGCAGAGCACTGTACTAAGTGCTTGGAAAGTACAAGTTGACAACATATAGAGATGGTCCCTACCCAACAGCGGGCTCACAGTCTAGAAGGGGGAGACAGACAACAAAACATATTAACAAAATAAAATAAATACAATAGTAAATATGTACAAGTAAAATAGAGTAATAAATCTGTACAAACATATATAAAGGTGCTGTGGGGAGGGGAAGGAGGTAGGGTGGGGGGATGGGGAGGGAGAAAGGGGGAGAGGGAGGAGGGGGCTCAGTCTGGGAAGGCCTCCTGGAGGAGGTGAGCTCTCAGTAGGGCTTTGAAGGGAGGAAGAGAGCTAGCTTGGTGGATGTGCAGAGGGAGGGAATTCCATGCCAGGGGGAGGACGTGGGCCGGGGGTCGATGGCAGGACAGGCGAGAACGAGGTACGGTGAGGAGATTAGCGGCAGAGTAGTGGAGGGTGCAGGCTGGGCTGTAGAAGGAAAGAAGAGAGGTGAGGTAGGAGGGGGTGAAGTGATGGAGAGACTTGAAGCCGAAGGCTTCTCCTCCCCATCCCCCCAGCCCTACTTCCTTCCCCTCCCCACAGCGCCTGTATATATGTTTGTATAGGGTTATTGCTATATTTATTTCATTTGTACATATTTACTATTCTATTTATTATGTTGATGATGTGCAGCTAGCTTTATTTCTATTTATTCTGATGACTTGACACCTGTCCACATGTTTTGTTTTGTTGGGTAGGGACCGTCTTCTAGAGTGTGAGCCCATTGTTGGGTAGGGACTGTCTCTATATCTTACCAACTTGTACTTCCCAAGCGCTTAGTACAGTGCTCTGCACACAGTAAGTGGTCAATAAATGCGATTGAATGGATGAATGAATATAGCTTTAATTCTATTTGTTCTGACGATTTTGACACCTGTTTACATGTTTTGTTTTGTTGTCTGTCTCCCCCTCCTGGACTGTGAGCCCGTTGTTGGGTAGGGAACGTCTCTATATGTTGCCAACTTGTACTTCCCAAGCTCTTAGTACAGTGCTCTGCACACAGTAAGTGCTCAATAAATACAATTGAATGAATGAATGACCAGTATATTTGAGTTGAACATAATAGTCCATTTTCATCAAAATCCTTCTTTGTAATAATAATAACTGTGGTATTTATTAAGAGCTTACTATGTGCCAGGCACTGTACTAAGCACTGGGGTGTAGACAAGTATAACAGATTGGACACTGCCTGTCCCAAATGGGCCTCACAGTCTCAATCCCCATTTTACAGATGAAGTAACTGAGACCCAGAGAAGTGAAGTGACTTGCCCAAGGTCACACGGCAGACAAGTGGAGGAGCTTTGTCTGGGGTTAGGTTCTGTGTGATTCAGCAATTAGCAGCTCTTTACTCAACAATGCTGGTACTGACAGGCTATGCAATGACCATCATTACCATCAATAATGGTATTTATTTATCACCACCAATTATATTTGGTACAGATTTGGTAGAAACATTACCTGCCCACAATAAGATTGCAGTTTAGAGGACAAAGAACATGTTCTTTTTTTAAACAGTCAATCCATAATATTTACTGAGCACCTAGTGTGTGCAAAGGACTGTATTTAACACATGGTAGCATACAAAAAGAAGCAGTAGACATGATCACTGCCCTGAAAGGAGCTTGTCCATTCTTACTGCTTTCGAACATGCTTCTCAGTCAATTAATCATATTTATTGAGCACTTACTGTGTTCAGTGCACTGTACTAAGCACTTAGGAGAATACAGTATGACAGAGGTGGTGGACACATTGCCTGCCCACAGTAAGCTTACAGTGTAGAGAGGGAGAAAGACATTAATATAAATAAATTATCCATATGTACACAAATGCTTTGTTGCTGAGGGAGGGGGGTAAATCTTAGTGTAGGGTGATGCTGAAAATAGTGGGAGAAGAGAAAATCAGGGCTTAGTTGGGGAAGGCCTCCTAGAAGAGATGTGCTTTTAATAAGGCTTTGAAGGTGGAGAGAGTGATCATTCATTCATTCAATCGTATTTATTGAACACTTACTGTATGCAGAACACTGTACTAAGTGCTTGGGAAGTACAAGTCGGGATCATCTATCAGATATGAAGGGGGTGGAGTACCAGGTCATAGACTGGTCATGGGTGAGAGGTCAGCGGTGAGATAAACAAGATCAAAGTATAGTGAATTGGTTGACAGTAGAGGAGCCTTTAATGCCTCGGTTTCCTCATGAAAATGCAGATTCAATATCTATTCTCCTTCCCTCAGACTGTGGGCCCCTATGGGACAGGGACTGTGTTCAACCTGATTACTGAGCAGCATGGCTCAGTGGAAAGAGCACAGGCTTTGGAGTCAGAGGTCATAGGTTCAAATTCTGACTCCCCAAATTGTCAGCTCCGTGACTTTGGGCAAGTCACTTAACTTCCCTGTGCCTCAGTTCCCTCATCTTTAAAATGGGGATTAAGACTGTGAGCCCCACATGGGACAACCTGATCACCTTGTATTCCCCCAGCGCTTAAAACAGTGCTTTGCACATAGTAAGTGTTTAACAAATACCATCATTATTATTATTATTACCCCAGTGCTTGGCCATAGCAAGTGCCTTAAGAAATACAACATCTATTATTATCATATCCATGTGGATATTGAAATCCCTGAGAACCAGGGTGCAGTAGGAGAAAGGAATAAAGAACTAAGTAGAGAAAGGCATCAAAATTGCTTATGAAAATGGAGGAGGGGGTAGGATGGGGTGGATGATGCATCCACTAATTACGATTGGGGGAAAAGATGAAAGATGTGTGCATCAAAAGAAGAGGAAATGAGGGTTCAAGGTGTAAGATGGAGTGAAAGCAGTCCAACTCCTCCCTTTTTTCCTGTTATTCTGTGGGAGTAGGCAAAAGTGGCATCCCCTTGTGAAAGAATGGTGGAAAAGATAGTATCATCTGGAGTTAGCTATCAGTGATGTGGGGAGAAGTGGCAGGATTAAAAAACAGATCAAGGATAAAGGGAAGTCTGTTCATGATGAACAAAGTTTCCACGGGCTGCGTCTTGATAGGGAAATGGAGTGGAGTGGAAGACAAGGGAGGCAGTGGTGTGATGGATAGGGACAAGCTAGGTGGGAGAGAGTTCATGGAGTGTTTTTGCTGGGCATGAGCTATTTGGGTTAAAGTTGAGAGAGAGAGGACACAGATATGGTGAGTAGAGTCCCAGATCCTGAAGGACTGTAGTATCTAGTCCCTGCCCCTAAGTGACCACAACTTAGTTACTGTCCTGAAGGACTACAACTTTTAGTGTCATTTCCAGCCTTTCAATTTTTCACCACCCACTCACCTCTATCCCCTATGGTTATGTTAATTGGCTATCTCTCATTCAGTCATAGATGGCAGTATTGCTGTGCTGCTAGAATGCTCTTGTCCATCCTGATGGTATCTTTTGACCTGCTGAACTGTGCCAGGCTGGGTTGGAGAAAATCTCCTGAGTCACATAGCACCTCCCAGCAGAATGTTGGGGGTTCCGAATGTCACAGTTGACCCATTTGGTTGAGCTCCACAGCCATATGTAAAATCTCCCAAATATCATCATTCCTTTGGACCTATCTCCAATACCTGCATCGTAGCCTTTTTTAGACCCAGATTAATTTTAGGTGCTAGACCAAGGGGCAAAAGCCAATTAGTGAAAACCGAAAACTTCCTCAAAGTTATAGCACTGCATTATGCTCTGTCAATATAACATTTCACCTCTACTCACACATTACTCTAATGATTATTACCACAAATGGCCCATCTTTAGGTCAGCATGGTTTTGTCTTTTCTTGCAGATAGAGGCTCTTCAAGATGGAAACACAGTGAATTTCCAATAGTCTGGTTAGAGCTTCTAAATTTTCTTGATAAGTGGATTATTAGGCGTAAATTTCTGATATATAAATGTCAATCTGTCCCAAGCCTATGTAATGTGATCACTTATTTAGACAATAGATATTCACCATATTCACATCTTAAAGAGACACTGTGGTTTTTAAAAGGCCAGATTTAAGTATCCTAAAATTTATATTTTGTGTTTTTCAGGACACCAGCAATACGAGCTTGTTGTGGGCAGGGAATGTCAATGTTTATTATTGTATTATACTTTCTCAAGTGCTTAGTACAGTGCTCTGTACATAGTAAGCGCTTAATAAATGACTTTCCATCAAAGTATCTCACAGACCTTCGAAAGAATAATTTCCAACTTGTGGAAACCTAAGAGAAAAAGAGAAAATATCACTTGTATGGGGTGGTAGAAAATAATAACCAAGCAAGTACGATTTCTTGAATCAAGTTACCAAAGAATTTCCAAAAATGTATTTGCTAATTTAGGATTGTAAGACAAGGAGGTAAAAGCAAAAACCTTGCCAGGAGTTGTAAACAAGAAACAGGGCAGCCTTTTTGAGTGCACAGTATAGTCAGGACTGTGAGTCCTGTTTTTCCTGTCACATAGGCATCCATAGGTAAAATTCACCTTCAGGGGTTTCTTAAAGAACAAAGGACCACTATGAATACGTTCATCTGAATATGATTATATCAGTGACAGTTATTGAGTGCTCACTGTAGCATGAAGCAGCGTGGCTTAGTGGCAAGAGCACTGGCTTGGGAGTCAGAGGTCATGGGTTCTAATCCCAGCTCTGCCACTTATCAGCTGTGTGACTTTGGGCTACTCATTACCTTCTCTATGCCTCAGTTCCCTCACCTATGAAATACGGATTAAGACTGTGAGCCCCACGTGGGACAACCTGATTACCTGTATCTACCCCAGCGTTTAGAACAGTGCTTGGCCCACAGTAAGTGCTTAACAAATACTATTATTATTATTATTATCATTATTATTATTATTATTATTATTATTACTGTATGCAGAGCAGTACTAAGCAATAAGGAAAATATGATACAATAGAGTTGGTAGAGGTGATCCCTATCCACAAAACTCTCACAGTCTATGGGAGAGCTTAATTTAACCAGAAGCCATTATTTGGATTCTGGTTCACCTAAATCTGCAGATTTTAAGTAGTCAAGCAGAAAGAACCAACCCAGCCTGGATTCCTTGTCGTGAGGGAGTTACCTGAAAGGTTGAATATTATCTGAATATTGTACAAACAACTTGACCTATCCAAGCTAATAGTTCTTTGTGGGGGGCTTGAAATTCAGTTTGTTCATTTATGGTAATTGTTAAGTATTTACTATGTGTCAAGCACCCTTCTTTGCACTGGATAGACAAGGAAATCAGATTGGACAGAGTCCCTGTCCCACATGAGGTTTACAGTCTAAGTCAGAGGGAGGAGAATTGAATGCCTGTTTTACAAATGAGGTAACTTAGGCATCAAAACTTTTAATGATTTGCCCATGTTCAAACAGCAGACAAGTAGTGGAGTCAGGATTAGAACCCAGGTCCTCTGACTTTCAAGCCTATGCCTTTTCCATTAGGCCATGCTGCTTCTCCCTGGATCCAGATTGGATTCTGATGGGAGACAGTCTCAGCTGTTAACAACATCTCCAGGAGAAAAGCACTTAATCACGTTGCTCCATCCTACCTTACTTTCCAGATTCCTTATTACAACCCAGCCTGCACTCTTTGCTTTTCTAATGCCAAACTACTGATACCTTGATCTTGTCTATCTCACTTCTGACCTCTTGCCCACATCCTGCCTCTGCCCTGGAATGACCTTTCTCTTTCCCAGTCTGACAGATGCTCACTCTCCCCACCTTCAAATCCTTAGTAAAAGCACATCTCCTCCAAGAACCCTTTCCCAACTAGGTCATTTCCTTATCTCCCACTCCCTTCTGCATTGCCCTTGTGGTTGAATTTGTACCTTCTATTCACCTCTCCCTCAACCCCACAGCAATTATGTTCATATCCATAATTTATTTATCTGTTTATCTCCCCTTCTACATTGTAAGCTTGTTGTGAGCAGGGAATGTGTCTACCAACTAAAGTACAGTACAGTAAAATAGAGAGTAAAGTACTCTCTCAAGCACTTAGTACAGTGCTCTGTACTCATTAAATGCTCAATTAATACAATTGATTGATTGAAAATAGGTCCCTTAACAACTTCTTAATGACCATCAGCTGCTGGTGGATTTTTATTTTCATGGTTCTAGGTACTCTTTTCTCAGGACTCTAAACCTTCAATCAGTAAATCAGTCATATTTATGGGGCACTTACTGTGTGCAGAGCACTGTACTAAGTGGTTGGAAAGTACAAGTTGGCAACATATGGAGACGGTCCCTACCCAACAGTGGACTCACAGTCTAGAAGGGGGAGACAGAGAACAAAACCAAACATATTAACAAAATAAAATAGAATAGATATGTACATGTAAAATAAAGAAATAGAGTAATAAATATGTACAAACATACATACATATATAAAGGTGCTGTGGGGAAGGGAAGGAGGTAAGGCGGGGGTGATGGAGATGGGGAGGAGGGGGAGAGGAAGGAGGGAGCTCAGTCTGGGAAGGCCTACTGGAGGAGGTGAGCTCTCAGTAGGGCCTTGAAGGGAGGAAGAGAGCTAGCTTGGTGGATGTTGGGAGGGAGGGAATTCCAGGCCAGGGGGATGACGTGGGATGGGGGTCGACGGCGGGACAGGTGAGAAGGAGGAATGGTGAAGAGATTAGCAGCAGAGGAGTGGAGGGTGCGGGATGGGATGTAGAAGGAGAGAAGGGAGGTGAGGTAGGAGGGGGCAAGGTGATGGAGAGCCTTGAAGCCGAGGGTGAGGAGTTTCTGCCTGATGCGTAGGTTGACTGGTAGTCACTGGAGATTTTTGAGGAAGGGAGTAACATGTCCAGAGCGTTTCTGGACAAAGACAATCCGGGCAGCAGCGTGAAGTATGGATTGAAGTGGGGAGAGACAAGAGGATGGGAGATCAGAGAGGAGGCTGATACATTAGTCCAGACGGGATAGGATGAGAGCTTGAACAAACAGGGTAGTGGTTTGGATGGAGAGGAAAGGGCGGATCTTGGCAATGATGCGGAGCTGAGACTGGCAGGTTTGGGTGACGGCTTGGATGTGAGGGGTGAACGAAAGAGCGGAGTCGAGGACGGAGTCGAGGATGACACCAAGGTTGAGGGCCTGTGAGATGGGAAGGATGGTAGTGCCGTCAACAGTGATGGGAAAGTCAGGGAGAGGGCAGGGTTTGGGAGGGAAGACAAGGAGTTCAGTCTTGGACATGTTGAGTTTTAGGTGGCGGGCAGACATCCAGATGGAGGTGTCCTGAAGGCAGGAGGAGATGTGAGCCTGGAGGGAGGGGGAGAGAGCAAGGGCAGAGATGTAGCTTTGGGTGTCATCAGCGTAGAGATGAAAGTTGAAGCCGTGGGAGCAAATGAGGTCACCAAGGGAGTGAGTGTAGATCGAGAACAGAAGGGGACCAAGAACTGAACCTTGAGGAACTCCCACAGTAAGGGGATGGGAAGGGAAGGAGGAGCCTGCAAAAGAGACTGAAAATGAATGACCGGAGAGATAAAAGGAGAACCAGGAGAGGACGGAGTCTGTGAAGCCAAGGTTGGATAGTGTGTTGAGGAGAAGGGGGTGGTCCACAGTGTCTCAGGCAGCTGAGAGGTCGAGGAGGATTCGAACAGAGTAGGAGCCGTTGGATTTGGCAAGCAGGAGGTCATTGGTGACCTTTGAGAGGGCAGTTTCCATGGAATGTAGGGGACGGAAGCCAGACTGGAGGGGCTCGAGGAGAGAGTTGGTGTTGAGGAATTCGAGGCAGCGCGTGTAGACGACTCGTTCAAGGAGTTTGGAAAGGAATGGTAGGAGGGAGATGGGGTGATAACTAGAAGGTGAGGTGGGGTCAAGAGAGGGTTTTTTTAGGATGGGAGAGACATGGGCATGTTTGAAGGCAGAGGGGAAGGAACCAGTGGAGAGTGAGCGGTTGAAGATGGAAGTTAAGGAGGGGAGAAGGGATGGAGCGAGAGATTTCATGAGATGAAAGGGAATGGGGTCAGAAGCACAGGTGGCCGGAGTAGCACTTGAGAGGAGGGAGGAGAGCTCCTCTGAGGATACTGCTGGGAAGGATGGGAGAGTAGCAGAGAGTGTTGAGAGCTGGGGGGTTGGAGAAGCGGAGGGAGTGACTTTGGGGAGGTCAGACCTGATAGATTTAATTTTATTAATTTTATTAATGAAGTAATTAATGAATTCATTCTCATTAAGCTTGGCATTTTATTCAGGAGTGAAAAGGAGCTATGCTTTGTCCACTAACCAAGTTTCAGGATCTTTAAGTGGCACTGGTGAAAACTATTCATTCCCATCTCTATATTGTCCTCCAAGGCAAAGGGCTGTCTAATTCTCCAAAATACACACAAGATGCTATAGAGGCAACCTGGATGCATGTTAGGAAAGGGTGAGTCCATTTAAAATTAGATTTCTATTCAAACCAAGCATTTGTGTTGCCTTATTGAAAGAATGAAATAACAGCTTCACTCACTGCCTAAAGAAATGAGACAAAGAACAAATTCATGAACTTTTAAGATGAAATTTTCTTAAGAGAAATTGTCTGTGGTATTTTTAAAAGTCTGTCTTTGATTTGACCAGTACCACATGCTTAAGTCACAGGTATCACAAACTTATAATATTCCTGTTTATCCAAGAAGTTAGGAAACCTATCAATGCTTTTTGAAGATGTTCTTTTAGCTGAGTTTCATGGTCATGGATACACTCTAAGTGTTCTGATGATATTTGAAAGTTGGAGGAGCTTATATCTGGACACTACTTGGGATTGAGTGACAAAACTGCTATAGGTTTAGTTGATTTCCTCACTTCCTGCAATTCATAATGTGGCTAAATCCATCCATATGTGCAGTGGTTCAAATATAGGAGGGTAGAGAACAAAGTACTAATTCCAAACAAGGTTCTCCTAATTAACAATGTGTGTTACACAGGTACCAGATTCATTTTCCACAGAGCTTAAGTGAGGTGAGATGCAATGAACTCCAGACCCCACCTGGGTTAATTAATGGTATTTACTGTGTGTAATCAATCAGTCAATCAAGTTCATTGAGCACTGTATTAAGAACAGGAGAATACAATATAACCAAGTTAGTGTAGATAAATAAATTACAAATATGTATATAAATGCTGTGGGACTGAACACTCTACTAAGTGATAGTGAAAGTACAATACGGTAGAGATGGCAGTTGTCATCCCTGCCCTACAAGGAGCTCACAGTCTACAAGGGGAAACAGATAAATCTTCCCTGTAACCCCCCACAAAAAAAGGTAGAGAAATAAATTACAGACATCTAAAGTGAGAAGAGTCCCTGGGCTGGGTGAGAAGAACATCAGAGAGATGCCAGACTCCTGGGACAGGCTGAGTGGGAGAAGAGCTTCCAGCCAAGCTAGTTGTAGCTCTCAGCTTGACCTTGGAATCCCTGCCAGGTTGCTTGGCTGAGCTGGGAATGAGAAGGTGTGACCAGCTAACAAGTCAGATTCTCTAAGCAATATTAAGATATGGGAAAACTCTGGGAAATGCCACTGTCATGGTTCCCAATTCCCATCAGTCTTCCAAACATTTCTGTCCATCCTTTCAGGTGCTAACTTTTTTCAAGTTCTGCTTTTCTACCTCCATCACCGTATTCTGGTCCTGTGATCTCCCTATATAAACTTTATAAAATTCTTGAGGAGTCCCAGGACTCAGTTTGGGAAACATAAATAAAGATTATCTAATTGGGTCAGAGTTTTACAATCTGTGAACTGTGAACAGTCTGTGTAGTTATAGAACATAACTGTAAATATATATATATGTATAGAATCAGGCAGACAGCCATGGGTAGTGGAAGAGCTCCATGCTGGAAACTGGAACCCAGGTTCTAGTCCTTTCTCTGTCACCAGCCTGTTAGGTGACCTTGGGGAAGTCACTTAGCCCCTCTGAATCTCAGTTGTCTTACTTGAAAAATGGCTACAGTAACACCTGCCTTTCTGTCTTCCTCACAGGGTTGTTTTGAGGACACAAATGAGATAATTAATGTAAGAGTGTTTTGGGGAAAAAAGTGCAATGCAAAAACCAAGGTATTATATGAAACACATAGCATTTATCATAAAAGAAATGTGAAGTCTACTTAGCTTCATTAAAATAATAAGGTTCACCCTCTATCAAGGACAACAATTCAAGATTTTTTTTCAAGATTTTCAGGTAGTAACTAACCTTACATGAATTATACAATATCTAGAGTTGGCTTGCTCATTACAGTTTGTTACAAAATAGTTAGAAAAAATAGTAAGAACTCAATCTGAATTGGCAGGTCTCATTTAGCTCTATCTTCTGGTCAGGTCCAAGCTGCTTTACTTGGAATTTTCATCGCCATTTTTAACACAATAAAGATTTATCAGGCTCATAATGCCTAATGTATTCTAAGAACTGTAGCAGCAGGCTACACTACTGGGGTTTTGACCTTTTCACAGTTTGTGTTTCAGCTGACTGCCGGTTCCTCCCCTTCCCTTCATTCTGGTAAGGTGGCTATAAAAAGAGAATGAACTGAGATGGCCAGCCATCCAATTACACAATATTGGAAAGGTCAAAGTAGGACAGCACACTAAGGTATTTCATAAAGCAAAGGAAGAAGCACAATTTTGATGCTTCTTTCTTATTTCCCAGAAGTGAATGACAAAGAAAATAGATGAACCCCCAGTGCAGCTTTGTGGAGGCTGAATTACTTCCGAACAGGAAGAAAAAAAATCACTTTTACATTACACTTGCAGATCCTGAGTCCAGAGAACCTTGTGACAACTATGCTTAGCCCCAACAATTTGATTACAAATATTTCCAGAACTTATTCATTAGGTCAGAACATGACACTGAGGACCAGGAACAAATTCCACCCTCAAATTGGGTTTTTCAAGGAGTATGAAGGCATAGCTGAAAACTCAAAGCTAACGATTTGTCTTTTATCTGCAAAATTTGATTACAAATTTTTTTCTGTTTCCCTAAATGGAACTTGGGAGCTTAGGTTGACCTCTTTTGTCCTGTCAGGGACTGAATGACAGGTAGTTTATTCAGAGAAATTCCTAGTTCTAAGAAAAACACTATTTTAAAGTAGTGGGAATTGGGACTGCTTTTAAAATGATTCTTACTCTTGTAAAATGTTTAACAATGCAGAAATCTGCTAATATAATAAACAAAGTAATTAATATGTCTAATTTGCACCTAGGAAAACAGAAAGGGTACATTTATTTCATGTAATATAAAGATAAATTTTTTCTTTAAAAACAAAGTTTCATGCTGTGACTACAATTAGTGTAATTGTCAGCTCTTCCCTAAAAACAAATATGTATTAAGGGGAAAGCCAGCATTGTGCCCTCCTCTGGTGTGAAAATGAGACAATCAAAATCTATTGTAATTACCTCAGTGATATTATAATTAGCAACGATTAAGTTATGCCATGCTGCTTTTTTCCTCTTGGCTACAATTAAAAAAGTATATATCTTTCTGCTGCACATTACTGCTGATCATTTTACCTCAATACATGTCTGGTAAGTGGATAAATTTGGAGTAATTTTAAAGCACAACTCCGTTAAAACATATATCTTCCTACTTAACTGCTTTATTTCTCTAGATGTATCTTAGCTCCTTACTGTGGTGGAGAGAGAGGGCAGAATATTGTTGCCAATTTTCTCGTTCACTGTTCTAACACGCTTTTAAATAGTCAATGACTTTTGTGGTTTTTCATTACATTTCTGTGAAAGATATCATTAATTATCCAGTTATACACAGGTCTTCCTCTCAGGTTCAACATCTTCACAGTTTACATTCGACCCAGTTCAACAGACGTGTCTAGCTAAAGTGTACAAAACCCAAGAATGACCCTAACACAATGAAGTTTCCCTACTGTGGTGAGGCAAACTGAGTTGAGCATTGTTTGTAAATCTAGAAACTACCCATTACCAAGTGCTTTTCTTAACTAGCTGATCCTACCGGCCTCCCTCAAAAGGCACAGGTATGGAGAAGCAGCCTGGCTTGGGGATAGAGCATGGGCCTAGGAGTCAGAAGGACCTGGGTTCTAATCCAGGATCTGTCATGTGTCTACTGAATGACCTAAGGCAAGTTACTTTTTTCTGGCTCTCAGTTTCCTCATCTGCAAAATGGGGTTTAAGACTGTAAGCCCCATGGGGGACAGGGACTATATCCAACCTGATTAACTTGTATCTATCCTAGTGCTTAGAACAGTGTTTGGCACATAATAAGTGCTTAACAAGTACCATAATTATTATTATTACCACAATTAGGTTCAAGGCAGCCAGGTTCTGATGCTTCTCCAGTAGCCTTATAGAGAAGCAGCATGGCTTAGTGGCAAAAGAACAGGCTTGGGAGTCGGAGAACTTGGGTTCTAATCCCAATTCCACCACTTGTCCACTATGTGACCTTGGGCAAGTCACTCAACTTCTCTGTGCCTCAGTTACCTCATCTGTCAAATGGGGATAAAGACTGTGAGCCCTATATGGGACAACTTAATTGCCTTGTATCTACCCCAGCACTTAGAACCGTGCTTGGCACATAGTCAGTGCTTAACAAATACCATCATCATCATTATTATTATATAGTGTTAAGTGAGGTCGCTGGAAGTTGAACCCAGAAGTTCCTGGCTCCTAGTCCTTTGCTTACACTATAGGCTGCACCTGTTTTAACATTGATTCCGGGCCAATCTCTGTTCATGTAAAGGGTGAACTGCTGCCAGGTGCAGATTTGACGTGGGCTTATTCATTTCTCCCACTGGAAACAAAAAACACACTTATTTTCCAAATTTCTATCAGCCAGCCCCTCCTTGGTTGTTAATTGCTGAATTTAAGTCAGAGCTAGAGATCCAAAATCCTGGTTTTATTTGCTGACGTACCAGGGACATTAATAATGGGAGTTTTGTCACTGAAGTAAAATTCTACACTTTTATTTTGTAAGTAAAAATCTCATTCATTGGCATTTCTTTTTTTGTGCCCATAGCCAGAAACACATCCTTGGGAGTAACATCAAGATTTATACAGCATATCAGAATCAATCAGTCAACCAATGGTATCCATTGAGCAATTACTCTGTGCAGAATACTGTACTATTTCGGAGAATAATAATTATGATAATAATAACGATGGTTTTTGTTAATCACTTACTATGTGCCAAGCATTGTTCTAAGTTCTGTGGGGGGGATACAAGGTAATCAAGATGTTCCACTTGGATTCACAGTTTTAATTCCCATTTGACAGATGAGGTAACTGAGGCACAAAGAAGTTAAGTGACTTGCCTAAGGTCACACAACAGATAAGTGGCAAAACCAGGTTCAATAGAGTTGGTAGACACAAATCTCTTTCCTCAAGGAGCTCACAGTCTAATGGTGGAGATCAACATGATAGTAAATTACAGATAGGAAAGGGACAGAGTGTGTGGATATGTACGTAAGTGCAAAGGGACTAGATTTGGGGTGACTATCAAAGTGTTTAAGGGATACTGTCCGAAATGTGTAGACAGCACAGAAGGAAGGGGCAATAGGGTGAGGAAGAGATAGTCAGGGCAGGCTCCTTGGAGGAGATAAGATTTTGGTAGGATATTGAAGATGGGAGAGCGGTGGTCTGTTGACTATGCTATGACTATGCTAGTATAGTGCTCTGCACACAGTAAGCGCTCAATAAATACGATTGAATGAATGAATGAAGTCCTCATTTACCTACTCTCTCTCCCTTTTGTATCACCTGTGAACTTGGCTCTGTACTCTTCAAGAACTTTATATTCTTAGACCCACAGCACTTTGGTACATATCCATAATTAATTTTAATGTCTGTTTCCCTCTCAAGACTATAAGCTCCCTGTGGGCAGAGTACATGACTATCAACTCTGTTGTACTTCCCAAATGTTTAATACAGGGCTTTTTACAATGTAAATGTTCAATAAATACCATAGATGATTGGATAGATTTGATGAAGGGGTATCGAGATCCAGACCAGAGGGATGATATGAGCAGGGAGTGTCAGAAGTGCTTTTTATGAAGGTTTATGTGTAATATTTACTTCTTGTGTAGGGGAATTTGGACAGTGATTTTGTTATTTTTTAACCACAACCACATTTTGGGTTAGTCTTACACTTGAGACCTGTGAAGCATTATTCAGCTATATTAACACAGGGATTCATGGCTACTGCAGTAGGAACTGGCTTGATTTATTCCTAAATGAAAAGCAAGACCATTTTGTTATGAAGAAACAGTAGAATTAATCAACAGTATTTATTGTGCCAGCTGTATACAGAGAACTGTACTGACCACTTGGCAGTTTAAAAAAAAAAAGAGGTGGAAGATAGGATTCCTACCCACAAGAAGCTTATAAATCTCTGCAAAGTGTCCTGATGTTGAAAGACTGGCAACATTCAGTCCCAACTCCTAGCCATGAGGCTTAGCCTTCTGAGAGGCCTAAGGTGCAATGATAATAAAAGTAGTATGTTAAACACTTACTGTGTGCCAAGCACTAGAATAGGTGCAATATAATCAATCAGATCAGAAACCGTCCAGGTTCCACATAAAGCTCGCATTCTAAGGGGGAAGGAAAACAGATACTGAACCCCACTTCTGCAGATGAAGAAAATGAGATGGAGAAGCCAATTGGGTTGCCCAAGGTCAAACAGCAGTCAAGGGACAACACTGGGATTAGAACCCATATCTCCTGTCTCGTAGGCTTGTGGTCTTTCCACTAGGCTATCTGCTTACACTAAGATGTTAAAGTGATGCAGTGAAGTGGGGCCAAAACCAGGGATGAGAGCTACCCCACCTATCCTGGGAGGAGAGTTAGGGAGGAGACAGTGCCTCAGATCATAATATTCAGAATATGTGAATTGTCCTGGAAGTATTCAATTTGTAAAAGTGTTTTTAAAATGGACATTTTAATTTGTCAAGCCTAAACTGACAAATGTATGTATGTTCTGTATGTTCTCTATATGTTCTTCTGCTCTTTAGATGGCAAACTCCTTGAAGGCAAGTGCCACATCCAACTTCATTCTTTGTAATATCACTAGTATTTAGCAGAAGCCTTGGGAGAAAGTGGATATTCAGTAAATAATTGATCTCTCCCCACATCCTGTGCAGGGAAACTAGAGGGAACAGCACATTATGCTTATTACCGTAACAGCACATAATCTCACGGGCCATCTCAGAAATGTGTCAAACTTGGTGAATTAAGGGAAGCAGAACCAGATGGACCACATGGGGAAACAAATGGAATAAGTTAAGCAGTTGTTGGACAAGAAATGATTACAAGCAAGAAACAGACTTACAGGGCTAAAGCATATGAAGTCACGTGACCCAAATGACTATTCAGTTGAAATGATTTTCCTCCTTCAGGAGAGAGTGAAGATAGAAGTACAATGGAAGCAGATGAAGCTTCTGTGAGGAACAGTGTGAGTGCAAACTTGGGAAGGACTCAGCTACAGTTCTGGACTTCGGTATGGATGAGTAGGTTTACTGTTTAAATCAGGCAATCAATCGTATTTATTGAGCGCTTACTGTGTGCAGAGCACTGCACTATTCATTCATTCATTCAATCAAGCTCTTGAGAGAGTACCATACAACAATAAACACATTCCTTGCACACAATGAGTTTATGGTCAAGAGGTGGAGACAGATATTAATAGCAATATAATTGGTTGCCTCATATACCTGCTTCAGCTTACCAAGAGCAGGGTGTTGAGCATAGATACCACTTTATTTGCATTTAGCCTCTCTCCTCTTTGCTTACCCTTTGTAAGAGAGCTAGGAAGTTGGGGGATAGATATTTGTGGCCTAGTGGTTTAGGTAAAGGTGAGATGAGCAGTGGACATTTGGGTTAGGCTTTCAGAGCAATGATAATAGTTTTATCTTCCATAATATTCTTGTCCTTTTGTCACTGATACTGGTCCTGTGCATTTGAGTTTAACAGCATTTTTAATAACCTTGTGTAACCACATCCACTGAAACTATGGCAGTGAACCGATAGGGCTCTCAAACATAGAAATTGCTAAATTCCTACTGGAGTGCTAATGACCAGCCTTGTTTAACTCTGATGGTGAGATGAACTACTATTCCTGTTAATATCCATCCTCACTTGCAGATGACATGTGGGAATTGGAAAACACCTGGACTCCCCAGGAAGCCCATCGATGGCTTTGTTTGCACAAGAGTGGATGCTTGACTGGCTCTAGCTCTCTTGTCACCCTCACATCGTTCCATTTGTCTGTAGTTTTGGTTAATACTTCTTATCTATTAACAAGATGACAGCTATTATTTTAAAATGGATATCAGTTTGTGGAGCGAAGCTTGGGAAAGAAGGCATTTCTGCTACCCTGAGCTCTTAGGGAGCTGAGGCAGAAGGAAAGATTCAGACGTGAATATGCTCACACATAATTAGCCCATCCCACGGATGTTCAGACTTTTAGTGTGAAGCTGCGCATTCATAAGTATGTGGCTGAGTTTCCAAAATAGTTCTACATTAAAAACACTGCATTGTGTAAAGTGCTTAAATTTAATTGTGGTCTTTTACTGTTTGCTACCAATTCTCACTAACCTGAAGTAGTTTACTGAGTACTTTGTGCAGAGCACCATACTATCTGGGTGTAAGAAAGTAAAGTCCAATAGTTCCCAGGATTCCATCCCAGTTCCGCCACTTGTCTGCTGTGTGACCTTGGGCAATACTTGCCCAAGGTCACTTCACTTCTCTCCTCATAATTACCTCATCCTTAAAATGGGATTGAGACTATGAGCCCCACGTAGGACAGGGACTATGTCCAACCTGATTTGTTTGTATTCACCCCAGTGCTTAGTACAGTGCCTGGCACATAGTAGGCACTTAACAAATACCACATTATTATTATTATTATTACATGACACTAGGATCAATCAATCAATCAATCAATCAATCAATCGTATTTATTGAGCACTTACTGTGTGCAGAGCACTGTACTAAGCGCTTGGGAAGTACAAGTTGCCAACATATAGAGACAGTCCCTACCCGACAGTGGGCTCACAGTCTAAAAGGGGGAGACAGAGAACAAAACCAAACGTACTAACAAAATAAAATAAATAGAATAGATATATACAAGTAAAATAAATAAATAAATAGAGTAATAAATATGTACAAACATATATACATATATACAGGTGTTGTGGGGAAGGGAAGGAGGTAAGATGGGGGATGGAGAGGGGGACGAGGGAAAGAGGAAAGAAGGGGCTCAGTCTGGGAAGGCCTCCTGGAGGAGGTGAGCTCTCAGTAGGGCCTTGAAGGGAGGAAGAGAGCTAGCTTGGCGGATGGGCAGAGGGAGGGCATTCCAGGCCCGGGGGATGACGTGGGCCGGGGGTCGATGGCGGGACAGGCGAGAACGAGGTACGGTGAGGAGATTAGCGGCAGAGGAGCAGAGGGTGCGGGGATGATCTCCAAGCCAAAAACTGCCTGAACTCCGGGATGTTTTCGAGAACTGGATTCTGTTTTTGCAGTGAATATATTCTGGAACTTAATCATAGGTATTAATTAAGCACTTATTGTGTGCAGAGCACTATATTCTGTTTCAGAGAATACAGTATCATTAGTAGACATAATCCCTGCCCTCAAAGAGTTTACAATGTAATGGGGAAGACAGGCATTAAAATAAATTACACCTGGGGAAGCAGCTTGGCCTAGTGGACAGAACATGGGCCCGGGAGTCAGGAGACCTGGGTTCTAATCCTGACTCTGTCACTTGTCTGCTATGTGCCCTTGGGCAAGTTACTTAACTGAGGCTATGTGCCTCAGTTTCCCCAACTGCAAAATGAGATTCAATCCCTGTTCTCTCTCCCACCTATACTGTGACCCCCAGGTGAAACAGGGACTTTGTCTGACCTGACTAACTTGGATCTACCCCAGTGCTTAGAAAAGTGCTTGACACATAGTAAATACTTAACAAATATCAGTTAACATTATTATTATTATTATTATTATTATTATTATTATTATTATTATTATTATTATTATTAAAAGTGGTTGTGTAAAATATGTACGTAAGTACTGTGGGAAGTTGTGAGGATTTAAGTGTTTAGGTTGACGGCACTACCATCCTTCCCGTGTCACAAGCCCACAACCTTGGTGTCATCCTCGACTCCGCTCTCTCGTTCACCCCTCACATCCAAGCCATCAACAAAACCTGCCGGTCTCAGCTCCGCAACATCGCCAAGATCCGCCCTTTCCTTTCCATCCATACTGCTACCCTGCTCGTTCAAGCTTTCATCCTATTCTGTCTGGACTACTGTATCAGCCTCCTCTCCGATCACCTATCCTCTTGTCTCTCCCTGCTTCAATCCATACTTCGCGCTGCTGCCCAGATTGTCTTTGTCCAGAAACGCTCTGGGCATGTTACTCCCCTCCTCAAAAATCTCCAGTGGCTACCAATCAACCTACACATCAGGCAGAAATTCCTCACCCTCGGCTTCAAGACTCTCCATCACCTTGCCCCCTCCTACCTCACCTCCCTTCTCTCCTTCTACAGCCCAGCCTGCACCCTCCGCTGCTCTGCCGCTAATCTCCTCACTATGCCTCATTCTCGCCTGTCCCGCCATTGACCCCCGGCCCACGTCATCCCCCTGGCCTGGAATGCCCTTCCTCCCCACATCCACCAAGCTAGCTCTCTTCCTCCCTTCAAGGCCCTACTGAGAGCTCACCTCCTCCAGGAGGCCTTCCCAGACTGAGCCCTCTCCTTCCTCTCCCCCTCCTCCCCCTCTCCATTCCCCCCACCTTACCTCCTTCCCTTCCCCAAAGCACCTGTATATATGTATGTATGTTTGTACATATTTATTACTCTATTTTACTTGTACATATCTATTCTATTTATTTTATTTTGTTAATATGTTTTGTTTTGTTCTCTGTCTCCCCCTTTTAGACTGTGAGCCCACTGTTGTGTGGGGACTGTCTCTATATGTTGCCAACTTATACTTCCCAAGCGCTTAGTACAGTGCTCTGCACACAGTAAATGCTCAGTAAATACAATTGATTGATTGATTGATTGCTGAGCTGTATCCAAATTGATTACATTGTATCCAGTGCTTAGAACAGTGCTTCACACATAGCAAGCGCTTAACAAATGCCATCAATATTATTATTACCCTAGCACTTAGTATAGTGCTAGGCATAGGGTAAGCACTTCATTCAATTCATTTAATCATACTTATTGAGAACTTACTGTGTGCAGAGCAGTGTACTAAGCACTTGGAAGAGAACATTATACCAATAAAAAGACACATTCCCTATCTATGAGTTTACATTCTAGAGGACTTCACAAATGCCACATTATTATCATTATTATTAGTAGCAGTAGTAGTTCAAGTGGGGGGGAGTGGGAGTAGTAGTAATAGTAGTAGTAGTAGCAGTAGCAGTAGATGGCACCAAAGTGATGAACTGGACATGGGGGAAATTTGAAATTTATCAGGGAAGGACTTCTGGAAGAGATGACATTTTAGAAAGGTTTTGAAGATGAGGAGAGCTGGAGTCTGTTACATATTAAGGGGAGGGAATTCCAAGTAAGGGATAGGCTATGAGTAAGAGGTTGGCAGCAGAAAGGAAGAGAATGAAGAACAATGAGTAGGTTAGCTTCAGAGGAACAAAAATTGTGAGCTGGAGTGTAGTGGGAGAAGAAAGTGGATAAGTAGGGGGGAGAAAGCTGTTGAATGTCTGAAAACCAATGCTCAGCATGTTCCGCTTGATGCAGAAAGGAATGGGCAACTATTGGATATTTTTTAAAATAATAGGGATATGTATGTAGAATATCCAAGTAGCAGGGTGAAGTATAGACTGGAGAGAGAAAATAAGAGAGAAGTTTCATAGAGTAGTCAAGACAGAATATGACAAGTTCCTGGCCAACATAGATGGCTTTTGGGCCAAGAAGAAGGAGTAAATCCTGGAAATGTGGAGGAAAAACTCATAGGATTTGGTGACTGACTGACTATGAGGGTTAGGGATCTTGTCTGCTTTCTCTATTGTACTCTCCCAAGCACTTAATACAACATTCAGTACACAGTAAGGGCTCAATAAATTCCACTGATTGAAAGAATACAAGGAATCAAGAATCAGAAGAATCAAGGAATTCCAACTTTCATGTTGTAACAGTGTCTAGATGTAAAATCAAATGGGCCAGGTCTATGCCACAGCAGCAACATCATCATCATATCTGCAAACAATGTAAACCATTTTGTAGATTATTAAAAGACAAATGGACTTGGTTCAGAATCTTCCAGTAAGTCCTCTGGATAAAGGAACTGAAATTTTTCCAGTCATCTACATCTGTTCAAAATTACTTGGACTCCTCTTCCAGCTGAAAAGTTATTTCGATGTTTGAATATTGGCATGTGCAATGTAGATATGAACAACTAACTCTAGAGATGCCAAAATGTTCAGGGATTTGATAATAAGGACTAGTCCTTTAAAGATCTCTTGATTGTCAAGTCTTCTAAAGAATTTGCAATTTTTTAATGGCATTTACTAACTGCTTACTTTGTATCAAGCACTGTGGTAGGTACAAGATAATCAGGTCTGACATAGTCCCTACTCCTCATAGAGCTCACAGTTTAGAGGAGATGGAGAACAGGTATTTTATTCCCATATTACGGATAAGGAAACTAAGGAACAGGGAAGTTAAGTGATTTGCTTAAGGTCACAGTAGGTAAGGGGCAGAACTGTGATGACTCTTGGGCCATTGCTTTTTCCACTAGGTCTTTTTGCCATACTGTTGTCTCCCAGACCCCTGGGATAATGCTTTGCACATTCTCATTGCTAAATAAACATTGCTGAATGAATGAATGAATGAAATAACTTTCTGAAAACACATGTTACATTTTCCTAGCCCTGAAACAAATTTAGGGATCTGGATCCAGTTGTCTCTGAGCATCAACTGGAAATATAGTGATAGATGTATAACATTACTCAAGGTGATAGGCTGAGGGTAGAAGGAACACATGCTCAGGGCTGTTCACTGTTGTCCATATTTCTGGTCACTTGTTCTCCCAGCCTGTTGGAACAAGAAGTGCAGTCAGAATGAAAGACTACCATTTAGAATGTACATTGCCCATGTGATTAAGATGAGAGCACTGTATCTAATAGCCTGGACTGCGCTGCCTTTTGTACACAAGAAAGGCTAATCCCATTAAAAGTAATGGTCTGAGATTGCTCACTCCAAGTCCTGTTAATGAGTTAAGTTTCTTCTGTCTGTAATGAGCCTTCAGTGTTCTTCATGTCCTTACAATTGATGAAATACCCTGCGAAGTCCCCACAGATGCAATTATGACATTCAATTTTTAAAATAGGTTTTTGGTTAACCCTTAAATAACTCTGCCATGTTTCCCTCAAGTCCTCTCGATGCATACTTCTGAAGGTTTTTCATTTGGGATGGGGTGTAGGGTGTTCTAATGTTTATTGTGTTCCCAATGACCTCATTTGCAGGACTGCAAAACACAGTACTAATGTATATTTAGCAAATACTTTGCCAATGAAAAGCTAAATGAATGCTTAGCAATTTATTTTCATTTAATACAATTGATAGCCCTATTTATAGTCCCCAGGTGTCTGTGGCTGAAATTTTACCAGTATTTTGTGCAGTGCCATTGGTTTCTTAAAATTGAGCATATATGCCCATGCCAAAATACAGTTCTATTTAATTTGCTCTCCTTAGGTGTCTATACTTTTCGCGACACCGTGTCTCCATCTCAGAATATCTGGCAGTTCTGAGGTGACATAAAAGGAATATTACTGTTATTTATTTTTTGCATTATGGTTAAAAGCCCCTTGATGTCCTCTGTGCTGCAGTATTCTAAATGTGCCTGCATCATTATTGAGCTGTAAAAATTTTTTTTCACAACATAAAGCCATTGGAAATCATCACATAGCTTTTTTAAGGAGCCTTGAAAGTGATTGAATAACATCTTAACACATGGAGGAGGATAGAACAGCAGTCAGCAAAAACTAATTCCTCTGACTGGAGGGTTTTGCAGTCATTATTTACCTGTGCAGATTTTCTTGCCTCCAATGGTAGGAAATGGAAATATTTTATCAGTTACCTAAATGTTTGCAGTGAAAATTACTTATATGGTACAGATATGATGCACAGTTAAGACTGTTCTTAAATAGAATGCATTTCTGGCCTGAGAACTTGATGTCTCAGCTAGAAATACTGTAGATCCTTTCATAGTGTTTTGGAAATTTGCAATATAATTGATCCACTGTCTTGTGAAAATAGGTTATACTGGGTGATGCCAACTAGGGAATTAGGGACTCTGCTTCTCCAGGAATTGAGGTGAACAGGAATCTTAATAACTTTTATTCTCTGTACAGAACTTGTTAGCTAAATCAGCCTAAAGCAGAAATCAATGTAACTCAAAAGAAAGGGGAAGAGAAGGCTATGCAAGGGGAGACATAGGAAATACAAGTGCTTGGGAATTTGATCAATAGCAGAGTTTTCTCATGACAATTACTAAGAAATACTTCCAACTCTTTTTTTTCCACCAGCACCTATGTCAGTTTTACACTTGAAAACAGAATATTACAATCCTGAAATAGGGTCTGATAATGGATACAAAATTTTTAACCTTAAAACATACATTCAAATCTCCACCTCCTTCGGCATACAAACTTCAACAGAAGGACCAAAGAGAAGGGTGTGGAAGGATGTTGGGGTCACTTGCCCTCCTAGAATTGGGACTATGGGCATGAAACCACTATTCATTCATTCATTCAATTGTATTTATTGAGCATTTACTGTGTGCAGAGCACTGTACTAAGCACTTGGGAAAGTGCAATACAACAACAGACACATTCCCTGCCCACAGTTTTGTCCCTTTCATTAACATTTAATTTGGGGAAGCTGGGGCTGTGGCAGGACTCTTGCTAATTATTAATAATTGTGGTTATTTTTAAGTGCCTTCTATGGGCCAAGTATTGTACTAAGTGCTAGGTTAGATACAAGATAATCAGGAAGGACACAGTCCCTGTCCCACATGGGGCTCAGAACCTAAAAGAGGGAAGGAGAACAACTATTTCATCCTCATTTTATAGAAGAGGAAACTGAGGGTCAGAATATTTAAGTGACTAGCCCAAGGACACACAGCAATCAATCAATCAATCATACTTACTGAGTACATATTGTGTCCAGAGCACTGTACTAAGCATTCATTCATTCAACCATATTTATTGAGCACTTACTGTGTACAGAGCACTGTACTAAGTGCTTGGGAAGTACAAGTTGGCAACATGTAGCGACAGTCCCTACCCAACAACGGGCTCACAGTGTAGAAGGTGGAGAACAGACAACAAAACAAAACAAAACATATAGACAGGTGTCAAAATCATCAGAACAAATAGAATTAAAGCTTGGATCCTCCCCAGCACTTAGAACAGTGCTTTGCACATAGTAAGTGCTTAACAGATGCCATCATCGTTATTATTAGTAGTAATAATAATAATAATAAATACGATTGAATGAACGAATGAAGATGTCTGACCCTACTCCCCAGTGGGGGCGGGGAGAGAGAGGAGGCCACAGAGACCCATCCACCGAGCTGTGGTGGCCTCAGTGTATAAGAGTAAAATTTAACAGAGTTGGTAGACACATTCCCTGCCCACAAGGAGCTTGCAGTCTAGAAGGGCAGACAGACATTAAAATCAATTGTGGATACATACATTAGCTCATTTGGAATGAAGGGTCTGGGCTGGGTTGCGGTAGGAAAGTAGCAAGATAAGTAAGGTAGGAGGGGGAAAGCTGATAGATGGTAGGGAGTTTCTATTTGATGCAGAGGTGGATGGGCAACCACTGGAGGTTCTAGAGGGCTGGAAGACTGTAGGTTGTTTTAGAAAAATGATCTGGACAGAAATGTCAGAGCCAAGATTAGAACTCAGGCCCTCTGGCTCCCAGCCCTATGCTCTTTCCCCTTGACCATGCTCCTTCTCTTGACAGCAGCTCTCTTTCATCCCTAAGCAGCATGGTATAGAGAAGCAGCATGGTGTAGTGGATAGAGCACAGTTCTGGGAGTCAAATGATCATTGGTTCTAATCCTGGCTCTGCCACTTGTCTGCCGTGTGACATTGGGTAAGTCACTTCACTTCTCTGGGCCTCAGTTAACTCATCTGTAAAATGGGAATTGAGACTGTGAACTCTGCATGGGACAGGGACTGTGTCCAACCTGATTTGCTTGTATTCACCCTAGCACTTAGTACAGTGACTGGCGCATAGTAAGAGCTTAACAAATACCATAATTATTAATTATTAGCTACTAGACAGGAATGAAAGATTTAGGCCCAGCTCCAGCCCTAAGTGCTGGCCTGGCACAGATTGTTTTCCCTGAGGGTTGTCCAAGCTCTGTGGTTCCATCTGCAGGTCCATGTCCCAGCCTTCCATGTCTCTGCCTTTCATTTATCCCCAGACCTGGCCCCTGGGTCCCTGCCCCAAATTTGATGCCAAGTTTGTTCCCCCATCATACCCAAATTAAAAAACTGAGAGTTAAACTCAGTTCTCCCATAATGCATGCTTTCACTATACAGTTTGTGTAGAATTATCTTGAGGAATTAGAGAGTTCTTCCAATTACACACCCCTACCTAGGTAGAATGTGATGCAGTGGAAGAAAAAACATTTGTGTGACCTTGGACAAGTCATACGCATGCAGCATCAATCAAGGCATGGGTATTATAGCACAAGTTCGACTTAATCGGGGTTCTTCAAGAATGTGACCCTCACATTATCAGAGAACTGACTGCATTTCCTCTTTTTCCACTGCAGGAGAAGACAAATTTATGGAGGTACAATACTCTTAAATAGAAAGTGCTTAAGTGATCAAAGTTGAATGGTGTGTGTTGGTGATATACCTTTAGTGATTTTTCCTCAGCTTGAAGTCTTTATGGAGTGTAAGTTATTCAAAAAACATTTCATTATGCACCAAGAATCCCTCTGTGCCCAAGACATGACCTGCATTCACACATCCTGATTCTATTGCATAGTTTATGAACAAACATTTTGAGTGTGCATTAAATTCTTCTGAATTTCACATCTTACTGAATGATAGATACTTAAGGTGGACAGAAACAAACTATTATTAATTACTGTACACCAGAGAAGAAATTACATAAAACATTTTAAAAATGATACTAGAGGGAGGATTGGCTGAGGAATGAATTTACTTTTTGATATAAATAGCTCAGTGACCTTGGTTTTTCTCAAATACATTGTCAAACTTTACTAGGGAAGCTATGTGACATAGTGGAAAACATATGGGTCTGGGAATCAGGAAACCCAGATTCTATTCCCAGCTCCATCATCGGCCTTGTGAACTTGGGCAATTCATTTAAATTACATGTGCCTCACTTTTCTCATCTGTAAAATGGAAATAAAATATTTGTTCTCCCTCCCTCTTAGACTGTGAGCTCCATCTATGACAGAGACTGTATTTGATCTAATTACTTAGTATATAATTATAATAATAATGTCATTTGTTAAGCACTTACTATGTGCGAAGCACTGTTCTAAGTGCTGGGGAGGATACAAGGTGATCAGGTTGTCCCACATCAATCAATCAATCAATCAATCAATTGTATTTATTGAGCATTTACTGTGTGCAGAGCACTGTACTAAGCGCTTGGGAAGCACAAGTTGGCAACATATAGAGGCGGTCCCTACCCAACAGTGGGCTCACAGTCTAGAAGGGGGAGACAGAGAACAAAACAAAACATATTAACAAAATAAAATAAATAGAATAAATATATACAAGTAAAATAAATAGAGTAATAAATACGTGCAAACATATATACATATATACATGTGCTGTGGGGAAGGGAAGGAGATAAGGCGGAGGGATGGAGAGGGGGAAGAGGGGGAGAGGAAGGAGGGGGCTCAGTCTGGGAAGGCCTCCTGGAGGAGGTGAGCTCTCAGTAGGGCCTTGAAGGGAGGAAGAGAGCTAGCTTGATGGATGTGGGGAGGGAGGGCATTCCAGGCCAGGGGGATGACGTGGGCCAGGGGTCGATGGCAGGACAGGCGAGAACGAGGCATGGTGAGGAGATTAGTGGCAGAGGAGCAGAGGATGCAGGCTGGGCTGTAGAAGGAGAGAAGGGAGGAGAGGTCGGAGGGAGCAAGGTGATGGAGAGCCTTGAAGCCGAGGGTGAGGAGTTTCTGCCTGATGCGTAGGTTGATTGGTAGCCACTGGAGATTTTTGAGGAGGGGAGTAACATGCCCAGAGTGTTTCTGGACAAAGACAATCCGGGCAGCGGCATGAAGTAGGGATTGAAGTGGGGAGAGACAAAAGGATGGGACATCGGAGAGGAGGCTGATACAGTAGTCCAGACGGGATAGGATGAGAGCTTGAATGAGCAGGGTAGCCGTTTGGATGGAGAGGAAAGGGCGGATCTTGGCAATGATGCGGAGCTGAGACCGGCAGTTCCGGTCTCAGCTTTTGGTGACGGCTTGGATGTGAGGGGTGAATGAGAGAGCGGAGTCGAGGATGACACCAAGTTTGCGGGCCTGTGAGATGAGAGGGATGGTAGTGCCGTCAACAGTGATGGGAAAGTCAGGGAGAGGGCAGGGTTTGGGAGGGAAGACAAGGAGTTCAGTCATGGACATGTTGAGTTTTAGGTGGCGGGCAGATATCCAGATGGAGATGTCCTGAAGGCAGGAGGAGATGCGAGCCTGGAGGGAGGGGGAGAGAGTAGGGGCAGAGATGTAGATTTGGGTGTCATCAGCGTAGAGATGATAGTTGAAGCCGTGGGAGCGAATGAGGTCACCAAGAGAGTGAGTGTAGATCGAGAACAGAAGGGGACCAAGAACTGAACCTTGAGGAACCCCTACAGTAAGGGGATGGGAGGGGGAGAAGGAGCCTGCAAAAGAGACTGAGAATGAATGCCTGGAGAGATAAGAGGAGAACCAAGAGAGGACAGAGTCTGTGAAGCCAAGGTTGGATAGCATGTTGAGGAGAAGGGGATGGTCCACAGTGTCGAAGGCAGCTGAGAGGTCGAGGAGGATTAGGATAGAGTAGGAGCCATTGGATTTGGCAAGCAGGAGGTCATTGGTGACCTTTGAGAGGGCAGTTTCTGTGGAACGTAGGGGACGGAAGCCAGACTGGAGGGGGTCGAGGAGAGAGTTGGTGTTGAGGAATTCGAGGCAGCGTGTGTAGACGACTCGTTCAAGGAGTTTGGAAAGGAATGGTAGGAGGGATATGGGGCGATAACTAAAAGGTGAGGTGGGGTCAAGAGAGGGTTTCCTTAGGATGGGAGAGACATGGGCATGTTTGAAGGCAGAGGGGAAGGAACCAGTGGAGAGTGAGCAGTTGAAGATGGAAGTTAAGGAGGGGAGAAAGGAAGCCCACATGGGGTTCACAGTCTTAATCCCCATTTTATAGATGAGGTAATTGAGGCTCAGAGAAGTGAAGTGACTTGTCCAAGGTCACACAGCAGACACGTGGCGGAGCTGGGATTAGAACCCAGGACCTCTGACTTCCAAGCCCATGCTCTTTCCACTTAGCCACGTTGCTTCTCTGCACAATATACCCAAGCTCTTTTCACAGTAATTAACAGCAATAATAACAATAATAGTCATGAAGAAAAATATTCTAGTCTGCACATTCAAAAAATTGTGTGGTTGATGCATAGGCTTTGAAGTCATTATTAATGCTAGTGTGATTATTGACAATTTATTTAAAATAAAGCAACCAGGACTGAATTGACTTAAAATTCAAATTGTGTAATTGGCTAAGTTTCCTGAAGGAGAAAACTGAAAAATGAGGAAAAATAAAGGCTTTTGCCTTAGAGGACTGTACCTAGGTGGTTCAAATAGGTTGGCTGCAGCAAGGGTGGAAAATTAACATGCAAGCATTCTATCTATCTAGATCAAGCCATAGTACATAGCTGTAGAGGGCAGAGTTGGTTCTCTGGGAAAGTCAGATTTTTATGGTTGAGAGAATAGTGGAATTTAAAGCAAAACTTCAGGGCAGGAAGTGTCTATCAGCTCTGTTATATCTTACTCCCCTAAGACCTTACTACAGTCCTTGGCACAAGTGCTAAATGAATTAGATTGATATTGATTCTAGCTGCACTCCTCCTCTCCCTGTTCCCATGTCCCAAGCAGTGTTGCCTAATGGACAGAGAATGGGCCCAGGAGTCAGAAGGACCTGAGTTCTAACCCTGACATCCCTGGTTTTTTTTGTAATGATATTTGTTAAGCCCTACTATGTGTCAAGCACTGTTCTAAGCACTGGGGTAGATATAAATCCATCAGATTGGACACAGTCCATGTCCTACATGAAGCTCACAGTCTAAGAGTCTGCTGTGTGATCTTGGGCAAGTCACTTCACTTCTCTGTGCCTCAATTACCTCATTTGTTAAATGGGGATTAAGATTGGGAGCCCTACTTGGAACATGGACTATGATTAGCTTGTATCTACCCCAATGCTTAGTACTGTGTCTGGCACATAATAAGTGCTTAACAATTACCAGAAAAAAAAGTTGAACTCAAGTGCTCTTTTTCCAACTTCAACCCTGCACTAGGCTTAAACAGTGGAAATACTACAGTAGTCAGTATTTCACCTTTAAATCTTCCTCCCCCTTCAGTGTATGGAGGGAAATATTTGCTTCCCCGAGACTGTCAGCTACACTGACACTAGGGGGTTCAAAGCCTTCCTAATATCAATCATTGGAATTTATTGAGTTTGTATTATCAATTGATTAATCAATCATATATATGGAGTGCTTACTGTGTGCAAAGCACTATATTAAGCACTTGGGGAAGTATAATATAACAGCTGGTAGACAAGCATGACTTCTAAGACTTACTGGAAGCAACTAGCTTAAATTTGGGCTGATTTTGAATTTCCCGAGTTTTCAAATACTTAAGTTTTTTATATTGTTAAACTTTTACTTGGTCCAATGACAAATTGAGTCAATTAGAATGTAAGGAATCCAGAATACCTTTTCTAATGTATGATTTTTTTTCTATGAGGTTTGAATGCTTAAGGTTACTATAGTTCTGCATTGACAGGTCACCATCTCATTATTATCATGATCAATTTATTGTGTAATGACTGCTGAGAATTATATGAAGGGAACGCATAAAGAAGTATTAGATGCAATCCTTATCCTTGGGGAGTTTATAGTCTAATAGGTAAAGCAAGCTGACATGAAATGATGAAATACTAGTTGAGGTGAGATTCATAGAAACAAGTAACAAATCACAAATAATGTCTAGCTGTTTTGTCACTAAATGAATCCAAATATCAAAAAATATAAACCAATTCAGAAACTTCGTAGTACTGTTGAAGTTATGGATACTATTATTTTTAAACTCCATTGTCCAATATCTGGGGAGGCAGCATGGCCCAGTGAAAAGAGCACAGACCTGGGAGTCAGAGAACCCAGTTTCTAATCCCCACTCTGCCGCTTGTTTGCTGTGAGACCTTGCACAAATCACGTAATTTTTCTGTACCTCAGTTTCTGTAGGATTTAATCCCAATTTTACAGAACCTGTAAATTTTACGGCTATTTAGACTGTGAGCCCCATGTAGGACAGGGACTATGATCAACCTGATTATCTTGTATCTACCTCAGCACTTAGAAAAGTACTTGGCAGAGAGTAAGCACATAACAAATACGACAATTAGTGTGAGTTCAATGCTGTGGTGACATGGGGTAAAGTTTGGGTTAGTGTAATCAAATTATTTCTACAATTAATTTGTGACACATTTGTCCAATATGATCCCATGCTGTTTAAAATACATCTTATTCAGATAAGATTTCCACTAAACTAAATATTCATGTCAATATTAGATGGAGAATTTATGAAGATTTTCAAGTTCAAACCTGATTTTAATAATCAACAAGCATGTCTAGTAATCGCTGATGGTCTAGTATTTCTGCCTCAGCTTTTAAAGCAGAAGGAATGCTTAGGAAGTCTAAATTTGAAGTGTAAAAGGTTGACTATTACCGGGAGAAACAGTGAATAAAGTTGCTGTAAAGACACACAGTTCCCAGAAACTCTATATAGGTCAATGTGGTACATTTCTTTGCGGAAAAGCTATTAAGTTGCTTAGAGCACCTTAGCCAATGGATAAGGCTAAAGAGTTTCATTTCTGTAGTGTAATCACTACACTTTTCTATCAAGATAATGTGGTTTTGAGTTTGCTTCATGATGACTTTGAATGTTGAGGTCTGTCACAACTGGGCCTTTTCCTGACACACCCATTACTCTGAACATTATGGAAAATTTGGAAGTTCCAGCTGTATTTTTCTGATAAACTGTCTCATTTTTTTAACCTTAGAAGATTGGTAGCTATGCAGCAAGGAAGTGTAGGTGTTAAAAGGTCTCCAAAGGCAATAGGTGTTGAATAAGCTGTTAAACAAGAGAATTGGAACTCTATTGTCATCATTCCCTGTGTAACATTGATTGATGTGAGGTTGAATAGGTATTGGTTTTAGATAAACAAGATAAAGTGAAAGATCAACAGTAACTGGTGAGGGTAAGGTTTAGAACAGGCTGTTGAAAGAGACTATGGAGAGGGGAGGAGTCAAGAAAATGACAACAAACTTATTTATTTCACTATTTCCTTTTCCACAAGCTAAGTTTAGATCAGGCAACCTGAATGCCCTCAACTCTATTTTTTCTAAGCAGATAAATGGCTCCTTCAAATACTGCATATATACCATTGCTTATTAGCTTTTCCCTTGAACTGGAGTAAAGTCAGACTAGAGTGTGCTCTTAATAGGACAGTGATTGGAGAGGAAACTTGAGTGAAATTACCAAAGATTCCTCCTATGCCTACATAACATCTTGCTTGCGAGTCCGATTCTAACAGAGAAACTTGTTCTATATTATAATGAAATTTCTTACTTGTACAGATTTCCCCTCCCAAATGATCTCCCCTCCAGTGTTTCCTAGAATGCAGAGGAACTGGGAGAGGGGAAAGAAAAATGAAACTAATTTATAACATAACCAGGGAAATCAATTATACCTGGCTTTGTTTGCATTTTTTATGGTATTTGTTCAGCACTCCCTAAGTGCCAGGCAATCTTTTAAGCGCCAGAGTAGATACAGCTAATCAGGTTGGATACAATCCATGCCTCACATGGGGCACACAACCTTAATTCCCATTTTCCAGATGAGGTATCTGAGGCACAGAGAAGTTAAGTGACTTGCTCAAGGTCACACAGCAGACAAGTGGTGGAGCTGAGTTGAGAACTCAGGTCCTTCAATCTCCCAGACCAGTGCTCTATCTGCTTGCTAGGCCATACTACATCTCATGTGTATGTTTGTGTGAGTCTTTGTAAGAGCATTATTAGTAGCAGTGCATTGCACTTACAGTGGGCAGTGCACACTACTGAGCATCAAAGATATTGAAGGAACAAAGATATTGAATCAGCTTTTCACATTGATAAATAACTTGGCCTAGTGGAAAGAACACCTGCCTGGGTGTCAGAGGACTTGGTTTCTAATTCCTGCTCTGTTACATGCCTGCCGTGTGACCTTGGTGCCGCCATTTCTTCATATGTAAAATATAGGTTCAATATCCATTCTCCCTCTTACTTAGATTGTGAACCCTATTTGGGATAGCAACCACATCCAACCTAATCATGCTATAATGGGTAGAGCATGGACCTCAGAGTTAGAAAGTCATGGGTTCTAATCCTGGCTCTATCACTTGTCTGCTATGTGATCTTGGGCAAATCACTTCACTTCTCTATGCCTCAGTTACCTCACCTATATAATGGGGATTGAGACTGTGAGCCCCACGTGGGACAGGGACTGTATCCAACCCAATTTCCTTGTATCCACACCAGTGCTTAGTACTTTGCCAGGCACATAGTAAGCACTTAAAAAATTCCACAATTATTATCATTTTATCTATGTCTATCCCAGTGCTTAGTAGTGCTTGTCACTTAATAAGTGTTTAACAAATACTACAATTATTATACGCAATTACACAAGTGGTGTTTCTTTTCTTGATGCAAAGGCCAAGAAATTCTGCTTATGATACCTTGCTAACAGCTGTATTTGTTAGCCAAGGGTTTTACTGTGTATGAGTCTTCATTTCAAATATAGCAGGTGGCAAAGTTAAAAATGTTATTATTCCAAGGCAAAATGGGTTGCGAAACCTGGAAGAGAATTAAGATCCTTCTATTTCTAAGTCCCTTGACCCTCTGAGGTTCCAAGAAGCCAGTTTCACCAAATTAGTCCACTGTCATCTCTTTAGTCTGCCTAAAAAAAGACCGTAATCTCACATAGTTTATCAGGGTAATCAAGGCAAAGTAACCATTAAGAGATTGTCCTGGGTTGGGAATCAGATCAATTTTGAAAAGTTTAAACACAGTTTACAAGGCCAGTCTCATTTTCTTATTTTTCCCAAACGTGTTAGCTAAGACATGTAATATTTCTTTCCAAGGTTTTGGAAAGATTGTGCAATAAAGAAAGAGGAATGAAAATGGTTCTAGAGACTGCTGATAGCAAAACTAGCAATGCAGAAAGAGATAGTTTTTATGTGCATACCAGGTGGACACTAGAAATTTTTACCAACCACACTTGTGCTCACAAAAAATTGCTCTACATGAGTTAGCATGCACATTTTCATCATAAACATGAGATTTTTGTGTGGCTTCTTAGAAATAGCCCCGGCCTGGGTGTCAGAGGACCTGGGTTCTCATCCCAGCTCTGTCATGTGCCTGCTGTAGGAATTTGAGCAAAATCATATAACTTCTTTGTGCCTCAGTTATCTGTAAAATGTAGATTGTGAGCTCTGTGTGGAACAGGAACTGTGTCTCACCTGATTGTCTTCCCAGCACTTAGAACAGTGCTTGACGCATAATAAGTGCTTAACAAATACCACAGTTGTTATTATTTCCCTGGAAATTTGGATTTCAATTTTTACACACAGTCTTGCATAGTATGAAGGTTGTGTATGTAAATCCACATGTTAAATAAAAGTTGTGTCCTGATGCTCATCTGTTCTAATGCTGCATGCACACCCATGTGAATACATGAACATATATACATAAAAATGTCAGCTGTTTCTTCAGTACTGTGTCACCTACGGCCCAAAGGCTTGTGTTTTCAAAAGCGTGTTTCCTAATTCCCTAATAACATTCTAGCCAAAACAGGCATCAAAATCCCACTTTATGACAGAACTGAGTGTTCTTCCCATCACCTTATCTGTGGCTTTGTTATTAGAATGAGCGGTTGTGCAGACATAGGATGTGGAAAGAGAGTTTGGAGGAGTTTGTGCAAAACTACATCTTTCCTGAGACAGGGTTGGCAAAATTCAACTAGCAACAGATTTTTCTCCCAAACTGAGCATAAACAGTTCCCAGAGTAAGAACATCTTCCACACCTATCAGGAGCTTCAGAGGAACTTATTGACTGGGTTAACCAAAAGTAAAATCCTGGGTTAAGAAGAGCAGTCTTTTTTAATAAATAAAATCATTTACATAATTTGCCAAGATAACTTTTAAGATGTTATTTTATAAGTCTATTTGTAATTTCTATATTGAAAGCAGAATTCAGAAAGATTCACTGAATCTTCATGAGAAAGACATCTGTATAATGCTGGGTTTAGTCAACTTATTGCTCCTGACTGCATATGAAGCAACCCATTACTTGAAGAGACATTAGAAGCTGAACTTAGTTAATGAAATCAATCATAATTAATTCCTTCCACGTTCACATAGCCATAGTATATATTTCCTTAGGAGTTTCAGTCTAATTTGACATTAATGGAGATGGAAACTAGTAAAAACTGTATATAATGAAAGCATTGAGTCATTGGGGTCCACCAGCAGAATCACTGTGCGAGACTGTGAAGGTCAAATAGTTCATCAGTGTTGCTTGATTGTGAGGATAGAATTCCATATGAATCAGTTTGAGTGTTTTATCATTATCTCAAACTGATTTCAAAATCCATCAAGTAGAGACCAAGTTCATTCAGAGATTTTTTTTTCATAATTTATTTATGTGAACCTAAAACTAAAATTCAATAAAACATGTTGGGGTAGCAATATGGGGGCCTCTGTTAATAAGGAAGGGATCAATGCAGTGTTAGTTTCAAACTCCTAACCATGAGGCTAGAAGAGTGGTTGTTTTTAATTGAAAATAATCCCATCCAAGAGTTAGGAGGCCTTAAAGAGAGTACAAACTACCTAAATGTCTTTTTTTATGATATTTGCTAAGTGCTTACTATCTCAATGTCATTTTTATGGTATTTGTTAAGTGCTTACAATGTGCTAGGCACTGTTCTAAGCTCTGGGATAGATATAAAATGAATCATTTTGGACACAGTCCATGTCCCATGTGGACTCACAGTCTAACCCCATTTTACAGATGAGGCACAGAGAAGTTAAGTGAATTTTCCAAGGTCACACAGGGGATAAGTGGCAGAGCCAGGATTACAAAGCAGGTCTTTTTGTCTTCTAGGTTGTGTTCTATCCACTAGGCCATGGTATGTCTCAGCTTTTTCTACTGGAATAATAAAAAACCCTTCCCAACAGCAAGTATTATTTCCTTTCTTAACTAGATAGCACTCACTTTTAATGCACATTATTCCTAATAAGGAAAAGCATCAGTGACTGTATGTCTTCAATAAGGCCCATCATTGAGGAAAATTTTAAGCCAAACCAAAATGGCCCATTTTAATAGGGGTCTACGGGAGATAATCCATCAGAATCATCCTTGTCTTTATCCTACAATCCAAACATATCTATCTATCTGCTCTTCAGACATCAATCAATGTAATCCTATAAGAAAAGGATTTTCATTTCTAGTTACATAGGAGATCCACTAAATTTGATAAATCCAATCACTACTCATGATGAAATGATTATTTAATTACTGTCAGTTCTGCTTCAAATAAATACAGAGAGGAAATCCAAAAACATTGACAGTCAATGGTAATTTATTAATCAATTAAATAGTAATGCTCACCAAAGCGTAATTTGCACAATAAAATTAAATTAAATACCTAAACACAGAAGGGTGTTTTGGTAACATTAAAGCTTGTGACAATGCAGAGAAAGCCAGAATATTCAAGGCTGAAGATGACAGATTTTGATATGTAGAGACAAAAGCCACGTGGATGTCAAGTGATATGTGAAATTTCAACATTAGGTACAGATATCCCTGAACTGAAAAAAACCAAACCAAAACAACCCAAAAAATCCCGCCTGGATTTTAGTATGAGTTTCTTATCTTCTCTTTCACAAACAGCAGGCTTTAGTCTCCTATTTTATGCTCAAAATTTCTTGTTCTAAATTCTTATTATTTAAAATATATTTTTATATGTTTTGAAAAATCCCCTTGTGGAAAAGAAATTATGAAATGCACGTTTTTTTAAATGATGACATACAGATGGCAAATACTTAATAAGTGATTAAACCATGCCGTACTATCTTGATATACCAGCATTCTTGGTTGGAAACAAGCAAAACACAAACACATACCCCTTAGTTATCAACACAGGGCCATACAATACAAAGGGGTCTTATGGAAGACCACCTGATAAGACAGAATGAGAAACTGAGTGATTCTTGGAGGGATAAATTGGTAAAGGAGATCCCAGCAGCATAGTAAAAAGTAATCCGATAATCAGTAAGTGCTTGGACTCCTTGGACATGAGGTTGAATTAACAAACACAGTCAAGTCAGTTTTGGAAAGCTGCCTACCTGAAAGGCAGTTTACATATGGGTTTAAATGATCAGCTATTATCAGTAACCTGCATTTGAAGGACAATTGTCAGAAAGACCAATTTTGCTGGCAAAGTAAGACTTTGTTTTGTCAGGGGACCTCCTTAAAGACAGGAAGCTGGAGGACAGATGAGCACAAACTCAAATCTTGATGTGGGCCATCTTTAGGCAAATTTGAGGAAAAAATTGAGCTATTCCCATGAACATAGAACAATTTGGCTTGTTGCCAATTATAATACTTGCAGTATTTGCTAAGCGCTCTACTAAGTACTGGGGTAGATACAGTACAATCAGATCAGATTCCATTTCTGGCCCACATGAATCTAAAATGGACGGAGAACATATTTTAATTCCCATTTTACAAAGGAGGAAACTGAGACATGGAGCAATCAACTGACTTGTTCTAGGTCTCATGGAGCTAACAAGTGGAAGAGGTAGAATTAGAACCCAGGTCTCCTGACTCCCAGGCCTGTGCTCTCCATCGAGCACATTTCTTCTTGTGATTTAACTAAGATCAAGTATGACCAATTAAATGAGTATTCAACCTTTCATACAGAAATTGAGAATGAAGAGAAGAGAGAAAACAGGAATTTTGAATTACTGTGTGTGTTCCTGCGATACTGAATTGCTCCTCTAAACATACTGCCATAAGGTGGTATAGCCAATATGTGTAAACTGACTTGATTCTTATGACACCTACTTGCAGTAACTTTTCTCAACCCCCAGAGGCTACTGATGCAATATGTATTATCTTGAACCACAGTTGTGAAGCCCTCTCTTGACCCCACCTCCCCTTCTAGTTATCGCCCTATCTCCCTCTTACCATTCCTTTTGAAACTCCTTGAACACATCGTCTACACATGATGCGTCGAATTCCTCATTGCCAACTCTCTCCCCGACCCCCTCCAATCTGGCTTCCGTCTCCTACATTCCACCAAAACTGCCCTCTCAAAGGTCACCAATGACCTCCTGCTTGCCAAATCCAATGGCTCCTACTCTATCCTAATCCTCCTCGACCTCTCAGCTGCCTTTGACACTGTGGACCACCCCCTTCTCCTTAACACGCTATCCAACTTTGGCTTCACAGTCTCTGTCCTCTCCTGGTTCTCCTCTTATCTCTCTGGCCATTCATTCTCAATCTCTTTTGCGGGCTCCTCCTCCATCTCCCATCCTCTTCCTGTAGGGGTTCCTCGAGGGTCAGTTCTTGGTCCCCTTCTGTTCTCTATCTATGCTTACTTCCTTGATGAACTCATTCGCTCCCATGGCTTCAACTATTATCTCTACGCTGATGACACCCAGATCTACATCTCTGCCCCTGTTCTCTCTCCCTCCCTTCAGGCTTGTATCTCCTCATGCCTTCAAGACATCTCCATCTGGATGTCTGCCCACCATCTAAAACTCAGTATGTCAAAGACTGAACTCCTTATCTTCCCTCCCAAATCCTGCCCTCTCCCTGACTTTACCATCACTGCTGACAGCACTACCATCGTTCCCATCTGACAAGGCCACAACCTTGGTGTCATCCTCGACTCTGATCTCTCGTTCACCCCTCACATCCAATCCATCACCAAAACCTGCCGGTCTCACCTCCGCAACATTGCCAAGATCCGCCCTTTCCTCTCCATCCAAACTTCTACCCTGCTGGTTCAATCTCTCATCCTATCCCGACTGGATTACTGCATCAGCCTCCTCTCTGATCTCCCATTCTCCTGTCTCTCCCCACTTCAATCTATACTTCACGCTGCTGCTCGGATCATCTTTGTGCAGAAACGCTCTGGGCATGTTACTCCCCTCCTCAAAAATCTCCAGTGGCTACCACTCAACCTATGCATCAGGCAAAAACTCCTCACTCTCAGCTTCAAGGCTCTCCATCACCTCATCCCCTCCTACCTCACCTCACTTCTTTCCTATCACAGCCCGGCCCACACCTTTCGCTCCTCGGCCGCTAACCTCCTCACTGTGCCTCTGTCTGTCTGTCAGTCATTCCTACTCTGTCCTAATCCTCCTCGACCTCTCAGCTGCCTTTGACACTGTGGACCACCCCCTTCTTCTTAACACGCTATCTGACCTTGGCTTCACAGACTCCGTCCTCTCCTGGTTCTCCTCTTACCTCTCCGGTCGTTCTTTCTCAGTCTTTTTTGCAGGCTCCTCCTCCCCCTCCCATTCTCTCACTGTGGGGGTTCCCCAAGGTTCAGTGCTTGGTCCCCTTCTGTTCTCAATCTATACGCACTCCCTTGGTGACCTCATTCGCTCCCACGGCTTCAACTATCATCTCTACGCTGATGACACCCAGATCTACATCTCTGCCCCTGCTCTCTCCCCCTCTCTCCAGGCTCGCATCTCCTCCTGTCTTCAGGACATCTCCATTTGGATGTCTGCCCGCCACCTAAAGCTCAACATGTCGAAGACTGAACTCCTTGTCTTCCCTCCCAAACCTTGCCCTCTCCCTGACTTTCCCATCTCTGTTGACGGCACTACCATTCTTCCCGTCTCACAAGCCCGCAACCTTGGTGTCATCCTCGACTCCGCTCTCTCATTCACCCCTCAAATCCAAGCCGTGACCAAAACCTGCCGGTCTCAGCTCCACAACATTGCCAAGATCCGCCCTTTCCTCTCCATCCCAACCGCTACCCTGCTCATTCAAGCTCTCATCCTATTCCGTCTGGACTACTGCATCAGCCTTTTCTCTGATCTCCCATCCTCGTGTCTCTCTCCACTTCAATCCATACTTCATGCTGCTGCCCGGATTATCTTTGTCCAGAAACGCTCTGGGCATATCACTCCCATCCTCAAAAATCTCCAGTGGCTACCAATCAATCTGCGCATCAGGCAGAAACTCCTCACCCTGGGCTTCAAGGCTGTCCATCACCTCGCCCCCTCCTACCTCACCTCCCTTCTCTCCTTCTACAGCCCAGTCCGCACCCTCTGCTCCTCCACCGCTGATCTCCTCACCGTACCTCGTTCTCGCCTGTCCCGCCATCGACCCCCGGCCCACGTCATCCCCCGGGCCTGGAATGCCCTCCCTCTGCCCCTCCGCCAAGCTAGCTCTCTTCCTCCCTTCAAGGCCCTACTGAGAGCTCACCTCCTCCAGGAGGCCTTCCCAGCCTGAGCCCCTTCCTTCCTCTCCCCCTCGTCCCCATCTCCATCCCCCCATCTTACCTCCTTCCCTTCCCCACAGCACCTGTATATATGTATATATGTTTGTACATATTTATTACTCTATTTATTTATTTTTTTTGTACATATCTATTTGATTTATTTTATTTTGTTAGTATGTTTGGTTTTGTTCTGTCTCCCCCGTTTAGACTGTGAGCCGACTGTTGGGTAGGGACTGTCTCTATATGTTGCCAATTTGTACTTCCCAAGCGCTTAGTACAATGCTCTGCACATAGTAAGTGCTCAATAAATGCGATTGATGATGATGATGATGCCTTGTTCTCACCTGTCCTGCCGTCGACCCCCGGCCCACATCTTCCCCCTGACCTGGAATGCCCTTCCTCTGCACATCTGCCAAGCTAGCTCTCTTCCTCCCTTCAAAGCCCTGCTGAGAATTCACCTCCTCCAGGAGGCCTTCCCAGACTGAGCCCCCTCCTTCCTCTCCCCCTACACCCCTTCCCTATCCCCCTGCCTTACCTCCTTCCCCTCCCCACAGCACATATATATATATATATATATATATATATATGTTTGTACATATTTATTACTCTATTTATTTTACTTGTACATATTTATTCTATTTATTTTATTTTGTTAATATGTTTTGTTTTGTTGTCTGTCTCCCCCTTCTAGACTGTGAGCCTGCTGTTGGGTAGGGACTGTCTCTATATGTTGCCAACTTGTACTTCCCAAGCGCTTAGTACGGTGTTCTGCACACAGTAAGTGTTCAATAAGTACGATTGAATGAATGAATGAATGAATGAAGATTGGCATAAAATTTGCCTTAGAATTTTATTGCAGAAGATTTTTTTGCCACAGGAATCTTCCTCTTGGACTCCAGAAACTCATGAAATGGGGGAAAAATGCTTGCTGTTGTTTCTTTTGGAATTATTGGCTTCCCTGATACAAAGGAGAGTGCTTTGTCATTGTTTTCTGTAGAACATTGATGGATTTCATGTTGAATGGGTATTGGGTTTTAGTTAAACATGAAAGAGGAAGAGATTTATAGGCAGTGGTCACAGGGGTTGTTTAAAAGGTCCAATAATGCTTCAGTGCACAAATTTGTTTTCAGAGTTCACTTCTGGTAAATAATCAGCCAGGCCAGTCACTCCACCTAGATTAGAGAGCTACTATCTGTAGCCACAAAGCTTTCCTTTCCTCCTTGCTCCCTGCCCTTTAACACCACTCTTGTTTTCTACCTCTGTCCACCATTCACAAGAACATTCTTGCCTCTGACTCTTTTTGCTCTTCTTTTGTGCTTGTTTCCCCTGCTAGACTGTAAGCTCCCTGGGGGCAGCTATCATATCTACCAACTATATTGTATTATACTCTCCCAAGCACTTAGCCAGTGCCCTCTACACAGTAAGCCGTCAATAAATATCATTGATTAATTGACAGAGAACGGGACTAAGAACATTCTTCCTTTGCCTCTACTAATGCTTTACTGTGGGATCTGGCTCTGGAGGATACAATTCTATTTTGTTTGTTTTTGTGGTATTTGTTTAGCACTTACTATGTGCCAGGTACTGTATTAAACACTGGGTAAGGTACAAGTTCATCAGGTTGGACACAGTCCCTGACCCACATGGGGTTCACAGTCCTAATCCCCATTTTACAGATGAGGTAACTGAGGGCCAGAGAAGTGAAATGACTTGTCTACCACATTGCAGACAAGTGGCATAACTGGTATTAGAAACCAGTCCCTTCTGACTCCTGGGCCACTGCTGTATCCACTAGGCAATGCTGCTTCCCTTCCCCTCAGCTCTGTGTCACACTCTCCGCTTATTAATAATAATAATAATAATGATGGCATTTGTTAAGCACTTACTATGTGCCAAGCACTGTTCTAAGTGCTGGGGGGATACAAGGTAATCAGGTTGTCGCACGTGGGGCTCACAGTCTTCATCCCCATTTTACAGATGAGGGAACTGAGGCCCAGAGAATTGAAGTGACTTGCCCAAAGTCACACAACTGACAAGCAGCAGAGCTGGGATTAGAACCCATGACCTCTGACTCCCAAGCCCGGGCTCTTTCCTCTGAGCCATGCTTCTAATAAATGTGGTATTTGTTAAGCTTACTATGTGCCAGGCACTATACTAAGTGCTGGGGTGGATACAAGCAAATCAGTTTGGACACGGTCCCTGTCTCACATGGGACTCTCAGTCTCAATCCCCATTTTACAGATGAGGTAATTGAGGCCCAGTGAAGGGACTTGCCCAAGATCACACAGAAGACAAGTGCCAGAGTCAGGATTATTCATTCATACAGTTGTATTTATTTAACGCTTACTGCGTGCAGAGCACTGTATGAAGCACTTGGGAAGTACAGGTCGGCAACATATAGAGACGGTCCCTACCCAACAATGGGCTCACAGGATTAGAACCCAGAACCTCTGACTTCGAGGTCCATGCTTTGTCCACTACACCATGCTGCTTCAAGATTACCAGTCAGGCAGCTTTCAAGCATCAATCAATGGCATTTATTGAGCACTTACTGTATACAGAGCACTGTACTAAGCACTTGACATGATTTCTTGGACTCAAGGAAAGGTACTGGGGACAGGTTCTATGGCCAGATGTGTCAAGGTAACTCGAGTCTATCCACAGGCTGCCACTTCCCCTCAGTCCACCTATAGACCACCTCAGTTTTCTTGCAGCAGTTGCAGCTACTGGGCTGCCTGATCTCTCAGCGTTAGGCTCAAATGGCAGGGCCACACTGACTGCTCCACCCCTCCCCCCAAGCTGCTAGCAACCTGGTAAACTGCTTTGTAGATATTTTCCTTCAGACCAGGGGGTGGAGAAGGAAGATAATCTCTCACTTTTTTCCACCTCTACCAAGGAAAGTTTGGCCATTCTAATTCCTCAGTTGGCTATTGTAATGGTACCGAGGTAAGAGAGAGAGTTGCTTGAAAGTGGGTTGGTTTCAAGCTCATTCTTCTCAGGAGGGTTCTGGGCTTAAAATATTGTATTAAGAAAATCAAATTTTACTCCGACAATCAATCAATCAATGGCATTTACTGAGCACTTTCTGTTTGCAGAGCACTGTAGTACTACTACTACTACTATTACTACTACTACTATTACTACTACTACTACTAATAATAATAATAAAGGTATTCATTAAGAGCTTACTATGTGCCAGGCACTGTACTGAGCACTGGGGCAGATATAAGATAATCAGGTTGGACGCAGTCCCTGTCCCACATAGGACTCACAGTCTTAATCCCCATTTTACAGATGAAGGAACTGAGGCACAGAGAAGTGAAGTGACTTGCCCAAGGTCACCCAGCAGACAAGTGGTAGAGCTGGGATTAGAAACCATGACCCCTATCTCTCTCCTACCATTCCTCTATCTCCCTCCTACCATTCCTTTCCAAACTCCTTGAACGAGTCGTCTACTCCTGCTGCCCCGAATTCCTCAATGCCAACTCTCTCCTCGACCCCCTCCAATCTGGCTTCCATCCCCTACATTCCATGGAAACTGCCCTCTCAAATGTCGCCAATGACCTCCTGCTTGCCAGATCCAATGGCTCCTACTCTATCCTAATCCTCCTCGACATCTCAGATGCCTTCGACACTGTGGACCACCCCCTTCTCCTCAACACGCTATCCAACCTTGGCTTCACAGACTCTGTCCTCTCCTGGTTCTCCTCATCTCTCCGGCCGTTCATTCTCAGTCTCTTTTGCGGGCTCCTCCTCCACCTCCCATCCCCTTACTGTAGGGGTTCCTCATGGGTCAGTTCTTGGTCCCCTTCTGTTCTCTATCTACACTCACTCCCTTGGTGAACTCATTCACTCCCACGGCTTCAACTATCATCTCTATGCTGATGACACCCAAATATACATCTCTGCCCCTGCTCTCTCTCCCTTCCTCCAGACTCGTATCTCCTCCTGTCTTCAGGACATCTCCATCTGGATGTCTGCCCGCCATCTAAAACTCAACATGTCCAAGACTGAACTCCTTATCTTCCCTCCCAAATCCTGCCCTCTCCCTGACTTTTCCATCACTGTTGATGGCACTACCAACCTTCCCGTCTCGCAAGCCCGCAACCTTCGTGTCATCCTCGACTCTGCTCTCTCGTTCACCCCTCACATCCAAGCCATCACCAAAACCTGCCGGTCTCACCTCCACAACATCGCCAAGATCCACCCTTTCCTCTCCATCCAAACTGCTACCCTGTTCATTCAATCTCTCATCCTAACCTGACTGGATTATTGCATCAGCCTCCTCTCCGATCTTCCATCCTCCTGTCTCTCCGCACTTCAATCCATACTTCATGCCGCTGCCCGGATCGTCTTTGTGCAGTGTCACCCATCGTCCAGGGTTGGGTTCGTTCAGTGATCGGAAAGGCGAGAGAGAGAGAGAGGCCAGGGACAGAAAGCCTGAGTTTTATATAAAATTTATTCTGTGAGGCAAATTGAATTTATGTAATTGTTTAGGCCCAGTGGATTGAACTTCCCTTTCGGGAGAAATATAATCAATTAGCAACATTAGAGCTTCCCTACACAGGAGGAACACAATCATACGTTAATCGTGCGTGGGTGAGGTGGCTAGCTCTCACCCATATGCACTTCCCACTTGGGAAGAATCCACTTACTCTCCCAAATGGGAAGAATTCATTACATTAACCACACACGTGGTGGGCGGCTAGCTCTTACAATGTGCTCTCCCTACATGGGAGGAATCCACTCATGATTCCCATCAGCAGCGGGGTAACCGAGTCCCACCCAAGAGACACTCACCCGTCCCGCGGCCCTTGCCTCAGTGTGTTGGTTCTGGTTGTAGAGCGGGCATCTGGCCTTCTGGGCAGAGAGACATGTGGGCTGCTGTTGTTGCTGCTGCTGCGGCAGCTGCTCCTCCTGCTGCTGTGTGTCCTGGTATTCTGATCCCGAAGGTCAGAGGTGACAGGTATTTATTGCCTGTTCCCCTAGGCCATTCCAGCTTATGGCCTCAGTCTACCCAATCTCTGCCCTCCCCCCTGCTCCATACCAAATTTGATTGGCACAGGGGTGAGGCACACCTTCTGTATTCCCGGCCTGGGCTGTCAATCTTACAGATTTGGTCGTGGGGGCGGTATCCCACCCTAACTTCTGAATTCTGCCTGCTGGTTCAGGTGGTCACGAGATAGCTTTTGACCTTGAGATGACCGTTACCCCAGGGTCACCTCGGGACATGCAGAAACGCTCTGGGCATGTTACTCCCCTCCTCAAAAATCTCCAGTGGCTACCAATCAACCTACGCATCAGGCAAAAACTCCTCACCCTCAGCTTCAAGGCTCTCCATCACCTGGCCCCCTCCTACCTCACCTCCCTTCTCTCCTTCTACAGTCCAGCCCGCACCCTCCACTCCTCTGCTGCTAATCTCCTCACCGTGCTTCGTTCTCGCCTGTCCCGCCGTCGACCCCCGTCCGACGTCATCCCCCTGGCCTGAAATGCCCTCCCTCCGCACATCAGCCAAGCTAGCTTTCTTCCTCCCTTCAAAGCCCTACTGAGAGCTCACCTCCTCCAGGAGGCCTTCCCAGGCAGAGCCCCCTTCTTCCTCTCCCCCTACTCCACCTCCCCATCCCCCCGCCTTACCTCCTTCCCCTCCCCACAGCACCTGTATATATGTATATATGTTTGTATGCATTTATTACTCTATTTATTTTACTTGTACATATTTATTCTATTTATTTTATTTTGTAAATATGTTTTGTTTTGTTGTTTGTCTCCCCCTTCTAGACTGTGAGCCTGCTGTTGGGTAGGGACCATCTCGATATGTTGCCAACTTGTACTTCCCATGTGCTCTGCACATAGTAAGTGCTCAATAAATACGATTGAATGAATGAATGCATGACCTTTTGACTCCAAGGCCCAAGCTTATCCCCCAGGGCATGCTGCTTCTATAGCACTTGGGAGAGTACAATACCACAATATAACATATACATTCCCTGCCCACAATGAGCTTACATTCTAGAAGGGGAAACAGATATTAATATAAATAAATTTATTATGGGTATGTACATAAGTGCTGTGGGGCTGGGATGGGGGATGAATAAAGATCAAGTCAGGATGACAGAAGGGAATGGAAGAAAAGGAAAAGAAGCCTTAATCAAAAGTGAAGGGGACAGAAACCTAAATGAGCCTTATTCTTCTAAACAGAATTCTAAAAGGCACTCTTGACAGTCACCTAGGAGAAATCAGCTTTTCTCAATTCCCCTCTATTATTTTCCACCTGATATGGGTGACAACCTGCTTTAAATGGGAGAAAATCTTTCCAGGAGGGCAGAATCTGGGCAGAATCTTCTGCCTCCCAGCTTGTTATTTCTGCAGATCACTCTTCAAGGCGTAGTGAGAAATCAGAAGGGAAGCAGCACAGAAGCAGCCACCATGTAGGAGAAATCATCAGAGAGGCCCAAAGTCCCCCTCTGACCATCCCCACAAATGGCACCATATACCTGCTTTGGGATTCCAGTGCAAAGATGCTATAATATTTGCAATACAGATATGAAAGGAGACTTACTGTCCTTTCCCTTCCACTTGAGTTCACTTGGGTAGTTCTGAGGACTGCCTTTTGTCTTTTTATTCAGAGGGGGGCAACCTGACTCAGTGGTAATAATCTAATTCTCTGATTCTACTGCGATCTGCTTAGTGTGGATCTTTTCTCAAATTTTGGCCCAGAGGGAGCATAATTATCCAGACACTTCATATTTGCTTGAAGTGAGCTCTGAAATGAGGAGAGATCAAGGGTGTAAAATGCCTCCATAATCACAAAGGTATAAAACTTCACCAGATGAACTCTAAAAAGCCAAATGAAGATGATGAACTAAGAGGAATGCACTTCACACCAAAAGCATGTAACCTTTAGTTCAAGTTACATGGATATTACTGTAGACTCTCAGGGTTAATCTGTTTCAGTCTATTTATACAGCTGCTATATAGCCAATGACAGGAGGATTAAAATCTATTGTACTATTCTTCTGATGTCCTTAAATAAAAAAAAATCCATGTTTTTTCAATATGGAGTCTATTAATTAAGGGTAAATTAAAAAGTATGAAGACTAACTCTGAACCATTAGCAAAATATAAATGCTTCAAAGAACAAAAAGGGTTTCATCTTTCCTCTTGTTCTCTTCATGAGGCATCACATCAGAAACTGTATACCAGCTCTCCTCTCAAAGTAACATGGCTAGTTGGTGAACCATGTTGAGGGCTAGCTAGCAAATACCATAGAGTAGTCATTCAATTTCTACCACATTTACTTTTGGATCTTGACTATCTATAATGGGAAAACTGTCCAATTAATGACACCCATGTTAAAAGAAAACCCAGATTGTGACAAATTTGCTTCTCCATATTATATTTTTTTAAAGACCCAACCCATTCAAAAATCACAAAAACGAAGGAAATTCGCTACTGTGCTGCTATGCTAACATTGCTACCATGCCTACAAGAAAGAAGCAGCATGACCAGGGAGTTAGAAGGACCTGACTTCTAATCCCAGCTCCTCCACTTGTCCACTCTGTGACCATGGGCAAGTCACTTCACTTTTCTGTGCTTCAGCTACTTCATCTGTAAAATGGGGATTAAGACTGTGAACCCCATGTGGACAGGGACTGTGTCCAGACTGATTACCTTCTATCTACCACAGTGCTTAGAACAGTGCCTGGTAATTCATTCATTCATTCATTCAATCATATTTATTGAGCGCTTACTGTGTGCAGAGCATTGTACTAAGCACTTGGGAAGTACAAGTTGGCAACATATAGAGACGGTCCCTACCCAACAGTGGGCTCATAGTCTAGAAAATAGTACGCACTTAAAAATAAAATAGTAAAAAAAAAAAAAAAGCTTGGACTGGAGTCAGGAGGCCCAGGTTTGAGCCCCAGAGTCTCATCTCCACCACTGGGACTGCTTAAGTGACCTTGGGCAAGTCACTTACCTTCTCTGGGCCTCAGTTTTCTCATTTGTAAAATGAGATAGACTCTGAGTCCCATATGAGGCAGGAACCTCATCTCATAACCTTGTCTCTGCTCCAAAGTTTAACATATACTTACTGCTTAATGAATTCTATAATTATTCATCATTAATTATTGTACCTTTCCCTAAAGATGGAGAAGATTACATGCAGGTCAAAGTGAGAGCATCCGCTGGTGCATATACTACCAGAAGTTATAGTAGGGTCTGGTACCTCTGATCATCAGAAGGTGAGGCACACATGGGGCTCATCCCCATTTTACAGATGAGGTAACTGAGCACAGAGAAGTGAAATGACTTGCCCAAGGTCATACAGCAGACAAGTGGAGGAGCTGGGATTAGAAGCCAGGTCCTTCTGACTCCCAGGTCATGTTGCATCTTTCTAGTAGGCATGGGAAAAATTCCCTTGGCTTTTGTGATTTTTGAGTTAGCAGCATCATCAGTGGTACTTAGTGCTTACTACATGCAGAGCACTGTACTAAATGCTGTACACTCTGTACAATACATCAGAGTTGGCAGACACATTCCTTGCCCACAATAAACTGACAGTAGAGGGATCAACCTCCCCATTTTAAAATTTAAATGGTACCTGTTAAGTGCTTATTATGTGCCAGGCATTGTACTAAGTGCTAGGGTAGATTCAAGCTAATCAGGTTGGACACAAGTCCCTGTCCCTCATGGGACTCACAGGCTTAATCCCCATTTTGCAGCTGAGATAACTGAGGCACAGAGAAGTGAAGTGACTTGTCTAAGGTCACATAGCAAGTGGCAAAACCAGAATTAAAAGCCAGGTCCTTCTGACTCCCAGTTACATGCTTTATGGTTATGCTCATGGTGATCTATTTGTAGAAAGTCAACATTTTGAAACATCAAAATCCTCAGGTAAAAGCAATGTTCCTTTGGGATTGCTCAATAAAGTGTCCACATACCATGTCTAAGGAAATCAATAGGGTGGAAATACTTATCAGGTCACAAATTCAGCTTAGTCATCCGTACTTTATAAGGTTACTAAACAATGTGGTCTACTGGAAAGAGTAAAGGCCTCAGAGTCAGAGGATTTGGGTTCTAATCCCAGCTCTGCCAGTTGCTTGCTATGTGACCTTGGGCAAATCACTTACCTTGTTTATACCTTTGTTTCCTCAACTGTAAAATAGAGATTCAACACCTGTTCTTCTTCCTACTTAGACTGTGAACCCCAAGTGGGCCAGGGACCATGTCAAACATGATTAACTTGTATCTATCTCAGTACTTGGAACAGTGCTTTACACGCAGTAGGTTTTTAACAAATACCATAAAAAAATTTCATGTGAAGTAGAAAATAAAAAAGGGTTGTTAACTTTCTGATTTTATAGACGTCATGTTTGGTTTTGTTTTTCAAATTCATGTAGATACATGGTAGTTCAGCACAGTAAAGCAAATTTCACCAAATTGCCATAGAAGGAATGAGGCTTTGCAGACACACTGATGTAATAATAAGACATTAAAAGGAGACACAATGTGTTGTAGTTGAAATAGCACTGGACCGTGAATCCTCTCCCAGCCCTTTTCCCATGTGATTTTAAATAAGCTACCTAACTTCGCTGAGCAAAAGATTCCCCAGCCATGAAATGGAATATGATGATCCATGTAGGTAACCCTGAACTTCCTGAGAAAAAAAATCTAAGAACAATTTGTTAATATCACTTTCTTTAAAGGCACGGGCTTTGCTTTTTAATGGTACTTCACCCCCCTAATCAAATGCTGTTTTTCAATTTGAATATTGAACCATGCATCCGAATTATCTGAAGACTTTAATTGGACTGCATCTTCAGTAGTACATCATGCCTATGAAAAAAATGTGTTTCCTTCAGGGAACTTTTTAAAGTACCATCTTACCATCAGCCCAATTAACTAACTTCAAATTCTCTCCATTGAGTTTGTTCTTTAGTCTCATATTTTTGTTTCAAAAATCTCAAAGAAGTAGAAATTGTTTTGCGAGCTTCAGAAGTGATTCTGAGTGTACATGGAATATCATTGCCTCTAAGTTGTGTGAAAGAAGACTGTTTTCTATGTAGAACAGAGGGCTTTTAACTGAGGTTATGAACCTTGGGAGAGGAAAGTAAAAAAAAAAAAACATAAGTGGTCAAAGAGCCCATATCCTTATTGTTTTGCACTGCGTGTTAAATGATCTCTCTGGTTACATTTGATTATTTTAAGGTAAGGGTAGCACTGTGACAAAGGGCCAAGTTGAGAAATGCAAAACATGCCTGAGTAACATAATGAATGACCATGCTGTCAGCTGAAAAGAGCTGGCTCTCTGGAGGCAATTTGAGAGGGTCTGAGGAGTTTTTCAGGGCTTCTCATTCAACTACATAGCTATTTTGCAGAGCACTTCACAGACTTGGTGGTGTCAATTCTCCCTCATACACTACACTTTCCAGCTCACAGAACAGCATATTGTCAGTCTAAAGTAAACTTTTACTCTTAACTTCGCAATCAAAATATTGTGCCTGATATAAGTGAGACTGTATGAAACATGAGATATGGGATCCACAGAATACTTTTCTTCTTCAGGCTGTTCCAAACAGAGTCAATGATTTATAGGTAGAGTTGATCACTACAAAAACATGCTTGTTTTCTAGGGCCCAGACTCTGGTGCAGGAACATTAGGAAATTGATTAAGATGTATAAATATACGAACTGTTTAGGCAGGAACATCTCATCCAACATTTCAAGGGTAATGACACCAAATTAATGATGTGGTTTCAGCTATTGAAATCTGGCAGTCCTCAAAAATTGAATACCTTTGAGCCTTCAAAGAGGAACAACACCCAAAAGGCTTGTAAAACTATTATTTTCAGACAGTTTGAATTAGAAATTGGTAGAATATGGAGCATTTCAGGCCTTTGATAGATTATTCCATTATTGATTTATTTCCAGTTTTATTTCCAATCAGCAGCATGCCCTGGACTTTCTGCTCTTTAATAATTGCAGTAGTTAACTGATTTGAGCAATGGGATTCGATTCTGGAGTTTGGGTTTGTTTTTGTATCAGGTGTGTAAATTGGATTAGGCCAGAACTCAGTTCTGGTAAAAGAAAACGTCCAGTAATTTCTGTTCTGGCAATAGTAATGGTAGTATTAATAGTGGTAATAATAGCTGTAATATTAATAGCATTAATGATAATAATAATAGTGTCAAGAGCTTAGTATGTGCCAAGTACCGTACAAAGAGCCAGGGTGGATAAAAACAGATTAGGTTGGACACAGTCCCTGTTTCACTTGGGGCTCACAGTCTCGATCCTCGACTCCGCTCTCTCGTTCACCCCTCACATCCAAGCCGTCACCAAAACCTGCTGGTCTCAGCGCCGCAACATTGCCAAGATCTGCCTTTTCCTCTCCATCCAAACCACTACCCTGCTCGTTCAAGCTCTCATCCTATCCCGTCTGGACTACTGTATCAGCCTCCTCTCTGATCTCCCATCCTCTTGTCTCTCCCCACTTCAATCCATACTTCACGCCGCTGCCCAGATTGTCTTTGTCCAGAAATGCTCTGGACATGTTACTCCCCTCCTCAAAAATCTCCAGTGGCTACCAATCAACCTACACATCAGGCAGAAACTCCTCACCCTCGGCTTCAAGGCTCTCCATCACCTCGCCCCCCTCCTACCTCACCTCCCTTCTCTCCTTCTACAGCCCAGCCCGCACCCTCCACTCCTCTGCTGCTAATCTCCTCACCGTGCCTCGTTCTCACCTGTTCCACCATTGACCCCTGGCCCACGTCATCCCTCTGGCCTGGAATGCCCTCCCTCTGCCCATCCGCCAAGCTAGCTCTCTTCCTCCCTTCAAGGCCCTACTGAGAGCTCACCTCCTCCAGGAGGCCTTCCCAGACTGAGCCCCCTCCTTCCTTTCCCCTTTCTCCCACTCTCCATCCCCCCCGCCTTACCTCCTTCCCTTCCCCACAGCACCTGTATATATGTATATATGTTTGTACATATTTATTACTCTATTTATTTATTTTACCTGTACATATCTATTCTCTTTATTTTATTTTGTTAATATGTTTGGTTTTGTTCTCTGTCTCCCCCTTCTAGACTGTGAGCCCACTGTTGGGTAGGGACCGTCTCTATATGTTGCCAACTTGTACTTCCCAAGCACTTAGTACAGTGCTCTGCACACAGTAAGTGCTCAATAAATACGACTGATTGATTGATTGACCTGCAATTTACAGATAAGGGAACAGGCAGAGAGGAAGTGAAGTGACTTGCCCAAGGTCACCCAGCAGATATGTGGTGGAGCCGGAAATAGAACACGTGACCTTCTGACTCCAAGGCCCGTGCTCTATCAACCACGCCAAGCTGCTTCTCATCATTAATTTATATAATTTATTAAGCATTTACTGCGTGCAGAGCACTGTACACAAAAGCTATATAAAAGACATGTGGTGGGGATGAGAATTAGACTTTTTTCCACCAGGGTTATGGTGGTACTATTTCCCACTTTGGGGTGGTAGCTCCACCTTGGGGGCCTGAACTGAGAGAAGCTGCAGGGCCTGATCCCACCCCGAGGACCTGCTGTGGGGGGAGATCCAGGCCATATGCAATACTTGTTGTGCAGTACCCTGAGGGAGCTGTCTGGGTCTTAGTGGATTGGGTTGTCCAGTGGGCTGACTCACTGAGACTGGCAGCATGGAGAACTCAGTGGGAGGAGCCATGGGAACGGAGCAAGGAACTGTAGACTGCCCCTTCCCCAAGAGTGCCAGTCCATCCCCCTTCCTCTACCACCCTGGCCCTCATGGCCTAGTGGATAGAGCACGGGCCTGGGAGTCAGAAGGTCATGGGTTCTAATCCTGGCTCCACCACTTGAATGTTGTGTGACCTTGGGTAAGTCACTTAACTTCTCTGTGCCTCAGTTCCCTCATCTGTAAAGTGGAAATTAAGAATGTGAGCCCGGTATGGGACAGGGACTGTGTCCAACCCAATTGTCCTGTATCTTTCCCAATGCTTAGTATGATGCCTGGCACATAGTAAGAGCTTAACAAATACCATTATCATTATTACTATTATTATTATTATTCTGGCCAATACCGCCATGCCAGCTGTCTATGGGCACGCCTGACTGGAATACCACCTCTCTTAGCACAGAGCGTGAGGGGAGCTGGGATGTGGACATCAGCTGCCACATATCTCCAGCCAAGGACAGCATCTGGGACTTGGGTCAAGACTGGAGTGTGGGGTCTGCCTTTCCAGGTTGTTACCCTGACAATTCTACCTATTCATCATCTTTCGAATCTGTCATTTCCTCTCTATCTAGATTGCTACCATGGTGGTGCAAGCACTAATCGTTTCCCACCTACTCATTGACCTCCCTGCCTCCTGTCTCTCCCCTCTCCAATCCATACTTCACTCTGCTAACTGCATCATTTTTCTTTAAAACATTCAAACCATGTGTCCCCACTTCTGAAAAACCACCTATGCTTGCCCATCCACCTCTGCATCAAACAGAAACTTCCTATCATTGAGTTTAAAGTGCTCAATCACTTTACCCCCTCACATTTTACCCCACTGATTTTCTACTACAGCTCAGTCTGTTCACTTCGCTCCTTTCACACCAACCTACCCACTGTACCTTCATCTCATCTGTCTCATCTCTAATCTCTTGACCACATCCTTGGTCTGACTTGGAACTCCCTCCCTCTTCATATCAAACAGGCCACCACTCTCCCCACCATCAAAGCCATCTTAAATCACATCTCCTTCAAGAGGTCTTTCCTGACTAAATTTTTATTTCCCCTAATCACTCTCCCTTCTGCATCACCTATGCACTTGGATCTGTATACTTTAAGCACTTGATATTCACCCCACTCACAGCCCCACAGCACTTATGTACATATTCTTTTACATTGCCATTTCCCTATCTGTAATTTATTTCTATGTCTGTCTCTCTCTCTAGTCGGCTGCAAGTTCCTGATGGGCAGGAATCGTGTCTACAGGTTCAATTGTTTTGTATTCTCCCAAGTGTGCCACACACAGTAAATGCTCAATATAATCCTCTGATTGATTGACTGATTGATAATGCAAAGTCTAGTAGGGTCATCTCCTGAAGGTAACCGGATTTTCTCAGTTGCTGTCAATAAAGCCAGTGCAAGACTGTTTCCCTAGTTCTTGCCAGGCAGAACTGAACAGGCTGGATGAGAAGTTACAAAAGAGTTGAACAGTCCCTGTCCAACAGTGGGCTCACAGTCTAAGGGGAAGGAAATTGAGGCACAGAGAAATGGCGTGACTTGCCTATGGTCACACAGCAGATAAATGGTGGTTGCCCATCCCTCTCTCTCTGTATCAAGCAGAAACTTCTGACCATTGACTTGAAAGCTCTCCATAAATTGTCTCCCTCCTACTAAACCATTCTCTTTGCTCATTAACACCCAGCTCGAACTCACTGTTCCTCCCAAACCAGCCTCTTTACTGCCCCTCATTTCTCATCACTCCTGCTGCTCATCTATTCCTCACAGCTTTCTTCCTGCCTAGAACTCCCCCCTCCTCACTTTATATCTGACAACCTCAGATATTCTGAAATATATTTTTTCCTCCAGAAGGAAATGAATATCTAATCTCCCCACATTGTAACCCCCATATGCCACTTCAGCCGTTCCGTGACACCTCAACACTTAAGTATTCATAACCTCCCATAGAACTTAGGCATACAAATCATATTCTTTATTAGTTCTGAGTATGAAAAAACTAAAAATAATGATGACATTTATTAAGCTCTTATGTGAGATCATCCAGATAATCAGATTGGACACAGTCCCTATCCTACATAGGTTTCACCATCTAAGGAGGGAGAAACTGAGATGAGAGAAGTTAAGTGACTTGTCCAAGGTCAAAGAGTAGTCTCTGCTTTGAATGTAACTCATTTAAATGTCTGCCTGTCCTGCTGAGCTGTAAAATTGGGCAGGGGGGCATTTTGTCTATTCACGGTAATTCATGCAATGGTATTTAATGAATGCTTACTATGTGCAGAGTACTGTAATAAGTACTGTACTATGCAACAGAGTTGACAGATATGTTCCCTGCTCACAATAAACTTGCAGGCTAGAGGGGTAGACAGCCATTTGTATGAATAAATACATTACAGAAATCTAATGGAAGATATGTACATAAGTGTTGTGGGGTTAAGGGTAGGGAGAGTAACTAATTTTGAAAGGTCACAGGTCCAAGTGCACAGATGACAAAGAAGGGAGATGGAGCCAGAGAAAGGAGAGGAAGCGTTCATGGAGGAGATGTGACCTTAACAATGCTTTCATTAATGTGACCTTAATGATGTAATCTCCCAAGCACTTGGTTTAGTATTCTGCATACAGCAGGTACTCAGCGTATGATTCTTGGTCTACTAGGTCTCTGAGGATGTTCTGATAACAGCTATTCTTGAATTCATATAGTCTTGCAGTAAAATAGAACAACATTCAAATTATAGAGCTAATTTCGTATCACGAAATACATCACTTCAAATGATGCATTGCCAGTTCTGGGGCATTGTCTAATTATTTTCAGAGCTTTCCTTTATTTTTCCCTGTTTTCAAACATTAGCGAATAAACAATCATTCTGCTTAAAGGCCACAGGTATTTTTAGCTTATCCTTTGACATGGTACTGTCAAGAATCAGGAACAACAAGTTAACTCTCATGAGGCCAAAATACTGGAGTGACACAGTTTCAATAGAGTAAATTCATCATAAAATTAAACTTGCTTGGAAGTATAGGAAATCTGTGGGGAATGACAGTAGTAGGGTTATCCTTGATTTGAAGGCAAGATTGCTGATTGGGAGATTGTACCTGTGAATATGAGTGTCAAGCTGAGTTGTTTGTGCACTTACACTTTTCATCCCTGAAAATGCAAGGACACATTAGTGCATCTTGCCAATCGAGGACAGCATTGCTTAGACACCAATAATTAAAAGAGAAGGTGGGGGTGGTGGTAGTAGTAATAGTATTTATTAAGTGCTATGGCCTAGTGGATAGCGCATAGGCCTTGGAGTCAGAAGGATCTGGGTTCTAATTCTGGCCCTGCCACCTGTCTGCTGTGTGACCTTGGGCAAGTTACTTAACTTCTCTGGGTGCCAGTTACCTCATCTGTGAAGTGGGGATTAAGACTGTGAGCCCTATATGGGATGGGGGATTGTGACCGACCTCATTAGCTTGTATCTACCCCAGAGCTTAGAATAGTGCTAAACACATAGGAAGCACTTAACAAATACTATTATTATTATTATGATAATTATTATTATATAGTGCTGGGAGAAAATACACAGGTGGGAAAAAACATGGTCCTAGTCCCTTACGGGGCCCACAATCTAAAAGATAATTGTGATTTACAACCAGCAGGACATGCACTTGAGTTATTTTTGCAGTACTGTTGATAGTTTAGGTTGATCTACCCTCACTATCTCACGTGGTCCCTCTGTGTACAGCAACACTGCATGGCCTAGTGGATAGAGCATGGGCCTGGGAGTCGGAAGGACCTGGTTTCTAATCCTGACTCTGCCACTTGTCTGCTGTATGACCTTGGGAAAGTCACTTCACTTCTCTGTGCCTCAGTTACCTCATCTGTAAAATGAGGATTATGACTGTGAGCTCTATGTGGAACAGGGACTGTGTTCAACCCAATTACCTTGTTCTACCCCAGCACTTAGTACAGTGCCTGACATATTGTAAGAGCTTAACAAATGCCATCATTATTATTGTGAGATGGATAGTAGGGAGCAAAAGTGTGGTCTGTTCCAGAGCTGAATATCTCCGAGACTGTACAGCAGCTGACATTACTATGCCATCACCATTTTGTGAGCCACCTCTGAGTATGATCACTGTTTTTCAAAACAACAAATGAAACCCAAAGAACAACATCAGCAAAAAGAAGTATGCAGTTGTATTCTGCACAACTAGACATATCAGAGCCAGAAAACAGTAAGAGCATCGTAACAGGGAGGGCATTTGAAGACCAGGGTGACTATTTCAAGGAGAAGTAGAACATCATCAGACAATCACTTATAACTCTGGGAAGATTTGGGCAGACCATTCCCAGGAATTGTGAAACCACTCCCCATCAGTGACTCCTCCAAAACAGATGTATGAACATCAATCTTGTTTGAACTATCCCTCAACAGGACATTTAGCCTGACCACTACTGAAAGATACTGACTCCACGTTTGGCCAGCCCATATTCTACCAGCGATGCCATCCCTTCTGGACAATAACTGTTCTCATTGTCACCCGGTACCCTGTTCGGAATGGATAGTATATGGGAATGGCACGTGTGGTAATGAAGTGTGGTAGATAAAGTTGAACGCCTAAAAAATAGAAAAGATATCACATTAGCTGAGAAGCTAGATGATGGGAATGCCTGCTTCCCCAGAAATTCCATTTCTGGATCACACCATTGGAAGACACAAAACACAGAAATGGCTAAGCCTTGCTTGTTAACTTCTAGTTTGGTTACTACTCCCACTTAGACTACGAGATCCATGTGGGAGGGGGACTGTGGCCAACCTGGTTATCTCGTATTTACCAAGTGCTTAATACTTGGTAGAAGCAGCGTGGCTTCGTGGAAAGAGCCCAGGCTTGAGAGTCAGAGGTTGTGGGTTCTAATTCCAGCTCCACCGCTTATCAGCTGTGTGACTGGGCAAGTCACTTAACTTCTCTGTGCCTCGGTTACCTCAACTGTAAAATGGGGATTAAGACTGTGAGCCCCATGTGGGACAACCTGATTACCTTGTATCTACCCCAGCACTTAGAACAGTGTTTAGCACATAGTAAGCACTTAACAAATGCCATCATTATTATTATGAAAAGCAGCAAGTGGCAAGAATAGGCCTTGGAAGTCAGAGGACGTGGGATCTAATCCCAGCTCCACCACTTGTCTGCTGTGTGATCTTAGGGGAGTCACTTAACTACTCTGTCACTCGTTTACCTCATCTGTAAAATGGTAATTAAGACTGTTAGCCTCATGAGGGACAACCTGATTACGGTATCTACCTCAGTGCTTAGAACAGTGCTTGGCACATAGTACGTGCTTAACAAATACCATAATTATTATTACTATTATTATTATTGTACTTGGCACATAGTGTAAGTGCTTAAAATTACCACAATTTTAAGGGTGACTCACGACTGATGTGCAGAGTATTGGCAATTAGAAGGGGTGTGGTAACTGACAGGTCTGCTGTAGATAGTGAATGAGAGTGAATGAAAAATAAAATGAAAATATATAGGATCAGTATGCAAATTAGTGCAGCTGAACCTTCCAGCTCTTTCCCATATTAACCACTAGGTCGGTGATAAGAAACTACTGCTTCTATAGAAATCCACTCCTGAGCCTACTCTGTCTAAACTAATGCAAGCAAAATGCAAGCAAACATAAAGGAAGTGATGTTTTATCCTGCTTGCTGCCCTTTTCCTTCCTGGTTCTGGATCTGGAGAAATGACAAAATACTATGATGTTGATTACAATTTGATATAAAGTAGAAATTTTGGCCTCCTGGATAGAGCAGGGGCCTGGGAGTCAGAATGACCTGGGTTCTAATTCCAGCTCCACTTGTCTGATGGGTGACCTTGGGCAAGTCATTTAATTTATCTAGACCTCAGTTACCACATCTGTAAAATGGGGATTAATACTGTGAGTCCTATGTGGGACATGGACTGTGTCCAACCTGATTAGCTTGTGCCTACCCCAAGGCTTAGAACAGTGCCTGGCATATAGTAAGGACTTAACAAAAACAAACAAATAAAAAAATATTTTAAAATCTGGATTATTGAATTAATATATTTCTTATATAGCCAGTCAATGAGAAGTGCTGTGTGCTGAATGGCATGGCAAGTGTCTCATTGGAGATAATACAGACTTCTTGTGGGCAGGAAATGTGTCTACCAACTCATATGTTCTAATCCCAGCTCTGTCACGTGTGCTGTGTGACTTTGGGCAAGTCACTTCACTGCTCTGTGCCTCAGTAACCTCATCTGTAAAATGGGGATTCAGACTCTGAGCCCCATGTAGAACAGGGACTGTGCCCAACCAGATTTGCTTGTATCCACCCCAGCTCTTAGTACAGTGCCTGGCACATTGTAAGCGCTTAACAAATGCTGTAATTATTATTACTCTCCCAAGCATTTAATACAGACCTCTGCACACAATACACGTTCAATAAATACATTGATTGTTTGACTACAGGGCATGGTGCTAATGTCAGAACTCTTCATCTTTAATCGGACAGCATTATATCCACTGTAACTGTATCTTGGCAGAGCACAATCCCAATTGTGCGTTATGAACTCAATAGGATCATACCATACCACTGAATGACCTTAAATAAATTATCACAAGGGTGTGGTGAGACTGAAATATTCTAAATGAAAACAAACCCAGAGAAGCAGCAGCAGCATAAGGAAAACAATAGGCACCTTTTCTGACACTGGTGCGTATTTTCAGAAAGTGTGGTGACTGAGCTCTCTTTTGGATAAGCAATGCTCAAGTCAGACAACTCAGTCCACAATTGATTTTTTAAAAAATTCTTAAGCAAAAATAAATGAATGATATACCCACAATGCTTCAATTTCTCATTCTCTGTGACTTCCTATCTTAAAAGCCAGGATGAAGTCAATGTAAAATGTATTTTTTTTAAAAGACATCCTCAGGGCCCTTGCAAAATTCCAAGATGAAACCCAATATATTACTTGGTTAGCATCCTCCTTCTGGCAAAAGAAGAAAATTTAAAAGGTGAAGTTGCCCCGATTCTAACACATAATGCAATGAGCAATGCTGGAATTGCAATCCAGATTTAATTTATCTATTCTTCATGCATCGTGGACACAGTGTAGAGTTGAAAATATATTATGTTTCCACTTTATATCAAATTTACATTGGGTTATGGTGTGTTCCCTTATTTCGGATTTCACCACATGTATTCCAGTAATTACTTTTCTTTGTAATAAAAGAGAACATAGCTTTTGACCATTGTAAGGGATATTGCATCTTTTAGACATCACGTATAGACAAGAATGAGAGTTAATAACCATCAAATGTGCCTATTTCCTTTTCCTATAAATTAGACCATGCTTTCCTACTGAATTTTGCAAGAAGGAAAACAGACTCCCTCCTGACACTGTGGGAAAGCGTTCTAAATCTCCCTAAAGATTCACTCTAGCTTCTTACAGCTGTATGCTAGTACCTTTTTATATGCAATTTTACTTCATTTAGTCTTTAAGGTTGTGCCTGAGGTTAGTTTAAAAGGTTAGTTAAATGTTAATGGATGTTAATGCTGCAATTAAATTGTTAAATCAATTGAAAACTGAGGCTCCATCTCTATCTGTGTTAGTGCCCGCCTGAGCTCCATCGGCGTATAAATTAAAAGCTGTAAATCTAGTGAAGTCTAATTAGAGACCAAATTTCTCATTTATCTTATTTTCACAGGACTGTAAGCACTGATAGATAATCAACGAAGGGCTAAAACTTTTTAACATTAAAAAACTATTTTATCTATTTCAGGGCTCAGGTGACTGATTATAATTCAGATCCAATTACTGTAAAAGGTCATATGTGAAATGAAGTTCTTCTAGACACTACAAGTTTTATTTTACAAGTTTGCCCACAACTCAGAATCATCTCAGTCCCAAAAAGCAAATATAAATACATTATTCGAGATTGGCCATAAGAATATTAAAGCAAAGGTAGGTCTCTGAGTGAGCACAGGCAGGTTTTTAAATGTGCATTAATGAGCTAAGGAATTAGGCAAAAATAAACATGAGTGGTACGTTTGAACTCTAGGAACGATATATTCCCAGGTGAAAAATTCAGCCTTCATAAAGAACTAAAATGACAACTTTTCTGTATTGTATAGAGCTGGCTATGACTGTGTGACTTTGCAAGAAAAAGCATGTTATGAGTTCAAATGAGAGATTTTCTTCATCCTAAGTACATTTTCTAGATCATTCAGTGCTTTTAAGGCTGTGCTCATAAAATAAAGATGTGTTTCCTTCAAACTCAGATCCTCTGAAGTTAAAAGTGAAATGGAAGCATGCTGTTGTGGTTTCTAAATTCCTCTTAAACCCTTTGCTAGTCTCCAAACTGCAGTTCTTAAATTACATTATCCTACTATGGACTGTGATATGTGCAAGGAAAAACATAAAGATGTGCTAATTTACAAATGAATTGTCAGGCAAAATATCTACATGTACCCAGTCATAGCTGTATTACCTAATCTTATGAAGTTGAATCTAACTAGTGTTAGCCATATATGTTCCTGTTCCAGAAGCCAGAGGTGGACTTCTAGTTGAAGAAGAGAAACCTTTCATCCAACGAATTATTTACTTCTCTACTAGTGCAAGATGTCTGCTAGTATTTAGCTAGCAGGCCTAGTCCCCTAATGAAGATGTAGATCTTACCCTTACTACTTGGGCAAAATTTCAGCAATCATGAAAAGAGATCAAATCTAAAAGTGAATATTTGAGTGACTTGAATGTGCTGAATTTTTCCTTAATTTTGTTTTGAATTCAGATCTTCTAAAAATGCCTTGATCATAGAATCTGAAGGAAAACTGCCATATTAGGTTGTACATTCCCTGGAGCAATTGAAAAGGATGTTTTGTTTCTTCAGAAAAGGTGCACAGATTTCCTGACAGCATCTTTGCTTCTTATTTGCATCAGTTCCAGACTTAGGGACTCAGTGTACCAAGCTGTACAAAAATCAGTCCCAAATTAATGAAATGTTATGACTGAGAGGGAGAGTGGGAGTGTTGATTATTCCTGGATCTGATATATCTTTACTGAAGTTTAGTAGGCAGTTGTTCATAAAGGTTGCAGGTATTTAATAATAAATCTAGTTACCGGTATTGAATAATAAATCTAAATATGAATAGGACCCATTTTTGAAGTATTTTTGAAAAGAATTATGATTACCAAATAATGCATCGGAAAAAGCTATGTTTTAAGTCTGGAATGTTTCATTAAGCTAAGTTTTTTTTTCCTCATTAATGACTAAAGGCATTCAAATTATGTGTCGATGAGAATGGGAAACTGATAATGCTGCAGAATCAGGTTTTGTAAATCACTTCCACAAATTTTGAGTGAGTAATTAATCATTGGAAATGACACATAACTCCATATAACTAGATAAAAATATTATGTAGACAAGTAATTATGATACATGCACTTTCAAAGCTTAAATAAACTATTCCTTTGGCTAATACCCTATGGAAAATAATAATTCCATAGGCAAGGAAACCAAAGTTTCAACCTGCGTCATTGTAGTATTCCAGTGTCCTCATTTCCAGTCCTCCAAGTCATATTGCTGTCCATTCCATTATAAAACAATTTAAACACCAGTTTATCACTGGACTTGAGAAATACAAATTTCTGTAACAACCTTAGATGGGATATAGAAGAGGAAGAGAGCCCAAAGTTATTTTCTGCTCATTAATTGATCAATGATATTTATTGAAGTGTAGTAAGCTGTCGGGAGAGTACAATCTAGTGGAGTTGGTAGAAACTGTCCCTACCCACAAGGAGCTTACAGTTTAGATGGGGAGCCAGATATTAAAATAATTTACAGATATATACATAAGTGCTTTGAGGCTGAGAATGATGTGAATATAAAGTGCCTAAAGGCTACAGATCCAAGTGCAAGGAGAGAGAGTAGGGGGCATATGAGGGGAACAAAGTTCCAGGCCAGGGAGAGGGTATGGGCAAGGAATTAACAGTGACATAGATCAATCAATCAATCAATTGTATTTATTGAGCACTTACTGTGTGCAGAACAGTGTACTAAGCGCTTGGGAAGTACAAGTCAGCAACACATAGAGACAGTCCCTACCCAACCGCGGGCTCACAGTCTAGAAGGGGGAGACAGAGAACAAAACCAAACAGACTAACAAAATAAAACAATAGATAACAATAGATAAATAAAACAATAGATAACAATAGATAAATAAAACAATATCTATTCTAATAGATATGTACAAGTAAGATAAATAAATAAATAAATGGAGTAATAAATATGTACAAACATACATACATATATACAGGTGCTGTGGGGAAGGGAAGTAGGTAAGATGGGGGGAAGGAGAGGGGGACGAGGGGGAGAGGAAGGAAGGGTCTCAGTCTGGAAAGGCCTCCTGGAGGAGGTGAGCTCTCAGTAGGGCCTTGAAGGGAGGAAGAGAGCTAGGTTGGCAGATGGGCAGAGGGAGGGCATTCCAGGCCCAGGGGATGACATGGGCTGGGGGTCGATGGTGGGACAGGCGAGAACGAGGCATGGTGAGGAGATTAGCGGCGGAGGAGCGGAGGGTGCGGGGTGGGCTGTAGAAGGAGAGAAGGGAGGTGAGGTAGGAGGGGGCGAGGTGATGGAGAGCCTTGAAGCTGAGGGTGAAGAGTTTCTGCCTGATGAGTTCAAAGTTCAGTGAGTAGGTTGGTATTAAAGGTGAAGTGTGCAGTCTGGGTTGGAGTAGGAAATCACTGAGGTAAGATAGATGGAGAAGAGCTGATTGAGTGTTTTAAAGCCTGTGGTAAGGAGTTTCTGCTTAATGCAGAAGTGGATGAGTAACACTGGAGATTCTTGAGGAATGGGGAGATGTGGATTTAATGTTTTTGAGAAAAAGTATCTGGGCAGTAGAGTGAAATATGGACTGGAGTGGGAGGAGGCAGGGAGGTCAGAGAGGAGGCCATTGCAATAGTTCAAAGGCACAATATGATAAGCGTTTGGATCAGCATGGTAGCAGTTCAGATGGAGAGGCAAGGGCAGGTTTTTAGAGATGTTGTGAAGGTCAAATTTGGGAACAGATTGAATACGTGGATTGAATGATGCCAAGGTTATGGGGTTGTGAGACCAGGCAGATAGTGGGAGGATAAGGAGTTCTGTTTTGGGCATTTTAAGTTTGAGATGTTTGCAAGAATATAAGTTGAAATGTCCTGAAGGCATCCTGCCTTCAGGAAAAAATGTGAGACTGCAAAGAGGAGAGAAGTCAGGGCTGGAGAAGTAGATTTGGGAATCATCCGCATAGCTATGGGAGCAAATGAATTTTCCAAGGGAGTGAGTATAGATGGAGAATAGAAAAGGACCCAGGACTGAGTCTTAAGGGATTCCCACAGATAGAGGTTGGGATGGAAAAGAGGAGCCTGCAAAAGAGACTGAGATTGAGTGGCCAGAGAGATAGGATAACCAGAAGAAGACAGTGTCAGTGAAGCTGAGGTTGAATAATCTTTCGGAGAAGGGGGTGGTCGACAGTGTTGAAAGCAGCTGAGAGGTCAAGGAGGATTAGGATGAAGTAGAAGTCATTGAATTTTGCAAGAAGGGGATCATTTGTGACCTTTAAGAGGGTGGTTTTTGTGCAGTGAAGGCCCAAGCCAGATTGGAGGAAGTCAAGGAGAGAACTGGAGAGGAACTAGAGCACGTGAGTATTGATTTCGTGCTCAAGGAGTGTGGAGAGGAATGGTAGGAGGGAGATGAGCAATAACTAGAGGGAGATGTTGGGTCAAGGGAAGCTTTTGTTAGGATAGTGGAGTTATGGGCATGTTTGAAATCAGTGGGGAAGAAGCCATTGGAGAGTGAACAGTTGAAGATGGTGGCTAGGGAGGGAAGAAGGGAGGGGGGTAAGTGTTTTGATAAGGCATGAAGGATAGGATCGGATGCACAGGTGGAGAGGGTGGATTTTGAGAGAAGGCAGAAAATCTCCTCCTAAGATACTGCTGGATAAGATGGGAGAGTTGAATTAGGGGCAAGAGAAGGGAGAGACTGGGGAGAGGCAGGGAAGATTTTAGGGAGATCACTAAAGCATTTGAGAGAGTAAAATACAACAGAATTGATAGACATCTTCCCAGACCACAAGAACCTAATAGTAATAATAATAATAATTGTGGTATTTGTTAAGCACTTACTGTGTGCCAGGCACTGTACTAAGCGCTGGGGAGGATACAAGCAAATTGGGTTGGACACAGTCCCTGACACAAGTGGGGCTCCCAGTCTCTATCCCCATTTTCCAGATGAGGTAACTGAGGCACAGAGAAGTGAAGTGACTTGCCTAAGGTCACAAAGAAGACACATGGCAAAGTCAGGATTAGAACCCACAAACTTCTGACTCCCAATCCCATGTTCTATGCACTATGCCATGCTGCTTCTCATTAAATAGAGAATGGGGAAATAGCATGGCTCAGTGGAAAGAGCACGGGCTTTGGATTCAGAGGTTATGGGTTCAAATCCAGCCTCTGCCACTTGTCAGCTGTGTGACTTTGGGCAAATCACTTCACTTCTCTGTGCCTCAGCTACCTCATCTGTAAAATGGTGATTAAGACTGTGAGTCCCCCGTGGGACAACCGGATCACCTTGTAACCTCTCCAGCGCTTAGAACAGTGCTTTGCACATAGTAAGCTCTTAATAAATGCCATTATTATTATTAAATAGTCTGGAGAGGGGAGCAGATATTAACATAAATAAATAAATTACAGATATGTACATAAGTTCTGTGGGGCTGAGTTTGGGGTAGCTGTCAAGAGCTTTAAGGGTATTTTGATCCCAGGTAACTCAGAAAGGAGAGGGAGTAGCGGAAAAGAGGGCTCAATTAGGAGTGGCTTCTTGGAGGAGACGTGATTTTAATAAAGTTTTGAAGATTGGGAGATTGAAGGTCTGTTATATATGGATGAGGAGAGAGTTCCAGGTCAGAGGGAAGTCATGGGAATGGAGCTGGCAGCAAGAAGGACAAGATAATGGCACAATGAGCAAGCAGGCACCAGAGGAGCAAAATGTGCAGGCTAGGTTCCTGTAGGAAATCAGTGAGGTAAAGTAGGAGCGGGTGAGCTGATTGAATGTTTTAAATGTTTTAGAGTCTGTAGAAGGGAGTTTCTATTTGATGTGAAGGTGTATGGCAAGATGTGGCAACAGCATTTCAATAATCTCCTTAAAAGTACTTTATACCACTTGGGATGACTACTGAGGACACTGCCTGCTAACATGTGAAAAACGTATGATTCATTCATTCATTCAGTCATATTTATTGAACACTTACTGTGTTCAAGGCACTGTACGAAGCACTTGGGAGAGTACACTATAATAATAAGTAGACACATACCCTGTCCGCAACAAGCTCACAGTCTAGAGGGAGAGACATTAATATACATAAATAAATACATAAATTACAGATATATACGTAAGTACCATGAGGCTGGGCGGGGTGGTGGGGGGATGGTGAATGAGGGGAGCAAATCAGGGTAACGCAGAAGAAGGGGTAAGAAGGGCTAACTAAGGTTAGGGAAGTCTCCTTGGAGGAGATGTGCCTTCAATAAGGCTTTGAAAGGAGGAAGAGAAATTGTCTATCTGTTATGAGGAAGGAGGGTGTTCCAGGTCAGAGGCAGGATGTTGGTGAAAGGTCAGTGGCCAGATAGATGAGATCGGGGTACAGTGAGAAGGTTAGTATTAGAGGAATGAAGTGTGCAGATTGGATTGTAGTAGGAGAATAGCGAGATGAAGTAGGAGGGGCAAGGTGACTGAGTGTTTTAAAGCCAATGGTGAGGAGATTTTGTTTGATGAGGAGGAGGATGGGCAACCACTGTAGTTTCTTGAGGAGTGGGGAAACATGGTCTGTACGTTTTTGTAGGAAATTGATCCAGGCAGCAGTGTGGAATATGGACAGGAGGCAGAGAGGTCAATAAGGAGGTTAATACTATAATTAAGGTGGGATAGGATAAGTGCTTGTTTACTTGACCGATGCCTTTATGATTTCCTCTTTTTGTGAGATGAAAATAAAACCATCTTCAGTTACTGTCATGCCATGTTTAATATCATGTGACAATTGGAATCACAAACAATGAGGTCATTCTGTCGCTGGGCAGACTACCTGAAAAAAGTGCTTTGTTGCAGCAGTATAAACAGCAGGTTTTGTGCTGCTAAAATGGGGTGACTAGGAAGGACAGAAGAATGCCTTAAAGATACTATAAGGCAAACCTCCATTCTTCACAGTAATGTTATCCTTGAACCTGAAGGACAACTTTACATTTTCTTTTAGGAAGTTCAGTTTTCCACTAAAGTGAAGTAAACGGAAGAACTGGTGTACTGATGTAAATCAGATTTCTGAATTAAAGTAAGAATCACTTAAACTTCAGTTGATGCTTGAGAACTGGAGTTGCAAATTTTTTCAAATTTGAAAGATGAACCTAATGTAGATACTTAGCCAAAAGAATTGTGAAGAGATGTGAAGGATTTTTGTCAGTAGAGAAGTAGAATGGCCTAATGGAAAGAGCATGGTCCTGGGTGCCAAAGGACCTGGGTTCCAAATCTCAGCTCTGCCACTTGTCTGCTATGTGACATTGGGCAAGTGACTTCACTACTCTGTGCCTCAGTTTCCTCATCTGTAAAATGGAGATTAAATTCTACTCCTTCCTACCTAAACTGTAATCCCTGTATCTTGTATCTGCCTGATTATCTTGTATCTACCCCAGTGCCTAGAAATGTGCTTGGCACATAGTAAGCTCTTAACAAATGCTATCATAATAATAATCTTGATCATTATTACCGGCCAGATAAAGGATGATATATTTTTAATTCTCATCCTAAGAAAAGTTATAAATCACTAGAACTTTCTCAAATGTGACCTGTTCATTCTTGAAATAAGATTTCCCCCATATTGACTTTTAAGGACTTGTAATACTTCTTCAAAAAACGTCAGTGAAGCCATTTTACCCCATCAACATCTTCAATTAAACTGGACACAAAATTAAATGAAACAAATTTTAGACTTCAAAGATCAGTGCGATACAATAAATGAAAAAAAAATTTTCTATGGCATTATCACCATCTAATAATATTGAGAAAACACAAGCAGAAACTCCTTACCACTGCAAAAAGGCTCTTTACTAGCCTTTCCCATCTTATATATCTGTTCTATATGTTGCCAACTTGTACTTCCCAAGCGCTTAGTACAGTGCTCTGCACACAGTAAGCGCTCAATTAATACAATTGATTGTTCTCTTTACTTGCAACTCTCAGGTCACAATCTTAGATCCTCCCAAACTCTCTTAACTGTACCTTTCACTCTGTTCTTCCACTTCTGACTTTCACATGAATTTATTGCAGTGCTTATCCCAGAGTAAATAAATTCCACTGATGAAGAACATGATTCTTAGATGTCACAGGCATGGCCAAGTGGAAAGATCAAAAGACTGAGATTCAGGATACATAGGTTCTAGTCCCACCTCCACCGTTTCTTACTGGGTGACTTTTGGCTGTGCAAGGTACACTTACTCTCTCTGGTCATTAGTTTCCTCATCTGTAAAATGGGGTTAAGATAGATTGTGAGCCCTGTGTAGCACAGGCACTATGTCTGATGTCAAAATCCATCCCTTGTGGGCAGGGAACATTTCTACTAAAACTGTTACATTATACTCTCCCAAGTGCTTACTAGAGTGCTCTGCAATCCATCCAATCAATCATATTTACTGAGTGCTTACTGTGTGCACAGCACTGTACTAATCACTTGGGAGAGTGTAATACATCAGAGCTTGTAGATACATTCCTTGCCCACAACAAGCTTACAGTCTAGAGGAGGTGGGCACAGTAAGTGCTTAGTAAATACGATTGGTTGATTGTATCTACCTCAGTATCATATACAGTTGATGAAAGTGCCATAATTGTGGCAGTTCATTATGATGCTTTACAAAATATGAATGAAACATACCCCTCCCATCTTTAGATACATAGCACCCTAATCTCAGGCCAAAACCTGAGATTGTATCACATCTCAATATTATATTTCTATGAATGAGGTTCAACACCAAGGGAAGTCCAGCATGAAGGACCCCACTTTGGAACAAGAAAAATAACAATAATAATTAAGGACCCAACTTCGGAATTATGATAATAATAATAATAATGATAATTATTGTATTTGTTAAGCACTTACTATGTGCCAAGCACTCACTGTGGGCAGGGAACGTGTCTGTTGTATTGTTTTGTTATACACTCCTAAGCATTTAGTACAGTGCCCTACACACAGTAAGCACTCAATAAGCACACCCAAGCACTTTGTACAGTGCTCTGCACACAGTAATAATAATAATAATAGCAATGATTGTATTTATTAAGCACTTACTATGTACCAAGCACCGTTCCAAGTGCTAGGATAGATACAAGATTATCAGGTTGTCCCATATGGGACGCACAGTCTTAATCCCCATTTTACAGATGAGGTAACTGAGGCATAGAGAAGCGAAGTGGGTTGCCCAAAGTTGCACCGCAGTGTCAGAGCTGGGATTAGAACCCACATCCTTCTGACTCCCAGGCCCGTGCTCTATCCACTAGGCCACGCTGCTTCTCAATCTCTGCACTGCCAATTGGCAGCAGACTGCTTGTGGAGCTGTTTCCACAAAGCTGAATTTGGTCACTGTCCGTGGCAAAAACAAATCTGAACTGTGGTGTGCCCAAGTGGGTTAGCCATGGTGGAGGAAAATCATTGCTCCTTGAACCCTACAGGAGAGGTTCTCCTCTCCTCCTCCTCCTACCCGCCTCATCGCCCCCCTCCCTCCCCTCCCCTCCCCCTTTCTCTGTACATATTTATTACTCTATTTATTTTATTAATGATGTGCATATAGCCATAATTCTATTTATTCTGATGGTATTGACACCGGTCTACTTGTTTTGTTGTCTATCTCCCTCTTCTAGACTGTGAGCCTGTTATTGGGTAGGGACCGTCTCTATACGTTGCCGATTTGTACTTCCCAAGTGCTTAGTACAGTGCTCTGCATAAAGGAAACTCTCAATAAATACTATTGAATGAATGAATGAATAAATACAATTGCTTGATTGAAGCACTGTTCTAAGGACTGGGGTAAATGCAAGGCTATCAGTTTGGACATAGTTCCTGTCCCACAAGGAGTGCACAGTCTAGGTAGGAAGGAGTAGGATTTAATTCCCATTTTGCAGATGATGAGATGAGGCACAGAGAAGTGAAGTGGCTTGCCCAAGGTCACACAACAGGTAAATGGAGGAGCTGACATTAGAACCCAGATCCTTTGACTCCCAGGCCCGGGCTCTTTCCACTAGGCCACGCTGCTTCTCAAGCCACAGTACTAAATGATTTTATTGTTTTTATTTTTTTCTGTGCATTTGGAAGCATTGCTATTGGTTTGGCTTTTATCCAGTGCTAGAATAAGGAGAGAGAGAAAATAATATTGTATTCTGGGAAGTTACCACGTAAGGTCATTGCTCTAGGTGCAACCACTAAAATAGACCATAAAAGCCAGCAACATCACTCTTATCTTCGTCCTAGCAGTCAACATCATTTTAAGAATTCAGAGACATCAGCTCTGGGCTCATCCTTCTAGCTTCCAAGTAAAGTTTCATCTCTCTGATTTCCCCCAAAGAGGGTATTTTGTGAGAGGAGATGGTCAGCAATTTCTTTTCTTCATCTTGATATTATGTTAATAAGGCCAATAACATTTTTCTCCCAACCCCACATCCCCTGCTTTTCACTCCCCCAAGGCATCATGGGGCAAATTTGTTGCTTGCAGAAGAAAGGCTCAAACGTTTGTGCAATCTGACTGTTTATGTACGACTAGGCTCCTGTGAGCCTTACCAGCTGTGACTAATAGCAGAGAAAACAGGGAAAGAAAGCTTCTTGGGCCTGTAGGCTTCAGACAGGCAGGCTCTAGGGGAAACAAGAGAAAGCCATTAACTAACCACAGTATTATCTTGATTCTCTCAGAGAAACGAGCTAGGGAGGACTAATGAACTAGCCTTAACGTTTCAAACTGAATGCACCTCTGGGAGCTCTGCTAGAACAAACAGTGTGACAGATCAATGCCTGATTCCTATATCAAGAGAAAAGGTTATTTGCTTCTCTAAGGAATTATGGGATTAATACATCTGTATGGTAGACTTTTTTAAATCCTAAAACTATGTTTTCTTGACATATTTCACTACAAATAATGGAAAGTGGGTAGATACATATGTGAGCATATTTGTGTAAAGTGGGTTTGGAGATTATTAGCAAGGGAGATAATCCTGCTGAATGTAAAGGTATTTCCTTCCTTTTCTTACATAGTAGATAGGATAGTTGTTGCCCAGTGAAGGCACTTATCCATGTAAAATCAGAAAAGTCTCAGCTCAGGGGCCTAGACAGAGAAGTAGGGCAGAGTATAGGGTTGCACTTAAGAAAGAGGGTCTTTTCATTCCTGTTATCACAATCTCGATCCTAGAGAAGATATTTTCTAAAGAGTAGTGGCTGAATAGCAAAACTATGATATTTAAAAGTATTTAAATGTTGCCTTTATAAATAAGCTCCTGGCATGAAGTGATTCTTAACTTGTTTCATGACACTCTGTACTGAAGATTGGTATAGATTTCAACAATGAAGAAAAGGTCGACTTGGTCAAAATAGTGACATAGAGAGATATTGGATACATTCTGCAATCTTCCCCTTAGAGTCAAGAATAGAAAATGTTTTGCTCAGTGACCTCGTTTGGATAGCCATTTTTTTCCTCTACATATTAAGATTGTTCAATGAGATCATGTAAATTTCACAAGATTGCTTCCAGGGACATTGAAGACAGAGATTTTCACATTACTTATCATTAATGATTTCCCCAAAGATATCTGAGTAAAGTGATTTGGCAGGGTGATTTTCCCATTGTTAATGAATAAATGTCTTTCATTCACCTTTATTGTCCTAGTAAATTTTACTTACATATTTAATTACAAATTCAAACAATGACCAGTGATTACTTATTGCAAGGCATGAAACCTTCCATATATTCTCAAAATGTCCAGGAAGGACCATTCCCTCTTTCTTCCAGAGGTCTGTGTGCAATATTCTTTTTATAGCAACACCTACACTTGGTAGTTTAATCAAATTCGTTGATGATGATCAACACCCGAGAATTTTAATTTTGATTTGGTACAATGTCTGTTGCTTTTATATTAAACTTGTAAAGCCAGATATGTAGGCAGTGTTCTTTATTCCCTTATACGTATTAGTAAATTCTCATTATATCTATTATCTAAAAGCATATTGCTATAATGGGTATTACATTATATTTTTAAATCTCACAATGCTATTGACTGCATTAACTGACATCATTCAATTGGATGGTAAATTAAAGCAGGACCTAATGACAACCCTGCTGTTGGCTGTTCCCTACCTTGACATCCCCCTTTGACCTTATTTTTTTTTTTGCTTTTGCTTCTACAGCAGCTGCTATCTCATATGTCACTACCTCTTCATCTATATCAACTCCATGTCACTATTTTTTATTCACCAAAGCTTTGCCACCACCCCTCCTATTCATAACCTCATCCTGAGTTTTCTCAGCTTTCACTAACAATTGGCTCTCTTATACCATCCAATGTTAATGCCTAACCTGTCACCCATAATAGAATGCCCATTGTTTCAGGAATTACCATGTAATTGAAATCTGCTTTTACTATTTGACCAAAGGGGAATCTGTCCAGGTTCACCGGACCCTCCATGGCTGTCTGAAGTTTATTGTCTTTGGGGGAGTTTGGGGTGGTGAAAGTAATCCAGAATGTAAATTCCAACTTTTTCTACTCTTCATTTGGTTATGGCTTAGTATGGGGCCAAAGTAGACTTTGCAGTGTCAGAGCCAAGTATCTGGAGTATATTCGTATCTGGGAGAGAGAGAGAATTTGGCCTAGAGCTAAAGGATGCAAGATGCCACTGGATCTATCACACTGTTTGGCTCCCTGGTACTAGATTGACTTAAAAATCAACACTATTTTCAAGATTTGTCTTGCACTACAACTTACCTGCCCCAGTTTCCAAAACCATATCACTGTAACAATGCAAAATCAAAAATTTCAGTTATTTAGCAGTGACTTCATCAGCCCTTCAAATGCGGTCCCACATGTAATTTCTCTATGGTTCATGCTTTTCTTTTTATAATTAAAAATGTCCAAAAGCCTAATATTTTCTCCATTTCTTATCCCATCGTATGCATAAACGGCATGCATATATTTGCTTATACACACATAACTCTCTTTTGCTTTTAATTGGACTAAATAAAAGTAAGACAAGTACTTTTGAAACACTGTGTGTGGGAATCATAGGGCAGGCTAATTCTGTTGTACTGTGCTCTCCAAAGCACTTAGTACAGTGCTGTGCTCATAGTAAGTGCTCAGTAAATACCATTGATTGATTGATTTTCACTTCAAAAATCTTTACAGAAATATTTTCTTGGGGACAATTGAAAAAAATATTTTTAGCCTAGACAAAGTCTAAAAACCACGAAAACTTCCTCTATCCCTAAGACTTTGTGTGTGTGTGCACATGTGTGTGTGTGTATTCTTCGGTGCACCTGGGTATAATTTCTTTAAGTGAATTTTGAATCTGTTCTAAAGATATTTCATTGAATAGCAACTAATGGTTTATTATATATTTATATACTATATATTTATTATACAAGTATCTATAATGTTATACCAGTCCAGTGCCTTAAAGGAAGCTGTTTTTCTTGTTCTCACAGTGATGTTTCCTACTGCTGCATAGATTTTTTTTCTTACAGTTTAACATAACTACAGCCAATCAACAAAAATGGCAACTGGTATACAAGAGGCAAATGGTGCATTTTTGAAAATTTATGGTAATTATATTCAAAGTCATGCATGCAATTTGCTTATTTACAATTTACGCATATGTATTTATTTTATCATGACTTCATTTAGACAAAATATCCTGGATAACTCTTATCTTTATGATGCAGTGCAACAAGTTTTGTATGGGGCCAATATATCAGACATGTAGATTCCATTTAATTGGAATTAGGGTGAAGATAGCAACTAATAGAGCTGGATATCATGTTTTGAGGTTTTGTGAAATGACCAGAAAATCTAATGGAATAGAATTTGGTTCATTTTATTAGGAGAAGGATTATCAGCAAGAATTTGTTAGGAAAAGTATATGTTTCAAAAAAGGAAATAGTCCTTGAACATTTTCTACTTATAATTTAATATTTATAACAAATAGTAATAATTTTGGTAGACTGTAGTCTTTAGCCTCCTTGTGGGCAGGTAACATCTTTACCAACTCTGTTATTTTGTACTCTCCCAAGTACTTAGTACAGTGGTCACCACACAGTAATCAATCAATCAGTGGTATTTATTGAGCACTTACTACATGCAGAGCACTGTCCTAAGCACTTGGGAGAGTGCAATACAATAAAGGAAGCATGAACATTCCCTGCCCACCACGAGCTTATAGTCTAAAGGGCAAGAGAGACATTAATATAAATAAATTATTTATAATGAATAATTTAAAAATATTGTGAGGTTTAAAGTTTCATGGGATTGAGGGTGGAGTGAATATCAAATTCCCAAAGGTCACAGTTGCAAGTGCACAGATGACGCAGAGGGAAAACGAGCTGGGGAAAAGAGGGCTTAATTGGGGAAGGCCTTCTAATTCAGGGAAGGATTCAATAACCACTCAATTAACATGATTGATTGTGGTATTTGCTAAGTTCTTACTATGTGCCAAGTATTTTGCTAAGTGCTCGGTTAGATGCAACACAATCAGATCAGACACAGTCTCCGGCTCACAGGGAAGGAGAAAGGATAATTAGTCTCTTTTGCAGGCTCCTCCTCCCCCTCCCATCCTCTTACTGTGGGGGTTCCCCAAGGTTCAGTGCTTGGTCCCCTTCTGTTCTCAATCTACACTCACTCCCTTGGTGACCTCATTCGCTCCCACGGCTTCAACTATCATCTCTACGCTGATGACACCCAGATCTACATCTCTGCCCCTGCTCTCTCCCCCTCCCTCCGGGCTCGCATCTCCTCCTGCCTTCAGGACATCTCCATCTGGATGTCTGCCCGCCACCTAAAGCTCAACATGTCGAAGACTGAGCTCCTTGTCTTCCCTCCCAAACCTTGTCCTCTCCCTGACTTTCCCATCTCTGTTGACGGCACTACCATCCTTCCCGTCTCACAAGCCCGCAACCTTGGTGTCACCCTCGACTCCGCTCTCTCATTCACCCCTCACATCCAAGCCATCACCAAAACCTGCCGGTCTCAGCTCCGCAACGTTGCCAAGATCCGCCCTTTCCTCTCCATCCAAACCGCTACCCTGCTCATTCAAGCTCTCATCCTATCCCGTCTGGACTACTGCACCAGTCTTCTCTCTGATCTCCCATCCTCGTGTCTCTCTCCACTTCAATCCATACTTCATGCTGCTGCCCGGATTATCTTTGTCCAGAAACGCTCTGGGCATATTACTCCCCTCCTCAAAAATCTCCAGTGGCTACCAATCAATCTGCGCATCAGGCAGAAACTCCTCACCCTGGGCTTCAAGGCTGTCCATCACCTCGCCCCCTCCTACCTCACCTCCCTTCTCTCCTTCTACTGCCCAGCCCGCACCCTCCGCTCCTCCACCGCTAATCTCCTCACTGTACCTCGTTCTCGCCTGTCCTGCCGTCGACCCCCGACCCACGTCATCCCCCGGGCCTGGAATGCCCTCCCTCTGCCCCTCCGCCAAGCTAGCTCTCTTCCTCCCTTCAAGGCCCTACTGAGAGCTCACCTCCTCCAGGAGGCCTTCCCAGACTGAGCCCCTTCCCTCCTCTCCCCCTCGTCCCCCTCTCCATCCCCCCATCTTACCTCCTTCCCTTCCCCACAGCACCTGTATATATGTATATATGGTTGTACATATTTATTACTCTATTTATTTATTTATTTATTTATTTTACTTGTACATTTCTATCCTATTTATTTTATTTTGTTGGTATGTTTGGTTCTGTTCTCTGTCGCCCCCTTTTAGACTGTGAGCCCACTGTTGGGTAGGGACTGTCTCTATGTGTTGCCAATTTGTACTTCCCAAGCGCTTAGTACAGTGCTCTGCACATAGTAAGCGCTCAATAAATACGATTGATTGATTGATTGATTGAATTAATCTCCATTTTGTAGGAGAAGAAACTGAGGCATAGAGAAGTCAAGTGACTTGACCATGGTCACACAGCAGTCAAGTGGTTTCATGACCCTTCATCTACTCTGTGTTCCATGACTACATGTGGAGAAAAGTTATGCATTTCATAGTAACTTTGACCAATTAAAATCATCAAATAAAAGTGAGCTCCTTAAAATTGTGCAACAAATAAAAATTATTTTATAAATAAACAATGACTTTTCTTACCTTTCCTTCAGAAACATCCAGAAGAATCTCAGCATTCTGATTGTGAACTCAGTTCTTGCTCACATTTTTTAGACCTGCCTCCTGCCTCTTGGGGTCATTTTGTCAGATTTAAGAAAAAACTATTTTGAATGCCAAGGGCGGAGTTGAGGAACGAAGTCCCTGTGAAGGAGTAACGCATATTATTCCAGCAGTGGCTGCAATTCACAGTAGGTGAAGTAATCCCATGTGCATGAATTCAGAAAAAGCATTTGGAAATCCTTAAGGATAAAAGTTACTGTGCAGATCCAAGGTATTCTAAGAGCTAATTACTTCAGTATACATTCACTGAACAATTTCCATTAATATGCCCCATTGGGCATCTTCTCCAAGGTTTTTTAGGGTGTCTCTTTGGCACTCAGCATTTTTCACTTTATAGGAATGCTATCTCCCTGCAGACAGCTTAGATACAAGCAAAATCCCAATTCTAAAGTGATCTAACATACACTAACCTTATTTTAAACTACAGCTGGCTAAATAGAATGTAAGATGTTTCTTACTATCCATGGAATTATTGGGCTGAAAAGCTGCTTTTCAAAAGTTTCCTGAAAATGTGGTAAATATTAGTATCAGGCACAGCAAACATTTTGAGCTATAGACTATCAGGCAGGCTCCTCTTAGGCAAGTTTTAAGTCTTTCAAATTGAACTGGAAAGCTGGTGATTTTCTTTTGAATTTGCTCTAGTTGAATCGCTGCTCTGAATAATTCAAACAAAAATTTGGATTTAAATGACGGTTTTCTAAACTAATTAACTATCTAATTTCCTAGATTTTCACTTTACATTACAGTTTGTCAAATAGGCCTTATATTTCAAAACAGTAAAACACAACAAAGGCACCATTCCTTCTTAGAATAAATTAATTAAAGGACTAACATTTTTTCTTCAGTTACAATTAATATATCTTAATTTTCCAGAAATATCTGTTTATGTATATGTATTCCAAAAATGATTTTCAGGTTCTCCTGTTACCCCTAAGTGTACTAGCTGCTGGAAAAGAGTTAGCCCACAAGGTTATTATTGTGTGGATGAACTGTAGACAGTACATGTCAGAAAGCATTGAAAGGAAATATTATATGGGCCATGGACATAGTCTCAAATTTCCTGATTGCATATACTGAACCTAAATAGGATTGGCTCTATATTACCTGAGAACTTGTTTAGAGTCCAGTGAAAAATAGGTGCCTAATATGAATTATAATCTCTTTGACTATGAGAACTCATGAAAATTTATGAAGATAAAGCTAAATTTCTGTAATTAGAATATATGAGGGCTTAGGGTGAGAAGCCAAGACCTGGCTTCTGTGGCCCAGAGAAAATATGAGTGTGTGGTGAGTGAAGTTTGCAGTTGTTCATGTGAATGCATTGTTTTGGGATTTAACACTTGAGGTTTTGTATTTCTCTTTTCTTGTGATATCTCAGATAAGGCATGGTAACTGAGCTCTCTTGGATAAAAAAAAATTTAACCTACTAACCTAAAAGGACCATTTACGAATTGGAATACACATCTGAACTGAGATCCAGGTCCTTTCAGGCCTTCCAGACCAGAAAGCTGTCCTTCAAAAAAACAACCATAGACTGTGGAAACAAAGTTTCCAACAGGCTAGGTGAGAGACCAGTACCAGAAGACAGCTGCTTAGAACAGCTGTCTACTTAAACAGCCATCTTAGAGTGAGAATGATTAATGAATTCACTTGGGCAGCAAGAAGCTCAGAGCAGTGATCCATAGTTTCTTCACAGGTATTGATGTGAAACTAATGAGAAATTTGATGCTCAAATTTGAATGTTTATTCCAATTACCAACCAACACATCTAAATTTTAAAAATAGCTTCAAGTTTTAACCTTTTATTAGTAATGGTGAAAACTGAACTGTTGCTTTGCACCATGTGACCTAATTCAAAGACAAGGATGACTACCACCTTTGCTATTTTAGGTTATGTCCTTTCCTAACTGACTGTGATCCAGCGGCAGAACTAGAATCTCTTCCTCTGTTAGGGCTTCTATCATTTACAAGTTTTTGCCACTAATTCAAGGCCTATTTTTTAGCATCCACTTAAGGTAACAAAAGGATTGCTACTGTAAGTATCATAAAGTTAGCCATTTATTCATAAAAAAATGCTCATCCTGGATCTAGGAACCTGAACTCTCAGGATAGTGCTGAAAACAAGAATGGCTTCAATCCAATGGGAGTGTATTTTATCAACTAGATTAACCTACATGAGTAAGGAATTTGGGGGGTTTCTCTCAACTAGACTCCTTTAGTAGCTGCTGAAACTCTTTGGCCACAAAGTTTATACTTTGGGAAATGACTAATGTGGTAGCTAAATAGTTCACTAATAGCCTTAAAGAGTGAATGCAGTTTCCAAAGGAGTCTGACTGATTTGCTTCCAGGGGTGGTGAATGGGTGACAAAGTAGAAGGCCTGAACCCTCTACCACCAGGGCTGGTTGTTGGGGGACTCTGAGGCCTAGAACCCTTCCCTTTTCCCCCTTCCTTTCCCATAAAATGCCACATGATTATTGCAAATAATTACTGATTTGTATCATTACTGAAAACTACTGACACTGTCATTCAGTAGAGAACATAGAATGTGAAAAGCTAGAAAAGATTTGGGAAAGAGAAATTACTAAGTGTCACTTGTACTCAAAGCAGTCACCATTTGATCCACAACTTATTGCACACAAACTCATCTTTGTGATTTAGTTTAACACTTTCCTATCAATTATAAATTGTTCAAAGACAAAAAATGTGCTGCTGATGTGGGCAGTGAATACTCAAGTATTTAGTACAGTGCTTTTTACTCAGTAAGTGCTCAGCAAATGCAATTGGTTGATTGATAGCTTGAATCGTTGGATTTAAGCTTTTAGCAGATCACCAGTCTATAATCCCCAAATCTCTCTTCTCCTATCCCCCCATAAGAAATAGCAGCTACAGCTGCTCAGATCATAACAATATTGACATGTTATATGGCAGTTTTCTTCTGAGGATTTTGGAGTATCAGGGACAATGTGGTAGTTAATGTAGTTAATTGTCTTGAGGGGAAAGAGGAGGCAAGCAAGTATTGCTAATTAATCAATCAATCCAACAGTGATATTTATAGAACCTTTACTATGTGCAGAGTACTGTACGAAGCACTTGGGAGAATACATAGAATAGAGTGGTTAAACATGATCCCCTGCCCTCAAGAAGCTTAAATTTTGCAATAGTTCTGGCTTCAGAACTGTTTGAGCCATGAAGCAAGATCTTGGTCAAGAAAGATTATTTTGCAGAGGAAAAAAAAAGAGGTTTTGGCCTGAAAGTTGAGACGGTAGAGGAATATTTGGTGCACTGCCCACAGTTACCACTTCTTCTCTGTGTTTGGATCCAATGAGTTTCTTTTCTGCCTGATCTGCTACTCTTGTTTGCATTTTGTTTAGCACCTCTGTTTGCGAGGGAAGTACTGAATGAGCAGAAAAAATGCTTCTAGGCTATAGAGAAACTATGCATACATATTTGTATAGTGCATTTATATACCAGGGACCAATGATGGGTAGCATTCACTTTTCTACTCTATATGCAAAATGACAAAAACTGAAAAGAGATTTGGGGCCTGCTAGTGATTGATTGATTGATCACTAATCAATCAATAAATATCATTTATCCCAGCTCCCTCTCTCCCATCTGCATCATCTATGCACTTGAATCTGTGACCTTTGAGCATTTGATACTTGCCCCACACTCCATCACCACAGTACTTATACACATATCTTTAAATTATATATTGTAAAGTATTTATATTTATGTGTGTCTCCCCCTCTATACTGTAAGTTCATTGTGGATAGGGAACACATCTGCCAACTCTGTTGTACTCTCCAAAGTGATTAGTACGGTGCTCTGCACCTAGTAAGCACTAACTACCATTGATTAATTGATTGATTGATTGATCAGTTTTCTTGCCCAGCTTCTGGACCTTATGTTGGGCCAAGGTCTGTGCCCTGCATGTCTCTGTTTCTCTCTCTATCCCTGTCTTTGTCTCTCTCCCTCCCCTCTCCCACTTCCTACTTGTCTCTCTGCGTGTATGTTTCTGTTGCTCTCTTTCTCTTTTCCCCCTTTCGTGTTTCTTTCTCTCTGTCTTCTCCCTTGAGTTCTCTCCCTCCCTCTCATTGCTCTCTTTTTCTCTCTCACTTCTGTCTCTGTCTCTCTTTTTATCTATTTTTCTCTCTATGTTTCTCTGCTTTCTCTCTTTTTGCTCTGGGACTTTTAAGAGCAGCAGAGGGAAAAGTAGCCCGGAAACAATGGAATCTCCTTCTTTTTGTATTTATTCCCCCGAAATTATATATTTAATAAGTCAGATATCATTAAGGCCTTGGAAATATATAGCATCTTCTTCAAAAAAAAAAAGTCAGCCTGATATTAGATTTACTCCCTGCTGTTATGACAAGTGAATCAAAGAACCAGGACTCTGATGCTGTTTTTGGAGAATGCCTGGTATCATATTTCTTATTATTAGTTGAGTAGTAGTAATAATAATAATAGTGGTATTTTTCATGCATTTACTATATGTCAAACACTGTACTAAACTTGGGTAGACACAGCACAAGTAGATCAGACAAAGTGTCTGTCCCACATGGAGCTCAGGGTCAAAGTAGGAGGAAGAACAGGTATTTCATCTGTGTTTTACCGATGAGGTAACTGTGGCACAGAGAAGTTAAGTGACTTGCCCATAGTTACACAGCAGAAAAATGGCACAGTTAGGGTTAGAACCCAGGTCTACACAGCAGAAAAATGGCACAGTTAGGGTTAGAACCCAGGTCCTCTGACTTCCAGATCAGTGCTCTTTCCACTGGGTCAAGCTACTTCTCGTATTTAAAGCACCTAAATATGCTGGATCACAGTGAATGATGCAAGTCCTGACCTTACAGACCAAGATGAAGATATTTAGCATAGAAATTAGATTACCTGCTCCTCTCTTTGATTACAAATGGAGGATATAGACTATTTTAAACAACTTTTAAGTTTTAGAATATTTTAAATAGAATTGAAATAGATTTGGGAAAGTGGGGAAGTTGTTTAGAAGCAGTGTTGACTTAGTGGAAAGAGCATAAGCCTGGGAGTCAAATAAATTAACCCAGCACTGTCCCTTTCCCTCTGTGTGCTCAGCACACAGCAAGCTCTCAATAAATACGATTGAATGTGTGACCTTGGGCAAGTCACTTCACTTCTCTGTGTCTCAGTTTCCTCATCTGTAAGGTGAGAAATCCATTCCTGTGCTCCTTCCTAATTAGACTGAACCCTATGTGGGACAGAGCTTGTGTCTGAATTGACTATCTTGTATTTCCTCAATGCTTAGTACAGTGCTTGGCACATAGTAAGCACTTACCGAATGCCACAATTATTATGATTATCATTCAAATTTAGAAATGTATGCTAGGTTTAAAAGCTTAGTCACCATCTTCTTTTCAGCTTTTCAATGCTGAATAACAGTATAAAGACACTACTGTCTGTGAAATGTCATTAGCAATTTTCAGTGTCTTTCATGAGTTTACATGTGAGAATATTATTTCTGTTATTTTCATATCCTTACTTTCATAGCCATGAGGTGTTTAGCAAAAACTAGGTTTGAAAGCCATTCTTGCCCTTTGTGAAACAAAGAAAACTTTGAAATGAAATGATCCCAGCCTTGCTTTGGTTCACACCTATCTGGTCAAAGAGTTCACATCTCTGTGGAGTTATCCAAACTAGCAGCATTCAGGCGGAACCTGTTTGCTGGCTTTCAGGCTGTGTACTTTGAAGGATGCCCTGTCTCTGTGTGGTTGACCTCTCTCTAGCCTAGCAACCAAAAGAGAAGCCTGTTGGGAGCTCCTGAAAGTAAAATTCTCCCCTTTTGGTCAGATCAAGATTGTTCTCCTCAGAAACTCCATTGTAGCTCTAGCCTTGTCTAATCTGCCAGCAGTGAAGAAGCTTAGAGTTTGTTTGTTTTGTCTCCACCTCTGGAGATATTAGATACTTCTCTTTGACCTTCCTTAGAACATCAGAACAAGGAAGAAGAACTATCCATTAACTACATCTAGGTAATACCAACCTAGTATACAAAGATCCACAACTGTTTAGATTGAAAGGGAGGGAAGGAAATCGTAAGATTATTAAACATTGTGTTCTTACTACTTATATTGGTCTTGCCATCTTTTTGGGTGGAGAAATCAGCCTTGTATCTCTGATCTGAGCATATATGCATTCCTGTTTGGGGATATGAAAATTTAGAAATCGGAGACTCTTGCAAGTCATAGAATGTTGTGAAGAGAGTAATGACTAATAAAAGTATAGATAGAAGGTTGAATTGGAGAAAGACAGTGGACCTAAATGAAGAATTAAAATAAAGGTAGTGTATTACCGAGAACACAGTCTTAGTGGAAAGGAGCAAGGCTTTAGTGTGTGCATTCTCTCTAAGACCTTTAGCATTCTTCTTTACTTCTCTTATTTCTTTCATAAAGCAGGGTTCCACAATTTTTAGACTAGACATAATTTTTAGACTATTCATGGCACTCCCTCAATGTTCTGGGTGCTGAATAAAACACAAATGAGAAATGAACAGACTCATAACTCTACTTATTTGCAGACAGATATTAATAAATGGCTGAATAGCAACAATATGTAGCGGCATCTGTAGTATAAAAACAATAATTCTATGGTAGATTGTCAAAATTTAACAATCTATTTTGATTGTTAAATGCTTCTTATATGTTAAATAAATCAACAATATCTATCATCTCTACGCTGAGGACACCCAAATCTACATCTCTGCCCCTGCTCTCTCTCCCTCCCTTCAGGCTCCTGTCTCCTCCTGCCTTCAGGACATCTCCATCTGGATGTCTGCCCGCCATCTAAAACTCAGTATGTCAAAGACTGAACTCCTTATCTTCCCTTCCAAACCCTACCGTCTCCCTGACTTTAACTGTAGGTGGCACTACCATCCTTCCCGTATCATGAGCCCACAACCTTGGTGTCATCCTCAACTCTGCTCTCTTGTTCACCCCTCACATCCAATCCGTTACCAAAACCTGCTGATCTCAATTCTACAACATCGCCAAGATCTGCCCTTTCCTCTCCATCCAAATCGCTACCCTGCTGGTTCAATCTCTCATCCTATCCCAACTGGATTACTGCATCAGCCTCCTCTCTGATCTCCCCTCCTCCTGTCTCTCCCCACTTCAGTCTCTACTTCACGCTGCTGCCCGGATCATCTCTGTGCAGAAATGCTCTGGGCATGTTACTCCCCTCCTCAAAAATCTCCAGTGGCTACTAGTCAATCTACACATCAGGCAAAAACTCCTCACTGTCGGCTTCAAGGCTCTCCATCACCTAGCCCCCTCCTACCTCATCTCCCTTCTCTCCTTCTACAGTCCAGCCTGCACCCTCTGCTCCTCTGCCACTAACCTCCTCTCTGTGTCTTGTTCTCACCTGTCCCACCGTCGACCCCTGGCCACGTCCTCCCCCTGGCCTGGCATGCCCTTCCTCTGCACATCCACCAAGCTAGCTCTCTTCCTCCCTTCAAAGCCCTACTGAGAGCTCATCTCCTCCAGGAGGCCTTCCCAGAGTGAGCCCCCTCCTTCCTCTCCCCCTCCCCATCCCTGCCCACCCTACCTCCTTCCCCTCCCCACAGCACCTGCATATATGTTTGTACAGATTTATTACTCTATTGTACTTGTACATATTTACTATTCTATTTATTTTATTTTGTTAATGATGTGCATATAGCTTTACTTCTATTTATCCTGATGACTTGACACCTGTTCACAGGTTTTGTTTTGTTGTCTGTCTCCCCCTTCTAGACTGTGAGCCCGTTGTTGGGTAGGGACCATCTCTATATGTTGCCAACTTGTACTTCCCAAGAGCTTAGTACAGTGCTTTGCACACAGTAAGTGGTCAGTAAATATGATTGAATGAATGAATGAATGAAGAATACTCAATCACAACCATTTTGGTCCTATGAACCATGGCCAGTGGATTTCAGGGAGACCCGTGGAGATATAGAAGCAGAGAGACAGATAGATATAAATGGATAGAGTGATGAGCAAAAGTAGATAGAGGGTTGACAGCAATAAAGAGGGACAGAGAGGCAAAGCCTGGGAATCAAACACACAGAGAGAAAGAAATGAGAGGCACAGATGGTCAGCAAGTGAATATTAAAATACAATGAAAGTTTCAAAGGTTTCTACTAGTTTGAACCTAGTAATTGGTGATGAAGGTCACCAGTGATCTTCTTCTTGCCAAATCCAATGGCTTCTACTCGATCCTAATCCTCCTTGACCTCTCAGCTGCCTTTGACAGAGTGGACCATTCCTGTCTCCTCAATATGTTATCCAACCTTGGCTCACTGACTCTGCCCTCTCGTGGTTCTCCTTATCTCTCTGGCCATTCATTCTCAGCCTCCTTCATTGGCTCCACCTCCCCCTCCCATCCTCTAACTGTAGGGGTCCCTCAAGGTTCAGTTCTTGGTCCCCTTCTATTCTCCATTTACACTCATTCCCTTGGAGAACTCATTTGCTCCCATGCATCAACTATCATCTCTATACAGATGACACCCAAATCCATATCTTCTGCCCTGTTCTCTCTTCTTCCCTCCAGACTCTTATCTCCTCTTGCTTTCAGGACATCTCTACTTGGATGTCCTCTTTCCACCTAAAACTCAACATGTCCAAGACAGAGCTCCTTATCTTCCCTCCCAAACCTTGTCAACTCCCAAACTTTCTTGTCACTGTGGCTGGCACAACCATCCTTCCCATCTCACAAGCTTGCAAACTTGGTGTCATGCTTGACTCCACTCCCACATTCACCCCACCTATCCAATCCATCACCAAATCCTGCCGGTCTCACCTTCACAACATCCTTCCTCTCCACCCAAACCGCTACCATGTTAGTACAATCACTCATCCTATCCCAACTGGATTTCTGCATCAGCCTCCTTTCTGACCTCCCAACCTTCTGCCTCTCTCCACTTCAGTTCATACTTCACTCTGCTGCCCAGATTATCTTTCTACAGAAAAGTTCTGGGCATGTCACTCCCTGTCTCAAAAATCTCCAGTAGTTGCCTATCCACCTCCATAAGAAACAAAAACTCCTCACTATTGGCTTCAAAACTCTCCATCACCTTGCTCCTTCTTTCTGCATCTCCCTTCTCTCTTTCTACATTCCAGCCTGAACACTCTGCTTCTCTGGTGCTAACCTTCTCCCTGTGCCTCGATCTTGCCTGTCTCACCATCGACCCCTGGCCCGTGTCCTACCTCTGCCTGGAATGCCCTCCCTCCTCAAATCCACCAAACAATCACTCTTCCCCCCCTTCATAGCCCTACTGAAGGTGCACCTCCTCCAAGAGGCCTTTCCAGACTAAGCCCCCTTTTTCTCAGCTCCCCCTCCCTTCTGTGTCACCTCGACTTGCTCCCTTTGCTCTCCCCCTCGCCCCACAGCACTTATATGTATATGTATTTATGTATCTATAATTCTACTTATTTATATTGATGCCTGTTTACTTGTTTTGATGTCTGACTCCCCCTGTCTAGACTGTAAACTCATTGTGAGTAGGGATTGTCTCTCTTTATTGCCAAATTGTAGTTTCCAAGTGCTTGGTACAGTACTGTGCACACAGTAAGCGCTCAAGGAGGAGCAGCGTGGCTTAGTGGAAAGAGCACGGGTTTGGGAGTCAGAGGTCATAGGTTCTAGTCCCGGCTCTGCCTCTTGTCTGTATGTGACCTTGGGCAAGTCACTTTACTTCTCTGGGCCTCAGTTACCTCATCTGTAAAATGGGGACTGAAACTATGAACCCCACATGGGACAACCTGATTACCTTGTATCTAACCCAGGGCTTAGAACAGTGCTTGGTACATAGTAAGTGCTTAACAAATACCAGAATTATTATTATTACTATTATTAATGAATAGAATTGATTGAAATGAGTGAATGAATGAAACTGTGCAGACAAGATTGAATAAAAAGATTTCTCCAAAATTTAGCTGAATATCATTCCCACTTGGGGAATCTCTTACTAGTCCTTTACCCTGGATTCTACCACCCTTGAATGATTGCTCAAGCCATATCACTGACCTGCACCTCCAAATCACATTCCTTCCTCCTAATAAATCAGTTGATGTGATTTATTGAGTGCTTACTATGTGTAGAGCACTGTACTAAGTGTTTGGGAGAGTGCAATACAACAGAGTTAGCAGACACGTTCCCTGACCACAGTGAGCTTACCTCTCTAAAACCAACTTCCTCCAAGATGTACTCCCTGATTAACTCTCTAGACTTTAAGATCACTCTGGGCAAGGAATACCATTTATTGTTTTATTGAAGTCTCCCAAGTGCTTAGTCCAGTGCTCTGAACACAATAAGTGCTCAGTAAATTCCACTGAAGGAATTAGTTTCCCCACCACCTGTGGGAGACCATCCCTTTCAGCACTCAATGCCTTAGCAGTTTGTTATTTATTTATTCATCTGATTGGACTAATTCTGTTTTTCTCTGCTCAAGTATTCTGTTAGTCAATACTTCTTTGTCTTATATGTGGGCATGACTTTCACCTTCAGAATGTAAGTTCTTTTAGAGCAAGAACCATCTTGTATGCATTACCTTATACCACTCGACTCACTCCCTCTCAGTATTTAACTCTCCAGTCACACGCAGTGAATTGTAATCAGTCAAGCAATCAATCACTGGTATGTATTGAACGCTTATTGTGCACGAAGAATGGTAGTAAGCACTTGGGAGAGTATGATAAAGCAGAGTTTGTTGACAGGTTCCCTGCCCACAAGGGGCTTACAGTCTAGAGGAGGAGACAGACATTAAAATAAATTATGGATATTATGTTGGGAGGCTGAGGGTGGAGGGAATATCAAGTGCTGAAAAAGTACAGATCCAAGTGCATAGTTGACACAGAAGGGAGAGGGAGTAGGGAAAATGAAGGCTTGGTAGGGGAAACCCTGTTGGAGAAGATGTGATTTTAGTAGGTCTTCGAAGGTGGGGAGAGTGGTGGTCTATCAGATATGAAGAGGGAGGGAACCAGGCTAGAGGGAGGATGTGCAAGCAAGGGGTCAGTAATAAGGTAGAAAAGATTGAGGTACAGTAGTAGGTTGGCATTAGAGGAGCGATGTGTGCAGGCTAGCTTGTAGTTGGAAATCAGCAAGGTAAGGTAGGAGGGAGTGAACTGATGGAGTGTACAAACTGACTCCCTGCACTTGTTCAGAAACATAAATGCAACACCTTTCCTCCTCTACCAAATACTGTGCAATAATGGGTCATAAACTTATTCTTGGCTTAACTTACCAGTTGGCATTGTTTTATTTATGATTACAAGATCGCTGTGATGAAGGATGGAGTGAGAGCAAACACTTATCCACCTCCGTGGCCCAGATTTAAAATATTATAATAATCATTTATAGAGCATTAGCTCTGTTGTTTGACTTGGGGAAAATCATACTGTTTCACAACAGTTTGCTTTGTGGGCTGGTGGCCTCCAGTCAGGCCTTATCTGTAAGTTACTTCTCAGGAACTGGGCCAGATCAATACCATATTCTTTCAGACTTCTCTAAACCCAGCAGGGAAGGCAATCACCATGGTGCAGAACTCTGCACATTCTGGAACAAATCGATACTCCGACAGTGCTAAGCTTTGTTCCTTCACCAGCTTTAAGATGTTCTGCATGCTCTACATGATTGCTTAAAGGCTTGTTTTCTCTTCTTCCTATATGACAACACTGCTCCCTCCCTGATCTTTCCTAATAGCATCACAGTAATTGCCTTTACTTGAAATAGCAGCACAAACACAGAGGCTTTGCTTTGAAGGGTTTTGTCTTTTTTGAATATCTCTATTAGAAAAGGGGGTTGGTTTGGCTTTAATACAGAAGTCAGAGCTTTAATGTGTATTTGTGCTTATTTACACTGGTTTGCTAAACCTGCCAAGATGATTTTACCTATGGGAATCATATAGGAGACAGTTACAGGGGAGAAAAAGATATAAACTACTAAGCCCAAGAATATTAGCTTAAACTTTATGCAGCTTGAAGTCCATTATAGCCTACCCCATACCATGCCAATTTGTCTTAGAAACACTATGGGGCTTATTTACTTTTTAACTGAAGCTAGGTGAAATTAAATATTTATTTTACCATTTTCATCTCACATATTCCATTAAGAAGTAAATAACATTAAGGCTTCACAACCCATCTTTCCAATTCTTAGTTTGGGTTGCCTGCTAAGCAGTTATTGATACTGCCTGAACCCTAGCCATGCACAATTCTTTTCTCCCCACACACAATATTAAAGCTTTTTTCCATTTTTTTAACCATTATAGGTAAGTGGCATTACACTGGCCTGATTTCTTTTCAGGCGTGCCCATTAATGCATCTTAACCTGGGGAGTTTTAGTGCAAAATGTGGGTTTCTGTAACAGACACCCAAGTGTCAGACACCCAAACTGGGTAGAAGATACTGTGGGCAAGAAGAAATCATCCAGAGTCTGTAGATTATATTTAAAACTTGATTATCTGATTTGTCACTTCTCATGCAATGCATTTATGCTTTTGTCTAATGGGTCAAAGAACCACCATTGAGACATTATTTTTCTTTGTTTGTAGCCACAACTGTTAGGTGTTGGTAGGTGTGTAGATAAACGAAGTGGTGTCTTATTTTTGATGAGTGCCAACAGGAGCTTGGTTGACAAGTTGCCCACTGGCATCACTGGGTATCTTCAGGGTGATACTCTACACTAGCAAGTTCTGGTGCAAGAGATTTGGCCCCTGTCCCAGGGTGACCCTGGGGTACCGGCCACCTCAAGGTCAAATGCTATCTCGTGACCACCTGAGCCGGCAGATGGAACTCAGAAGTGAGGGTGGGTTACCTTCCCACAACCAAACCTGCCAGATTGACAGCCCAAGCTGGGAATACAGAAGGTGTCCCTCACCCCAGTGCCAATCAAATTAGGTATGGAGGAAGGGGGAGGGCAGAGATTGGATAAACTGAGCCTGGAAGCTGGAATGGCCTAGGAGCACAGGTGATAAATACCTGCTGCCTCTGACCTTCTGTGGCAGAATACTGAGATGTGCAGCAGCAGCAGGAGCAGCTGCCACAGCAACAGCAGCAGTGGCGGCCCACATGTCTTTCTCTGCCCAGAAGGCCAGACGCCCGCTCTTCAACCAGAACCAACACACTGATGAAAGGGCCACGAGGTGGGTGAGTGTCTCACCCAACGTTCGTGGGTGGGACCCAGGTGCCCCGCTGTGGACGGGTAACACAAGTGGATTCCTCCCGTGTAGGGAGAGCACATGGTGAGAGCTAGCTGCCCACCCCATGTGCAGGTAATGGAATGGATTCCTCCCATGTGGGAAAGTAAGTGGATTCTTCCCGTGTGGGAAAGCATGTGGATTCTTCCCGAGTGGGAAGTGCACATGGGTGAGAGCTAGCCACCTCACCCATGCACGAGTAACATATGAGTGTGTTCCTCCCATTAGGAAAGCTCTAATATTACTAATTGATTACATTCCTCCCTAAAGAGAAGTTCAATTCATTGCGCCTAAACAATTAAATAATTCAATTCACCTCGCAGAATAAATTTTGTCTTAAACTCAGGCTTTCCATTCCAAGCCTTTCTCTCTCTCTCTCTCTCTCTCTCTCTCTCTCTCTCTCTCTCTCTCTCTCTCTCTCTCTCTCTCTCTCTCTCTCTCCCTCTCTCTCTCTCTCTCTCTCTCTCTCTCTCCCTCTCTCCCTCTCCCCGCTGATTACAGAACAAACCCGTCCCCGGACAATGGGTGACAGCCCCCTAAGCTAAGTTCCTGCTAGACTGTAAGCTCAATGTGGGCAGGGAATGTACCTGCCAAATTTATTGTATTGGACTCCCCCAAGCCCTTAGTACAGTGCTCCGCACAAAGTAAGAGCTCAATAAATACCATAGATCAATTGAAAGAAACTTATGGGCTTTATGCCATAATGTGTCATGACAGATGAATACATTAAGACTAAAAGGAAAAGGAAATGAAATAGCTCAACCAGACCTGAAGGTCAGGCCCTGAATGAAGTATGAAAAATGCTCTTCTTCCTTACCATACACATTCTCACTGCAGCCAATGACTTTCCACATCCTAGGTCTTGAACTCTCCTGTTGCTTTCCCTTCTGTCTGCCACAGGGAGGAGGATGTAGGCAGGATTTTGAGAGAGTCACTGCTATGGAGAAGAAAGGCTTGGATGGCATTTTGTAATGCCTGTAATCAACACTGGTTTCATTATTTATAAGTGGGTTGGAATTGGCCAAGGCAAAGTAACTTGATGTTGATCTCTGAAATCAATTAATCAGTGATATGTATTGAGTGCTTACTGTTTATAGAGCACTATAATAACTGTTTTAGAGAGTACATTGCAACGGAGGTGGTGATCATGTTGATGGTATGTACCAGGTGTGTAAATTTCGTTTTTATTGGCAGGATATTTAGCAATCAATCAGCCAGTCAATGGTATTTATTGAGTGCTCCTGAAATAGTGCATATGATTACATGAAGGATTATTGCCATTTTGAACTATGATCTGCTTTTTCTGGATGAGTCCTCCAAGATAAGTGGAAAAGATGTCTCAGTATCTTGTCATCTCATCCAATGTATGAGTGGCCTAAACTATCTCAGTCGCTGGCCTAGTGACAAGAAGGTGGATGTGGGACACTCCAGTGAGCCATCTCCCACCTCTCTTGGAACAGTTTCTCTGTCCCCCTTCACTAACACCTGCCCTCCCAGAGCCTCTCACTGTCTCCTTTTTGTCCCCATCTCCATTCTCCCCTGCCCCCACCCCCAGGAATATGGAGGGCAATGTTCTGGGTAGGCAAGACCCCATCCAAGTAGCCAGGGCATATCCACCTTGATTTTTCTTTCACCTCCCCTCTGTGTAGGGTAGTGGCAATGGGCATGACTGGGAGCCAGCAGGTGACATTGTAAATCCTGTCTCCTCTCTATCCAGGGCAGTGGCAACAGGCACAATACTGACCCCTCCTCGAGGATTCAGGATGTAGAGTCATAAATCTTGTGTTCCCCCACAGGAAGATTGTGATTCTTGTGCAGGCATGCTGATAATAATAATAATAATAATAATAATAATAATAATAATGTTGGTATTTGTTAAGCACTTACTATGTGCCATGCACTGTTCTAAGTGCTGGGGTAGATATATGATAATCAGGTGGGGATTAAGACTGTGAGCCCCACATGGGACAACTTGATCACCTTGTATTTCCCCCCTCCCAAGCACTTAGAACAGTGCTCTGCACATAGCACTTAACAAATGCCATCATTATTATTATTATTATGGTCCCACATGTGGCTCACAGTCTTCATCCCCATTTTATAGATGAGGTAACTGAGGCGCAGAGAAGTTAAGTGGCTTGCTCAAGGTCACACAGCTGATAAGTAGCAGAGCTAGGGGCTCTCCGTGCATGGTTGGGAGATCCCTGACTCACCCCCTTCCCATAGTGGCCTCTCTGTCTTCTTCATAGCCCCGTGTGGCCAAGAAGCCAAGGTAGCTGTAGCTTCAGTTTTCTGCCCTGCTCCTCCTATTTGTCCAGGATAGCTGTGGTGGTCCAGACAAGGAGATTGTGATGTTCACTTGAGGTTAGTGTGGCGGGAAAAGGAGCTGAGGATGGGGAATGATACTGATTTAGATTTTTCAGAAACATTCTCTCTGTCTTTCTCTTGATCTCTCTCCCATTATGATTTTACTGCATCGGAAGATTGGCAGAGCTTCCAGTCAATCATATCCTGTCGGCAAGAATGAATCAGGAAACATGGCTCGTGAGCTTGCCATAAGTCAATCCTTTCAGCTAGGTGGAGGATGATCAGATGTGGGTTCCCAGAGACAGCCATAATCCTATCAAATGTAACTTCATCAATCCACACCTATATTGCACTCGTACTATACTAAGTGCTTGGAAAAGTGCTACAGAAGGAAAACATTCATTTCCTATCCTCAAGGACCTTATAATCTAATGGAGTCAGACAAACAAAAAATACAAGGAGTGGGAGCAGGACAAAAATAAGGAAAAATAGGTAATAATAATAATAATAATGGTGGTATTTGTTAAGCGCTGACTGTGTGCAAAGCACTGTTCTAAGCACTGGGGGGATACAAGGTGATTAGTTTGTCCCATGAGGGGCTCACAGTCTTAATCGCCATTTTACAGATGAGGGAACTGAGGCCCAGAGAAGTTAAGTGACTTGCCCAAAGTCACACAGCAGACAAGTGGCTGAAGATATGAAGATAACAGGATGGACAATCAGAAAACATTTAATATATATTTGAATACACAAATTCTAGGGATAAATATTAAAACATTAATGCAACAGGCAAAAATAAAATGAGGTACTTATACACAATCACACAGTGACTTCAAAGTTTAGCTTTGCATTATGGTGTATCTACCCCAGCACTTAGTATGGTGCCTGGCACTTAGTAAGATCTTAACATATTATTATTATTATTATTAAGTGCCATCAAGTCATTTTTGATTCATAACAACTCCATGGATATACTTTCTCCAGAATGTCCTGTCCTCTGCCATAATCTCCAACCTTTCTAATGGTTCTTCCATTATCGTTGTTATGGTTTCTAGCTATCTAGCTGCTGGTATGCCACTTCCATGTTTTCCCTAGACATTTCCTGGCATTAGTGTCTTCTCCAGAGAACTAGTCCTCCTGATTATGGGTCCAAAATATGCTAGTCTAAGTTGAGTTATTTGGCCTTCCAAAGACCACTTTGGTTTAATGTGCTCTAAAATTCTTTTGGGCAGCCCATGATATTTGCAAAAAGCCTTCTCCAATACCACATTTCAAAAGAGTCGATCTCCTTTCTATCCTGTTTTTTCACTGTCTAGCTTTTGGATGTATATATTGTCACTGGAAACATCATAGAGTTGAAAATTTGTGTTTTTATGGCAATAGTTACATCAGCACATTTCATGACTTTTTCCTGGCTCTTCATAACAAGTCTTCCTAACATTAATCTTTGGCATATTTCTTGGCTACTATTTCCTTTATTATTGATTATCAATCCCAGGAGAGAAAAATTGTCAACTATTTCAATCAGAAAAAAGGTGGGGTTCTTATTGTTGAATTATGTAGTTTGAAATTTTGTCTGTATTTTACCTGCTATTGTTCAGGACTGCTGTCTTCCTGAATCTGCGTAGGGTTCATAGTCTGTTTGTGTTACCTTGTAAATTTCCACGTCGACTATGTTTTACAGATGCTGTCTTTATTAAAAGATGATGTTACCAATGGTTAGTGTAGCCATGTCTATTGTAAGCCTGAAATGACCATTCTGGGACCAGCAGTGTCCATCTGACATAAAAATTGTTCTTTACTAGGCTGTCTCTCCATCTCTGCATTAAACAGAAACTCCTTACTATCAGCTTTAAAGCCTCAAATCACCTTGCCCCCGCCTACCTCACCTCACTGTTCCCTTACTACAACCCAGACCATACTCTTCATTCTTCTAAAGCCAACCTTCTCAATGTACTTCTAACTTGTCTGTCTGTCTAATGACACCTCACCCATGTCCTGCTTCTGGCCTGGAACTCCTTCCCTGTTTATATCCAATAGACAGTTACTCTCTCCTGTTCCAAAGCCTTGTTAAAAGTGCATCTTCTCCAAGAGGTCTTCCCAAACTGAGCTCTCATTTCCTCTTCTTCCACTTACTTGCACTTGGATTTTCACCCTTTCTCGCTCCTCAGCCCACTGCACTTATAACTCAGTCCTAGGTAGAATTTGACAGGAACTGTAGTTTGGCCTGTCGAAATGGGTCACCCGTAAACAAGGAAGGAAGGAGAATTTTAAAAATGCAGTGTAACAGAACTCCAAGTGATATGGCAGAGTAACAGCCTACTGAAAGGTAGCAACAGGAATCTGACCAATGAAGACTATATCAATGCTTATTTAAGATATGGACTCTGCCATTCTGACTAGCCATTTGATATTAGGAATGGAAGCTAAATGAGCCAATTTTTCCATTTTTATGATATTTGTTAAACATTTGCTATGTGCCAGACATTATACTAAGCACTGGGATAGATACAAGTTAAGCAGGTTGGACACTGTCCATATCCCACATGAGGCGCATATATTTTACAAATGAGGTAAGTGAGGCATAGAGAAGTTAAGTGACTTGCCCAAGGTCACACAGCAGACAAGTGGCAGAGCCAGGATTAGAACCCACAACCTCTGACTTCCAAGCCTACACTCTTGCCACTAGGCCATACTGCTTCCATGACTCTGTACCAGAATGTTCCAGAGTGTAATAATAATAACAATAATGGTATTTGTTAAGCACTTACTATGTGCAAAGCACTGTTCTAAGTGCTGGCGAGGTTACAAGGTGATCAGGTTGTCCCATGGGGGGGCTTAGTTTCAATCCCCATTTTACAGATGAGGTAACTGAGGCACAGAGAAGTTAAGTGACTTGCCCAAAGTCACACAGTTGACAGTTGGTGGAGCCAGGATTTGAACCCATGATGTCTGACTCCAAAGCCCATGCTCTTTCCACTGAGCTACACTGTGTTATTCTGTACTCTTCTAAAATGCTTAATACAATACTCTCCACACAGTAAGCACACAGTTAGTGTGATTGATTATCAGGAAAGAGAGGGATGGGAAGTGTGGGATGGTATGAAACAACATTGGGGAGCAAGAAGGAAGCCAACTTCTCCCACTTTCCCGGTGAATCTTGAGTGGTGGTAGACTATGAGACCTCATCCTGTCAGAATGACAGGGGTGACGGTCCCATCTGTAGTGAGCCAGGTTTCAGGAAGAGCAGTGTCTGGGCCAGAAACAGGACAAGTATGAAGGGAAGTTTTCCTGTGATGGAGTGAGAGTTCCGTGGGCTCCACTTGGCTGAGGCTGTGAGGGAAATGCCAGGGAAAGGGACGATGCAAGCTGTAGGAAAGGGTTGGACGGCATTGAGCTGGTGGGGACCATTGTAGGGGGGTGATGTTGGGAAAGAGGACAGAGTTGGGGTGGAGACAGCATTAGCAATAGGTAGAAGTTTGATGAGAATGAACTGAGGTGGGCCAGTGTATAAGGAAGGAATGTCTGGGGATGTTGGGTGAGAGGGGAAGGAAAGGTCTACTAGAAGGAGGGGACTGAGATGACATGGTGAGGCTAAGACACTCAAGAAACGTACAGGACCCAGCGAGCAATGTAGGTTCCTCTAGTGGGTGGGGTTCCAGCAGCTCCTAAAAGGGGGAGATCCCCAGAGTGAAGGCCTTCCCAGACTGAGCCTCCTCTCCTCCTCCCCATTCCCCCCCGCCCTACCTCCTTCCTCTCCCCACAGCACCTGTATATATATATATATATATATATATATATATATATATATATATATATATATATAAAAATCTGTACAAGTATATATATACTTGTACAGATTTATTACTCTATTTATTTTACTTGGACATATTAACTATTCTGGTGTGTTGAGGGTGGGGTTGGGGAGGGTAGATGACTCTCCCTATAGTTTGGTCCCAAACCCCTGAAGTGTACAGGGCGGGTGGAGGGGTTGCTGTCCTTTCCGCTTGACTAGGTCTCAGCTCCCTGACATGATGGGTAGGAACTGGAAGTGTAGGAATATTCAAATTTTTAGGATTAAAAGTGTTTTGCAAAGGCAGGGTGCTATACATAACAACTGATAACCATTTTCAAGTCTTTGTTCTTGTCTGCAGTGTAAAGAGGATGGTCCTCAATTATGATACTCTGAAGAGGCTAAAGCAGGCTGAAACTATCTGGGATACTTGGTTGCATAAACAGTGCTCTGGGCCCAGTCTTGGGTTGGTCTTGTGTAAGATCCTCCTGGGCTGAGACAGTGTCCATCAATTCTACTGTACTGTACTCTCCCAAGTGTTCAATAAGTGCTCATCATATAGTAAGCATTCAATAATAGAGCACAGGCCTGGGAATCAGAAAGACCTGCATTCTAATTCCAGCTCTGCCATTAGTCTGCTGTGTGACCTTGGACACACAGTCAATTAACTTCTCTGTGCCCCAGTTACCTCATCTGTAAAATGGGCATTAAAACTGTTAATCGCATGTGGGACAGAGACTGTATCCAACCTAATTTATTGGCATCAACCCCAGTGCTTAGTGCAGTGCCTAATTATTACTGTTATTGTTATTTTTTGATGGATTGATTAGCCGGGCAAAGAAGAGGCACTCAGGACCAGGTCTGTTCAGCTAAACTACATGACAGGTATGAACTTCTGCAATGATTAAGGGTAATAAAATAATCCAACCCCCCCACACCCATTATCCCCCAAAGGTTCATGAAAATGGGATCTGTTTGACCAAAGAAATGCACATATGTGGCTCTTGAAAGGAGTTTACCTTTATCCACCCTTTTCAATATGGACAAGCAAATTGAGTGTTCACAATGCTGAGTGACTAATACTCATGATAAATATCCAAGTAAGATTTCCCACATGGCTCCACAAATGCACACCATTCATGTCCTAAACACCTTGAGGTTAAACCTTGGCCTGATCTCAGTCAGATTGTTGAGTGTCAAACTCCACAGTCTGTTTGGTGTTGTCCAGAACACACTTAAAGCAAACTCATTTTCATTTATGATTGAAGACTTAGTTTAATTTGAACCTAAAGCTCTAGAGGTGAGAAACTAGTGATGATTTGCCTAAAACACTGGGCTTCTAGAAGAAAAGAACCGTGAGAGATAATGCCGTAAATCCCTGAACCATTCCAGATGAAAAAATCTGTCATAAGGAACAAAATCATCACCTGTAGTTTAATTGACTGACTCTAAGAAAAACCTATTATGTGTGAGTATTAAGACTCAAGAGATTTATGTCTGTCACATACTATAACTGAACAGGCACCATGGATTGCATGCATTCTCTGTTAGTCTTGTCACAATCAATGATATAGGGAGGCTAAAAACTCACCTTAGCAAACAAAAGAGCAAATTGTCCTTCTTGTGTCCACTACATAACCAACCCCCGTAACTCAATAACCTCCTCCTTGCCATTTTCCAGAGATTGCAGTGAAGGCAGTGGGCCCCCATGCCAGATTCCTATTTAACTTGATTTTACTTCTTTGTCATATCCCGCTCCCTCCTGTACCCCTGTGGCTTTCTTCATTCTAGCCCTCTCAAGGGACTTCAGGGAGATGAGCTTCAGCTGAAGAGCACTGTGCTGCCTGGGAGATGCTTGGACAAAACCCATGGCAGCAAATCCCATTTGGTCTCCATACCCAAACTACCTTCTCAACACACAAACAGACACACTCAAAATCGCCCTATCCACTGAACTTACCTCCTTCGCTCCCCTGTCCCTCTTCACCTCTTGTACACTAACTTGCATTCCTGGTTCAACTCCACTGTATGCTTGCTCTATTCCAGTGCTTGAGCTGGGGAGCTCTGCTGGTGAAAATCCAGACACCAGCCTGACCTTGTCCATCTCACATTCAGCCTCGCCTATTTTAATTCTTCCCTCTCCTCCTCTTGACAACAATATTTCTCCATCCTTATCGACTCCCACACCCACTGCCCTCACCAGCTGTTCCAGATGTTTAACTCCTTCTTCAAATTCACTGTTCACAGTCTGTCAGTCATTCACATTTATTGAACACTTACTGTGTGTAGAGCACTGTACTAAGCTCTGGGATGAGTACAATATAGCAATGGAACAGTTACATTCCCTGCCCACCTCCCACAGGAGTCTTGGATAGGAGAAGGGAAGATTGAAGGAGGAAAAGGTTACCTTGGGGCCAGAATTCCTGAATGGGGGTTCTGGTCACAGAAACTATTTAACTCAGAATGAAGAATTGAGGAAAAAATAAATGAAGAATAGTCATTTACTTCCCCAAGCATCAGTGTCATCCTTAAACCCTTAAATTTTGTTTTACTCAAGAAGCACAAAGTAGAAATACAAACTGAAGTGAGTTTTATAAAAGAACAAACTCCTTAGCCATTCAAAATAACCCAAACCAGACTACATATGAAGGGAAGAACATCCATTTCACTATTTAGTAACTGATTTTGATTTTCATGCCACTCAAATTACTAACCTGACCCTAAGCTAGAGAGGCTGGGACTGAAAAAATTTCCTAGAATCAAGGTGATGTTGGTATGTTTGGTATGCACTGGAAACTTGCAGTGCCCATCTAAAGCAAATTAAGAGTTCTGAGCCACATGCATAATTGGGTTTGAGAAAATAATTTCACAATAAATATAAAAGGCTAAAGTTTTGGTTTACTCATATTTAAAACCAGATTTACAGGGGTGGGAGCCTGAAAAGACCTAGTTCCTGTCAGACTGAAGTATAGAGTGTTGGGTGGGTGGTGGTAGTGGGGAACTTGTGGAATAAATGGGTTTATATTTTCAGCACTCTCTTCTCTGGCTGGGAGCCAAATCGCACTGCTCTAATTGACTGAGAGCCAATTAGAGCAGCATGGGTTTGGCTTGGAGCCAGGGACAAGAGCGGCAGTACTGTGGAAGTAATGGAACTTCTGTGAGTTCTCTGCATAACGTGGCCAGCACTACCCCCCAAGCAGCCAGTCCACTAGGGCCCTGGAGAGAGAAGGCTGGGAGCAAATATCCATCACACCCAGTGAGCTTTGGCTTGTTCCTTTCCTTCCAAAAATCATCAGCAGTTAACTACATGGAGAGCATTTTCTACCTCATGGCCCAAGGAAGGGAGGGCAATATTAAAATCTTGTCTTGTGTTGTGGAAATAATTTTCCAAATCCAGATCTTTTCAGGGAGAAGAGTTCAGAATGTTACTGAGAAAAACACATCCGTGTACACACGCACACACACACACACCCATGGGGAAGCTGAGTCCCAAGTTTTCCTTGTTTCATTCATTCATTCAATCATATTTATTGAGCGCTGTGTGCAAAGCACTGTACTAAGCACTTGGGAGAGTGCAACATAACAATGAACATGGACATTCCCTGCCCAGAACAAGCTTACAGACATATATTAATATGAATAAATACATAAATTACAGATATGTACATAAGTGCTGTGTAGCGTTCCTTTCCTACAAAGTGAGCAGTTACTCAGTGGCTAACATTTTAAAAGTTAGTTTAATACAGTGCCCCAGTGCTTAGTACAGTGCCCCAGCGCTTAGTACAGTGCCTGGCACATATTAAGCACTTAACAAATACCATTATTATTATTATTACTAAAAGGAAATTTTCAGTGCATACTTGGGTCAGTTGAGAAAGCATTCAGTGTATCACTGGTCACCACTAAATGAAATCTGTAGCACCAACAAAACAGGAGTTAGATGTTATCGTGGAAAGTTGAAATGAAATTAACCAGCTGGAATGGCTGGTGTCCTGGTAGCCTCTTCAGCCATATCAAAGATAATCACTGCATTTATTACTGCTGGCACAGAATAATGGTGGACAGAAAACTGCGGCTTATCAGATCTCGGTTTAGTCAATTTCAACTTCCGAATCTGAGATTTGAGCTGTCAAAAGGGACATTTAAAAAGAGATCAGTGCCTTTGAAGTAATAACACACAGAAGCCTATGGGGCATATTCACCAAACATCTATGCACTGTGTATGCTAAAAAAAAAACTCACAAAGAATGTTTATGACTTATAGTAGAAAACTTCAGGGACCAGCCTGTTCCAAAATGGAGTCAGTTTGCTGGAGTTCCAAAAAAGACTTCGTCACCTCTTCCATTTTGTTTTTCAATGTAGCATTTTCAATGGATGTGTCTCAAGCTTTCCATGAAGCAGGAATCTCAGCAAGTAGCATCTTCATTCACAAAGTTGAGCTTTCATAATTTGGCTTGGGTGTGTGTTGAAGATTATTGAATTCCAGAATTTTTAAACTAAATGTTAAATCTCAGCCAAACCATAACCTCTCTCCCTTTTAAGAAAATAAATATATTGATGGAGCAAATTGCATGTTTGAATACAACCCTGCCCTTCGAAATTATCTTTCACTTAGGTCAATTGAAAGACTATGGATTTGGGAGTCAGAGGACTTTTTTTTTAAATGGTATTTGTTAAGCATTTACTATGTGCCAGGCACTGTACTAAGTACTGGAGAAAATACAAGTTAATCAGGTTAGATATAATCCATGTCCTACATGGGGCTCACAGTCTTAATCCCCATTTTACAGATGAGGTAACTGAGAAACAGAGAAGTTAGGTGATAACTGAGAAACAGAGAAGTTAGGTGACTTGTTCAAGGTCACACAGCAGACAAGAGCCCCATGTAGGACAGGGCCTGTGACCAGCCTGATTACTTTGTATCTACACCAATGCTTAGAACAATGTTTGGCACATAGTAAGTGCTTAACAAGTACCACAATTATTATCATTATTATTATTATTATTAGGCAGAATGAGGATTAGAACCCAGGTCCTTCTGACTCCCAGGCCCATAATCTAACCACTAGGCAATGCTGCTTCTCTAGGACCACAGTTATAATACTGGCTCCCTCACTTGGCTGCTGTGTGACCTTGGGCAATTCACTTAACTTCTCTGTGCCTCAGTTTCCTCATAAGTAAAATGGGGATTCAATACATGTTTTCCCTCTGACTTAGATTGAGTATTAGGTGGGACGAGGACTATGTTCAATCTGATCAATCTGTGTCTACCCCAGCAATTAGAACAGTGCTTGGCATATAGTAAGCATTTAAATTGCTAAAGTCTACATAACATTCTATCCATTGAATGATGTCTTCCAAAAAATGATAGATCTCTCCAAATTGTGAAAGAGAAGAGACTATCTAGAGCTTCTTCTGCTCTTGGAAAAATAATTTAAAAATTGGATGACTTTTGCAAGTATAATTAAAGAGTTTTCAATCATTTACTGAGTGCTTACTGTGTGCAGAGCACTGTACCAAGTGCTTGTGAGAGTACAATACAACAGAACATTTATAGAAACTCATAAACTGATAAACTCATAAACTACCCTGTTCTCCTATAAGACAAAAGTTGCCTTCTTGAAAAACTTCATGTTAAGGGAATTCCATGCTGTAATACCCACTCAGACACCTCAAACAGCTGTACAAGCAGTTCATTCAATCATTCATTCGTATTTATTGAGTGCTTACTGTGTGCAAAGCACTGCACTTCTTTCAATAAGAAGGCATGATGAATCCCAATATGCTTGCATTTTCAGAAAAACATTCCCTAATTCCCTAATTGTGTTTTAGCTGATTGAAAACTTGCTACTTCTACTCTCCCAAACACTTAGTATAGTGCCTAACACCCAGTAGATGCCCAGTAAATGCTTTAATTGATTGGTAGATTGGTAACTGAGTGTATTGTGCTGGGGTCTGGAAAAAATGGAAAGTAGAATTTCAACTCTTTCCAGATGTTCCATTCCATTTTTTTAAATGGTATTTGTTAAGTACTTACTACATGCCAGGCACTGTACTAAGCACTGAAGTAGATACAAGATAATCAAATTTGACTCGGTCTCTGTTCCCCATCGGTCTGGCAGTCTTAATCCCCATTTTACAGATGAGGTAACTAAGGCACAGAGAAGTTAAGTGACTCTCCCAAGGTCACACAACAGACAAATAGCAGAGCCGATATGTGAACACAAGTCCCTGCTCTTTCCATTAGGCCATGGTGCTTCTCAGCACACATATTGCTGATAATTAGGGCACCACTGGGCACCCTCCTTTCTATTCCCTTCTCCTTTCTCTCAACTGTCCCCCATACAAAAATACAAGTTTTTTGTGTTGCAAAGCTTCTTTGAATACGAAAGGAGAAGTTAGAGCAGATGAGAGGAACCAGACGGTTTGGACAAGCCCTTTTTAAGCCTGTCCAAGAGACATAACATTCACTGCATTAGCTAAAATATCCTCTCTGGTATCAATTAATCAATGGTATTTTGGTGGACATGTTCTCTGCCTACAAGGAGCTTGCTGTCTAGAGGATAGTCAGGGATGATCCACAGGAGTTTCATGAGATGACTGTTGGTTGAGTAGCATGGCCTAGTGGATAGAGAATGAGCCTGGGTCTCAGAAGGACTTGGGTTCTAATTCCAGCTCGGGCAAGTCACTTCATTTCTCTGTGCCTCAGCTATCTCAACTGTAAAATAGGGATTAAGGCTGTAAACCCCACATGGGACAGGGACTTTGTCCAACCTGATTTGCTTGTACCCACCCCAATGCTTAGTACAGTGCTTTGCACAGAATAAGTGCTTACCAAATACCACAATTATTAGAATTATTATTATCATTAGAGTTCATAAAAGGAAGGGTTCAGTTTACCTGATCCAATACCAATAATTAAGTACCAGAGTTGAAATTCACAATTTTGGCTGGGCTTTGAGTGTACATGTAATCCCAGGAGAGAGTTAGAATTATTAGACTACATTCCTTCCAAAAGTTGAGCAGGTTTAGTGTTTGCATATGTCTGACTAGGCATTTCATAAGCAATGAAATGTGATGTGCTCGCTTGTCTGCTAAAATTTTGTGTTAGCATTGACTCTGGGTGAGCAGTGAAAAGACCCTGTCAGGGCATGGCTTTCCAGATGTTCCATTCAGGAGATCAAATGAGTACAAAATTTATTTTCAAAAACCTACTCTAAAATTTTCTTTTCCCCAGTGGCTTCCCTTTGGTCTCTTCTTCTTCTCACCTTAACCATTAAGTCATATTGAAAGGATGACCTAACTCAAACATGGGCTCTTGAAAAATTGTGGTGACTGTGAGCCATCTCAGATAAAAAGAGAATTGGTTACATGGGGATTGGCTCTTGTTTTTTGTGACTTGAAAAAAAAATTTTCCATTTAGGGGAGATGCTAAAAGAGCCTTTGAAAATTCGGGATTTGCCTTTTGCCTTTCTTCTCCTGGGTGAGAGAGATTGAAGACCAAGATGACTTTTTGTATATGGGCTTCCCACATGAAGTTCTTAGCTCTTAAGGGCTTTTAAATGTCCAACTGCATTTTCCTTGACTTTCCACCTGGCCCTCCATCCCCCCACATTAGCTGTTGTGCAGGTGACTCCTCCTCAGAAAGTGTCACATCTGTGATAAAATATAGCCTGGCCCAGTTCAAAGATGCCTCATTAGAGCACTGCAATATGTGTGAGTTGTAAAACCCTCTTGATGCAGAAGCTGGGCTCTTTAGAAAGGTGGCTCAGTGCATAAGAGAAGCAGCAGCGTGGTCTAATAGAAAGAGCCTGGTCCTGGGAGTCAGAGGACCTGAGTTCTGATCTTGGTTCTGCCACATTTCTTCTGTGTGACCTTGGGAAAGTCACTTCGTTTATCTGTACCTCAGTTTCCTCATCTGTGAAATGGGGATTAAATTCTACTCCCTCTCCCTTAGACTGTGAGCCCCGCATGGGGCTGGGACTGCTCCAAAGAAATAATTTGCCCCTTCCTCTTGTCTTCATAATAATGCATAATTATCATCATGTTATGAGCTTACTATGTGTCATGTGCTGTACTAAACACTGGGGTGGATTTAAGATAAACAGGTTAGAAGCAGTCTAAGTGGGGATGAGAAGGTCTGAGTACCCATTTTACAGATGAGGAAACTGAGGCCCAGGAAAATGACTTTTCCTAGGCCACACAACAGGCGAAAAACAGAGCTGGGATTAGAACCCAAGTCTTCTGACTCCCAGGGCCATGTTCTTTCTACTAGGCCATGCTACTTTTCAAAGAGAGCAGAAGGACAAAAGTATCACTGTTTGGCACAGTTACGATGCTGAAAACAGTTCTGGGTGCTTGGCCAACTTCTTCGAACACCTGACTCTGAAGCTGACCCACTGCTTTTCTTCTCCTCCCTCAAGGATTGACTTTAATTTTTTCCTCCTGCTCCTTAGGAGGACATAATGGTCATAAACCTGACAACTATTATATTGAATCTTAACTTGGTCCAGAGGAGAACAAGCTCTGATTCATTTGCCTTGAACCAGAGAAAGGAAATACTCTACCTGATTTTGAAAAAGGACCAGTCAGGCTAAAATCATATTTGGAATTGCTTCTCAATAGTTAAATCTTCAATTTAACCCCTTTGTTTCAAAGCAAGAGGTTAATGATGGTTCTGGAATTGCTATTCTATGGAATGGGAAAGAATGAATTATCTATAATAAATTGCATTCTTGAGCAGAGAATTAAAAAGAAGAAAGCCATATATTTTGTTAAATATCAGGTTCTTTGAGAGATGATAAAAATCTATTCAGATCCAAATCAAAATGCAATGAAATCTTCTCTACTGTATGTATTCTGCCTGGATAATTTCATAGTCCTTTCTTTCACTTTGACCTTTAGTAAGATTAAACAATGCAGTCATAAGATTCTCAGTGAGAAAGTTAAGATTTTCAGTGATTAAAAACTTACAACTAATAAACTTCCACAATATAATATGTACTCAAATAATGTGATCTAAAAATGTATTGATTAACTGCATTTTCCACTTGGGTATTTAAAAAATCCATTTAATATCCCTTTTTTAAAATGAAGATATCCTAATCAACATGCTCTAAATTGTAAATGCCTATCCATCTTGCAGAATCTTGGATGGAATATTTTATTGCTGCTCTCACTGTCACAAACTATGTGAAATGACTTTTATCAGAATTGATTGAAAAAACATTGATTACCCTATGATACATCCTTCAGTATCTTGTTCTTCCTTCCTCATACAGAACAAATTTAAAATTGGGATTTCTCCTGCACTAGTTCATCATTTGTATCTTTGTTAATATCTCATATTTTAGTTACTCTGGACAATGAAGGACTTTATAAAAAGTGATATTAACTGATCAATCAATCAATAGGATTTATTAAGGGCTTACTGTGTGCACAGCACTGTACTAAGCGCTTGGGAGAGTACATTATAACAGAGTTGGTAGACACATTCCCTGTCCGTAACAGGAAAGTAATTGTACATGCATGTTCCGAGATCTTGCTGTTAGGTATACCATAAACATGGGTCCCATTGAAAGTCTTGTTTGTCTAGGACTCAAGGTTTCTTTTTAATGTTTATTTATTTGTGCAATCTCACAGCTTACTTCCCACTGAACAATATTTATTTTTTATGGTATTTGTTAAGCACTTACATTGTGCCAGGCAATGTACTAAGTGCTGGGGTAGATATAAGCTAATCAGGTTGGACACAATCTATGTCCCACATGAGGCTCACAGTCTTAATCCCCATTTTACAGTAACTGGCACAGAGAATTGAAGTGACTTGTCCAAGGTCACACAGCAGACAAGTGGCAGAGCCGGGATTAGAATCCAGGTCCTACTGACTCCTAGGCCTATACTCCAACCAATAAGCCACACTGCAGTGAGCCTGTTGTTGAATAGGGACCATCTCTATATGTTGCGGACTTGTACTTCCCAAGAGCCTAGTACAGTGCTCTGCACACAGTAAGCGCTCAATAAATATGATTGAATGAATGAATTAGACAATTATAAAATGGCCCAAAAATAGTATTTACGATTTTCTGCAGCACCCAGTCTCAGCTGTAGAGGGCCTAAAAGTGTTTTTCCTGCTGCTGTGGCCATTCTGACTGCAGCTTGGACTTCCTCTGTTCCTTGAGTCTTTATGGCTTTTTCAAAAATACACTTTGTATTAATTTGATCAAAGTTCAATGTAAATTGGCTTGAATTGCTCTTAACCTCTTTTGAGGTGGTCACTTTTTGAATCATACCTTGAATTGTATAGCTCTTTCAATTTCCCAAAGCATTTGTACAATCAGTTGTCTCATTTCATGAGAATAACATCCCCCTGAAGTATCCCTACCCCATATTACAGATAAGGAAACTGAGATACAGAAAGGTTGAATGACTTGCCTGAGGTCATCCAGTGGACCAGAGGCAGAGCTCAAATTAGATCACTTTTTTTCTAACTCTCCTAAGCCTTTTCTTATCCTCTATCTTTCTACTTAGTCTACTAATCTTTCCACTAGTTCCATTAGGTGGTCCAAGAATTTTTCAACAATACCTTGCATATGCTGTTGCTGATGTATTTGCACCCCACCTCCATCTTGCCACCGCAGCACATTAGGTGAAGTCTCAGGAATGCCTTTGAAAAAAAGTGTTAAGAATGTTCCCAAAACTATCTCTTGAACATCAACCTTGTAATTTCTCACCTACATCAAGTCTTCACCACCCTGGAGAAACTCTGAGGCCCTATGGTCCCTTTCTCATTATTAAATTCAGTGAGATTTGAAAATGTAACAAAAGGGATAACATGTGAGTGAAAATAGGAATTTTCATCGTAATACCCCTCCCACTCCCTGCCCAGTTCACCTATGGCTTTGAGCCAACAGCAGTTAGTTATGTGTGCCTTCTGGAACCATCGAGTATGGCGACCCTTGAACTTTCTGGTACTATCTCTAACATTCCTCTGAGACCAGATGTTGTATCCAGAGGGAACATCTATAATGCAATGTTAAGTATGTTTTGTGCTTTAGCTGGGATATCTCTCATGAGTAATGTAGCTGAAGCAATACGATAATGTTATTCACAGGTGGGTTTTTTTTTCCTTGTATTATATGGTTTGTATTATAGATGATCTCAGGGACAATTGTGATGTATTTTTGGAGTAAACACCTCCTCCCTCTAGACTGTAAACTCATTGTGGGCAGGGAACATGTCTACCAACTCTGTTGTATTGTACTTTCCCAAGTGCTTAGTACAGTGCTCTGGACACAGTAAGTTCTCGATAAATCCCTTTGATTGATCAACCATGCTTAGCCAATGCATCAGTTATGCTCCCTCATTTGTGTGAGATTATACATGTTGCCCAGGAGAGCAGAGTAGTACAGTGCTTTGGACACAGTAACAGTAAGTGTTCAATAAATATGATTGAATGAACAGAGTACACTTGCTGTAACCCTGGATACTACTAGATCCTTAAAAAAAATTGCAAGGTACTTCTGGTTTGATTTTACCCTCTTCATTCAGCCAATCTGCATCTAATTATTTTGTCTCTCTCTGTTTCCGTTGCTATTTGGCATTTTCAAGTCCCAGAGAACTCCCTTTCTCCATTTCTTCAGGACCTGTATTCTTTTTGGCTATGGCCTTGTGTCAGGCATGCTCATTCAAGAATCTATCTCTCTTTCCTGCCTTTGTTCCCTGCACTAAGGGCCAGCTTCAGAGGGTACTGCTCCTTGAAATGAGAGGTCAAAGTGCAGATCCCCCCACCTTACGGCCCATGATGCAACTCATGTCAAGTGGAAACAGGATGGGTCTAGGAGGCAGAGGACCAGGGTTCTAATCCCGGCTCCATCGCTTATCTGCTGTGTGGCCTTGGGCAAGTCACATCACTTCTCTGTGCCTCAGTTACCTCATCTGTAAAATGGAGATTAGGACTGTGAGCCCCATGTGAGAAATGGACTGTTTCCAACCTGATTATCTGCCCTTTAGACTGTAAGTTCATTGTGGGCAGATAGTGAACTCTCCCAAATGCTCAGTACAGTGCACTGCACACAATAAATGCTCAATAGACATGATTGATTAATTGATTGATGACATCATTCACCTTGACCCTTTGTCATCAGAGTGAGCTGTTTCATCATGTGGTGTTCTCTAGCTCCCAAATCTGTAAAATTCTCCCTTTTCTCCTGTCCCCAATCTCTCCTTTATTCCCCTTTGTGCCAAGCCCCTGGGGCCAAGGCCAGAACCATGCTGAAGGCTGTAGCTACAAGGTCAGGTCCTTGCCTAGGACAAGGCTGATAATAATAATGATAACAATAATAATAATAATTGTGTATTTGTTAAGCACTTACTATGTGCCAGGCACTGTACTAAGCACTGTGGTGGATACAGCAAAATGGGTTGGACACAGTCCCTGTCCCACATGGGGCTCACGGTCTTAATTCCCATTTTACAGATGAGGTAACTGAGGCACAGAGAAGTGAAGTGACTTGTCCAAGGTCACACAGCAGACAAGTGACAGAGACGGGATTAGGACCCATGACCTTCTGGCTCTCAGGGCCATCTCGATCCAGAGACAACCAGAAGCTGAGGCAGAAAGAGTCAGTTCAATCCTCTTTGGCCTGAACTCATGGCAAGCCCTAACCAGGGGGCTGGGCAACACCAACCTTGAACTGGCAGTCAGTCCTTTCTCTAGATCTCTGGCCCTGAAACTCTTAATTCTGCCCTATTTCCCCCTGAGCCCTCCCTGTCATGACTCTATCCTAGTCAGTCCCGTGCCTCTACTGAACTGTAGCCTGCTCCTCTCTGCTTCTCTCTGTTCCCAATGCTCACAGGTCCTTTACTGAGCAGCCTCTTCACCTTGCCGACAGGTAGGATCCAAAGGCAGAGTCCAGGCACTGTAAGCAGCAGACTCTGAGCCCTGCTCTCTGGAACTGAGGGTGGGAGACTTACTATTATTATTATCCATTTTAATAGTATGAAGTGCTTACTATGTGCCAGGTACTATACTAAGCTTTTGGGTAGATTCAAGGTTGGACACAGTCCATTTCCCACATGGGGCTCACAGTCTTAATCCTCATTTTACAGATGAGGTAAATGAGGCACAGAGAAGTGAAATGACTTGCCCAAGCTCACACAGCAGACAAGTGTTGGGGTTAGGATTTAAATCCAAGTCCTTCTGACTTATTGGCCCATGCTCTATCCACTAGGCCATGCTGCTTAGGTGAATCAAGCTAACCAACCCAGTAGTTCTGATTAGATTCTGCTGTGCAGGCTCCAATCAATAAGACATCTGGGTACGAAAGTCATAGGAACTTTGAGCTGGCCAAAGTCAAGATGAATTACAATAGTAATTCTTATGGTATTTACTGAAGG